>NC_133623.1:8826782-10026782 GCF_048593235.1 Sminthopsis crassicaudata | reverse complement strand
AACAGACTGGTCGTGGAGAGCTTTCTTTCTTTCTTTCTTTCTTTCTTTCTTTCTTTCTTTTTCTTTCTTTCTTTCTTTCTTTCTTTCTTTCTTTCTTTCTTTCTTTCTTTCTTTCTTTCTTTCTTTCTTTCTTTCTTTCTTTCTTTCTTTCTTTCTTTCTTTCTTTCTTTCTTTCTTTCTTTCTTTCTTTCTTTCTTTCTTTCCTTTCTTTCTTTCTTTCTTTCTTTCTTTCTTTCTTTCTTTCTTCCTTCCTTCCTTCCTTCCTTCCTTCCTTCCTTCCTTCCTTCCTTCCTTCCTTCCTTCCTTCCTTCCTTCCTTCCTTCCTTCCTTCCTTCCTTCCTTCCTTCCTTCCTTCCTTCCTTCCTTCCTTCCTTCCTTCCTTCCTTCCTTCCTTCCTTCCTTCCTTCTTTCTTTCTTTCTTTCTTTCTTCTTTCTTTCTTTCTTTCTTTCTTTCTTTCTTTCATAGTATTTTATTTTTCCAAATACATGTAAAGATAATTTTCAACATTCAGTTTTGCAAAACTTTGTGTTCCAAATTTTTCTCCCTTCCTTTTTTGTCTCCCCCCTCCCCAAGACCGCAAGCAATTTGATATATGTTAACTATATGCAATTTTTTAAAGCATAATTCATGGAGAGCTTTCAATGCCAATCCAAAGGACTTTGGATTTGATCCTGGAGGAGATCAGGAGGCAGCACAGTTTATTGAGTAGGGGGTGACACGGCTGGCCGTGCTTTAGAGAAAAATCCCTTTGGCTGGCTTTGGAGCTGGGATTCCAATCTGGATTTCTCCTGACTCCAAGCCTAGTGTCCTTTTCATGGCACCCATCTCTGCCATTGTGGTTATAAATATGGACCTATCAGGCCTATCTTAGTAGTGAAATATTGGGCAACGCACTAGTCAAAACAGACACTTGTCTGATCATGTTTTTACTCTTTACCAAGGCCAGTATTAGTCCATTTTAATTCCTCCCTATTACTTCTGTCCTGATCCCTTCTATAGCTTGTTTTATGTCCTCAAATTTAGGACCTTAGCGCACATCCAGCCCCACCCCTCGTTTTACAAAGGAGGAACTTGAAGCTTAGAGAGTGGGGGGCGGGGGAATTGTCCAGGGTCACACAATTGGAAACCTGTAGAGCTTCCATAAATCATAAGAGGCAGAGCCCACACACATTTTCCAACTCCAAATCTACAACTGAAGAGATCTCTTCAAACAATAGAAGACCAAATACCCAAGCCAACTGAACAATAACTCACAAACACAATAACCTTCTTTGCAACTGATCGAAGTTAATAAGTAAGAATTAGTTACAGGATCCTTTCGTTTTTAATTTTTTTTCCAAGTACAAACAAAGATGGTTTTCGACATTGATTTTTGTAAAATTTTTGTGTTCTAAAATTTTCTCCCTCCCTTTCCTTACTTGCCCCTCCCCAAGACAGCAAGAAATCCGATATAGACTAAATATGTGCAATTACAGGATCCTTTTCTAAGTGTAAATAAAATTAGATTTGTGGGTAAAAATGTGTCTTCAGGAGCAGCCCCAAAGTGTAAGGGACACATAGAAATCCATGTCTATTATTAATAAAGCTTTTATTACTGTTAAGACACCACAGTGACACAAAAGAAGTAAAGAGTACTTCAGCACAGAGAGGAGCATGGATTGGAACAATCATTTCAGATGTAGAGGCAGAAAACTCAAATTCAAGGAATGGCTCTGTGGTAAATTAGAAGTCTCATCTTCCTGAGTTCAGAGTTGGTAGCTGAGTGACCCCGAGCAAGTCCCTGTTTACCTCAGTTTCCTTATCTGTCAAATGAGTTAGAGAAAAAGCTGGGAAATCACTTTAGTATCTCTGCCAAGAAAACCCCAACTGGTGTCACAAAGAGTTGGAAATGACTGAAATGATTGAACGGCAGTCCATTGCTTGAGAAGTAGAGGGCTGGCCTTGGAGGACAAAATAATCCTAATAGCTAGCAATTATATAGCACTTTGTGGTTTACGATATTATTCTATTTGATCCTTACAACAGTCCCAGGATGTAGGTGCTAATAATATCCCCATTTTATAGATGAGAAAACTGAGGCTGGGAGGAAGGTGACTTGTTTAAGAGTCACACAGCCAGAAAATGTCTGAGACTGGATTCAAACTCAGGTTTTCTTGATTCCATGCTATTCCAAAATTTGGTTCTGGGGTATATTGTGCTGACTCCAGTTACCAGTTCTAGGAGAGCTGCTCATCTTTATCAGTGCCATGAATTTCCACACTGGGAGTTCCTCAGATGGCTGAAATAAGAGGTAGAGAATGGAGAAGGGGAGAGTTTTCTAGAGAGTGGTAAGCTGAAGGTGCTGATGGGACTCTGGGGTGGGGAGGAGATCCATCTTTTGTAGCTGACTGAGAGAACAGGTAAGGATTAGCAGGGGACCCCAAGGGTTTTATCATCTAGCTGCAAGCTGATCTGGGGGGAAAAACTTGGCACTGAGTAAGATGTATTTATCACAGGTTATGGCATCAAAATTAGGGTAACCCCACCTCCGGGATCCCTCTAACTCTACTGGGAAGCTAATACATTTTCCCCAGAGGACTCCCCAATTCTCTAAGGGCTCTTAGGCCATTTCAATTACTTTTAATTCACCCATCAAACATTGGGTCTACTATTAATCAAACTCAAGGGAACAAGGAAGTTCTGTACCCCCATGGGCTACAAAACCTGAGAGACGGGAAAGAGATGGGGTTGATAAAAAAATTCTAGGAGTCCTCCACGGCAGACATAGTTAAAGCCAGTGAGAGCAGATGAGGTGCCTCCAAAAGAAAGAGTGTAGAGAGAGAAGAGCAGAGGAGGAAAGACTGGGGGAACATGGCTAGTTACGGGAGAACAAGGAAGAGGGCACAGAAAAGCAGATGGAGGGAATGATCAGAAAGAGAGGGAGTCAGTAAATTGTAAATTGTGTCATGGACAAAGGAAAGAAGCATTTCAAGGGGAGAAGCCATAATCCAAAAGCATTTATTAGGTGCTTTTTGTATGCTGAGTTCTGGAATTATAACCAAAATAATGACCTGGTGGTTGTTCTTGAGGAATGAACAGTGAGGAAACCATTCGATTGGGTCCTTAGGAAGTGGATGGTGACTCTCAGTAAAGAGATGAAAATGGGATATTAAGGAGAACAGATCATAGATTTAGAAGCAGAAGTGGCCCTGGGGGTCAGCTAGTCCATCCCCTTCACTTGGAAGAAAAGGAAGCAGAAGCTGAGGGAGATTTAAATGATTTATTTTCTCAAGGTCAGACAAGTAGTATGAGGTGAGATTTGCCTCCAAGTCCTCTGATTTTTTATCTTTCTATTACTAATGGAGTATGGGGGTGGGGGTCAGCTCATGTCGGTGTAACTAACAGGCTGGAGGGCCTAGTGGTGCCATCCCCAAGCTCTAGGTATGGGAAAGGTCACTCTCTCTCTGATTCTCCCAGAGTCAGCAAGAACAGCTCTTCGCAATTCTGTGACAGTCAGCTCTCTGGTTCCGTCAGTCCATACCCATCTACATATTTCTCCATTTTGGATGCTTGCCTGGTTTGTCTAGACGACTTTGTGTTCCACAGGAATACAGCCAGCTCCTTTTTCTCTAGATTCTCTATCATTGTTTAAGTGGCTTTCCAGACTCCCTATGAGTACCCAGTAAACGTCTGTTCAGTTCAATAATGGCCCAGATGATTGTACCCGGTTAATGCAGTTGACCAGAGGAACAGGATAAAGGCACTACAACGAGATTCAATTTGTTCCTTAATCAGTGTTAATGCAGTTGTGACCTTTGGTTTCCCAGCTGTCAGATACACGGCGGGCACGGCCATGTTGTTGACTGATGATGCCCCAAGAATATGCTAGGTGTTTATGGCATATAAAGTCTCTGGAGAGTGAATTAGATAATTGAAACTACTCAACCTCTTTTTGGACCCTTGGCGACATCTGAAATGCATGCAGTGTGACCAGCTGGCTCTTCAGCCAGATCTTTATATTACCAAGGTCTTACTGGGTTTTTGTAAACAATATTTGCCCTTCCTCCTCAGGTTTTTTTCCCTTTGCTCCTGAATCCTCACTGTTTTGCTTATGTTTGTAGCTCCAGGTTGAAATACTCTGAAGCAGCAGGACAACAGTAGCTGGGGGCTGGCTCGGACAGTAGGGAGGGCAGGGTTCAAATCTGGCCTCTGACAGATAGTAGAAGTGTGAGCTTGAGTTAGTCACCTGATCCCTCCATCCCTGTATGCAATGTTCCTAAATTGTTCAGAACAGCTATCCGATCTGGGTCAGTTCTCATCTAGGAAACTTTCCCCATGGATGATATCACTAATTTGGACTAAAACAAAACCTAAATCCAAAACATTTGCAGAGTGAGGCAGGGATGGGAGCCTCAGATCATAGATTGCAAAGCAGACAAGGGTGCAGACAAGGGAGCACAGGGTTAGGGAGATTTAAGTGATTTGCTCAAGATCAGACAACTAGTGTCAGAGGCAAATTGAAAGCAGGCCCTCTGATTTCAGATCTAGCCAGCTCTGGCCATTCCACTTTTTAAAAACTAGAGCCAAACATTGCTTTTGAGGGGATGCACTCCGGCTTTGCCAACTGTGCCCCGGTACCCAGCAACACAGGTTAAAGCCAACGGTCATGCTCTCTTATTCCCAGGAGCTTACACTTGTTACAGTTCAGGGTCTCTAAGCACAGCCCAGCACAGGAACAGCTTGTTCTCACCTTAAGCCATCATGCCCCAAACATCCTTGAAACACCCTCATTTTTGGAGGGCAGTAGCTCTATCTAGTCCATTCTCTCCACATCCTATTTGTTGTTAACCTTTTAGTGAAAACCATAGCAATAGGATGGCCTTTTGACACTTACAGACATCTCATTTGAGCCTTCTGCCCTGCCTGTCTCCCTTTTATCTCCATCTTCAACTAAGGAAACCAAGACCCAGAGTATTGGAGTGACTTGTTGGTAGTCACCCAACTCATCTCCATTGCAGGGTTTGAATCCAGGGCTTTCTGACTTTAAGCAGAGCACTTTTGACTTCTCCAAGTAGGCCTCTCCCCAGTGGAGTGAAATACATCTAGCATATCTATAAGGCTGCCATGTGAGCTTTTGGGTCCACCTTAGCTCAGCTGAGGCGGAATTGGCTGAAAGTTCACACTTCTGATGAAATGTCTGGGCTCAAATGGAGGGGGGGATTAGGGGAGCATGGGTCCTTTCTTCGAAGAATTGAGATCCTAAGATGGGAGTAAAGGGCTTATTATATCAATTGCCTTCTACACACTCAGTACTGGGCTAGTTGTGTAAGTACAAAGGCAAGAATGAGAACATGTACACGGAGCAGGAAGTTTAAAAAGTTCCCTGCACATTAAATACAAAGTGATCTGGGAGCACAACGGAAGATGTAATAAGGTGTAAAAAGTGTGTGTGTGTGTGTGTGTGTGTGTGTGTGTGTGTGTGTGTGTGTGTGGCCACAAAGTTCTGAGGAGAATTTGAGGGGCTTGTGGTCCTAGATGGGGCTGGGTTGAGCAGGAGGGATTTCCCGGCAGGGAGTGGTGATCTAGTCGGGAAGCCTGTACCTGTTCTGGCCTTAATTGAGGGGGGATTTCCGGTAGTCAGGTGAACTCTAATGATTAGACACGAATTTGGGGTTCTGTATTTCTACCCCGGGACCATTAACATCCATTGCCCGATGGCTAACAGGGCTGGCTTTCTGATTGGCTTGGAATGGGGAGCCAAAGAAAACCCTAGAGCGGTTAAGGTAGGAGGTTCGAGGAAAAAAAGAACGAGCCCGATTCGTATCTCCGAACCTTTTTTTTTTTTTTTTTTTTTTCCCCCCCTCGTGGTGGGTAATAAAAACGATACCGGGAAACCCGACCTTGGCTGGGAAAGCAGAGGAAGAAGTAAGTGGTTACTTAACCCAGAGTGTCTGGACCCAACATCGCCCCCACCCCATCAACTGACTTCCTAAAGTGGGGGAAAAAAGGCCAAAGATTCCGGCTAAAGGCGGGCTCTTGGGTTTTGCCAGGAGGAACCTTAGTAGTAGCAATAAAAAGATGAAAGCCGAGGTACGGGAAGGTGGCCCCGAGAAACGGCCCCGGGCCCGCAGGGGAGAGGACAAAGAGAGGCGCTAGAAGGGGCCGCCTTCCCAGGGACCCGAGGGCGACCCGCACGCTCCACAGCCCGCTGGGAGGGCGACCCCGCCACCCTACCCCACTGATGCGGGGGGAGGGGTGCACCCTTCACCTGAGCCCATCCCCGCCCTCCAGCCGGCGGCAGAGAGAGACAAAGGGCGTGCTCGCCGCCGCCCCAGTGGGGGACGCAGAAGATCGGGGTGGGGGTGGGGGCTGCCGGGTCCCGGTTCCTCACCCTGCGTGTGTAGCTGCCGCCGGGGCCGGTGGTAGCGGCTCTGGCTCTGGTAGTGCCCGAGCCTGAGGGGGGAGCCCCGCACGGCCGCCTAGACCTCTGCCCCTGCTCTGGCAGGGCCCGCCGCGGGAGACACTAGTTTCCCCGACTGCCGTTTTCCCCGGGGCGGCCGCGCCTCATAGACCGCGGGGAGTGCGGGTCCCCGAGCGCTGGGGGCCCCACAGCTGGTCCCGGGTCCGGTGCCACGGCGGGACAGCACGCTGCCCCTCCCAGCCCCCGCCCTCCCGCGCAAGCGCCGCCGGGGCCGCCCCCGCCGCCATGTTTCCCCGCTCCTCCCTCCCCCCCACCCCCCGGCCGGCCGGCCCCCCTAGGCTCCCTCCACTCCCCGGGAGGTCAGGCGGAGGTGCAGCGGCGACGGCAGCGGCGGCTCCCGGGTTAGGGGGTTGCCGAGGACGGGGACTTCGGGGCGAACAAGCGAAGCGCCCGCCGGGCCGGCTCGGGCTCCGGGAGTCCAGCACCTATCGGCGGGGCTGGGGACGGCACGACCGCCTAGGACAGGACAGGGCACGGGAAGCGGAGCGCCCGCTGTTCGCAGGACCCCCAGAGTCCGGGCAGCGAGCGGAGGTGCCAAGCCCGAGGGAGACAAGAGCTGGGAGCAAGGGGGGCTAGGGAAGAGGTCGCCAGCCTGTCGGTCCCCCTCCTCTACCCCTGAGCTGCGGGTGCCGGCTCCCCGATACCCACTCAGTAGTGCCCCCAGACGAGAGGCGGCCCGACGGCCACGCTTCAGACCCCGGTGAGTGCTCCTCGCTGGGACAGGGGGTGTGGGAGTACCCGAGAACTGCCAGGCTGGAGGGGGAAGCGCTCCGGGGAGTGGACGGGCTGGAGAAGAGGAGCCGGAGCCCACATCCCCAGGGAACCTCCTCCTCTGCTCCCCCACACCCCGCTGCGTCTTTTGGCTTCCCCCTCCTCTGGTTCTCCCCCTTCCTCGGGCTAAGTTCCTTCTCCGCCTCCTCTCACTCCCCCCCTCTGCCTGCCCTCCCCATTCTTGCTACCCCCTCCCCTTTTCTCCCGTTCCCCCCCCCCCCCCGCCCTTCTTAGCCTCCTTCTCGCCCTCCCAATCGGCTTCCGCGTTGTTGCCCACCTCTGTACCCTCACCTCGGCACACTGGGTGGGAGCACTGAGCGGGAGACCAAGGTGTCTCGAGACCTCACCTCACTCTCGCGCCCCCCTCCCCTTTTTCTTCTCAGAGCGTTTCGGACCCCGGAGCGAGTCGTACGCTGTCCCGAGCGCTCCGCTCACCCCCTTGCAACTTGGGGGTCGGGCCGGCCTGAGTGCTCTCACTCCCCTTCCGCTTCCCCCCCTTCTCAGCGACGGTTGTTCCTGGCTTCGGTTCGAGTGGCTTCAGTTTGGGCGAGCGTTTTTCCTGAGTCGGGTTTCGGATCCCGTGGGGTGGGTGCTTGATGGAGTGGTTCTTGAATAGATACCACCTAAGGTACTCATCAAGTTTCTCTGTTTGGGTGGCGCCTTTGTGGGAGAAATGGAACTTCCCTAGAAGTATCGGGGTACCTGGGCCTTCTCCCTCAGGTGTGGGCGGCCCGGGAGGGGGAAGGGGGGCTTGGACAGGCTAGTGGGGAGCGGCGGCAAGGGAACGGCAGAAATTGACCCGGGCGGGGGGGTGGGGTTCGGCGGTTTGGTTTCGCGTCCCCCAAACGTTTATACTGGTGTGGACTTAAAAAAAAAATGTTTATGAAAAGCACTTAAGCACAGAGGATGGTGTGATTAGTGTTTAAATGGGGGAGACTAAAAGGCGCCGTTCGTTGGCCCGGCACCTGTCTGGGGTGAGTATCCTTGGCTGCGCTGTGGCCAGATCCAGACTCTGTAAACTGGCGGCTCGAGAGTTCCCCGGGAGGGGAATAGCGACCGCTCGCTTGCACGGGACCGCTTCGTGTTTGTCCCGTTATTCCCTCCAGTGCCAGGGTTTAGCAGGACCGGTGCTCGGCTTCCCCCTTCTGGATTCCTCCAGCTCAGGGTTCGATCCTGCGTCCCTAGTAGTCCATCCCCCCCCCCCCCACCTCGTGTCCCTAGCGTTCCATCCAACCCCCCTTCCCACTCCGTGTACTAAGTGTTCCATCCAACCCTCCCCCCCTGAAACGCCGTGTCCCAAGTGTTCCCTACAACCCTCCCTGCCCTCTTTTCAGACTCATAGTTCTAATGTTCCATCCATGCCCTCCACCCCCGTCCCTGGTGTTTAATCCAGTCCTCTCCCTCCCACTTCTCGTACCTGTAACCCCAGTGTTTAGGTGGATCATTGGTTTCTCTGTTCTAGGGGCCCTCGGGCTTAGGGCCCAATCCCACCATTGGGCTTCCCTCCTACTCGGACCGGTAGTATTCCATCTGACTCCCCCTTTTCAACAGCTGTAGCCCCAGTGATTCATCCCCTTCCTGCCCCCCCCCCCTTTTTGCCGCTTCCCCCTCCCCCCCTCCAAGGTGAAGAAGAACGGGGGCTTCTGGTAGCCAAGTGCGGGGCTGCAGTTTTAAAAACAATTGGCTTACGGTTACATTTTGCACTAAGAAAAAAATCAGGAAATTTGAATGGGGCAAGTATGTATAGCATCTCATCAGGGGCATATTTCAAAAAAGTTATTCCTGCCCTCCCCGCCCCCCAAAGCCCACTGCACAGTGAACCGGCCCGGGGCGCTCCCAAAAGAGAAACCAAATTGTGACAGAGCTGAAGAGCATGAGTGTCACCGGCAGGGAAGCCGGGGAACACTGGGCAGCTCAGGCTGTAGTTTTCTTATGGACAAATCCAAGCCCGGCCTTTCCAAGGTTGCTCATTTGCCATTTCTTCTGGACACGCTTTGCAAAGTTTGGCATGGGAATAGGCAGAGGAGAAAATTGTGAAGAAGGGGCTTCCCAGGACACTGGTACAGGCCGTTGCTTCTCAAGGGAGTTTGATCACAGGCGAACGAAGAATTTGTAATTTCCCATTCATTCCGTGAGGGAAACGAATGACTTTACTGTAATATGAAGGTTGGGGGTGTGCAGGGAACAAGGAGACTGAGCCCAGAAATGGGCCCACCTTTCCCAAGCTCTAACGAGCCGACAAACCTTTCTCCAGACACAGACAAGCTAAGAACTAGGCATTGAGTGGACAGTGAGGAGGATTGATTAAAAGTCACTCTATCGGGCAAAGAAACTCAAGACATTTTGGGAATTATTTTGATCCATGTGAAGTTCGAAATAAAGATTTCACCCATCTGTTACCGTGCTAAGGAACTCAAGGTGAGAATTTTTCTCTTACAATAAGACCTTTTTGTTGTGAGGGAGCTCATCTAGAAGCAGTTTTTTAATGCATAGGATCACAAAAAATACAATTCTCAAACTATTCAAACAAACAAACAAACAAAAAACAACAGCTGTGCTAAGGAACTCTTCCGAGTTCCACTAAGAAGTGTGTAAGTTATTTGTATTCTTTTGTCCTGGACTTATTCTATGGGAGCCAACAGCATCCTACCTTCCTTACATCGAGTTATTTCTTAATAATTTACTATTAGGAAAAGAAGCTCCTTACAGAGTTTGGCTGGGCTGATCCCTCTCTTTGCCAGAGACTCCACAACTTGGTGGCTTCGATGCCACTTGAAATAAATGTAAGTTTTTCCTGTTCACAGGACGCACACCTACACACCCCTCTCCCCCAAGCCAGGAGGCATTTTCCATTTTGTCTTTATGAATTTTATGATTTGAACAGATTTTACCACGTAGTCAGACCCATTTTAATTATGATTTAGTTTTCCTAAAACTAAAATATTAAATTTATAGTTTGATCTGAAGCCGCAAGGTTTGAGATTATAGTAAATTGGTTTGATTTTTGTTTATAGGGTCATAGAATTTTTGACAAAAAACAGTCCTACAGGAATTAGTGCAGTTGTGCTTTGCTTGGGGAGGAGAGGAGGGGACCTTGGATTTTGTTGTGGGGGTTTTTTGTTGTTTTTTTTTTTTTTGGTTTGTTTGCTTGAATAGTTTGAGAATTGTATTTTTGTGATCCTATGCATTAAAAGTCTGATTCTAGAAGAGTTCCCTCACAACAAAAAGGTAAGAGAAAAGTTGTTTCACCTTGAACGTGGTCTAAACCAAGCTTCCTCCTTTAACTGTTTGATGTGGCCTGGAATGGTGCCCTGCAGCCCTCATGGGGGGACTGGGATTTGCTTTCCTGAGCAGACAAGTAAATTCCCACTAAATTGCAAAGCCCAGATTTTAGCTTAGTTATCTCAAACTTATCCAATTGGACTACCTCTCATTTTCAGAGATAGCTAAAAAGAAATGCTCCAATTTTTATTTTTTTTTTTTTGGAGGGAGAGAAGGGAGGTTATTAAATCATTTGGTCAAACCTGAAGTTTTCTTAACCCAGAGAGTTAATCTGATATTTTATCTAAGACACTTACACTTTCTGATCTGAAGTCTGAACACAGAGGCTAAAGATTTTAAAAATAGGAAAAAAATCCTGTTTTAGAGAAAGCCAATCTTTAATGAGTTCCCAAGCGAATGGGGGTTCTTAGTAGTCAAGAGGTTTTTTTTTTTCTTTTAATAAAATAAGCTACTTTAAAAAAGAATCACATTGACTATTATTCATTTGAACTTTTTTAGGTTTCTAATGATGTGTGATGTTAATCTGTATTTTTGAAGTGTTTATTAGCTTGCAACTTCAAGGTTTATTTTATATTTATCTTCTAAAAGCAATGCTTTACTGCAGAATTTTGAATGTTTTTCCTTATGCATGAAGGCATGACTTGAGCCTTATTTCCTTTGGGGCTGTATAAGATATTGGCCTTCAGCAAGTTTTTTATTTGGGGAAGGGGGAGTGGCAGCCCTTTGATTTTTGTTGGTGGGAGGAGCTACTGGTGCAGAAACTCCCAGTGTGAGAGTTTCCTCACCTAGTGAAATTCTCTTGACTACTTGTTCTGAGAGAGCCTTCTAGGGCCTCGAGCAGCACAACCCTATCACAGGTAGGACTTGAATTCAGTTCTTCCTAATGTCAGTGCCAATAACAACGCCAACTGCCTTGGCACTGGGCCACCCTGTTGGCTCTTACTATTATTGCCTGAGATTCTCTTTTTCTGGGAAAAGCTCAGTTTCTAAGCGATTGGGGCTGCACCTGTGCCTGAATGCTTAAAGATCAGGACTGGCTTCCTTTTGCCTTTTCTACAAATCACGTTCAGATTACGGTTCCAATTGGCTTGTTGTTGATATTATAGGAAACCTGACAACATTTTAAAAAGGGGGAAATGGCTTTTTCATTCATTCAGATATTTATTAATGAATAAAGGCCGAAAGAATGCAAAAATGAACCATCCCCATTTCTCAAGAAACTTCTGTTCTGGGAGGATGGGGTGTGTGTGTGTGTGTGTGTGTGTGTGTGTGCGCGTGTGTGTGCGCGCGTGTGTGCGTGCGTGTGTGTGTGTGTGTGTGTGTGTGTGTGTGTGTGTGTGTAGAAGGCAGGAGAGCTTGTACGAAGATTTTAGTAATGCAGTCAAAAGATGATGAGACTACTTGGATGGTGTGAAGGGAAGAGAAGAAAGAGGAGAGATGTGAGGGAGGTTGTTGAGGTAGAAATGATACTATTACTACTATTTCTCACTTGTATTTCTCTAGCTCTTTAAGGTTTGCAAAGCAATTTCCCCATGTTATATAACATCTCAAGTGCCAGCTTTCTCCCCATTTAGGAAATTGAAGATCAGAGAGGTTGTGATTTGCCCAGGATCCTACAAGAACAAAGTATCTGAGACAGAATTTGAAATCAGATCTTCCTGAATCCAAGCCCAGATTTTCCTGCCGGGGCACCACCTAGCTACCTGGATGAGATCTCAGACGGAGGCAGCATAAGAGTTGGAAACAGAGGTCAGATCCTCATCTTTGTGGTCATTCCATTGTTATTTAATCGTTTAGGTAGTATTTGGGCTTTTCTTGCAAGATCCTGGTGTGGTTTGCTGTTTATTTCATTAGCTCATTTTACAGACAAGGACACTGGGGCAAACAGGGTTAAGTGACTTGCCCAGAGTCACACAGCTACAAAGTGGCTGAGGCCAGATTTAACTCATGGCCTTCTTACTCCAGGGGTGGTGCTCTATCCATTGTGCCACCTGGCATCAGCATATTTTTAAAAATGGGTTCATGAAGTCATTGATTGGGAGTTCATAGGGATCCTATAATTCGCCTTGTTCTATGACCCCAATTTACAGGAGAGAAAACAGATTAAGAAGAACCTGGGAAAACTGCTAAAGTGGTGTCAAATCCTAGCCGTGGGCAATTAAGTCACTTAGCCATTCTGAACCTCAGTTTCTTCCTCTGTGAAATGGAGATCCTCATAGAACCTGCCTCCCAGGGTTTTTGTGAGGACTAAAGAGATACTATATGTAAAGTGCTTTGTGAATCTTGTGAATGCCTCCTAAATGCCAACCACCCTTCTTGTCCAAGTTTCACTGGTAGCAAGTGGCTGGCCTGGCTTTCAAATTGGGCAGCCTCCCTAATTCCCAGTCCTGCATTCTGGTTCAGGCCTACAATGTGACCTCCACCCTTTGGAATGGTGATCTCTCTGTTCAGAACCTACCATTTTGTTCCGTCTCATGTGACTTCTCTCCTAGTTCTCTTTTTCATCTTGCTCGTTTGGTGAATCCCTCATCTGAATCCTGTATTCACTTTACTCCCTAGGACCTTAGCTGGAGGTCCTACCATAGAGCAAGGCTTTAGAGGATTCATTTGAGGACTGGGGTGATGATGGGGCTTTGCCATCCTCCCTCCTTGCCATCAGCAGCATTTCCTGACCTCCCAAGGCTTAGAACTCTCTGAAGGCTTAAGGGGAAGAGAGAGAAGGAAGTAGCCTGAGATTTAGTTTCCCCTCTGCCCATTTTGTGGGGGTGGAGCTGGGGGAACCACTCAGCTTGAAGCACTATTGCCACACCGGGGTTCTTATTCAAGTCCTCCCGGAGGGCCTAATGCATGAATGCTTACTGGTGAGGATGGGCAAGCTGGGCACCACAGTGCTGAGAGATACAAGGAGGACACAGTCATCGTTCTTCAAGCTTGGCACTTCTGTTGCTAATTGGCATCTGGTTGGCTTTATCTGTCTATATATCCTGCTTCCCCCAAAAGACTAGCAGATTCTTTTGCATTTCTTTATATCATCAATGCCGTACTGTAGTTGGTATATTATAGTGACCCCATAAGAGTCAGATGATTCTGGGTGACCTCCCTTTTGGCCAGGACCTGATTTAGCCCTTGCTTTTTCCACCTGTCTAATTATATGGATTGGCTTTGTCAGACACGTGCCATGATCACTTGCCCTTCTATCTCATCCCTCTATGTGAATGTTCAGGCAAAGGGGTAAGAGATCTTATGATTCCTCTCCTTTCTTCTTCCTTTTCATCTACCTTTTCCCTTCCTCCCCATCTTTATTAGAGATCATGTTACTTTTGACATGAGGAGACAGGCCCAGAGTGGATAAGTGACTTGCCCATAGTCTCATGGCTAATTAATGACATAACTAAGATGAGAAGTTAGGCCTTCTGCCTCCCGATGTAGTGTATTTTTTTTCTTTCTGGGGCCCTTTCCTGTACAAGGGCATGCTCATTTAACAAAACCCCCTCAGAATATCTAGAAAGTTCCCCTAATTCCCTGGAAGGTAAGGAGAATGAAACCACTGCATCGATGCTTCTGGATCCTGGGTACGTGTTCATTTGCCTGCAAACAGTGTGCTTCTTAGAATGCATCCAGTTTTCTGTACAGATGTACTCCCGGAAGCAGTAGCGGGAAGGAAGCGTATTCTTTAGAAAAGGAATATTAATTATTCATTTGAATCTCAAAGTATGTCCTACCTGTCAGCGGCTGATGGTGATAGGGAAGAGGCCTAAAGAAGTTACTTGCTTCCTGCTGCCTGTCACTCTGATGGATTGACTCCCTTGAATGGGAATTTGGATTGGTTCATAATGGCCTGGGATTCCCACACACTCAGTATCAAATTGCAGTTTTGAGCTTTTTGAGCCATTGGGGGAAAATTGCCATTATTAGTTTGGCTTAACAAATGATACTTTTTCCAGCTGACAGAGGAAAAGTGGTTAAGAACCATATGATTTGTGGTTGATAAAATACTTCTGGAGAAGCTGAGTTGAGGTTCAAAAGGGACTAAGGGGGTTTGAAGGGGAGGTAGGCTCTCCAGAGCCATCAGTAGTGCAACCCACTCTAGAATGGGAAGGGGAGGAAGTAGAGAGAGCCCAGGGGAAGGAAGGTGGAGCTGGGGTATGGAGAACACACATTCTCCAGGTTGAGGGGCTACTTCATAGGCACTGCCCAAGCTTAGCATTGTTAGAGTAGGCTGCTGAAGGGGAGAGGGAGAATCTGTTGACTATCTAGGGAAAAGGCAGTTGGATTGAAATTTCGGAGATTGATGGCCGATGGGATTTAAATATGATGTCTTTGGGCATAGTAGACTCCCAGTTCATCTTCTCTCCGAAGGCCGAGGAGCCTCAGTTTCAAGAGGGAATGCTGCCCTGCACTTTTTTGCTTGCGGTAACATGTAGACTTTACTACTGGAGGCGAGCTGGCTATAGAAATGTATATCATCTCCAGTGGATTTGCTTGTATTCTTGATACAAGTCCTAGAGACTAGTTCTAGTGGTTGAGCCTGGGGTTCTGTGAATTTGAAGGGAAGGGGGAGTTTTCTTGCCAATAGCTAGTTCTAAGTACTTGGTTGAGAATGCGAGGTCTAGAGCTGCAGCGGTAAGACAATGTGGTTATTCCCCAAAAGTGCGACAGGCTAAAAGTACTAATAGGAAGAACCACCGAAGCCACTTTATTATCAGTCAGTTCATAATGTGTGGGCCTTGCAGTTAGCTGAGTTTAGGACACTTTAATTTTGGGTTACGACATCTGGTGAGAACTTGAGAAAGGTCAAGGTTGAAGGAGGCCTAAAGAGAAGCATAACTCCATGTCCAAAGCATTCCCTTTGGAGGACCTTTTTGCAAATGTTTGCTTTCCTCAAGTACATTCCTGGGTAGGTCACTTCCTCTCACTCAGTTTCCTCATCTGTGAAATAGAAGTTGGATTCACTGGAAAAGGAAACTTTAAGAGGACTTGTAGTTCATCCATTCTTGGTGGCTTTCCTTTCTTTAGGTCTCTGTAGTACCACATCTTTAATCCTCTGATCTTGTTCCTGATTGTGAGTGTGTATGTACACGCAGTGTGTGTGCATGTACGTTCATGTGCACATGTAGTGCAACAAACCCTTGGTCATTATTTCTCCCTATCCCATCCAAAAGGCCCAAATCTTTTTCCATCCCAGGAGAAAGCCTAGAACTTTCTACTGAATGAGAGTGGCAAACAAATGTTTACATTTGGTCATCCATCTAGTGAGGCCATGAGGAAAGCTCTGAGGAAGAGCTGAGCTAGTGGGCTCCTCGAGCCTGGCCCACTTCCTGTTGTTGGGTCTGCCGACCCCCTGGACTGCTGTAAACTGCCTACCTCCAAAGGCCTAGTGAGCTCGAGCTGCAGGCACCCTCAGAAGACATAGTATCTTTAAACCTGAAAAAGAATCAGGATGTGTTTCTAAAATTGTTTGCGAGCAAAAAAGCCCTTACTGTATGTACCCATAGTTCCTTAGTGCAGGTACAATGGAAAGAGCTTTTTCTTCATGGAGCCTTTTTCTTCTGAAGCCCAGTTAATGTAGTCCTCTCATTTGCTCACATGATATTCTTTCTAGATGAATATGGGTAGCTATTACTGGTATTAGTACCCCAATGTTACAGCTGGGGACCATGCTCTATACCATGAGAGTAAGTGGCTGGTTGATGGGCAAGCCACCTGAGATGGAGCCCTGATCAGATCCTCTCCCACTTTAGCTCATTTTAAGACCAGAGCTTGACTGGTTTAGGTCCAGGGCCTTTGGATGCTCTCATCCCTTCAGTTAATGTTGCTAATAGCTATGAATAGAATATCTGTTTCATAGAAACTGAGACCTCCAACAGAAATTGGAATGATACATTCGCCTACCTGCTTGGGACTTTTATGATAACTTATGTAAGAATGTATTGATAAATTCTAATAGAGCATGTGTTTATCTTGTGTTCTATTTAAAAAACAAGGTGTGTGCTGACTGATTGATTGTGAAATGGAGAAACTAGCTAGTTATGCCTAGATGAAAAATATCAAGGAAGCATGTTGAATTGAAGTACATCAGAGAGCCTTGAGCAGGTTAAATACGGACCCTGTTGATTACAGTGGTTATGTTATGCCTCAGAGCACTGTTCGAGGTAGTGAGGGAGGGAGGGATATTTAACAGCTCCATTCTACATGTTCGTGGAGTTGGCAGTTCAAGTAGGAAAGACAAAGTGTAGGTGAGAACTTCAGGGCAGCTAGATCAGAAAACAGATTCTTTTTTGTTTCTTTTTTCCTTAAAATGTATTTTATTTTTCCAAATACAAGTAAAGATAATTTTCAACATTTATTTTCATAAATAATAAAAAATAAACAAAAAACCCAATCCCCAGTTTCCCAATTCTTCTCCCAAAGTGCCATCAGACTTCTACCTGGCTCCCCCCTCACAACTTCTGGTAGGCCCATGAGCAACCACAGGATTTAGGGGTAAGTGGGGAGTGCTTTAAGGATGAGGAGGAAGAACAAAATCACTCAAACCCTTCACCTGACGGAGAACCCAAAGCTGAAAGCTTCATCACAGAGGCACTGTGGGAAATATTAAGGAATGGTAAAGGGGCCCTGAATCTGTCTTTCTTCCTTTGTCCTATTTTAGAAATATACAAACTTCTCTATGTATGAGTTCTACCTGCAGTTTCATCTGTAAAAAGGGGGTCTCATCTCCAGCCCTATCCACCTAGTGGGCAGGATTGTTTGGAAGAGCAGATGATAGGATGGGGGGAAAATGCTTGGAGGTGAGGGGAAGAGAGGAGAAAGACAAGGAAGAGGAAGGGGGAAGGAGGGCAAGGAGGATGAGTCCCTAGGATCAGTGTGTCCGAGCTCTGGGTTCAGTATTTCTGCCTGCTGTGCCCAAACTGGCAAAGTTTCCTATTCCCTCTCAGAAAATCAGTTGATGTGGCTTCTCCTAGCACCCTGGCTGTCGGTCAATTGTTAAATGACCCCCTGCTGGGAAGAGGGAGGTGTGCTGGAGCCCCATATCCCATTGCTTTCTTCTCACAGTTGAGTGGCAAAGGACAACTTGAATTGGTTTTTGAGGGGAGCGAGCTGGCCTTCCTGAGAGTGATTTGGGGAATGGGCGAAGCCACATAGGCCGCCTCCTCACTTAAGTGTGTGCCCGGGGAGTCCATACCACCGATCCAGTCCCAGAGTGTTGAGGGCAAACTCTTTCTAATCTCCGTCATCAGGTGTAAAATAGCTACTTGGAAGGCCTATAGGGACTTGGAGTACTTCGGAATCCTGGCTGTGTGGCCTTAAACAAAAAAACCCTGTCTGTTCCACACTCTCAGTTTCCCCTTCTGACAAAAGCAGGTTGTTTGTGCCATGGACCTTTGGGCACTCTGTCTACCAAAGGCCCCGGAATGGCTCCTTTCTCAGAACCATGCTTTCAAGTCTTTTTAGGAAATGGGGAGTTTGAGCTGGAGATGAGACTTAGGAGTGTTCAGCTGCCCTCCACCCCCCGCCATGTATCCATGGAGGTCTTGGGGCTGAGAGATCTTAAACAAGTCCCTTCCCATCCTATGAATGGGCCTTCCTCAAAGCATGGAACAGGCATGCCTGCCTACCAACCTCTTGGAAAACTTTGCTTTGTTATTATTGGTCGTGGGTAATGTAGAACTGTGTGATCTCATTATAGAATTATTTTATACAAATGGTATTTAATGAGCAAGAGAAGGTGAATTTTAAACTAAGAACCACAACCTTGAAAGGGAGAAAGTAAAAGCATCAGTCCTTGAGGCAGTTTCCAAGAATATGGCTAGCACAGAAACTGAGTTTTCGAGCTGTGTGACATAGACATCATCTGTCAAATGATAGATGGCGACATTAAGTGTGTCTGGGGTGCTCCCCGCTGATGCCAGAATGAGCCCTGCACTCTGGTCTTCTGCCTTGCAGCCAGTACAGAGCCTGGTCCTCAAGAGCAGGTCTCTTTGAAAGAGCGATTGGCAAGCTGGCTTTCAGGGTAGCCCAGCAGGTAGCTGCTTGCTCTTGCTTCATAGCACAAGCCCCTGATTTGGGGAAGGCCCATTGCTCAGTTTTACTTTCAGTGACATCGATTAGGAGGAGCAGAGGGAATGAGATGAGGGGGCAGAGAAAAATAATCATGGGATTAAAGTATATAAAACATCCATGCAGCCTCTACCCTTCTTTGAGTACTGTTACTTTGACTTGCTCTAAGTAATGGGTTAATTGGTGATAGAGCCCCTTTCCCTTTGCTCAGGAAATAGCATTTGAATTTGGCATTCAAAGCTGTCAACGTAGTGGGGATAGGGATGGTGGTAATGACCCATCTCTTGGCTGCCTCTACCTTCCTACCCTTGAGAAGGGAGAAGTCTGATTAGCCTGATTCACCCTCAGCCTCTTCCTTTCGGTGACTCTGCTCCTCCCGCCTGGTCTTCATCCATTTGTCTATCACATAGATCCTGCAAGGTTCTGTGGAAACTGAGCTTGCAGCGCCTGGACACTCCTTGCATGGAGACTAGGAAGTGCCTCCAATTTAGAAGTGTCCCCAGGGCTGCTGAGAGATGAACTCCTCTGTTGTTTAGTTGTTCAGTCCTGGCCCCATGGATCACAGCACAGCAGGTCCTTCTATTGTATCCTTCCCTGTGTCTCAGAGTCTGGCCAAGCTCCTGTTGGTGCTTCCATGATGCTCTTCTCTGTCTCCTCTCTGCTGTCCCCTTTTCCTTTTGCCTCCCATCTTTCCCAGCACCAGGATCTTTTCCAGTGAGTCCCATCTTCTCCCTATGTGGCCTGAGAAGTTAAGCTTCACCTTCAATATTTGACCTTCCAGTGAATTGCCTGAATTAAGTTCTTTAAGCATTGACTGATTTGATCTCCTTGCTGCCCAAGGGACTCTCTGTGGTGCTCAGCTTTCCTTATTGTACAACTGTCACAGCCATACATCGCTCCTGGAAAAACCATAGTTTTGACTGTCTGGGCCTCCATCTGCAAAGGGATGTTTTTGCTTTTTAGTATGCCAGCTAGACTTGCTGGAGCTTTCCTTTGAAGGAGCAAGCCTTTTCATGGCTGTGGTCACTGTCTGCAGTGATCTTTGAGACCGAGAGTATAAAATCTGATATTACCTCCATTTTTTCTCCCTCTATTTGCCTGGAAATGATGGGGCCAGATGCTAAAAGCTAGTCTAGCACTTGGATTTTACATCAGGGGCCTGGAGAGGTTAAAATGTCTTAGGCCCAGTCATTAGCCATGGCATCCCACACGTGGGCCCTGGCTCTAAGCCTCTAGCTCCTAAAAGGGCTCATTGTCCAATCTTTGAGAGCTTTTTATATAAGGAGAGTAAGCTTTGAGGCAAACATTCAATCTTTTTTTTTTTTTAATTATAGTTTGTATTTACCGGATATATGCATGGGTAATTTTACAACATTGACAATTGCCATACCTTTTGTTCTAATTTTTCCCTTCTTCTCCCCCCGCCCAGATGGCAGGTTGACCAATACATGTTAAATCAAACATTAAATCTTTCCCCCAAACTGTACAAAAGCTTGAAAAATCTTTAGAGAAGAGACTTTTGTAATCAAAACTTTTGTTCTAAAATAAGTGTACAAAGTGAGGATCCTTAGCAAATGCCAGCGGAAGCTGGGTATGTCTAGCCTAGCCCAGAGATGCCTCCGTGGAGGAGGAGCGGCATGGGTATCATGATGATGTATTGCCGCACGTGGCCCCAGGGAACAGACGGCGATGAGGGGGTCTGAGGGGGTGTCATGGAAGGGAGATTTTGACTTAGTGGCAGAAATGTTTTCTACCAAGGTGAGCTGTCCCTGAGCTAAAGGGCCCTGTGGGCAGGAGAGACCAGTCTTCTTCCTCAGAGGGTGTGTTCCATTGGAGATGGGGGACCCTTTGTTGGAATTCCTGCTCTGGGCTACGTTAGTGGGCTCCCCGATCTTTTGAGACTCTCTGCAAGCCCTGAGATGTGGGTGGGGGGACTCTGAGAGATTTCTCCAGGAAGGCACCCAGAGATGGCCTGAGGCAAAGAGCTGCACTGAGGGGCACCTTGCATCTCCTCACCGTGAGGGCAAGATGCTCTACAACAGGGTGTTTTCAACTTTCTCCAGCCATGTCTCCTTTTAATCTGAGAAATTTTTATGTGATCCTGGGATACAAATCAGACATTTACTGCTATTAAATCATCATTTTGTGACGCCCAAATTCAATTACACAACTCCATATAGGGTCAGGACCCATGGTTTAAGAAGCTTTGCTCTGAACTGCCCAGAAAGGCCTCCCGGCAGGCCGGAGGACTGGCATTGTGATGCACTGGCTGGTGTTCTTAGAATCCCGTGGGTTGCCAGGAGGGCGAGCGAACACACACAGTCATCCACCTGCTTGCCAACAGGACAGATGCGGGTTCCAGGGCTGCTGACTGGAGATCTCTGGGCACCTCACCTGGGCAGCCATTTACTATCAACCAACTGGTTGTCTTTGAATGTCAAGGCCTAAGTCAATGCCTCATTTCTCTACAGCTCTTCCCAGTTTGCAATTACTTCTTCCACCAAGAAACTAAAGCACCAGCAGAGTTGAGTAAGGCGGCTCTCTCACCTCCTAGCTCTGATTGGCATGTGTGGCTTGGGTTGTGTGGCTGGGAGGGTCTGGGCTGAGGCGGAGGGGGGGGCGTGGCTCGAGGCCGGCGGGTGGGGGCCGAGGCGCGCGGCCGGCCAGCCAGGGAGCGCCGAGGGGCACGTGGACGGCCAGTGAGAGCTGGGACCGAGGCGCGCGGCCGGCAACGGCCGAGACTGAGGCGCGCGGCCAGCCGTTGGGGGCCGGGACCGAAGCGCGCGGCCGGCCGTTGCATGTGATCGGCCTGATGGGGGCCCAGCTGAGGTGCACGAACAGCCAGTGAGGCCCGGGAGGCGCGCGACCGGCTGCTGGGGGCCCGGCTAAAGCCGAGGTGCCGAGGTGCCGAGGCGCGCGCCGTGACCGGCTGGTGAGGTCACGGCTGAGGTGCACGGCCTGCTGGTGAGGCCCGGGAGGCGCGCGACCGGCCAGTGGGGGCTGGGCCCGAGGGGCTGAATTAAAATCCTGTCTCTTCTCACATATTACCAGGGTGGGTGGGTAATAAACTAGGAAATCTGAGCCTCAGTGTCTTATTGTGTAAAATGGGCAAGGTTGGGACTGGATGACTAATGAATTTGAACTTCCTAGCTTGCAATCCTGTCTCCAAGATCAAAAAAGGGCAGTGATGGCCACTAGTGATGACAGGACATGATTACAGAAAGGACACCCCAGGGCCACCAAGGAGGCTTACAGTTCCCAGTTTTTACTGGATTTGGGGGGGGGTAACACCCTAGACTGTGGCACAGATGCAGGATGGCCTTCCCTGATGCTGATTTCTCTTGGGTTGCCCACTACAGGGGGTGAGGCCCAGGCTGGGCCTCTTTTCTGGGAGGCTAATTGGAAAGTTCATAGGTCATTTATTTGGTGGGCTCTATCTCTGAGTTCCTCTCCCTCCTGGAACTTTTTTCCTTTCTATGTATTCTTTGCTTTTTGCCTTTCTCCATTGTTGTTTGATCCACTTCCTTTTCCTTTCCCCCTTTTTTCCTCTCCCTTTTCCCTCTTCCCCCCCTTCCCCCTTCCCTAACTCTTTCTCTTCCCTTCTTCTCCCTCCCCTCCTCCTCCCTTTCCTTCCCCTCCTTTGTACCGGGCTGTTAGGGAGGCCCTTTGTAAATGCCTGTGGGCCTCAGGAGAGTGACATTTGGCCTGGGGCCTTAGGCCAAAGGGGAATTTTAATGTACTAGGGATTCCAAGGTAGTTTGATTTTCTGACATATGCTTTTCATATCTAATAAGGTTTTCAGAGAGATTGTCATTTAAGCCCTTGGGCCCTCAGGTACAGATTACTTGAGGAGAGAGACTTGAGGAGAGTCTCCCCCTCCCCCCCCCCAGAGAGCCCATCTAGAGGGCTTTGGTCCAATGACAATTGGATAGATTCTCATACAGATACTATCTTGAGAATGATGAATAGGACAGCACATTCAGTGGCCTATTGACTTCTAGAAGTGGCTGCCTGTGCTGAGAGAGATTGGAGGCAGGGAGGCTTTTTAGCATTAGGGGTCAGGGCCAAAACTCACTTTTTGCAGAGCTGCATGTGCCAGGGCTAAATGACCATTTCTGTTGAGGTCAGTTGTGCCTAGTGGGGCAAGAGCTGCTTAAGAGGCAGAGGCTGATGCTATTCCTGGGGGTGGGAGGTTTCCTATTTTGTTCCTCCTGCCAACTGTAGACGAGTACTCTTTGGCCATGGGGTTTATGTACTTCTGAATCAGAATAAAAGCCTGAACCCTTTTTACTGTGTATTTCTATCATGTGTATGTGTGACAATGCCCCCTGCCTCCTCTCCCTGTGAGAATATCCAGTCCTTGGGCCACAGACTAATTTTGCTGGTATCTTTGTATCTCCTGCTCTTAGCACATAGCAGGTGTTTGGTGAAAGCTTGTTTCATTCATTTATTCATTCTTTCAATGAGAAACCAGCTTGGTCTAGCAGGTCCAGGTCTTGATAGTGCCAGGCTGGCTCTTTGGAAGTCACCACTTCCTTTTCCAGAGGCTGTGGTAACTGTGCAGTTAAGATACTCTGGTGTAAGCCTCTCAGTCTGCTGGCTTTCTTTCCATTTGCTGGTGGTGATGTGTTGTTACACAATGTTTGCCAGCGTTTGCTGTAACTTTAAGTTGTGAGTTGTCAACCTATGCCACGAACAATGAAGAAGAGAGAAGTTAATGCTGTCATTGAAATAAAAGTTGTTAACCCACTTCATTTGACACATTGGTAAATCGAATAGTTGTTGTTCGTAGGGTAACTAACCAGGAATGATAAGCTATTCATCTAAATGACCATATATCTGATTACTTTTATAAACTAAACAACTTTTGGGCCTTTTCTCTTCCTCTTGGTGCTGCATATAGATAAAGGAGGGCAAACTTTGTTGGCAGTTACCTGTTCTCCCAGGTGCTTGCTGAAAAGCAATGGCGTTGCCTTGATGACACTCCCTGTGCCTTGCTTATTTTTCTCATCGTTTTCCCTGGCATCTTTCACTCTATGTCTCCTCTGTCTCTCCCCCCAACAAAAGTGCTCTCAGGGTTGAGGCTTCCTGGCCTGCAATGTTGATCCATGGGATCCAGTGAAAGAGGCCTTGGAACTTGAGGGCCCCAGAGGTGTGTTCTAGGCTTTTTGTACTTTGAGCTTCTGCTTTTGCTTTCCTGAGCCCCGAGGATCCTGCTGGCTGTCCCCTATAAAGATCCATACTCTCTGGGCCTATGACACAGAGACTCTGATATCGTTCTTTTGTGTGAATATGGATCTAGGAAGATTTTGTACTTGATATTAGGGGAAATGGAACCAACTGGAGTTTGTTGAGCCAGAGGGATATAATCAACCGCGGCTTAGAATTCTCTTAAGCTTGGTTCTTAAGCTCTTAGGCTTGGTTCTTTGGCTTCTTGATGGTCTCAGGGATGTGACAGCACCTGTAGCACGATGTAGATTCATGGAAGCCCTGATGTGTGTCAGCTCTGCACTGGGTACTCAAAGATTTCACACATACCTGACCCCATAGTGTTTGTTATAGAACGTTGTAGCGTCGCAGATAAATGTGGCCCCGTTTAATGTATCAGGATCTGCTCAAAAGAAATTTTGTCATGGCCCGGTAGCTGGTAGAACTGCCCATATTGGATGCTACCTTATATGCTAGAAGACAGTTGAATGGTGGTGGATAGAACACTGGCTCTGGAGTCAGGAGTACCTGGGTTAGAATCCAGCCTAAGATGCTTTATGATCCTGAGCAAGTCACTTAACCTCCATGGACCTCTGTAAAATGGGGATAACAGTAGCACCTACCTCCCAGGGGTGCTGTGAAGATCAAAGGAATTAATAATTGTGAAGCTTTTGGCACAGTGCCTCGTGCATAGAAGGCATTTAATAAACATTTATTCCTTTCCCTTGCTGATAGTGTTGAGCTAGCACATGCCCATACAGATGGTAAAGCATCGGAATAGTGTTGACACTTCATCCTATACTTCAGGAAGCTAAAGAATTAAATATTTATTTATCATATGGTTCCTAGAAGGGAAAAGATGCTATAGAATTTTATTTTTTACAGTAGAATAAATCAGTCATTTGTCACAAGGTTAGAGACTATACCAAGTATACAAAAAAAGCAATACTGTCCCTGCCCTCCGGGAACTTCCTTTCTAATAGGGAGATGCTAATGACTAGAACATCCCTACATACGTGATAACATATGAAATGGATGAAAAATATCCTTATTTAGAGGGGAAGGAAGGCACTGAGAGGTGGGGAGCTGGGAAAGGCCTTGTATGCAAGGTGACAGTCTGGGTGGTGAGGGAAGCCAGCAGTACTGGGTGTCACCAGTAGCTCTTGTCTCTGTTGTTCTAACAAACAGAAGAAGCTGCTGCACTCTTATCCTAAATGCCACCCTCTCCCCTACAGCTGTCTATTTCCCTTCCTGGTCCCAGGCTTCTGTTGTCTGGGAATAATTTGCCACTTTTATCCACTAAGATAGAAGCTTTATTTTTGGTATGCCTTTCCAAAAGGTGTAAATCAGATCATCAGTTTTTTAATCTTCAAGCTTGAGACTTCACCAGAACTTTTTGAGATAGTCTCTCTGAATATCTCTCTACATGACTTATGCCAAATGAATGAAAAGTAGTTTGGGGAGGGAGGAGTCTACCAGCAGTAGGGTGGTCAGGAGCAGTAGCAGCTTCCTGTAGGATGTGGAGCTTGAGTTGAGTCTTGTAAGTCAGAAGATTCCTAGAGCTGGAGGAGGGGGGAAGGAGTGCATTCTAGTCATGGGGGACAGCTAACTCAAAGGCATGGAGACACCGACAAGAATGGGGACGGGCCAGGCCAGAAGCTTTCTGTCTGTTATGACCATCAGGCTAGCTGGAATGTAGAGTTTGAAGAGGGAAACAAAAATGGAGGAAGGATCCAGGAAGATTTTGTACTTGATATTAGGGGAAATGGGACCAATTGGAGTTTATTGAGCCACAGGGATGTAATCAACTACACCTTGGGAGTTCTCTTAAAACATTACTGATATCTTTGGTTTTTATATCACCATCATTTCCAAATATATCCTTCTGCTTTCCAGAGAGTCACTTCTCATAATAAAAAAGAGGGAAACAAAGCAAAACTGAGTCTCATGTATACAACATCCAGTTTCCACATTCATAATCCACAACTTAAGCAAAAATAAAAAAAGAAATAGAGTAAGGGAGTTGCCTTCTTCTTTGTGGCCATCTTGGTCCTTAAAATTGCACAGCATTCATTTTCCTTAGTTTTGAGGCTTTTCCCATTCTCCTTGCCATGGTCCTTGTGTATATTGTTATCTTGGTTTTCCTTGATTCACGTTGCATTCATTTATAATAATCTTTACTTGCATCTCCATGCTTTTTTTTCAGACATGTATACACACAGACACAGACACACACACACACACACACACATACACACACACATATATATATATATATACATATATATGTATATAAAATTTTTTATGACACAGTAATATTCCATTATGGTCATATACCATAATCTATCCATTTCTCAACTGATTGGCACATATTCTGTTTCCAGTTCTTTTCTATCACAAAAAGTATTGCTCTAAATATTTTGATGTAATAAGTTCCTTCCTGGAGCTGTTAAGACAGTATCTTGGCTTTTATCCACTGTATGTTAGTGTGCCATTCCCCCTCCCCCCCCCATGATTGTTTCTATTGTTGGTCATTCTTGACAGCTTGCAGATGGGAAGATAACTCTTCTGTTTGTTTTGATTTGCATTTCTCTTATTTATGACTTGAAACATTCTTTCTTAGGGTGGTAAGAATCTCCTTTAAAATCAGAAGTTTGCTGATCCAGTCATTCTGGAGAACAATTTGGAATTATGTCCAAAGGGCTATCAAACTGTGCAGTATACCCTTTGATCCTGGAGTCTCACTGCTGGGTCTGTATACCAAAGAGATCTTAAAAGAGGGTTACAAAAATGTTTGTAATGGCAAGAAACTGGAAATGGAGTGGATGGCCAACTGGAAACTGAAAACAGCTGAATAAGTTAGGGTGTATGAATGGAATGAAATATTACAATTTTATAAGAAATGAGGGCCAGACTGATTTCAGAAAAGCCTGGAAAGACTTAAATGAACTGATGTTGAGTCAAGTAAGCAGAACCAACAGAACATGGTACACAATAACAAGATTATGTGACCATCAATGTTGGTGGTCTTGGATCTTCTCAACAATGCGGTGATTTAAGGCAATTCCAATAGACTTGTGATGAAATGGGTCATCTGCACCCGGAGAGAACTATGGAGACTGAATGGAGATCAAAGTGTAGTATTTTTACCTTTTTTGTTGTTTGCTTACTTTTTTCTTTCTAGTGTTTTTTTTCCCTTTTTGATCTGATTTTTCTTGCCCATCATGACAAATATGGAAATGTGTTTAGAAGAATTGTACATATTTAACTTATATCAGATTGCTTGCTGTCTAGGGGAGAGACTAAGAAGGCACGGAGGGGAGAAAAATTTGGAACACAAGGTTTTGTAAAAGCGAATGTTGAAATGAGATGATTCAGACTAGTTCTAATGGTCTTGTGATGAAGAGAGACATGTATACCCAGAAAGAGGATTGTAGAAACTGAGTGTGGTTCACAACATAGCATTTTCACTCTTTTTGTTGTTGTTTGCTCGCATTTTATTTTCTTTTCCATTTTTTTTCCTGTTTGATTTGATTTTTCTTGTTCAGCAAGATAATTTTATGAATATGTATGCCTATATTAGATTTAACATATTTCTACCATGTTTAACAGATATTAGACTACTTCCCATCTAGGGAAGGGGATACAGGAAGGGGGTGAAAATTGGAACAGAAGGTTTTGCAAGGGTTAATGCTGAAGAATTATCCATGCATATGTTTTGAAAAATAAAAAAGCTTTTAATAAACAAAAAAGTGAATGTTGAAAACTGTCTTTGCATGTATTTGGAAAAATAAAAAAACTTGGGAAAAGTTAAAGAAATCAGGAGTTTCTTCTCTTTCTAATATCACTTCTGGTTGTAGAAAAAGTGAATGAGAATGGTAATTGGTAACCTCACGGAAGGTGGAATACTATAGGCTGTGTCTGATTTCAGGGCTCATCTGCCAAGTTTCTGTTCTGCACATGTAATGAATGCTTGAAAGTTCATCTGATTTTAACATTTTTTAGACAACTTCATGGCATCAAACTTCCAGAGACAATTGGGAATATTCTAGAGTGTTGCAAAAGTGACAGCTTTGGAGGCTCCCAGGGATCCATCTTTATATTCCACAGAGGGAAAGATTACAAAGGGCATGGCAGAGATGACAGATGGTGCTTCTGTTAAATATCAGATGGTCAAGAAGCCATTGACAAGAGCTAACCCATACGGCTGGTTTCTTGTCTCTAGAAAAATACAAGAAGGGAATTGTCAGCTTTTCACAGGTGATTTTCTGTGAGTGGCCACATCTGTGCAGTCACAAAGCTAGCAGGACAGGTGGCTCCAGGGCTGCAATTTCTCTGTATTTCGACTTTGCAACACGTGTTCCCTCCCCCCAATGCAGCACAAGTGTGAAATCTTTAAGTCTCATAATAATGATAATCCCCTCAGTAAAATCCATGATAATGAAAAAGTGATGTGTCCAACTGTCCACATTGGACAAAATGGATAAACACCTTATCTGTAGTCAGGTGTGTCACCTTGGGTTGATTGGCATAGTCGTCTTGGACAGGTGTTCCACGTTGCCAGGCAGCTGTTTGTCACCGAGGAGGTCAGGTGTGCACATCTGGTTATTTTGGATTTCTTGATGCTGTGATAGCTGTTGGTTTTAATACCAGGATGTTTTGGGTGATGCTGTAGGAGTGTGCATCGTGGTGGAGTACCGTGGACTCGGGAGAGTTAGAGGTCAACCCCAAAGGGTACTGGTGGCCAAAGTAGACTGAATCATGCTATTCCCAGTGATGCCTTGTGTGCAAGACATGGTTGCAGAGACATCAGTGAAGACATGAGCATGAGAGCGGGCTGGGCCACTCCTGAAATAGAGGATAACCAAAAACCAGATTGCCTCAGTGCTGCTGTGATGGTCTTCCTGAGCTGAAAGGCTGCCAGCCTATTGGGTGAAGCCTTGGGAGAGGATTTGAGGCTGGACTCTTAGGGACTGGAACAGGGTAGAATACTGTGGGATGAGAAGGTGCCCTGATGCTTTGGGACCTGATCTGATGGCCAGCCACAGTGCCTCCTCCCGACAAGACTCCTAGCTCTTATACACTTGGAGTGGGAGTCAGAAGGCAGGCGAAGTGAGTTATCCCGAGGACAGAAAGTCATGGAGCACATATTACACATATGGAAATCAGTCCTGGACTATTAGTTTATTTTTTTTAAGATTCCAGTGATTGAGGAAATTAAAGGTTAGGGGCAGCTACATGTATTAACAAATTTAAAAGCATGTAACAACTTGAATCTCTTTAAATATCGTTAATATGCTTTGTGTAAAAACAGCCCAAGTTCAAACCATTTTTGATTAATTCAGAGTACAAAGATAGCATTAGAAATTTTTGAACAGTCCTGTAATTGTGCCACCTTGTAAGCCAGCTGTAGTTCCTCGTCGTCATAGCCTTCCCTTCATCATGTTCATGGGGTTCATGTTAAAGAAGGTTGGCTTGAACCTGGGGGTGGGGCGGGGAGGGTGCAGCTAGCATTCTGCTACTCGTGCCAAACCTGGGCTGGGCTGAGGCGAAGCAGCCAGGAAGGACCGGCTGCCTTTGGGAGCCCAGAGAAGGCCCTGCCGGGGCTTGGTCTCCAGAGCCTCCACTTTTACATGGGGGAAGAAGCCAGCATGAATGGGAGCAGTTTCTTTTAAAAGTTAATGGGGAGTGGAGGGGAGGGGAGGGGAGGGGAGGGGAGGATGTTTTCTTCCTTTAGACCAATTCAGGCTAAATTGGGAAATCATGTGGGAACTGTGACAGGACAGGGAGGATTCAGAGGAAAGCTGGCCTGGCTTTTCTTGTTGAGAGTAAACAGGAAGAGGAAAGCAAGTATTGGGGGAACATTCCCCTTTCCCCCCTCCCAAGCCAAGATCTGGAGGGCCTTGTGTTCCCCTGATGTTGACTTGTTGTGATAGCACTACACAAATACATGGCAGTCAACCAAAGGCCAACCAAACGATTGATTACTTTAGCTGGGTAAACTCAGCAATAGGGATGGCCCGGAGATAAGCCTGAGGTAACGCCAGGAGCCACGCTAAGGTTGAGTAGGGGTCTAGATTCTTGGCTACTAGGATTTGAACCCACGTTTTCCTAATTAAGAAGCCCAATGTAATGGCCACCATTCCAGGCCATCTCTACAAAGAAACATATACATTTCCTGGAAAATCCACGCTTTAATGTTAATGGCTTCATTTCCATCTAACCATTTAAGGCACTATGGTACAGTGGTGACAACTCCAGAGGCAAGAGGTCTAGTTTCTGACCTTGTCTTTTCTGTGCAACTTTAGGCAAGTCACTTTATTGCTAAGGACCTTAGTTTTCCTATTTTGAAGGAAGATGATGGACTGTGTGATATTCAAGGTCTCTTGAAGCTCTCACATTCTGAGTCACTTCAATTATTTTCCTTTTTTCTTTTTCAATCTCCCCAGATTACTTATTCCCCCCATTTTTTAGCTTTAAATTTTATTGATTCCTCTTTTAATTTTCAACGTTTCTAATTTTTTTAGCTGGGCTTTTAAAATGTATACTTTTTCAAATTTTCTAAATTTTAAAGAATTATTTTCTTCAGCTTGCTTTTATATATTTTGCTCCTTAAAATTATTTATTTTTGAAGTTTTTTATTTCTCAATTTTGTGTTCCAAATCATTTCTTTTCCCTTCCATTCCTCCTCCATCCTCTGAGAAAACAAACAATATATCAATTCTATATGTGAAATCAGGCAAAACAGATTTCTATATTAGTCATATTTTTTTAAATCAAGGAAAATAAAGTGAGAAAATTATACTTCAATTTGTACTTCGAGTTTATCACTCCTCTTTGGAGGCAAATGATTTTTTTTTTCATCATGAGTCCTTTGGAACTGTCTTGGATCATTGTTTTAAGCATAATAGCTAGGTCTTTCACAGGTGATCATCATGGCAGCTTTGCTGTTACTGTGCACAGTGATGTGATTCTTCTCATTTCACATTAGTTCACATAGAGCTTGCCATGTTGTTCTAAAACACCATACCCTTCATCATTTTCCATAGCATAGTAGTACTTCCATCACAATCATATGCTGTGCTTTGTTCAGCCGTTCTCCAATTGATGAGCATTCCCTTGGTTTCCAATTCTTTGTCACCACAAAAAGAGCTGCTGTAAATATTTTTGTACATTTACATCTTTTTCCTTTTTCTTTAGTCCTTTTATTGTACAGATTTAATAGTGGCATTGTTGGCCCAAAGGGTGTTCAGAGTTTTATAAAAGCCCTTTGGTCCTAGTTAAAAATTCTTCAGAATGGTTGGATCCAGTTTAGTACTCTACCAACAGTTCATGAGTGTACCTATTTTCCCTTATCCCCTTCAGCATTTGTCATTTTGGATAGGTATGAGGTGGCGTTTCAGAATTGTTTTAACTTATCCCTTTCTCTAATCAGTAGTGATCTAGAGCAGGGCTTCTTAAACTTTTTATACTGCAACCCCTTTTTGCCCGAGAAATTTTTGCATGACTCCAGGTATATAGATAATATAAAATAGGTATACAAATAAAACATGTACTGATTATAATTTTGCAACTCCCACATTCAGTTACACAACTCCACGTGGGGTTGTGACCCATAGTTTTTAGAAGTTTTGATCTAGAGACTTTCTTCATATGAGTACAGCTTGTTTTGAGTTTTTCTGAAAATGGTCTCTTTATATCCTTTGACCATTTGCCAATTGGGGAATGGCTTTTATTTTTAAAATTTGACTCACATTTGCTCAGTATATATTTGAGAAACGAGGCTTTTATCAGAGAAACTTGCTGTAAAAAATGTTGATATTTCATTATCTATGATAGCTTTTAGCAAAATGTAGTTTCCCTTTGATTTTTTTCTGCTTGAGATCATTATTGCTACCCCTGCCTTTTTTTTTTTAAGTTTAACTGAAGCACATTAAATTCTACTGCAGTCCTTTATTTTATCTCTCTCTGTGTCTTTGTTTCAAGCGTGTTTCTTGTAAACAACATATTGTTAGATTTTGGTTTCTAATCCATTTTGCTATCTGCTTCCATTTTATGGGTGAGCTCATTCATATTCACACTTATGATTACTAACTTTATATTTCCTTCCATCCTATTAACTTCTGTTTATCCTTTTCTCTTTTTATCCTGTCACTCCTCAAAAGTATGTTTTGCTTCTGACTACATTTCAATGCCCAGCTGAGTTGTGTGTATTTGTGTATCTCTGTGTATTCTTCTCTGAATCAATTCCAATGAAAATGAGGTTCAAACATTGTTCATTTCTTACTTCCCCCAACCTTTTCCTCTTCATTATCAAAGTTCTTTTTTTGACTTTGGCTTTCAGATAGTACCAATTAAAAAAAAAACTGGATTTATTTGGATTTATTTCTCCTGAATCTATTTTCCAGGTGAATTGTTTTTCCAGTGAGATATTTCACATTTTCTTCTATTCAGTCATTCTTTTGATTTTGGATTTTTTTTTTGATGTTTCATGGAGTCATTAGCTTCCACTTGCACAATTGTAATTTTTAAGGAATTATTTTCTTCAGTGAGCCTTTGTACCTCTTTTTCCATTTGTTCATTTTTTTTAAACACCTTCTTTTCTTCAGTGATTTTTATGCCTCTTTTACCATTGTGTTATTTTGTTTTTAAGGTGTTATTGTCCTTAATATTTTTTCCCAAACTGTTAATTCTCTTTTCATTATTTTCTTGCATCACCCTCATTTCTTTTCCCAATTTTTCCTCTATTACTTTTATGTCATTTTTGAATCTTTGAGGAATTCATGTTGATTTTGGGTCCAGTTAGTATTTTTCTTGGAGGTTTTGCTTGTATCTGTTTTCCTATTGTTGTCCTTTTATGAATTTGTGTCTTGGTCTTCCCTATTACCACAGTAGCTTTTTATATTCAAGTTCTTTTTTTGTTTGTTTGTTTTTATTTTTCTCATTTTGCTAGACTATTTCTTAACTTTGAACTTTAAGTTAAAGTTGGGCTCTTATCACTAATGCAACCAAATCTCAAGGATTCTAAGGGCCTGGGAGTGTGATTGTAAAGAAGATTTTTCTTTTTTTAAGACCCAAGGCCTGAAATCATAGCCCCACACCATCCCGGGCTACCTCCACCCAATTCTACCAATTCTAGCTTTTCCAATCTGCCACCCAATCTTGTAGTAGTCTAATCCATAATTGTTTAGTCAGTGGACATGTTAAACTAATTTGAGGATTTGAGGTATACCTAGGGAACACCAGCCCCAATCAAACGTGTTAACATGTAATATGAGATTGAATGCATCGAGCTGACAATCCCATCACCATACCCTGGGCAGAGACACCCTCCCAGTCAGTCCTGTCCTTCTGGCTACAGGAATTGGTTGAAGATGATCATCAATGTCTGACTCAGGTACTTTATTTACCCTTTTCACTCATTCTGTAGATCTGGTGATTTTTCATAGGCCCTTGCCAGAGGCTACTTCTCTAAATCTCTTCTGGCCTTCCAATTAATTCTGGGCTAGCCTTCTCTTTTGTTTTCAGTCCCTTGCTTCTTTCCTTTAGGCCCAAGCCCTACTCTGGAGTTCCACCCTTTCCTAGTTTAGCACTTTAGCAGCTAGTTTCCCATATTAATTAATTCATCACTCTTCATACCTTTCTGTTCTCGAGGTCTGTGGGGGAGGCTGTAAAAATGTACTTAAAATACTTCTAACCCTTTCAGTTTTCCTCTCAGAAGGTAGTCACAGGGGAATGACTGATGTAACGTTTATTTATGGGCTTGGCTATAGTGGGCACTGTGTAATGCTTATTGCTTGATTCCTCTTAGAGATATTGGCATGTCCAAGGCAAATCCTTGTGGTGGCAAAGGAAGGAAGTTCTGATTGTGGGATTTCAAGTTCTGACCTGTGTGTGGTCAATTTTGGATTGAGGGGCCATCCTAAGCCATCTTGGTAGATCACACAGGCGCTGACACAAAGGTGGTCTTGACAATATGTCCTGACAGGAAATTGCATTTGCTTGACAGAATTGTACAATGTAGGAATGCCTTGTGGATCTCTCTACAGGTCCAATGTTGATTGTTCTGAGTGCTATGCTAGATAGATATTGTGGAGGGATATAATGGAGGGCCATTGTCCTTTCAGAAGAGAGAGAACTACTGCAGGAGGTCAGGTAGAAGGCAACGTGTAGGGAAGAAGGCAAGCCTCTGGATCTCCTGAGGAAGACTAGGATCAAGGCATCGAGAGAAAATCTGAGTGGTGAATCGAATTAGAATCCTTCTCTAGTAAGGAACCTCTCTGTATACTCCTTGAACAGCATGGCTGTGACCTTCCTTTAGGACAGGAGGGTCCAGTGTCAAAACTCTGATACAAAAAGGGCTGTATATACAGTTGAGTACATGAAGATCCTTGAAAGGCATATAGACTTAGAGAACTCCGCATTAATGCAATCTTTGTTCAATTGTATACGGATTTTAGGTTAAACATTTTCCAGTCACATTTGAATATGAAGCCAAATTCGAGTGACCAGACACCTCTTCTCTAGGACATTTTCCAGCAAGCCTTTGCTGGAAGCAAGGGGCAGGTTCTGTGGTGTTTCCGGACACTGCCCGTTTCATTTCTGGACTCTCCTAGTCTGTAAGAACCTTCCCCTTATATTCAGATCTGCCTTCTTGGGATTCCTGGCCTGTGGCCACTGTTGAACCTTCGAAAAGGTGGTACTAAGTTAGTGCCACAGAAGCCAAGGAAAGAAGGAAAAAGGGACCAAGAGCATCAGATGTGTGTCCTAGCAAGATGTGGGAGCAACGCTGACAAAAGGAGGTTGGCTTAAAGAGGAGGTTCGCAGGAAGTTCGGCTGGCCAAAATTGGCCGAGGCTGCTGGGTGGATTCATTGTTTTCAAGGACTTGTTGATATCAGGGGCCTTAGGGACTACCTTCAGGTTAGAGTCTTCCTGACTTGGTGGAGGATGAGTGAGGGCTTCACCCCGTGACCTCAGCTTGACTTGAAACTTCTCTGTCTTTGCTCAGGTCTTGGGAGGTGTTTACAGCCATAGCATGGGTTCGGCATCAGGGCAAGAGAGCCAAGGTCAGCATCAGGACACCAGGGTCAAATTGAGGTTAAAACTTCTAACCCTAATTCTGAATGGATAAAATCGATGTACAAAACCTCCCCCAGCCAGGGAAAAGGTAAAGTAACTAAGGACTTCTTTGCACTGATTGGCCAGTGAGAGTGAGGCCAGCCTGTTGCTGTGCGCACTGTACAGTCTGCTGCTTGGCTCTGGGTGTCTGACCTTGGCAGGTTCAGAAGTGCCAAAACCCCCTGGGTGGTGTAAGCTAGCTTCAGCCTCCTTGGGACCAGGATTCGGCAATCCCCTAGACCTGCAGAGGGAAAAGGCGAAGTTGTAAGTATAGAATCCCACTTTCCTGGGCACTTGGAAAGGACCTCTATTTCTCTCTTCTCTTTTCCTCCTTTCCCTTCTCCCTATCTTTCGGTTCCCTTCCCCCTCTGCCCTCTCTCCGTTTACCCCTTGTCCCCTCCCTTCTCTTTTCCCCTCTCCTCCCTTCTCCCTCTTCCCCTCCCCCTCCCCCTTTCTTTCCTACCCTTCTCCCCTTTCCCTTCTCACCTCTCCTCCTTATCTCCTCTTTTGTCTCTCTAACCCCTTCCCTCTCCCCCCTTCCCTTCTCCCCTCTACCCCTTCTCTCTCTTCTTCCTCTCCCCCTTCCCTGGCTCCCCTCTTTCCCTTTCCCCCCTCTCCCCCCTCTGTCTTTCTCTGTGTCTCTGTCTCTCTTTGTCTCTGTCACTCTCTCTGTCTCTTTCTGTCTCTCTTTTTCTTTCTCTTCTCACTGTTTTTATCTGTCTGTCTCCTTCCCTCCCTCACTCTCCCTCTGTCTCTCTCTCTCTCACTTTCTCTGTTTCTCTCTTACTCTTTGTCTCTGTTTTCTCTTTCTCTCTGTCTCTGTCTCTCACTCTCTTTATTTCTATCTCTCTGTCTCTCTGTGTCTCTTTCTCTGTTTTTCTGTCTCTTTGTCTCTCTGTCTCTCTCACTTTCTCCCTCCTTCCCTCTGTCTCTGTCTCTCCCTCTGTCTTTCTCTGTCACTATTTCTCTGTCTCTCACTCACTCTCTCCCTCTGTCCCTCTCCGTCTGTCTCTCTGTCTTTCACTTTTTCTCTGTCTCTGTTTCTGTCTCTCTCTGTCTCTATTTTTGTTTCTCTTTCTCTGTTCCTTTCTCTGTCTCTTTGAATCTCACCTCTGTTTCTGTCTGTCTGTCTGCCTCTGTGTGTGTGTGTGTGTCTCTCTCTCATTCTCTTGTCTCTGTCTCTCTCTGAGCTGTGCCTTAGAGGAAGATGCTAAGACTCTGGGGCCAAGATAAAGGGGGAGCTGTGCCAAGTGTTGGGGAGGCTCATGGAAATGGTTCGAGGAGGGGACAGAACAGATGGGGAATGGTCGTAGCTGACTTTGGCACTTCAAGTGCACCAAGGAGAGACTCAACTCGGGGTACCTTGAGGGCTGAGCTTCCTGCCCAAGCGATTCCTAGCACCGTGTTTGTGCCTCTTTATACCCACTGAGGATCTTCCCTCCGCCCAGAAATAATGTGCGCTTTTTCTGAGCTCGTGGAACTGCCTGAAGATTGTTGATCAGACAGTAGGTGGTCTCGGCACTGAGCACTTTGGGATCAGTGAAAGCACTGGGGAGTTTGCCAAACATGGCCCAGCTTTAGCTTCTCTTCCTCCTCGGTCTTCTGTCTGGCGCATTGTCGTCTGTATGCAGTGTATACCCGCCATGTACCCAACAGGTGCCCAAGAAACTGTAGCTTCTAACCTGAGCAGCGGGCACTTTGCTTTGTCCTTTTTATGTTAAAGATGATTTTCATAAACTAAAACTTAAATTGAAGATCAATACAACTAGAGGACTGTAGCTTTTCGTGTTTAAGGCACTTCTGGATGTAGGATTCCCCTTTCAGTCACCCCAAGTACAAGCACAATGTGTAATTTTTATTCAATGTGAATGTTTAAGTTGATTCTTCTAGATCTGGGCTTCTTAAACTGTGACCTGGGAACTTGATTTTGAAAACATTTGTACCGACTGCATTTCTGCATGATTGGTTTGTAATTCTGTATTTTATTTTAGACATTTAAAAACACTGTTTGGTGTCTACAGGCTTTACCGGCCTGTCCAGGGGCCCACGATATAGAAATGGTTAGGAGCCATGCCCCAGATGGGGCCTGGTGGGATTCAGGGTTCGATCCAGGCAGCACAGGTTTCTCTGGAAGGCGAGGGGGGAGCACAATCTGTCAGGGATCCTTCTTTGTCTTGCCCTCTGTGCAGAGCGACTTCTCCATGACCTCAGTGATCTTTCTGTTGTCTGCTTTGATTGGTGGTGACTCCAAGGGAATCACTGAACCAAATGCACTCCATGGTCACATCTGGCATAAATAAATGCTTTTATTCTCATCACATGTCACAAATGGGGAGCCACCCAATTGGAGGAGGGCCTTGAAGCTATCCTTTGTTCCATAGGACTAAAGGCTATTTTATACTGCCCTCCTCCCCACAATAGCTGCAGCAGGATCTCATGTCCTCCACTTCTCAGTTCTGTGCCTGGGAAAATGGGCTGTGGTGCAGACACAGACAGTGGTGACCTGATGGTGATAATAACCAGAGCTGACTCTTTTGCGGCACACTGAGGCTCACTATAACACTTTACGTACATCATCTCATGTGTTCCTGCAAGAATGCCATGAGATGAGGAAATGAAGGGGAAGCCACTGTCCAATGGCCAAGACCAGCCTCCTGATTTCCTAGAGATGACAAAAGAAAGTCTGTGGATCAGTGGTTGTTGTTTATGGTTTGCTTTCCTTTGGGGGAGGAGGTGAAAAAACTACCCAGCTTTTTTCCCATTGTTTTCTACTCATCTTGAGAGATCTGGAAAATCAGGCTTCAAGCTATTACTGTTGTTTCTAACATTGACTTCTACTCGCAGTTTGGTCAGGTCCAGCCACTTGGGCATTCCCAAGGGCCCTTGCTTCCTCATGTGGGTAGGTATGGAGGGTGATAGAGGTCACATGCTGTAGGGAGGCACTGGACACTAATCCTTGGGGTATCTGTTCCATTCCACCACTCTGCCTCCTTCCAGGTCCCCCCACTGAGGTCTTGAGGAGGCTCTGACTTAGCTTTTTTTCTTGCCAAGTTCCCTGATTTCTCTCTCTGTCTCTCACTGTTTGTTTCTGTCTGTCTTTGTGTCTCTCTGCCTTTCTCTCCCTCCCTCCCTCCCTCCCTCTCCCTCCCTCTCTCTCTCTCTTTCCCTCCCCGTCTCTCTCGTTGTCTTGGTGTCTATCTTTCTGTCTCTCTCTTATCTTCATCACTGTCTTTGGCTCTGTCTCTGTCTCTTTATCTTTATCTCTCTCTCTTCTATTTCTGTCTCTCTTAGTCTCTGGCTCTCACTGTCTTGGTCTCTTTATCTTTGTCTCTGTCTCTATATCTCTGTCTCTTTGTCTCTGTCTCTTTTTTCTCTCTTTCTCTACCTCTCTCTCTCAACTTCCACAACTCTTCCTGTTATTTTTTAGGTAATATAATACCATTTTTTAGTCTTTCATTATTCTTTATTAATTTTTAAAAAATTGGTAGACTTGACTTTTTTTCCCTTAGACTCACTAACCATCAGCAGAGCCCGGTGCTCCTGTTTCTCTGCTGCCCTTGGCAACGACTGTTCTGCCTCTGGCCCAGGGATGTTGTTTGCCCATCGAGGAGATTTCTAAGGCTTTGGAGCCTCCTCAAGATGGTAGCTGTTTGACTCCAAGAAATGGCGCAAGGCAAATGCCTTGACTTTGTTGGTCAAGAAATGAGAGTTTGGGAGGCCTAGATTACTTTAGCAGAATTGCTTTTGTCTTCTCACTTTGACCATTTTTTCTTTTAATGTGGATTAGACTTTTGTTCTGTGGCTTGAGCCGGGCACACAGCTGATTCCAAACTGATTGCTGTCACTTCTGGTTGACTTTAGTTAGCTGCCTGATGAATGAAATGCCTGTTCAGAAGAGCCATGACAAACATCAGGGGGATGCGGTGGAGGCTTGGGTTCAAATGCTCTTCAGACCAAATTTGTCCATTCCTTTCTTGTTCACTAGTCCTCCTTCCCTTATAACTATTTCTACCGCTTGATTAGCAAGTATTCACCATGTGCCCTCTCAGTGCCAAGCCTTGTGCTAAGTCCTACTGATATAAATTTTTTTTCTCCTAAGAAGTGACATTCTAGTATTTGAGGCAACAGAAGCCTAACTATGTCTAGTCTAAGTAGGAAGTAAATCCGTATGAATATATACAATACAAAGTAGTTAAATGTGAAGTTACTTTGGAGAATAGGTAGCGAGGTGAGTGTTAGAGATTGGGGAGATCAGGAAAGGCTTCTTACACTAGGTGATATTTGAACTGTATATTGAAGAAGAAAGCAGCCTCCACAGTCCGACAAGGTAAAGGGATGTAGGAGAAGGCATTCTGGGCCTGCGGCAGGTGACCCTCTGTAAATAGGGTTCTAGGTACTTCTCTGAGACTCAATTATTACAGATAATGTGCCAGTGTTTATTGAGAGAGGGGAGTTTCTACACCTGGAATTTGCTATGTCAGGGAAAGCTGAGTGCTACAGAATAGACACTTTTGAAATGTGATATTGGAGTAGACTTTTGTGAATTCCTTGGACAGCAAGGAGATCAAATACGGAAGCTTAAGCTTAAATACATGGGCCACATAGTGAGAAGATGGGACTCATTGGAAAAGACCCTGAAGCTGGGAAAGATTGGAAGCAAAAGGAAAAGGGGGCAGCAGAGATGCAATGGATAAGAGTGTCATGGAAGCACCAAACAGGAGCTTGGCCAGAACTTGGGAAGATAATGGAGGATAGAATGGTCTATGGGAATCACAAAAAATAGAACATACCTGAATAACCCGACAACAACAAAATTAAATCTCCACCCGACTTCTAGTGCCATTTGAATTTAAAATACCTTTCTGCCCCAGATTAGTGTATGTTGAAGACTTTACACACCTGAATGTGGTACTGTGTATGTGTCTGTGTGTGTGTGTGTGTGTGTGTGTGTGTGTGTGTGTGTACCAATCTGCCTATGTGAATATACGTACTTATATGAATGTAAATAAATGTTGTTGGTTGCTGAAAATAAAAATAATACTGCTCCACAGAGCTTTATTTTTTCTTCCAGGCTTGTGTTTGCTAATTAGTTAAATGATGATACTATATGCAGAGGAAGGATACCAAGAGTTAACTTTTTATTCATGAAATACTTTGAGGTTCAAAGTGCTTTTTGTCTCTTATCTCTGCGTCCAAATGCCGATGCTTGTTTCCTCCAGAAAGTAGCATGCATGCTCCTTCACCCCACTAGAAAAGGATCTTTTCTGTTGGAAATCACCATGCTGTTCATGGCTACATTTATTTTTTGGGGAGAAGGGGTAAGTTTTAAATGGAACTTTGGCCTTTTCCTTTCAAGTCAGTACCGTGTTGAATTTATCTAGTGAATTAAACTCCTTTTGTGCTCTTTTCCTTGACCCTGTTGCCCTTTTTCATTCTGGAGAGCTTCTGGCCCTCCATAGTGAATTGATTTGCAAACAGGATCCTTCTGGGCTTGAACTCCTTTGTACTTAGATAATGAAACGTTCCCAGAGGAGAGCCTTGGAGAGCTGGGCCCTTGCCATGGGCTGAGCCCCTGTGTGGCTGCCACACTGCCCCCGGATGGGTCAAGAGCGATTTGGCATTTTCTAAGATGTCATTCAGTGCATTTTGCTTTTCACACAGCTTGCAAATTTTCTTTGTTTGGCTCGTCTTCATTTTCTTAAGATGATTGCCATGCTATAGCCGCACTTAAAAAAGGAGTTTGAACCTTGTAACACAGAAGACAGATAGCTTCTGTGTCATTAGCCCCAGGAAGCAAGACCATTTGATAAAGTGGAATGAAGCCTTAACTGTTAGGGACCAAGATTGATCTCTTGCCCAGTAGGCCTTAAAAGGCTGAGGAAACCTTCCTAGAGGAAGCGGCCACAGAGAGTCAGTACTTGGGCTGGCCTGGGCCCCTGTGGTTATTGGGCCATGCCCTGGCTCTTCTGCTTTTTTCTATTAAAGAACTGGCCTTGTTACCTTCCCACTTCTGACCCATCCCTGGAGAAAAGCTCCTTCCTGGGAGAAGTGGCTGAGCCATTATCTCCTTGCTGTGAGGGCCTAGTGCCTCTAGGGATCCTGGGCACTGGGCAAGTGAGTTTATGGTCACTTCTGGAAGTGAAAACAGAAAGGAACTTATATAAAGCAAACTGTTTCAGGAAGACTAAAGTTCTGGTTTTGTAAACTTCTCATACTTGGTGATTTCCTGCCGGCTTTCATTTGCACATGACTTTCTCTAGTATTTTTGAGTTCTAGCAGCATACTGATTGATCTTTTCTTCTCCAGATTTATTGTCCTCCTCATGGTTTTTTCTTCAGATCATTTGGTCAGCTTTTACTTGGGGATGTGATGGGGTGGGATGAAGACTGGCACTGATCCCAGTGTGGGTAGAGTGGAAAAAGGTCTGGCCTGGTGCTATGAAGACATTGGGACTTCTAGTCTCTATTTCCCATGTGCTGCTGGGTGGCCCCGGTCAGGTGTTTGCCTCTTATTTGTGGGGTTCATGTTTCTCTTGTGTGGCTGGGTTGGGAGAGCTTCTCCATTTCTGGCTTTCTCTAAATCTGATCACAGACTATACTCGTGGGTGGTACCTTGGTGCCAGGGCCTCAACTAGGTAAGCTGGGGCAAGGTGGAAGACAGAACTTTTGCGCAATTGGAACCTCACAGCACACATTCCTGGAGGGGCAGAGATTGGGTGGCCTCTTGGCGGGGGAGGTTGTAGAGAGGACACTTGTAAGGCCCAGTTTTTTAAACTAGTTCGCCACAACCCCATTTGGGATCTGTAACTAAATGTGGGCTTGCAAAATTTGGGTTTATTCTCAGTAAATGTCTGATTTGTGTACCTATTTTATATACCCATATTCCTGGGATCAGGTAAAAAAATTCTCCAACCAAGAGGGATTGTGAGTGGCAAAAGTTTTAAGAAGTCATGGAACAGATGACTTCTGACCTTTTGTCCTACTCAGATCCTGTGGCTGAAGTTGGTATTGGGGAGAAGAAAACCCAAGAGCGTTGCAACTCTGATAACTGGAAAAGATAGGTTTTTTTGGTTTGCCCAGGGAAGCATGGGAGGATGCCCAGACACTCAGAAACAACAGTCTGAAAGCATTGACGGTTATTTCTGGTTCAACCAGAAAGTGTGTGTGGCTGCTACAATAGAGATGCAAGAGAAGAACAGCAGCTTCAGCTGTACTTAAAATGTCATGGACATGGGAGTCATTTCCCCCAGAAGCATTTTCAGTAACCTCAGCTTGGGGAGTGATTACATTACATGATAGGAGTCTTCTGGGGCTTCATCGCACTGATCATTTCTTATGACAAAAATAATTAATTACTCCCTGAATTCATTTTCCACAGCCTCTAGAGATTCGAAGGGGTAGAAGTGAGGAGGGTGTGGAGATTGCAGATGGGTTGTGGAAGTCAGGGGACAGTCAGTCCCAATGCCAGTTTGGCATATGGACCTTGGCCAGAGGGGTTTTTTCTTGTATTAAGAGAAGAATTTATTTTCATAATATGACAGGTTCCATGAGAACAACTTTCCTTTTTTTAGTTATATAAATAAGATTGTAAGGGTGACAATGTGACATTTCAAATTGTGTTAATTTTGGTGTTCAATTTTTTTTTTATTTCTTTTCCAACAGGGCATTTACCCGCCTAGAGGTGATGGACCATTCATTGCCCAGAGGGAACCTGGTATCTTTAATCAATGAAAGGTAGGTTTAGAAATGTAGTTATTTTAGAAATGAGATGAAGGATTCATTAAGGGCTCATTATGGTCAGGCACAACCTTTCTGCTCCTATAGCTTCCAAATACTACATGCTGCTATGATTGGACTGACACAAGGATACCAGTCAATGTCAGAGTAGTGTTAGAAATTGGACTAACGTGAAGGGAGAGGTTAGGTTGTGCTTGGAAATCTCAATCAAGATAAGCCAAGTGTATCATCCTCAGAGGAATTTGATCAGCTAATGAATGCTGATTCCTTCCAGGTAATCCCGAGGGATGCCTAATGAGCCCCCTCCCCAAATGTGCTTTTAGGACCTACTAATTGAAACAATCTAGGGACTGGAATTGTCTTTTAAATATAAATATGCTGACTAATATGGAAATATGTCCAAAATTACTCTCTATGTGTGTGTGTGTATATATATATCTATATATCTATATCTATATCTATATATATATATATGTGTGTGTGTGTGTATCTATCTATCTATCTATCTATCTATCTATCTATCTATCTATCTATATCCTACGTCAGATTGCTTGTTTTCTTGGGGAGCAAAGAAGGAAGGGAAGGAGGGCAAAAAAAAATTGGAACTCAAAATCTTACAAAGATGAATGCTGAAGATTAACTTTATATGTAATTGGAAAAAAAATAAAGTACTGTTGATTAGAGAAAAAGAAAAATATAAATGCATGTGTTATATATCTGAGAGTGGGAAATGTCTTAATGTATTTTGAATATTTAATAGAAATCTTTGAAAATGCTGATATGTGTATTATGTGAACATGAAGGCAAAGTGTTTTTAATAAATTTTTATTGATATATTTTGTGTTTTTACACTGCTATAATTTTCCTCAATATCTCTCTCTTTCTCTCGGAGTCATCTTGGAGATGACAAATATTTTAAAGACATAAATAAGGGGGGAAATTGGCATAATTGATCAATAAAATTAAAAAGTTTGAATATATGTTCCACACTTAAGGACCACCCAACTGTGTAGAGAGGTATGCTTGGGGCTGGGGGTGGGGGTCTCTCGCAGCTCTTCTTTGGTGTCTTTAAAAGTGTTCTTTGTAATTTTGCCTCATTCACCTGCAATTTTTTTCTATTTGCCTTTTGGGAATCCTTATGTACAGCCTCTTGGCTCTTCTTCATTCAGCATCTATTTGTGTAAGTCTGTACTTCTGTATTTATCACACTCATTCTTTTTTCATTTTTTATTTTTCCCCAATTACACACAGAAACAATTTTCAACATTTTTTTTTAAGTTTTGACTTCCAAGTTCTGTCCCTCCCTTCCTTCCTCCTTAAAGTGATAAATAGTCTGATACAGGTTATACATGTGCAATCATGTAAAACATTTCCATATTAGTCATTTTTGTGGAAGAAAATTTGAACAAAACAAACCCCAAAAAAGAAAGTAAAAAATAGTTGGCTTCTGTCTTGAGTTCAGATTCCCATCAGTTCTTTCTCTGGAAGTAGATAGTAGTTTTTTTTTTTTTTTTTTTTTTTTTTTTTATCGTGAGCCCTTTGGGATTGCCTTGGGTTGTTGTAGTCCTGAAAATAGCTAAATCATTCACAGTTGTTTATCATACAGAATCGCTTTTACTGTGTACAATGTTTTTCTGGTTCTGCTCAATTCATTTTGCATCTGTTCATATCTTTTCAAGTTTTTCTGTATGCCATTTATTATAGCATAATAATAATATTCCATTACAATTATATACAATATATACTTGTCTAGCTGTTTCTCAATTGATGGATATTCCCTCAATTTCCAGTTCTTTATCATCACAAAAAGAGCTGCTATAAATATTTTTGTATGAATATACTCATTCTAACAGAAGGCTGAAACAGTTTCTGCCTCATTGTTTCTTTTTAAATTCTTCCTTTTTTGATAGGAAGTGGAAATACTACAAGCTATCAACATCATGATAGCATGCCTCAAGTCTCTAAAAATGTAAATTAAAATAACTCTGAGGCTTCAACTTATTCTCATAAGAATGAAAAAGATGAAAAAGGATGAAAATGTTAAATGTTGGAGGAAATGTGCAAAGTAGGTACACTTGATACACTTTTGGTGGAGCCATGAAGTTGGCCAATAGTTCTGAAAAATCATTTGGAATTATGCTAAGAAGTTATTAAAACATTCATACCCTTTAAAATTCCATAACACTTTTGGCATATAATTCAAGAAGGATAGAGATAGAGGGAATATTAAAAAATATTGATAGTAGCAGGTTTTTTTTAAGTAGCAAGGAACTGTAAGTAAATACTACTTGGTGATTGGGAAATAGGTGAATGAAGTATGGGTTATGAAAACAAGGGAATATTATACTAATATTCCATTATATTCCTGTACCAAAATTTCTTTAGCCATTTTCTAGTTAATGGACATTTACTTTGTTTCTAATTCTTTGCTATTTCAAAAAGGATTGCTGTAAATGTTTTTTGCATCTATGGAGACTTTTTTCTTATCATTGACTTTCTTGGGGTATAATTTTAGTATATGTAGGTGAAATGATGCTTTCATCATTTTATTTGCCTAAGTCCAAATTGCTTTCCAAAATGATTGTATCAACTCACTGCTTCACCAGCTGTGTATCAGTGTGATGCTTTCCAGTGGCCCCCACAACTTCTGGCCATTCCCATCTTTTGTCATATTTGCGAATTTGTGGGGTCAGGGCTGCTTTGATTTGCATTTTTCTTATCAGTTATTTGGACCTTCTTTCACCTGGTTGTAAATATTTTGCTATTCTTCTTTTGAGAACTGCTTATTTCTATCATTTGACCATTTAGCTGTTGGGAAATGGCTTATGGTCATATCGAGCTAGATCTAGATGTGTTCAATATTGATATATCTTGGATAGCATGCACTTATCAGAGAAATCTGATACCAGGATTTTGTCCCCCATTTTACACTCCCCTTCTTCTCCTTGCTACCTTACTTTGGTCTGTATGGAAGTCAGTACCTCTGTCACTTGTTTGGTTAAGTATATGGTGCCTCTTGATGTCTATGGCAGGATCTGATCTCTTTCTCTTTGATTATTTTATAGTCTGGTCTTTAATATTAAGAGTATATATCCTTTTAAAAGGGATTGTGGAATATGGTGTAAGGGGTTGGGCTAAGCCTCATTTCTGCCAGATGACTTTCTACTTTTCCCAGTAATTTTGATTAAATAAGTTTTTTTTTCCCTAAGTAATCGGTTTTCTACTTTATTGAACATTGTGCTTTGGAGTTCCATTGTTTCACATGGCAAAGGGAGGGTATTAGGAGACATCTTACCTTGTCCCAGTGCCCCGCCTCTGGAAAGTAAATACTGTTGTCACGCTGGGTTGTCCAATTGACCAGGATCCCACATGGTGATGTGCTAGTAATCAAGTAAGACTGGCTGCTGTTTATGGAGTGCTTGAAGGTGTGCAGAAGCTCCCATTGCTGTCTGAATTATCACTGGAATTGTCGATGGAGGTGCAGGAAACAGGGAGCCAGGTGCTCAAGATGTGTAACTAGAAGCAGTTCCCCATCTCCCTCTCAGTGGCCTTCAGGAGGGTGGCTGTATGGGGCCTGTTTTGAGCACTTGCTCATCGTGGCCCTTTGAGGCAATGGCTGTGTTTATAGCCATAGACTTGTTTCTAGCATGTAAGCTTGTGGACTTCTTATCCTTGCTTAGGTCAAACCAGGACAGTGAATCAGAAGGGAAAGTCTCAGGCTGGAATTGCCTATAAAGATGAGTTTATCTCAGGCTGTTTACCTAGCAGCAGTAGGTAAACTCTGATGTGTTTTGTTTGGATAACTGGAGAGGGAAATACAGACAGACACATGGCTCCAGATCTGGTGACTTTGTAGAGCGCCATTGTTATTTCATCTCGAGGTCCTGCAGGCTTGCCATCCACTCCCTTTCCCTGTGGTCCTAGCAGTACTTCAACTGGAACAGCTTGCAGCTTGGCAGGATCGCAACCACCCCCCGCCCCGGCAGTGTTCAAGGGCGTTCTGAGCCATTTGTTATTTGACTCAGCCTTTTTGGGGTTGGTGTTTAATTTTGAGGTCCCAGTGAGGACGCTCCTTCTGTCAGTGCGGTAAGTGGTGGGCAAAGGGTCACTCAGCCAGGATATGGCAGAGGCAGGATTCTTGGAACCCAGGCTCCCCTGCCTAGACTACGTGCTCTCTGATGCTCCATTTTGTCTGTGTTTGGTCTCTATGGTGTGGTGGATAGAAGGGCCTAGAGGCAAGAAATATCTGACACTCGGACAAGTCACATAGCCTCTATTTGCCCCAGCTTCCTTCCATCTGTAAAATGGGAAAAATAATGGAACTTATACCCCAGGGTTGTTATGAGGATTGAATGAGATCATATTTATATAGCACTTTGCAAAGTTTAAAATTCTCTATAAATGCTGGCTACGGTGACCATTATTCACAAATGGAAAACTATAGCATCTCAGTTTCTTCAAAAAATAAGATATTCTCTACTGTGTACGGAGAGTAAGCTAAGGAACAATTTGACCCAGGTATTTTCTCTATTTTCATTATGCCTCCAGGAAAAGATCATTTCAACATTATAATAACTATTAATTATAATTTATATGTATACAACCTATGTTGATATTATATAGGTAATATATAGTATATTAATATATATAACATATTATAATTGATACTAATTAATAGTATAATAACTCTGCTTATCCCCCAATGAAAAGCTGAGAAAATGTCCCTTCCTTCTTCAGATGTGGAGGTCTGTGGTGGGGGAGCACTGCCTGCGCCATCATAATTAGGTGATGTGTTAGTTTTGCCGAGCTGCCTGTTTTCTTTGTTGCAAGGGAGGGGAGGGCTTAGTGTGCAGAACAGGGGAAGCTTATATTTGGAATCCTGGGGATTTAAAAACAAAAGACATGAAAGAATCAAGTGTTTAGGAAGCATGTTCTGTGTGTCAAGCACCATACTAAGATGGAAATGATCTTTTCCAAAGAGAAAGATCATTTCAGGACTAGAGGCCTGAAGGCTGGGAAGCCAAGAGGCCTACAACTGTACCAGAGCCCTTCTGTTGCAAAGCATGAAGGATCTCTGCAACGTCACTGATTCAGCAGCCACCCTGGGAGTTGCCCCCCGGTCAGCTCAGAGTGACTTGGTTGGTGTCACTTGGCTAGAAAGCATCTGAGGCTGGATTTGAACTTAGGTTATCTTGAATCTGGGCCCAGTGCTCTCTGCATTGTAGTGCCATCAGCTGCAAATGTGTCTCTTCTGGGGGCTCTGCACCGTTGAACACCCCTTCCCCCAATCTGTCTGCCTGAGTCCTACTACCCCTCATGGCTCCTACTGCAGTGGCACTGCTCGATTGTTCTTCTTCAATTTCTCAGAAGACAACTTATCTGAAACTGAGACCTTTCAGTCCCTCTGAGCTCCTGTGAGGCTGCTTGGCTTCTGCCGTGCTGGGCCCCCTTTTCATCATCAGTGTCAGTGTTGGTCATGGCTCCCAGGATCTCACTCAGAACTTCAACCCATTAGCCTGGTCCCTTGCTCCCTCCAGCCCTGCCTTTGCTGTTTGTTGCCCCCTTGCCACTATGCTCTGGCCTTTCTTCTTCTTTCTTCTGTTTCTACTTCTCTCTCCTGTGCATCTAGATCTTCTCCTCATTCCTTCCCTTCTGGGAGCCAGCCAATCACAGTGTATTAGCTGCCATTCCTTGCCTCTGCTTGCCTCTTTTTGCTGTTTTTGGCTGCTTTCTTGCCAGGGCGTCCCCCTTCCCCCAGCTGCTGAAGTCTGGCAGATTCCATGGGCCTCCTGTTGTCTGATGCCAGACTTGGGACAACTGAGGGATCCTGTGGATCAGATTAGGGAATGTTTGAGATCATGGGCATCACTTCAGTAACAGGCTTTATTGTAACCCGTTCTCGTACCGTTTTCTTGTTGTCTGGCGTCTTGTCCTTGTGTATGAGATGGTTTGTTTGAAACATTGTTTGTGTTTAGCTGTGGCGTTTGGCTGACCATTTCTGAGCATCGTGGTGAGATCGCCCTTGGCGTTGATCGCCTGTGCTGGTTTTGCAGTTGGCCAGGGTGTGTGTGATCCTTGGGGCTGAGGCTCTCCAAACAGACTGAAATTTAAGTAACTGTAATAAAACAAATCTTGAACAGCATTTTGGGGAAGCTTAAGTGAGAGGGCAGCATGACCCAAATGCTGCTTTGGGTTTCATTGATGGAGGACATAAGAATAAGTCATCAATTCAGGCCAGTAAAATAGTTTCTGGCCTCAAGAAGGTTGCTTCTCAAAAACACTGCTATGGGGAATATCCTTTGTGCCATTTGAAGGTAAATTAAAAGATTAAACAGTTATGAAGACTTTACTGCACGTTTAAGAAACAAAGCTTCTTTTATATGTTGATCTGGTTAGCTAACAATCTTGTCAGCACCCCAGAGCCCAACTTCTTAAACTGTGGGTCCTGATCCCATATGGGGTCTTGTAAGTGAATGTGGGGGTTGTGAAGTTATAATTTTTTATTATCATTAAATGTTTGATCTGTATACCTGTTTCATATTCCTCTATATCTGGGGTCATGTAAAAATTCTTGGGCAAAAAGGGGTCACGAGTGAAAAAAGTTCAAGAAGCCCTTCCCTACAGGAAAAGGGGATTTCTTGTTTGGGGAAAGCGAGTTGCTGCTCACAACTAAATTCTCTTCTAAGTTCTCTTTGTGCACGGGTATCATTTAAGATGGACCCTACCCAACACATTGAACCTGACCAAGCACGCTAGGGATCCGTGAAAATCAGGTTGTTTCGAAGATGGTTTCCAGGTCCCGTTCTCTGATGCATTGGAGAAGACCTTTGGTAAATACCTTGGTTAGAATGAGGCCCCTTCTCCATGTCTGTCTGGGAACTTCCTGTAGTGCCATCTCTACAGTGACAATGACAATGACAAGCATGGAACCCATCTCAGTCCCTTGTTCCTTCTTTGGTTTTTTATTTTGGTTTTTTTGGTTATTTCTAGTTGCCTTGTGTGTGATGGATCAAAGTTGTGTGGAAATGAGGAGTCCTCTAGTAGAAGCCATACTCTAAATCACAAGGGTCTGGACCAGTCAGAAGTTTGGGGGAAGGGAGAGCCACCTCAAGGAAGTTGTGACAGTTAAATTTGGGTTGTGATGGCTGGCTGATAGCATCCAGTGCTCTGACACTCCACATGGAATCATGGGATGTTCCCAAAAGAGAATTCCTGAGCTATCCATGATGAAATTTATGGGACTAGAGCCTTTAATAAGGAATTTCATTAAGCAGCAGCAAATCTCAAACTCTGTGGAAGGGGAAATGTAAACTCTGCTCTCTCTCTCTCTGCTCCGGACACTCTTGCTTCCCCCTCATGTATTGTAATTTTCTGAACTGGCGCCTATTGATTGCAAAAATAGTTTAGTAATGATAAAAATTTTCCTCTCAGTCCTTCAGAAATTCACTTAGCAGCCAGAAGGCAGGCCTCCATTACACTTAATTAGGTTGGAGAGTTCCTTTTTTCCTCCCAGCCTCCAAATCTCCATTGTCTCTCTCCCAATCACATAGCTTGAGGGCTTGCTGGATTAGAAAAGAGAAGTTTTTCTTTCTTCTCCTCTACTTTTCCTGGTGTTCCACATGTGCTTGCTTTGCTGATCTCTTCAGAGATTTTCTCCGGCTGATCAGTCAGGAGTTCAAATATATTGGTCCCGTGGCTTTGGTTGGGGAGGTACAGGGTTGGAAAGTTGGAGTTTCATTTGCCATCTCGAGACCTTCTCTACTGGCTGCTCACTTTCCCCTCTCTGAAATGTTCTCTTAATCTTCATTGTGTTCTTGGGCCCTTGAGAGCATGTGATTCTGCAAAGTGAGGCAGAGCTAAGAGAATTGAGACACAGGCCAGAAGTAAATGGGGAAGCAAGTTGGGGAGATGTTTGATGCTTGTGAAATACCCAGAAGCCTTAGGGCAAGGAAGCACAGGAGATCCAGGCAATGCAAACTGGCAGGCTTGCTACTCTGGGGAGAAGGCAGGGATTAAGGTTGGTGCTATCCCCAGTGCCTACCACCAGACCCTGGTGCTCAGTGGTAAGGCAGGAGGGTCCTGAAAACATGGCCAAGTTGGTCTCAGACAAGACATCTTTCCCATGGTTCCTGCACCATAGTGATTTTGTCCCTGGCATTCTGGGACCAGAACAGCTCAGCCACCAGAGCAGTATAGAGGAAGTCCGTGTCTGTAGAATATTAAGTTACTAACCCTGAGGCCATGGCCTGTTGGTTTAGGCAAACCAAACGCACACAGTCACGCAGTTTGTAATCCAGTTGGGCAACGTGCTGTGCGATGGGCTGGAGACCGACCCAAATGGAATTGTCCTTGTCCTCAAGGAACTTCTCTCCCAACCAGAGAATATAACGTATGCTTAACTTGACAAACCGATCCCCTTAGCGGGTGGGTGCTCCCATCGCAGCCCATCCACGGCCTTCTTGTAGGCTGGGTCTCCAGTTACTTCTTCGTTGGCGCCACGTTGTGCTCTGCTCCCTCCTCCTCTGAGATGCCGGGCAAATCTCATTTATTTTGTGAGACTGGGATTCTGGGGTGCTCACAAGAAAAATAGTCCTGTTAAAAAGATGAGCTTGTTTTGTGGGGACACTCTTGGACTCATTAAAGCCATGGAACATCATTTACATCCGGTCCCAGAGACATCAGAGGTATTTTGAGGACAGGATGGAGGTGGGGATGGGGGAGGAGAGGTAGAAGGAATCAAGAGATGCTTCATTTGGGAGATAGTCCCCCGACTGTGGACTAAGGAGGGAAGGCGGCCAGGAGAGGGGCCGGCCTAGGAGAAAGCACAGAAGGGGCAAGGGAGCTGTAACCTAGCAGACCACCTTCACCAGAGTATGAGAGTGTAAAGGGGAGTGATGATAGGAAGGAAATCTGGAAAAGCCAATGGAAGGCCTTCATCGCTAGGGTGACAGGGTGAAGACAGATCTCTGCATTTCTTTTTAGCCCTTGTTGTTAACTACATCATCTGGTTTGGGATTGAGAATCACTTGATCACCTGTATCCTGATCAGTTCCCACCATTACATTAGGAGACAAGCAGGCTTCCATATTGAGAACCTTGCTCAGGAAGCGGCCCCAGGGCTTCACGGTCCCAAATCAGGGAAGGAAAGCTCGGCTTTGTGGCTGATACTTTTCCTACATGAAAGCAGCCTCCTTTCAGTGAGCTGCCTAAATTGTAACTGGCTTGACGTTATTAGCACCTGCGTGACATTTTTGAAAGAAAGATCCATTTGGGAAGTTTTAGAACCCTGCAGATGCTGAGCTACAATTTGGTGCCACCTTCTGTAGGAAAGGTCCCGGATGAGTAATCTTGCCTTAGATTTTTCCTAGTTGGCTCTCTCAGTTTGAAAAGAATAACTTCCATAGAACATTTAAAAAAATTCTGGGTTTGGGAGCATGGTGCAGCACAGGGATGGACGCCCTTGAGGCCATTGTCGGTCCTTTGAAACTCTTGGTTTTTCTTGCAGTTGCCCAGGGAAAGACCAGAACTAACTACCTCTAGTGAGAAGGCATTCATTTGCCTATTAAACTGAGCACTCCCTTTAACACTTAGTATGTGCTTCTTCTTCCTCCTCTCTTCCCCTTCTTCCTCCTCCTCTCCCCTTCCTCCCTTCTCCCCCTTCCTCCTTTCTCCCCCTTCTTCCTCTCCTCCCCTCTCCTCTTCTGCTTCCTCCCTCCCTCCCTTCTTTCCTCCCTTCCTTCCTCCCTTCCTTCCTTCCTCCCTCCCTTCCTTCCTCCCTTCTTCCCTTCCTTCCTTCCTTCCTTCCTTCCTTTCTTCCTTCCTTCCTTCCTTCCTTCCTTCCTTCCTTCCTTCCTTCCTTCCTTCCTTCCTTCCTTCCTTCCTTCCTTCCTTCCTCCCTTCCTTCCTCCCTTCTTCCCTTCCTCCCTCCCTCCCTCCCTTCCTCCCTTCCTTCCTTCCTTCCTTCCTTCCTTCCTTCCTTCCTTCCTTCCTTCCTTCCTCCCTTCTTCCCTTCCTCCCTCCCTTCTTCCCTTCCTTCCTCCCTTCTTCCCTTCCTCCCTCCCTTCCTTCCTTCCTTCCTTCCTTCCTTCCTTCCTTCCTTCCTTCCTTCCTTCCTTCCTTCCTTCCTTCCTTCCTTCCTTCCTTCCTTCCTTCCTTCCTTCCTTCCTTCCTTCCTTCCTTCTTCCCTTCCTTCCTTCCTTCCTTCCTTCCTTCCTTCCTTCCTTCCTTCCTTCCTTCCTTCCTTCCTTCCTTCCTTCCTTCCTTCTTCCCTTCCTTCCTTCCTTCCTTCCTTCCTTCCTTCCTTCCTTCCTTCCTTCCTTCCTCCCTTCCTTCCTTCCTTCCTCCCTTCCTTCCTTCCTTTCTCCCTTCCTTCCTTCCTCCCTTCCTTCCTCCCTTCCTTCCTTCCTCCCTTCTTCCCTTCCTTCCTCCCTCCCTCCCTCCCTCCCTTCCTTCCTTCCTTCCTTCCTTCCTTCCTTCCTTCCTTCCTTCCTTCTTCCCTTCCTTCCTTCCTTCCTTCCTTCCTTCCTTCCTTCCTTCCTTCCTTCCTTCCTTCCTTCCTTCCTCCCTTCTTCCCTTCCTTCCTTCCTTCCTTCCTCCCTTCTTCCCTTCCTTCCTTCCTCCCTTCCTTCCTCCCTTCCTTCCTCCCTCCCTTCCTTCCTCCCTTCTTCCCTCCCTCCCTCCCTTCCTTCCTTCCTTCCTTCCTTCCTTCCTTCCTTCCTTCCTTCCTTCCTTCCTTCCTTCCTTCCTTCCTTCCTTCCTTCCTCCCTCCCTCCCTCCCTCCCTCCCTCCCTCCCTTCCTCTTTTCTTCTTCCTCCCGTCTCCTCTTCATGTTGCTCCTCTTCATTTCTGTTTTATTCTACATGGCTTAAGTCTGAAAAGAAGGAACTTGTAGCCATGTTTGTCCTTTTCCCAAAGCTTTTTCCCACTTTTCATGACGTTTGCCCTGTGTCTGCATAGGATTGTTTGTTTTGTAAAAAATAAACCCTGAAAGTTTCCAAGAGTTTCACAACTTTGCATCTGCTGGAGACCTCTAACACAAGCTTCATAAAAATAAGTTCAGTTTCGAAGTGCACTTTTAAGTGCATTTTGCTGGGATGGGGGTGGGTGGGGTCCTTCCAAAGTATACCCTGCTCCAAAATGATCTCCATTCCCTCTCCTGTAATTAAAATGGACCTCCCTGCCAATATCCATGTCTCAGCTTGATGGTGGGTACAGAGACATCTTAAGGCACTTGAACTACTCATGATATATAAATGCACGATAGTTTCACAGTTGGAGAGCTCCTTATAATTTCAAAAATGATAACTCTGATGAATTTCCAATAGCATCAAAAATCGACAGGCAGGCTGAAAAGTGCCAGTTCCTTAGGGAAAGAGATTTGTAGTGGAGATCCCCCTCTCAGCCCCCTCCTAACCAATCTGCCTTCACGCTCCCCAGGGTAGCAGCCACATTCAGATGCTCTGGATAGCTTTATTATACTTGTGAGCCTGTAGTATGGCTAAGAGTTAGCCAAGTAACGGCAGAATATCTCCCCCCTCCACCCCGAACCTAGAATGCATTCTCCCATAAATACATAGAGCATTGGTGCGAAGAGGGAACCATGCACGTAGAGTACGTGCGTGGAAGGGACATGCGAGGCCAAGGCAGGTAGAGTGCTGGCCTTGGGATCTGCAAGACCTGAATCCAAATCCAGTTTCAGACCCTTATGAGCTGTGTTATCTTGGGAAGTCACTTTACCTCTGCTTGCCTCTTACTTCAAGTGTAAAATGGAGATAACACCAACTACTTCTCACAGTAGCTCTCATGGTCAGCGAGGTGGTAGGGGAGGGAATGGTCTTTGCATGTGTGGGGTGTTTGTGAGTCGGAGATTGTCTCTAGAGGGAAATAAGTCTGGCTGAGTAAGGTGGGGTCATGTGGTCGGAAGAGGCCTTGAAGCCCTTCAAGAAGATGAATATCCTTTTTTGTATGGTGAGGATTCAGTAGCAATACCAACGTATTTGACCAGAGGAGCGATGGGATAAAAATGTATTCCTTCAACAAATAGACTTCCAACGTGCTCAGCACTGAGCTGTGTGCTGGAGCCCCCGAGATACAAAGGAGACAGTCTTGCCCTAACATTTTAGTGGGGGTGGGGGGATAGGGCAGATTTCCAGAAGAGTACCAGCAACTGGAGGGATCCCAGTGATCTCCTGTGGGAGACTGTGCTTGAGCTGAACTCTGAAGGACGCTGGGGATCCTGGGCCCCAGAGAGGAGGAAGAGCTGGCGTGGCATGGGAAAAGAACAAGTGGACCATTGGGTTAGGCATTGGGTACTCAGCCTGGCAAGATAGGAAGGTTGGCACCAGATTGTGAAGGACTTTAATACTATTATATGGAAATACGGAAAAAACTATACTATGAAACAGAGGAGATTGTATCTTTGTGAAAAGTACAAAGGAGCCTCTGGAACTTCTTGAGCATGGCAGTGGCTACAAACTTCATGTTTCTGGAAGATCTTTTTGCATGTCTAGGGAAGGAGGGTGGGCTGGAGGGGAGGAGGAGGAATTAGGGACCCCAATGAGGAGGGCATTGCAGTCGGTCGTGTAGATCAGTGGCGGTGAGGATCTCAAATAGAGTGGGGGCTGTTTGGGGGAGAAGAGGGATATTGTGGCAGTCGAATGGATGGGACCTGGCAACTGACTGAGTTGAGGAGGTGAGGGACAATGAGGAGTCTGAGCTGTCTTTGAGGTTGGCAACCTGTGTGACTGTAAAGACGATGGTGTCCTGGACTGAAGGTGAACGTTTCGAACCGATGCTACCCGGGATGGTGGTAGGCAGGTCTGTACTGTGCATGTTGAGAGGTCCCATAGAGAGCTTGCTTTAGATATATTGGTTTACTTGTTGGTTCCCCCTTTAGATTTTAAGTTATTTGACGGTGGGGACTATCTTTTGCCTCTTTTGCATTTCCAGTGCTTAGCACAGTATCTAGTATATAGTAGGTACTTGATGAGTGTTTACAATTGATTGTATGATTTTTGTATTTATTTATATATTGATATTTGTATGCATTTATGATTGCACAACGAATATATATGTTTTTGTTGATTGTGCTGGACTTTTCCTTGGCCCAGAAACCTCCCCAATGTGTTGGCTACAGTCTCTGTGGACAGTTTATTGGAAAAAGTGGACAGGCTTTTCTCCGGGAGGTTTGTGGAAGGGATGTGCTTTGTACTCGGAGACAGACGTCCCCTACTTCCTTCGGTAGGACTTTCCTAATTCCCCCAGTGTTGGAGTCCACCGCTCTCTCTAACCCCCAGTCATTCTGTATTTATCTGGCATGTGACTTGGGCTGGCCTATCTGTAAATATGTCACAATCCAGACGGTAGAATGTCAGTTCCTGGAGGGCAGGGGATGTTTGTTTTGTATCCGTATGCCCTGTGCTTAGCCCAGGGCCCTGTGTGTGGTGAGTGAGTACAGTGAATGCTTTGGAATGGATCAGAGTAAGCATATGGATTTATTACTCTATTGTAGGTAGTGTGATGTGCCAGCTCCCTTTGTTCCTTGTGGCTCCCCCAGTACCAGAATGGGTGTGACAGGTCAGGGAAGGATCACTCCTCTGTTGGGGATCTGTTCGGGGTGCTGGCCCTTCCTCCCCTCTTCTAGGCTGGCAGCCTTACCAGTTGGACTATATGCTAGCATCCCAGTTCCTTCTGCTTGCTTCCTGTTAATCTTCCCATAATCATTTTACCTCTTCTAACTCTTGGTCTCTTTTGCCCACTGCCTTATTCTTAGTGACTCAGTCTGCATTCTGTGAGTAGCCCTGGCCTCTGGCTGCCAGTCTGTCGGCACCTTGGCCCAAAAGTCTCCCCAGCATCATCACAGTTGAGGTGACCAGAATGGCCGTAGCCAAGCCAGCCAGCTTCCTTCTGACAAGGCGTTGTTTCAGTGACCAGCTTCAGCCGGCTGCAGCTCTTGAAGCAAAGCTGGGGATCTGTGCCATCCCAGCTGCAGGGCAGCCCTGTGGTCCCCTGGAAAGTTGGAAATGTTCATGAGGTGAGTCATGTTCAAAGAGCCCGTTCCCTCTGGAAAGCTTGGACTTGCTAGCATGCCTCTAGCTGTTCTGGCCTTCCTCAGGCTTCCTTCTCTGCCCGAGGGCCCCTACCCCAGAGGTGCAGACCTCCAGACCTCCTCTTAAGGAGTGCCAGTGGCAACACATACCCAGGTTCTCTGGGCAAGGAGAAGGAAAGCCCAGTAAGGGTCCCGCAAAAGGGCTCTGGGAAACAGCAGGGGCCCAGGAAACCTGGGAGAGACTTGGACTTTGGACTGGGCCTTTCTTCAGATTTGATTGTGAAACCTGGGCCCCCAGAGTCCAATGGTTGAACTCCGGTGTCGTTGATCGCAGGTGTTCCCCTCCCTTGTTTTGGGGGCAGGGGCACGCTGGAAGCACTTGTTGTCTCTGTTTGCTCCTGGGCATCATCCCCAACACGTTTCCCTCCCCTGGTGTGTCCTGCACAGGATTTATGTCCCAGATGGGGCAGTTCCATCCGGATGATGCAGCTGGAAGCAGCAGGAGGCCGCCGGGTCACTTCACTCCGCATCTCTTGGCTCCATCTAGTGGACTATTGATTGTCAGAACTGAATTCTGGACTTGAGGATTTCTTCATCCCAAGTTAGAGCAGTTGTTTAATGGGAATGATTGCAGAGAGCATTGTGGGGTTTATGTTAATTCTTTTGTATTACCAGTGCTTCCCCCCTCTGAATCTCCTCTCCCCTCCCAACCCTGTGTCACAACCAGGCTTGCTGTAAAGAGAGGCTAAGTCTTGTTCTGATTTAGCCTGGGCTGGTCGTCGAAGAGCCGAATAAGTCGGCTTCCTCTCTCTCTCGCGTTATTGGGACCATTTGGATAGAGGTCATGGCCCCCTGTGTTATTTTTGCCTCATTGTCTTCATTTGAAAATGAGGGGCTACTGTCCCTAGTATTCTGGATACTTGGCAGTGTCTTTCAGGTTTGAAGGAGTGATGCTACATTTTAGAAGAAAACAGATGGGATGCAAGTAGAGGAAATCTCCTCCTTCCCCTTTTCCAGTTGTTTTTCCTCTTTCTCTAGTCAGTGAAATTGAAGACATATAAAATCCACGTGGCCAATGGGGACCGATAGAGCTTCCTGTATGCCCAGCACAGTGTTAGAGAGCAAGGAAGCCAAGGGAAGGTCCCTGCCCTCCGCTTTAACACAGAGAAACAAGACCTGTATACACTAACTGCAGAGCAATATGAGCCAGTAGCAGAGGAAGTCCCAAATTGATGGGACAGACCCTAAGTGCTCTCAGAGTTGGAGAATAAGCTTGAGGAGTCTGGAAAGACTTTATGGAAATAAATAAGATGAGGACTTGAGGAAGACCTTGCACAGTGGGTAGGTTGGGAATAAAAAGTGGCTTGAGAGAGCATTTGGGATAGTGCCAGAGGTTTGGAAGTGAGAAGGATTATGGATTATTGAGAAGAAAGGAAGGAGATGCGGTCAGCTGGAGCAGAAACTTGTGCCCTGCTCCTGCAGCACTGAGGAATTGAGGATTTTCAAATAAGAAAGTGTCATGAGAGAAGTGGAATCTCAAGGAAAATGAATATGATGAATGTGTGTGGAATGGCTCAGAGACTAAGAAGCTACTTTGATTGTAAAAAATACTCTTGGGAGAGGACTGGGTTTGGATGAGGGTGGCAGTAGGTAAATGGAGACGGTTCAGAATTTGATGAACTGATTTACCCTATGAAATGGAGACAGCTCAGCAGGGTTGAGGGGAGAGAGGGAGACAGCTTGGAGCTCAAAATGTAACAAGACATAAATAGGGAAAAGAAGAATGGATGGGCTCTCAGAAGGCAAAATATAGAAAGGGAGAATAGGCGAGGTTTCCGGGATGATCTGGGGATACGTAGAACTCAGTGCCAAGGCAGTGCAGTGGACAGAGGTAGAAAAACCGAAGTTCCAATGTGGTACCTGGGCTACTTCCTGGCAAGCCACTTAAACAAAGGAAATGGCAAATTACTTCAGTAGCTTGGCCAAGAAAACCCTCTAACAGGTCCCAAAGAGTTGGACACTGCAGAACAAATCCAAAATGTTCTTTTCAAATTGGAAGTTTTTTTTCTTTTCTATATATTTCCATATGCTTTGGAAGGACTTTCAGACCAACTCCTCTTTTCTGCATAAGTTGGCTCAGGAGGATCAGGCCCAGTCATTCAGGCCATTGTTGTGACTCTGAGGGAGAAGGGCCTCCTCCTTTTACGTCTCTTACAGCAGAAAGAACTCCAAAAGCACCATGTCTTGCAAACTTAAGGTCATTATAGATAGCGAAGACAGCTGATGCAGAGTGGCTGGAAAAGCCCAGTTGGAAAGCTCCATGGAGTCCAAACCATAAGGACTAAGGTTACAAATCTGGGCTGCTCAGAAACATCACTACTGACGTGCATTATCCCACTTCACATGTGAGCATTAATATGAAGCTCTCTTACTGTCCCCACTAATTTTTAAAGGCAAAAAGAGAGCTGTAAGCCCCTGAAACAGACCACTAGTGTCCCACACATTTAGGAGAGACCAAAAGAAGTCAGTAACATGGGAGCTCCGGTCTCCAAACTGCAGGCCATCACCTGGACAGCCCTCCATGAGCCAGCATTGTCTGTCAGGCCTTTAGGGACAACATGGTAGACACCATCCCATTCTACAGCAGAACCAAGAACCATGTTACTACCCATGGTGTTGAATGAGGGTCAGCGCTGGCTCTGAGAGCACGAAATTTAGCGAGATGCTGAAGCCAGGATCCCAAATGGGAAAGGTCAGCTAACGCTTCAGAAGAATTAAGCTAGAAAGCATCTGTCTCAAAGGCACCATATGGAGCTAAACTAAATGACTTTCACAAACGAGGAGAAACTAATCAATTAAGAAGGAAAAGGGAACATTTAGATTCCTCCCTCCCAGCTGCCATTTCACTGACCTGTGGTCTCACCACTAGACATCCCATTCCTTCTCTTCCACCCAAACAGATCTCAGCTCTTCGTCAACTTAGACTTTTGAAAGGTGCCATGGCCAGAGGATTCCTCTTCCTGTGTCCAAGAACCAGTCGATTTCTTACCTTCACCGGGCTGTTCCTCAGGCAGCAGCCAAACAATCCCTCATCAGGCCTACTCACCAGGCCTTGCCAGCTTTTCCCTGGGTGGGCTGCTTGGCAGATCTCAGGTAACATCACCTACCCCAGACCAGAAGGGCCCAAGGGAGCCTTTATGGAGGTTCCCATCAATCACTGGCCACACCCTGACATTTCCCAGCTGACTCTTGGCATCTAGGTTCCCCAGTGGGAACAATTTGCTAACCTTTGGGTGTAACCTTTGGTAATGATCCTAGAATAGAACTAATTCATTTCTGTCTTTTACATCCTGTGTTTTCTATAGCTATGTCCATTCATCTAAAAGCATTTTGGTAACATGAGGGGGAGAGTGCTAGTGCAAAGAGGCTTATGTGGAGGAATACCAGGAAGACTTTTCATAGCTTTTGCTTTATGCTTTCTAAAATAACTCTCAGATCTCTTCTCTCTTGCTTCTCTTCAATACAACTCTTAAGAGGTTTGAGTCCCATTTTTCAGATGAGGAAAACTAAGTAAAGAAATGAAGGACTTGCCAGAATCACAGTCAGAAGCTCAAGCCTAAGTCTTCTAACATCTCGCTCTGGTGTTCTTTCCCTGCAATTCCATATACCGAACTCTAGGACGGTGCCTTCATTGAAGAGAAGGGACTTTGTCTCAGGTCCCCCGGTCACTGCTAGGAAACTTTAAACTCATGTCCTCCTCCTCCAAGGTGCCACTTTTCTGCCTCTCGCTGTTCTGCGATATCGATTCTAACACCATCTTAAAATCACAAGCTCTTTGAATCCCTCCAGTAAGGCCTGCTGCCACTGTCACCAAAGGAAGTGGTGGGACCTTGACAGTTGGTTTGTCAGAAAACTCAAATGGGGAAAAAGCGCTTCTGCTTTTCTCGACCTGGGATGGAAATTTCCTTCTGAACAGCTGATGAATTTAATCATTTGTACTTGTGTTTCCCCAGGCACTCCATTAGTCTCTTGACAGACTCATATCCCCCTTTATGTCCCAGAACAAGAAGAGAGGCTTCTTGTTACAGTTCAAAATGAGAAGATTTAATTCAAAATTTTTTTAGGTGTGCCCCTTCCCTCCCCCCTCAATCCACAGCATTGCTGGTATGCTAGAGGCTGTGCACAAGTTTCTATGAGATATTGATGATGCCAAGCAGTAATTAATTGGGTGGATTAGAAGCAGGGTTACAGAATAGTGGAGGAAAAGCTCTCTCAGTTCAGACTGATGTGCAGCTGAGATGTTAATTTTACCCATGGGATTGTTACCTAAATCCCACGGGTTTTTGTGGGCAGGAGACGCAAAGACCTTGTGTGATGTGGGTTTCACCAAATGCCCATTTCCAGGCCGAGCCTGGGGATATGGCATTGAAATTGCCCCCGGAGAGACTATACCAAGGGATAATCACTCCCCTGCCTCATAGACAAGGGCCTTCCTTCATCTCCCAATGGTAAGCCATTATCTCCTCTGCTCACATGTGTCCAGTGCTTTTGCTTGAACAGATCCTGGGGGCAGCGCAAGCCTCCTGTCTCTTGCCTTCAGGCCATCTCCTTCTTCCTGATATCTTCTTGGCCCTCAGATTTTTTCTTGGTTTTTCATGGTCCATGGCAAGAATCTCTGGGTGTCATGTTTTACAAGGAGTAATGCAATAACGTGCCCATTCCCTCCTCTTCCGGCCTCGCTGGGCTACCACCCGGAGCCCTGGAGTGCCACCCTCTTCACTGGGGGGGGGCGCTTTTCTATCCAGGATGAGTAATGATATGGGAAAAAAGGTTTCCTTGGCCCTCTCCTCAGCCGCATGCTGTGGTACCCTTCCTCTTCCTTACCCCAATTATACTTTCCTCCTCAGCTTCTCTCTTGAGTCACATCAGAATATTTTCTGAGCTCTTCCTTAGGTTTGTAGCCCTGGGAGAGAAGTGAGGGCTAGTTGGGGAGAGTAAGCCCTTCCCAGACTACGCAGTGTTAGGGGAAGGTAACCAAAGAGATTCTACGTACAGGAGGTGCTCAGAGAGAACCGAGGCAGGAAACATTGACATGACAGGCCAAGAACTTGAATTCAAATCCTGACTTTGCAAACTCAATCAAGAAACATTTAGTGAGCACCTATGTGGGCCAGTCATAATGTGCTTCTCATCTTGGGCAAGTCAGTTCTCTCTGAGCCTCAGTCTCTTATTTTCTCAAATTGAGGGGATTGCAGGAATGGTTTCTTTAAGACCGCTTCCACCTCTTCAGTCAGTAGAAGCTGCAGGTGATGGGCTGGAGGAGGCGACAGGATCCACTCAGTCTTGGGCAGATAGTTCCCATGTACATGTTGGAGTTGATTAGTTAGATAAGTAGCTTGATGTGGGAGAAAATGGAGGAGGGAGCCTCATTTGGGGCTACATGATGGATGGCCCAGTGAACAGAGAAAGGAATAAGCTGCTGCAAGACATGTTTAAAAAATCCACAAGACTTCAAAACAGGGAGCTGTGTGTGTGCATGCACGTGTTGCACGTGTGTGTGCACTTGCATGTCACTTGAGAAGAAGAAAAGTCCCTTTCTAGTCAGCCTGTGTTCCTGCAAGTCTGTGTTCCCAACCTGGGTATGTCCCAGCTGACCTCCCAGGAGATGAATGGGTAACGCTAGCTGGCCCTTCATCTTGTGGTCTAGGTTGCCCATGGTCGTGCCTTTATTCCAAAGTCATTGCTGCTTGCTGTTCTTGACTTGGGGTTTTCCCTCTGCTATTTCAGTGGGTCAGAGTGGTGGCAGGGATAGCCGAGTCTGTGGTGCCAACCCATAGCCCTGGGGGGGCACTGTGCCTCAGCACTAACAGCTTCCTTTACTGTCACTTTGGAATAGTTGCCCCTGGACATGGGGCCTGCCCTAGCAGGACAAGCGGTGGGAGGTTGAACCCTGAGCTGAGCCACCTTTCTACTCAGTAATCTGCATTTTTGAGTGTTCTCTTGTGTCCTTTTTGGTTCTTCTGCTCCCAGTCCCTTTGGCGGGTGGCTTTCCCTTGGCTGCTAGACTGTTGAGAGGCTTAGTCCCCAAACCCGAGGAAGGGCAAAAGAGAAAGGCACCGAGGGCCCTTTCTGTGCTTTGAAGGGCCTTATGGAGTTTCAGCCACAGCCAGATGGCTCTCTAGGGGAAGCAGACAGGGAACTGTGGAGTTCTGGGAAGTGCCAGAAGATGGCAGACTCGTGTCTTCTTAGAGACACAAGCAAAGGGCAGCATAATAAGAGGAATGGCAAGGAAGCTGGAGGGAGAGATCTTAATGATCTTTTTTAACCAGAGCAATAATGGGCTTGTAAAGTCCTCAGTCCGATCCAGTTTTTCAGGCTGAAAATGAATAGATCCAAAGGATCCAATAGATCCAGTGTAGCTGTTACTCATGGGGGCCAATGATCTGATGACTAATATGTGAGACTATACTGGAAATAACATGAATTACTGTTCCCCCTTTCCTCTCAATCCAAGGCCGGTCACTTCATGAAGGAAAGCAGAAATTTGCCATCTCTTTTTTCTGTGGAGGAGCTTGGAGTTCTGAGGATATTTGTAAACATCTATGCAAGCTCCTTTTGGACTGTGTTGCTTTTTGTTCGCTTGTGAACTTCATCTAATTTGTATGAGGTGATCTCCGGCCTGGCAGAAACACTGCAAGGTTAAAACTTAATTTCACAGATCAAACTGGCAGTCTGCTCTGAGAAAGTCATTGATCAAATGAGAAGACACTGAGCAGTTAATGGCGGATCTTTGCTTTCCGCAGCCTGCACGGTGCTTTGTGGAGATGGGTTGGGAGTACTTCAGGAGTGGCAGACAGTTTAGGAGGGGAAAACTGGTGACAGGCAGTCTGGGGTCTGTCCAGGGCCTATCAGGTGGTTTAGAACCAGCCTTCTCAAGGCAGCTCGAGAGGCCGTGGGTCAGCTGATCTGCTGGACGATGTACTGGGCCCGGCAAGGACCGTGCTGGGACATCACATGCATACATGTACGCACACACACCCTAATTCTGAGGAAAGCGACTGATCTGCATGTTTCTATTAATTATATAGCAGATAAGAAAGTCAGAAATTGGTAGTAAATAGAGCTGGAAGCTCATTAGCCATCTGTTCTCCAAAGGCTTCTAGTTGATGTCATGTACTTTCAGGTTTTGGTGGCTAAACAGTGTATCAGCAAAGATTTGACCTTTAGGGAGAGAGGAATGGAAGAAAGAGAGGGATGAGGGAAGACAGGGGAGGGAGAACGAGAGAGCAAGCAGAAATTGGGGGGGGGGGAGGAGGAAGGGAGACAGAGAGAGTGGCATTTCAAGGGTGGATTGGAGACTTTCTAGAAAATGATCTCCTTGTTCCCTGATTTGGCCGCTTGAGACTTTTTGAGCTAATACCAATAACTGTTCTACGTAATGTCAGTCTTTTGTCCGGCTTTCATGAAATTGGGATTTTTGTGTGGTTTTTGGAAGTCCCAAAAATCCATTTTCTTTACAATGAATCTCATTGTCAGGAGGTGGAGGCAGCTGCCAATAGCATCAAGCATGTGTAGCAGGGATTGGTTTTGAAAATGCAGGCATCCCTCCCACCCAGATGTCTGTGACTCCCCCTGCACGAGTCTTTGTAGCATTTGTAGCAGCTTCATTTCTGTCTTGTCACCTGTGCTTACATGGAAAAGTGGAATAATCCTTTTAAAAAGTTTTTCCATAATAACACTTGATCCTTTATGTGTACATATGCATATATATTATATAAATACATATACGTAGGCTATAGATCTAGATGTATAAGCACTTTATATGTCTCCCAACTCATTATACATGCGTGATCTCATCTGTTTCTCACAATAATGTTGTACAGCCCACGACATAGGAAAAGTTGTTGCTGCTACAGATTCTCCAAAAAGAGGGCACAGGGGAAAGGAAGGAGGGAGGGAGGGAGGGAGGGAAGAAGGAAGGAAGGAGGGAAGGAAGGAAGGAAGGAAGGAAGGAAGGAAGGAAGGAAGGAAGGAAGGAAGGAAGGAAGGAAGGAAGGAAGGAAGGAAGGAAGGAAGGAAGGAAGGAAGGAAGGAAGGAAGGAAGGAAGGAAGGAAGGAAGGAAGGAGGGAGGGAAGGAGGGAGGGAGGGAGGAAAGAAGGAAGGAGGGAAGGAGGGAGGGAAGAAGGAAGGAGGGAGGGAGGGAGGGAAGAAGGAAGAAAGGGAGGGAGGAAGGAAAAAAGGGAAAAAGCTGGGCATCATGCCAAATGCTTTATATGTATCTTATTTGATCTTTATAACAACCCTGCAATGTAGATATCATTAGGATCCCCATTTTACAGTTGAGGAAACGGAGATTGTGACTTGGACAGGGTCACGCTGTTTGTGATAAAGCTTGGCCCAAATTATAGATATGTTCCCTAACACTAAATGTGGGTCCCTGGGGAAGGGTGACATTGTGACACCTCAGTGAGAGGGGCAAAACCCAAGAGTCTTCTTTGTTCTCCTTGTACCAGACACCGTGCACCCTTAGGTGCCTAGAGTAGACTCCTCCTCTTCCTGAGTGCCACCCTCTTTTATCCTCCCAGAGAATGGGAGTGGGATAACACAAGGGCTTGTGGGAAGATTACTTCTACCAATGAACTTGCTCCTTTTAAACATTAAGCTCCTCCCCAGAAATTCAAAGGGGTAAAACTCCCTTTAAAAGGCCGGAACTAGAGAATTGTTAAGTACCAACTTGGCACTTAGTAAGAACCTAATATCTCATTATCTCATTAGCACTTAGTAAGAATCTAACAGGTGCCCTCTTGTGCTTTAGTAGCATATCCAATCCCCTTTGTACTTTCTCTACATATTCATATCCAGTAGCACTGTGGGATGTGGGGCATGGGATGTTGGACACCTGCCTACTGTTGGACTCAGTGAGATATACTCCATTAGTATAGTCCCATGTGCTGGCCCAGAGCTTGCAGAAGTGACCTATCCAGGGTCATAATTTCAGAAGCAGAATTTGAGCTTTGGGCTTCCTGATATGTGCCCAGCACTGGGTCCATTCCCTCATCTCACCGTGGATGCACGATCTCAAGTTGAACTGCTGACACTTGTCTACTCATGTGATCCCTTTTCCTACCTTCAATAATTCTTCAGTTTATACGAAGCGTTTTTAAACAAGAAATAGCGGTTTTGGATAAGGGGGACCAGGAGGGCTGTTTGCAAGTATTTGAAGGGTGTATATGTGTGTGTGTGTGTGTGTGCATGCATATGCAAATGTTTGTGTGTATATGCATGAAAGCATGCACATATTGCTATAGGACTAGTTTGGCTCAACTGCAGAGCAAGACATGAAACAGGCAGGAGAGACCAACTGAGGCTGGATATCATTTGTGCGCTGTCCCCAACGGATCTATGCTGCCTGGGTGGAAGCACGGCCATTCACCTGGTAATGGCTCCCTGGGGATTATGGGAAAGAGAGTCCTCCCTGCTGAGGCAGGGCTTAGATGACCTACTTTTGAGCTCCCTTCTGGTTCTGAGTTTCTGTGAGAATTGGTACACTTAGCTATACATGTATGTGTGTGTGCTCATACATACATGTGTGTACATGTATGCACACACATGCCCATATGTTGGAATAGCCACACACACAGCTAAAGTTTACTGTCTAAGCTCGGGAAGCTTTTAATAGGAAATCCCAACACCTAATGAGTAATTCAGCTTGACTTGAAGAGCAACCTTTTTTCCCCACAACAAATTTAAGTATTTTTGCGTGTCGTGTCTGGAAGGCAGGAAATCATGGGAGGCCAGTGCTTTCTGAGAGTCTGCTGCCTTGGTTCCCCAAGGGGAGCTTGTTATCATTATTGTCACTATGACTAATCTGTATAAGAAGGGGGAAGGGAGGCCTTTTGGTCTTGGGGTTTTAAAGAAATTCTGTCTTTTGTCATAGCTGTAGGCACAGTGAACCTAGCTAACTTCTCTTTCCTTTAGGACCCTGAAGGGGTAACGCCATTGTGTGTGGCTGTCTGGGAAGGGCAGGGGAAGAAGTTAGCTGACTTAGTTGCTCGGGTTTTGGTGGCAGGGAGGATGGTGGTCAGAAGAGGAGGTCTGGTTCACTCGTCAGTTCTGCTCAGGAGTCATCATGGGTTCTTGGACTTCTCTGTCTTCACTCTTTTGCTGGGGTTTCTCCATCTGCAGTTTTTGCAGAAATTTCTTTCTCTACCTTGCAGCAGAGGAGCATTTCCCCAACCCCATACCCTCATAATCCTCAGTTTCCAGAAAAGGACTGATGTGTTCCAATGGGAAGAACTTACAAAGGAAGAGGGAGGATGCCTGGCCAGGCTCTGGTCCCAGCTCCAAGGTCAGCCTGGGCAAGTCCCTTGAGTTCCATCAAGAGCACAGCTTGGAGTGTGTAGCTCAGCAGGGTCCTCCTGGTTTGCTTGATGTTTCATCTCCAAGAAGAGACTGATGGCCCAAGCAGTCTTGGGAAGATAGGTACCAGCTTACCAGAGTTGGCATCAAGCCTTCTGTCGCGCTGTTCCCAGTTAGAATGGGGGGGTTGCAATCTGGAAATACCACCCCGAAGACCCTACAAAGCCTTAGTTAGCAACGTAGTCTCCGAAAACCCACAATTTATGCTCAGCTTCTTTCGGGCGAATCCCTTGGCCTTGATTGGCATAGCCAAAGCAATCACATTGGTGACGTTCTAACGAGCTTCTCCACTTGAACAAAACTTAGTGTCAGAGTTGCTGAAATGGCCTAGGCCTGCAGTGTGGGCCCAATGCCTTTGCATGTGTTTTCTGGGGTGCTATTAGAATGGAAACTGAATGGTGCCTTATAGTTCTTCCTAGGTTTCTCAGAAACATGGTGAATATGTTCATTTGGACAGTATAGCCATGTTGGTAAGAAAGAAGCAAATGCCTTTGTTTTTATCATTCGTATTTCAGTGTGTGGGACTGGCCTTTTCCTGGTCCTTTGAAAGCTGAGACTTGTGTAAAGGACTGGTGACATCTCAGCAGCTTGGACAATATAATCCTGGGGTTAGCCAGCATGGGCTCCAGAATAAGTACGAGCATCCTCTATACCTCCAGAGCACCTCCACGTAGCTTGTAGAGTACCTTCTCATGCATTTTCATGTATTCATGCACCTGGGAGGGAGGCAAGGCCAAGAGCGATAGTTCCATCTTAGGCTCTAGGGATTGGATGGATAAGAGAAAACAACATCGATTGAGGACAGAGATAGTGCAGGCGCTTTGCTTTGCATTAGAGATGCATGCTAGGTTGGCCGGGCCTTCAAGAAGGTTACATTCTCATGGGGAAAGGGGAGCTGGAAGGGGCCAGAGGTATGGCGATTGTAAGGAAGTGGAGGAGAGTGGACAGAGGAGCTGGGAGTAAAGGTGGGACCCTCCTAACATGGTGGTCCAGGCCAAGCAGACTTCCCCACTGAAGAGCTGGGGGCCTCAGTCGACACTTCCTTTGGGACTTGGCCAACATGTGGCCTAGATGGAGGTAGAGTTTTGTTCTCGACTGTGACGTCTCAAAAACCAGTGATTTGAAAACCTGCAGGTCAAGTCTTCGACTTAGTTATGAGGAGTTCTGCTTTGTCTTCCTCTCATAGTCTTCTGCAGAAAACAAAACGATGATTGGTGGCTCATTTTATTTACTAAAACGAATGGGAAAAAATACACGTGAACGTGATTGACGGGATTCTTCTGGTCAGTTGAGGAGTTAGAGGAAGATGCATTGCCATGACCCCAAAGAACAGATTTAGCTGATTTTACTAGAGCAGCAAACTTCTGTACTCTGGATGATTCAGCAAATGTCTATGCTTACTGTAACCAAAAAGTAAGTTGTTTTAAATTTTTGAATTGTCTTCAATTAGAGTAAAACTTGCAATAATCATAGAATCTTGGATTTTGATTCAGACAGAACCTTTGAAGCTAACTGAGTTCCACCTTATTTTACAGATGTGGAAACCGAGGCTCAGATTAAATGACTTGTCTAGGATCACACAACTAGTATCTGGCAGAAGTGGGACTTGAACCCAAGGTTTCTCTCTTTACCACACCTTGGTACTTCTCTAATCAGTGGCAGAGATGAAATCTGAACCCAGGTCTTTGGGGGGTTTTTTCCCTCTTTGTTCTTATAGTCCACTTTTAGGATTGAGGAAAACACGGGCAAACTAAATGATGGCATGGCTTCAGTTGTCCCAACTGCAAAGGTTGATTGGGTTAAGTGCTCCAGGACCCTTAGTATGGATACTCTAGGATTCCTTGAAAAAGATTCCCAGGAGTCCCCGCTAGTGGTCACGCGCTCGGACTCTCCCAGATACATGGAATGAAAGAGCTGAAGCAGGAGTGAGGAATGAGAAACAAGGTGAAGTCTGGGCCAGTCCCGCGGCAGCCCCATGTTCTCTGAGAATTGTCCCAAAGGTGCCCTCTGGGAGCCTGGAGAAGGTAAGAAGCCATAGCAGTGCTGTTACTTGATGTCAGGCTGACACCATCTCCTCCACCTGTGCTCCTGTCTACCAAATGTTGACATGTACAGAATGATGGCCAGAGATGGAGATCCCAGGATGGGTTCCCTGTGAATCAGGAAGAGAAGAAGAATAATGCTAATAACAATAGCTTCTCTCCCATCTAATATACTGTGAAAGGAGAAATTGCAAATGCTATGGGATAAGTTCACTTATCTTGGCAGTATCTATTCCGGTTGATGCCTTGCCAGAGCAAGCTCAGAGTTTTGGAGGCTGTGAAGGAAGTGGGAAAGGAGAGGTGTTAGCTGCCTACCAAACGGAAGGTCTACAGAGCCGTTGTCTTAAGCTCATTGTTGCATGCGTGTGAAACCTGGACAGTCTTCCAGTGCCATGCTGGGAAACAAAATCGCTACCATTTGAATTTTCTTAGGAGGTTCTGAAGATCCCCTGGTAGGAGAAGATACCAGACTCTGAAGGCCCTTTCTTGAGCTCAACTGTGAAGCATTCCAACTCCACTGTAGAGAGCAGCACAACTCTGTTGGGCTTGAATGTCAAGGGTACATTTACTTCAAAGACTATTGTGTGGAGAACTCACTGTAGGCTCACCCGGAGATGAGAAGAAGGAATATGAGGACATTCTCAAGGTCTTCCTAAAGAACTTTGGAATTGACTTGCGACAAGGGAGACGGTGGCGCAGGATGGCTCGGCATAGCATGCCCACACCAAAGAGCAGTAGCTCAAAAGAAACGTGAGATTTAGAAACATTTCTGCTCCAAATGTTCATGTGGACTATTTATTCCTGACCTGTGATACAACCTTTGGAGCTTATGGTGGTTTGATCAGCCACAGTTGGGTACTCTGTACGTTGACTCTGAATAGTGATGTCATTCTGGTCTTTGAATGTGAAGGACAATGTATAATCGTGTTCAGAAATATTGCCCTGAACACAGAATGATCGTCCGTGATCAAAGAGAGACGGAGTTTTCAGTTGTTGGTATCCTGGGAAAGTGGATCAATTTTTACTTTAAAAAGATTTTGAAAAATAAAAAGTTGTAATAGAAAGATCTTCTATGTAATGAATCCCCACTTGATCAGAAATTCACCGGGATTCCCATTCTTTAAACTGCCTAGGAAACTGAAGTTGCCTTTATATAATGCAAAATCTAGTCATCTGGATTTAGGAGGAGGGTTTTGTTTGTTTGTTTTTTAAATAAAGATTAAGTGAACCATTTTAGTCAGATTGAGAGAAACTGTTGAGATTGGGCTGTGTAGCCAACTCAGTTTATAATCTTCCTTCACAAATAGAAAAGTTGTCATCTTTATCAGCTTTTTGGAGTGCTCAGATGATTTTTCAACATAGAATACCATCGTTCAGGGAAAGAAAATAGACTTTTTATACTGCCATCAAAGGCTACAACCCTTTAAGCCTGGCCTCTTCCTCTGGTAGTGTTGGCCAAAAGGCAGCTCTCCGAAGTTATCTCAGCCACTTTCCTGGTGTGACTTTCTCAGCAGCCTCCCAGGGTGAGGTGGGGAATGCTACAAGCTTGACCTGGCCTCTTTCGGAAGGAGTCTGATAAGGTGATAGAGAATGTTCTCAGGGATTTGTCATTTGAAATGCTAATTCCTATGGTTTTATGATAAGGTGTCTTCATACGGGTTCTCCTTTCAGTTACTGCTTCCTCTAGCCATAATGACACAGCAAGAGGTAGAAGAAGCTATAGGAGATTATCTCCTTGGCACCTGGGGTCTTATTGTTCTCCTGGCCATTTGCATTGTGTGGCTTTGTCCCTTCTCCCGCCTTGGCCATCCAACCTTGCTCATTTCTTACCTCTGTTCTCTTTCCTTCCTGTATTTTGTGCCCCGTTTTTAGCATCCATTCCGTCCTAATGATGAGTAGTAAATGATGAGTAAACTGAGGTCTAAACCGAGATGGTTCTGTTCTTTTTCTCTCTCTCCTTCCTTCCCCAAAGTAACCAATGGCGGGTTCGGCAGCAAAGGAATTTGCTACTTCATGCTGTATGGAAACATAGTCTTTATTGATTAGAATGGAAACACCGGAGAGCCGGTGGGCAAAATGGTTGCATAGTACAAGGCCATTTGCAAAGAGAAGATTCCCGTTCTCTCTTTTATGCAGTGATGGAGGGAGGTTCCTGAGAGTGATGTAAATTAAGATAAGGACTCTCTTGTTATCTTTTGGGGACAGACAGCAGTCTCTTCCCAAAAGGAATTTCCTGATGCCATTTGGTCTATCTGAGCAGATTAGAATGGGGGCTGTAAAACCCTGGCCACCTCAGATAGCCCAAACTAGTTTGACCACATCTTGTATCAAAGGTCCAAGTCCCAAAAGAAGTTGGAGATCAAACAAAGAATACCAAAGGGGCTACCGCCCTCAACACTCTTTTCCAATGAACCTCTTAGCTTGTCTTTAATAATCATCACTGATGTTTTGCCATTCCTTCTTCTTTGGTTTTCCAGCACTGGCACGGAAGTGAGATATATCTTTCTCCTTTTAGATTTTGACTGATGGCTCCTACCTTGTCATACTTGTGCCTATTCTCCTGTTTGGGTATATGTCAACAGATGTCTGGATATGTGACCTGGTGTTCTCTTGTGAGCTGTGATTATGGATTGGAGTGGAGCTATGAAAGGGGAAAAGGGATTTGTAGAAATAGTATCTGATCACAACATGTTTTTTAAAAGACACTGTTGGGTACATGATGTCCATACAGTTTGACTAGAAAAATTGAGTTAAGGACAGGTTGTTTAGCAAAAGAAAATTCTTACATTTCAGACAGTTGAGAATTGCCATTTTGCCCCAAATGAGAGGGTTTTTCCTCTGAAATAGAGGTGGGACAAGGCATTTATACATCTTTAGGTGAGGATTGAAAATCCAGCCCCCCGTGGGGCCCTCAAAGGCTCTGATCTGAGCTCTCCCTGGAACACAAATAATTTGACTTAGTTCAAAATGAACGTGTCTTGTGAGGGAAGTAGAATTTTCAGGCATGGAAGATTTGGTAGTCATTTATAAAAAGTCATCGAAAGGAAGCATTTATTGCTAACTTGCACAATTCCAGCTCATTTGCTTATTGGTTACCTTGTGAAAAATTCAGCAAGGAAAGGATCCGGTGTACAAATTCTTCTAAGTCACATGTGTTTATCGGTACTGTTTCTGATAAGAAATAAACAGATGCCCATTTTCCCCATGGAGTAAAGGTGGTTGTTCTGCCATGGCCATAGGAGACCGGAGACCTTTGGATTTTACAAAATCGAACCCTTTGACTTCTCATTCATATTCCATACTAATCACCTACATTATCAGTACAGTGGACCCTTGAGCTGAGCACAATTCCAGGCTCTTTCAGAGGAGTCTGGGGGTCTCCATGGGATGTAGTTCTGGATAGGGCTACTTGTGACCTGCTTCCAGAAGCCTTGACTCCTTCTTTTCCTCAGGAAGCTGAGCTTTTACAGGGTTGAAAAACTTCCTGGGTAGAAAAGGAATATGGACAGAAGAATAGAGGATAAGGCCCAGCAGTGTAATGATTTAGCAGAGCCCTTGGCCTTTCAAGTGTAGAGCGATTTCATTTGGTTAGCTCTGGCTGGTGATTGACTGCATCTTTGAACGGGGAGGACCATGTGAACCCATCCTGTCCAACTCATGCTTGAGCAGGCCTCCCCTCCACAACATGCCTACAGAGTGCTCCATTGTCCAGCCTGCTTTTGAAGACCTTCAGAGGATGGCTGTGTTGTTCACTTGTGAAAGATCTCTGTCAAATGGCTAGGGTACAGTAGATCCCTTTGGTCCCTTTCAGTTGTGGTGTTTATTGGGATTTTCCCCTGGGAGTCAGGAGATGGAAAGGTCCACATGTGTCTGTGAATGGGTTCTTGTGACTGGGACCCAGCAATTTGGGCCTCCCTCAGTTAATTCGATTGAGACTGGCCTAAGAAAATGAGAGGGACAAAGGAGTTCTGTGGGGCCATGGTAATGTTTCTGAGCTGATTGGTTTGGGAAAAAGAGAACCTGTGGAGTGTCGGCCTCTCTGAGGAGGTGGGAGGACTGGGGATTCTGGGAAAACTGGATGGACTTTGGGAGTCAGGATTGGCCATTGCACACCTAGGCCAAGTTTGAGGATTGTGCCCTGTGGCCTGCTGCTCCAACAGAGTGAGAAAGGACTGGCTTGTCGGACAGAGTGGCATTTTCTACCATTGAAGTTTGAAAAACAAAACTTTGGGCTTGGAGTCAGAAAGAGACCTGAGTTCAAGTCATAACTCATGTAAACTTGCTTCTTGTGTGTTCTCATAACTAGGTCCTGGGCCTGGTGGGGAAATCGAGGAGGTTGGACCTGAGAACACCCATTTCAGATCCCTTGCAGCTCTAATGTTGAGAGTCCCTTTGAACAATACCAGTGACCTCCACTGCCCTTCCTGCAGTCTTGTCCTCACCTTCCCATAGACTCTGCTCTGTGCCCTCCCCCCCTTCTCCATTGTGGCGCTTTGGCAGTTTTGAGGCCTCCCTCTGGACGGTGGCTGTTTGTGATCACTGCCCTGCCGAAGAGGAGACCAGCGTTCTGTGGCACGCTTGGGAAAGGGGGCTGGACAGCCCTGGCAGGCGGGCACGGCTGGCACCTCAGTTTCCTCCTGTGGCAAAGGAAGAGCTCCATCAGAGAGAGCACTTAGCACTGGCTTTTCTTCCCCGGAGTTTGCCTCATCGTGTGCCCAAAACAGGCCTGAGCAGCAAATGAGTGAGATTTATTGTGGGGAACATTGTGAACAGCTAGGCGGTTCTGCCCCAGAGGAACCTGGGAGGTCCCCCCTAATGCTGTTCCTCCTGCCTTAGGCTGGGTCACCTGTGCCTTGGGCCCTCCCTCATCCTGTAACTGCTTTTGCGCAGTAAGAGGCACCTGGGAGTCCCACTGGGGCTTCTGGCCTCCCCTCCCGTTCCTTCCAGGCTTTTCTGGGGAGAGGAGGGGGCGCTGCTGGGAGGAGCTCTCCTCCTCCTGGGAGGGGGCTGGAAGCCGGGCTGTGTGGATTGGGTTAAGATGAATTTGAATGGGGCCCTGCGGGCCAGCTCCTGCCTCTCCTCCTGCGGGCCGGCTTGGGGTCCACTCTGGTTTTTCCCGGAGCCCTTGTGGGGGCCGCTTCGGAATTGGGAAGGAGCCCTCGGCCCTTTCTGGGAGTCGCCAGCGGGTGTGTGCTGAGCCAGCTCTTCCACTGTGTCTTTAAAATGTGTATGAGAAAACCGTTTCCCCTCCCCTTCCTCCTCCCCCCTCTAATTAGCTCCATGTTCAGCTCATAAATAATTGGAGAAAGTAAGTGGAAGCCCATTTTAGCTGGAAGCCCACCTTGACCTTTGGCTACCAACTTGAACCTGCCCCTGTGGCGGCTCCCACGGTACTTGCTGGCTGGGAGGGTGGGGAGGACGGGCAGGCCCCGGCTCAGGCTTCCTCTGCCACTTACTGGCCAGCCCGCCTTGGGCAGCCCTGGGCCTCAGTTTCCTCCTCTGTAATGGCGGGGTCAGACTCCATCCCCTGCGAGCTGCGCCTGCACTAGCAGCCTCAGTTTCCTCCCGGCTCCAATGGACGCCGATACCTAGGACCCCAGAGTCCTAAAGGTGTGGCCAGGTCCCTGGCCTCTCCCAGCTGGAGCTGGAGCCCAGTGAAGGAAACTGAGGCCCAGGGAGGGGAGGGCTGCGCTCGCCTGCCGGCACGGCCGCTGCGGCGTTGGCAGAGGCGGCACCGGCAGAGGCGGCACAGGCGGCACCGCGAGAGGGGGCGGCGGCAGCGGCGGCGGAGGCACAGGCACAGGCGGCACCGCCGGAGGGGGCAGCGGCGGCAGGCGCGGGGCGGGCGGGCGGCTCTCCTGGGGCAGCTGTGTGCCGAGGCCGTGGCCCAGGCCGCCGGGCAGCCGCCACAGCAGCGGCCCGCTCCTTGCACCCCGGCTCCCCTCCTCGGGAGCTGCGCTGAGCGCAGCCGGAGCCTGGAAGGAGCGAGTGAGCGGAGCCGCCCCCGGAGGAGCTGTTCTTTGTGCTGCCCCCGCCCTGCCCGCCGCCCGCTGCCGCCGCCGCCCTGCCCAGCCTGCCTCGGAGGTCAGCAGCTGGCTCCTGCCCCCTCCCCCGCCCCTCCTTCCCTCCCGCTCCCCTCCCTCCCTTCCTCCATCCCTCTTGCCCTGCCTGCCTCCTGCCCTCTCACCATCCCTGCTCCCTGACTGCCTCCCTGCCCCCCTGCCCCGCCTGCCTCCCACCCCGTGTCCATCCCTGCCCCCCGCCCTCCCAGCCTGGTAGACACCTGCTCGAGGGCAGCGGCTGCCTGTCGGGTGGGCTCCCCCGCCTCCCCTTCCCCTCTCCCCCGGGCAGGGTACGGTGTTTTGGGGTGGGGTGGGGGTGGGCTCCCTGGCGAGGAGCAGGGGGGATTGCCCTAGGATGGGGCAGGGTTAAGGTATTAGAGCAGAGCCCCGGGGCTGCTGCTGCTGCTGCTGCTGCTGTGCTGCGGGAGGTAGACAGGCAGGTGGGGAAGGGGGGAGGGAGCTAGGGAGGGGGAGGGAGGGAGCGGGGGAGGGAGGTCCGCGGGACCGGCCCAGATGTTGTCAGATGCGGGCGCGGGGGCTCATCGCGCTCGGGGATCAGCCCGGGCACAGGAGAGCCCCCGGCCGGAGCAGCCCAGAGCTGGGCATGCGGTGGGGCGGGCAGCCCGCACTTGGCCTCGGTCGCACAATGGATGCGGAGGACGGGCGCCGGGGCGCTGGGCGCTCTCCTTAATGGCACAGCCAGGCGGGGTGCTTGTTCAGAGCTCACATACGAGGCGCCCCGGCGGCCGCTGCTGCATTTGGTAGCCCGGCTCTGCCCAGCTCAGCCCAGCTCTGCCCAGCTCTGCCCGGCTCGGCCGTCGGACGGTGGCCCAAGGCTATGCTGAGCTTACTAGCCCACTTGTATTGTTGCAGCTCGCAGGAAGATTGTTCAGAGGATGACAAGTGCATTCTGAGTAGGTAGGTGTGTGGCTTCCCTTGGCCACGGTCCCCTGTCTGCCCTGCTTTTTTCCTGCCTCTATTGGTCAGAAATCAGGTTAAGAGGGAGCGCAGCCCGAGCCCTCCTGCCGGGGCACAGCCGGGCACGGCCGAGCCGCCTTTCGGAACTGAAGCTTCCTTGTGAGCTCCCCAAAAGGCGGCTCCCCGGCCGCGGCGGCGGCGGCAGCAGGAGGAGGCTAGTCTCCTCGGGCGGCGGGGAGGCGCGGGCGAGGGTGCCGGCAGCACCTTGGGCTGCTTCGGAGCAGCAGCGGCGGCGGCGGCGGCGGCAGCCCTGCTCTGGCGGGGGAACCAGGCGCTAGTTGGTGTGTTATGGAAACGCTGTTTACTGTTATTGTAGTACCGTGGTGACAACATGCCTTTGAAATGGAAAACCAGCTCTCCTGCTATCTGGAAATTCCCCGTTCCTGTGCTTAAAACCTCCAGGTCATCGCCACTTTCGCCGGCGTACATGTAAGTGTGAGCAAACAGGGTCTTCCGGTGGGATGGCTTTCGCGAGAGCCCCGCTCGCTCTCTCCAGAGACCCGGGCACGGGCACCTTCTCCCGAGGGTGGCTTTGCCTCCCAACGCCTTCAACTTTCCGGGCGCCGAAGGTTTTCTCAGGATAGTCGAATGCAAAGACGGCGGCTCGGGAGACGCTTTTGTGGCGAGCCAACCTCGAATATTTCTCAGTGATTTGTAAAGCTGCGCTCGGGTTCCCAGGGTCCGGGCGTCCCTGGGGGCCTTTCGGGGCCCATCGCCCGGCGCTTGGCTTTCCAGATGCCTCCTGGCTTCGGTGCCTTTAACGGTGTCTGGCAAACGTATAGAGGGGCTGGGAGCGAGTGAGCCTTCCCCTGCCGGGTGGTATCGCTCTGGCAGAGCAGACGCAGTTGCACGGCTCTGCTGTGGTGCAGCTCTCAAAGTTTGCTCAATTTGCAATCACCATGCCGAGAGCCTCGAGGGGTAAGGCTGGGGCATTTATGCCCTGTCTACCCAGAGGTGTGCTTGTGCTGGGTCCACATGCCTGCCATACAAATGTTGCTTTGCCACCCGGCTGATCGGAACTAAACGTGTCCTGAGGGTTTGGGGATAGCTTACTGGAGGTTGTTTGTTTTTATTATTAAAACATTTGTCTGGTGGGTTTCATGCACAAAGCTCTGCCTGCAAAAAAGAAAATACAGGAAACGTAATCAACTGTCCTTTTTCTGTCCTGTCCATGGTGGAGAGGGGAGGAGAAACCTGACCTTTTCCTCTTTTTCTCCCTTTGCTTCCAAAGATGGCTTTGGAATCAAAACTCAGTTATGTTTGCGGCTGCCGTTTCAGATGGCCGTGCCCGCTGACGATCAAGGGAGAGGAGCAGCTTGAGGAGCCGGGGCTTCTGCTTGGCGGCCTCCTCTTGCTGCTTCCCCTCTTCTCGGGCGTGGATGGCCGGCCACATCTTGATTGTGAGGGATGCTCCGAAGCCCCAAAGCTGCCACTGCCGCCGTTGCTGCCGTTGCCGCCGCCGAGGCTCGGCTCAGCTTGAGATTTTCAGCTTTGCAGGTCCTCTCTTGGGGTCCTGGAAGCAGGGAATTGGGGTAACTTGGCAGGCTTTCTGGCCCCAGCTTCTCCCATCTTTTCCTTAGCAGATTATTATTCATATTTTCTCTCAGAGATATTTCAAGGTATTCCACTTGAACATATGTGAAAATGATTTTGCTTTCTCCTTAAAATGATGAGCTTCGTTGATGGAAAAATAAGCCCTAGAATTATTGCAGTGTGGTGGGAAAAGAGGAAAGTGACAGGTTGGTAAGGGTTTGAAATGTCCTCAACAGGGCGTGTGTGTGTGTGTGTGTGTGTGTGTGTGTGTGTGTGTGTGTGTGTGCTTGCTCCAATGTACAAGACGCCCCTGAGCTAATCAGATGTGACTCTTCCAAAGTGGCCAGGCAGGCCAAAGACAAACTTCTCCAGAGGGCATGAAAATCAGTAATTCTCATTTCATCTCAGAGTCCTGATTTCTGATTCTTGCATTGCTACCCTCAAAATGAAATGGGCAGCTTATTTTTTTTTAAACACTCTTGCCAGATTTGAGAAAAATTAAGCAGTTTAAAAAATTGTACTGCTCTCTTTGTATTATTTGTCCAGTCGGGTCTGACCAGATTCAGCATCTCCCTGTGAATTCCCTGGTTTGCTTAAGCGTCAGCTTCTCTGACCCCAGGAAGGCAGCGAATTGGCTTGGACCGCCGAGCTGAGAGAAATAGTCCGGCTCCTGTGTGCCGATCGCTGCACAGGGGGAGCACATCTGTAGAATATCAAATGCAATTGCATGTCTCCTGTTACCCCAAGAGCACTTGGCCATGGTAGTGGACTCTCTTAGTCAGTTGGCACATCTGGCTTCTTTGCACAGAAATGGACAGAAAAGGCTTGTATATTTGCAGGCACAGTGTGGAAAGCCTGGGACGTGGAGCCTGACGCTCCCCTTGGGACTCGGGAATTCCAGGGTTTTGGTCACAGAGACTTATTGAGCAAAGTTTATTGCGATGCCCCGACAGAATTCTCTTCCTACTTAGCGATTGTGTGTCCACAGCCACTTTGAAGCCCATGAGCTCGTTGGAGAAAACAGTGTGGTAGCAGGCTTTCCTTTCTTAGGCAGAGTACAGATGGATTACCTTGGCTATCATCGTAGGCCCAGCGTGATGCTGGGAGTGCTCCACCCCATTATGGGGGGGGGAATAAAAGGGCGATGGGAAGCCGCCCCCATCTTTGGATCTATAGGGTCTGAAGATTTTGCAATCCAATTGAAAAGATGGCCCTTTGGCCCCAAGGAGAATACACTGACAGGTTGTGAAATAATAGTTGCAGTAATCACCTGTACATAAGGGTCCATATAAAGTTGGATATGTTGGTGTTCTTCGGCAAAGCACGGCAGAAGAAAACCCATTTGTTCTGTACCTCCCCCCCTCAGACGTTAGCATCTTCTTGAGCAGAGTTCCTTCATTGGGGGTGGGAGTAGGGGTGGGGGGAAATGTTTGGCTGCAGGTCTCGATGTTTCTCCAATTCTTACTCAAGGTACATCTTGCCGTGTTCTCAACAGTTGCGCTCTGCAGATGTCAGTGTGAAGGTTTCTTAGCTTCATTAAAAGTCGGTTGCAATGATAGAATAATTACTGAAGCCTGGAAAGAAAACGGAAAGCCTCTTCAGGCCTTTGGACTTGAGAGTCTGACTGCTTTGTGCTTGTTTTCTGGGTTGCAGCTTTTCAGTCAGTTTTCTACCCTTTCAGGAGTTTGTGTGGGCCCTGCTAAATGACTTCTGCCTCGCCGAGAACTGAAAAGAAGGGAAATAAATGCCTGCTCAACAAATTGTTGGGATGGTCGACGGGGACGTCGTTGAATGTCTCAAATTCTGGGGAGACAAGACAGGGAGCTCTGGGGGGGATGCATCCGTAAGGGCTCAATTTGGATCTTGGGAGTTATGGCCCTGCCTTTCACTTCTGTTCCCCAAATCAGGCAGCGTAGGGCAGTCCACCTGAAAAGGAGGGGTCGGTCATCTGTTGACAGCTAGTGCCCACCAGCAGATTAATTGGTATCCAGCTTTACCCTGTGGAGCTGGCTTCTGTTCTGTGTAAAGAGATCCCCAGAGGAGAGGCTTTGTTCCGCAGGTGAGAACAGTTGGACTTCTCAGGTCAGTCAAGAAAGGTCCACTCAGGAAATTGAAAGTGTGTTCACACATTAAGTGGTTCCTTCCCGGTTCCTTGGCAGCTTCCACTGAACATTGGGCTAACAATGGCTAATACTGGCTATCCTGGGAAATGGAGGACATGTATTGTAAACTGTGAGTTCTTTGCAGTCATCACGGCTTTACCTTTTAGGTTCCGAAGAGAAAGGTGGGGGAGAAACAGTGACAGAATGAGATGAGGCATGCAAAGGGCTTGGCGAACATTAAAGAGCAGGATGAGGATGAGGATGAGGAAGGTGGCCACTTTTTCCCAGCCTGAAACAATGTCCTGGAAATGACAAAATGGAAGATTGAAGCAAGATAGCCTCTCTTCCAGTGTAACTTTTCTAAAACAATGATTATGAAAGCAGTTTCTGTTTGTGACCACGGGTTTAATGAATGTCATTAAAGAAAACATTGTCTGCTTTGATCCCCAGTGTTCAGTTGATTTCCTTTTGGAAAGGCTTGTGGCATTAACAGTTACCAACTGAGGCCCGGATTGTGTCCTGAGACCCAGCTTACCCCGTAGATGAATATTGAGAAAGTTGCTGTGATTGAGTTGGTAGAACTCAGTGCTTCTCTTTGCCTGCCAACTTGTTCCTGGGAAGAGGAGAACTCTACTGTCTGCAGACATGTTTCTTATTACTTGGGTGGGCATTAAAAAAAACAACAACAACAACTAAAAAATAGATTTTAAAATGTTGGCTTCCCTGTGTTTTGTCCCCAAAGCCTTTTTGCTTTGCTTTGCATAATTTTAGAAGCCTTTTCTAGTATTACCCCCTTTACTAACACATTTAGTAAAACATTTCACAATGATGGCAAAGGAGCGACGCCAAATCCTCCTTGAAGATGTGCAGTTGTACATACAAGTATGGGGGCGGGGTGGAGAGACAAAACATCATTCTGAGCTTTAAGGGATGGGTATTTTCCCAACAATGCTAGGTATTTGGAAGCTTGGGAGCAGGCTTACTTTGGTTGGCTTTAACTCTTTTCACATGTACCGGTGGGGATGCTTATATTATGTGGGAAAATCACCGACTAATATAAGTCATCAAGCCCAAGTTTGCAGCCATTTTTGGCCCAGATTTTGGTGTGTGGTAAGACCTGGACACTCAGAACCAGAAAGGATTTGAGATTGTGTAGTCCAGCATTTTCTAAGCCAAACCATCCTTGGGATGTGCAAATAGCTCTGACCCAGGCAGCTTCATCCCAGGGGGCAGCTGACCTCCTCCCTTCACTTTTCCTCTTGGGCACCTCAGGGAGCCAGAGCTGGGGGAGGAGTCATTTTTTTAAATTTGAAGAGGTTTTCATAAAGGTTTTACGGAGAGTCAAAATTCCCATTGTTGGGGAAATGCTGATCTACTCCAACCTCTGCAGCACCCCCTCGCCCTCAAAGATCTGTCCTTTTGCTTCCGATCCGTGACCATCTATCCTCTGGCTGAATAGCTCTAGTGAGGGGGAGCTTACTACCTCTCAAAGCAGCTCCCTGTTTTGTGGATACCCAGTAATTGTTGGAAAGTTTTTTCCTCTTTTTGAATATAAGGCTGTAGCCCTTTAGTCAAACCCTGAAATGAACACACGTGGGCCTTGGTTTGTCCCCCGAAACTTCATGTTAGCCAAATCCTAAACATTTTGTAAAACTGATAATGATTTTGAGATTTCACTAAGTTTTTTCTTCCCCAAGATAAACATTCTTAGTTATCTGAATCTATCATTGTGTGGTCTAGATTCTTCCTGGTCACGGGTTCTGGATATGTGCCGGCTTGTCACTGTTGGGATGAGCATCAGTTTGTCAGGCTCACCCCTTCAACATGATACCTGGAAATGAAAGTGATATTCCAAATGTAATCTGACTAGTACAGAGTATAGGGAGACTAGTATCTCTCTTGTTTGGAATCCTACAGCGAAAGGTACCAGTAATTTTTCTAGCAGCTACAGTTGCCTTAAGTCTAGCTTGTGGTCCCCTTGGACCCTTTGGTCTTTTCCCACATAAACTCCTTTCTGGGGTTATCTTCCCCCATCCTGCACCTGAACAGACATGGTAGAATGAAATTTTTAAAAAAATGTACATATACATGAATATTTTTAGTGCTTCATGCTTGGGTCTAGAGATCATTTAAGGATAAATGGTTCCTTCCAGAGGACTTACTGTTCTCATCCTCACAACTGTCATTGTTATATTAAGTTATCTTTCGGTCTCTTGAATATCTTAGGGGAAGGAGATCCTTTTCATTTATTCTAGGTAAGCAAATGGAGACATGGAGAAGGTGCATGTTCCCTTGAGCACACATGTGCCCAGTGGTAGAGTTGCATGTGGGACCTAGGTTTCCTCACTGCAGAAATTGCTTGTTGCCATCTCGTCCCAAGTGGATGCTCTTGCTATTTGCAAACTTTCAAAACTGAACCATTCTCAAACAATCCAAATTTGTAGGTTTTTGAAAAACTCTTCGAACTGAAGCCCTGGAATATAATGGGATAGAAAATAATACCAGCTGTGTGTCCCTGAGTGTTCAGGCTTCTTGAAGTTGTCATTTGTGAAAAAGAAAACTGAGTGTTTTTGAGACCTTCAGATTAAAAAAAAAACACCAACCAGCTTTTTCTCTGGATTGATTGGTTTTCTTTCTTGAATGTGGCTTCTGGTTACTTCAAAGGGAGATTTGCCCCAAGGGGGAAGAAGACTCCTGGGATTCCCTGGTGTCTCTCCCATCCTGGACCATCATGGCCATTAAGGATTTGAGAGTCTCAAAGATGGAGACAATTGATTTTAACTTGTTTTTCCCAAGTTACTTAGGGGCAAAAAACCAGAGGATGGTTAATTTGAGAGTTTATTGAGAAGTAAATGTATGGCATTTTAGGCAGATTTGAAATGTTTTCCTAGTAGTCAGGATAGGATGAGTTATCTGCTGGATCTTTAAAATGTCAATGGCAAGCGCTTGACAGTTTGTGAATGAATTTTGCTCCTCCTGGAGTTGACTCCCAGCAGCCCAGTCTGCTTCCAATCCAAGTTACTCCATCCCTTCACTTTGCCACACCTAAAGCTGGTGGGACTTAGCTTCCGAGATGGGTGTTCAAGGTAGTCGGTGCTAGCTCATTTTTCTTTATGTTTAGGCTCACTTCAAAGAAATACTTGCAAGTTTGTCAGGTCTAAGAGGCCTTAGATTTAGTATATGTTGAGTATATGGGGCCAGAACTGGGACCAGTGAGTTGAAGATTGAGAAGTAACTTGTTTTGACTGATAGTGCTTCCTGGTGACCATAGCTCTCCCACAGTGGAAGGGACTGCTTCAGGAAGCAGAGCATTCCCCTTCTCGAAGTTTCCTAACAGAAGTTGGCTGAGCACTCAAGGAGCATGGTACCTGGGCCAGGCCTGCCCCTAGCCCAACTGTCTGATGCCAATTTCTGACCCTGGGTTTCTCATGTCTGATTATAGCCTTTGATGACCAAACTGAGAAAAGAGGGGATATGGGAGCATCTGAAAGTCCGGTTACTGCATGTATATTTTCAAGATGGTCCCATGTCTGCCTTTTAATCTTTCAGGCATATGTGACGGGCAGCAGGCTAAACACATGCATGTAGCTAGATCATCAATACTTGGCCAAACACATTCAAGTGTGGTAGGGGGATTGCGCATTGTCAGAGGCTCCATCCACATTCCAGAGTCGTACTGTTAACTCGGAGAAAATCGAGGTGTTTAATTAATTGCTATGAAAATGAAGCAGAAAGGTCTCTAGTAAAGCAGCATTCTATTTCCTGTACATTGGCAGTGTTGATAATGGAATTAGGAGCATTGTGAAAATATGGTGGAGAAATGGGTCTGGGCTAAATGGATCAGGCGAGTCGGATGGTTGGAGAGAAGCATTAGGTTTTCAAGTGTGGCTGATGGTGTTACAAAGGATAAAAAAATCATACTATCGAAGCTCAATTTACCAGTGTCCTTGGAGCAATTGGAGGTTGTCGGAGTGCATTATATGTGGTACAGGAGTGCATGGCTCTCACCTTCGAGGAACCAAGAGTTTGGTACTAGCATATGTGATAGGAGCGTGGGTAAAAATAGAAGTACCTGGAGTTTTTAATTACAGGGAGCATGACGTTTACCTTCTGCCATGAAGTAACAGTCAGCAGCCATGAATTTGACCACATTTGAGTACCCATTTAGCATTCTAAGACTAGGAAATCTGCTATCCCCAAATAAGAGGCATGAACCTTTACAGAGGAAAAGGACCTTCCTTGTGATAGACTGGAGAACATAATGACTCCATAGGGCAGTCAGAGCAGCTCGTATCTCCATTTTATAAATAAGAAGGAGGCTCTAGGGTTCAAATGGCTTGGCCCAGGTCATGTGACATAACTAAGATCAGCATTGGAAGGACTTTACAGGCTTACCATGAATGCCCCCAGTGGAGTTCCCAACAGGTGGCCATATCACCTTTACTGGAAGACCTCTAGTGAAGGGGAGCCCCTGCCTTCTGAGGCAGCTTGGCCCTCTTGGTTAGTGCCAACTGATGACAAGTTCTTCCTTCCACGAAGACCAGATCTGCCTCTTTGCCACTTGTCCTTGCTCTTCATTCTGCCTTGGGGGGGAGGGGGGAGAGACTGCAAATGGAGTGACAGCCCTTCACGCCCTGGAAGACTGCTCTCACGGTCTTTCTGAGGCTTCTCTGGTCTAAAATCCCTTCAGCCAACCTTGATGAGGCATTTTGAGCCCTTCATCCTCCTGCCTCCAGCTCTCTGAAGCTCTGCCAGTTTGGCCAGTTCAATTTGACAAATACTCATTAAAAGCCTCCTTTGTGCCTGGTACTATGCTTGGTGGTGGGGAAGCAAAGACACAAAAGAAGCAGTTCCTCTCCTCTTGATCCTTAAGTTCTACTGGTAGAAAGAACAGGTACAAAGAGAAGGGAAGGCAAAGTGCATGTAAAGTCATCCAGAGTGGTTTCGAGAGTGGGAGAGCACTGATGGCTTGAGGTGGGGGCACAGGGCAACCTCATGGGAATTGGTGCCTGAACTGGCCTCGGAAGGAAGCTGGACAGTGCAGGGCCAGGTAGATGGTGTGGCTGATAGAAGCCAGGAGTCAGGAGGACCTGAGTTCAAATCCAACTCCAGACACTAGCTGTACAGCTCTCTGATGTCAGTTATGTCACATGACTTGGGCCAGCAACCTCAGCATTCTTATCTATAAAATAAAAATAAGAGCTGCTCTGACTGCCCTATGGGGTCACTGTGTTCTCCAGTCTATCACAGGGAAAGTTCTCTCCTTCCGTAAACATTGATGGCTTTTATTTTGGAATGGTACATTTCCTAGTCTTAGAATGCTAAACGAGTAAACAGAGGTGTCTGTATTGACAAAGGCACATGGAAATAGAGCCTGATGGATGAATGTGGGGCAGTTTTAGGCTAAGACATTGAAATTTCTGGAGCTGGCCAGTTGTGAGAGAATTCTTTGGCATCAAGCATTGGGTTTCGGTGGGTTTCTGCTCAGCATAACCGAGACCCTTGATTAAGGGTCTCCAAGCAGCAGAGCGGGAGGCTTCAATCAATGTGGTCCACTCAATTCCAACTACCGCTCGTTAATTTCCTCAACCCCCGTCTCTCAGTATTGTTGTGAGGATAAAATATGACATAGTATTTGCAAAGCACTTTGCAAGCCTTAAAGTCCTATCTAAATATGAGCTGCTATTATTATTATTATTATCCTAAAAGTCAAAGAGGAAGAGAGAATTCATTACTGACATGGAGACCACGTAATACTTAGTCATCGATTCACATGTGCAAAGTTGTGACAACGGGAAATAGCGTAGTGCTACTAGCATGCCGGTTGGGTGGAATGGAGGGATCCATTGGATCCAATGGAGTAAGCTTGGAAAGGTAGCCGCATATTGTAGAAGACTTTTAGCACTAAACAGGGGAGTTGGTGTGTTATTCTATAGCTATAGGACCACACTAAAGACTTCTAACTTGGAAAGAGGGTGTAGAGAGAGCTTTGCTTTAAGATGTGTAATGCCGGAGAAACTGAGCAAGATTAGAGAGTATTTTAATTCATTAAATGGAGAGATATACTGGGATCAAATGGATTCATGGTTTGGTCCCAGGGCTGAATGAGACTATGGTCTCCAAGACTCAATCAGAGTTCTCAATGACATATATACAAGTGGCTCAGAAGCAGAGGGTAGACTGAGGCAGGGGCGGAGTCACGGTACTGATTGCTGGAAAGGGACTCTGACAGGATGGAGTGAAGCACAGTGAACCACATGTCATCTCATAATCAGGGGGAGGCACCCTGGACTTGGGGAGAGGCATCTTGATAAGATGGTATCTGACTTTCCTGTAGCTTGGGATGGGAAGAGGCATTCTGATATTCTAAAATCTTTTATCCTTATCAAGTATTCTGATAAAGAGGGAGGGGAGGTTTTGCAGAACTGAGAAGCAGGGAAACTAAGGCTGGACTGAGTTAGGATAATTAGAGGAACTGAATCAGGAGAATAAAGAGAACTGTGGCGTAACAGATGAGCCTCTGGGGACTAAAGAAGAAGATGGCAGTACCTGAATCCATATCCCCTTTTACTTTACAAATGAGTTTTGTTTAAAACCTCAAGGCTGGGATGGTGTCCATGAGGCAGATACTAGAATACCAAGAAGTACTTTCATTGTTCACTAAGTATAAACTACTATGATGGATCCTTAGGTTCAAACATCATGTCTCCTTTTCTTAACTATTATTAGTCTGTCGTACTTGACAATTCTTGGAGAGGCAATATGACAAGGCAGAGAGAGGGCTGGCCTTATAACCGGGAGGACCCGAATGCAGGCTCTGCCTTTGTCCCATGCTGACTTTGGGGTCTTCATACAGTTCTGTGATTCTTCCCTCTCCAACGCAGATGACAATCCCTTTACAATTTAGGGAGGTAACCTTAGGGAAGCTGGCACTACAATTCCATGGTCCTCTGGCCTACCCGCTACACCAGACCCCAATAAAAAAAGAAAGAAAAGCAAGTGCTCTTTGGAGAGGGCGAGGAGATTGTTATGAAATGTAGCTTTCTCTAATAGAATTCCACTTAGGGGTCTAAGAATGCATTAGCTGGTAAACGGTAATAATAGACGAATGATAAAATGTGAAGATTTCATTGAATAGTTTGTTACTTACAATTTTAATTTTAATTCAACTTAGATGATTTCAAGTAACTTAGATGATTTGGAATTGTATGACGAGGGTGAGTTGATCAGTTTGGGTGTAGAAGATTTATTTTTTATTTGCCATTTATCTCATTAGTCTTATAAGCTGTTTCAAGTAAAGCTGGATCGTCTCCAGTGTTAGGAATCACTACAACGTGGTCTCTAATAGTCATCAGCATTTCTTATTGGAAAACACACAATTACCGGTCGATGTTGCAACCTCTTGTCTGTGAAGAAAGTTGGGGGGTTATGATGAAAGGGGCTCACAGGAGATTAGCCAGGTGGGATGGCTCTGCTTTGGGGAGGACTGTGAAATCCATGCAGAAAATGTTGACATTTCTACAGGTTCTGCTGGAATATAAGGTAGGGGGGAGGGGGAATCTGGTATAAAAAGTCAAAAAGATGAATTAGATCCAGCTGCAAGGGACTTGACATAGCTAACTGGGGACTTTATCTTTTATCCCAGAAGCGAGAGAGAACACTGAAGCTTCTTAAGCTGTGACTGACAAAGACAGACCTGGGCCCCAAGGAGAAGATCAGCTGGGGACATGCCTGGAGGATGGATGGGCTAGGGGCTACCTTAAAGGTAGACAGGGCTAGGTGAGAACTGGTGCGGGATCATGTGAGTGAGCAGAAGGTGACAGCTGGCAGATACATTGAGGAATTAGCCATTGCAGGATCGGGAAATTGGGTACAAGGAGAGGGGAAGAGTTGGGATCGATTCCGAGGTCATGCAGGTGATGGTGACCCGTTAGAAAGAAAGGTGGGAAAGATGGAGGCTCAGGAGGAAAGCTGATGAGTTGTGTTTTGGCCCCGTTAAGTCTGAGGTGTCCGTGGAACATGCAGGAGGAGCTAGCCGGTAGGCAGTTGATGATACAGATCCGGAACTGAAGCTCAGGAGAGAGGGGCATGCTGGATATACTTATTTCATCTGTTTTGCTAGGGCTTCTTTCCCTGGGGGTGAGAGGTAGAGAGATAGGAGATAGAGAGTGAAAGCATGAGAGAGGGAGGGAGGGAGAAGGAGAGGAAGGCAGAGGAAGAGCTAGAGAGACACAGACGCACAAGCACACTTGCTTAGGTATGGATGGAATTTTCACGTCCTTTGACCCTTAGCTATCCTAGGCTTCATATGGATCTTGGGGTAAAATGTAGCTCCTGACGGGCTTCCTATCTCTTCAGAGCTCCAGGGGAAAAGACAGCTCCCTCTCTCCATTTGTGTGGCTGCCCCTTGAGCAAATGGAGCTGTCCAGCTGCCGGCAGAGTTTTCTTTGTTTGCAGGGGAGGACTTGGGTGAGGGGCAAAAAATCTTAAATTTTTTTTTAGGAATAGTCAACATTTTGCAAGGGGCTAATAACTGAGTGAAAAAAGAAGTCCGAATTTTTGACTAAGGCTTTCTGGCTTCTTGATGCTTAGGATTGGGTTCGTTTTATATATTAGAACATTTCATTTGTAACATTCCCGAGTGTTTTTGAAAGAGAAACATTTTGTCTTTTATCAGCTTGCTGTATGGTAAGGACAGAACTGTGTAACCAGGGTAGGGTGATTGGAGCTTTGTCCCAGGATGGGGAATTTAGAGGGGGCTAAAAGCTTTTGCAGTTCTTAAATGGAAAAATTAGAACAGTTTAGCATCTAGTTAGCAAGAAGAATAGATAGGAAGCTACTAAGGCACCAAATTTTTCTCTAGAACCAAATGTTGATCCTGATAGTTTTAAGACCATCATGACAGTTCCTCATTAAGGGGAGGCTGTAGCTTATAGAATCTGTTCATGAAAACCAGTGTTAGATCAGGCCTGAGGCTGTAAGCTTATAGAACATACTTGTGGAAAAATACTGACAATGATATTTTTCTAAGGTTAGTGTGCCCTCCCCCCCAATAATGTTGTCTACTACCAGTTTGTTTTTTTCTCCCTGTTGGCAAACGTCCACATAATATTTTGTTTTGATCCCTGATATACAGATCATCGAGCTCCAAGGAGCCAAAATCAGGGCTTGAGAACCCCATTCTCAGAAGGGTGTGCTGGAGCATCCCCTCCCCTTCCTGCTGAAGCGACCCCTCCCACATTTCTGCTCCCCAATTCAGCAACAGCCTTACTCAAACTATAATCTTAAGTTCATGAGTCTGCCTCACAGGGATGTGGAGTCTCTTCTTCCTCTCTCCCCTTCCTCTTCCCCACACAGAGCCCATTCTCATTGTTTGACCCATTATTCTCAGCACCTGAGCTCATTAAGGGACTGTTTCCCCCAGCTCTCTGGCTGGCTCTTGGGCTGAAAACCTGAACAAAGACTCTTGACAGCAGCAGGAACAGGGCCCCTGGAGCCCAGCTGTAGGAAGCAGAGGTCAATAGGGGAAGCCTGTGCCTCCTAGGAGGGACTCCCACATGCCAGACTACTGTCACAACCCCTCCCACCCCTGCCCCCAGACTTGGTGGCTGGGGCCTCTGTGCACAGACGTCCTGGCTTGCTTGTAGTGTGCCCTGGTGAAGAAACGGCTAGGGAGGACTCTTCCGTTAATTCTCTTCATGAGAAAGTCCAAGGAGAGCGCTAATTCGTTCTCCATTGTGGAATTGTCTGATGGTGTGGTTCGGATGCTGCTGGAGCCACTTGGTCATCTTGTTTTGGAGTCAAAAAAAAGAACCCTGAACCTGCCTCACATACCGTAATGTTGGGCCCCCTCCAAGCTCCCAGGGCTTTTTTTTGCTCATAACAGTGGATTGGGATGTGCGGAAGATGGCGGCAGGGGCAGGGGCAGGGGCAAGGCCGGGGCAGGGGCAGGGAAAAGCAACTGAAATCCAAACTGAGGACTTGTGTGAGGTGACTTCCCCTCCCCTCTGTACTTTCCTGATGGTGGCTACATGCTGCATAGATAATGGTCAGAGAAAGAAAGCATTTAGTTGTCCAGAATTATTCATTATAGAAAATGTGTGTTGTAACCAGATCAACAGAGCACTGTTACTAAGGGCCCTCTGCTAGGACAAGGAACTAACTATTTGAGGGACAACCCTGGATTGTAATAGTGTTCTTGTAATGAGGGAAAAAAGGCTACCCCTTTGATGAGTATTTTTCCTTTCTCTTTTAAATTGCAAATTCGTTTGGAAAGTCTGAGCAGGCACACAAGACACTGATGCTTCTTTCCAGCGGATTTCTGATGAAGAAAAATGTACCTTCCTTTGTCTCCCTCTGTTTTGAGCCAATGATTAAGATTTCTTGAGTAGGGCAAGAGTCCTTGGTCCGAACCCACCCCCCACCCCCCATCCCGCATCCTGTTGCTCAGGCTCAAGGCCACCTCTGACACAGGCGTGAATAGGAGAGGCCACCGGAGAAGGACTGGCTCCAGCCCATTCACTTGCCCTTGGGTGGACAATGAAATGTCCTTAAAAATGGAAGAGGCTCTGACAGCCACGGGGACTGGAAGGGCCAAAAGCTAGGTGCTGAAAGCCTCGGAAGGGGAGCGAAAGGAGAGGCAGAGGAGCCAGGATCATGGAGCAGACTTCCCTGTATGCCTCACTGTGCCCAATAATTGAGACTCCTAAAGCTGGCCCTGAGTCATCAGGATACTCGAGTATGAGGGCAGGGAAGCATGAGCCGTGCATTTTTCCCCCATCAAAACTAGTTAGTGCTTTAAGGATCAGATTTCGTTTTATCTGGAAAATTCAGTTCCTCATTGTTAAGTAATCTTGCCTAAGTGACATGTTTCTTCAATTAGAGATTGCTTCCTCTTTGATCATTAAATGTTTCTTAGTTCAAAGACCTCTTGTCAGAGAAATGCATGAATGAATAAAAAGCATTTATTAAGCTCTTTCTAGGTGCTGAGCTCTCTGCCAGACACGGGCTATACAAAGACAGCAAGATATTGCTTACTCTCTAGGAGCTCACCCTTTTGGAGGAGGTTATACCCTAAGGGGGTTCCGCTGCAGTATAAGTGGAAAAGCCCAGGGATCCTTAGGGTACAGCAGCAAGAGAGATGGCAATGCACCTCCTTCATTGATAAAACCAGGTCCATTGATGATGCTGAGCTTTCTTTTTTTTTCTTTTTTTCTTTTTTTTTTTTTTTTGAGTGAAATTTTTTTTTCTTTTTTTTTTTTTTTTTTTTGAGTGACATTCAAGGCCCTTTCACAGTCCGGCTCTCTCCTACCTTTCTAGCCTTAACTGCTATTAGTCTCCTTTAAGCAGTCTGGGTTGTAGACCAAATGAACAGCTCTGTGTCTCCCCAACCCCCTGTGCTTTCCCACCTCTTTCTTTGTTCTGTCCTTGTGTATCTGAGCTATAGCTCTCCTCCCCTTTGGCCCCTGAATTCACAGCTGCTTCCTCCATGAAGCCTTCTTCTCTTTACCCCATCCAGGAATGGCTCCCCTTTGGACTTTGCCATTGCATTCGTCACAGTCCTCTGCATTTGTTAACTTCTCTTTCTACCCGCAATAACCTCTCTGAGTTTCCTCGGAAAGTTCCAAAAGCATGGGATTCTCGCTTTGGGCCCCTCGCTTTGGGCCCCTCGCTTTGGCCCAGGGCTTTTGTACAATTGATGGTTTGCTGATACCCGCTGACTTAGAATCATCCAATCTGAAGCAGTAGACAAGCAGGTTGTTTTACGATGAGGCAGAAGTTCAGACACATCCCTTGAAATTTAAGGGGGTCTCTGGCGATTCTTGCAAGAGGCTGGTGGTGCTGGAGGGAACAAGATGAGCCCAGTGGCCCAAAAGCAAGGGGGAGAGAAGCAAGAAGGAGCACCAGTGGAAAAATGAATACAAGGGATAATGTTATTTAAAAAATTACTCATGCATATATACTGTCAAAAATTATAAATAAAATAAAAAAATAAATAAATTTGTGGCTTTTCCCTCCCATTCTTTAGATCTCTGGTAGAAGAGGAGGATCCTCACATGAAGGTATCTCTTGTTAACAGCGATATAGGCATGTCTGCCCACCTGCAGTCATCCAAGACAGGAACCACACGGTTTTTCTCAAGCAACACCCACAGTTCTGTGGTGTTACAGGTAATGTTGCCTCTCCTTTCTCCATCTTTCTCTCACTTCTGAAATACCAAGCTTGAGAAATGTTTGTAATGGGCCACTATAGCCATCTTAGCAATGCCTCCAAATTAACGTTGGGGAAAGATACGTTACGTGGCATCTTGGGACTGTGGGAGCTACTTTGGGCTTTGCAATTACTTAGATGCATGGGCCCTAGGCCATATGTGTAGGGCCCTAGCTTGAAAAGTCCATTTCTTTGTGGGTGCATGTAGAGGAAGGGAATACATAATGCATTTTGGAAAGGTTTCCATTGAAATTAGCTGAACGAAATTTTGGCCCTCACGGGTATCGATGACTTCAGTCATCTGCAGAGTTAATTCTATACGGTACCCGTTTCCTCCGAGTACCCAACCAATGAGCTGCTCCTCCTTTATTCGGAATAGCTAAGTGAAACTTCCCACACTGTGTTTATGTAAAATGCTGTTTTAGCCCATTTTGTTTCCCAGTTAAGTCCTCTAATATATGATATCTAATCTTTCCCTTACAATCAAATACTTCTTTGCTCAATATTTCATAAATGTTACAAATGATAAGTAATAGTAAATGACAAAGAACGCTCTGCAAGCTGGAATCAGGGATGGTGGGGGAATGGCAGGCTGTATGTGCCCACTAGATTTTCTGAGATGGATCTCTTGATATAACTGGAGCCAAAATGTGCTCCTGTAGCCCTTAGCTTGTCCTGAGAGGGCATAACAAGCTTTCAGATCCAGAGATGTTGGATTGGAGATGAGGGAGTAGAGCCTAGAATGGGACCCACAGTTGGATTAAGGAGGAAGAATTGTTAATGACTAAGGTAAGTGTACTTCGTTAAATCTTGCTTTAAGTTGCATATTCTGTTTAAATACGCTTTTAGTAGCACTACCTAACATTTCTGCTTAGCTATTTTAATAAAATTTGCTTTTAAAGACGAGACATAATTGCGTGGTACAGGCTGCTCTTCTTACTCTGTGATGGTATTAGGAAGTTTGTGTCTTTGTCCCCAAGGCCACCACCAAGGTCTTCACTGATGGTCTTGGGTCCTAATTGATGGCACATGACCTAGGAAGAAATCACCACCATTGCAAATGCACATCCACCATGCAGTGATTGCAAACACTCCAGTTAATTTCTAGTTTCCCCTTAAATGATGCTGCCTGGGCTGTTGTTCGCATCCTGAGATTGGGAGCTTGCTCTCTCCTTACTTATCTCTCTGCTGGCCTGTTTGTTCTGTCTTTTCCAGGGCAAAGTCTGTTCCCTTCAGTGGAGGAGAAGGGCATTATCATTCCATCAGCTTGCAGGCAGTGGTCCTCTCCATTCCATTCCACCATCTTCCTTTTGCCTCCAGTAGAGTTGCCCCTTCCCAGAGTACCCTGTTGGCTGTCTGTAATTACCCTCACCACTCTCTTGTGTTCCCACTACCATTTTTGCAGGACTGTACTCTGCTCTTCACTTCATCCTCTCACCTGTTCTTGCTTATCTCAGTCATCTAGTGAGTTCCCTTCAGTGTTTTCACCCAGCTACCATTTTCTCTCCTCACTAGAACAGTTTCCCTTTGTGTCTTGAGAATTATATTCTGGAGAGTTTACTAGCTCTCCTGGGCCAACTCCCTGAACCATTCATTTTTTGTTGTCTGACAATGATCAGCCCTTTGCCAGGCTCAATAAACACTATTTTGATGTGCTAATGGACCCCAAATACAAATAGGAGCTATCAGTTAAAGCATTTGGTTGGGAACAGAACAGTCAATCAGGCACAATCTTCTCAATTACTGATCGTTGGGACATGCTGGCTGGTTGCCAGAGGGCTTTACGAGTCTAGATGACATCGTATTTTCAGCTTCTATGGTCTCCCTCAGGATAATGAGCTCCATGTGTTTACTATTCGGTGGGCAAAGAAATACTTTCCATTTATTTGTCCCTAAGCTAGGTCGTTGGAGCTCGAAAAGCCACTGTTATCAGGTCCACTTTTGGTCTATGTCATCCGAGATGTCTCCGTCGAGAAATATGCTAACATCTAAAGACAAGCAGCCAAATTTTTCACCGTTTGGAAAATTGGCCTAATGAGGAAAGGTTAAAGAAACGAAATTAACTTGAGCTGAAAAAAGAAAGGCTGAGGAGTGGCTTAAATTGATATTGTAGAGGGAGCCTGGGACGATCTGTACCTTCCCCCGGAGTTCAGAACAGGGGGAAATGAGCCTGTGTGGCCAGCTCAGGGGGACCCAATTAAGCCGAAGAGGAAATTTTCAATTCCTCAGATGATTTAAAAACTCACACAGGATATGAAGCAAAAGTTTACTTTGCTCATGTGGCAGTAGGACCTGTAGAGGAAGGAGCAAAGAAGGCAAAGAGGTAGAGGACACTGGGAGCCCTTATAGTAGCTTCAGGAGATGCCAGAGTTGCTGCGGGACCAGGTTATAGACCTGGAGCATTTGGGGGAGAGTCTGACTTGTAAGGGGCAGGGCTCTGCCCAAGGATCGCCTGAGCATTAATGATGCTGAGCAGGTTGGTGAAAGAGGTGAGGGAGAAAGGGCCAAGAAGAGAAAGGAAGTAAATGGGATATGGTGGCTGTTGCCAAGCTTTCAGTCACATTATCTGTAAATAATAGAGAATGGTGGAGCCCAAGTAAGGTGAAGAGGACTGAGAATCCTTGGGGTCCCATAGAGATGAGTGACTGCCCCCTAAGGATGAGGACACTCATGGGCGGAAAATTAAAGTAACTCACAATCCAGTGAGCAAAGATTTCAATTCTGTTTCAGGTCCATGAAGAAATAGAACTTAACCCCCAAACCAAAAATCAAGGAAGTGTGTGATGGGTCTCTAAGTGGCCCCAAACTGATGGGCTTCGGCATCCTTTGAAAGCTGTAAAGTCTGGCCAGCAGGAGTTGGAGAGCCGCTCCCCGTCCATTCCGAAACCTAGCGACATCGGGGAGAGGCCTGGTCTGAAATGACTCAGTCGAAAATCTTCCTCTTTTGAGGAATGGTTGATTTGGCCACAGGAAATGGCGAATGTGCCAGACTGGTTTGGTGAAGGAACTGGGAGTCATATAGAAAAAGAAGTTGGGTTTTAGACTGTTGGCACACTATGTAGCTATGTGATCTTCATAAGTCATACATTAGATGAGTTCTAAGATTGCATGGTGAAGTGGAAGGAGTATTGGTCTTGGATACAGAAGAGACTTGGCTTCAGATTTCACCTTTAGGGCTCTGGCCAGATCCATTTATTTACCTTTCAGAACTTTACTTTGTTCATCTGTGAAATGGGAATGAGAATACCCTTCCTATTTCACTGATGGGGTTATGGTGAAACGATGTACGTAAAGGACTCGGTAAGCCATGCTGTACAGGTGCCAGCCACTTTTTTCTGCCAGCCACCTTTAGTGAGGAGGCCAAAATAGGGTTCCATTTGGTGCAGGAATCGGCAATGTGCTGTCCCCATCTTGGGCCAAGAACCTAGACAAAATTGAAAAAAAAATATTCCCCAACCCCTACTGGTTCTGCATTGTATAGGTCAGACTCCATAGCAGCAGCAGTCAGCAGCAAGTAAGAGCCTTTAGTTGGGGTAGATGGTGGAAGGGGGAATACAGAGGGAGAGAAAGGAGACAACATTGTGATGGGAAGTAGCTGGGCACTAGGGCAGTCCAGAAGGGTGGGGTGGGGTTGCTGCCCTCCAGGCTTGGAGCTGGGGAGATATGAGATGTGACAGCCTCCTGTCTCTGTCTTTTCCCTGTCCGGGTGCTTTTTGATGTAGGGGACAGGAAGGCCTAAAGTCAGCAGGGGAGCTAGCTGGCCTGGAGCTGAGCTGTGGAGGACAAGTAGGATTCCCATCCAGATAGAGGGAGGGACACTGTGGGTGCCAAGAATGGCCCAGACCCTTACTGCCACTCGCTTGGTTGCTTGCAGTCATTTCCTACCTTGTCGCTTAAGTTTGACAGTCTGCTGCCCCTAGGTCATTCTTCCCCAGCTTATCCAAGGAGCTGGTTGGGGCAACCCTCTACTCAGAACTCTCCAAGGACTCTACCACCTTCTACCTAACGTTCAGACTCTTTAGTCTGGCATTCAGGGCCTTCCCCAATCTGACCCTGCCCCGCTTTTCCAGTCTTAGCTCTTTCTTTATTCCCTCCTAGATCCTGAGCCAAACTGGTATAATATATCTAGCTGTCTGCTTGTGCTTTCCTATGGCTGACGTGTTCTTCCTGCCATGGACTCTTAGCACGAGAAGGGACCGCAGAGGCCATACCTGAAGAGCAGTGCCCCATGATTGTGCAGCTTCAGCTCATAGACCTTTTAGTGAGAGAAAGGGATCCTGTCACCTCACTGGGAGGCCCATTCTATTTGATGCCATGAAAACCATGATTCTGAGGTGGGGAGGCAGGGTCCATGCACTTGAGCAGACTGTGGCCCTTGGGACCTGGGGCACCTAAAGATGTGAAGGCCTCTACCACAGAAGCAAGGACTCTGGTCCCAGCCATTCATCCATTTGGCTCCGGAACACTATGCTCTTCTTTACCGGGTGCTTAATACATGTTTGCTGACATGATTAGTTGACCCTAGAAGCCACTGACATTTAATAGCAATGAAAAGATCTTGGGGTATGGCGCAGGGGGCATGTGATGACAGGGATAGGGGAACAGCAAATGAGATGGATTGAAAACTCAGGTTTGGGAGAAAGGTAGCCCATAGGTTACAAGAATAAGCATCTCTAGGTGTGTCAAGGGCAGAGGGGCTGCTTGGTAAACTTGGGTGAGGGTCGGCTGTGGAAGAAGGGCACCAGAAATCTCTCACCAAAGAGAGCAGTTTAGAAAAAGAGAAGGCCACGTAGTAATGTGAGAAGATTGGGGTAGGGTGGGGGCCTCAAGTGCTGAGGGGACTGAAGAGAAGCCAGCCCTCTGTATGTGTGGATGGGGTCTTGGAATCTTCTCAGAGGAAAGATGGGTGAGCTCAAGAGGAATGGCATTTCAAAATGACAGAAGGGAATAGAGAGAGCCCAGACCCCTTTGGGATCCTCAGTTGGCCAGGCCTTGGCCCTTGGGGTTCCAGTCATTCTGGCACCACCTGGCTTCCCTTCTACCTGCCTGAAGAATTTGCAAGTTGAAGGCTTCTGATTTTAGAGATTAAATTGTCATCCTACATGGCCTTTGCTTGCTACGTGGCCTTAACTTTCTGTATCTCAGTGAAACAGGGTTGGACTAAATGCTCTCTAAGGTCCTTGCATTCTGTGCTATGTCTGTTCTAACCTCAGAAGGCTGGGAACAAATTTACCTTAAATGGGGTATGCCTTTTTTTTAGGCTTCTTTCTCCTTTTTCCCCACTATGGGATATCAATAGAGATGATTCAGAATGCCAAAACAAAATTAGGGATTTCAACAGCGTGGCTATTACCCTACCCATTGATGAAGACCGCCCTCTCTCCTTCAGTGCATCAGAATAACCTGAATTTTAGAGGGAGGGAGGGAGCTACTAAATGTCACACAGCAGCTCCTGAGTGGAAGAGCCAGGATTCAGATCTAAGCCCCAGGCCTTCCCATCTAGCCCCATGCTGTGTCATAGCAGATAGCTCTCCATCATGTAATGGTCAGCTGACCTCTCTGCCTAGACTTGGGGCCAGAGGAGTAGGCAACCTTTTCACCATGACCCTACCAGAATTGGTGTTTCATTGGGTTGCTGCCATATCGCCATGGGGTATCTGAGTAGGTCTCCGGGGAACCCTAGAGCTGTAGATTTTCACACACATACATCTGTAGATGAGTGTGTATCTTACCTGTGTGCGCATGAGCCAATCCCTTACCTTCTCAGTACCCGACAGCTTTCTGAGAGTAACTTTTACTATGTAGTTGTTCTGTATCAGCGGGAGGAGTTTGCATACTAAGTATTCCCCTGCTTAATGAAATTATGGGTCTGGACCGTCTTCCCCTTCCTCCCAGAAATGATGTATACATATATACATAAATACATGTCCACACACATATTTCATAGAGCACAAAACTGAAGCTTGACACAATATTATTTCTTCCCCCTAAAACAACTAGTCTAGTTTTATTACTGTTTATAGTTAGCTTGGGGAGCTATTCAATATCCCTTAGTTATTCTGGATTCTGAAATTGCTTTGATTCTGTGGGTCTTTTTGGTAATCCCAAATGCACCTTTGCTGCTATTAACTAGCCTCTTGGAGTCTGAAGCATCCTCTCTGCTGTGAGCCTGATCCCTCATCTACCCACGTAGCAGCAAAATGAACAGGAGGCTGCTGAGGTCACCCGCACTCTACTTGGTTCTTCTCTCTCTCTCTCTCTCTCTCTCTCTCTCTCTCTCTCTCTCTCTCTCTCTCTCTCTCTCTCTCTCTCCTCTCTCTCCTCTCTCTCTCTCTTCTCTCTCTCTCTTTTCTCTCTCTCTTTCTTTTCTTTTTTTCTTTTTTTCTTTTCTTTTCCTTTCCTTTCCTTTTCTCCCTTTCCTTTCCTTTCCTTTCCTTTCCTTTCCTTTCCTTTCCTTTCCTTTCCTTTCCTTTCCTTTCCTTTCCTTTCCTTTCCTTTCCTTTCCTTTCCTTTCCTTTCCTTTCCTTTCCTTTCCTTTCCTTTCCTTTCCCTTTCCCTTTCCCTTTCCCTTTCCCTTTCCCTTTCCCTTTCCCTTTCCCTTTCCCTTTCCCTTTCCCTTTCCCTTTCCCTTCTTTTTTTTCCTTTTCCTTTCCTTTTCTTTTCCTTTCCTTTCTGTCTCTTTCTTTCCTTCTTTCTTTCCTTCTTTCTTTTCTTTTCTTTCTTTCTTTCTTTCTTTCTTTCTTTCTTTCTTTCTTTCTTTCTTTCTTTCTTTCTTTCTTTCTTTCTTTCTTTCTTCTTTCTTTCTTTCTTTCTTCTTTCTTTCTTTCTCTCTCTCTCTCTCTCTCTCTCTCTCTCACACACACACACTCTCTCTCTCTCTCTCTCTCTCTCTCTCTCTCTCTCTCTCTCTCTCTCTCTCTCTCCTCCCTCTCTCTCCCCTCTCTCTCTTTCTTATTAAAGCTTATTCCACTTGTTTCTTGAGGATTGAATGGCTGACATTATGATCTCGTGATAGGGCTTTGACCAACTCCGTGTTGAAGGATTGCTTTGTGATGTGAGCCTCGTCCCTGGAGATGGAGATGAAGCCTTCCCTGTTCACAGGGCCATGATGGCGTCTGCTAGTGATTACTTCAAGGCTATGTTCACAGGTAGAGTGCTCTTTGAATTTTCTGTCTTAATTTCAAGTTATTGTTTCCTGAATGTGAAAGATCATTCTTTAGGACAGTGATGCTCTTTGGGGAAGAGAATAAATCATCAGGTAAGATTGAGGGAGACCTGATTTCACCTGGCAACTAACTAGATGTAAGCTGATTTTCCATTTGTTCTCATATTGGCTTACAAGCATTTTCCCCAGACAAAAGCTGCTTGGGCTAAGTGGGATCCTTTGGGAAATGCTGGCTCTGTCTTCTTTTGGTGGTACCATAGGCATCCTTTGGCAATTACTAAAGATAACTTGGATACTCGTGCTTGTACCCTGGAAGGCTTTTCCTTGATGTTATTGGTAGAAGTGAGTTCTGCCTTCATTAAAATAGCCCCTTCCCTTTATCCCATTGTTTTTTTCTCCAGGTGGCATGAAAGAACAAGATTTGATGTGCATTAAACTCCATGGGGTGAATAAAGTAGGGCTGAAGAAGATAATTGATTTCATTTACACTGCAAAACTCTCTCTCAACATGGACAACCTTCAAGACACACTGGAAGCTGCAAGCTTCCTCCAGATTCTGCCCATCCTGGACTTCTGCAAAGTGTTTCTGATATCTGGGGTAAGAATTCTGGCGTGTTGTTGCTGTTGTGGTTTACATGTTCACTTCTAGTTCCAGACTCTCCTCTATGGGGCCTGCGAACAGCCCGTCATCCCATGATTTTGCTGTTTTTTCTGATTTTTCTCTTTATATGTGTACTTTGAATAAAGACTCTTGTGTACTCAGCACTCCTCTGAAGAGAGGGAATTGTGGAATGTAGACCTATCACAGAGCACAGAGACCATCTTGTCTCGTACCCTCACCATATAGGGGAGGGGACTCCAGTTTCTGCCTAAAGCCAACCCCACAGGCTTCCCTTCTTTTTTCTGCATGATGACCCCTGCGATGGCTATCTTTCCCTAGAAGACCAAATCCCATTTGTGAAATTATCTCATTATACTTCTGCCTCTCTTGCCCATCTTTTCCTTTGTCTTTCTTCCAGGCATTTTTTCTCTTCTTTCAAAGGGCAGTGTCAGTTGTAAATCTGCTCATTTCTCCGGATCATCTCAGCTAACCGGTGCAATTTCAAACCGGTCCCTTTGCTTGCTTTCCTTGCTGATAAGAGCTGCATGCTTCAAGTTGCCAATGATATGTTTCAAAGGAAGATTAAAAAATAATAACAATATTTTTTCAAATCAAAGATCCAATAGGAAAGTCCAATCTTAAATCATCACATTTAGGATTAAGGCTCTTTCTTGAGCTGCTCTAGAAAACTGAAAGTATGAAAGAACCCAGTCTTCATGTTGGCTAGCATTTCCCTCATATTCTTTTCAGAAATGACTACTTTTGGTCCTGTTGGCATGTAGCTGTGGGCTGTAGTGCAAAACTTTGGGCAGCAGAACAGCATTCATTTATTTATAATGAAGCAGGACATTAAAGCGTCGGGAGCTCACTGCCCCTGCCCCCCAGAAGCAGTACAATTTGCATGCCCCAGAGAGCTCTACGGGTTGATTCTTGCCGCGCCGTGCTTTTGGAGAGCAACTATGGCAAAGACAGTGTCGAGTATCAAAGAATGCACCAAGTACTGTGCTTTTGGCACAGTCAGTACCTAACAAATGCTCTTCTTCATTCTTTCAAAACATTTATATTTGCATTTGGATTATATTTTTATGCTTTGAAAGGAATACAATCTGGTAGCTTATATCATCCCTTCAGATAAAATAATGGGAACGATCCTGAGCTCTCCCATTGAGAGATCCTAAAAGGTTCTTCTTTCAGATCTGTGCCATAAACATGAGTCTGCTCCTGAATGGCCCCACCCAGTGGTGACCAGTCTTTGAAGGTCTTAAGTGATAATCTACTCCCTCCCTCCCTTTTCAGAGAACTCTGGTTTTAGGAAGTTTTTCCTTGCCTCGAGGCCTGCTGGTGCCCCTTCTAGCCTTTCAGGCTGACCACAATAAGTCTGATCCTTTCCCATGTGATAGTCCTTTAATTCCAATTCCCTTGAGGACTAGAAACAGTTTTTCTTTTTATTCCTTTTTGTACCCCCAGCCACAGGATGAGGCCCCACACAACTTAGATAATCAAAGCTCTCTGGCATTAAATTGGAACAATTAATAACTGAGTTCCTTCCCTTCTCCTGACCTATTCACCTTCTCTAGTCAAAAGGCCTCCAATTCTTTCGGCCTACGTTTATGTAGAATGGTTTTAAGTATCCTCGCCAGCCTTATCATCCTCCTTTGGATATGATGCAGTTTAATGGTGTCCTTCCTAAAATGGGCTACCCAGAAGTATTCTAGCTGGGTTCCAACCAGGCTTAAAGACAGAAGAACCCCAAGGAAATGGGAATATCCATTCAGATGTTTGGAGATGACCTCATTATTTTTCTTTGGCAAGGCATTATGTCTGGTCCTATTTCTTTGCCTCCAAACCTTGTTTGACCTCCATTGTCAAATCTCTATTTTCTAGTTATCTTGGCCAGTTTTCATGACCAGAATGTCATGTCCACAGGGAATTAGTGTTCTCCATCTTCACATTATCTAAACTTGCCTTTTTCCCCCCCGAGTACATAAAGTTTATTTTTTATTAAATTTATTTTCAATGCCAGCTTTAGTTTTAACTTCACCTTCCTACATAACTCTGATTTAGCAATCTCTCTCTCTCTCGTCATGGAGCCATCCCTTATAATGACAACAGAAGCATGCTAGCAAAGCTGACTGACACTTCAACTGAGTGCCACATATGCTGTTGAACATTGCTTTTTCTAACATTTTAATGTTCTACCATGTGGTCTGGTATCTAGAACAGGTCAGCTACTGCCATGGCTCATTCTTGGACTCCTCCCCCCCTCCCCACCCCCATCAGCCTGCTGCTTTTCTTTTATCTTGGTGTTACTTTAGTCTTCCTGCACCAACATGAACTCTTGTAGCTGAAAGGCTCTCTATATAAGAGAACTAGATTTAGGAACTTTTCTTTTTATCTCATGTTACCTGGGTGATGGTTTCAAATGAATAACTACCAATTATTAACTGTTGAATATTAATAATATGGGCCTTTTATTTTTAGTTGTCCCTTCTTTGCATCTTTGGATTTCTTTATTGCTAGAAGTAGCACGAATGAATGCTCATTGTCCTCCCACAGCACACTTGCTGTTGTATATGAGCTCTTGAAAGGCTCAGTCCTTGCCATCAGGAAGGGAGCATTCTGGGAGTTCGCACATTACGGCAGCTGTCTTTGTGAATTGGCTGTCTTTGTCCTGGTTGTTGCCAGGTCCTTGTATCTGGAGGATACTGACATGTACAAGTACTTTTCTGAGCACCTTTAATTATTATGTAATTTCCTTTATTCTCTCTTTTTATTTTTTTTTGCCCTTTTTTAATCCAAAGAAGTTGAAATGGAAGGGAAGGAGTTAAAAGTGCTAGGATCTTATTTTTAAATTCTCATTTCTAAATTATATAGTCTGAGTTTCCTTTATTTTTATTTTCCTCTTGGATTTTGATTTGTTTATTTTCCATCCCAATGTAGCTGTCAAAATCTGTGATTAACAACCGGTGGGGTAGTTATGTGCCTTTTGAAACTAACCATCATCACTTCATTTTTTTTCTCAATCCTATGAGAAAATCTAGAAATCTTCCCTGACAAGCATGTTGTCCGTATGTGTGTTTGCTTGTGTCCATATGTGTATTTGTTGAGTGGGGATCCTAAGCTCCGAGTATGCAAAAAGGAAGGGAGCCTTGACACAGACTGCTGCTGCAGTAGGATTAGGATTCTGCCATGGCCCTCTCTCTGCCACTTAGCAAGCCAAGTGCATGGCCATGGAGATCTTCCTATAACTAAAATCAGAACGATTCCGAAAATAATGAGACATCAGAATAGCAGGTGTAAGCCTCCTTTCTGGGGATGAGTCTAGCAAACAAATCTGCCATCCAGTGTATGGTAGGGCTAGGTAACTGCTGGATTACGCTTGGGAATTCCCTGCTTCTGGCTGTGGGGTGCTCCTTCTCCCCTGGGCAGCATTGATTGCCAAGAAGGAGGGCAGAAGCCTGACTCTGAGTAAGGGAAAATGTTTGCTGAGCTGTTACCCAGAATTGAACTCGTTTTTTTGCATAAACATTCTTTGAACATTGTTTATGATGACGTTCTTTTTACAAAATAGTGCTTTTGTGCTTTGTGGAGGGCCTTAGTCGGTATACTATCCATTGTCATTCGCCTCCTCTTAGTTTTTTAACAGGAGGAAAAGCCTGACTGTCCACCATGCTGCTGCTGTCTTAGCCATCTGCCAATCTCCTATGATATTTGCATCTAAGATTTGTGTGACATTATGAAGACACACAATATCAGAGTAAAGAGGGCCCTGACTCAATTACTCATGGCTTAGTTTTTAATAGGCATATTTGTATGCTGGCCTTGTTCGCCGACTTTATCCCCAGCATGACATTTGCCGATGCATTTCATTTCTTCAAGTAGAGATTTAGTATGCAAATGACTGGGGAAGAGGAGGAGGGAAGGTGGAGAGGGGAAATGGAAGAAATGAGGGGACTAGTGAACCAGGGCTGCTCACAGAAACTCTAAAGTTGAAATCTCTGTTGGGCTATATTTCCACTTTTGAAAGATCAACTCCCAAGGGCAGTGAGAAAGAGGCCCATTTTCTTGGCAGACTCTGAGTATCTACAAAGCTTCCATTTCTTCTGTCACCAACTGTGGTGAATACACACGTGCTCTCTCTCTCTCTCTCTCTCTCTCTCTCTCTCTCTCTCTCTCTCTCGCTCTCGCTCTCGCTCTCTCTCGCTCTCGCTCTCTCTCGCTCTCTCTCTCTCTCACACACACACACACATGCACTCACTCACATACATACACACACATTCATTCCAGACAGCTCTAGACCAAATCCAGTTACACTGAAGTCAAGGGACTTGGCAGATTCTCTTGTACTCGAAATTTGTAGCCAATACTGGTTTGTTTTGTCCTGCTTTGGTTCTGAGGTGGGCTGTGGCTTGGGCTTTGGTATGCCCGATTTTCTCCACCTGTCAAAGAAAACTGAGCCAAACTGTGAGGCTTTGGGATCGAATTTTTGCATCAATTTGCTATTTGTATTTACTGGGTCCTGAGATTTCTGAACAGAACAACAAAGCTCCTTTGGGAAGGGTCTTGCACAGGAGGAGCCAGGGATCAGTCAAATCTACCCCCTCTGCCCAACTCCTTGCCATCCCTGCCATTCAGAACTCAGAAATAGCCAGCCTACACAGAGTTTCCCTCTCTCCCTCCAACTAAAATAGTGTATTTGTTCATGGGAGATCCTAAACTCTGAGGAGGCAAAACAGCTTTCACAGAATTAAGCTGAGATGTAGAAAATCAGCAAAGAGAGAAAAAAGAGAGATGGCTCATGACCTTTTATGACTGGGAGAATCAACTGGCCTCTGAGTATCTGAGAAAACTTGTCTCTTGAAGAGGAATTGATGAGCTGCATTGGTGGAAAGAGTTTCCACACTGCAAGTTCCTCCCCTCAGGGAAACCCAGGCTGGCCTACACTTTGTGTTCTCTTCGAATCCCAGAATATTCAAGTTGGAAGGGACCTTCAAGCCGTCTTTGGCTGGCCAAAAAGCTCCTTGCACCGTCCCCTTGAGTTGGTCTGCCAACTACTGCCAGGGACAGGAAACTGACTCTACCCCAGTGGCCCATTACGATCTGCTAGAAGGTAGAACCTGTTGTAGATAAAGCAAAATGAAACCAATGATAGTAAGATTGCTGACATGCTAATGGAAGCAGACAGCAGTACTGATAATTACAAATAACGGCTCATACCCTATTTTCTTTTACTAGCCTAGATGAAGACAAAGGTGTGGAAAAAGCTGTAGAACCTGGCAGCCTAATGGGGGAGATGGGATGTGAGCAGGCAGGTTCAAACAGGATACAGACAGGATAAAGCAGAGGTGTGATTCTGAGATGAGAAGGCAGGCAGGACACAAACATGAGGAGGGAGTGCTTCCAGCCATGGGAGATAGCCCGTGCAAATGCACAGGAGGTGGAGTGTTGTGCGTGAGGAAGAGTGGAGATCTCTGAATTGCAGCGAAGTGCCAGAAGACTGGGAAGACAGGAAAGGGCCGAGCACTTCAGGAGGAGTTGCAAGGCTTTTGTATTTGCTCTTGGAGGAGATCAGGAGCCGGTGGAGTTTTGAGTAAAAGGATGGCGTGGCCAGACTGGCATTTACTTAGGCAGGTCCATTTGACAGCTCATCAGAGGATGAACTGGAGTGGGGAGCAGCTTGAGGCAGGAAAGCCAAGTGTAAGGCTCTGGTGATAGTGCAGGCATGGACCCAGGGTAGTGACAGTGTCTGAGAAAGAAGGGGGCATGTGCATGAGATGTCAGCAAGGGAGAAGCAGTGGGACTGGATAATTGATTGGATTTGGTTTTCCCCTTAAAACTTATTTCTAAAGAAGTGATATAGTCAATAAGTACCATTTCATATCCATCGACTTTCCATACTTCCTACTTCTATGGCCCCAAAAGATTCCATTGCCTTTACTATACCAACGTATTAATTGTTGAGCGTGGAGATTATTGCCCAGATAGTTTGTTTTTTACAGATGGAGGAACCCTGGATTCTTTCTTGGGGTTTGAGTAGTGACACTTTTGGGTCCACGAATAGCATCACTTTTGTATTGGCCGTTGCCTAATGGTGCTCCCAAGGGAAACGTGACCTTTTAGGGAAACCAGGAGGAAGGGGTGGAGGTAGATGGAAGGGAGGCTGCTGCTGAGCTTCTGCCAGTGTTGGAAATCACCTTGGTGTAAGATGCTGTTGCTTTTGGTTTTTAAAAATGGGGGAATCGGACTTGTGCTTGAGAAGAAAATTCTAACTCTTCTGAATATATTCAGAACTTGAATTTGACCAGATTTTCAAACATTCTAGGCTCTAGATGTTTGAGTGAGGAAAAATAATAGCTTGAGTTGTCAAGTCCTACTGAGTTTCAGCATTCTTCTGCCTTCATTGATTACCTAGTAGCTTTCTTTTTTCCCAATATTTTCCCAAATAAAACCAAAAAAGTGATTTGAAATCTCTGCCCATCATTCTACTGACATATGAACATTTTACTGATGCTCTTATTTTGTTTTGGGTGCTCTGATGCAGTTTCTGCTGTCCCGACACATACCATGCACGTCCATATGTCTGTGCACACCCGCCCCCAAAGCCTCACGGTCCCTTTTGTCTTCCTTAACAGGTTTCTTTAGACAACTGTGTTGAAGTGGGGCGCATCGCTAATACCTACAATCTTACAGAAGTGGACAAATACGTGAACAACTTCATCTTGAAGAACTTCCTTTCCATACTAAACAGTGGTGAATTTGTCAAACTCCCTTTTGAACGGCTAGCTTTTGTGCTTTCCAGTAACAGCCTAAAACACTGCAGTGAGCTCGATCTCTTCAAGGCCGCCTGTCGCTGGCTCCGCTCGGATGATCTGCGGATGGAGTTCGCTTCCAAGCTGATGAAGAATATTCGCTTCCCTATGATGTCACCACAAGATCTCATTAATTACGTGCAAGCTGTGGACTTTATGAGAACGGACAATACTTGTGTAAACTTGCTTCTGGAAGCCAGCAACTACCAAATGATGCCCTACATGCAGCCTGTGATGCAGTCGGAGAGGACCGCCATCCGCTCCGACAGCACTCACCTTGTCACCCTGGGAGGCGTCCTGAGACAGCAGCTGGTGGTCAGCAAGGAGTTGAGAATGTATGATGAGAAGTCCCAAGAATGGAAATCGTTAGCCCCCATGGACGCCCCACGATATCAGCATGGAATCGCGGTCATCGGAAACTTCCTCTATGTCGTTGGAGGCCAGAGTAATTATGACACAAAAGGCAAAACGGCAGTTGACACCGTGTTCAGATTTGATCCTCGATACAATAAATGGATGCAAGTCGCATCGCTGAATGAGAAGCGCACCTTCTTCCACCTGAGTGCTCTCAAGGGCCATCTGTACGCCGTGGGTGGCCGCAATGCAGCTGGGGAACTGGGTAAGTTTGGAGGAGGACTTGTTTCTCTTTGGATCTTGCTGTCTAGTTCAAAAGTAAGCAGCTCTCTAAAATGAGAAGCCAAAACAGGGATCTATTTTTCTCATGGAAAATTCTTCTCTTTAAGAAGTTGCCAGAGATCATCTCTGTACCTTACCTGTCTTTGTGCCCCTGGCTCCATTTCAGATATAGTTTGAAAATCAACCACTAGATTCCATATGACTTGATTTGTCTCATAGGGCAGTTATAACTTGAATGGCAGAATCATTCCATGATTGCAATTTTAATTGTAATAGTAACTTGGCAGGAAGTTGGATCAGACCCTCAGTTCCCGTATTGATATTGCCCCCCCCCCCATATTTAGCAAATATATTGTTGAATAGGCAAAGCGAGTCATTCTAGTAGATTAATGATGACTGTTTTCCCTCTCTGTTACCTTTTAGAAACATTACAATAAGATAAAGGTAAGCTCCTGAATAGCTGAAGTAGAAGAGTTGGCCATGTTCTGTGATTTACTTCATGTAATTCCTAGCCTTCTGAAAGACTCTGTCTACCTGATGCTTGGAGAACATTTTCTCTTGATGAAAACTTGGGCTGATTATGTTGCTAAGTTATTTTTTTTTTCTTCCTAAGCCCTGATTGCTCGCGATTACAGTTTAATGTATTGGTGCTTTGGCTGCCTGTAATTAACTATACAAGGTGTAATTTTCTTATTCTAAATCAAATTGGAGTAAGAAGGCTTTACAAAAGGGAAATCAGGAAGACCATTGTTCCCCTTTGGTAAATTAAAAGCCTGACCCTATAAAACACTTAATTATTGATATTATATCTCTTTAAAAAAAAGAAAAAGGATCAATGACAGGTGTAAAAGTATATCGTCAATACCAGCTTGAGCATTTTTAGTAGTTAATGCCTGTAAATGAAGAACTAATTTTGTCTTAAGCATTATGATTAGTGAACTGGGTTAGAATGTGGTACTGATAAGGTCATTTTGTTGGGCCTAGTGAGTCAGATTGGGATCCCAGGGAAACCAGTGTCATACCCTAGATTGTGGTCTGAGTCCCAACTTCTTGCTTCACAAATGCCTTTGTTTGAAAAGGCCCTGGGACTGTCATTGGTACTGCCATGCTAGAAAAAAATCAGGCTTGTGTAGATGGATGCTCAGCAGCGCCATCTTGTCTTGATTAGTTTCATGAGAGAAGTGTGTTAGTGGATTTACCTCTTAAGGTGAGTAGGCGTGTTTTGGCCATAAGTGCTGGCTCCCTCCTCCCTTGGGTGTCCTCTCCAAAGCCCTTTGAAATCAGCATCAGTTCATTTGGTGAAAGCCCACTTGTTATTAACAGTGCCAGTGCCCTTTCCTACAGAGCAATCTGTACAGTTGGTCTAAAGTATTAGAGCAAATTCAAGAACTTGACAGAGTAAGTAACTCCTTTGGCGGAAGCCTTTAATTACTCATTTAGTGCTTCCCTATCTCTAAAAACAAGATGAAGACTGCATGCCTCACCTAGTTCAAGTCAACAAACCGTTAGTAAGCTCTTACTCTGTGAGAAGAGTGATGATGCTTCTGCTAGCGGCAACGTTCCTCTCATGGCACCACGGAAATACGTGTCCCAGCTTGGAGCCTACTAATAGGACCGGGGTCTTTGGGTGGGCTCAGAATTTTGATTTTCTCCTGAAGGATTCAAAAAGGCATCATTAAACCTTTGTCCAGGTACCCTCCTTGGGCTGCTTATTTTGAATCAGAATGATAGTTGATATGCAAATAGCATTTAATAACCTGCAAACCACTTTACATACATTTGGCTGTTTGGCCCCATGCCAGCCTTGTGAAGTCAATATGGTGAGTGTTACTGTCCCCATTTTGTAGCTGAGGATGCTTAACTCAGGGACATCAGATGTCTTACTTGTCACCCAACGAGTTTGTGTTAGGGATCAGATGTGAATCCAGGTCTTCCCTCTAACAGTCTGTATCCCATCTCCAACTGCCTTTCTTAGATGTAGATAAGCAAGATTCTGAACTTGAGGGTTTCATTTACCATTCATTTTCTACCTACTTTTAAACTTATTTGTATAATCAGGTAGTATTCTCCCCTCTCCCTCTCCTTTTTTGGCTCCTTCCCTCCCTCTGTCCCCCTCCCCCTCCCTCCCTCCCTCCTCTCCCCCTTCCCCCCCCCCACATACACAGACACAGTCACCTGCAGAATTTCAGAATTTGGAGCAGCCTGCTAGGCCACCTCATCCAGGTGAAATTTGCCCCCGCATTCCCTTGTGCAGTGTCCCTGATGAGCGGGCATTCATCCAGCTGCCACACGAAGGCCTTCAGTGAGGGGGCGGAGCACACTTCCATTTTTGATGCGGCCCTCTCTGCCATGAGATAATTTTGACTGTCAGGAAGCTTTTCCTCATGTCAGGCCTACGTTTACGTGGTTTAGCTGAGTTACCTTCAAAAGCTTTCCGTGTCCATGATGTTTGTGCGCCTGCAAGCATTTGAAGCTCAGGCCTTTGGGACAGTTAGGCTTCTTTGTGAGTTTTTCCTTGGCTGGGTTATGGTCATGTCTCTTCCTGCCTGTCCCAAGCTCTCTGTGGTACTTTGGTGGAGGCTGTGTTTGGAGATGTTGAGTAGGCCAGAAGCTCCAACTGAGCTTAAGAGCCCAGGGCTTGAGCCTCATGACATGGCCAGTGCCAAGCACAGAACCCTCCCTGCCCTCTCCAAGCACTCCAGAAATAATAATGCCTCCTGCTAACTTGAGCTTTCCCTTAGCTCTGTTGTAGCTACATTTTGATGCCCCTTTTTGTGTTTTTTTTTTTACTCATGTTTCTCCAGGTGTATGTCATTTTCTCTCTTCACCAGGTCTCTGCAAAGGATTAGGAAAGGCCAGAGCCATGTCACTCAGAAAGGCCCTGGCTTCCATGCAGGAGTCTGGCTTCCTAGCTGGAAGTCCCAGGAACTCCTGGAAATGGTTCTTGTCCTTTGAGAACACACTGGGAAGCTTAGAGCGGCTCATGGTAGCCATCGCTCCCGTGGAGGAGGAACTGCTTGCTCACTGCAATCTCTTTCGATTGTGTAGCATAAGAGATCCAGTTTCTGTTGTAGACCAGAGGTGACAGCTGAGATCTCTGGTACTTCACATTAGCTGTTATTATGTCAGGCTTTGAAGACAGGAAGTAGTTGAGTGAATTCCTTTGGCTTTGCAAATAGATTGCTCCTGAAATTCCCACCAGAACATAGGAAGTGCTCCAATCTCCTTTATGGCTTTGGGCTCTCTGGGTGACATAGTGCCTTCAAATGGGGTGCAAGCCCCTCATATTTTGCCAGCCCTTCTCGCCACCCCCTTGAACCCTGCTTTAAGTCTGCTTGGAATCATAGGGTCAGACAGTCCTTGGTGTCTTCCATTTCCCCCAAGGAGACCCCATTCACTTGGAGGGACCGGGTAAATGAGACACTCTAATTATCCCCTGCGCTAGGCAGCCTAGTCAGACTGTTGGATCACTCATGTAGATTGCCCTCTCTGGCTATTGGAGGTGGTGGGTATGCAGGTACCTCAGTGCCATGCTAGCTCTGAAGCTAATCTGGAGAGCCACATTGTGCCCGCTCCCTTATGCATGCTTGGCAGTGGGCCCCCTTCGCTCCTCCCCCTTCGTCTCACTGCCGTCACTAGGCGCCCTACATTGAGATGACCGGTAAGTAACATGCCAGGCAAGAGTGTGAGTCACCTTTGCTTCAAGTACATGGCTCTAGGGAGTTCAGTAGAGAATTAGTCAAGGGAATCTTCTGTAGAAAACAGCCAAAGGAAGTTAATGAGAATGATAGGAGTTGGATAATTGGAGGAAGGTAAGGCTAGGGGTGACTCACCCCCTACGGTTTTCTTATAGAGTTGAAAAGTCAGCCACCCTTCCTGAGAGCAAGGACTTGGGGAGAGCATATAGAGCCCGTAAACAAAACAAGAAGACTTGTCCGAACAGTGGCTCGGTTCTCGTCCCTTGAGTCACTGGCATTCTGGGTATTACTGATGTGTAACTGGCCTAAAAGAGAACTCTCCAAGGTACCTGAGCCTCAAGGAGTGCCTTTCCTATGGTGAGAGGGAGACCTGGACAGACTGCATTTGAAGCCAGGTTTTCCAGACTCTCACTTCCATTCTCTCTCCACGAGGCCATCTTGCCTCTCTCTCTGGTATCAATATGTCATTCATCAAGGTGCCTCCAGCGATGCTGAGAGAGGTACGGAGCAGCTGGCTTGGCAGCCTTCGTCCCTGCTAAAAACTGACTGAGCATACAAACGTCTACCTTATAGCGAGCTTGCTGGTGATTAGACATAAGGAGGGGCTTTCATGTGCTGGTATAGGTTATCAAATTGTGTGGCATTTCTCCTCTTAGAAATGGCGACAGCAGCAGGCATCTGGAAGAGGATAGGTGAGAGCCACATGTGGAGACAACCTGTCTGGGATTCCCTTTCTTCCTTTTCTCGGGAGTTGGTCTTTCTGCTCAAACTGCTTTTTCACTTGTCCAAAGCAATCCCATTCATTTCTTTGCTGGTACCACATAGTCATCAATCTACTGGGCCCTGCCATAAGTATAGGGAGAGGAGAGAATGCACTGAAGTTTGCAATATTGCCTCAGATATTTACCAGCTGTGTGACTCTGGGCAAGTTGCTCTACCTCTCTGGGCCTCAGTTGCCTCGTCTGTAAAATTAAAGGCTGGACTTTGTGGCCACTAAAGGACCATCCAGCTCTTAAGTCTATGCTCCTATAACTCACTGGCATTTGTGTTTATTAGATAACCCAGAGTTCAGCTGTGTAAAGACAGTTGGGAGATAGACTGAAGAAACAGGGGTTGATGACAGTAACATTGGCGATTCGGTCTTCAAGGAGATGGCAGTTTGTACTTGGCATTGGTCTTGGTAACACCTTCTATTGTTGGGTAGATGGGCATGAAAATGCTGCAGTTTAGTGAAGCAGCAAGGGTTGGAGGGAGGGTCAGGTGGGGCTGGCCGGGCTGGGCAGGTCAGGTGGGGTGGGGGCCTTGGAGGCAGTTTGTAAGTCAGCAGTGCAGCCTTGACTGGTGTTGCTCTGGATGTCCATGCGGCCTGCCTTAAAATGGGATGTTTAGATCTGAAATTGGATTGAGTGACTCCTAACTAAACCATTCCATGTGGGACGGGGGGGCGGGCAGATTCTGCTCTCTAGAAAATTCTTATTGACGTTCCAATGGATGGTTCTGTGATGTGTGTGTGTGCGTGCGAACGTGCGTGTACGTGTGTGTGTGTGTGTGTGTGTGTGTGTGTGTGTGTGTTTGTGTGTGTGAGAGATGATCTGTGAACACCTGGACAAGGATTTCAAATCTCTTAACCAAGAAAAATGAAGCCAGTGAGGGTAGTTGAGTCAAGGCCAAAAGAGACCGCAACAACTGGATGGCTATCAGAGTTCCAAAGGATAATAGTACAGCTTTTCTCAGTGTCCCCGGAGCATCATGTTTCTGATGGGCACAGTCTGAAAAGGAGAGGGAAATTAGCACATGCTGCCTTTGGCAGATGACAAGAGGGTGCGCGCCTCTGCCATCCAGACACATAACAGCCTTTTACCTCAGATTTGGGCCTGAAATGACTGTGGCCCCCCTCCCCCTTATGTGCAGGTGACATCTCACTGCTTTGGTTTAGATGGTGCCAGTCCCATCTCTCCTTTAGAGTTGTTCATCTGCTTTCCATGGCGTAGAGATTTTTGAATGAGTTGTTGGCCACTTCTCTCAAATCCGTTATTGTGAGAGAGTGCACTCCACTCTCACGTTTTTGGCTTTGGCCTTTCAGGTTTTGCCTCTAAGCATCTTCAAGTCATGAGCATATAAAGTAGTGTCAGTGATGTTGGAGATGCCCGTGGACAAAGCACTCGAGGCCATGTGTCCCTGGCATCCATTTAACTTAAATTTGGATTGCTCCAAGAGGCTTTTGAAGATGGAAGACGATAGGTGAGAGCCACATGAGGAGACATCCTCTCTGGCCACCTTGAAAGCCTGTTTTGTGGGGCTTAGTCTCCACTACTAGATTGGGTAGAGATTGTCCAAGTGGAGGGCATAGAGTTGAAGCTCTTTGAAATTCGGGTATTTTTTTTAGGGTCTCCCATACCCCTCATAGCTTTTGATACCCAGTATCCAAATGATACCAGATTTGATACTGGGAATGATGAGTAAATGAACCAATGTGGCCTTCCCTGCTCTGGTTTAGCACTGACTTAATAGGATACTGAGAACTCTCTTTCAGGTCCAGCGCTTGCACTGAGCAGCTCTTTGAGCCCAAACCAGTCACTCAATCTCTCTTGGCCTCAGCTGGAAAGGAGGAGGTTGGCCTAGGGGACCAGATGATCTCCAGGGACTCTCCCAATTTAGTGAGGCTATCTAAATTATTCATGTCATTTCTGGCATTATCAGAAGATCTTTTTCAAGGGACCCCTCATGCATAATGGATGTGTTTCTGGGTGTGTGTGTGTGTGTGTGTGTGTGTGTGTGTGTGTGTGCGTGCGCACCTATGCATGTGTATGTGAGAGAAACTTATTCTTGGAAGAAATGACTCAATGGTACGAGTTGAGGTTTTAAAAAGATCTTGTATTCTTGTCACACCAGCCACAGTGGAGTGTTACAACCCAAGGATGAATGAATGGAACTATGTGGCCAAGATGAACGAGCCCCACTATGGTCATGCCGGTACTGTGTATGGAGGGACGATGTATATTTCAGGTAAGGTCAACGGTACTCATCCGGGAGTGTTTTGCCCACTCTAGAGGCTCTGAAGAAGGTGACGTCTCCGTTCTCCCTGCTCGTAGACAGGAGTGTTTGTTTGCCCAAGCTAGAGCAGTTGGATAAGCCTCGATAATGTATCTGTAGTTTGGGAAAGTATCTCATCTTCACTTTTGAATACAGTCGCCTGGGATTTGCTAATGCTGGAAGCAAATTATTTTCTATATAAATATCTGAGAAGAAAGCTCAGAGTTTTGCAGTTCGCCATTTCCCAGATGACTATTGCTTACCACCATTGGACAGCGTCTCCTCCCAGACTGATACATGCCATACACCAGGAAAGGGGTACTTTTCTTCATTGGGCCAGAGAGGGCTTTCTTTGATCTGCTGATTAGGCCCCTACTGAAATGGCAGCAAACGAAGCTCTCTCTCTCTTGTGTCAGTGAGAATTCGTGTGTGAGGGAAGGGATCTGTTAAGGATCTGGAAATAAAACTTTTTGGAGATGTTTCACTCTTCGATGATCAAGCGTTGACAGTAGAGGTTTCCCCTGTTTAGCAGTGTAAATGAAAGTGGACAATTTCAACTCCATTTCAAATGCTGTGGACCAGGGAGAACATCCCTCAAAGAGGTTATCTAGTCATTGAAACCACTAAGTAAGTGGAGCAGGAGCTGGCGGGGATGCTCTTAGCCTTGAACATCATCACAAATGAGCTCTGCTAATGTCTGCTTAGCCCAAAGGGAAGGGGATAGAGGGAGAGAGGACTCAACTGAGAGGAAAGGAAAAATGGGGCAGGGGGTGGTGAATGGGCAGCTGCCTTCCAGAATAGCCTGACAGGCTCCACTGTGGTACAGTGTAGGCAGAAGCCCTAGCCTGGGATCTGGTCCACACTTCTTCCTACCCAAGAGACCCTAAGTGAGTGACTTCCCTTCTGCACCTATAAAATGAAAGAGTTGCTTTAGGTCAGGGATGTCAAGCTCAAACATTCAAGTATTTTGCCTTGGGAAACCACCCGTTCCCGTTAGCTGTGTGGGATTGCCTTCTCCCATTTCCCAGTCACATTGGCTTAGCTGAGTTTCCTTGAGTCTTGAAATCCTCTGCTCCATGACTTGCCTTGGGGCACACTGTACTGCAAGGCCAGAGAAACATGGGCCATCCCTCTGCCCAGCCTGGACTCTGACACCAGCATTATAACAATAGGGTCCCATGTTGATGCTCGATTAAGCGACTTCATAGAGGCAGCCTGCTCATTTTGTCCGGGCTAGACTCTTGCAACCAGCCCTCTGCCAAGCCCTGACTGGTGCACTTGCTGTGCTTGGGATATCTTATTTTCCCTTCATGTCTTTGGGAAGCAAAGCTCTTTGGGGAGGGCTCTCTTCTCTCCATTCTGATGGGTTGAAAAGTCCCGTTGGGGCCTCCAAGGCCCAGACCTTTAGGGTGGCCTCCTTTGGCCAGGTTTTCTTCCCCTGGATGAAAGCTGTTGTCAGTCAGGTCAGGAGATGAGCCTCACTGATACTGAGCTGCATCTGGTTGTGTCATTAGGCAGGCGGGGCAGGTAGAGCACTTAGTATCCACAGTGCCCTCGAAGGAGACAACAGGACGTGGCCGGCCCTGTGCGCTTGTGAAAATTGGGGCTCTCTAGGACTTACTGGGGGAGTTAAAGATTGAATTGTTCTCTTAAAGAGTCCCCGAGAAATCCACTGCTCACTGTGCTCAGCTCATGTTTAGCCCCAAGTGGACTTAATCAGGTCTAGGTACGAGAATCCAAGTGCTCCATGTCCGTCAGCATTAACTCATTGAAGCAGCACCTCGGGTTGTTTTGGTAGGTGGTTTTGTTCCAGTAAGTACACTGTTAGGGATTGAGTGCCCAGTCTACAGGAGTAGGGCATAGAATAGTGCTGACCCCTTCTCCGACCCCAAAAACAGATATGACAGAGAAAGGGGACCCATCCAGACACAGCCCAGCCGCGCTTTTTCCTACCCCCTGGCCTGACCTTGTTGGCTGATATTTGGGTGAATGACTTGGGAGTTGAGATGAGTTTTTCTGGACAGACTGATTGGGCTGGGCCCGCGGTAGGGATGAGATAGGAGCACTCACTGAAGGGCATGCACAATAATAGGAAAATGGCAAATAAAGGCAAAATAACGGTATTGGGGCCGATAAACTCGGCTACTCTGAGCGTGGCTGTCCTTCCTGCCCCAGCCTTCCTAAAGAAGCTGCACTGAGACATTTGTCTGCGGGGTCTTGGGCTGGTGTCTTTGCGATGGAGCTCTTTGGTCTCCGGATGTGTGCATCACCCATAATGTGTCTTGGTATCTCTGCGCCTTATATTTGGGGCTGAGTTGTCTAAGTGAAATGGGAAACCTGTGAGGGCAGTGTCTTCTCTTCCCCAGGAGCCTCTTGTAATTTAGGTGGCATCCTGACAATTGTGTCAAGCACAGCAGAAATAATCAATGGATGTGAGAAGTTTCCATGGCTGTCGGTCTCTAGCTGTTCATGAACACTGTCTGCGTGCTGGATCCAAAGGGATCATCCCTGACCTCCATGTGATGCTCAGTTGGGACTGCTAGTGAATCGTCCTCAGTTGTCATTCAGAAAGCACAGACTAGGACAGCCTTGATGGTCAGCAGCGCTTAGGGACAATAAGATGTGAGAGTTTGTAGAAACCCGGGTTTAAGCCGAACCCACTTTATTCTCATGGACCACCAGGAAGTTCTTGGGTGCCTGGCAATCGAGCGGGGCCTCTGGATCACTGTCATTCTGTGCACCCCTGATCACCATACAGGCAAGGGAAATGGTAAAGGACTAGGAGTTTGGTCTGAATGGGGCCTAAGCCTCTGCTGTTGTTGTGTGGCTCTGGCAGCAGTTCCATGAGTGTGACGTTTCTGCTGGTGGCTTGCTTTGGTGGCAGTCAGCCCCTTCTGCAAATGAAGTACGAGGTGCAAAGGAATGACTAACTGGAGACTTGCTTAGGCCAGGTGCATTGTGGGCAGGATCTAGAGAGCGTACATTAATTAGGTAGATAATAAAAAATACTAATAAACACCTTAGAAGACTTTACATGCACAGGGGTAGCTCACAGAGCCAGTGCAGGCCAAGCTCAATGAAAACTGCCGTCTGCTGGTCTCTTTCACGTAGCAGTGGTGCATTGGGCCGCCTCACACTTCTCAGGTGGGGGTCCCTTCCAGAGTCTTTATGACTAAGGGCTAAGCACACATTTTAATTCACAAATGCCATTTAGCGTAGTGGCCCCCTGAGAGCCCAAAGTCTCTGCCAAGGGAAGAATATCAAAGCAGGGTGCTTGTTAGTTGGAGTCTGGTTAATTGAGGATCTCTTGGCTATGTACCTTCATGTCCTTTCCTGGCTGTTGTCACCATTTAGAGATTGCCAGGGTGGGTCGCGTTTTATGAGCGGTTTTGTTGCAAATCTAAGGGAGACAAGTGAGTGTTGTGAAAATCTCCTTCTCCAGTCTGATTGGCCAAGATTCCAGTCTCCTCCTCACAATGCTGTTCGTGATGGTGTAGAAACACAGCCTTTCTGAGTGTTTCTTGGCCTCTCGTGGCCCATGCCAGCACTCAGAAGTAGGCTACTGCTGTAGCCTCCCCACTGCCCCCCTGTCTGGAGATCACTCAGAGCAGTTTCCCTCTGTGAATTCATGTGCAGTATGGGGGTGGAGGAGGGTGTGCCGAAATAACCCACTCCCCTCTGACCATTGATGGAAGCAGGTTTGCACTGCGGATGGTGCTCAGGATAGGAGAAGGTACAGAGGGTCTTTGTTGTTGGCTCAACTTCCTTTGGCGGGAGCCTTGGAAATAGCTGTCAAGAAACTGCTGGAAAAGGAGCATGTCAGTCTGCTTTCCCAAGGAAAAAAATATTCATTTCATCCATTTGTGAATGTCGAAACATCCACGGGGATTCAAGGACCTCCTTTCATACGCTCTTACGACCGGGTAAGCTGTGACCACAGCTTGCGTCTCTCCTAGATCTCTCTCCGTGAGGGGGTGGGATAAGTAGCTTAGTGGCCAGTGGCTCTGGCAGCAGTTCCACGAGTGTGACGTTTCTGCTGGTGGCTTGCTTTGGTGGCAGTCAGCCCCTTCTGCAAATGAAGTACGAGGTGCAAAGATCTCTGGCTTTGCTAGCCCCCACATGTCCCAGTTGCAAGGCCCTCTCCCCTTCTCCCAGCCAGTCAGATGCTGACGCCTCCCGTCGAGCACCTTAGGGCGATTCAGAAATGAATGTTAGTGTTCACACAGGGAGCATTCAATGCCTCTTTTTTTCACTCTTCAGGAGGAATCACTCACGACACTTTCCAAAAAGAGCTCATGTGCTTTGACCCAGACACAGACAAGTGGATTCAGAAAGCTCCCATGACCACAGTCAGAGGCCTCCACTGCATGTGCACCGTCGGAGAAAAGCTTTACGTGATCGGTGGCAACCACTTTAGAGGAACCAGTGATTATGACGATGTGCTCAGCTGTGAATACTACTCTCCAGCCCTCGATCAGTGGACTCCAATCGCTGCTATGTTACGAGGCCAGAGTGATGTTGGGGTTGCCGTGTTTGAAAATAAAATCTATGTGGTGGGCGGGTACTCTTGGAACAACCGCTGTATGGTAGAGATAGTCCAGAAATACGATCCAGAGAAAGATGAGTGGCATAAAGTTTTTGACCTTCCCGAGTCTCTTGGTGGCATCCGAGCTTGCACCCTCACTGTTTTTCCTCCAGAAGACACTGCAGGGTCCCCTTCTCGCGAGTCACCTCTGTCAGCCCCTTAACTTCCACTCTGTGGGCTTACGGGCTGCTGCCATCCTCTCTGAATCTGAGGCTGGGGATGCTCTTCCTTTTCTCGTTACTCTTGGTGTTCTTAAGTAGTATTTGTTAGGGCTCTCCTCCAGCACTCAGTCCCATAACTGGCAAACAACCAGCGTTGATGTTATTTGTGACCTTTGTTTATTGTAGAATGTTTATCTGTGGTTAACAAAAGCATCCTGAACATGTATTCATCAGAGCCAAATGTTTAACCAATGAAAAAGCAAGGTATTGTCTCGCAACCGTTTTGCTTCTGTGGACCCCTGCTTTGTACATCAGTGGGGTGGGCGGGCGGCATGGGGTCAGCTCGGGGAAAGAAGCCCAACCAGTCCCTTTGGCAGTGGGATGTCGCCATTCACGTGTCCCCACGTATTCTGTGCTTTAAGACGGAAACATATTTGCTTCTGGTTTTTTGACCGCAAGGGAGGCCATCCTCTCATGCTGCCTCCTTTTGTCCGTAAAGTACTTTGGCCATTTCTCTCTTTCTCTCTTGTTCTCTCTCTCTCTCTCTCTCTTTCGCTCTCGCTCTCTTGCTCAGCTGGGTGAGGTATATTCCAACTACTGGAAGTGAACTTGCCAAAACACGCTTCCAGAAAGCAGCTCGGCCTCATCCCAACGGCCAGGCTCTGGGCTGCCACCCCAAATGTCAGTGCCCACCTTCCTTCATGTTGGCACAAATATAAGACATTTTAAGTTTTAAACATTGGCTTAACACTTCAAATCAATAGCAAGATTTTTAAAAATCTGCCAAAAACCAATTTCCATTTAGACCAATTGATAATTCATGGGCAGTCAATGTGGCTGGATTGGATTTTAGGGGATAAGGGACAGAAACATATTCATCCTAAGCAGATAGATTCATCTTGGCCTTGTCCCTCCAACCCTCGCAGATCCTCCTTGTTCTCCTCGACTGTTGACGTAACTTTACATATTCTGTATCCTTTCCATGGTCACTATTAATAAGGTTATTTAGCACAAGATACATTGTGAGCAAGAGAGCTGCTTTTCTCTGTGAACTTGGACTTCCATGTTTTATCTTTTGTTCAATAAAACTTTTAATGTCACTGTGGTCTCAGGCACATCATTACTTCCTGATGGCATCATCATAGATTTGTGCACATGTGTGTGAGTGTGTGTGTGGATGTTGGGGGCTGAGAATGGTGGTAGGAGCTGAAGTAATTGAGAGTTCATCATGGAGGAGGGCATATTTGGGATATTCATTCGGGCAAAGAAAATGAGTCCCAGCCCACTCTAGAGAAGGATCCAGGACGCACCACTCCGTGGCTGTTCAGGGTAGACATTTGGCAGATAGCCTGTTCTCTGGTCCTACAGAAGAAATCCCAGCTAGCAGGAAGAGGAAATTGAGACAGCAGAAAACACTTCCCCTCATACAGGCCTTAAAGTTGGAGGCATTTTGCAGAACCAAACAGGAGCCCGTTATTCTGGGGTCCTTTAAGTACCTTCCTGCCATCAAGGAGGGGGATGGAAGAGATGGTTCTTAATTCAGATGAGTATTTTTTATTATTTGTTATTTAAATGTGTCAGGCTAGTGTGTGGAAACCTGCTTTGCACTTGGCCAGCTGGGATCTGTTCACAGGAGAGGCAGGGGGATTCTGAGCCAACTTAGAGCATCACGTCCCTTATAGCAGGGGTCTTTTAGTGGTGTAGAAATCAGTGGCCTTGAACTCCAGCAAAGCAGGATAAAGAAAATGGTGAATTTGTTAGGAAAGGGAAGTTTGAAAGACTGATTGGGAAGGGTTGAGAAGGCAGATCCAGCTGCCCAGTGGGCAGAGTTTGGATCCACTTGGGTCACCATTGGGGCATTTGCCCCAATGGATCTGGTTCTTTGTACACTTGGCATATATAGACATCTTTGTTGGAAGAAGGGCAGATTTCCACACATGGACAGTCACATTCTCACCATTCAATCATTGCCCTTTAGCATGATGCTCACGATAAGCAGTTAACAATACTATAATTCAATTAATGCCTTACCCACAGGTGCCATTATTGATCATCTGGGAGAAAGCAAGGGATTTTCTTAGAAGTTAAATCACCCATCATTTTGGTCAAATTGATTGACGTAGAATTCCCCTGGCTAACTGCACTTGGTTTTTAAGTTGAATCCATTTTGTGATTTGATTCACTTAGAACATCAAAGGTCCAGAATTTTCTTTCCTCCTCGGTCCAGGTTACAAAACAATCAGGGACAGGAAAAAAAAGGAAAAGATCGGAGAAGGGTCAGTACCCTCCTTCACTCAGCTTGAATGTGTCCTGAAAAGAGACGGCCATGTTCTGAAACTGATCATTAATTTCCAGGACTGCTTGAAAAATGATGGTGTATATAATCTTGCTCAGGGAGTTACTCAAATCATTCCCTCATTAATAGTGTAGGATAGATTGTTCCACAGGGCAATGGTGGAGCATTTGATTTAATTAGGTTGCAAATGCAACGCGCTTTTTTACTGCAAGGGCCCTTGTACCTCATTTTCTTTATGAGCTTTTTCCAGAAGAGGAAACCTGGGTCCTTATGTGGAAAGGTTGGCACCTTCCCCAGGAAACCTTTTCTAAATAGTGGCCTCTGCACGTGCTCTTGCCTGGTTCTTGCTTTTCTGCACCTGGATGTCCAGAGCAAGATCTTAAAAGCAGCCAGCTGCCAACTTCCACTTGGAATCCTTTGTAGAGACTTGTAGCCGTAGCTGACAGGAAGCACAGGAGGAGTCCAAGAGACTCGGTTCCCCTTCAGAATGCTGGCTCTACAGTGCACTGCTGCAACAATGAGAGCTGCTCACTTGATACTGAAAGGCCATTAGCCAAGCTGTGGTCAGTGGAGAGCCTCCCTCCACTGCTGAAGCTCCCAGCAATGAGGTCTTGAAGAATTACTCCCAAGAGTCTCCCCAGTCATTCTCTTATAGCCATCTGGGGAGGAGCCAGACCTTAATAGCCTCAGGGGCAGCTAGGTGGCGCAGTGGATAGAGCACCAGCACTGAAGTCAGGAGGACCTGAGTTCAAATCTAACCTCAGACATTTAACACTTCCTAGCTGCATGACTCTGGGCAAGTCACTTAACCCCATTTGCTTCAGCAAAAAAATAATAATAATAACAATAGCCCCACTTTCGCAAAGCATGCTTCGTAAATCTGTGCTGGTGTCTCCTATTTGTAGAAGAAGGAATTGAAGCTTAGCAGAGTTGAAGGAAACTTCCTGGCTTTCCACAGATACTGTTCAAAGCTGGATTCAAATCTAGATCTCCTGTGATAAAATCCAGCTCTTTCACACTAACCCATCTTGCCTGCCAAACCCTCGAGCACTTTGCAGGCTGACACTTGAGAAATGGTATTTGAATGTACTCATGGGCCAAAAAAGGGGAAAGGTTTGAACTTAATTGCAGATAATAATCCTGTATTATTCTGGTCGCTGCACGTTTGGCCCTAGTGGTCGGCTTGCCCAGTGGTTAGCCTCTTCCACTTATGGTCACCACGTGCCGCTCCTTTTGATGTGAGGAAATAGGAAAATAAAAGCAGTGGACTGTACCACCTCATTGGAGGGAAGGCGTTCCAGCGGCTCATTTCTTTGTTAGGAAGAACAAGAAGAGCTCGCTTATTGGTATGTTGCTCCAAGCCGGCCTGTGAGGTAGGGAACGGAGGTGCCATGCCCTTTTTATAGATAAGGAAGTAGAAATTGTAGAAATGATGCAAATTGCTGATGGTCACAGACCTCGTGTCAGGGGGGGTCCCCAAAACTGGGACTGCCCAGACCTAGTGCTTTTAGTAGCAACTTGGGGACAGCGGCTCCCTGGAGACATTCCATGCACAACAGTACCTCACTAACACGCACTGCCAGGAAACGGTAGCTGCTCGGGGAGGTTTGAGTCTCTAGGAAGGATAATAGTGAGGTGAGATGGGCAGAAAAAGGAGGGAAGGAAAAGGCCTTCCAGGGAGCCCTGTCCTGGAGCATCCCAGATTCCAGAGAGTGCAAATGACTTCAGCTCCCCCATCACAAGACTTGAGAATACCAAGCTGACATGGGGCCATCTCCATCTTTTCCCGTGAAGCTCCTAGTAACAGACAAAGGATCCAGTGGGAAATGTTTGAGGATCTTCCAGTGAGACCTCTCCTTTATACAACTCCCGTCTCTTTCTCCCTTCCTCCCCATCCTGTAGTCCACAGTCCAGAGACAGCAGCCTCCTTGCTCTTCTTTGCAGCCCACGAGCCGTTTCCCTTCCACTTCTAACCTGTATGGCTGCACATGGTGTCCTTCTGGCTGACTGGAGACTCTTGGAGGGCATCACCTATTTCCTTCTGTCTTTGCATCCATCCGGCTAATGATGTCTGCCATGCAGCAGATGCTTAAATACTTTTAGTTTGGCCCAGTGCACTAAGAGAAAGACAAGCCATGGCTAGCATCATCTCCTTGCAAAGTAGGGAAGGGGAGGGTGGAGAGAATGAAGCTGCAGAAAACTGAGGAAGAAGCCCCCTGAGCCATATCATCCCAAGAGCATTTGCTCATTTAAGTTTTTTCAATGAATAAAAATCAATTCTTTCTCCCTCTCAACCTCCCCCCTCATGCTGAGAAAATGGAAACCAGCCCTTGTAACAAATACCAAAAATGGAGCAAAACAGATTCCCTCCTTGGCCACGTAACATGTAAGTCAGTGACACCGGGCTCTTTGGTCTTTTTGTACAAGACCCTTCATCTCCTGGTTCGGGCCATTTTTACTGGTTGGCCCCCATGCTTGGAAAGCTCACCTCCTCTGCACTTCCTGAATCCTCTGACCTTGGCTTTCTTCATGGCCCAGCTAAAAATCTTCCTTTCTACAGGAAACCTTTTCTTTTTTTTTTCCTTTGCTGAGGCAATTGGGGTTAAGTGACTTGCCCAGGTTCACATAGCCAAGAAGTGTTAAGTATCTGAGACCAGGCACAGGTCCTCCTGACTTCAGGGCTGGTGCTCTATCCACTGCGCCACCTTAATAGCCTCAGGGGCAGCTAGGTGGCGCAGTGGATAGAGCACCAGCCCTGAAGTCAGGAGGACCTGTGCCTGGTCTCAGATACTTAAGCTTTTTCTCATCTTCCTCAATTCTAACACCTTTCCTGCATTATTTAAAATATATCCAGTCTTTAGCTTGTTTGTACTTGAGCATTTTTCATACCATCTCGTCGTCAGGCCGAGTTTCTTAAGATTGTTTTTTGATCTGTCTTTTTATTCCCAATGTTTAGCACTTATAATATAGTAGGCAATGAATCTTTAGCAATTGACTGACTATCCCCTCTCCAGGAGGTAGATAATATGCTTTAGCATAGGTCACGGGGAACCCTGCTTGGTCATAGATCAGTGTTGTCAGGTTTTTCAGAGATGTTTGTCTCGCCGTTGTTGTCAGTATTAAGGACATCGTTGGAACAGGAGAACATTTTGAGAGCTCCACACCTCTGCACAGACCATGAACCCCCCCCCCCCGTTCCTGGAATGTTCTCCTTCATTATTTAGGCTTTTGGGGGATCTCTGGCTTCCTTCAAGGCCCAAGTGGAGGACTGTCTTCTACACAAAGGCTATCCTGATCCTCCTGGTTACTGTCCTCCTGCACTCCTTTACTTTGTTTAGATTTTGCATTTAATTAGCTGTGTTCTTTGAATGGAAAGGAAGCTTCTTGAGGGCAAGGGCTTTGATTTTTGTGTTTGCCTTAGCACTAGCACAAAACCTTGGTGCTTGTTGCCCTGGGGTGAATCCCTTGCTGAGCCTCTTCCTCCCTCCCCATCTGGGGGCAGTGCTCTGTGAACACACATCCATTGCTTGCTTTGAATATTGGCTCATGTAGTACAGAGATTGCTGAAGGTGAGAGCGGGTAGAGTGGCCATGACCCTGGCCCATCCTGTGGAAGCCCCAAGCAGATTGTTTATGGGTGGATAGATAGAAAATTAAGTTCCTGTCTTTCAATTCACTTCAACCCGTGTTAATTGAGTCCTGTACCAAAAGTTGAAGTGAGATTTCCTGTCCTCTAGGAGGTCAAGGGGAAATTACCTACCAAAATATCAACCCGTTCCAAAAGTAGCCAAGTGCAGTCAACATACCTTCATTTTTGTCTTTAAATTTGAAGCAATAGCATTTATTAAAGTTCTATGGCGGCTAGGTGGCCCTGTGGTGGATAGAGTTCTGGGCCTGCAGTCAGTCTTCCTGAATTCAAATCTAGCCTCAGATATTTCCTTTCAGTAGGACCATGGGTAAGTCATTCCACCCTGTTTGCCTTGCATCAGTAAAATGAGCTGGAGAAGGAAATGGCAACCCAAGAAAATGGACTTGTGAACAGTCAGACATGACTTGAAAAATGCTGACTGAAGGTGATGGGCCAGGCGCTGTCCTAAGTGCTGGAGCTACAAAGACCAAAATGAGACATTTTCTGCTCGAAGGTGCAAAGGGTGCTGGGCTTGGAGTTAAGAAGACCTGAGTTCAAGTCCAGCTTCAGAATTTAACGATCACTTAATCTCCATATGCCTTGCTTTCCTCAATTCCAAAATGGGGATATGACGGTAACGTCTGCCTCCTGAGGTTGTGAAAATAAAAGGAGGAAAATAAAAGCACGTAGCATTATGCCTGACATGTAGCAGGTGCTTAATAAAGGCTCACTCCTTCCTTCCCTTAAGGAACTACTTGTACTTGGAGTTTTTCTACTTTCACTCCAAGCATAGGGTTTGCTATATGTATTTTTGAGTGAAATTTAATCGAGTCTGTGTGGGCTTGGTACCTGTGTGGAGGCGGGCTATTGATTGCCCTAGGAGGGCAGGGAAGGACAGGGAAGGTGAGGGATCCTAATGGGCTGGACTGGAATGGAAGAGAATACTCATAGAGGGTCCTGAACAGACCGTGAGGAATGGGTAGGACTTGGGTCCTGGCTTTGGGTCCCTGGGAAGATGGGCTTCCTCATTGAACCCTCCAACTGACAGTATCTTGAAAAGACGGAAGGCTGTGGCTGTAGAAGGATGAAAAGTGCCATCTTCTCAAGGCCATGCTCAGCTGAACTTTGGGATTGGGCCTGACTGAGCCCATGACAGCCCAAGAAGCTTTTACCATTGCTTTAGAGCAGGATTTGTTCCTCCAAAGATCTCTACTGTAGGCACTTGCAGTTAAGGAAAGCAGACCCTCTTTTCTCTGACTCTATTTTCCTTGTATCGCTATTACTCCAGAAGGACTCCCAGGAAATCAGAGCATTTGCTTCAGGGCTAATGTTCTTACTGTTCTAGTAGGGAAGAAGGCATTGAACATGGTGACTCATTTCCCCATTTTCTGGGCCTCCACATGAGCTTTTGCCAGCAGGGGAGTTCAACTAAATGGTGGTTTTGTTAAAACTAGAAGAGGAGAAAAAAACCCTCTTCTCTATTTATTGGAGGCATTTTTCTAACCCTGCTTAGAGACAGAACCAGTCTAGTGATGGTATCAAGTACGTATGTTTCAGTGATGGGTGATAGCCCATCCTCACCCTCACCCCTTTTTACACCTCTTGGGCTCACCCTTAGGTGCCCTGTGCCTCTGGTCTCTTGCACGACCAAAACCTGCTGTGAGGTGAGGTTCCAGTGAACCCACTCCTATGGATGGATAAATGGGTAATGAGCTGATCACTTCAAGCAGATATTTGTGTTCAATGGGAGACAGAGATCCCTTTGGGTAAAATCTTGAGTGGTAGAATTTCATGCAGCAGCAAAGGTATGGCAGGACCAGTGGGGGCTAAGGGGCCTAGCACAACTCAACCAGGCTTAAACACGGGCTAAACCACACATAGGCAAAGCTGGCTGTTAAGTGCTGGGAATCAAAAGGCCCAAATGAACAAAACCAGTTCTGCCTACAAGTAGTATAGACAACAGCCCGCTTTGCCAAGCCACCCTTGTGCTTCGCTTCCATCACTCACTGCACAGCAGCCGGAAGGGGGTCGTCCTCGCAGTGATCAGTGACTGGCTAAGTCTGTTTCTACAAACTTGGACTAGGACCCTTGTGGGCTAGCTGTTTCTATCACTTGGCTTTTTTCTTCAGATCCATTTCCTTAGGCCAGTTCCTAGTTAATTAAACCCAGCCTGCATGGAGCAAGTACCTACTATGTTGGTTTTCATTTGGGTTAACGAGGGAACTTGAACCCCAAAGTGAAGTGAAGTATTTGGAGTTCCCATGCCAAACAAGTCAGCTCTTTCCCCAATAACTGAATCACCTCAGAGTTACTGTGGAGAGAAATGGAGTAGAGGACCGGGGGGAGGGCTCCCAACTAGCCACCTTACTCTCCCTCTCCTACTCTTTCAGTGCCCCAGGAGAAAAGAATTTTGGAAGCGACTGTGTGTTGTGGCCCATCTTCTCTATAGCCTCCTGCTACATCACTGTGAGCATTCGAGGCGCTGTCCTCTGCTCCCGGCTTTTCTCCCTCAGAGGTACATGTACCCTTTGCCGATGATCCCCGAGTCTCCAGCTCTAGCTCTCACTCTCCTAAGCTCCAGACCCACTTGTCTGACAGCTCCATTTGGCTCAAGCTGGTTGAATCATCTTCCTCCTTAAGTCACCTCCTCTCTGCCATTTCCCAGGTCCTCTTAATGGCACCATGAGCATTTCACTTTTTTTCTCAATAGTATTTTCTTTTTCCAATTACATGTAAAGATAGTTTTCAACATTCATTTTTAAGGTTTTTTATTTATTATTATTATTATTATTTTATTATAGCTTTTTATTGACAGAATATATGCATGGGTAATTATTCAACATTGACCCTTGCAATCACTTCTGTTCCAACTTTTCCCCTCCTTCCCTCCACCCCCTCCCCTACACGGCAGGCTGTCTCATACACCAATATTTGTTTTTGTAAGATTTTGGGTTCCCAGTTTTTTCTCTCTCCCTCCTTCGCTTCCCTCCCCATTCCCCAAGACAGCCAGCAATCCGATACAACTTACATGTATCATCATTTAAAACATTTCCATATTAGTCATGTTGAGAAAGAAGAATCGGAACCCAAGGGAAAAACCACGAGAAAGAAAACAAAGCAAAAAGTGTTTTTCAATCCACATTCAGCCTCCATAGTTATTTCTCTGGATGTGGCTGCCATTTTCTAAATCGCGTCTATTAGAATTGTCTTGATTCATTACTGTATCGCTGAGAAAAGCTAAGTCAATCATAGTTGACCATCACACAATCTTACTGTTATACCACCTCCATTTTCAGTCACTCAGGCTCCAAACATCCAAGTTCTCAACTTCTCCCTCTCTTCAGAACCAAACAAGCCTCAAAGACATTTGGTTTCTTCCTTCCCTTCCATCCTGGCTGACTCCACTCTAGCTCTGCCCTTCTTCACTGACTGCCTGGAGGATTTCAGTGATCTCCATACTCAACTCTTGATTTCCAGAATCTCTCCTTTTACCTCATCCTGGGCAGACTAATCAGCCAAGAAAATGATAGAGGAAATTCTTTGGTTGTTATTAATCTCCTTGAATATCTGTACATTCCCTTTCACACCCTCAACTCATTTCACTGTTTTGGGAGCCAACCTTTCAAATAAAATCCTGTGATTTTATCCACAAAACAGACAAAAATTCCCGATAGGATCAAATCAGAGGGATTTTGGTCAAATGTAAAAACTGAACTTGACAAACCTCACATCAACATTCTCAAATCCCAAACCGCTCTCTTCTAGAAAGTACTTTGAGGATGCTTGTTTTAACAAAGACTTCTGATTTGCATTTGGGAGGAAGTATAGTTAATTGCAAGAAAATTCTGAAATAGAAAAGCTATGGAAGCCACCTCCACAGTGATATTTTAAGATGGTGGGATACACAATATAATTGAAATGAATTTTCTTTTGCAAATCTATTGTTTTCAGTGATGCCACTTTGAATTCTTTAATTCTAAAGATGTTTCTGTGTAAAAGCATGTAGCCATCCCTGCTGGTGTTTAACACTGCAATATTATTATGCAATGTCACAACCGGAAGAGTTCCGAGTGGCCATCTAGTTTAGCTCCTTCATTTGACCATTCATTAATTCATTGGTCTTTTCTCATTTTTTTTCCTCCCGAGATCCAAAGAGACTTTTTTGCTTGTTCTATTTATTTATTTTTTGCTGAGGCAGTTGGGGTTGTCCATGGTCATACAGCCAGGAACCATTAAGTGTCTGAGGCCAGATTTGAACTCAGGTCCTCCTGACTTCAGGACTGGCGCTCTAACCACTACACCAACTAGTTGTTCCCTTCGTTTTTTAAAATAAGTTTTATTGACAACTTTTGGGTAATGATGAAAATTTATGGATATATCCTTTCTGGTCCTGCATCCTCACTCCTCATATTGAATCTTTCCTTGAAAGAAGTAAAAAGTAGTGATCAGTGATCTCGTCCAACAATGTTTGCAATACCCTGTAATCCTAGTAATCCCCTGCCTCTATGCCAAGAGGACCAAAGGAACTTGAAGAACTTAAAGGAATGCTGGAGTCCATCTATAGTGCAACCCCTTCCTTCTCCCTTTTACAGGTAAGAAAACAGGGAACTTGTCAAAGGTCACACAGGAAGTAGGTTTCCCCACCTCTATTACTGTTACTGATTTTTTCAGTTACAGTTGAAGTTGGGCTTCATTTTAATGATCTTTTCATTAACATCACTGTCATTGTTGAGTATTGTGTTCTTTGGGTTATGATTACTTCACTCTGTGTCATTTCATACAGATCTTCCCACATTTCCTCGAATTCCCCCTAGTCATAGTTCCTTAAAGTATACTCTTTGATGCCATTCTATTCAGGAACTATAGTCTATTCAATTATTCCCTGACCAACAGACACCCACTTTGTTTCCAGTTCTTTAGTACCACAAAATGTGCTATTAGGGTGATTTGATCTATATGTTGAAAATGGGTTTCTACTTTAGACCTCCTTGGAGTAAAGATCTAGTAGTGATATTGTTACAAACCTTTCAGCTTCCAAAGGTGAAAAGTCAGTGAAGGGAAGTGCCTTGCCCAGGTCATACAGTGAGATAACAGCATAAGCCAGGACTTGGAGTTGACCTTGGCTTGACTTCCAGTTCAGTCTCTTTTCTACGTGACACCTTTTTTCATTAATTGCAATTTTCAATCTTCAAGTAGCGTTGCTCCTTTCCTATGTTGCCTTCCTTCCATACCTGCTCTACAAAGTCTGTCTGACATATTTATAAATTATAAAATGATTTGAATAGATCGGTTTGTAAACTTCATCACTGACCATCATCCCATGAAGATTTGATATAATTGGGAGCTTTGGAGTTGTGCTCCAGAGTATATTGAAAGACATGCTGGCCATGAAGAAAGAAAGAGGCAAGGAATAGAGTAGCTTTTCAGGGAGTGGCGAAAGAAAACAAAGAGAAATCATTCTGACATAATTGAGGCAGCATAGTTGATGGGGTACTGGACTTGGAAAAGAGGAGGCCTGAATTTAGTTTCCACCTCAGACACTAGTTACTAGTTGTATGATCCCATGGAAATCACTTAATCTCTCTGTGCTTCAGTGTAGACAAGGTTTGACTCATTGGTTTCCTAGGTTTCTTCTAGCTCTAGAAACCCAATCCAATGTTCCTGTTTTTGTTTCAACAAATTTTGAGGAATGGCCAATATATAGACATTCAGAGCTTGCAAACTGCTCACCTGACTCTATTTGCAACTCCCTCTTTCTCTCAGGGACAGTTCACTTCCATCTTACATCATTTTAGTGGAGTGCCGATTGTGACTGGTTAATTTGCAGTGAAAAATAGCACCCCACCAGTCCTCCCCAAAGCATTCCCATAAGACCTCCTGCTGTTTCTGACTACAGTCTCCTTTCATTGCCAAAATCAAATCTTTATTTGGAGCCCCCATTGGAAATAATGGCTTTAGGCTCAGATCACATTCATATGTTTTTCTGGGGGAAAAACACCACCATCACCAAAACAAAAACAGAAAACCAACAATAGTTCCATTAGGCTGGTTGGAGAGGCAATGATGGCTCCAGCTGGTTTTCGTTTGGGGGTTCATTTCAGTTCCCTAGGGAAAAATATGGTCCCAAGACTGCCTAAATGAGCTGACAGGCAGCTTCTTGAGCCAAAAAGCTATTGTGAGGAAGTTCGCTCTTTTCAGTGGGAGAGAACTGATTAATGAGACAGTAATCACCATGTTTGGTAGCAGAAACCATGCATTATATTATATTATATATTATATGATATCCTACTTTAGCAATTCAAACTGGGCTCTCAGTCTATAGACAGTGAAGATCATGGGGCTATGACTGAACCCACCAGGGAAGGAACAACTAACTCCAGCAGGTCAAGGGGCTGTGGCAGATTCAGAGATGAAATGGAGGGGAAAGCAAAGTAGTCAAAACAGGTTTTCTGAAGAGAGAAAACCAAGAAATGGAAGGTTAAATAAAGTCAGCGATGCTTTCAGCACCATGGATAGAGAGCAGACATAAAAATAAGGGTCTTAACCCAAGTCATTTCTACAGCAAAAGAGTGCTGAACTAGGTCAAACTGATCTGCCCTCCTTGTAGATATATGGGGAAAGATGGTATTGAAGAGGTTTGAGGAGAAGGAGCTTCTTGCCAGTAGTGAAGAAAATGTAAATGATTATAGCCCTGGGGCCGATTTGGTTGCTTGGAGAGAATGATTCAAACCCAAGATACCCACTTGAGTTTGGGAAGGAAGTGATGACGTTGTTTGGGATTCCCAGGAGCCATTGCTCATGTGGGCCTTTTTGTTGGTTTCTTCCAGTAAATAAAACCTTAGGGAGATAGCTGTGGGTACACAAATCTAATATAAGTGCAAGGAACTTTCCCAAATGATTTGCTTTAGAAGCCTGCTGTTTTGACTATTAGTGGGTCATAAATGGGTCACCATCCTCAATTTAGAAATCTTTCTGTTTGCACAAAGATTTTTCTTGTAATGCTATTTTCTGACCTCTAGTTCAGATAAAGATAAGGGCCATGTGTGCAATTATAACAGCTCTGAAATTTTGTTAACTGCTGAGAAAAAAGGGAAATGGGGAAAAGTAAATATTTTCATCAGTTTTGCGACGCCAAGTAGTTGCCACAACAGTGAGGCTAAAGCAGCCCAGAAACGAGCGTCATCTAGCGAGTACAGAGATGCACCGGTCCACAGCCACATTGCTTCAGGATACAGGCTCATTTACAAAATGTGACAGAAGTAGATTTTCAAATATTATGAGTATCTGTGGCTCACAACAGTGTCAGTAGTGCTGGAGAGAGGGACAAGACTCACAGAAAGATTTTCATGATACATAACTAAGAAACTTCATCCCAAGGTTATAGATGGAACTGGCAGGATAACAAATAGATGGGAAATGGATCCAGGATGCCAGTGTTTCAACAGTTTTAAAGACATGGAGGGATTCATTTTAAGGCCCAGAAGATTCCAAAGCATGAAAAGAGATCACTCTGATGACCATTATCACCAGCACCCAAAGGCAAAGGAAAAGACATTAAGAGACTCTTGTCTATATCTCTATTTTCTAATTTCTAGAAAATATTTATAAAAATGGTCTATGAATATATAATAGCCATGGTGAAAATAGGAGGATACAGAAAGGTTTTCATAGATGATTTTCCACAACAGATCCACATACTCAAAAACTATTCAGTTGACTAAAAGGTACATGGAATACATGTTCTAAGTCTAGGTTCTTTTAGCCTCACACAGCAGAAGCAAAGAGAACCTCACTATTTCCATATACCGATGCACAAAGTATTGGCAACAAGCCAATTGAATTAGCATTCCTCATGTAAGGAGACAAATATGATATCAAAAGCATTGCTTAAGATTGGGTGGGGTAGGACCTGTGGCTAGAAAATGATAGCGGAATAACAAAGGAACAGAGGAGTTTTGAGGGGATAGAATTACATATTCAGAAGGTATGCTCATGAGGCAATAAAGGAGCTAAAGGGGGAAGCATAGCGAGAATCCGGCAGAAATGGAAGCAATATTATCAAGATATGTGCTACAGGCTATCAAATCAATAAGAAATTTGCAGACTTGGGACAGAGTGATGATACAAATGATACATGATATAAAACTGGTACTGGATCAAGTGATGAGGCACTTGAATTATTGAGATATCTACCAAAGTGTTCTCTCACTCCTTCCTTCCTTTCCCCTCCTCTCCCCCCCCACTCTCCAGAAAAGGAATAATTAATAATTTCTTGACTCGTCTTTTTTAAAGAAAAAAATTAACAAGAAGTGCTGGAAAAAACAAAATAGCAGTCTTGTAGAAAATAGATTTATATCAGTTTTTATTCCATATAACAGTAAATTCTACATGGATGAACAAGTTAAATATAAAAATGTCTCTCATTAAAATTTTGAGGTGATATCTCTCATATCTGTGGGTGATAAATTTATAACTAGCCATTACAGAGAGAAAATAGACTACTCGAATCAGATATTTTAAAAAATCCATTTCAGAAACAACTTTTATTCATCTATAATAATTAGAGATAATATATAGTGGGAAAAATTTATGTGAAAAATCTGATAAAGCCTTGGCTTGCTTAATATAGTTTTATTCTTCAAAAGGAGGGATAATCAACAAGAGCTGTTAGAATTAAGAGTAATAGCGGTATTTTTGGTCATGGAGATTCGGTATAAAGAAAACCTGCTTAAAAATCAGAAGACTTGATGTCACATAGGATGAGGATTCTCATAGAATGAGAGTAGCATTTGTATGGGCAAGAATGGAAAGGGAGAGAGTCATCAGCATTTCTAGAATATTTTAATATCGTTATTTTTTTTTAAATCTTGAAATTTCTCTCCTGTTTTTGCATCTCAGTAAAGTCTAGAAATATTCTTCCCCATTCCCTCTAGGATAGACCCATATTTTGTAACAAAGATAAACACTGAGGCAAAAACACCCAAAGGTAACCATGGCTGTTTCTGTATCTGGTATTCTATCCCGGTAACCCCTCACTTCTCTATTAGTAATTATCTTCTGGGATCATGATTGGGTCTTCATTTCCTCAGAGCTCAACTTCCTGTTGCTGTTGATTGCACCTCATTATTGTAGTCATTTGTTTTCCCATTGATTCTGTTGATTTTCCTTTACTGCATCAGTTCATAGTCATTGCTTAATGTACCAGTTGGGCCTTTTCCTCAGCTTCAATCAATGAACATATATTTGGTTTTCAGTTTTTTGCTACCTTAAGCAGTTTTGAAGGTACTTTTTCAAAATTTAAACTTTTTAATTATAATTATTTGGGGAATTTTAAAAGTTTATGAAACACTTTTCTCACAGTAATTCTGCGATGTCCAAAAAAGTATTTATGTCCCCATGTTACAGATGAGGACATTGAGGCTCAAAGAGCCTTGCCAGGGTGACACCGCTAACTTCATAGCCAGGGATGAAATCTATGTCTTCTCACTCTAAGAATACTGCTTCCATTCACTCTGCCAATCTTTGTGGTCCCTAGGAAGTGCTCCACATAGGTTTTTGGACTTCCTGCTTACCTAATCATGACGTATGTGAAGGCTAGTGAGAAGCCCATCCTGGTTGGAGCCTGGAAATGAAAGCAGTGGTTTTGGACCAATGGGTGACTCTTGATGCACTTGTGGGAACAAGGAACCTCAACTGGCCCCATTCTGCAAGACACTTGGATTCTGGAATTCTGCGTGGGGATGCTCTCCCTATCCCTTCTGCTCCCCTTCAGCTTAATTGATGGAGACTATAGATGCATGTAGAGTATATGCCTGAGGGAGGAGAACTGGGATGTTTATTAAGAGACGCTGATAATTAAGATCTCTCTCAGAAGCATTGCCTTAACTCCAACTCTCTTGGGAATGGAGTCCTTTAGGGGTGATTGCCCATTCTCTGTAGGGAGGAAGAACTTTTTTCCTAGCCATGATTTCACAGGAGCATGTTTGGGGCTTAAAACATAAAAATCCCTATACATAGTTTTATTTTCATTACATCCCTGTATGAGAGTTACACTCCAAGATCAATGTAGTTTGGCCAGAAGTCATAAAAGAAATCATAAAAAGCAAGACTAAATATCATTTACACGGGTTGGTAACAACAATAAAAATAATCTACTACACTACTAGAGAACAGTCCCAGCCTATCATACCCAGAAGCTTCAGTGTCTATGACATGGATCTTAGGATTCTAGATTTAGAGCTGGAAGGGATCTGAGACCAAACCTGTCCTGTTTAGGAGGAGAAACTGAGGCCCACAGAGGTGGAGTGATGTGCCCAGGATCATTTGGGTACTAAGAATATAAGGCAGGATTTGTAGCCGAGATTCCCTAACTCCCAGCCCAAGGATTGAACAACTACATCAGAATCTCTCTCCAGATATTCATCTGACACTTGTTGGGTTACTGAGTCATTCATTTTCAGTAGGTTTTGCTTATGAATAACCCTGTAGGTTTCTGGAAGCCTGATGCTGTAGAGAACGAATTCCTTTCCGATCTCCTCATGGTATTGGGGTCCCCAAGCCAGGGATGGTACGTGAGTAATGACATGGCGATAATTCCGTGGTAGGGCAAAGGCAGTAAAACTTCCCAGAAAGGCCTTATCTTCTCCTTTCTTGGTTGAGGCACAGATCCTGCTCTCGGGGCCTTTACAGCTGGCTGGAGTTCCGGGAAACTGAAAGGTTGGAGTTCCAGAAGGGACACCAATGAAAAATCATTTTCAGTGACCTTCATTTGAGTTGGGAATGTCAGTGATACCAAAAAAGGTTAAATTAAGAGAGGGGAAGAGTCGAGGTGACTTGGCAAAACTGTGAAGTAGGGGAACTTTGCCACCTTCCTACCTCCCCTTCCAGTGCATCTGTAGCTCTTGATGTCACCACTGACCTTGTTTGTCTCCTCACAATTAAGAACTTCCTATTCTTTTGACCAAATCTCCCTTGTAGAATTTCAGGCCATCACATTTGCCCTCTCGTTCTTCTGGCTGCCCAAATCCATCCATGGACGTGTGGCAGACCATACCTGGCCTTTCTCTTCTTTGTTAGGGATTCAAAGATCCCCCCATGTTGTAGAGTACTGACTTGGGAAAGAGCAAAAGTGGAGGATGATTTGCCATAGTCTAATGTGCCAAGTCTATGAAACAACACTGTCTTGCTGGAACATCTTGGACTCCTTTCTCTCATCATGTCCCAAAGGCCACCATAGCCAAAGCTCTAGGGGTTTGGGGACTCTTCCCCATTCCACTTCAGACAAGTTGTCTGCTGCCCTGGCTTGGGCGTGGGCTCCTTCCCTGATATTGGAGGTGCTGGCTGATGCTCCTGGCCTGGGGGACAAATGGCTAGCCTTCTGTTTGCTTATTGGTCTCGCCTCCCTGTTTACACTCCTATCCATGGGTATTTCAAGGGGAGTTGAGTCACTTTTCCTTGTGAGGGCTAAACCATGCTGAGTGAGGGCCTCCTGTTTTCTTTCTTGAATCTACTTCTTTTGCAAAGTCCCTTCTAAGCCCTGCAGTGGACTGGAATGAATGTATTGAGTAGATCAGTGGAGGAATGAGAGAGTTTGGGCAGCAATACCTCCTGTGGATGTTACAGGGAGGATCGATCAGTCTGGGCCGTTAGGGAAAAGAACGATTTTGACAAGAGGAAATTTGTGTTTTCTAAACCTGACTGGAGACGCTGGGTAAAGTTGTCTGGGAAGGGCGAGTGGATAAGGAAAGGCGAGTTTAAGCTGGATTCTGAGCACCTGAAATGCCAGACTAAGGACTTGGTTTGAATTGTTTCCTGCAGACACCAGAGAAGCATTGTAGGCCCCAGAGAGGCAGCTGGTGGGTTCAGTGGATAGGATACTGCATGTGGGGTCAGGGAGACCTCCCGCCTCAAGTCCAATCCTGCCTCAGATACTTACTAGCTTGACAGCTCAAACAAGTCACTTCACCTGCCACTGATACTTCAGTTTCCTCATCTGTCAAATGAGGGTTATAATAGCATCATTCTCCCGGGGTTGTTATGAGAATCAAATGAGATAATATTTGTAATTTGCTTTTGCAACCTTCAGGTGCCATATCAATACTTAAAAATAATGATGCTTATCATACACGTGTATCAGTAAAATGATTTTTGGCCCCTGTGGGGATCAGAACAGGGACAAGCTGCCTGGGATAAGCAGGGCAGTTAAGATACGGGTGTTCTGCTGAGGAGGTTTCCCAGGTTGTTGTCACCGAGCCCCCAAGGGAGATGAGGAAGAGGCCACGGATGGTAGCAGGAGGTCAGAGGGCGCTGATGAGCCAGCACGAGGACTACTTCTGGATAACTGAGGCTAACAGACTCTTGTGACTGCTCTGGCTTCTGGATGCATATGTGTGGCTCATATCTACCACATAGGGTGACAAGGGCCAGGCTCTTCTAATTGCTTTCCTCCTCTGATGTCCTAGGCCTGGTACCAGATGGGCGGCAGGACACCTAGGAGAAGGGCAGGTGATCAATTCTCTCGTGGACGTGTTGTGTGTGAGGTGGGTGTTGGGGGGCCAGCCAGAGGGAGATGCTCAGTTAGTTGGTGGAGATGTCCATTGGGGCGTGCAACCTTAGGAGAGAGACTTCCATGATGCTGATTGCTCAGAAAGCCCTCTGGGGAAAAGGCCTCTTGCACTTCCTTTGGGGACTTAGCTCTTCCTCCATCCTTTGCTGGGGGCAAAGCACACACACGGCCAAGGTGAGGGAAAGTTATGCATAATGTATAGTGCAGCCGGCTAGATGCGGACACTCACAGTCCAGCTCCCGTGGGCCTCTGGGACATTGCCGTTATTGAGCAAAATCCCAAAATGTCTTGTCTTCCCATGTTAGACTGAGGCCTTCTCGAGGCCCTCTTGTCAGCGCCAATCACCACAAGCTTCATTCATGCACTGCATTTCCTGCTGTTTCCCTCAAATAGCAGACCCTAGAATATAGCCTACTCTCTGCGGCTGTTCAGATGAAACCACCAGTTTTATTTTTTCACTTGGAAACTTTGGCCCATAGAAGGTAGCATGTGATCCCTGTTAATGATTTCCAATTCTGGGCTTTGGGGCAGAGAAAGCATTTTGCTAAATCCCATTGTTTTGGGGATGGGACTCCAGAACCCTGCACTCTCTGAAGAATCCAAACTGTAGGTATCCTGAAGGGCGGGGGAAGCGTGCATGGTGGCTATACATGGGGGATGGTACGTGTGTGGGAGATCCCCACAGAACTGTGTGGCCAGAAAAGGAGGTGGGTGACTCACATAAGCCAAGTGAATGAGAGCAACTGGAGAGCCGGAGCATATTAGGTGAACCCCCTCCCCTAGAGGATTTCCAGAGTTGTCTGTTACCATCTGCCCCCATGAAAAGTGTGCCACTCCAACCGATCCACAAACGTCGATCAAGTGCCTACTGTGTGCCACCTAGCAACAAGAGATGTTCTGCCTGTCTCCTCTCCTTGGCACTTGGAGTCATCTTAGAGGGAACTTCTGAATGGTGGAACTGAAACCTACCACTCACCAATGACAGGTAGCTACTCAAAGTTTCTTTTCCAAAAATGTATTGATGTCTTTGGTTTTTCTGTGATGGTCATTTCTAGAAATAACCCCCCTCCTCTGCCTGAGCTTAACTGAACCGTCCCTTGTAACAAAGAAAAAAAATGAAACAAAAATACCAGTAGAGAGCCCATCTGGGGAAGTGTTGAAGGCCTTCTACCCTAGGGGGACCCCTAATACTCTGCCCAAAGACAACATTCTCTTTTCCTGGAGTGTCCCTGATGACTTTCTTCACTATTACATAATATTTTTCTTCTCTGGGCAATGTGCGGCTTTTCTCTCTCATCCCCAACCTCTGAAGGATCTCTTCTTTCTAGGGAAGGGTCCCTAACAAGTGCCCAACAAGTTTGCTCTCCCGTGCCTGTAGTTTGAAGGTCTCAAACTTGTCTCCTTCCTCACCCTGCACTACAGTGCTTCTGCCTGTGTTTAAGGAGGCAACTCTCCTCATGTATGGAGAGCCATGATGCTAGTCTGTCCCCAAGGAGCTATCTAGTCATTTCTCTCGGGGGAAACTCCCTGATCTTTCTTTCTTATCCCCTTCTAGCGCAACCTCCTGGAAGGGTAATTCCCTGTATCAGTGGAAGTTACCACCATCAGATCATCCAGAAATATTCTCCATCCACCTCAAAGTCTCAAGGTGACCAAGACATCAAGGAACACAGGAAAAAGAGTCCCCAGGTCAGCTCTGTCCTGAAGGAAGGCTCAAAGAATGCCTTTGGAACTAGACAATGGACTGATGAGCACCTAATCATGCATGAATAAAGCTTAATTGGGCCTGCCACTTAACAGTATCTATGAAGCCTTTCTGAAGTTGTCATTTGACAACTTCAATTTTGCATCTTCCATCATTTATTTATCTGTTCATTTATTCATTCATTCACTCATTCACTTAGCCCTGCAGCACTTCAGGATTTGCAGAGCACTTGAAAAACCTGGTCCCATTTGATTCTCACCACTGCCCTGCCGTTTTTACAGAACAAGCCACTGAGGCCAGAGAGGTGAGTAACTCACAGGTATTTCTGGGTTCCCAGAGTAGCACCCGTCACTACGCCATGCTCTCTTGTGTCCATGAGACTCTCCTGTGATTTGATTGCTCAAATGGAATGATGACATTAACTACCTGATTGGTGGCAGCATGGTGTCGTGCAGTGACTTCCCCTTAATCTATATGGACCTTAGTTTCCTCCACTGTAGATGAGGAGGGTTGGACTGTATGACATCTCAGTTCCCTTCCAGAGGAAACCTAGGGTTTTATGACCTACTTCCATAGGGATTAGCTCTTTGCATGCTGCCATCAGCCCGAGGAGATGTGCAGGGAAGAATTATCATCCTCTTTTGACAGATGAGGGAAGTGGGGTCCTGAAAGGTGGGGTGCCCAGCAGCTGAGGGGAGATGGGAGCTTGGACCTTTGCTTTTCTTTTCATGTTTCTAGTGCCTTTTAATCAGACTTTTTCTGAACAGGTCTAGCTTCTCCCCAATTTTGGGCACATCTCGGGGTCTTTCTCCACTTCAGCTTTGGATGTTTTTCTGGGCCTCCCAGAACATTTCTGAAAATAGTCTGGGATAAGATCAAAAACAGGTGTTGGGCCTCAGGAAACTGGCTCCATTTTAGATGTGATCACAAATCTCAAATTGGAGGTGGCTCTGTGAGCGCTGCAGTGAAAATTGGTTACATGGGCTGAGCTTCTTGTGTGATGAACCTGGCTCGTGGCCACTTCCTTCATTCCATGGGCAAACCCAGAAGCTTCTGACTACATAGAATGGGCACATCTTTATCAGACAATAGAAAGTGTTTGGAAAAGCAAAGGCTCTTGTACTCTTCATCCAAAGTCAAAATATACATCAGTTATTTTGTTGGCAGAATTATCAGTGATTTCCACTGTCTCTCAAATCTTACCTTTAGCCAGCCAGGCCTGCATAGCTGTGGTCCCAGTGTGAGGAAGCAGTCATCCAGATGTCTAATCTCTCTGGAAGGACATGCAGCTACAACACAATCCCAGGGGGCTACAGCTGTAGCGTACGTTAGGAGACAACGTGACCTGGAGGATAGAGGACCATATTAAGAATTCGAGTCCAGCCTTTGACATATACTAGTTGTGTGCCTTTGGCTAAGACAGAGTCTCAGAGTCTCAGGCAGCTCCTTAAGACTAGTTGTTAAGACAGGCCGCCAATCTTTGTGGATAGCAGGCAATGCTATGTTTGTAGTTCCCCACACTATTGAAATTGCATGTCCAGACCCCCGAATAACTAACAAAACCACCTCCAATAGCTGCCTGTGCAATTGTTTGGGGAAGGGGGTCAAGTGTCGTATGTGAATTATTGTGACTGATCCTGTCCATGTCCTCAAATGTGTCTTTAGAGTGACGGGGTAATCTCTTGGGAAGGACATGTCCTGCCCCTGAAAGGCTCCTCTGCTTGCAGTGATGTACCACAGGCATACCCAAGACGCCTCGCTCCATAGGGGTGACGAGTGGATGCTCTTTCCCCACATGTTCATGTGCTTTTATGTGAGTACACCAAAACAAGATATCCATGGAAGGAAAACTTCCTTCTGGGAGCCCCACATAATGTTGCTGCCCCTTCCCATACTCCGGGCACATGTGGATTTGGTCCTTATTCTGTGGATGACCAAAACCATCTAAAAGCATCAGGATCAGCCAGTTTAGTGATCCATAGTAACCCTTCTCCCTTCTCCTCTTCCTCTCCTCTCTCCTTTAGTGCATGGCAGGCTAGCTTCCAACTCCCCTTACTTCTCCCTGTCTCCTGAATGGGAATCCCTGACCATGGTGCTGACCACTTCTGGAACAATACTCCTAGTTTCCCGCTTTACCTACATGAAGATTTCCTAAGGTCTCTTCTGCTTTAAATCCTCAGAACCTATCATTTTATTGAATAATAGCAGCAAGTTCTCCAGCAAGCATTTGGGTGTACTTTGAGGCTTAGACTGCATTATGGGTTTCTGGCATTCTGGGAGTCCATCACAAGTCAAATAAAATTAGGGAGCTGCCACTGGGAAGATGTGTTTGCTCCGATGCCGAGAACTCAGAGGTGGAAGAGTGAGAAAATGTGGGGTTTTTTCTTCTTCCTTTCTTCTCTGTCTCACTGAGAAGTGTAAAAGTTTCATTCTCTCCTCACAGCAAGCAGCCGGTTGCTTAACTATTTATCATCTGAAAGAAAAGAGCCCGAAGTTTGGAGTCACAGTCTCTGGGAACAAATTCTGGCTCATGCTATTTGCGTGAGCTTGGGTAAGTGACTCCTCCTTTCTTGGTCTCAGTTTCCTTCTCTGCCCAGTGTGGATGAGAATACTTGCTTTCCCCCTCACACAAGTATAAGACTCAAATGAATTAATATATGGAAAGCCTTTTGCAAGCCATAAGGTCTGGTATAATTGTAAGTTATTATTATTATTATTATTGAGAAGGATACACTTGCCCCTAAAGTCATACGGTACTGTGGGCCCCTCTTTTTCTCCTGTATACTCTCTCTTCTCTAGGTTTCGGTGACATAGATTTTTCATGGGTTTCCTTCTCTTCTCGCTCCATCCTCTCACTTCGTAATCTCATCAGGTCCCCTGGGTTCAATTATCAAGTTTCTGCCTATGACTTGTAAGTCTAATCTTTCTCCTGAGTTCCTGCTTCATGGCCCAGACTTCCAACTGGACATTTCGGACTGAAGGTCTCATGGGCATCTCTCAGATTTAGCATGTCTTAAACAGAAGTAAAAGGAGATAGTGCTTTTGGAGTCAATGGACCCAAATTTGAATCTTACCTTTGGCTACTTCTTAGCTGTGTGACCTCAGACAAGTTCCTTTCCCTCTCTGGGCCTCAGTCTTCTCATCTGTAAAATGCAAGGGTGGTCCTCTAAAGGGTCCTTCTCACTCTAAATCTGACAGTTGTTTCCTAGAATTCACTTTTCCTTTGAGCTGCCCTATTACCTCAGAGAGTGCCACCATCTTTTGAGTCACCCGGACTTCTATCCTTGTTTTCAGCCTTGACTGAGGTCACTCAACCTTCCACTATACACCCAGTCAGTTGCCAAATCTAATGTTTTCCCCACCCTCCCTCTCTCTCATGTCTGTCCCCTTCTCTCTAACCCCCAGGTCGCCCCCTCAGTTCAGGCCCTCTGGACTCTGGCCACAGCCTGGTCTCTGCTCTAAGCCATCCCCTCTGTACAAATAGCTACCAAAGTGATCTTCCTGAAATGTAGGTCGGACCATGTCACCCCTCTGCTCATAACTGTGGCAGCTCCTTATTAATTGAAAGACAAGTAGAAGTGTCAAAAGCATGTTTGCAGACATTTCCTATGAGCACTTGAGCTGTGTGCTGTAAAGACAAAAAAAGGCAGAACTAGTCCTTGCCCCCAAGGAACCCACAGTTTAATGAGCTTTAGAATGTGAATCTAGCCCGGAACGTAGTAGCTCTATGCAGAACAGTCATGTCAGAGAAGGTTGTAGCAGCTGGGGGGGGTATTGTGAAAGGCTGCCTGCAGGAGGTTGCGTTTGAGCTGAGTCTCAAGAGGGAAAACATTCCAGGACTTTGGGACAAGTGGGGTTAGTGCACAGAGATAGCTCAGAGACTGTGGAGGGAATGGCCAAGTAGAAGGCTAGAGAAGGGGGCGGGGCTCTGTTGGGAAGAGCCCCAATCCCAAACAGAAAAGTTCTGGATTTGTTAGGGAGTCATTAGTGTGTGTGTGTGTGTGTGTGTGTGTGTGTGTGTGTGTGTGTGTGTGTGTTAGAGAGAGAGAGACAGAGAAAGAGGGAGAGACAGAGGGAGAAAGAGAGAGAAAGGGGAGGGAGGGAGGGAGAGAAAAGGTCAGATCTAGATTTGACAGCTGTATGGAGCATGAATTGGATGTGGGCAGAGTGGATGTTGAAAGACCATTTGGGAAGCTCTTACAATAGTCCAGGGGAAAGGCAATGAAGGCCTGAATTTGAATGGTGGCTGTGGGAATAGAGAGAGTGAGAACATATGAAAGATGCTGGGAATGTGAAAATGACAAGGTTTGACAACTGCATATGTGGGATGAGGGAGAAGTTAAGGATGGTCCCAGTGTGCCGATGCCATGGTGGCATCCCCCATGTTCACAGGAAAGGTGAGGAGACAGAGGACATGGGAGAAAAGCCAGTTGCTTTTCTTTGGGACATGCCTCTGGTATGTTTGGTTCAAGATGTCCCAAAGGCTGTTGGGGATGGAGCTCAGGCAAGAGGCCAGGGTTAATTAGGGGTCATTCATCATCGAGATCATAACCAAATGTATTGGTAGCTGATATAATCACCGATGAAATAGTAAAGGGAAAAGATAAGAAAGCCCGGGACAGAGCTTTGGGAGACTCAGGATGTCCAACAAGCTTGACTGTTTTGCCTTTAAAGTTTTTCATATTGGTTTCCATCTCCCTTTCCATGCAGTCATACTAGACTTCTTGCTGCGACACAAATATATCCTTTTATGGCACACACAGTCAAGAAGCTTCCTCTTCTTCACTTCAAATGTGGCCTTAGATGCTTCCTAACCATGTGAGCCTGGACATATCACTTAACTGAATTTGTCTCAGTTTCCACATCTCTAAAATGAGCTGGAAAAGGAAATGGGCGACCACTCTGGTATTTCTGCCAAGAAAACCCTAAATGAGGTCAAAGCGAGTTGAATATGACTGAAATGGCCCAGCAACAACAGAAATAATTCTTATCTAGGTAAAAAGTCTATTTGACTAATCTGGGAAGAAGGGAGTGATGAGTGCAAAGAGGAGGCAGGGCCAGCTGATGCTCAGACAGGATGGAGGGGGGGGCAGAGGAAAAGCCTGTTGGTACAGGCCCTGCAGCTTGCCAGCCCATCTGTAGTGAGATGATACTTGCCTCAGGACAGATTTCTGTTTGTGCTCCATAAACTCTTCAATTATTTCATTTGCTTTATTTCCCATCCCCTCATTTTTAGAAAAATAGCCGGCTTGTCTGGGTTGAATCAGAGAGATGGGGGATTTGGCTGCACCTGGGCCAGAGCAGTAGTGGAGGATGCCGGGAGAGGCCCAGAGGCCAGTCAGGTGTCTGCCGAAACATGCAGGGTTCTGAGCTGGGGAGGGAAAAGCAGATCCTTGGCTTCCACCAGGGCCGTTCCCTGATAGGCTCTAATTTAGACAGATCTCTAATGGGCAGTGCCAGGCCGGGTGGCCAGTGCCAGGTTGGGGGCCGCATAGCCAGGTTGTTGCATCCCTTCAGCCGCCCCCTCCCTCCCTCCTTGCAGTCGCCAGAGAGAATGGGCTTTGTTTCCCCAAACCTTCTTTCCCTCGTTACTTTCTGGGGCCTTGTTATTCTTTGGCTAAATCTGTCCAAGATGACTGTCCATCAGCAATCCTCTCTGGCTTTCCCTGCACTTGCTCTTTGTTGCTTTCATTTGGTGTCAGCTCATGGCAAGTTGTGGGTTCCCTAATTAAATGGAGGAAGGCAGCACCAGAGTCCTTGGGAACTGGTCTTAAAACAATCAGTTTCTTAGACGCCAACAGGGCAGCCCACTAGCCTTATCTGAAAGTAGTTCTGGACAGAATGGCTCCCCAGAACATAGCCCCCTCCCTTCTAGAGCTCCCCCCTCCAGCTGTGGGCCAGGGGCCTTGCTGCAGTGAACCACAAGGATGGCACTATGCTTCTGCTCCTGCTTCTTACAGGACTCATTACTTACAGACATCTCCCATATCACTCCCCTGGCTCAGCTCTCCCCTGTCTTCCCCCTGCCAGTATTCCTGCCCCAAGAAGAAGATAAGTTCTTTCCCTTGCATTTGGTATCTCAAAGCTTTCAAACTCAGCAGGGACAGGCTTTTAAATTTCAAAGCAACTACAAAAGCTATTATTGTTGGTATGATCGACATTTAGAAGGCTGGGCAAGGAATATTTGAATTTCTCCTGTAGTTATTGCTAATGGCTTTGAAACAGACTGTTCTTCGTTGTCCTGCAAAATCAAAGCTAAAAGGTTTTCAATTATGTTCATGTAGTATTCACAAATGGCGCATTGGGAAAAGGGAGGCCCTAGGTTCCAAATCTGGGTCTTGTATGACCTTTGGCTGGCTACTTCATTCCCTTTGGTGGGATTCACTTTCTTCCTCTGTAAAAGGAAGAATTTGGACTAGATTTTCTCTGAGGCATGGGGTCCTCTGAGATTTTGGTAGAAAACAATGTGAATCCCTTCTGAAAGCTTATCTAGTGGGTTTGATGGGGTTGCAAGTGCCTCTGGGAAGCGGCGGAAGCCGAGACCAGCCTGTGGTATATTGGAACGTCAACCCACAGGCTAACTGGAAAGATGGCTCACTTTCCTATTTGCATTCACCATCATCATATTTCCATTTTCATTGGCTATTTGCTATCATAAGTAAAAAAAAAAGGTGCCAGATTTCCAGGCATCTTCCAAATAATGTGTGGGCCCTTTGGAATGTTTACAACCTAAATGGGAAAAGAATGGTAATTTGCAGCAATATGAGGCATGTGGCGTTCTGCTTGGCCCCAGAGGGCAGAACTAACAGCAGTGGCGGGGTGGGGGTGGCAGGGGAAGAATCTGGAGAGAGATTTCCATTCTGTTGATTGTTATAAATATAAAAACAACATCCTAACAGGAGTTAGAATGGGCCGACTCAGGAGGTGATGAGCACACTGAGGCATAAAGAGTTTTATAGCTGGGAAGTGGCAGATGGGACATTCGAACCCGTGTCCTCTGGTGCCAAGGCCAGGTCAATTCTCTGTATTTCACCATAAGTCTTGACCACCCCTTATTAAGGATATGTGCTCTGGTAGGTCACCACTCTGGGACTCCATTTGGAAAATGAGGCCAGAGGCAGCCCACATGGGGCAGGTCAAATGAGAGGATGCAGCATGTTCAGAAACCATTTATCAGGAGCCATTCTCCGTGCCCAAGAAGCTTGCAGTTCAGCGTGGGGGCCATGGCAGTGTAAAAAATAGCTAGACTATGGTTAAAATAGTATCTGAGTAAAATGAGAGACTTGGGAGGGATTGAGGAGTCACTTCCTGGGGGAACAGAGTGGAGGATCAAGAAAGACTTCCTAAAGGGTGAGCTGAATATGGAAGGAAGGGAAAGCTGGGAAAGCATTTTGTTAAACAAATAAGCATCAGGGAGTCTATAACTGACTCATTAAATAGGCAAAGTAAGGTCACATACAGATGATTGAGTGGAGAACATGGATCGAGCTCTGGACTTGTAATCAGAAAGATTGTAGTTCAAATCCCATCTTGGATGTTTACTACCTGCAGCACTCTGGGCAGGTTCCTTGACCTCTGTGAGACTGTTTCTCCATCTGTAAAATGGGGATTATATCAGCACCTCCCTTGATTATGCTATCCTAAGTTACATGGCGTTGCCTTTAATTGGTAGGAAGCCATGGAAGCTGCTAGGGGGAGATGGGCATAATCGTGAGTCTCTTAGTTTTTGACTGTAGCCCACGTAATGTGCTGAACTTGAAACCTTTCTTTTGTGCTTTTTGCCCGGTATTCAGACTGTATTAATTTGCTTTTTTTCAGCCAGCAAGCCATGTTCAGCTGAGCCCTCATTACCTGCAAGTCTCCCTCTTCCTTATGCTTAAAACTAACAGTACATCACACTTATTATCAGCTCAGCTGGGAACACCTGGAGCCCAGCCAACTGGCAGGCCCTGCTAGCTTCTCTCTGTTCATCAGTCTCCTGCTGCTGCCTCCAAAGTTCAAACTTCTTTTGTGTTTATCTGGAGGCTCCTTTTGACTCACTCCTCCCAGGGGGACTGTAACATTGATGCTGTCATTAGGGGAACAGTTGTGCTAAGAATTCAGCCTTGCATGTGATGTGTGATTTCCAAGTAATTTTCTTCTGGGGGGTTGACTACAATGGGGACGTGGGGGCAAGATATGTCACAGAATCAAGAGAATCTCAGAGCTGAAAGGGACCTCAGATCAGGGACCACCCACCTTGAGACAAGGATCTCCTCTTCAGCATCCCCCAGAAGCAGTCCTTCTTCAAGCTTTTGCTGGCTTGATTATCTCCAGTGAGAGGGAAGCTACTCAGTCCAGTCAGGCTGTTGGTGAACAGCTCCCATTGGTCGGAAGTTTATGTTTTTGCAACTTGCAGTTCATCCTAGTTCAGTCCTTGGTTTTCTAGCAGAATGCATCTAATCCTTCCTCCACTGGCCAGCTCTTCAATCACATGACAGCTCTCATGTCCTTCCTCCTGTGGGGAATAGAGAGATAAGGTGAAGAACTTACAAGAATATGTGAATTCTTTTTCTGTATTTTATTTTCATTATTTCTGTGTTTCCCCCGTGACCTGTATAATGTGTGCAGGCCCATATTTACTTGAGCCTTGGTCAGCTATAACCATATTTACTGAACCTGAGCTGATGACATTTATCAGTATTTGACAATCATCGATATTTAGCCTATTAGCTGGACCACTATCTGCTTGATTAAGCCTGAGGGCCTGATTTTTCTGTTTTCTAGAAATCAGGAGATTTTGGGGAAACAGAAACCTTCCATTCCAATCTCTCCAGATAGCAACAACCAATGAGATGTCTCCCCCTCCCCTTCTCAGTGCTCTCTTCCTTGTGATGTAATTTCTTGTGTAAAAGCTGTGTCTCTTGACTCCTTCTTTAGCCCTCCTACCATGATCTTTCTCTTTCTTATCTGGTGATGGGACGGCTCATCCTCCGGAGGTTTTCAATAAACAACTTTTCTGCCTTCTACTGAGTGATCTGTGAGTAGTCATTTTGGGTAAGGGTCTTCTCCATCCCTCACGCTCCCCACTCTGATTTTCTTTTTTCTAGCCTAAGTATCCCCCAATCCATAAACCACATGAATTCCAGCCTCTGACCCATCTCGGTCACCCTGCTCTGGACACTGTCTCTCTAATCAATGTCCTGCTTAAATTGTGGTTGCCCAAACTGACTGTAATACTCTGGATGTGGCCTGCTCAGGGTAAAGGCCAGAGGATCGGGCCCCACCTTATTCCTCTATTAGAGTTCCTGATCATCTTAGCTTTTTGTAGATCCTGGACCTAATTGAATGAAATTTTAAAATTAATTCACTTTTAAATTCATTTTGTAGACATTCAATTGAGTTCCATTCAATAAGCACTTATTAAGCTCCTACTGTGTGCCCAGCACATAATAGTATGTGTTACACAAAGACAAAAAAGAAGATAGCCCCTGTCCTTGAGTGAATTATAGTTTCTTTTTTTTTGTGGGGGGGAATTCCAAAAAGTTGAGGTAAGAAGGCAGATAAGGGGTAAATGTATGGAAGTAGGAGGTTCTTGCTTATAGCCAACAGCTACTATTTTGAAGTGAAATATGAGTTCACAATCTTGGCCTTCTGGGACATAAAATACAGCATGAAATAAATCTATATTCAAATTGCAAAAGGCTTTAAATGTGAAACAAGAGAGGGTTTTTTTCCCCCCTAGAGGCAACAGGGAATCTTAAATGCTTTTTGAACATGGCTATATGTGTGAAGGAAAGAGACAAGCATTTATTAAGCACCTACTATATACCAGGCAGTGGGCTAAACAGTACCTGTTTTCACAAATATTATCTCAGCTGGTTGTTATGGTAACACTGGGAGGGGTGATAGCATCACCCCCTTTTATAGTTGAGGAAACTGAGGCAGAAGTTACATGAGTTACTCAGGGTCCAATAGCAAGTGTCTGAGGCCACATTTGGATTCCAGGTGGCAAGCTCTATCACTGGGCCACCCAGCAGTCGGTATTTTAGGAGTTCCCCTTTGGCAGCTGTGTGGACAATGGATTGGGATCTGTGGGGGGGGGAGGGGTATGAAGTTGGATGAAAAGAGACAGGTTATGAGCAATTAAGATGCAGGGTGATGAGGGCCTTGGGAGAAGAGAGGAGATGAATGGGAGCGATGTCCAGCTCATTCCCCCCCCCCCTTGGCCCTGTGCCTCGGGGCTAAGTGATCTGACTTGGCCGGGGACCCAAGACCTGCCCTATCTGGCTCCAGATTATGCTCGGGCCATCTCCCAGTTAGCCAGGTCTCCCTGTCTCCTTGGGCTGATAGCGATAATCAAATCAATGCTATCGTTGTTATTGAAAAGGGCTTCTTGGCTCTCTTCGTAATCCTTTCAATTGCCCAGAACAAAGACCTGGGTTGAAAACAGAGCAGGCGCTTAATGGGTGTTTATTGACTGACCCGTTCCAATCTCGCTTCAGACACTAGCTCCCTTGGACTCAAGATCCTTCCAAGTCCCTTCTGCTTGTGAATCACTGCTTCCAGTATGGGACGCAGCTCCCGGCTCTCGGGGGCCAGGGACAGCTTGGACTTCCTCTCTTGGTACCCACTCAGAGGCCGAGCGGGAGGCCTGGCCCCGGGGGAGGAAGAGAGGGGGTGAGCACAGGGGACTGGCGGTGTGGGCTTGGAGAGGAGGCACAGGGACCCTGAGAGCCCAGAGCCAGTCAGAGAAAGAGAATCACAGACAGAGAGACAGGAAGAGAGGGGCAGGGAAGAAGAGGGGGGGGTGGGAGGGACGGAGGATGTCTGTGTGCGTCTGTGTGCCCCCAAGCCTCTACCTGCCAGCCCCCTGTCTCCTGCTCTTCTCTTCCTCCCCTGGGGCTCTACTGCGACTCATTTCACTTCCCCTGCCCTTGTATTGGTTTTTTCCACACCTTCCCTGGGCCTGCGCTCTGTTCCCGCCTCCTTCCACCTACAGCCTCGTTCTCACACACATTTCCTTTCTGCTTCCTGTTCTCTTCCCCTGACAGACTTCCGGCCCAGGCTCGCGCGCTTTGCTGTTTCCGCCCCCCCCCCCACCTCTTTCCTCTCCCTGGCCTGTTCTCTTCCCACCTACTTCCTGTTTTACCTCAGGAATGCCCTTCCTGCTTCCTCCCCTGTCAGCTACTGGTGCCGCTTCCCCCGCACACTCCCAGAAGACCAGGCCCACAGGGAAGAGAGCCCAGGTTGGGACCCTGCGCCCCTCACTGGAAACAGGTGAAAAGTGGGAAGACATGGACCCCTCCCCCACCCCAGCCCCTCAGGTGGCCCTGAGGTGACACGGGCAACTGAGAGCCTGGGCCCGCCATTAAGTTAATTAGTTAAGTTCAATAATATGAACTAGTTGAATAATAAATAGAGAAATAAAGAAAGGAAAAAAGTAGACACACCGTTAACCAAGTTCTTTCCCCCAAACTTGCCTGCTTTTTGCTTTTCTTCCCTGTGAATCTGCCTGGGGGGCAACAGGGCAGCGGTGCCTGAAGATGTCTGTGCTATCCTGCCCGGGAGGCCGGGAAGGCGTGTGCCAGGTGACTGGGGAGAGCCCCGGGCTTTTCAGAGTTCCTCTTGTTCCTTCCCACCCGTGTGTGGGGAGTCAAAGTAGTCAAAATTGGACACTTAATCTCCTCAGGGTTTAGTGTCCCCTTTATTCCCTTCCCACTTCCTAAAGTCTGGCTGCTAAGAAAAAAAAATCTAGAGAATACCGATGTATTCAAAAATACATTTCTTCAGCCATCTAAAAAGAAATGCTCTGTCTTCTTCCCTGCCCGTTCTCTCTCTCTCCCTTGCCTCCTCTCCCCTCTCCGTCCTCTCCCCTTTTTCCTCTCTTTCTCTTCCCTTTCCCCTTTTCCCTGCCCTTCCCTCTCCCTCTTGTCCCTTCTTCTTTCCCTTTTCCTTCCCTCCTCTTCCCTTCTCCTTTTCCCCTCTCTCCTCATTTTCCCTTCTCTTTTTCCCCTGCCTCTCCCCTTTCCCTTTTCCTCCCCTGTCCTCTTTTCTCTTCCTCTCCCCCTTCCCATTCCCTTCCTTCTCCCCCTTCTCCCTCCTTTTCCCCTCCCCCTTTCCCTTTCTTTTCCCCTTCCCCCTTTCCCTTCCTCTTTCCCATCTCCCTTCTTCTGCTGCTTTTCCCTTCCCTGTTCCTCTTTTCCTCCCTCTCCCCTTTTCCCCTCCCTCCCCCTTCTCCTTCCCCTTTTCTCCCCCTTTCCCCTCCCTCTCCCCCTTTTTTCTCCCTCTCCCCCTTTTCCCTCCCTCCCACTTCTCCTTCTCTCTCTCCTTTCTCCCTCCCTTCTTCTTCCTTTCCCTCTTCCCCTAAACAAACAGATTTTGATAGACATAAGGCATCTCAGCCAATGGTCATCTCATCTAGCCCACAGGCCAAAGGAACATCCATTCTGACTCAGCCATCAGGAGGTAGGCCGGCCTCTGCTTGACTATGTACAAGAAGGGACACTGGCGTGAAACTTGGTCGTCCAGATTCCCCTTCCAGCTCTGGCATTTTCTACTTGGTGACCGTAAGTAGCCGCTTCACCTCTCTCCTCTGTGCAATAAGGAGTTGGTACTAGATGACCTTTAAGGTCTTATCCCATTCTGTCAGCGAGTGGTCTTATTTTGGGGGGGACCCTTCATTTTCCCTATTATTCTCCTCCATATGTTCTTCATTGTGGCAATAGTTTTCCCAAAATGGTGCCAAGGTATATGGCAAGTATGAAATACAAGTGCCTAAAAGTGGTTTGCCCAGGGAAGGGCAGTCACCTTCTGGTTCCTGACCCTGTGCCTCTCAGTGCAGCCTGAAAGCTCACAGAAGCCATGGTGTGTCATTGACTCTGATCTGTTTCAGATGTATTGCTGCCTAGCCAGGACTCTCCCCTGTTCTCCCATCTTATACTTAGACTAGAAACCAGTCCATCGATGATCCCAGGGTTGGCTTAGGGACTATCCATCGAAGTTTCCTAGAAACTTCTAGGATCTCTGGGGAGAATGTGGCGACTCAGAACTTGGGCCTTTTTAGTGTGATATATTTCTCAGATGCTTCGGTCAAAGTGGTGGTCCAAAGCCGAAAGGACTTGTCGCTCTGATATGATCCAGAAAATTCTCAGTGATTCCCTTGGCTCTGGTCACCTTGTGACGGTGGCAGGGGGTATGATACTGTATAAGTTGAAAGGAAAAGGGAGCTTTCTGCTGCCTCTCTTCTTTCAAGCCATGAAACTTCCATAAAATTCCATGGAAGGGCAGGAAAAGACTGACCCTTCTCCACCTGGTCGTCATGGTGACCCTCCCCACGTGGCAGCCACATGTGGGAACTTCAGCTGGATGTGTTTGGGTGCTGCATGTGATTTTATGTACTTTTCAGATCTGAAGGGGATAGCTAACCTGAGACTTGTACACAGAAGTCCTGAATCCTTTTGGTCAGAGGTAAATGGAAGCGAGGGGAAGTTTCTCATGGCTATCCCAGTGTTCCTGAAGAAGATGTGTACCGGTAAGAGGAGTACATGTCACAGACACATATTAGCTCTAAGACACTGAGCAGATCACTTCATCTCCCCATCCCCATGCTCTATTTCCTTATCTATAAAGTAAGGATACAGTAACCCTTCCAGGGCTGTGAGGACCAAGTGACATCATAATTGTAAAACACAGCACCAGGCCTGGTACATAGAAGGTATTATAAAATGCTAGTTCTTGCTATCATTGTTGTTAGTGGTGGTACTCACTGTATTGTTGATGGACCCATTCATAGCTCCACCAAAAGTGCATCAATGTTCCCATTTTCTTGCAGCCTTCTTCTTCCCAATATTTCCAATTTCCCTTTATAATCAGCTTTGTCCATCTCATCTTTGTGACGTGGAATCTCAGAGAGGCTTTAATTCTTGTTTTTCTAATTGGTAGTGATACGGAGCATTCTTTCACACAGCTGCTGATACTCTGTTCTTTGAAAATTGGACGTTCGTATCCTCAGACCATTTATAAGCTGGGAAATGACTCTTAGTCCTAGAGATTTAAATCACTGTCTTAAATATCTTGAAAATGGGAATTTATGTGAAAATGTTGCTGTAAAGGTGATTTTCCCCATTTAGTCATTCCCATTCTACTTTTAGATATATGGTTTTATTGATGTGAAATCTTTTAAATTTTATGTAATCAAAATTTTCCACCTTCTCTTCTTTGATTCTCTTTAATCCTTATTTTGTACATTCTGGAGTTTTTATCACTTCCCACTGGGTTTTGTTGATAATATACAGAACTGTTGATGATTTCTGTAATTTGCCTTTTTTTTTTTTTACTTCAGCTGAAGCATAATAGATTTTATCCCAATGCCTTCATTTTAACTATATGAATATGTTTTAAACATTTTTCTTGTGAACAACATAATGTTGGATTTTTTGCTTTATTGTTTTTATTAAATGGTTTTATTTTAAAAAACTTATGCAAGGATAATTTTTCAACTTGTAAAACCTTGTGTTTTAATTTTCCTTACCTCCTCCCCTAGATGGCAAGTAACCCAATATATGGTAATCCTAGTAAAATGTATGTCAAATCTAATGTAGGCATACATATTTATACAGTGATCTTGATGCATAAGAAAAATCAGATCAAGAAGGAAAAAAATGAAATAAACACAAAAAAGTAAGCAAACAAGAAAAAGAGTGAAAATGCTATATGCTGTGGTCCACACTCAGTCACCACTGTCCTTTCTCTGGGTGCAGATGGCTTTCTTCATCACAAGACCATTGGAACTGGTTTGAATCATCTCATTAAGAGAGCTGTGTCCATCAGAATTGATCATCATATAATCTTGCTGTTGCCATGCACAATGATCTCCTGGTTCTGCTCATTTCACTTAGCATCAGTTCAGGTAAGTCTCTTTAGGACTCTCTATATTCCTCCTGCTGGTCATTTCTTACAGAGCAATAATATTCCATAACCTTCATATACCATAATTTACCCAACCATTCTCCAATGGATGGGCAGCCACTCAGTATCCAGTTCCTTGTCACTACAAAAAGGGCTGCCACAAACATTTTTGTGGGTCTGTTTCCCTCCTTTAAGATCTCTTTGGGATATAAGCCCAGTAGAAACACTGCTGAGTCAAAGGGGATGCACAGTTTGATAATCCTTTGGGCATAGTTCCAAATTGTTCTCCAGAATGGCTGGACCTGTTCACAGCTCCACCAACAATGTGTTAGTGTCTCATCCTTCCCACATCCCCTCCAACATTTTCCATTATCTTTTCCTGTCATCTGAGAAATGTGTAGTGGTATCTCAAAGTTGTCTTAATTTGTATTTCTCTGATCAAGAGTGATTTAGAGCATTTTTGGGGGTTATAATTAAACATGGTTTTAATTTCTTCATCTGAAAATGGTCTGTTCTTATCCTTTGACTATCAATTGGCATCTCCCAGGTTCTTAGCAGAGTAGGCCACCACATTGGTTTGCTATCATCTAATTTCATCTTGTTGGGTCTCTATTTCATTACATCTAGGACTTTAGTCTTGGTTGCTCTATGATTAGAAATCTCCCTTTTGAAGACAATATTTACAGGAAGCAAACACTCCACTTACTGTCTGTGTGGTCTTGACAAGTCAGTTTCCATTGTCATATATGAGCTAATTGGCCAAGAAGCACTGGAACAGAACACTGGCACTCTGTGCCCCAAGTCCCTTCCTATGGGCTCAGGGCTTTGTTTGGGGCTTAGGATATGAAGAAAAATCCTGCTTTCAGACATCTAACCCAAGACATGTTGCCATGTTTCCTGACACCCTACTCTCCATCCTTCTCATTTAGAATGTACCCCCTGGCTTAGACCTCAGTTAATCAAATCCCCTTCCCTGGGGCAGTTGATCCCCAATAATCAATAAACTAGATTAGTTGATATGTTCATTCTTCCAGCCTCCCTCTTGATTTTGGACTTTATGATAGTGATGATCTCTGCTCACTTCTGTATACAGTGGGAGCAGAAAGTCAGATGTTTGACCTTGACTTTTTCCTTCTGCTATTTTCACAGCTCTGTCTTCTGTTTCACTTATTGGTACTTCCAGACTGGTGTGATCTGGGGAGAGGTCTGTTCATAGCTTTCCTGGTCTGAACTCTGCAAGTTCTTGATCCAGGTTTGAGTCTATTGTCCTGAGCGTAGTAGAATTTAAGACTATTGCTAGACTCAGTCATTGTATCCCTCTGGGAGGTTCTTCTGGTTCAGAGCAACTGACCTGCTAGCTTTCATTTGGTCTTAGTCTCTTGCCCTGGTTTATTCCACTGCAGAGTTATATGTGAAGCTAAAGATTAGAATTCTCCACTCTGCTCTTATGCTCAGAGCCACATAAATAAGTTTCTAGAATTTATTTTTTGCCCAATACTCAGCTGGAACCTGCATATAGTTCCAACCACTCCTCTCAGCCCTGGATCTATGACCCAGAACTGGGTAACAGATGACAGAGCTTCCAATTGCCATCCATTCCTTCCTTTGGTGTTAGTTTAGCAATAAATCTGAATCTCTTTCTGTCCCAGTGCTTCCTTTCCTGGTGTTCCTTCCGAGTTCCCTTTCTGTCTCAGGCTGCTGAAATGCTCCCCAGTCTTGCACTGCTGCTACCACTGCACTAGACACCAGTCCCCACTTTTTTCTTTTGTCTTTTGACTTTTCTGTCTGTCTTCCAAGCTGCCATGGGTTAGAAAAGTAATGCGATATGACTTTTTCTTGGCTTTCCTGAGCAGATTTCTGTCTGGTACATTTTGTAGATTGTTGAGAGAGCTCAGTAAAAATGTTTCCTCCTATTCCATCATCCTGATTCTGACTCCCTTCTCAAAGCACTTTCAGGTCCACCATATCAAGTCTTTGGAGATCCATGTTGTTGAGATCCATGTCTCTTAGTCATTCAGCTATACAATTTGGAATAGTGAGATTTAAAAGCTGAGCTGTTATTTCTGGGGAAAAAAAAACAAAAAATAAAAAACCCAAAAAACCCAAACAACTTTGGAATCATAAAAGGAGCTTTGCAATGAAGTGAAGAAAATCTATCTCCCCTACTTTTCTTCTTCTGTTTAGTTCTGTCCTTAACACATTGCCTGTTTGTCCCAGATACATATCACTCATAAGAATTACTCTATTGATGGCCCAGCCAATTTAATTTCATAATCTGGATAGTAGATGCTTGCCCACATGGTCTTTCTTTGGTTTATAATCAGGGCAAAACCAAAATTTTGAGGGGTTCTGGATGTCTTGCAGGAGGTCCAACAGCGTTCTGTGACTTGATGCAATCAACACAATGTCATCTGCCAATAGGAGCATCTGGGGAGGCTTACCATCCAAAGGGATTCCTCTTCAACTTGGACCGGTAGATCTCCATTAGAGAGGTACACCGTTTGTAAGTATGTGCCTTCCTTTTTTATACTTTACCTGATGTTTTTGCTCAGAGGGCTGTTGAGCAAGATTGATTCTGTTAGCCTTTTCATAGCATTTTGATTGATTTTGTTATTTGGATGGGAGACATCTTGTAAGAAGGCGGCCTGATTTAAGGCGACATTTTTGCTTTATTGAGTCAAATGATTTTTCATAATTAGTGAACAGTTAGCACAGTGAGCTCTTGCATTTTTCTTATCTTCTAGTCAATTGTGAAACAGTTAGGAAATGGTCTGTTAAAGAATATCACTTGTGAAAGCCTGCCCATTCCCCATTTGTATTCTCATGGGGATGTCTTTAATATATATGTAGATGAGTCTCATAAAGTTTAACATGGAAAGGTAGGAATATAGTTTTGCATTCTGAAATTCTTTTCCATGCTTTTTCTACCTTTGGCTCCTTCAGATACTTTGTAAAGTGATCCCTTGATGCCCTCACCATTGTGTTACTCTGATACAGATGTCCTTTCCATGCTGCTGGCCCAACCTGACTGCCTTTTTCTTCTCTCTAGTGCCAATTCTACCTTTGCTATAGGGAGCACAGTCAAAGTCCCGATATTGTTGTGGCTCTTGATGGTGAAAATAATCGGTCATAAAATTTTTGCAGATCTTTTCCATTTTTCTTCTATTTGTGGGCCTCATTCCATTTTCTTCCTTAAATGGCTTCAGAATTACACAATTACAGAATTACACAGAACTACACAATTTGGAATAGTGAGATTTAAAAGCTGAGCCGTTGTTTCTGGAAAAAAAAAAAACAACTAATGCTTAGTTGCATCAGTTGCCAAGCTTTCTTTAAACTGATTTCTAGCCTTCCCTTCTTTCCCCAGCCATTGAAATGATATTACTAGTAATCATTCATTTTTCTTTGTAAGATTTTACAGAGAAGATGGTCCTCCATGCTTGCCAAGGAAGCTGTTTTCTTGAGGAAAGTTTTCAGTCTTTTTGATCTCTCTGTTTTGTCAATTGATTTGCATCTATATAATTCTATACAAAATTCTTTCCCCGCCCCCCCCCCCTGAGGCTGGGGTTAAGTGACTTGCCCAGGGTCACACAGCTAGGAAGTGTTAAGTGTCTGAGGCTAGATTTGAACTCAGGTCCTCCTGAATTCAAAGCTGGTGCTCTACTACTGCGCCACCTAGCTGCCCCTATACAAAATTCTACATAAAACAATTATATTCAGTGTTGACATAATTTCTGCTGTCTATTATTTGTTTTTCATTATCATCCGCTTGATTAAGTAGTTCAAAATTAAGTTGTTTCATGTGAATACATTTCATTTTCTTATTCTTTCTTCTAGAATTTTGCTATCTGATCTTTGCTCTTATAATTTGTTAGCTTCAGTGTACAAACATAATTTATTCAGGAATGATTCCCTATCTAGCCATGAAGCTTCTTATCTGTTAGAATGTCATCAATTTTGCTTTATGTGATGATGTTTTTGCTCACCAGATCCAGGGTTTATGTAAGGTGGAAGATCTGTTCTGTCCTATTTATGCTAATTGGAGTGTGTCAGACTATCCTGAGGGATGGTCTACCTCATACTGACTACTGAAGAAAGAACGTCAGTCCATGTCAGCGTGGAAGTAAATAAATTTTATTGGAGAACTTACTCATGAGGCCTTGTTCTGGGCTATGGCAGGACAATAATGTATTTCCTCACCATACTTAGCCTAGTCCATATATTATAAAGAAACAGAACAAAGATGGCTTAGTGTTGAGAGATGGCCCATAGTCAGATGGATGGGCACACGTTATTTGACCATTTACAGTAACCATGGTGCACTAGGTCGTGTTCATGGGCTCTTGTTCCCATCATACAGATTACAAGTTCTTTTTTTGAGAACAGTGTTCATTCTAGAAAGGCTTTTGTGTAGTCTCCAAGTTTCGTTTTTCTCATCTCTTTTTCATGAGCCGTACTTCCTAATACATTTCTTACCATCCTCCATTATTGAGTATCAAAGTGGGTGTTGCTTAATGAATGGTCTTAAGCAAGTTCTTCGTAGAATTTCTTTAGATTTTTTTTCCCTCTGAACCTGAATGTTAGTGAATAAGCTTTGTTACCATTATTTGTATGGCCATTTTTTTCAAATACTTGTCATGAGTCCTGTAATGTGAGATAATTTGATATCCCATGAAATGACATCTCTTATTGCCTTTGGGTATATGATAAAGCTCCCTCTACTACCTCCTTTCTTTACCTCTCCAAGTACTAGTGAGCTACCTTTCCATTTAGTTGTGACATCCTTCTTTCTACCACCTTTGTTTGTAGTGAGAATGTCAAGGTTGGTATGTATGTCCATTGGTCTCTGGATGTGGAATTTATATTTCAAGTCGACAGATAGTCTCCCATTGTGATGATTAGCATTCTCTCCATCCTTTGCTGCCACTCTGCTGCCATTACCACAGAAGCAGAGGGGAACACCAGACCTGAAAAAATTTAAAAACAGGTCATTTTGCATTTGTCACTGAAATTATAAGATGAGTAGCAAAGGCGGGCCCCGAACTCTGGACTCTTGATCCCGATGTAGTCATGGATTCTTTCCACTGCTTCTCCTGTACTTCAGCAGTGGGAGAGATTGCTCGTGGCCCACAGCAGGGGCGCAGATCTCTTCAGAGGAAATCCCTCAACCTCCTGCAGCCCTTACTGAGTGTTGTGAACTCTGCAAAAATAAAGCAGAAAGAAATGGGAGTTATTGAAGGGAATGCTTAGCACCTCTCTAGCACCTTCAACCTATTTGCTCTCTCTTCTTCCACTGATACCATTTGGGCATTTATTTTCTTAAAAGGGTTCAAATCTTTTCAAACATCAACCTGCTCCTACCCAGCATTCCCTTGGCCTCAAGTGCCATTTTGACCTAGAAACCACAAAGGAGAAAAAGCTTTTCTTATGAAATGGGAGAACCTTGGAAGAATTCATTAAGCTAATTAGAGAAAAGGACCGAGAAGTTCTATCTCCATCTCATGTTTATACAGAACTAGACATTTTACTGATCTTTCGTGATCCTCACTGCTGCCACAAATGTCGACCTGGTTTTCTGTATTAGAGTTTAATTATTGAAACTTCCTTGTAAGGTAGGCTTTGTTATTTTCCTCATTGTACAATTGAGAAAACTGAGGTTTATAAGGGGACACTAACTTGCCTTGGTTCACTACCTGGTAGAAAGTGACACAATTCAAGTTCAAGTCATTCTGGCTCCAAATCTAACAAACCTCTCTCTGCTATAGCATGTTGGCTTTTAGGGCTACTTAATTAACTTTGTCTTAGACACATTTGCATTTGAGTTAACTTTGCTGGTCTAATCAGAAGGCTGTCCAAACTTCCCTATTGCATCCGAGATGTACATGTTGATTATGCCAAAAGAAATGATTGAAGGGGTATTCTCTCAAACTGAATCTTGGGAAAGATCTTACCTTAAAAAGACTGGTAAAAAGGCTGATGTCTCCCACTGTATCTGGGACTATCTTCAGACATCCTAATCTCTCTCTGCAGATCGCTCTGGAGGGGAAAGTGAGGCAGGTGACCTTGCCCAGCCCTACCAATTTGCTCTCAAGTCAGGGCATTTCCTCCCTCATGTCTTTGGTCCTCTTCCAGAACAAAGGGCAAATAACAATAGTAACAATACTAGATAAGGGCAAAGTGTTCTCCCTTTCCTGAGCCCCACTACTGAATTGGACCCCACGGCCTAGAGCCATCTTCAGGACCTGGCTCCACCTTTATCCCTGAAGGTGTCATTCAGTTTATGAGGTTTGAAGGTGACTCCTGAGAAGCGGACAGGAAGCTATCAATCTCGAATGTGACAAGTTCCCAAAATTGTACTTTTGAGAATTAAAACATCACAAAAGTCTATTGCAGCATCTCCTATACTCATCAAACAAGCAATGACCAAAAATAATTAGATCCTTCCTGTGTGCCAGGCACAGATTCAGGCACTGAGGATATGTGTGGGATGGGGTGCTAGACCCCACCTTATCCAAATTGATTATTCGGAGGCATCTTCAGATGCAAACAGAAAGAATTTAATCGGTCCTTGCAAGGAGAGGTCCAAGCACACCAACTGCACACAGTCCAGCATGACATGTGGCACATGGTGGAAAATAGGGAGTGAATAATATAACAAAAAGACTTGGGTTTATTGGATGGACTGAAAAGGAAGTAACCATTGACCGATGGTCAGCAATGCTTTCTACTTCCTGTGAGTCACATAATTTCCTGAAGCTTAGAACTATGGTCTGACCTTTCCTGCCCTACAGCCCTCTAAGAATAGGGATTATGTGACTTCCTGAAACTTGAGCCTAAGGACTGACTACTTCATCCCATAGCCTTTTTGAGAAATCTTCACTTGGTCCATTCAGGTACAATTAGAAAGGATGAAAATTCCCTACTTGTGGGATCTTACACTGAAATAATGGGATCAGCAAGTATCTATATTGCTAGGATACATATGCAATAAATGCAATATGAATATGCAATAAATGCAATATAATTTAATCCAGAGTAGTTGGGAGAAAGGGAACTCATAATTAAGTTGGAGGAGATTGGGTAAGGAAAGGCTTGATGGCAAAGCTGCATCTTGAAGGAAGAAAGATTCTGTGAAGTAGAGGAAAGGAAAGAGTGAATTCTGGGACTTGGGATGGAAGATTGTGCATGGCGTGTGAGAAACAGCAAGAAATCCATTTGGCTGCACCATGAGGTAGAAGGAGGGGAGCAATATAATATTATATAATGAGTCTGGAAAGTTAGTTTGGAGGAAGGGGCAAAAGGGCTTTCAAAGTCAAAGATGATCTGTTTGGGCTAAGAGACAATAGGGAGCTACTGGAATTCATTAAGTCAGCCCATGCCATGGTTAGATCTGGGCTGAGGAAGTATCACGTTGATGACTCTAGGAAGGATGGATTGGAATGATGAGAGACTTGAGTCGAACAGACCCACTTGGGAAGCAGTCGTGATAATCCAGGTGAGAGATGACACAGAGACTACAGACTAGAGAGAAGGGCGTACAGGAGCTACTGGAGACAGAAATGACAAGATCTAGCAACTGCTTGACACCAAGTCAGTGCTGCCTTCAACAGAAAGCTGCAACTCTGCAAGAGGCGTGACTTGAGGGAGAGATAATGAATTCATTTTGGAGGAGTTTTGGGTGAGATGTCCAGGAGACATCAAGTCTGAAATGGCCAAGTGGCAGTTGGTGATTCAGGACCAGAGCTCAGGAGAGAGCCTGGGGCTATCTGTTTGGGTCTGTGAGTCATCTGCATAGAGATAATTAAACCCTTGGGAACTAGTGAAGTCACCAGGAAAGAGTAGAGAAAGAGAAGGGAAGAGGACACATGACAAGGCCTTGGGTTTCACCCACCGTTAATGGGTATGGCATGGATGAAGAGTCAGTGAAGGAGCCTGGGAAAGAATGGGCAGACAGACAGTGAGGAGAACCATGAGAGAGGAGACCCTCCAGGAGGGGGCTGCTCAGCAGGGGCCAGTGCCGTTCAGAGAATAAGTAGAATAAGGATTGAGAAATCCCATCAGATCTGGCGGTTAAAAGATTGATGGGAACTTTGGCGAGAGTAGTTTCTGTGGGGCAAAGAGGTCAGAAGCCAGTCTTTAGAAAGTTCAGGAAAGGAAGTAGAGATACGTTTATAGTCAGCCTTCTCAAGGACATTTTTAGACAGCCTTTTCAAGGATGTTTGTAGGCAACCTTCTCAAGGACAACAATAGTGTAAGTGAAGAGGAAAGACTTCATGAAGGAAGAGAGGGAGGGCATCCCAGTGCCAGAGCTCTGAATGTCACGTAGGAAGAGCTAAGAGAAGTCCAGCTTGGCTGGATAGCAGGGTGAAAGATGAGAAGTCATAATGAGGCTGGAAATATAGATGAGATCAGGTTTACGGGCCTTTGAAAAGTTCAACAGAAAAATTGCAAATGAATTTGATAAGAGCCCAGAGGAGTAGCTGAAATTGACTGAGTGGGCCAGTGACATGCTCAGCTCTGTGCTTAAGGAAAATGACTTTGGTGAGTATGGTAGTTGGCGTGCTTAGGCACTGGAGGCAAGGAGACCAGTTAGGAAGCAATCCTCAAGTAGGGAGGTGATGGCAGCCTGAACTTAGATTTTGAGGGGTATGACTGATGTGAGAGATACCATGATGGCCAGGATTGGAGGGCCCCAGTCTCTGAGCCTCCTAGATCTAATGCTGGAAGGACCTTAGAGGCCTTTAAGTCTCACCTGATTTTACAGATATGGAAACTGAAGCACAAGGGTGAAGTTGACTTGTCCAAGGTCAAAAGCATCTAAGGTAGATTTTGAACTTGGGTCTTCCTGTCTTCAAACTTAATGCTCTGTCCATTATACGATTCTGTCCTTTCTCCTGGCTGGCAGAGTATAAATGTCCTAGATTCTTATCAAGTGGCTTTCAGGGCCTAGAATGGGAATTGCATGAGCCTTGTAGCTGATGTCTACCTTGCCAGTATAAAGATGGCTCTCCTTTTCTGCACTATACTAAGACCTGCAAATCTTTTCAAAGTAGACTGCTGTCTAGCTGTGGCTCCCTCCTGTTATGCTTCTGAACTTGCTGTTTTTGAATCCACAAGTCTTGACATTTATCTTCATTAAAACTTCAGCAGGCAACTCTCTAAGATTATAATTTTTAGAAGAGTTGCTGATGTACATGGGTGGAGGGAATTTCCATATCAGGAGTTCCCGGCAGAAGAAATCACCGACTTTAATAAAATAATGTTTTTAGCTGCAATCTAGGCCCTTGAAATCAAGTCTGTTTTTGAGCCAGTGTTCAAAGATTCATAAAAGCTACTCAACCAAAGTCCAGGCCCAAGGAAATGAAAACAGCTGATTTCTCAGCAGTTTTGCTTCCAAAGCATTGACCAACTTCGTCGTGACTCCATTTCTTTAGCCAGCTAAGATGGGCTGTTCTCAAAGAGGTCTGCTAGTCCCTCCCTCATTACTGGCCCCTGGAGCCACAAAGTATGTCTCTTCTTAAGTAGATCCTTGACACCCTAATAGCACCTTCTTGTTGGGATTCACCATTTCTCCATAACCCAAGGCTTATAGAGATAGGAAAAATCTAACAAAATTCATTTGGAAGAAGGAAAGATCAAAAATCTCCAGGGAAATAATGAAAACCAGTGTGAAGGAAGGGAGTCTATCTATGAGCACCATATCTGAAACTGTACTACTGAGTTGTTATTATCAAACTATTTGATTCTGCTTAAGAAACAGAGTGGGTCATTATCTCAAACATTTATCACTTTTTTTTTATCATATTAGCCAATATGATAGGTATGAAGTGGTACATCAAAATTGTTTTAATTTGCATTTTTCTAATCAAAAGTGATTTGGATCACTTCTTCAAATGTCAATAGATAGCTTTGGTTTTTCGTCTGAAAATTACGTGTTCATACCCTTTGACCATTTATTAAATGGGTTATAAAGGACTTATAAATTTGACTCATTATCTAAGTATTTAAAAATGAAGTTTTTATCAGAGACACTTGCTGTAAAGATTGTTTCCCATCTTTCTGCTTTTTAAAATTTTATTAAAGCTTTTTAGTTAAAAAAAAAAAAAAGAAACAGAGTGGGTAATCAGCAGAACAGATTAGGTCCTCAATGTACAGAAACAAATGAGCTCAGCAGCCTAAAGGTCCCAGCTCTTTCTCCCAGCACTGAAAATGACTCTTCCTCACTGCCCAGGCTGAAGCCCAGGCTTGGGGAGAAGCAGAAACAGAAAAAAGCAGAGGATTCTGGGTCCTGTTGGTTGGTTTGTTTTTAAGCATTTGTGATTGCAACTGCTGTGGAGATCTTGGGTCATACAAACATCGCATAGATGCTACTCTGGAGCTCTTGTGTCTCAGTCTTAAGAGAATTGCCTGAGAATATTTGATGGCAAGAGGCAGCATGGGATAGCAGTTAGGAAGGTGTCCTCAAAGTCTGGGTTTGGGTCCCCCTTCAGACATACACTGGCTGTGTGATCCTAGGAAGTGCTCAAGGCTAATGTTGTAAGAAAAGTGTGAGCTTACATCGATAGAGGATGTTCTGAAACATGGTAAATCCCAATACCAATTAAATCACTGGTTTATGCTCTATCCTTAAATGCAATCCCTTACATTTGGATTCAGAAAAATCCACCATTAGGAGAGGATTGAAGAAGCTTGGTGAGTCTGAGAATTTGGGGGCTTTAGTGATATGATACGGAAATCAAAAAACACTAATGTGATAGGAGGTTTCATTAAGAGAAGGATGAACCCAGTCACTTCTTTGTACTCATCCATATAGATGCCCAAAGCACAGGTCTGACCATGTCCCTTCTTTGCACAATTCCCTGTTGTCTCTAGGATAAATCTCTTTAGCTTGGCATTAAGGGCTGTCAAAATCTGGCCCCGAGTTCTATTTCCAGACTTATTAAAATTGTTCTCCTGGGTAAGGTATGTACCAACTCAGACGATGGGTTCCTGAGTTCAGCACTACATTTCCTGACTTGGTCCCTCTGCACACCCTTTTCCATACCTGTTTGGAATGTATTCTCTTCCTTGTTTTCATGTCTTAAAATCCTTAGCTTCCTTCAAGGCCCAGTTGAGGTGCCGTGTCCTGGTCTCCCTCATCATTCTTTCTCCTTCCTGAAATGACCTTATTGTACTCATTTCTGTGCGCCTTCTATCACCCAGGTGAAGATAAGCTCTTTAAAGCAGGGCCTTCTCTTTGTTTTGCCTTGGTATCCTCAGCGTCTAGCACAGAGTATGCAGCAGTTGTTTGTTACATGTTTGTTGAATTGACTGCTAAGAACACTTTCATAAAAAATTATTTTTAATACACATTGCTTTATTAATCATGTTGGGAGAGGAAAAATTAGAGCAAAAAGGAAACACCATAGAGAGAAAAGAACAGAAAAAAGAAGTGAACATAGCACGTGCTGATTTAAATTCAGTTTCCTTGTTTTTTCCCTGGATATAGACAGCATTTTCTGCCCAAAGCCCATTGGGATTGCTTTGCTCACTGATCCACTGAGAAGAACCAAGTTTTTCATAGTTGATCTTTGCACAATCTTGCTATTACTGTGTACGATGTGTTTCTGATTCTACTTGTTTCTCTCAGCATCAGTTCATGTAAATCTTTCCAGGCCTTTCTGTAATCAGCTTGTTCATCATTTTTAAAAGAACAATAATTCCATTACTTTCATGTACTGCAACTTGTTCAGCCATTCCCCAATTGATGGGCATCTACTTATTTTCCAATTCTTTGTTAACACAAATGTTTTGCACGTGTGGGTCCTTTTCCCTTCTTTATGATTTCCTTGGGATCCAGACTCAGGAATGGTATTGCTGGGTGAAAGAGTATGCCCAGTTTGAAAATCCTTTGGGTTTTCCAAATTGCTTTCCAGCATGGTTGGATCAGTTCATAACTCCACTAACAATGCATTAGTGTCTCAATTTCCCCACATCCCCTTCAATATTTGTCATCTTTTCCTGTCATCTTAGCCAATCTAAGAAGTATAAAGTGGTACCTCAGAGTTGTTTTAATTTGCATTTCTCTAATCAGTAGTGATTTAGAACATTTTTTCATATGACTAAAGATAGCTTTAATTTTGTCATCTAAAAATTGTTCATATCTTTTGACCATTTATTAGATGGACAATGACTTGTGTTCTTATAAATTTGACACAGCTCTTTCTATATTTTAGAAAAGAGACTTTTATCAGACATGCTGGCTGTAAAGATTTCCCCAGTTTTGTATTTCCCTTTTAATCTTATTTCTGTTGGTTTTGTTTGTACAAACCCTTTTGTAATTTAATGGAATCAAAATTGTTCATTTTGCCTTTCAGAACATTCTCTCGTTCCTTTGGTCATAAATTCCTCCCTTCTCCAAAGATCTGATGAATAAATTATCCCTCATTCTCCTAATTTGTTTATGGTTTCATCCTTTAGGCCCAAACATGTACTCATTTTCATCTTATTTTGGAATAAGGTGTGAAATGTAGGTCTATGTCAAGTTTCTGACATTATTTTCCGGTTTCCCCAGCAATTTTGTCAAATAGTGAGTTCTTATTCCAGAAGCTGGAGTTTGGGGTTTTATCAAATATTAGATTACTATAGGTCTTGATTATTGCATCATGCAGATCGAATCTATTTCACTGATTCATCACTCTATTTCTTAGCCAGTACCATTTTGATGACTGCTGCTTTATAATATAGTTTTAGGTTTGATACTGCCTAAGAACACTTTAAAAAATGAAATATGCAACTTGTTGGCAGTTGAAGGACTTTTTGTTGAACATGCCTGAATTGAAGCAGAAAGTACTGCTGTATTGAAAAATGACATCCTTAAGGTGTAGTGTATCTGTGACTTAGTGTTATGGTCTGAAGACTTGCATTATATTGTCTACAAGCCAAGAGATTTGTGGAAGAAAAGGACCTAGCATAGCTATCTGCATGTATTAAACATTAAGCTGTGAGCTGCCTCAGTTTCCCCTAGTTATAAGTTTAATGCTTAGGGGCAGTATCCTTTCTCTTACAGATGAATACAGCACAAGTGTAAAAGTAGTAGGAAGGAGGCAGCATTGCCTAGTGGGTTCAAATCCTTCCTGTGACATGTATGCTTTCATGCAAAAAAAGATTCATTGTCTCCTCCTCCTCTTCCTCCTCCTTCTCCTTCTCCTTTTCCTCCTTCCTTTATTTCTTCTTTATTTTTTTTTGATTCTCCATAATCATAGAATCTCAAATTTGGAAATTGCTTTAGTTTATGTATCCAACTCACCCTTGAGCCAGAATTTAGTTTGCAATGTAATGTCCTGTAATGGTCCTCTGGCCTTTACCTGAAGAACCTGGGAAGGAATTGTTCCTCCTCAGGGAGTCCACTTCGTTTTTAGACATCTCAGAATGTTGGGAAGTTTTTTGGTATTGTTTTGTTTTGTATTGTTTTGTTTTGTTTTGTTTTTCTGGCAGGCAGTCTAAATCTACCTCTTAGTAACTTCCATTGCAGTTCTAGGTTGTGTCTTCTGTGACTAAGCAAAATAAATAAGATTTGTCTTCTGTGTGATAGTACTTCTAGTACTTGAAGGTGGCTATCATTCTCCCTGCTTTTTTTTTCTTCTCTATGTTAAACATTGCCTGTTCATTTGACTGTCATGAAACGGCCTGTTTTCAAGGCTCTTCAACCTCCTCATTACTCTCTCCTAGGTGCTCTCCAGTTTTCAAGGGCCTTTCTAAAATATGATGTCCCAGAGTAGACATGTGACTAGAACATGATCCATTGATGCAAACACCTCCCTAGTCCTGGACAGTGTGCTGACTTAAGCCACATTAGCTTTTGTGACAGCTATATTATATTTTTGACTCATATTGAGTTTGCTATATACACTAATCTCTGATCTTTTTTACATGAGCCATTTTCATCATTTTGAAGTTATTTGATTTTTGAACCCCAATATCCCTATTTTTATTTTAATCCCTATTAAACATCATCTGTTTATATATGGTCCTAAGTTCTAGCTTATCAAAAGCTTGTTGGTTTCTGACCATCAATCCATATGCTTGCTATTGCTCCTACCTTTGTGTGATCTGAAAGTTTGATGAGTGCACCATCTATGCCTCTATTTAAGTCACTGATAAAAGTGACAGACAGCTCAAGGCTGAGCCCAGATTCCTATGGTGCTCCAACTTCTTCCAGGTCAACACGAAGATATTCCTGGTGACTCTGGGTTTGTCCCTTCCTTATGCTTCGGGTGCCACCTGACCAGCCTGGCAGTTAGCCCACATTTCCACCCGATAGATAGATGAGCAGTTTTATGAGATGCTTGGGTAAATTCAGAGGAAGCTGTATCTATAGCAGCTCTAGGAATTTTGACAATTAAGCAAATGACTCTCCTGCTTTCTATTCTGGATAAAACCAGGCTGGCTCTAGATGGTCACTGCTGCCTTTTCTGAATGAAACCCAGTCGCTGCCCTTAAAAATATCACATCTTCTTGGGGGGCACACAACACACAGATATTATGAGGAGAGGGAACAGTGATTGGGCAAGTTGGGGAAAGCTTTGCCAAGGACATAGCACTTGAACCGAATCTTCAAGGAAACTAAGGATTATCAGAGGCCTAATGAAGAAGGATGGCATTCCAGATTTCAGGGACAGCCCGTACAAAGATGCAGAGGGAGAAAATGAAGTTTGACTGCAAGTAAAGTGGGTGAAGCAGAGTGATGGGGAATATCTGCAAATCCAGATTGGAAAGAGCCTTAAAGCATCAAGAATTTTTCTCCCTGTTGATTACTTCTGTATACCTACAGATTTCCTACTCATGTGCCAAAGAATAGCAGACCCCAGCAATGAGATAGAATCCAATCACAAGGACCAGAGGACCCTAGAGCTGGCAGGGATCTCCCAGGTTCCTGTCATCTCACAACATCCAGAAAAATACTGGCAGAGGCATTGCTCACTCAGTCACAGGAAAAGGGATCTTTAATTGAACCATATCAAGACTGAGTCACCCAGTCCAAGCCCCTACCTGAGAGCTGAATTTTATTCTCCCCTGCCCCCAACTCCACTGTCTTCCTTACAATAGGAGGGCAGTCTTTTAAAATAAATTTAAATTCATTAAAAAAAAATATTGTGTGATGTTCAACTGTGAATGCCTTAGCTATTCTCAACAATACAATGATCCAAGACAGTTCCGAAGGACTTAGGATGAAAAATACTATCCGCCTACAGAGAAGAACTGATGGAGTCTGAATGCATATTGAAGCATACTTTTTTTTTTTTTTTTTTTTTTTTTGCTTTCTTTATTTTCCTTTTTTGGGTCTATTTTCTTTTGCAACATGGCTAATATAGAAATATGTTTTGCATGATGGCACATGTATAATCTATAGCAAATTGCTTGTCTTCTCAAGGAGGACGGAGGGGGAGAGAGAGAGAGAGAAGGAGAGAATTTGGAACTCAAGATTTAAAAAGACAAACATTAACAATTGTTTATGATGTGATTGAGACAAAATAAAATGAAAAATTTATATCGTGGGCACTAGAAATTTGTCGGATTCTTTTCTTCATAAAGAGAAGAAGAAATTGCTTATATAATAAAAATAACTGGCATTTATATGGGACTTTTCAGTTGCAAACTGCTGTTCCCTACCCCGGTTTTCAGTTAGGAAACTGTGAAATGGCTCCATTCTTGAACTGTATTCTTTTACCTGGAGGTATTTCTCTGCAACATGGACGTGGCACTGGAGTTTTCCTGGCAGTTCCCTGTGGTCTGCTTAGCTGAATTCGGCAAATATTGAATTCCCTATCATGGATAAAGGTTAAAGTTGGCTAATGATGGGTGAGCAGTGCCTGTAATTTAGAGCCCATAGAGTAGACATCAAGCCATTTTCCAATTTCAATTAATTTCCGATTGTATTTGCGGGAACACAGTGGTGTAAAATCAAATTCTCAGACTAGGGGAGCATATCATGGTGCCTAAGAGAAGTCATTTCCATGAGAATGGTTTAGGAATTCATTTTGTCGACTGCATTCCTCTTCATACTGGCCCTAATGCCTGTGGAAATATTCAAGGAATTTTCTTCTCTGACTTAATGGAGCCCACGCTCCCCAAAGCCCAGCCCATCGTTTTTCATAATTAATAGTCAAAATCACACCCTCGTCACTAGTAATGAGACTCCGGGAAGATGTCCTCTGGGTGGGCAATCGCCTGTTTCCCAGGCGCCTTTGTGGAGCTGACATGGAAAACTTCGTGGACCTGTCTTGCTGGAGATAAGACAGAAAAGCTAATTAAGATCTCAGCCCCTTCTGCGGGAAGTGATCGGAGGGAGAAGGAGCCTTTTAATTGGGGTTGGCTCTCACTCCATGTTCAGTTGGCTGTTGCTTGAACATCTCATCAAGTATTGCTGTTAGAATTCCATTATAAATGGCAAGTGGTGTATCTTCTTCATGCAAAAAATCAAATGAAGAAATCCAGAATGGCCACAAATATGTCATGTAAGAGAGTCTGATTTTGCCTACGCCACCTTCAGTACGCTCCTGGCAAATGCAGCGTCCCTGAGGCCCTTTGGCCTGTCTGTGGATTTGAACATTTTCAATTATAAATCACTTAATGTTCTATTTCCCCCTCTCCTTCCCTTGCAGTCGAAATGCTTTCCCTTATATGGCTCTGACAGAACCTCCCAAGTTGTGGCTCACTTCTGTGCATAGCCAATTGCAGATGTCTCCCTTATTGATCTCCCAGGTTCCTGTCATCTCACAACATCCAGAAAAATACTGGCAGAGGCATTGCTCACTCAGTCACAGGAAAAAGGATCTTTAATTGAACCATATCAAGACTGTGAGGGCTTTGGATAATTTAGACAGGAAAATTGGAACAAGTGTGTATTTCTTTAAAATGTCATTTTAATTTTCTGCTTGGTGGAAGTACACAATCTATGAATCCAAAAATAAAAAGATCCAGAGGTCTAGAAAATAAATGCTTTTTCATAAAACCTGAAAAGGTGCAAGTGTGTGTGCATGCATACACATACGCATGCATATCTCCTGAGATAAGAATGATGGATCAGCGATTTCCTTCTCTGGCTCATGAATAATTCATCTATGGACAGAGACAAATATAAAATGCTTTCCAACTATGTCTATGGGCTACATATTTATGAGGGCTATTGCCATTGCCACTAGCCAGCCTCTGGTGCTTCTCCAGAATAGCATTCAAAACATTTACAGCCCAAGATCTTTGATCTCGTACATGGATATCCTAATCAATGTTTCTCTCAAAATGGGTTGAAGGGACTTCTTTTATTTCCAGATGGAACAAGCAAGTCAAGGAAGAATGAAAATACCGTGGCAATGAAAGATTTTTAAATGCATAAAGTATTGATGGCTATAAAAGAAGCTGATGATGTTGAAATATGAATATCAAAAGATGTTCCTAATGATGTTCCAGGTCCTCACATTCAGAACCTCTGAATTAGCTTAATTTGACCCTCATAATGACCATGTGAGTGAGACAAGTCCTGTTACATATAATTGACCGACAAACCTTCAGAGAAGAGGAGTTCTATGCCCATGACTGGGTAAAGCCAATATGAGGACTGCCATTTTCTGAGTGGGATTCAGTGCTCTTTCAGCAGGTAAAGAGGTATTCTTTGACCTCCAACTGTCAGGTTTCCATGATCTTTGGCAAAGATATTCTTAGAAGATTTAAGGAAGGCTCAGGAGTTGTCAAGGAAACATATCCCACTACCTTGTTACTCAAAGTCCCTTATGCTCAAACCTTTCTGTATATGCTATATCTATGACCTTAGGCAATTAATAGAGCTGGCTCACTAGGTGAGGCTCTCTCCATTATATGTACCAGTGTAGACTCTGAGGATGCTCTCCAGCTAACTAGACCCAGCAGAATTAGGCTGTCCCACATGGAAACCTGAATGGATTTTTGTTTTGTTTTTGGACTACACAGATCTGTAGTATTAAAAAAAAATTGCTGACCTAGGAACCTGGGCTAGCCTGCTTTGTACAGGTTGTCTATAGTTGCTTAATGGATGATTTTAGGTTGATTTGTGATTCTGTAAATGACTGTTCAATAAGCTTTACCCCAAACCTCTGAGTTTTTTCCCTTTCTTGTAGCAATTGCCTCCTCTCTCCTCCTGTAATTCCAGCCTACCACAAGATGTTTGCTGCTTCAGGACTAGACACTCAAAATTGCTCCAGTTGCTAAAAGAACCTCAATGAATTAAGACATTTGTGTTTCAATTTTCCCAACATAGGGCCTTAGTAAATGGAATAAAAAAAAAACAAAAGTCATGACCCATAATTGTGTCACTGTGGGCAAGTTACATTTCTTATCTGTACCTCTGTTTCCCCATTGGTAAAATGGCAGAGTTGAATTAGGTAATCGTTAGGGTACTTCCTCTAAAGGACTGTATTATATAATCTATTATCAACGACAGTGACTCAGAGCCTCTTAATAATTTATACAGCAAGACCACATTTGTTTCCCTTGGTCATATAGTTATTATATAGTAGTTATCACTGGATTAGAGAAACAAATTAAGTAATAGTTTACATTTAAATTTGGACCTCGTGGTAGAAACTCATTTTAGGAAGCAAAAGTTAGTTTTTAAATGTTTTTTTCTCCATGACCTGTATCACCGTAATTTATCCAGAAAATTGCTGCTCATGCTATTTTACGATCTGACTGTCCCATCATTGGTGATGTTAAATGATCGTGATAATCCCTGAAGGAAAAATGGAAGCACATTTGTCCCTTCGATCTGTAATTGGCCTGACACTGCTATACAGATACCATGCACATTAAGCTATTTTCCACTGGTAATAAATTCTCTATGTATCATCACGTCAGTGATTAAATCGATTTCAGTTTTTTAATTTTAACCAATGCTATTTTTGTCACCTTCACTTTAGGTCCTCATATTTAGGTGAAAATTCAGGTGAAGTGCAAAGGGCCATTGTTAGGTTACCAAAGAAATCTTCCTTTCTAACTGAGAGAAAAATAGTGCTAATGTGTATGTCAGCTAAACACTGAAATCTGGCTAATTTGTACAATCAGGAAAAACAGTTAGCAAAAAACATACACTGTGTTTCTTTTTATACTTCTTTCCCCATGGTTAATTGTTGAAGTGTTAATAATAGTCACAACAATATCTTGTAATAATAACACTGGAATTCTTTATACCAAGGGCATTTTTGGTCTAGACCAAAAAGTATAACTCATATTTATATAACAAGATTTTCAAACTCTTTCATCATAATCATATAAGATAGGCAAGGCAAGTATTGTAAGCTCAATTTTACAGAAGAGGTAACTGAGGCTCTGAGAAGTTAAATAAGCTTTCCCAGGACATTAGATGCCAAACCTGGGTCTCCTTACTCAATTTAATATTATTTACCCTGCACCAAGAGGAGAATAAACAGACCAAGAGTGCGCAGACCTTTGTGAATTTCACAAGTGCTGCATTTTTATATACAGGTGAAGAGATCACCAACGTACAGCTAGGTGGAACTGCAATGGGTAGGACACAAGGCCTGAGGTGAGGAAGACCTGAGTTCAAATCCAGGCTCAGATATTTCCTAGCAGTGTGAGTCTGGGTAAATTACATAACCCTGCTTGTCTCAGTTTCTTCATCTGTGAAATGAGCTGGAGAAGAAAAAGGGCAACCACTCCAGAATCTCTGCCAAGAAAATTCCAAATGGGATCGTAAAGAGTCGGATGTAATTGAAAAATGATTGAACTACAACAAAGATCACCAAGTACTTTTTAGTACCACAATGCCAGGAAAAGAGAATTAATCAAATAATTAGTTTGGGGTCTAGAAGTGTAAACAGAAACACAGCTGACAAATTTCTTAATGCTCTGAATATAAAGCTGGAATTTGGTTGTTAGCTTTGACACACATACCTTTTAAAAGTAATTCTGAACATTTATGTTCCCTCAAAATCATTTTCTTACTCACAGTAGAATAAAAAATAGGATTCTATATGAAATCACAATTTTCTATTTTACAACATTTTTTTAAAAAAAAGTATATAATGGATTTAATATTAAATATTAAATCCATTATATACTTTTTCAGCTAGGTGGCGCAGTGGATAGAGCACCAGCCTTGAATTCAGGAGGACCCGAGTTCAAATTTGACCTCAGACACTTAACACTTCCTAGCTGTGTGACCCTGGGCAAGTCACTTAACCCCAGCCTCAGGGGGAAAAAAAAAAAAAAAGAAGAAGAAGGTACTGATTGTACTTATGATCTTCATTCTGTTATCTTCACTGATTGATTTTTAAAATTACAAGGGCCTCTTTCTTTACATTGCTATAGTTAACTCTGGCTTCTCTCCCATACAAAAAAAAAAAAAAAGAAAAGAAAAAAAACCTTGTAATAAGTAAGCATAGCTAATCTAAACAAATCTCCGGAGTGAACCTGTCCAAAAATGCATGTCTCTTTCTGCCCCTCACTTCTCTGACTCATAGGTCTTCTGAAGGTATGATTGTTCATCACATTGGTCTTAAGTCTCTTCAAGTACTTTTTCTTTATAATCTTTCTGCTTTGTCTGAATTGATCTCCTGGTTCTGCTCATTTCACTCCATCTAAGTTAATATTACTCAGGAGTCCCTGAAATTCTTCTTTGCTATTTCCTGTTGTTGCTCTGTCATTTCAGTCATGTATGATTCTTCATGAGCCCAATGGACAGACCTCTGTCCCTGGAGTTTTCTTGGCAAACATGGTGGACCAGTCTGCCATTTCTTTCTCCGGTGGTTTAACGTGAGCAGAGGTTATGTGGCATGCTGAAGATCATACAGCTAGAAAGTTTCTGAAGCTAAATTTGAATTCAGCTATTCCTGATTCTGGACTTGTGGCATTGTGCCATCTGCTTACCCCTACAATGCAGCAATATATTCCAAAACTTTCCTCTATCCCAAATTGGCCATTCCCCAGTTGTTTAAGAAGCTATCTCAGGTATCTCGTTAGATTCCAGTTTTACTTTGTTTTGTTTCATTTTCACCCTCCCATTCCCCTTTTAATCTCCCATTTAGGATCAGGAATGCTTTGCTTGAAGTGCTTTCATCACCAGTATTATCCTCCCTCTTTTCCCATCTACTTCTTCCTATCTCAGATTGTTTTCCTATTGAGTTCATTATATTTCTACACTAAACTGTTAGTATTTATGTGCGTGGTCAACCTTCCTTTGTTTCAGATAACAGTGAGATTCATCTGAAGTTCACTTCTTCCCTTTTCTTTATCTTTGGATACTTTTCTTCCCATGTACCCCAGTTATAAGAAATAGCCAGTTCCACTACCTTATTCCTTCTTTCTATAATAGCATATTCTTTTCCCCCTCCTTTTTTGTTCCCCCCTTAAAATCCTCAGCCTACCCCTCAATTACTGTTTTTCTTATTTAGCTCCCTCAATGTCATTTGAAAGGTTATGAAAGGATAATTGTTTCTTCTTCCATATTAGAACATTAACAATACATCATCATATAGCTCTTTCCAGGGGCTCAAAGAGATTTCGCTAGAATCTTGCATTTGTATTTTAAAGTTCCTACTCTTCTGATCTTTTCATCAGAAATGCTTGAAAGTCCTCTATCACTCTGAGGAGCCATTTTTTTTTCCTTCTGCAGGATTGTAATTCAGTTTTGCAGGTTAATTTATTTGTTGTTTAAGACCATTTCTTTTTGCCTTCCCAGTGTTGGGTTCTAAGATCTCTTGTCATAGTAAAAGTCCCCAGGTCCTATTTGACCCTGACTATAGAGTCTTGATACTTGAACTGCTTCTTTCTTGATGTTTACAGGATTTTTCTCTGTTGCGGTAGCTTTAGGCTTTGGCTATGATTGTTGTTCTTGGAATTTTCCTTTTGGGGTTCTTTTCAGGGGGTCATTGTTAGATTCTTTCCAAGCTTAGCCTATCAGTATTCCTCATTTTCTTTTGATCCATCCTTGCCTCTCAAGAGATCCATGAGAGTGTTTTGCAAAATGATACATGAATTTGGATATTTGTTGAGCCAGGACACTATTTGACAAGAAAGAATGGGAAGAGCAATAGACTTGGACTCCACATCCACTGGATCTGGGTTCAAGTCCTGTCTCTCCTCCTTACTATGAGCCCAGGTGGGTGATGTTTTAAGTAAATCAGTGGCAGGGCTGAGGTTCTGTCTCGGACTTCCTGAAGCCTCTTTGGACACCAGCTCTAATCTTGGGGGACTTGATTGTCTGCAGGTATAATTCCTCATTTGCTTCCTTTTGGCCTTAGGCTCATAGACTTAGAGGTTGAAAAGACCATTTGAATGAACCAGCCCAGTGGTGCATTCCACCCTAAAGATACCTTCGTTCTGTGGTGAATTTTGAAGGACTTGGTTTGGCTCCAGTGCCTCAGAAACGTTTTGCGTCTAAAGAAGTTATAATAGTCCCGCTTATCAAGCAGTCCTGAGCCATTGGCAGTCAGTCAGCAGGGTTAATTATCATCCTAAGAGATTTTGTTGGCTTCTTTCTATCTTCCCCGAGAAATGGCAAAGAGGAAGGAAAAAGAACAGTCCTTTGTGTTCTGAGCCTCTTGTTTTCCTGGGTCTTGGGTGGACCCTGAGAAATGATGCCCCCTCGACACCTTTGATCTGGAGCTGATGAAAAACCTTGATTCCCTGATCTGTAAATCTCTTGTCACATTTTTTCTCCCGACCTCAGAATCCTAATGTGCTCTGGATTTGCTGCCAGCCCTTCAAGGTTCTCTGCGTGGAAAGTCGTGTGATATGACAGCTCAGTGCCAAAGGAACAAAAAAAGGGCACTTGCCCAATGAAAACAAGATGCCTCCGTTATCATTATTTTTTCCCAGTGGGGGAGACTCTATTATAATGGACAAGGATGCTGCATGATTTTATGACTGGCCCTTGCTCTCTCTCTGGATGGAGAATCGTAATTCTCTCTAGCTCTTCCTGCCTGTGTTCTCTGATTGCCCTTTGTGGGGCAGCAGCTCATCTCTCGTGCTAGGGAGCAACCCTGAAATGGACGTGGTGCTGCCCAGTGGGGCACATGGCAGATGGGGTGAGAACAGTCTCCTGGAAGGGCTTGCTCCTTAGGTTTCAGGGAGCTTGGTGTTAGAGAAACCCAAATCCAAAATTCTCCCACCTTCTACGCCTAGACTCTGTACAGGAAGCTATGGAGGCAAGCCCCCTGAATTCAATTCAACGAGCTTTTAGGAACACCTACTATGTGCAAGTTATTGTAGATAGAAAGAAAAACCGAAACAATCCTTTCTCTTAAGCAGTTCACATCACAATCGGGTGATTAAATACAAAGGACTACATATTGGCTCTGGACATGTGATTTCGACGACACAGGAAACTCTCAGATGAGCGCACTCCTTCTACCAATGGAGGCTGGCACCTTCTCATCAATTTATAGTGTTAGTTGCTTGAGAGCATTGAGATTAGAGAAAGAGACTTCCTGGCATCGCCCTGCCAGGGTTCAGAGGCAGACTTCATAGCCAGATCTTCCTGACCTTGGTGGTCAGCTCTCTAGGCATTCAAGACCTGTCTGATATGCATTGCCTCTCTTTAACTACCAACATTCAAGACAAATATATACATGAAAACAAAGTGATTTTAAGTGGGAGGAGGGCTAATGATCGGGATCATGGAGAAATCACCAGTACTTTGAGTTGGAGCTAGTATCCTGACTGGGGGCTTTGAAGGATCTTGGTATTCTGGGAGGTGCCTGTGAAGAAGAGGTACATTCCTTATTCCAGGATGGAACATCGCTTATGTTAAGGTGCAGAGGTGGAAGGTTGCAATGTCATGGATAGGGCACAGCTAGCACATTGGTTTTGCTAGAAAAGAGACTGAATGAGTAATTAAGATCAAAAAGGGTCGTAGAGGGTTTAGGATATCAGGCTGAGGATTGTGGGTTTCTCCCTAGAGGCGATCTAGAGCCACAAAAGATTGGCTTGGAGAAATTGCAGTTCAGGGCTGTGCCTGCCTAGTGATTCTGTCACACAATAGGATCTTCTAAGAGAGGAGGGACCTTGAGCTCTATTGTTAGTTGGTTCCTAGTCTTCTGAATGAGCACAAGGGCAGGAGCTGCATTTGGACACAGTAAAGCTGTCAGTTGTCTTTAAAAATACTTTTTCTTTAACTTTCTATTATTATTAGAAGCTCCATTATGGTTGTTTGTTTTTTATCTTTTTCTGAGGCTGGGGTTAAGTGACTTGCCCAGAGTCACACAGCCAGGAAGTGTTAAGTGTCTGAGACTAGATTTGAACTTGGGTCCTCCTGAATTCAGGGCTGGTGCTCTATGCACTGCGCCACCTAGCTGCCCCAATTATGGTTGTTTTTTAAAGACCTCTCGATGATAATTCAAATTATAAAATGGAATATAGTTGTTTTATTATTCCTCACTTCCATTTGCCTTTTTTAGTTCACTCAAACACTTTGTTTTTCTTTGACTCTCCCTCCTTTTTCTCAACTCTTTTTTCCCTTCTTTTTCCTCCTTTTCCTCCCTCTTGTCATTTTTTTTTCCTATTGGCAAAGCTGGATAGTTTTAATAGTTTTAAAATTCATTTCACACTCACCCAGGTAGGCAACTCACATTTTACTGTTCCTCTCAGGTTTGTGAATTGGACACAAGATGAGAGTCTATTAGGGCAAATCCCGATCATTGTTTCTCTTACTTGGAAATGACTTTACTTTGAGTCCTCTTTGGTAGCTCCTTCTGGAAGAACCCTGCCCCAGGGTTAGCACAGTTAGGAAGGCAGGAACGTTGATCTGTAGGGAAAGAAAGAGGTAGTAACCACTGTTAATGCTGACAAGGGCATCTGCTTCTCTTCTGTTTTGAGGATGACTGAGTCAGCTCTAAAAGCTCCTTCCTCCATCCTCTTGCTCTAGCTTTTCTAGGCTGGCCTTCATACTACAGAGTAGTCTGTTATTGGGGAAACAAGAGAGCAAGAGAGCCAAGTCCTAACTGCCTGGTATGGCAACAGGACTCTGGAAGGTTTGCTTACTTGGGTGCCTTTCTCATTATGTCTGTGTTGGCGGTTTCTCATGTTGTGTTTGTGTCCTTGGGGAGAGTCTCATAAAGCACCCTTAATAACACCATCTGAACTCTTCTCCATTGTCCTTGGAATGTTAGTGCTAGGGGACATTAAACCCTGAAACATAGCTTGGCAAACTGTCTTTAAAAGCAAAATCTCCAAATTTGTGTAACTTGGAGGCCCGTAACTAATGAATCACATTCCCTTCATAGTAAATTGAATTCTGTCCCTTTACATTGAGGGGCGCAGTGAAAAGAATACTGTAGAACAAGTTACTCCACTCTAAACCTTTTTTCCTCATCTATAAAATTATGATAGTAATATCTGTGCTGTCTCCCTTATAGAGTTGGTGTTAGGGAGACTCAAATAATATATAATGAGCAAAATGACTATTAAATAACTGATTTTTTCCCTTTTTTTTTTCTTATTCTCTACTAGATCAAGCCGGCATGTGAGGGACATTGCTATTACCGTTAATTAGTTTGTATTAGCTTTCTCCTCAGTCTTGTTCAGGCCCCAACCGAGTGGGGAAACTCATTGTGTTCAACTCAAATTTGGGTGGGTAGGTAAATCCTTTGTCTAGATTCCCCAAGACTGGAGGTGGTCTGGGAGCAAGAATAATCAATCCCAGCCTCCCAGCTTCTCATTAGAATAGGTCCATCTCTCAATATAATATTCATTTTCTTTTTAATTGTTAATCAGACAGAGTTGATTGCTGCCCTCAGGAGCCCCGACTCTTCCAAGGACATATAAGTCTCGAGTGGGTTCCATGAGGAGATATTTGGTATTTAAGTGTGCCATTGACTCCTTTTATTAATTATCTGCTGGCATAATTAATTAAATGTTAACTACCCAGAAACTATGTCTCTCAAACTTTTTATGTCACAATAGCATAACCAAAGCATTTTGCAAACTTCAAAGTATTTTAGAAGTGTCAATGGTGGTTGTTATTCTCCAAAGTCTAATGTAAGGATGGTAGAGTTTGCAGATTTCCAGCCATAGGAAAATTCCTATTGCTGAAGTGTTTCATCTGAGTCTGCAGACAAACGTGTGCTTTGGGGTCCCTGCCATCAAAGTCCAGAGAACAGCTATTGACCTATGGACATCAAGTTCTCCATTCCAAATGGTCCAACAGGAAAAAGCTGAGCTGCTGCTTCCTGTTCAGGAATCTCAATGGCTCCCTTTGGCTTCTGAGATAAAATATAAGCCCCTTTGGTAAAGATTTTCACAGTCTGCCTCCCACCCAGCTTTTCTAGCTGATTCCCTTTACTTCCCCTTGAGCACTCAGCTTTTCAGCCCAATTGGTCTTGCTTTTTTGTTTCTTTCTTTCTTTTTTTTTTTTTTTCCCCTGAGGCTGGGGTTAAGTGACTAGTCCAGGGTCACACAGCTAGGAAGTGTTAAGTGTCTGAGACCAGATTTGAATTCGGGTCCTCCTGAATTCAAGGCTGTTGCTCTATCCACTGCGCCACCTAGCTGCCCCCCGGTCTTGCTTTTTTGGAACACAACATTCCATTGCCTTCCATGGCTGTGCCCAAGTTATCTTCCTTCTTCCTCCTCCCTGACATATTTTGTAACCTCAAGCTCCCTTTAAGGCTCAGCTCCAGTGCCACCTCCCCCAGTCCCTTTCTGATTCCTCAGGCTATGAGTGCTCCCCCCAAGCCCTGACTCCTAATTCCTCAGGCTGTTAATCCTCTCCTCCACCCCTCCACTCTTCCTGATTCTTCAGACAGTTCTCCCCCCAATTGTTCTGTCTTTATTCTGTCAATAGTTTTCGCTACTCATCTGTGTATAAAAGTCACAGAGTGGGAGGGATGGCTATCTCTTTTCTGTATTTCTGGCTTAGTACACTGTCTGGCGCATAGTAGGAGCTCAGTTAAACCATATTGGCAGAAGCATTCTGGCTCTGAGAGAGTGACTAATAGAAGCAAACAGGAACCATGGGGTCCAAGAAGCAGTCTACAGGTTCAGCATCCACACATAGAAATCCATCTCCACCTCTTGTAATCATAACTTAGTTATAATGGGTCAATAGGACTCTCTTTGAAACTGACCAGTGACGCTCCAGGCTAAATCATTGAGGCTGTGGAAAAGGAAAACTCTGCTGGGATATTTCTCATGAGAACAGGCCAAATACCACAGCAGGGAGGAACCATTTTGTCCCTTAATTTTTAATATTATTGAATATACTCTGTTCTCCTCAGGGCTCAAGTCTCTTCAGCCACTAAGCAGCCCCTGAGTTTCTAAGAACATTAGTGTACAGCTGGGACTTATGGAACATTATAATTAGGCTTTTTGAAAACAGCACAGTTACAAAACACTTTAATAGGAACTGAACAATGAATGGGGAAATAGGCTTACTTCCTGAGACACAAAAAACATCTACTCTTTCCTCTCCCAGTCTTACCTTAACCTTTGAATTAGAGCTTCCCAGACTCCTTTAGCATCATCTTGGAAACAGTGGTTTCCCATCTTAACCCCTACATCTTGGGAGCTAAAACTATCTTATCATTTCTCCAGCTCCCATATGCTCATTTTATCCTCCCTATTTCTGATCCTTGGGGCAGCTGGGTGACAGTGAATAGAGTTCAGGGCCTAAAGTCAGGAAGAAACCTAAGTTCAAATATGGTCTCAGACTCTAACTAGCAGTGTGACTTGGACTTAATTCTGTTTGCCTCAGTTTCCTCACTTGTAAAAATCTGAAGAAGGAAATGACAAACCACTGTAGGATGTCTGCCAAGAAAATTTAAATGAGCTCACAGAGTTGGACACAATTGAAAACAACTGAACAAAATTTCTGATCCTCATTGAAATAAGAACCAAATGACTATCACACACAAGTATATGTAGTGAAGGGTGATGGATTTGACTCCATCAATCAAGCGATAAATCAATGTCCATGTATTTAGTAGGTGTTTACTGTATACCAGGAACTCTGCTCAGCATTGGGGATTCCAACTTTGGGATGCTGAGCAGGCCATTTCCCCCCGGATTTGTGCATGTGTATATAGATGCCCATTTGTAGGCCAAACCTCTCGCCCTTAGATTTCTCAGTTGGTATGTGTCACTTCATAAATTTGACCCTGGAAATAGCACAGGATTATAAACTTACACCTACAAAGTCATGTTGGACCCTCTTTTTTTTTTTTTGTAAATGAGGAGACTGAAGACCAGTGAGTTTAAGTGCCTTGCCCATGGTTAAACGGGCAGTAAATCATAGAGCAGAGATTTGAATCCAGGTTTTCTGACACCCAGTGAAATGCTCTTTCAAGTGCTCATGCATTTCTCCTAGACATATGAAGGATTAGGGGCAAGGAAATATTACTTATAGTTGATGATTATTAAGGGAAGGTGCCTAAGTCATCACATTGCTTTCAATTGTTGGCAATTTCAGTAGCCCCAGATGGGCCAGTGCATTTAACGATTTTCATTTTATTCCCAGCAGAGAACTCAAGAATCAATAACTAACCAAGGCACCATTTATTCTAATGGGAGTGTAGGCTCTTATTGCCTTATGCTGCTGCTCACTTAGGTTATAGGAGAGCTGACTACATGTGCGCTCTTTCCTGGCTACCTTTGGGCCAGGTATAATGAGATTCCAGAAATGGGAATCACTGCTTATTTCAAATGAGAAAACTAGCCAAAGAAGTCCCATGTAATGTAATCCACTTCGACCGTCACCCTTCAAGTTCTAGGCATGTTTTACTCCTGCCCATCTCAGGCTCTTCTATTTTCCCATTTGGAGGGTGCTACTTGGAACTCAGAATTATGCCATTCAGATGTAACATGTGGCAGGATCCCTTTCCTCATCGCTTTCTCAATGTTGCAATTCCGGTATGGAGAATGTGTTACAGTTTAACCTGCACACAACCTTGCTTGCAAGCCGCATAAGCTGAGGGTACCAATCTCCATAATCCCCAACCCTCCAGGTAGCCATACTGAAATAGGCCTTCACATTACTGGAGATTGACCCTTAAACACAGCTCAATTTATTTAAAACATGTCACATTTGCACTCCTACTCTGACTTTCATCTCAGCATCTCCTACTTGCTCTGACCAGAGTGCTAAGTCTCTGCCCGTGCTACATTCACTACACAGTTCATCATAAATGCCCAAGGGCCAGATATGCTATTGATGTAGCCAGATGTGATCACCGGGGTCAAAAGAATATTCTGATACTGCCTAAATCGGTGGACAATTTATGGCTGCAACTAATGGCTGTGGGCAGCTGCATGCCTCTCCCACCTTCCTTATGTCATTATTCGATTTTCACTTCCAGTGCCCCTGAAGATTAATGGTCAGACATAATTCATACCTAGCAAACTAACCCACTTAGGACATAGAAGAAAAGACCTGGGAGATTTTGGAGTGTGTGTGTGCAATGTCATGTCTGGTCACTCAGCCAGTGACTGACTGAAGTAATAACAATAATACCTAACATTTATGTTATACTTCTATTTATACCAGGCACTGTACTTTACAATTATCTCATTTGATCCTCACAACAACTCTGGGAGGTAGGTGCTCTTATGTTCTTCATTTTATAGTTCATGATACTGAGGCAGACGGAGATGAAGCAACTTGCCCAGATTAACACAACTAATGGATGAGGTGATAGTTGAAGTCATCTCTTCCTGATTCCAGGCGTAGCTATCTATCCACTGAAGCGCCATCTAATGGCCTGACTTGTTGTAAGACACGAATCCAGGTCTCTGTACACTGTGGGTTAGGGCTTTCTATCCCACATTGTCTCCAGTCACAGCTTTTTATGTCATGCCTTACTAAATGATCTGATTTTGAGACATCTCTTGCTTGTTCTTTTTCTTGCTCGGCCATTTCTTCCACAACTTTGAGATGGCCTCCTCTTGGTTTCTGGTCAGTTAGCAAAGGCTACAAGATCAGCTTGCCCAAAATTCTGGGAAATGTGACCTTAGCAGCCAATGACAGCAGTCTGTTCTTTAGTTGCCGACGTCTGCAAAGACAGAATACAATAAGGCACCTTTTTTTATCCAGAGCATTTTGGGAAGTGAGAGGGCCAGGTTTTTTCCTCATATTTTTAAGGTATTTTCTAAACTCGGAGCTGGTAGGTGGGTGGGGATGAATGCTACTCACTTTGAATTGGTATCTTGTGACTTGTTTTGAGTATTAACGTTAGTATTTTTTAAGGTTGGTATTTTTTACTGCCTGTGATTTGAAGTTTTTAAAAATCATTTTCCCAGAAGTGATATTCTTAATTATTGAGGACTATAACTTGTCCCAAGTTAACTCTAATTCCTAAATGAAAATCAAAGGGGAAATGGATCCTATTCAGAAATGTAATTGATTGGTTGCTTGATTGATTCAATCATTCAGCAGCCATTTCTTCTGTATTTACTGTGGTAAAAGGAAACAACTTTCTGTCAAGCGTGACATCCTAGTATGAGAAGTCGGAGGAAACTTGTCAACCAAGAGCCTTCGGACAAATATTCAGAGGCTTCCTGAATGTGTAGCTATCAAGGGGATAAGAATCTATAGTTTTCCAGAGCAGGCTTCACGTAGTAAAAATAGTGTTCTGGTCCAGTCCAAATGAAATGCCATTCAGGAAGCATTTATGGAATTCATGATGGACACTGTGTTAGACTTGAGAATGCAAAATAATGGATGAAGCAAGACTTGACCTCAAAAAGCTTATGCTGTGCTGATGGGCAGCAACACATCTCACCTTCCCTCCACGTTTACCTTTCCTCCTTGAAGTATGTGGACTTTCTGCCTTTTGAAGAGACCTCAGCAAATGCTTTAAACACTTGGCTCCAGTGGACCATTCCACCCCCTCCTGCCCCTCTTATATTTCTATACTCTGGGCTTAGCAAAATGGCTGGCAAACCACAAGTGCTTAATAAATGCATGCCTGTTAATTTATTGAGAAGAGCACCCAGCAAATGCTTTAAGTACTTGGCTGCACTGGACCATTATATCCCTTCCTCCCTCTGTTACATGTATTCTCTGGGCTTAGCAAAGTGGCTGACAAACAACAGATGCTTAATAAATGCATGCCTGTTAATTGAATGAATAAACAAAATTCTCTACAAAGCCACTTGTGATATTTTTTAGTTGAGAAAGTGGGAGCACTGGCAGCTGGGACAGCCAAGAAAGGCTTCTTGTATGAGGTGGCACTTGAGCTGATCTTCAAAAGGGGGCTGGAGGACATCCCAGAAACAGAGGCTAACTCACGCAAAATGAGGTGTAATGTTGTCTGTGGGAGAACAATGGGTAACCAGGTGCTTCTGGAATATCCACGAAGGGGCAACAAACTTAAAAAGGCTTGTCGGGAATCAGATGGTTCAGGCTTTCCAGCATCCAATAGACGACTTGGTTTTTCCTGTGCAAGGTAAATAAGGAACCACCGAGAGACATTGTGGCAAGTGGAATGATAACTGGCCTGAATATGCCGCTGTTAATTTCAAAGGAGCCAAGAATCTGAAGGGAGTCAGCTCCGATGGGGACAATTTCTTGTGGCACCTGTGTTAGTGTGATGATCCCAGTGAAGGAAAAAGGAAGCTTCCCTACTGAGGCTGCCCAGACGATGGGTGCTTGGCGCTGAGCTGGCTGGGAGAGCAATGTGGCAGTTTTTCAATGAGCAAGGACATCTCGGGGCTAAAGGCAGGTTTGCACAGAAAAAGAAAAAAAAAAGAATCCCCGTGGCCTAGTTAAATGAAGGAAGCCGCAAGAACGTGGAACAAGCTTGCGTGGGAGGCTGCTGAAGGAGAGGGCAGCTGGGAAAGGGCTTGGTGAGGCCCGCACCAGAGTTTCAAACCAGGAGCAGCCAAGCTAAGCCTAGGCTGGAGGCTGATTGGACCTGAAAGGAGCTTCTCTCCTCAGTGAAATTAAGAAACCCTTGACTGGCTTTGAAGGGAGAGCAGAGCCGTCTGGGCCATAGGCCAATGGCTGCTGGCCCTCTGATGCTGAGAAGAGGCTGAGCTTGCAGAAGCTGCCTCTAAGTTATTAGCCCAAAAAGCTTAATATTATTTTGCTATTATTTCTTCTGGGTATTTTTTATCCATTTTTCATTTTATTTACTAATTGCTTTCTTAATGGTCTGTGAAGAAATAATGGTAATTGTAATGACTGGCATTGATATAGCACTTTCAAGTGTTATCACCATCCTCTCACTTGATCTTCACAATAAGTCTGGAAGGTAGGGGCTACAGAGATCATTCCCATTTTATACACGAGGAAACTGAGTCTTAGGTGAAGGAGGCTTCATAGTACAGTGGAAAGAACGGAGGCTTGGTTTAGCCATCTGTACAATGGGGCCTTTTAACTTTATAATCTATAGGGTCTCTTCTCTGCCTTTTTTTTATAGCCCAGCACAATGCCTAACATTCAGTACGTACTTCATAAATGTTTATTGATTCTGACTTTTCCTAACGTAAGTCTGTAATCCAGGAATCCCATTCCTTGCTCAGAGTCACAGAGCTAGTGAATAGCAGAAGTGGTATCTGATTCCAGGATTTTTTGACTCAAAAGCAATACTGTCTCTCTTGCATAACTCTTGTTCTTTTGTTTGTTTTTTAATTTACACTTTGAGTTCCGAGTTGTCTTTCTCCTTTGTCCATATTAGAGCAATATATGCATATCTATATCCATACCTGTGGAAGCATACAATAATACTTCCATAAATCACTTCTTTCTCTGAAAGCGGATAGCATCTTCCTTCATAGGTTTTCTGTACTTAATTTGAATATTCATATTACTCAGAATAACTTAGTCATTCAGTTATTCCGAACTTCTGAAAGGTATCGCAATTACTATATATAATGTTCTCTTGGTTCTGCTCATTTTACTCTGCGTTATTTCATGCAAGTTTTTCCACATCTTCCTAAAACCAGTTTCTTATAGCACAGGAAAGACCACATCCTATTTCACATCACCATCGTATACCAGAACTTGTTCAGCCATCTTCCCTGTTGATGGGCATTCCCTCAATTTCTGATTTTTTGCCACTGCAAAGAGAGCTGCTATAAATATTTTAGAATATATAAATTATTTCCCTTTTCCCCTGATAACCTTGGAAAACAGACCTAACAGTGGTATTAATAGGTCAAAGGGTATATATTGTTTTATAACTCTTTGGACACAATCCCAGATTATTCTCCAAAATAGTTGGATCAGTTCACAGTTATACCAAGAATGTGTTAAAGTCCCAGTTTTTCCATATCCCCTCCAACATTTGTCATTTCACCCTTCCATCATGTTAGCCAATCTGATATGTGAAGATGGTACCTCGGAATGATTTTAATTGACATGTCCTAATCAATAATGCTTTTTCATAGGATTGTAGATAGCTTTAATTTTTTTCTTCCCCAAACTGCCTCTTCATATCCTATATTTATCAATTGGGGGATGACTCGTAATTTTTTAAAAACTTTGACTCAGTTCTGTATATATTTGAATATGAGGGCTTTTCTCTGACAAACTGCCTGTACAATTCCCCCTCCCCCAGTTTTCTGCTTTCCTTCTAATCTTGGCTACATTGGGTTTTTTGGTACAAATTCTTTTTAATTTAATGTGATCCAAATTATCCATTTTGCATCCTTCACTACTGTGTTGTTTATTCAGAAATTCTTCTCTTATCCATAAATCTAATAGGTAATATGTAACATTCTCTCACAGTTCTTGCTCTTAAGCTAGAAGTCCATCTCTAACTCACTGCATTTTGGGGGTTTCTAGATGCCCCAGATCTCCCACTTTCCATTATCTGGTAACAGTGAAACCTGACAGTTGAGTTCCCATTCTTAGCTAAGACCTTAAAACCCCATTTTAGGATGACCTCAAATCTTCAGCCATAAGCATTTGAATGTCGGTAAGAAACAGAGTTATGAGCTCTGCACTATGGGCTGAGCTCCCATCCTGAATCTCACTGTTGGTGAGCTGCACTAATGATAACAGAATCCAAAGAACTGTTAAAAGTATGCTACATTTCTTATTGCCCTCAATTTACCAGGCTTGTCAGAACGTCCCAGAAGGAAATGAGATCTCTCTGCCCAATTAGATTCTTTGCAAAGCTAGGCTGATGGATTATCCTGTGGTCTTAGGGAGGTTCAGGAATTGATTGTCTTTCCCTCTAATTGATTCCAGGGTGTTTCTAGGTGTATACAAGCAGGGTAGTCTAGAGGGTAGAGTCAGTGAGGGCAAGGTTTAAATCCTGCCTGTCATACTTACCACCTCTGTGACCCTGGGAAAACCACTCAATTTCTGTGTGCCTCATATAACAGTTAGTTGACCTCTCTGGGTTTCCATTTTCTTATCTGTAAAATTAGGAGGTTAGAAAAGATAGTCTATGTTTCTTTTAGCTGTAAGTTTGTATGGCTTGCACTGGAGGAGGGAATCCTCATATTGGGAGTTCTCCATGTTAACAAACTTACAGATCCCTTGTATATCCACGTGTCTAGGTATAGAGGTCCCTTATAACTCTCTAATTCCAGGTTCTTGTTTCCCCCACCTCAAATGTTGTACCTTGCTTATGTATTAGGTTTATTCCTTGTTTATGAGATGTCCTGTATACTCCATTTCAGTGAGCAGTATTGTTAAGTGGCAGCTTGTGTCTTTGGTGTCCTGGCACCTTCCCTCGAAATCCCCTCATTCGGATCCAGCTATGTTTTATTTTCCCACTCCACCCCATCATTTCATTGAAATTTTTCATGAATCAATCAGTTCATAAGCATTTTTTGGTCTGCTCTGTGTCAGGCACTATGCTAGGCACGGGGAAGACCAAGATGAGAGTAAGACAGTCCTTGACCTCAAAGACTTACTATCCCATTGAGCAAGGCCAGATGTACATATGTACTTCTGTCTGTCTGTCTGTCTTGTCTCTCTTTTTCTCTCTCCATCTCCAAAGCAGACTTAAGGTACTTGGCAAGGCTAGAGATGAGGGGAGGGATGGGATAGTTCTTGAAGCTGGAGGTTCCAAAAAAGACACATATAAAAGGGGATCTTGAGGTGATTGTTGAAAAAATAAAGCAAGTGATTCTATGTGATAGGAATGGTAACGGGGCAGAGCATCCCAGATACGAGGGCCAGCTCAGAGAAAGAAAGGCACGAGCCACGAGTATCATGAACAAGGAGCTATAAAACCAGTTTTCTTGGACTGAGCTCAGCAGAATTTTCCATCTAAACTTCCCATTTCTGTGATCTCTACCCTGGGCCTGGGAGGTTGGCTGGGCAGACAGCATTGTCCCCATTTTACAAGAAAACAGAGCACTAAATGACCTTGCCAAAGGTCATGTAGCTCGTTGGTGATGGGGTCAGGTCTTTCCCCTTAGACTGGGTTTTTCTAGATTCTCTGGGTAACTCTGATTTCCTGCGGCCAGACCCCCCCCCTCTACCTGGCACACAACTCTGCTGTGGGGATTAACAGAGACCATATTTTTTCATCCAAATAACAGAGAGCTAGATGTAACTGAGAGATTTACAGAGAGAGCTTTTGCTACTCTATAGCTTGTAGAATCTTTCAGAATAGCTTTATAAACGATTTCATTATTGCTTGGTGGCAGCCTAATCAGAAATAACACTAATAGTGCTTGCCTAGGCAGAGAGACTGCAACTTTTAGCCTCTTGGTTACACTCTTCAGAAGCAGGAACTGTGTGTTTTTCTTCAATGTGGAGAAAAGGAAATAGTGGCCCTCCTGATGGCGAAGTGAAGGCTGGTGGGGAGAAGGCTAGGGCCTAGTCTTGGTTCTGGGATGTGACCTTGGGCCATGTACTTACCATTTCATGGAAGGAGTGGAGTGGGGGAGAATGGAATTAAAGAGGACTGCAGTTCTGGGACCTCTTGGCCCTATCTATATGCAAATGACTTCACTGTATGCAGATTATTTCACAGTAATTCAATCATACTCCCAAGAGTAAATAATTTATACCCAAAGCACTGTATTTAGCCGATTCCTGAACCCAAGTGACCTCTGTGTTCTGCACCATACCTTGTGTATGAAGCCCCTTTCTTATAGCTTGAGGATCTGATTTTTAGATGTAAGGAATATGCCCTTTTGAGTGGCTCAAGCTACTTCCTGGACATCCACCTCTCAGCACTCCACAGGGAAATAAATATGAGAGTCCACAACAATGGCAGGGTGATAGGGGCTTTGCCCCAGGGCACCAAAATTGAGAGAGTATCTACTGAGCCCATGCTCCTTCAAAGGGAGAAACTACTGAGTTGAGCCCTTAGAAATGAAAAATGCTTTGCTTTACCAGATCGCTTTCCTGGTGGAAATAGTCTCTGAAATAGTCTCATTGTCTTTGCCCCCAAGAGTCAGCGTCCAGAGTTGTCTTGCTCCCTCTCATCGGGTGGTGTTCTGGAGTGTCACCCTGATGAGGTTTGTATCCTCTGGATTCCTGGTGGTGATGAGGTTGGTGGCAATAATAGAGTTGTTAAATTCCCCCTCTGGTTAGCCTACAGGTTCAAAGCGTAAGAATTCACTTATTCCCGAATTATTATTGGCAAAATGAAAGTTTATTTTTGGATAGAAACCAGTTTGCTAAGAGACTGACTTCTATAGTGGCAGAGTCCTATTAGGGAAATGGAATCTGGCACTGAGAAGAGAATGCGTTCTCAGTGAGCAGAGGGTCCTAGCAAACTGCTTGGACCTTTGCAAGGAGGGAGTCCAGAAACTGCCCTTTAAAAGGGGTCTTAAGGGGGCAGCTAGGTGGCGCAGTGGATAGAGCACCAGCCTTGAATTCAGGAAGACCCTAGTTCAAATCTGGTCTCAGACACTTAACACTTCCTAGCTGTGTGACCCTGGGCAAGTCACTTAACCCCAGCCTCCGAAAAAAAAAAATAAAAAAAATAAAAGGGGTCTTAAGGCTTCAGGACTCAGGTTCCCAGGCTTAGATGCTTATCAGTATCTGGTCCAGATCTTCTATTGGAATTAACAACATTTCAAAGGGATGCGTTTTGACCAGGATTTCTAACTTGATTCCAAAGGCTCTGGCATCCTTGAAAGATAACTTATCTGGGGGATGTGCCTTCCCCAGGAGGGGCTGAAACTCCAAAAGGGATCACAGATCAAAAGGAAATGCAGTTTCAGAGTGATAATCTTAAAGGGAACACAGTTTCAATAAAGGAAATACAGTTGCAGGGTGATAATCTTAAAGGGAACAGTTTCCCTCCCCCTTCAACCCTACTAATGGCTGTCGAAGGTTCCTTCTCCCCAGTGGAATTTGTCTTAACTGGATGATTTGAGGCACATTTTGTGGTACTCGCCCATGGTGCAAAATGGATCATTGCTGCTCTGCTCGGCCTTCCTAGGACATATTCAGTTCAATTCAGCCACCATTTATTGTTTCCTCTGTTCCAGACACTATTTGTGTAGATTGGGGAGAAACAAAAATGAAAAGTTACACAGGTCTTGACTTTGTGGAGCTTACATTTCTGCTGGAGGGAAACAACAGATGTGCAGATGAATAGAAACTGTCTGCAAAACATGTCAGGATTGGGAGGAAAGGGGTGGAGGGCAGCAACAGCTCTTCCAGGAAGTAGCATGGGACCTGAGCCTTGGAAGCAGTGAAGGATTCCTAGAGGTACAGATGAAGAAGGATGGCATGCTAGGTATGGGGGCCACTTTTGCAAAGATATAGAGATAGATGGGGTGTCATGCTCAAGCAGGAGTGAGGGGGTTGATTTGAGCAGGACATAGGCTGTGGGAAGGGGAAGAAGAAGAAAGAAGTTCAGAAATCTAGCTTAGAACTAGACCTCAATTGATTAATTAATTGCTTAATTAACTAAATTGATGACCCTAAAGATAGAAAGAAACCACTGAAGCTTCTAAAGCAGAGGGTTTGAACTTGGCAGCTTTGTGGAGGAGGGATTGGAGAGGCTTATGCCCGCAGGACCAGTGAGAAAGTTAGTGCAATAGTCCATGTGTGAGGTGACAGGCCTTGAACTAGGGAGCCTGACGTGTGTAATAATAGCATCAGCAAGATTTGGCAGCTGATTGGCTGTGAGAGGCTAGAGAGAATATGGATTTGGAGATACCTTACAGGGCTGTGAACGTAGCTGACTGGAAGGTTGGTCATGCCTTTGTGAAAGTTTGGGGGAAAGCTAATGAGCTGTTTTTGGACATTCAATTTGGATTCTTGGGGACATCCAGGTGGAGATGGCCAGTGTGGATGGGCAGCTGGATCTCTGTGTCATCTCTGGAGAAATGGTACTTGAACCTATGGGAGCTGGTGAACCAGCTCCAAGGAGAGAAAATGTCCAGAGAAGAGCAAAGGACCCAGGATAAGGCTTTGCCATACACTCAGCAATAGGGGTAGGGCAAAAGGCTGAGAAAGTGAAGCTAGAAAAGTGGGAGGAGAATCAGGATGGAACAGTGTGATAAAAATTGAGAATCCCAAGCATAGCCCCAAGAAACTGGTCAGTAGTGCCAGGCTTTGCTGAGGAGTCAAGAAGGCTAAGTACTAAGAAGAGGCCTCTGGGTCGAGCAACTGAGACATCATCTGTAGCCTTGCTGGGAGTAGCATCCACAGAGTGGTAGCTTGGGAAGTCACATTTCATGGGGCTGAGGAGCAAATGGGAGCCGAGGAAGGAGATGCAAAGAGCTTCAACGTTCTTTCTAGCTGAGTTGCGAGGAGGCAGGATATGGTACAGAAGCTTGAGGGAATGGTAAGATTTAAGTGAAGATGGATGAAGGGGATCTAGACGTGTGGGTCAGAAGCAGAAAGAGAGAGAGATTGAGGATTAACAAGAGGGCATGATGGCAGAGGAATACTCCTGGAGGAGAGGGAAGTGATAGGTACAGTACAAGGCAAGGATCTTATCTTGACCTTGGCAAGACAAAGAATCACCTTTTCCTCTGAGACTAAAACAAAGACAGACAGAATGAAATTCCTGAAATTCAGGAGTAGCAGCCATGATGACTGGCCTCAATTTTGTGGGGAGGTCCTCTGTAGAAAGGGAATAGGGAAGGGATGATGGGATCATGTGTGTAGTTAAAAAAAAAGCCATTGGAACAAATTATGAGCTAAGTCAATTGGGGAAGAGTAAAATGGTTGGTATGCAGCGGTCAGGGTCCAGTTGAGATCAGGTGACATATATTTGTAATGGACATGGTCAAGAGGGTCAAAGGGTGACTTTCTCCAGTCACCTTCAATGGCTCCTGACATCAGTGAAGAAAGCAGATGGGGAGAGGCTTCTAGGGTTAGTGTTTGAGAAGGCAATAAGACAAGGGGACCCAGGGACTTGGGATATAGACCAGTGCCTATTTTTTCTGCTTCTCAGGCTGAAGTCTCAAGGCCTTTTTATATCACTTCATGGACCACGCCCTACTTTAGCCCAATTCCCTCTTTCTTTTAGCACTAGGACCTCAGGATTACCTGTTCCTGAAAGCATTTTCTAGGTGATAGGAGCAATGGTGAGTCAGCAGCAGCAGAGAGGCTAAAGCTCTGAGGCTGTATCTATCAGATGAAGACCAGGTGACATGGGATAGTTGGGGTTCTAGGAACTTAGTCATGGTAGCTTATAAGACTCCATCCAAAAAGAGAGGTGTTCTTCATCATGACCTCGTCTTCATATTGCTTGGAGTGGGGGCCCGGTTGGCCAGTGGCCCAGGAGAGGAGCCTATACATAGCGTACTCGACAAAACCCCAACTTGGATGGGTGGCTGCCTTTTTGGTGGTGCCAGAGGGCATAGGGCTTTGCCAGGCTGCAGCTACCCGGAGCATCTGGACTAGGTTACTGAGTGTGCTATGAAGATAAGTCAGCCTTTGGCAACTAGGGGCCTTCTGAGAATGTGGCAACTGAGGCTGTCTCTCTCAGGGGCCAAGTTGGAAGGAATATAGTCATGGTTCATGCTGTCATTCACATAATCTGAAAAGCTCAGAGTTGGAAGGGATTTCATTGGTGAGTTAGATATTAAATTCCCTCCATGACACACTTAACAAGGTGCCATGCAAGTTTTGCTTGAAAACCCCCACTGAAGGGGAGCCTGGTTCCCCCCATGGTTCACTCTTGAGGAAACTTTCCTCTTCTGTGTTGCACCTGACTTGTCACCTTTACAACTTGCTCCCAATCATTCTGGCTTCTGCCCTCTGAGGCCAAGCAGAACCCAGCTAATCCCTCTCCCCAAAATAACCTTTCCATTAAGCTAGGTCAGAGGGGATCATGGCCCAGACCATGAAAGAGCAGGTTCAACAAAGTGGAGATCTGAAATAGGGCAGATTTGAGTGATATCTTCTCTGTGGAATGATAAGTAGATCTCTGAGCAGTAAGGGGTGATGAGAAGAACTTTTCTGGGTAAAAGTAATAGCAGCAGCATTAATAATAGTGCGTTACACATATGATCTCATTACACACAGCAACCTTGTTATCCTCATTGTACAAAGAAGGAAACTGAGACTGATGGAGTTAGTCCTGAAGCGAAAATACGTCTTGAACCCAGATCTTTCTGACTTGCAGTCCAGCTATTTGGCCTTCTGTCCACCATCTCACACCTCCTCTATGGTAGTAGGTGTCCATGTGAGTTGATCATAGGATTTCAGTGAATTTCTCGACCTTCTGTTCTATCTCTTCCTTTTCAATTCTAAAGCCAGTCAAGGATAATTAAGTCCATGCATTTCCAATTCAGCTCATCAAGCTGGAGCTTTGCAAGATCTGTGTGAGAGCAAGCAAGTCTTGTCTTTTGTGTACTTTTAATTGGAGTTATCATCCTTTCCCTAATCAGGAAAATCTCGCTTCAGCAATAGGATGTAAGAGATAAATGTAGTCCCCAAGCCTGGGAGTTTAAAGACAAACATCCTTGGATATTCACATTGATCAGAGAAGATCATGTACATAAACACTTTGGAAAACTTTAAGCCCTGCTGAAATATGGGGCCCCATTCTAGGTCAAAGCCTAACCTGTGGCTCTCACCTCAATTTCTCTTAGCATCTTGGGTGCCAGAGTTTTGGGAGAGAAATGGGAGGTCCTCGTGGTGAGGGAATCAGTCAAAGAGCCAATCCTCAGATATGCTGACCATTCTGAACATATCATTCAATTTCAGTGCCCAAGGCCATCAGGTGTAGAGAACACTTGCCATTCTGCTTTGGGAAGGGCGTTTTCTCACCCGGAGCTGCCCACACTTATAAAATCCCAAGCCCACTCTTCTCCCCATTCCACACTCCAGTCTGCCAGGCCCTGTGCTAAATGCTGAAGACACAGTGACAAAAATGAAGCAGTCCTTACCCTCAAGAAGCTTACAGGGAAGGAACAATATGTGCAGATATTTCTATATGAAATAAATACAAACTAATTTGGAGAGGGAGCTCTGACAAAATGAAGAAACCAGGGAAAGACTTGAAGGAAACTAAAAATGAAAAGGCTTGTACAAGTCAGAGCTAAGTTATCAATACTGATTTCTAAATACTCTTAGGGGGCCTACGTCACTATCTTTGGATTGAATAGGGAAAATGGCTTTTCCCTGATTTGTCTTGAGCTTATTTCCCACATCAAGCAGAGACTGAGGCAAATTTCTGCTACTGAATGCTTGAGTTTAGTAAAGAGATAAAGAGAGAGAGAGAGAGAGAGAGACACACACACATACACACACACACACAGAGACAGAGAGGAAGAAGCGAGCAGTGATTCTGTCTCAATTCATGTGAAGGATGCTGGGATTTTCCACAACAGACTAATGACAAGGTGATTGTTCTGTGTCTAGAATCATTGTGACAGGATACAATCACGTTTATGGCCTCAGGACTGAAAACCAAGTCATTTCATCACATTCTAATTATGAATGAGTTCCAGGAAGAAGTCGCAGGACCAAACACTTCAAAGTGGGATGCTTTCTGGTGGCATTCTTGCCGGAAAGAGCTGGGAAGACCGTTGATCTTTGAGTGGAACCTTTTTCACACTGACACCTCAGACAGTCTTTTGATGTGTCATTTTTGGCCTTTATACCCTAGTCTTTTATTCTTCTATTACTGGGGTGGCAATCAAAAGGAAGATATTTTCCTCCACAGCCTTCATTGATTCTTGTGTTGACAAGTACCCAATGTAATAACATCTCATCCTATTCATCCAGGAAAGAATGATCAAGGCCTTTCCAAGTAAGAAATCATGGTCTTGAATTAAAGGAATGGACGGGGGAAGGGTTGGAGGAGAGAAGTCCAGCAACACACAGAGAGGAGGTTTTTTTTTCTGTGCAAACCTTGAGCTCTAGCCTAAGGAAGCAGTCTCAGGTGCTAAGCACTGCTTTTGGGGGAGTGTGTGTATGTGTGTGATATTTTTGTGGCATCCCACAAGGACTCCCTTGCCACTGATTATTAGGATGAAAGTTTAGAGGAGGCCCCCTTTTCTATTTCACTTAATAAATGCTTGTTGACCAATTAACTGGCTTGTGGTGCCTGAAGGACTTTTCTGATTGGGCCTGAGCTATCAGGTTTTTCTCACGCCAGGTCTTGATCCTCAGAAGCTGGCTCAGACATGATTATATGATTCTATATGACAGTTCAACAGCAATAATGATAATGTGTCTATTGCACTTTTATTTTTGTGAAATACTTTACAGATGTGATCTTATTTGATCCTTCCATCAACCCTGTGAGATAGGTATTGTTATCATCCTACTTTATAGTTAAGGAAACTGAGGCAGATGGTGATTAAGTGATTTGGCCTGGATCACACAGCTAGTATCTGAGATTGGATTTGAATTCTGAATTTTGTCCCCTTTCTAGCACACCAAACTACTTCTACAGAGTTGTTGTTGTTCGGTAAATTTTTTAGTTGCATCTGATCCTTTATGATTCCATTTAGAGTTTTCTTGGCAAAGAGACTGATGTGCATCGCCATTTCCTTCTTTGGCTCAGTTTACAGAAGGGGAAACTGAGGCAAACAGAGTTAGGTGACTTGCCAGGGTCACACAGTTAGGAAATGTTTGAGGCCAGATTTGAATTTAGTCTTCCTGCCTCCAGACCTGTTGCTCTATGCAGTACAGCCCCATCTAGCAGCTCCTCTTCTACGAATGACTAATACAGCCTAATCTGCCAGGTGAGAGGTAGCATGGAATGGTGTGGCCGGAGAGCCAGACTCAGCACCAGGAAGCCTTGGGCTCCAGTTGTACCTTTGACAGAGACTGACTATGTGACTTTGGGGAAGTCATTTCACTTGCATGTGCATCAGGTAGTTTTCTAAGACTAAGTTGTAAGGGAGTCACTCATGTGTATTAGTGGAGAGACTTCACATGTCAGGATTTCCCTAGCTGGATGAAAGCACAGTCTGGCCAACAAAAGCAGATGTGTCCGGCAATGGCCCCAGCAGAAGCAGAGCCAGAAAGAAAACCATTTTTGCCTTGGTGGATCTTCCTATGCATCCACAGGCCAGTAAATTCAAAGATGGGGCCTTTTTGAGAGGGTGTGGGTGGATGGGTAACTCCTGGTGAGGACACTCCCTGCACAGATGCAGATTTATAATCTTAGAGAGTTACCTGGGGTGTTGTGGTTTACTGGTAACTAGAGGTTAGGCAACTTCCTACCTGGGTGACCCTGGCAGGTCACTTTGCCGCTTTCTGCCTCAGTTTCTTCATCTGTAAAATGGGCATAGCAAGTGCACAAGTGAGATGACTGAGGCACTTAATAAATATTCTTTTCCTTCTGTTCCCTATCCCTGACCCTCATGGTCACACAGTCGATTTGTGGCTGAAGGAAGATTGAAACCAGGCTGGTTCTGCATCTTACCTCACTCTTTGTCAAATACAGAGGATATGCAAATTGTATAGAGCCATTTCAAGAAGAAGCCCAGAGAGTGTGCAGGAGGGAGCCCCAAGCTCTAGTTGTGAACACATCGATCAAACATACAGACCACAGGTCACGTGGAAGCCACAGCACTCCCCAATATGGCCTGAACTGGATGAAAATGCATTTGAGAAAGGTTTTACAAACTGAGTGAAAGTGGAATAAAACCAAGATAATATTACATTTGAAAACCATTTAAATATGGGGCCTGCAGAGAGCCTTCCATATACTTTAGTAGCCTCCATTTCTACGTGACTTGGACACCATGGGTTTAGAAGAAGCTAGGCAATGCATGAATTTCTGTGTCAGTTCCCTCCTTCCACACAGAAAAGAGGAGAGGGGTCTGAAGTTGGCCATTTGTAGGCTTGCCCATGGCTGCTGGCGATGTCGAGGGTTGTGAACTCCAGGCAATCGGGCCACGCTTGGGTTCTGAATTTCTCTGTCAAGAGTGACTGCCGCACCCCTGGTTCCCCAGAAAATTTCATTGAGCCGCGCCAGGCAGGTGGAACCTAATTAACGAAGCATTAGTATGCCTGAAGGAATGTTGCTAGGGCAGGCTAATAAAATCACACAATAAACAGATTAAAAAAGAAAAATTGGAGTTGCAAATGTGAGACCAAAATAGAACCTGGAATGAACTGTTGACTTCCTAGATGGGCAAGAGCAAGAGTGCCTTCTATGGCAGTTTCAGAAAAGAGGCATGCAGATTAAGGAGACAGAGCACAGCCCTCCATGGATCATCTGCTCCTTTCCCCCCAGGTTGGGAGGACACAGCCATGTGGCCAGTAGGCATGCGGGTTGCCCACAACTGTTTTCAGATAGAAGTGAGGCGGTCTTAACGGAAGAGTCAAGCTCGATCCTTGCCAGGGTGGTTGTTGCTTTTCCCAAACGATGGCCAAACGAAGGAAGCTTTCTCCTGGTACAGGACTCAGCACAGAGCTGGCTGGAAAGTTTGCTCTGTGACATATGTCCTCCAGGAATTGGACTGGCTGAAGTAAGTGAAAGGAGTTAATGTGATTGGGCACAGCAACTCAGTCTGCCATTGGGAGAGGTTAAGGCTGGCGGATTGCTTGAGTTCAGGAGTTCTGAGCTATAGTACGGTTCGCATAGATTAGATGTCCTCACTAAATCCAACAGTAATACAATGAAACCCTGAGAACAGGTGTATCCATGGTCTGCCTGAGAAAGGGTGAACCAGGCCAGGTCAGAAAAAATGAGCCAAAAGCTTTGGTTCCAATAGGTATTGGACTCTGTTCTGTAAGCGGTCATGGCATCTCCATCCTGAGACAGGCTAAAAACCCAGGCTAAAAACAAAGAAAGAAAAAAAGGAGAAAGGAAAAGAAATAATGAGACCTCTCTTCTAACCTGCATCTCAAATTGATGAGGTCTTGGGATCAAGCTCCAGCCAGTTCTTCCCCTCTAGTTCCATGATGCATTGGAAGAATGTAATGGGATTAAGCCAAAGAAGGGAGAGCCTACTTCAGAGCCCATCATTTGGCCTCTGCCTCAGTATCTTTCTATTTCCCCCAGCACAGAATGCTCTGCTTGGCCCAGTCTTATCTCAACCTGCCTTGGTCACGCTTATTGCACGTTATTCTTTCTCTTAATATTCCAGCTAAAGTGGCCTACTTTCCTCAGCCACAGCATTCTTCCTGCCATGTCTGGGATGCCCTCCCTTTTTCCTTTCATCTCTTTGACCCCCTTAATCCCTTTTAGGCTGAGCTTAGATGCCTCCTCCTGTAAGAGACCTTTGTGGAGTCTTCAAGTTTTAGTGCTCATTGCCCTTCCTCGATCCAACACAGCTTGTTGAATACGAGTGCTGGTCCAAGAGGTAGGAAGACTAGATTTCAAAGACCACTTCAGATGGCCATGTGACCAGGGGCGAGTAACAGCCTCATCTAGAGAATGGGGATAATGATAAACTCTATGTCATATGTATAGGACTTTGTAAGACGAAGGTGTTGCATAAATACTGTTATTATTATGAACATCATTTTGCAATTACTTTGTGTAATGAGGCAGTGAGATTTTTCACTGGCTAAAATAGACCCTCAAAGCTAAGAAAGCACTGTGGTGCAGTAGAAAAAAAGATTGGACTTATTATCAGGGGACCTGACTCTACCACTGACTGTGTAAACTTGAGGAAATCACCTGTTCTCCTAGCTCTGGTTTCCTTACCTTTACAATGAGGGAGCTGGGCTAGATTATCTTTAAGGTCCCTCCCTGCCCTAGATCCATGATTCTAAGATTCTAATGCAGGAATTGGGGCCAGGCTGATGAATAAAAATGACCTTGTCTCTCCCTTGTTGTTTTAAAATCTACCTCTTGCAGGCTCAGCTAGAGAGGGGCTTGGGAATTTCTAACCTTAAGTCAGATAGTTGTCTAAAACATGGGACTGCATTGTCTGCCTCAGACATAAAGGTTGTAAAAAGACTTAATCTTCGCTTTGAGCTACTCTATGTGTCTTGTTAGCTGAATATGGTGGCTATGGCTAAAGAGCAATTGACTTTCTGTTATTAGGGAAAGTCACGGTACCCTAGAAGACTAGAGCCTGTATGAAAGACGGTTGTCTTTGGAAGCAAGGAGCAGTGCCCAAGAGCCACCATGAGACCATAAGAGCTGAGACCAGGTACTTGGCCTTCACTAGCAGCCATTGAGAGAGTACTATACCCAATGAAAATGCCATCCATAACAGAAATCAGACAGGGATGTTTTCACCAGATATAATTTAGCCCTGTAGATCAAAGGTATAAGTTGCATTCTTGTGCATTCTAGTCATGTGACTTCTTTACTCGCTCGCTCCTTCATGATATGCTGTGACCACATACTTTTGCTGTATGTTGTGCCACTTGTGCGTGTATATTCATACTCTAGCTTATGTAAGTATTTGTAGAAGAGTATGCCCCAGCTTTATGGAAGAGATTTTTTACAGATATATATTTTTTCATTATTCTATTTCCTATCTTTGCTTTGAACTATTGTTTTATTCGAATTTGCACTACAATTTCCACTGGGCTGGAACCAATTAACTTTGAATAGTGCAAATTCAAATACATGTAACAACTCCAGGGGATTCATTATTCACACTAATTGGGCTCTAGCTGTAATTCTGTCTTCTTGCTGACTAGAAAAAATGGAAACACATTAGTGGGGGCTAGTGAGCTATGTTTTGGCTGATGGGTGACAGATGGATTGCGATGGGAGAGACTTGAGGCAGGGAAGCCAATTAGGAAGCTGTTTGAATAGTTTAGATATGAAGTGACATGGATCTGAAACTAGGTGGTGTCTGCATGCATGGAGAGAAGAGGGATGTAGAGGAGAGATATTGGGGAGGGAGGAAAAACAAGGGTTGGACATGAGGGGGAAAGACAGCAGAATTGAGGGCAACCCCAAGGTTGTTAAACCTTGGAAGAGGATGGCAAGGGGCAGAGATGTACATTTTTGGACATGGCCACTGTTTGGATCTGGCAAGCCAGATAGCCATATTATCTTTATTTTATTACATGAGGCTCTCCTTCCCCCCCCCCCAATTTTGCCTCTCTTGGTTTTTATTTGGATGTGGGGTATTGGAGGAGAGGGGTTAACTATAGTGATGCTGTAAAAGACAAGCAAAGCCAAGGCTATTATAACATTAAAAATAAGTTAAGAAATAACAAATTCAGGAAAATAAAGGAAATCCCGAAGGGAGCTGACAGGCATGGTGTGTTGTATAAAGGGATCTCCTGTTATTTATGCTAAGAAGTCTGCCCACCATCAATACATGTAAACAAACTTTATGGACTAGTCCAGGAGACGGACATTAAGGCCTCAGGGAGGAAACCACCATTCTGATTCCTAAAAGTGTTTATAAGTGCATCTTCTATTAGTGCTCATAACATGGATCCATCTCCACCCAGTGGGAGGTGGGGGAGACAACTCCCTCCAAGGTAGCATTCAGGCAGAGCTCTGTCAGTCACCACTGCTCTCCAGTGAACTTGGAGCCCTCTTTATTTCCAAGCACAGTGGGCCTGGTGTCTGCCCTGGAACAGGCTGGAGGTTTTGCTGGAGGCCCTGGCTAAGGGTGTATAATTACATCTAAGTTGTAATTGGTGATTGATTATACATTAGTAAAAGCTTTAGTTTCTTTACATCATTAGTCAATGTTTGTTTGTTTGTTTATTTATTTATTTATTTATTTATTTATTTATTTATTTATTTATACCAGATTTGGAGTGAGCACATACCCACCCTGCCCCCTCATGACTTTACTGGATTTGAGGGATACACAGATCTTTGCCCAACCATATGCAGTGGCTTATCTTATTACAGAAAAGCAACTGGGGGCAGCTAGGTGGCGCAGTGAATAGAGCATCATCCCTGAATTCAGGAGGACCTGAGTTCAAATCTGGTCTCAGACACTTAGCACTTCCTAGCTGTGTGACCCTGGGCAAGTCACTTAACCCCAGCCTCAAAAAAAAAAAAAAAAAAGAACCAGGAGATCATTATAATACATGATGATCAACTCTAATGGACGTGGCTCTCTTCAACAATGAGATGATTCAAACCAGTTCCAACTGTTCAGTGATAGAGAGAGCCATCTACACCTAGAGAGAGAACTATGGGAAATGAGTGTGGACCACAACATAGCAATTTCCTTCTTTCTATTATTGTCTGTTTGCATTTTTGTTTTCCTTCTCAGGTTTTTTCTTTCTTTCTAGATCTGATTTTTCTTGTGCAGCAAGATAACGGTATAAATATGTACACATATATTGGATTTAACATAGACTTTAACATATTTAACATGCATTGGACTACCTGCCATCCAGGGGAGGGAGTGAGGGGAAGAAGGAGAAAAGTTAGAACAGAAGGTTTTGCAGGGGTCACCGTTGAAAAATTACCCATGCATAGGTTTTGTAAATAAAAAGCTATAATAATAATTATAAAAAAAAGAAAATAATATGCATGATCCATTATGTACATTTCCTTCTTCAGTTCATTTGACAGATGAACAGATGGAGGCAAACAGGGTCTTGTCCAGAGTCTCAGAGCAGATGAAATTTGAACTCAGATCTTCCCGATTCTGGGCCTGAGCCTAGAGCTTTATTGCCAGTTAGCTGATCCTCACTGTTTGCCAAATTGAATTGATTTGGATTTGACAGTTGGAGAACTCTTTTATGAAAGACTTAAATACTGTCTTGACACATGAAGAAATGGAAATTCCAGGGAGGCAAGGGAGTTGGCCCAAACTAGATGGGTGACAGAGCTCAGGGTTCTTGGCTCCTCCTCCAGACTTCTTTCCCTAGCTCTGCTCTCCCCCTACCCCTAATTCATTGAGATGTCATTGAGCCCCAGGGGTCCCTGCTTTCAGAGCAGGGCAAGAGTCCATACATCAGTCAGTGAACTTGGGAAAGTGAGTTCGGGGAGATCTGGAGTGCAAATCCAGAAACAGGAAACTTGGTGGTCTGACAGAAGCAGTATAAGCTGGAGCTCTGGCTTTCCATTACTCAGGGACTAGCTTAGTCAGAAGGAGGCTGCCTGACTGCCAAGGTTTACCTAGGAGGCCCCAAACATCTAGAGCACGACTCTAGCAGCTCATGGCTTTAGAGATGTCTGTAAACAAGGGCACTGAGCTAAGAGATCTGGGGTCCTGGCACCTCTTTGGAAAAAGACTGTCCAGGGCAGCTAGAGCTGTGTACCTTCTTGGGGTGACCATGGCAATGGGGGCTCCTGGACAAGCTTAGCTGGTTTCTTCATTGCACCAATGGAGCCATTAACACCTTCTTCTTTAGATGATCAAGAGAATGTTTGCCTGTAAGAAATACCCTGAACACGATTAGGTGGAGCAAGTAAAAAGATGAAGAAAATGCTTCCATTGTCAAGTTAATTTTTTTTAAAATCAAAGTCTTTCTTCCTCTCCCCAATTCATGATGATTTCATTTGTATGAAAGAAAGTAAGAAAGCAAGCCCCATTCTTGGTTGCTATAAGAAGTGTGGGCTTTTTCCGCTCTCAGTGCACACTTCTGCTCCCTCCTCTTCACTCCCTCACTGATTCAAGGTCTCATTGCATCCACTAGACTAGAGTGATAACCACGGCTCACTAGATCCGCTTTGGGGTCATGGGCTAATAGGATCATAAATCTCTGGGTAATTTCTCACAGAGCCCGAATTGTCTCCCAGTCGCCCATTCACGATGCCATTTTCATGGCTTCCCCATTGTTTATGTGAAAAATGGATGCCTAGGTAATTGGCAAATTGTGCAAAATCCTTCCATCATGCATGTTATTCCTTTCCTCACTTGTTTACATCTTCTCTGCATAATTAATAGGCTGCATTAGGCTCCAAATTAATATCCTGAACCTCCTTAGCTTTGGCTGCCATTTGACTAGTTGACATTCTCTTGATGTTGCTGCCAAATATTGTATTGGGTAATTTTTTTTTAATTTAGCAAGTAATGCTTCTGTATGCTGGAAAGAACACTTGGGTCCCTCCTTCCCCACTTTATGACCAAAAGGTTGGAGCCTTCATTAGGGTGATTTTTTTCCTAGAAGTGACGGTTCTGATTCAGAGCTGGCATTATACCAGTGCTGCACACGGCACTATGAAATGAGGGAGGCTTTTAAAGTCAAAGATGATAATGGCAGAGGTGACAGATTGATTGACTTGTTGGTCTCGAACTGTGTGGCAAGGGTAGGAGAGTAGTGAACCCAAGCATTTTATTGTAAGGCTCAGCAAGCTGGGAATTGTAGGTAAATAGTGTGAGGAGGATTTAGGCAGAGGATCGTTCTTGCCATCTATCATCTGGGGCAACTATACCTGCCCCCCTTTCCCTGTGATCCTTTTCAATGCATAAAAATGGCATAATGTTTAGTATTTCGGCTGGGGAAAATTGGAGATTATCCTTTTGTCTGGGTAATGACGGGTAAAAAAAAACCAGAAAAATAATAAAAATAATACATTTAATCATTATTAAATTTATTTAAAAATTTTTTTCTGTTTTTTTTTTAACTAAAGGTTTTTATTTTCAAAACCAATGCATGGATAATTTTTCAGCATTGATCCTTGTAAAACTTTGTGTTCCCAATTTTTCCTGACCTTTTCCCCACCCTCTCCCCTAGATGGTAAGTAATGCAATATATGAAAAATGATTAAATTTAAAGAAGGCCACGGGACAAAAATAAATCTTCCATGAATAGTCAGGATCCAGATCAATCTTAACTGACTGAAATGAGGACAAATCTAATAAGATTAAATATATTAACAATAAATGTCAAGTCTTCCCCTTGGGTTTAAGAAATCACTTTACAAATATAGGATAATAGAGGTGGGGCCAAGATGGTAGAATAGTCAGGACTTGCCTGAGCTCTCCCCCAAACCCTTCCAAATACCTTTAAAAAATGACTCTGAACAAATTTTAGAGCCACAAAAAGATACAGGGAGTTAATTTCCCCCCTAAAGACAACTTAGAAGATTGGGAGGAAAGGTCTGCTACACCATGATGGGAGAGTAACACAAGTGCTGGCAGGAGTCACTTTGGGTGCTGTGCTATTGTCTCTTCCCATTGTGTTTATTTTTATAAGAAGGTTAGTACAAAATCCTGGAAGATATAGAACACGTTTGGGTACTCAGTGTAAATTCAATGCCAGTGAGTTGAGTTGAGCATCCTTTGGGGACCTTGCATAGGCCGTGCTATCACAGATTCAGTCCCAGCAAACCAGAAGTAGGCCTTAGGAACCATTGAATTGTAACAGCAGGAGCAACGGGCAGTGGGAGCAGCGGCAACAACTTCCGGATCACTCAGCCCACAGAGTGGAGGGGTCGAGCCGCTGGTGAGAAAGAATTCAGTCTCTTTACCAACACCAAAGAAAGACTGTTGCTTTGTCCATACTCAGGTCCAGAATGTAGTCCTGGCTCACAGAACCAGGGTCAGGGGGACTGTTAAGTACAGTATATTAGTAGACAGATGTCGCTAGACAGTATTTATCTGAAGAAGACTAGTTGACTCCTACTGAGACTGAAGTTTACTAGTCAGCTAATGAGACATAGTTGTTAATGACTCCTCCATTTCCTATTCTCCTGCATATATTTGTCTGTTTATATGTTAACATCCCCCCCCCACCAAATGTAAGCTGCTTGAGGGCAGAGGCTATATGTCTGTCATTTATTTCCACTACCTTGTACGTAGTAGGCACTTAATGAATGGCTGGGTTGGGTAGAAATGGATTAGGCTAGATTGCATTGGGTTAACTAGTGCCCAGGAGGAGGGATTGGGTAGGATGGGGAGTAGGTCCACTGAGCTCTGCCCTGAACAGACCACTTAGTCCAGGACATCATGGTTTAGGAAGGATATTAATAAACTGGCAAGAGTCTGGTAGAGGATTGAGGATTGCTTAAAGGAAGTGGGAGTGTTACTCTGCAGAAGAGACCTTGGGAGTCAAATGAAATTTCTCCTTTTATTACAGATTTCTAAGGTTGCTACTGGTTTGCAGGATCTGTGGCCCAGGAGCCACAGAGGGACTCCTTGGGGTGTCCGCAACAGCTCCGGGTGCATTCCTAGGGGTATCTCCAGCTCCGACATCTGCTCTGGAGCCAGCAGGTGCTTTGCTGAGTTTTCTACAAAGCATTTCAACTGGAGTAATTTATCACATCCATCCCTACCCCTCAATCGTCTGTGTGAAAATGATAAATGATTATACCTTTATTTTTATTTCTTTTGGAACTGCCAACTCTGACTATTTACAGGAGATCATTATATTTTTATGGATCTTAAGTGTTTCTGCTGAATCTGCAAAGCAAATGGTTCCAACAACTTGGTTTGCCTTAAAAAACCCTGCTAATATAAAAGCACTCAATTTTGGGTGTGGGAAAGGACCTTTACTCCCACCTTCTTGGAGTGCACACAGGATCCCAAAACAGTGATGATGTGTTGGGGAACAGGAATCCCATCTTTATTGTCACTTGTGATGAAAGGGACCCTCCTTTCCATTTCCTTGGCCCACTTCTCACTACTGTTTGCTTTGGTTAACTTTCTAGAGATAAATAAGAGTCTGCAGCCAACTTTAAGTCCTACCTCCTTTAGATTGTGAGCTCTTTGAGGGCAAGCACTATTTGTATTTCCAGAGCTCATTACAGTCCCTGGTGCTTAGTAGGTGCTTAAAGTTTGTATTCTTCACTTAAATTTGCAACCTTTTGGTACTTTCCCCCCTTTCCTGGCAGGTCCCAAACCCCCCCATCTCATTCTGTATTGTCTGACTAGACTAGTCTGCTGGGGTGTTAGCAGATTTGGGGTACCAAGTACGTACACCTGTGCACAGTTAACAGGCCCAGCCTCGTGTTCCCGAGACAGATTGATACAGGATTGCATAGATTCAGGAGTCACTTTGGGTGCTGTGCTATTGTCTCTTCCCATTGTGTTTATTTTTATAAGAAGGTTAGTACAAAATCCTGGAAGATATAGAACACGTTTGGGTACTCAGTGTAAATTCAATGCCAGTGAGTTGAGTTGAGCATCCTTTGGGGACCTTGGTTTGAGCTGGGGGGAGAAAAATGACCCAGTTTCTCTTTGTTTTCTTCTCCCCAAAATGAGAGCGACAGCTGAATTCTTCCTAGAGCTGAGGAGAGAAAGGTGAATGTTGTTCCTTCATTGCCTGTGAAGTCTCTGCCGAAGTTCTCACTCTGGCCCTCAGAGCTCTCCGTGGTCTGACTTTGCCTTCCTCTGGGACCCTCACTCTGTGATGTGCTCGAAACATTCTGGACTCCTTCTCCCATTCCTTCTCCTGCTCTCTTCTCACATAGAATGACTCCCTCCTTCCTGCTCTTTTGGACCCATCTCAAGGTCCACTTCTTCCATGGAGCCTTCCATGACAATCTTACAGCGCTATTTCCCCTTCTCCGACTCCCTTGCATTTATTACCTAGCTGTAGCCAGCTTGACACCAGATGATATTCTGACTTGGGTGGCTCTCAATTTGCATGGCTGGGGGTCTTGTCATCCCAACTGGATTGCAGTCGACTTGAAAGCATTGCCCTCGGTAGAATCAAGCTTGGACACAAAGGAGGCGAGTGGGAAAAAAAATGAAGCTTTGATTAGAAAAGGAAAGCAAGCAGAGACAAAGACTTTTTTCTTTGACTACCGACTAGCAATTCACTGCAGTCTCTTTCCTTTTTTCCTTTTCCTCTTCTTTCTGAGTCCATGAGCGTTCTCCATTGAAGCTCAACTCTCTTGGCTAAGTGTTGTTTTGTTATTGCTCCTTTTCAGCAACATTCACCTAGTTTGCCAAGTTGCTGAGACAACCCCATGCTGCATTGTTAATTTCTCATTCCCACTTTCAACCTTTCTCCCTGCTCCAACTCCTGAGAATGCATTTATGCTCATTTGCATTGATTTGTGATAATTTTTATTCTGAAAGAATCTTTGTATTTCAGCAAGCTTCCTTTCCAGAAACTTTCTGAGGCCAGAAATCCAAATGGAGAGCTTCTGAAAGTAAGCAGCTTGCTTTAAACTAAATTCAGAGTGAACACGGGAATTTAGCAATCCCGTATGGCTGTTTTCCGAGAAGAATTTAGAAATTCCTAGATGCTGTTTGTTTGTCTCGGGATCCACTTCGAGGATTCTCTTATGCGTCTCGGCCAGCCGAAGGTTGACTCTGAAGCCATCTGTTTCATAGAGTGGTAAACTGAGGCCTAGAGAGGCCGAGCCATCACATGTAGCAAGTGTCAGAGCTGTAGGACATTAGAAGGAAGGGTGTGAAGTTTTACAAACATTGCTGGCATTGCATTGGACACCCTAAGTATCTAATCGAACTGTATTCCACAGATGTGATACCAGGTGAACAGAGTCCTTTGGGATATCTGCCTGGTCTTGTTGCTTTGGCTAAATTAAGTCTCAGGAACTGAAGTTTCCAGAACCTCGAAAAGGATTTTCATTGATCATTGCTATGGTAGAAAGTGTGTTATTGAATAGGTATTCAATAATATGTAGATTTTTCCGAGAGTGACCTTTGAAGCAAATACCATTTGTTCTCGAAGGATTAGACGCAGGAAAAAGCCTCCTGCATTCTGTGTGGGCCATGCCATAGAAAGGTCTGGCTTGCTCTCTGAAGGACCCCATGGGAAGAAAGACATGATCAAGATAGGGGGTCAAAATGAGGCTGTGGGATCAGTTGGTAGTATGGCTCTGGCCCCATTCTTATAGTCAAAGAACTATCAGCCCACATGTGTTTGACTCAAAGCCTGATCTTGTGAGGATAGGGGTGATACACAGTGGAAGTCGCTTTGGATTTGGAGTCAGAGGTGAAATTTGAACTGAGTTCAAATCCTGCCTGTAGCACTTGCTCCTCCTGTGACCTTCAGGGTCTTCCATGTGGTCCAGACAGCATCTCATGCCTTTTCTGGCTCTATGGCTAACAGATTCATGTACAGCCTGAGACCATTCTGAGGAGAGATTAAAACTGCTCTGTCCCATGATAGAGTCCCCTCCTGTAGTCTAAGTGATGTGTTCTTGTTTTCCTCTCCCTCACTTCCTGAATTGCAGCTTCTGGCTTGCCTTGATTCTTACTACTTTCAGGATCTTTCTCTCTGCAATCTGTTTTTCTCGTAGACATCCTAAAGGACAGGTATGACCATGTCACTCCCTTGCTCAGGGAGTTCTAAGGGCTCCCTATTGCCTCTAAAACAAAATTGAACCTTTAATGTCTCGCAATGAAAGCTCTCTATGGTCTGATTCCAGCCTAGCTTTCCAGGCTTTCCTCATATTAATCACCTTCATCCTTTGCTTCAAGGCCTTTCCTGATTTCCCCTCCCTCACATTATTTTGTATTTACTTTGCACATATTTTATATTCATTTAACTTTGTTCTTGGGGACCCTCATCTCCAGTTCTTAGTCTTTACATTGTTGTTACAGAAATTGTTATACTGGATGTGCTCATTTTGTTCTGCATCAGTTCATACAAGTCTTCCCAATTTTATCTGACTTGGTGCCTTTTTATCATTTCTTAAGGTGCAATAGGATGTCACCTCTTTGGGGGCAGGGATAATTTCCTTTTCAGCTTTGTATCCCCAGAACCTACTAGCATCTTACCTGCCACATAATGGACACTAAATAATTGCTTGTTGAATGAATGGTTTCCAGATGCTTGGTTCACTCCAAGTCACCCACTGACTTTGGGCCTGAACCTGTGTCCACTCTCAGCCAGGGCAGCTAAGGTGTGCCACAGGGTACAGAGCTCTGGACCTGGAATTAGGAAGAATGGAATTTGGATTTGGTCCCGGAAGCTTCCTAGCTATGTCAGTCTACACAAATCACTTGCCTTCTGTCTGCCTCAGTTACCTCATCTGTAAAATGAGCCAGAAAAAGAAATGGCAAGCCACTCTATTATCTCTGCAAAGAAAACCCCAGATGGAGTAGACGAAGACTCAGATGGGACTGAAAAATGAACACCAACGGGTACTGCAGGGGTTTAATTTTTTTTAAATTTTGCTTTTGTTTTTAAATGCCTGCTCAAAAGGGCTTTGATGGAGATTGCACAAATGTGGTTTCTATGAAAAAAGAATATTTAGGAAATGCATTGATATAGGTTAAATTTGGTATCAAATCCACTTTTTTCTCCCCTATTTATACTGAATGTTTAGATATAATTTTTCATGACCACTAAAATATTAAAAATTCTTACATATCTCATTTTAGAAAGCCTTTAACATTGGAGTAAAAGGGATGTACCTCATACATTTCAAACTAAATACTCAGAAAAAATACACCATCCTTTTTAATTCTACTCAGGGTTCTGAAACCCTCCTATTACCACCTAAGAGTCAGGGGAGATTGGCCTGCTCTGCTGGCTCACTGTTGTGTAAAATGCATTAAAAGCAAAAAAAAAAAAGGCTCTTAGCTGCTGCCTTTGCAGGACTCCAAAGCCAGCCAACACCAGTGCCATTGACAGATCCACAGTTTATGTCTCAGGAAAATAACTGCCCTCCATAGACAGGCCAGTAGAACTGACCAGGATAGGGCCAAGAAGGGGCAGCTAATTGTATTTGAGCCAGCAAAAACCTCAAGCAAGAAATAGACTACACTCCCTCCCCTCCCCTTTGTTTCATTTGGAAAATAATTTCTACTTTGTGTCATTCTGAACTTCACAAACACCCACAAACCCAAACCTGAAAAGAATAACAAAAGACGATTGGAAACGCAACTGTGAATCTCAGTTATACACAGCTCATTTTTAAAAAGTATATAATAAATTCAGTACAGTTTTACAGCTGACCTGTTTGCCTGTATCTCTCGATTACCATCCTTCTGTTGTGTGATTTTTAAAAAATACTTTGACTTTTGTTTCTATAATCCTTTTTTCTGCCATCACTATCACTATTCCTATTATTATTATTATTATTATTATTATTATTATTATCCCCACTATTCTCATCCTTCCCCCCATCCCAAAACAAATTCCCTTGCAACTGGCCGTGGGTGAAAATGTCTGTCTCGTTCTTCTCTTTCAATATGTGGGTAGCATGATTCCTAAAATGGGCCTCTACACCTGTAGTTGGTCATTGAACCAATGACCAAAGTTCTTAAATCTTTCACAGTTATTACTCTTTACATTGTTGTTACAGAAATTGTTATACTGGGTGTGTATACTGGGTGTGCTCATTTTGTTCTGCTTCAGTTCATACAAGTCTTCCCAATTTTATCTGACTTGGTGCCTTTTTTTTTTTAATCATTTCTTAAGGTGCAGTAAGATTACCTTAGGTTTATTTATTTGCCATCGTTTTTTCCCATCATTTCTCAATTGTTGGGTACCTTTTTTGTTTTCAGTTCTTTGTTACAACAAAAGCACTGCCATAAATATTTTTGTCTGTGTAGGTCCTTTTTCTCTTTCTTTGATCGCTTTGGGATATTATAGCAGTGCTGCTGAGTCTTGGGTTATGTATGGGCAGCTAGATGGTGCTATATTGCATAGCTCATTGGCCCCAGAATCATGAAGAATCAAGTTCAAATTTGGCTTCAGACAGTTATTATATGTGTGATTCTGGGTAAGTCACTTAATCGTCATGATAAACTACAAATCCAAGAGAATGAAGCTGAAATATGTCACCTCCTGATTGCTGAAACTCACCTCCTGCAGAACACTGACGAATTTAAAATGTAGAAAGATTTATACTTTTTCAAACATGGCTAAAATAGGAATTTGTTTTGCTGGAGCAAGTAGATAAGAATTGAGGTATCTATTTTTAATTTTAAAAATTTGTTTGGTAGATTTTCTTCTCTTCTGATTAAGATTAGATAGTGGTTTTCTATTAACTTTATTTTTTAAAAGCTACTCATTTTATTTAATAGTTCATTTTTTAAACTTTCAATTTTGTTGATCTCTGATTTTCAGAAGTCTGATTTTATAGTCTAGTTGAATTTTTTGACTTTTTTTCTTTTTCTAATTGCATAATTTAGAAATCTTTACATTTTCTGTTTTTGATAAAAGGTTTTAGAGATAATATATTTCTCCCTAATTATGTTTTTGATATATCCCCCGAATTTTGGTATGTTACCTTCCTGTGGCCATTGTCTCTGATAAAAGTAATTGGTGTTTCTTCAGTTTATTCTTTAACCTACTTATTGTTTAGTATTAAATTTATCTAGTCTTTGTTTAAGTTCTTTATTGAGTATAATTTTAATTGTGCTATAGTTAGCAAAATATGTGTCTCATAGTTTTGCTTTTTGCCATTTATTTATGAAGATTTCATGCCCTAGAATACTGTCAATTTTTACAAACATAACATTTTGCTTCGGTCCCATTCTTTTAGGAACAGGCCAGCTAAATTTCTTTTCAAGGTTCTAGGATACCTTGAAAGGGTTTATAGATTTCTCTTTTCTTTTGGCTCAAACCCTAATTGGCTACATTCCCTTTTTACAAAGAAATATTTACTTCAAAAAGATATCAAGAAAACACATACATATATTTTTCCTGTTACATTGGAGGAATAATCCTCTCTCTTAATCCTTTGTGCTGGGGGGAGTTAGACTTACACTTAGCTCAGTCGACTACATAACTTTGGTCCCACCAAGTCCATGTATATAATTTTTGCATTATTGATGGATGAATCCATTTGATGAGCTGGAATTCCAAAGGACACGCCAAGAAATAGTTTCTTGCTCTTTTAGGCATCAGCGTTGGCCTAGTTACAACAACCAGCCTGTATTCTTCCTCCTAAATTCATTTAATTTATATTCAGAGACCAAATTGGACATTCCTTTCTTGGCACTTAGAATGTAAAAGAATGAACAAGAAATCCTATATGTCCCTGAGAAGTGGAATGAATGGAGGTTTCCCTAAAAGATCCTTTTTTTCTCAAATTTTAATTACATATAATAAGTGAAAGTCACCAAGTTTCCCTAAGGCACAAATGCAGCAAAAAGATGGCTTGCACTAATTCAGGACCCTTTGAAGACTCCAATAGTTCTAGCAATCCAGCCAATGAAAAAGGCTTCTCTTAACCACTTAGCAGGTCAACTGGAATGCCTTAGAGAATGTTTGCACATGTTTCAGTCTCTCTAAGCATGTCATCGTTATTCTTTAGGAAGTTGCTGCATAGCATCCTCTCTATAGGTATAACCATCTTTGCAAACTTATAGGGACCACACATGTGCAGAACTTCATTATATAAATATGTCATTCACAGCGGATAATATGTACATTCTTTTTGATTCCCATTCAGGGATAGCCAGAGATTTTTCATATCTACCTTTTATAAAAATATCTTTGATTTCTTAGTTTCTTTTTTTTTGTTTGTTTATTTGGTAGATTTGTCTTAGTCTGAAAGTGACATTTAAGCATTATAGTTTTGTCGTCTCTAATCATAATAAAATTGATTTTTCTTGTTAGTATTTAGATGCTATGCCAATTGGTACTATATATTGAGTAGTAATGTTATTTCACTATCTATGGTGCCTTTAAGTATAGTGTAGTTTCCCTGTTTACCTATTTGAACCCTGTCTATTTTTACTGTGGCCTTGCCTGAGACCATTATTTTTCCCTCTGCTTTTAAAAATTAGCCTGAAGCATACTAAATTCTGCTCCAATCCCCATTTCAACTCTTTTTGACTTTATGGTTGAAGTATCAAAATATGGAATGCTTTGCCAATTTGAGTATTATCCTGCTATAGTTGTTCTGTTGGTGTTGTTCAGTCTCATTTCACTCTGTAACCCCATTTGGGGTTTTCTTGGTAAAAGATACTGGGCTGTTTTTCCATTTCCTTCTGCTCATTTTACAGATGGGGAAACTGAGGCAAAAAGGGTGAAGTGACTTGCCCAAGGTCACATAGCTAGTAAGTGTCGGAGGCTTGTTTTGAATTAATGAAGATGTGTCTTTGTGGCTCCTCTGTGCCACCTAGCTGACCCCACCCTAGTATAAATGCTAATATTCTCTGTATCATGTTTAATTTCAGTATTTGAACTAAACACTCTCTCTTCCTTCATCTTATCAAGCAGAAAACAGGTTTTGAGAGGGCAATGAACTTGCTCCACAAAAATTTGTTGATTGAAATATAATCAAAAGGAGATGGTCTTTAATGAAGACTGAACTTCTTTCCCTGCCCCAGCCAGACTAAACACCAGCTGAGAAGATGAGGTTTCTGTGGGCTATATGGGACCTAGCCTTCTCTAATGTGACCTCATGAGGTACCCCCAGGGAGTAAATACCCTGATAGATTTGAGTGCTTTTAAGTTTTCAATGGACTAGGACATGGCAGAGGACACCCATGTTTGCTTGACCACAGAGTTGAAAGCAGGCCAGCTCAGATAAAAGCCAACAGGAAGGATGGAGGTGCCCAATTGAGCCATTATCACTGGGAGATCCAGGTTATGGTCTGCCCGCAAGCCAAGAGGATATGATTCACGTGCTCACCTAGCTGATCAAATTGTAAAAGTGGATCATCTGGCATGATGGAGAGCTCCACATACCAGGTTGGGGATAGAGAGGAATCTGAGTGAGGATTCAAGTCCCTAAAGCACTCAGTGCCCAGCTGGAATGGGCCCAAGAGCATATCAGGAAGTGGGTTGCCAGAGAAGCCTGGGATAGTGAATGCCCATAAGGCTAGGGGAGGAGGTCAAGGCCAAAGTGGATCAGCCTAGAGAGAAGGCTTTCAGGACTGCCTGAGATCCTAGCGACACTTACTGCATCACTTTCCAATGGCTAGGGGGGGCCAGAATCCTCTCACTGGGGTCCTACAGTTCCTTCCAATTACCCTCTACCCAAGAACCTTCACTGAGCCATGTGCCCCATCATTCACAGCCTCCCTCTATCACCTACTATTGGAGAACCCTTTGATAGACTTAATGACTCAGTTCCTTAGGAGCCCAATTTCTGCTTACAATCAGGGACGTGCTGGGAAATGTTGCTCAACTTGCTGTTTGGGGAAAATTGCATTACAACACACATTTAAGTTTTATTTCCCTTATTAACATTTTCTCCATCACTTTCTTATTATGCCAACATAATAATCAAGCCTATATTTGTGGCATTTGCCATTTTCTGAGGTGTAAATGAAGACTGAGCTATTGTCTCTCATGAGCCCATTTGAGCTGCCTCCAGCACACCCCTAATTGTCTTTGTAGATTTAGGCTCGATTCAACGATAAAATGAAAGCCTTCTTGCCTAGCAACAACTAACAAAGAAATAATGGCAATTCCAAAAATCTAGTTGGCTCGGTACAAAAGGTAGAGACAAACTTGCCGGTTTAAAACTCAATAATTGATTAACTAGCAGTTGAATTGGGACAAAGCACAGGAGCCAGTGGGGCCTAGTGGAGAGAATGTCACACTTGGTTCAAATTCTCCATCAGACAGTTACTCACAAGTTACTTAACCCCTCTCTAGTTTCTTCATCTATCAAATGGGCTAATACTGGTGCAAATTATCTCACAGGGTCTTTGGGAAGCCTACGTGAAATGATGCATTATAAAGCATTTGGCAAATCTTAAATTGCTGCATTTGTTATTGTTATTATTAAGGAAAACTAACCACCTCCAAGGTAGCTAAGCAAAAGGCTTCTCTGAACTACTCATTATTTTAATTTTAGTGATTCACTATACCTTGCTGCCTCTCCAAGAGACAGGACTATCACTGTTACCGATTAGATCATTTTCCTTTCTCTAAATGCTCTTTTTTACGTTGTTCTCATTCTTCTGGGATTTCCTTCCAGCCCCTCAGTAGACCCCTGTGGCTCCTACAATGAAACAAAGCAAATGAACACGTCAAGCCATGTCATATGGCATCCCACACTCCTCGTCTACCACATATCTGTTTTTCTTTCAGGCCTTTGGGATCACAAAACCGCCCCAACCTCCCAGGCTTTGCAGTGTTGCTTATCTTCACATCACTGTGGCCACCATGCCAGTTGCTCTCCTGGCTCTGCTTAGTTTGCTCAGCATCACTGTAGTAGAAGTCTTGTCTCACCCAGTTCCTCCAAATTCTACCTATTTGTCTTTTCTTATACTAGATTAGTATCCAGCTTCACTCTTGGATCAAAGCTTGTAGCTAGGGGGCACCAGAGTGCACCATGCTGGGCTTGGAGTGAAGAAGCCCCAAGTTCAAGTCCAGCCTCAGGTACTTACTATCTGTGTTACTTTAGACCAGCCATTTCACCTCTGTCTGCTTCAGTTCCCTCAGCTGGAAAATGAGTATCATAGTCATAATTACCTTTCAGGGTTGTTGTGAAGATTAAAGATGAAGTATTTACAAAACCTTTATTTTTCATAGTACCTGGCACATTGTAGGTGCTTAATAAATGCTTATTCCCTCCCCTTCAGCTTCCCTTTGTTCAGCCATTCCCTCATTAGTTCCAGCACTTTCCTTCCAGTTTTTTATTTTTTTATTTTTTTGCTATCACAAAACTGTTTCTCTTATAAATCACAGGCTCTCCCAATAATCTCCCTGCAGCTTTAAGTTTTAATAGCTTAAAGGATCACAGAGTTGAAAAGTCAACAGAATTTAGTGACTTTTCTCGTAAAGTTCCATGTTGTTTTTCAAAATGGCTGGACCAATTCCCAGTTCCCTTGACAGCACCTTAGTGCGCCTATGCTGGCTAGATCTCCTGCAGCTTTTTAATGACTGTGAAAGGCGTACCTTGTTTACCTCTAGAACACGTAGGAAGAAAGAGAACACTTGTTCCCCTGGGATGGTGACTGGCAGGCAGTGAGCGCATCTTCCATTCCTCCAGCTCGCCTGGGCTCCCTCCAGACGTTTTGACCACAGGAAAATAAATAGGAGCTTGTCTCCAAGTCTCCCATGTTGTACATCCTCATGTCTTCTCATGTCTCTGGGCCCCCTCGATCCTGAACTTTCAATTTAGCAAGTGCTCGGAGGATAAGTAATAGGACGGCGAATCCGCAAGTGACTTTTATTTTCATCTGACTAAGAGTTGGCGAAAAGCGATTGTTCTTTTCGGGACATAAGTGAGAAAACAACACATTAAATTGGGAGAGGGCAAAGTATTGCATTTCATAATTTCCTCCATCCCAATCTATACTTTTCAATCTACGTGTATGATGGTGGAGCCAGAGGTAGGGGGAGAGTGTAGACAGAAGGAGGGAGGAACAGTCATAAGTAGAGTGAGGCGCCAGAAACTTTTCCCCAAGGTACCAGATTTAGAGACCTTTAAGCAGCTAGGAACAATAGAATTTAGCAATTTAGGAGAAGAACTTGTTAGAATATAAAACTATCAGGGAGGTGGGCTGGAGTGAGCTCCCGTGGCAGCCTTCCAGCATGGTTTCAGAGTCTTTGTCTCTGTGCAATGGACCAATGGATGGTGTGCTTTGGAGCTCCTTTCTATACTTTTCTGCTTCTCTCTGCCTTGCAAAGGTCTTCCAAGGTCTCATCTTTCCCTTTTCCCTCCCCTAACCTGTGGGTATCCTTGGTGCTCTTAACTTCAGGTGTAGTTTGCAATACGGGCGATGGGCCCACAAAAGCAAGGAAGGATTGTCCGGGAGAAGCGGTGGACAAGATAGCAGCAGAGAGGCACATGACCCAAAGAGAAGGTGGGCCAGTTGTGGTGCAAGAGCAATGATTAACTAACTTGGACTCCACCAGTTGGCATCCACAAAGTGTCTGAAGATCACAAGGTAGGACTTTGTGCCACAGACCCCTTTGGCAGGAAGGCCAGGCATCTGGTGAAAAAGCCCCTGGACACGCCGACTCCTGCTCAGAGACAAGGTGTTAAATGAATGAAACACAATGGAAATCAAACACATTGGGAAAGAGTTATCAGAATATTTTTAAGTTCCCACAGACCCCAGGTTGGGAACCCTTGATTTAAAACAGTGGATCCCAAATTTTTGGGCTGAGGACCCTTTTACAACTCCTCAAAATATTGCAGACTCCCTAGGACCTTTTACTGATGTGACATATCTAGGGAGATTTACTGTATTAGAAATGAAAACATCTTAGAATTATTGTGAAATTGCTTTGATCTTATAAACTTTCTGAAAGCTTCAGAACCTCCAGGGGTCCCCAGGCCACACTTGGAGAACCTCTGTTCTAGAGGAAGGCTCCCAAGCACGTTGGGTTGGCCATCTAGGGAAGCATTTCTGAGAAAAGGCTTTGTAGAGGCTGTGGAGGAAGTGGCTGGATCTATAGGATCAGAGATCCACCGGTGTATCACAAGAAGAAGGATGAATGAGTTCTGCTGAATGAAGCCCCTTTTATGCTGCCACTGCCATGGCCATTCAGAGTCAAAAAGAAATCCTGTGTGCTTGTACACTCATCTGAAATAAGACTGGGCAGATACAGGATAGAGTAATGTTGAGTGCTCTGAACCTTTTAAAGTTCATTTCTTTCACATCAGCAAAGAAAAGCTCAATATGTGTCAATATGGCTCTACCAAGAGAGAAGGCATCCAAGAATAAGGTGATATTAGTCCCTTTGTTCTTTGGCCTGACTGGACTTGGCACCTGCTGTTTGGTCCTGGGTGCCACGACTTCAGAAGGACATTGGGAAGAGGAGGAAGACCACCATGGGGAAGGGTATTCAGAGAGTGACACATGAGAAGTTGTAGTGGGGTCTTCAAGAAGCAGGGTGGCTCAGTGGAAAGAGCACTGGATTTGGAGTCTGAACACCTAGCTCCAAATTCTGGCTTTATCATTTACTACATCCTGTTGGGCTTCCATTTTTTTTTTACCAAGTGGCCTCTGTGGTTTATGACCTGAGCCGTGCCAGAGTCTGTCATGTGGAAGGTTTTGGCTTGTTTGTTTTGTTACTGTCAGAAGAAGGATGGGCCTCCGAGGCAGGCAGGAGGCTTGCTCTCTCTCTTGGTCTCAGGGGGGATTCTGGATCGGGCTCAGGTTGGGCTTGGTGGTTCTGAGGGCCGTTCACAGCTAGGCCTCAGCCAGCTTCTCCAGCCTTTCCCTCACATAGCCGTGGCTCCACCTTGCACACAGGCTCCCCAGTAGCTCCACAGGAACTAGTGCCAGAGACAAAGGCACTTTGTGGGTGTAAAGTTTTGAGCCTATGGATTGATTTAAAGCCATTAATTTGGATTTAATAGAATAATTATTGAGATAAATGGCATGCCAGGGAAGTCATTCAATATTGCATAAACAAGATATAGTGGCTGTAATTATAGTCCTACAAACACTGTAATAGGTATATTCAGAGAAGTTAGTGAGCCACAAAGTATTTTTTGCCAAAGGTCAATATTTCAAACAGTTTGTTCTAAGATGTCCCTGCCTGTAAATCCCACCATTCTACTCTTTTGGGAGCAGATTTCGAGGAAGAGTCCCTGACGACACCTCAGCTGTTAGGGGCTCGCCTTCTTTCTCTTGGCCTAGAAAGCCTCTGAGTTCCCTTCCGGATTTCTGTCACTGAGTTGTTGTTCCTCTGATCACCCTTATTTTCTCTTGATCCCCAGAGGTCTAAAGACATTTATTGGGTGTCCATTGTCTGCATTAACCTGTGTATTTTGCCTTGGGGGTCAGAGGAATCTACCAGATACCCCACGGAGGTGATTATCAGTTGAATTCTTTTAAGGATTCTCCCCTTCCCACCACTTGGATAAGTGTTAAGTACTCCAGAACCCCCTTCAGTTACTTGAGGACATTAAGGACTAAAAATCTTACTTGTCCTTCAAGGCACAGCTCAAATGTTCTCTCTTCTCTGAAGGCTGCCCCCAAGCCTCCTCTGAACTCCCCGAAGCCGTTACACCTCTCTGATGCACACAGGCATATTCTAGCATGCAGTAGATCACCTTGTTCACATGACTTGTCTGCCATACTAGACTGAAAGCTCTGTGCAGCCATGGGCCATACCTATGGCACCTTTCCCAAACCTGGCATCAGCTGGTTCCCATTACCTGTCAGAGTTGCTCCGTGTTCATGGGAACATCTTCCCTGAAATTGTCATTGAAGCAGGAACTTTCTGACTGGTGCCCTAGCCCTCTGTAAGAGGTGGATGACGGGGCCTCAGAATATGTTCAGATCTCTGGCCAGATACCCAGTCCCACTTGGAAAACAAAAATGGAAGCTAAGCCCCCAACTGATTGATGATGATCACTTGTTTTTAAATGAAAGTTTCTGATTGCTTCTGTACATAAACCCCTGCTATTTTCCAGGACTATTTCTGTGAACTTTCTCATGACAAAGAAAAACTCTGTAAAACTGACCCCCCACATACACATGCACATTTCTTACAGGATCCCTCTCCCCGTTCTGCACCCTTGCAAATGGTCGCACTAGCAACCAAATCTCTGTGTATTCCTTTTTCACTACGACAAGGTTTTGGTATATACCTTGTCTAAGATTGTTCGACCTTGGGTCCTCTTTTATCTCAGCACCTCTAAAACTTTGGAAACCTTATTTTCTCAGACTAATAGAACTGAAATGACAGTGAATAGTCTATTAAACTAGATTACTGGAGTGTCAGGTATCTCTTTTATGCATGTCTGTAGAGGATGGTTCTGGTACAATTCCATTTGTGGGTATTCTGGGGGAGTGTTATTTGGTGGGGGGATTTGAGTTGTGCATAAGGAAAGTGAGTCTTATAGGAAATTGGGAGGGGGAGACATGAAGACAGAGAGAGACAGTGGGACGGAGCCAGGCAGCCTCGGCAGCAGATGGTAGCTTAGTAACTGGGGCAAGCTCAGCATCATGCCAGTGTGTGAGAGGCCACTCAACAAATTGGTGCCATGACTGAAATTTGTATTAATGAATTCAGGCCAATGTAAAACCTTATCAAGCCAGGCAGCCATCATAAGCTAGCGTGATTGCACAGGCCAAGATTAAGTCTATTCTTTTAACTGACCGTGACTGATGCTGATTCGCATTCTGAGGTCCCAGGTGGCTGTCTGGGTTAGAACATTATGATGAACTCCTGTTCCATCCCTAAATAGAATCCGGCACTCCTAAAACTCTGATTTTGGATTCCACCAAAAAAAAATCTAACCTATAGTAGCTATGTGGAAGTAGGACCTCCTAAGTCCTTCTTAGTCCCAAAGTCTTCTTTGATTGTCATGTGAAGGAAGTTGGAAAGAATGAAAAGAATTCAAGGAGAAGTCAAGGCCATTTCCCATCGCCCTTCTGGCTTAGTGGTCCTTCCTTTATTGTGTGCACCTGCCAGCGTTACCACCCTGGGTGTCCTCTCCTCCCCTAAACCTTCCTGTCTTCTGACACTGAGAATCTGGTGACTTACTCGGTGAACTATTCATCTAGAATTTAAGTGCTTGCAAAAATAAAACATTTTCACTCTTTGAGGAGACTGCATTCTATTGGAAGTCTTTTCTGTGAGCAAATGTAAAATCTACACCAATTTGGGAGGAGGCATACTAGCCGCTACAGGCCAGGTGGAAGCTGAAGGACGTAGGGATTCTCTAAAGTATAATGAAAAGGGGCATATTCTAGGTAGGAGGGTCAAACAGTAAAGTACACTGTTAAAAGAAAAATACCTATTAGGAAGGGATAGTGTTATAAAAATAAAACTTGCTTTCTCAATGAGGGAAAATGGAAGGAAGGAGAAAAATAATTTGGAGTTCCCAATTTTGAAATGAATGTTAAAAATGGTTTTTAAATGTGATTCGGGAAAAATAAAATATTAAAATTGAAGAAAAATATTTTTCTGCCTCTGTTCACTTTGCTTTGCATCAGTTCATGTAAGTTTTTTTTAAGACCATCCTAGTCATCATTTCTCATAGCACAATAGTATCCCATCACAGTCATATACCACAACTTGTTCAGTCATTCCTCAAACCGATGGGCATCCTATCGATTTTAAAACTTTTATTAGTGCTGGCTTTGATTTTTTATAACACTGTCCCTTCCCAATAGGTATTTATCTTTTAACAGTAAATTTGAGGCAAGCAAAACAACCTGGCACAATGATTTACCGTTTATCCAGTCTACCACCTCTCTACTAAGAGCAGGCGTGTTCTTTTTGGGGCAGCCAGGTGGTACAGGGAATAGAGCACCGCCTCTGGAGATAGAAGGACCTGAATTCAAATTTGGCCTCAGACACTAACTGTGTGGTCTTGGACAAGTCAGTTAACATCAATTGTCTATCCCTTCTCCTCCTCCCTAAATATTCTTTTCTTGGATGACATCCATTGTCTGGAATTAAGATTGTTCATTCCATGGACCCGAATTCTGTGGTCTTAGAGAGGAGTTTTCTTTTTCATTATATGTGATGTTCTCTTGGTTCTGCTTACTTCCCTTTGCATCAGTTCTTGCAAGTCTTCTCAAGTTTCTCTGAATTTTGGAACATTGTCACTAATTATGCCTTGAGTTCTAAAAATGAGCCAGGTGTGGTGCATACAGACTAACAATGAGGGGCTATGTCATTTGTTTTCCTACTTGGGGACTCCAAAGGATCCTCATTTTTCCATTTTCACTGTTCTAAGGTCCACTGTCATTTAACCTTCTAGGTCTCCTTTTTAAGGTATAAAATGCATGTGGTGGGGGTCAGGGATTGGACTTATATGACCTTCTCTAAATCCTACAATCTACTCGTGTCTAGTGTCCAATGTATCCGATTGGGAGCAGGGGATGGATTAGTGTGGGATCTCTTAAGTTTCCTTCTCTAAATTCCATGATCCATTTGCGTGTTGTCCAAAAGTGACCAATGGGGGAAAAGGTGGGGGAGGCTAGTGATCCCTAAGTTTTCTTCTCTAAGTCCTATGATCTGTTTGTGTATTACGTCCAGCATGCCATCATTTGTATGCAGAGCTGTCCTTGTTTCCAGGAGTATCCTAAGGGCAGATGGTCATGGTAGCTGGTGCTAAATTAAGAAATGCTGAGGAAGGGAGTAGCAGCTGTGCCCCTGAGGCTGCCAGAGCCAGGGCTACCACAGGCCCCAGTCACCAATCATTCCCTGAGCCTATTTAAGGTCCTTGGGAAAGATTCTCGGGGTGGCCTGGGTCAGAAATGGGCCGAAGCAAGAAGGATGGAGCATAGCTGGAACAGCAGCTCCATATAAGCTGGAAGGGACAATGACTCATCCCACAGCTGGAGGGAGTATGGTGAGCAAGGGAGGTGTGGGCAGGATTCTGGAGACAGAGGACAAATCTGGAGCCCAGGACTGAGAGAGAATGGAGGTGGTGGTCTGATCCCTCACGGCCTTCCCCATCCAAACCCATGCATGGCACTTGTGGCTGCTCAGCAACCCTGGTCTCGTACCATGGGGAGGCTCTTTGGGAGGTCAAGGGCCTAGAGCCTGGGCCGACTGGTCTGTGGGGGACAGACAGTGCCTGGAGGCCTGGAACCCTGGCAGCGCTCCTGCTTCTCCTATGCTGCATATTTCTTTTGCACACACACACACACACACACACACACACACACACACACACACACACACACGTCCACCTACAGTTTGGCTCCCTGCAGTGAAGTTCATTTCTCAAACTGACAAGAAGGCGCTTATCATGAAGGGGAGAAGCTTCCTTAACTTGAGAAGTTTCTTACCCCTAAAAACGTCTTCTCCTTCCATTGTCATGGAAACCCACAGTTACTAACTAGCTTTCTCAGTAACTGCTTTGTGCTGTCTTATAACACAAGATCATGAGTGAAGTTATTTTTAACCAAGAAGGGTCCTGACTCCAGCTCTCTCCTTCCCACACTCACTGAGCCACAGTCCCCTACATAAAATGAGTGACTGGCAGGTTGTCATTGGCCAGCTGGGGCAGCTGGGGCAGGAGCAGGGACAGCCGTGGTTTATAAGAGTCTGTGCTCCTGCCTTTCTTTGATCTCCCCTGCTCTGACTTCACTTCTACCATCTTCCTCCTTTCTCTGGGAATTCAAATCCAGCCTCTGACCCTTATTAGCTATGTGACCCTGAGCAAGTCACTTAACCTGTCTGCCTCAGTTGCCCTGGATAATAACATCACCTACTTTCCAGTGCTATTGTAAAGATTTAATGAGATGATATTTGTAAAGTGCTTTATGTAGTGCCTGGAACATATTAGGCACATGATCAAAGCTTGTTTCCTCCCCCCCTCCCTCTCTGGTAGGTAGGTACTATAATTATCTCTGTTTTACAGATGAGGAAACTGAGGTTGATTCACAGATGCTAGGCAGAGGACAAGTGTACTCAGGAAGACACCTTTATACTTTATTATTACTGGATGCAAAATCTTCCCTTTTTTGGCAGAGGATAGGGGAAGGTGGGTAGAAGGGGGTTTGGGAAGGGGAGAAAGCCATGGCAGCAATAGCTGACAAATTAATCATATGTTTAGCTTTATGGAGCACTTGGAAAAGTGCTGCTCTGACTGCTTTTAGTCCTGGGATCAGCAAAACCCTCCAGTCTGCAGGGAGCTGCAGGCGATTTTTAAGAGGCAGGTCCTGGATTTGTTTGTTTTATTCAAGAGAGCCATAAAGAACTGCCTATACCTCTGAAACTAGAGGCGGTGCCCAGTGGGACTCGGTCTGCTGGTGGGCAGCTCCTAATTATTACAAGGAGGCTTCTGGAGGCTCCTGTGGGTGAGGACCTGACCCATCTATTTTTTCTGATGTCTTGATTTTGCTCTGAGAAATATCTTGGAATCATCACTTTGATGGACTTCTTCAATCAAGTCCTACTGCCCTCATAGGCTGGGGAGGAGCAGGGATTTGGCTGAGGTCACATGGCTAATTGCTTCTCTTCCCTGCTCTTTTTTGCCTCTCACACTTTCGGCTTTCTCTTCTCCTTCAACCAAGGACAGCTCCTCTTACTTTACTGGGAGCATTGAGGTCATTCACACCAACCTTCTTCCTTTTATCTTCATCTCAGAATCCCCTAATATTGTTTTCCACTTTTTGGCTCCTTTCCTCTGTTCTTTAATGTCAACGCCAATGGCCAGTGCCTTTAAGGTGTGTCCTTGATCAAATACTTTCAGTGTCTCCACACAGACTTCTTCCTCAATCAATCATTTCCTCTCCCTAATCTTCCATCTTTTTCTTTCTGCTGGTTCATTCCCTCTTGCCTGTCCTGCCAACATACTCAGGTCTTCCTCTTCTCAGCCAAACTCCTGGAAAAAACTGTGTACACGCATTACCTCTTTTCCATCCTCTTAGCCCTCAGCACTTTGCAGTTTGACTTACAACCACATCACTCAACTGAAACTATTCTCTCCAAAGTTATCAGTTACCGGATGTGATGGCTTTGTCTCAGTCCTCATTCTTAATGGATCCAGCCATTCTGGAGAGCAATCTGGAATTATGCTCAAAAAGTTATCAAACTGTGCATACCCTTTGACCCAGCCATACTACTACTGGGCTTATACCCCAAGGAACTACTAAAGAAGGGAAAGGGACCTGTATGTGCCAAAATGTTTGTGGCAGCCCTATTTGTAGTGGCTAGAAACTGGAAAATGAACGGATGTCCATCCATTGGGGAATGGTTGGGTAAATTATGGTATATGAAGGTTATGGAATATTATTGCTCTGTAAGAAATGACCAGCAGGAGGAATACAGAGAGGCTTGGAGAGACTTACATCAACTGATGCTGAGTGAAATGAGCAGAACCAGAAGACCACTATACACTTCAACAATGATACTGTACGAGGATGTATGCTGATGGAAGTGGATATCTTCAGCAAAGAGAAGAGCTAATTCAGTTCCAATTGATCAGTGATGGACAGAATCAGCCACACCCAGAGAAGGAACACTGGGAAATGAGTGTAAACTGTGAGCTTTTTTTGTTTTTCTCCCCAGGTTATATTTTTACCTTCCAAATACAATTTGCAACAACAACAACAACAAAATCCGGTTCTGCACATATATATTGTACCCAGGATATACTATAAGAAATTTAATATGTATGGGAATGGCTGCCATCTAGGGGAGGGGGTGGAGGGAAGGAGGGGAAAATTCAGAACAGAAGGGAGTGCAAGGTATAATGTTGTAAAAAAAAAAAAATTACCTATGCATATATACTGTCAAAAATGTTATAATTATAAAATTAATAAAAAAAGAAAAAAAAGAAAATGAAGGATGAACAATCACATAGATTGGAATGTAAATATAAACAAAAAAACAAAAAAACACACAAAAAAACAATTTGCATCCTTGGTATTATCCTTGACTCCACCCTTTCCTTCACTCTACATATCTGGTCAACTGCCAAATCTTGCTGTTTCTATCTCTACAATATTATGCATAGCCATCTCCTTCTCTCTCCTCATAAGCTGACATTCTTAGTTACTTCATACTCTCGGCATTTCTTGCCCAGACTTACAATGAACTTCTAACTGATCACTCTGCCTCAAGTCTTTCCCTACTCCAGTCTAGCCTTTACTCAGCTGTCAACTGATCTTCCTACAATGCAGCTCTGACTGTGTCACTCCCTCCCCAGTAAACTCCTGTGGCTTCCTATCACCTCCAGGATCAAATATAAAATCTCTGAGGTTCAAAGTTCTTCGTAAACTGTGTCACTTCTACTTTTCTAGTATTCTTATATCTTGTTCTTCCCCTTCTATATTTTGGCCTTCTTACTGTTCTTCTCATTCAGCACTCCATTTCCCATCTCCATTCACCATGTCCAGAATACTCTCCCTCCTCCCCTTTGCCTCCCTGATCTTTTCTGTCAGTTTTTGATATGAAACCTTCTGCGGTTCCTTACTCCCACCCCCAATCCTAGTTCCTAGTTCCCCCTCCTAATGTCTCGTATTCCATGCGGAGTTGTCTCCCCTGAGAGAACATCAGCTCTTTGAGAATAGGGATTCTTTCATTTTTATCTTTGCCTCCTCAGGGCCTAACACGGGGCCTGGCACTTACTAAGTGTCCATGATTGCTTGACTAAAAGTGAATGAGCTAGTAGTGCTGGAGACCTGAGTAGCTACATGGCACATTAGGGAGAGATCTGGGGCTGGAGTCTGGAAGACCTGAATTCAAAATCTGTCTCAGACATTATATGATAAATATTTATTAACTGCCTACCATGTATCAGGAAGTGTGAAAAGTGCTATAAGGAAAAGACATTCTTTGCCCTCAAGCAGCTTACAATCTAATGAAGGAAAACAACACAAAAGTCCTTTTTTCTGTTGTCTTATATGTAAGATGAGGCAACTGACCAAGATGATCTCCAAGGTCTTTTGTAACACTGGCACTCTGTGCCCCCAAGTCCCTTCCTCCTCAGGGTTATGTTTGGGAGTCACGATAGACCCCTCATGACTCACATGAGAGTCTCTGGAGACATCTCCACTATGTCTCTAGACATCTCTATAGTCACTAGTGACAAACTGAGGCAGACGCAATCAAAATTATGTGGCCGAGTCCACATCAGGCCAATGGAGTAGAATGGAGAGAATATCTACTTATCCAAGTAATTCAGGGGAAGAACCGCTTTTACCTGCAGATACTCAATGCAGAAAGGTTAGGGAGACACAACTTGGTGAGGAGTGGTTACTGCTGGTTGACTCAGTTAGCCCCCAACACATTGTAGTGTGTAAGCTCCATATGGGCAGCTAGTGCAATATGGGCAGCTAATGCAATCCTGAGCCTCACTGAGGCAGAGAAGCCCTTCCAGGAGTTTCCGGGAGCCAGCAGGTGTGGCTGGTCCCTGTGCCCTTTGCCCCGGCCAGACCACATCCTGAGTATTGTTACTTCTGGGTACTAAAATTTAGGAAGGGCGTTGATAAACAGGAGAGCATTTAGAGAAGACTGGAGGGAGACTGGATCAGTATCATTTGAAGGAAGGAACTGAAGCTAAATATCCTGTGGGAGAGGGATTGAGCTTGTTTTGCTTGACCCTAGAGGGCAGCCATGGAGGGAAGTTGCAAAGAGGCCAACTGAGGCTGGATGTTGGGAAACATTTCTTGACAATGAGAGTCATTGAGAAATAAAATGGGTGGGCTGTATGGGGAGGTGGGAGGGTTCACAAATGCATGTTCATCATTAGCCCCCCATCATGTTCATTATTCCTCCAAACTCCCCACCCCTCCCTCCTCTAGAGTGCATATTCATCACGCCTCCCCCTCCTCAGGTACTTATTCATCAGCCCTTCCTCCCCTCCTCTCATGAAGAGTCCAGATGTGAGTTGCCAGATGTGCTGTGTAAAAAGTACAGTGTGGACCAGGCTTTCTCCATAGCCCCTCCCAGCTCAGAGCTCTGTCACTTTACGTTTCCTAGAATTGCAATGAATAAGATCCACAAGGAGACTCCAATTTGATGAGGTAGATTTACTTTATGTAAAGGAAGGTGAGTTTCTTGTTTCCATTATTTGAATGATCCCCGCTGATTCGATGGGATGCTGCTTCTAATTTCTGGTAGGAATTAGAGCTCCTTAACAATCCCCAGTGGGGACGCCAGTCAGTTCTATTAGGAAGGACTGGGAGTGGGTTTATTTTTATCTCATGATGTCACTTGGCAGTCCCACATTTTCTGGTTCAGCATTAATAGGCTCGAAGAAAACAGTTCGGAGCAGGAGGGAGCATGTCTCCGGAAGAGCCAGCATGGGGTGTTGGGGTGGGGGCTGGCCTCCAGTCTCTGATTTAGCCCCCCCCTGGAATAACCCTTCCTCTGGGACTGGTTTCGTGTAAGAAGACGGGCTCGGATATCTGCCCAGTCGATGGGATGCCCGTGGCTTTACATGGAGAATTTGCGTGGAAAAGAGTTGAATGAATTATTGCAGTGGAAATAGCTCTGCCTCTGGAGCTAGGAGGCCTGGGCTGCATCCCCAGCTGTGCCATCTGCTGCCTGTGTGAACTTAGCCAAGTCACTTCCCCTTGCTGGGCCTTCATTTTGTCCTCTTTGAAATGATGGGGTTGAACTGGGTTCCCTGGAAGGTACCTTCTGGCTCTAAAAGCGTGATGAGGATATGTCTTGGAACATGACCCTTTGTGCCCTGGTGTGGCCATTCTGCTGTCATTCTGAGTCCAGGGCTTTTCTGCCTTTCAAAATTCCTTCTCAAGAGAAATGCCCCTGGGCAGAATACCAGGATAAGCTTTTATCACCTAATACTTTTTGGGCCTATGCACTAGCTTAAATCAAGGCCCTTGGGAAGGCGCTGCTTGCTAACTTCTTTAAAGTCCTCTAAGTCCTCCATGCTATCTTTTATGTCTCAAGACCACCCTCCATGACTCCACTCTGCCCTCCCTGCCTCTATGTTGTCCTCCCTATCTCCACATTGCCCTCCCTTCTTCCAGATTGCCCTCCCTACCCCCACACTACCTACCCTTCCTGCCTCCAGACTTTCTCTCTGCCTCCATATTGCCCTCCCTATCTCACTGTGCATCCCTCCCCTTCACATACTCAGACTGCCAACCCAACAGGACTTCATTTGCCCAAGCTTCTAATGCATTCCCTCCTCTTTGTAGACAGTAAGCTCCTAGAGAGCAGGGCCTGGTTTGTTTTTGTTTTCTTTCCCCAGGATCTAGGAGCCTGTCTAACCCTCAATGAGAATGAATCCTGAATAGAATCTCTGCCTCCCACAATCCTCAGCTCAGGAGTCACATTTTCCATGAAGCCATTGGATACCCTCACTTGTTTGACCTCTCATCCATCCCAGAGGTCCCCAGATCCCTTCTTTGCCTTTCTCATTTCCTGTTGTGTGTTGCATTTATTTCTGTTCATGTTGCATTCTCACAGGAGAACATAAGCCATTTGAGGGTGGGAATTTTCTTTTTTTTTGGCCTTGCATCTCCAGTTAAGGGTAATGGAGAAGAAATGCACAGGGAGAATGAGCAGTTGCTACCATGTGCTTTTTAAAAATATTAATAATCTGTTAAAAGTATTTCCTAACAATTTCCACCTATCCCTTATCCCTCTAAACCTCCTTTGCAACCAAGAATTATGGGTAGGCAAAAAAAGCAACAAATTGGCCATGTCGCACAGTGATTACATTCTATTCCTATTGTGCTCCATAGTTTGAAGTCACAATTGGTCTTTGCATTGATTCTGATGTCTCTTAATAATGTTTTCCTTTGTGTTATTTTAGTAACTGTACAAATCATTCTCCCTCTTTTTAGGCCTACAATGGACCAGTTTTAATTTTTCTTCCAGGTTTTGGTTATCACCAGAGGTCTTGCTTTTACTATTTTTGAGTATATGGAAGCTTTTCCTCATTGTTGACCTCCTTTGGAGTATTCTCCAACATATTATAAAGGAAGAAATATGTAGGAGAAGTAACATGATCAATGACAGCAGAGAATTATGTGACCAGGACAAAAGTGAGCCCTTCATTTAACCAGGATTGTGGATAGCTGGTGGACAGCCCTTGTTCTGGGGGAAGGCCTCCAGCAAGTTAGGCAAACTTCTTGTGGTGAATGGATGAGGAGAAGACGTGAAAAACAGTACCTCAGGATGAGTAGACATGGGAGGACTGCAGTCAGTGTCTTTGGAGGGAGTGCTCACACCAGGAAGTCACAGATCCCATTAGACTGTTAAAAGAATCCCAGAATTAACAGTGTCTTGCTTATAGTAGGCATTCAAGAGGTGTCATAGAGGATTGACCAATGAGGTCTTAGATCTTAGGTCAGATCTTAGATCAGAAGTTTTAACTTGGAGTCCGTGCCCTTCCTTCTCCTCCTTCTCTTCCTCTTCTTCTCAGCATTTTAGCTGAGACTGAAAGGAAGTCTGGGAGGTCAGAAGACAGAGGAGAGACGGGAGGGCACTTCAGGCAAGGGGGACAGCCAGTGGAAATGCCTTGGAGTAAGGAGATGGGGTGTCATGTTCCAGAGATAGCTAGGAAGCCGAGCTCATTGGAACCAAGAGTATGTGGGCCTATGGGAGCAAAGATGTAATTCGTCTATTAGCAATTCTGAAGACACAAAATGACTCCGGGGGTTAAGAGTCATAAAATCCCCCTCTATCCTATACATTTCCTATATGTGCCTTCTTACCTCTGTATTCTATTTAGGCCCAATATCCCTAGGCATTGAGCATGTGTAGAGAAGAGATCATCCTCTTGCTTTGGGAGATGTTTATAAATTCTATCCTTGCTATATCTTCTCAGTAAAAATTTCTTTGTAAAATTTAATTGACATCGAGTGACTGACCAATATTGGGGGTCCCATGTATGGGAACTCATATGCCATAGTATTAGAAGCTATAATCCCTCAGGGTTACTTCCAAGGGGAGGAAACATCAGCTATCTTCTGGGGACCCAACCCTGTGATGTGTAAAAATTGATTGATACTGGAAGGAGACCCCCTCCCCTCCCAATCAAATGCTAGCAACTTTCTAAGTGTGTAGAGTTCCTCCTTCTCCCTGGCTCTTCCTGCCAGAGTTTGGATTACACAGAATCTCTCATGTCTCTTATGGCGTGCACTGAGTGGAGCACATGCTCAATAATGGGAAGTTTGACTGCAGAGAAAGTTTCAAGGCAGGAAGGTGCACACCCACGTTTTAGATCTATATTTATTCGATCAAATTACCTCCTGTTCAATAAAAAAAAAACAGATCTGATGCCCATTTCTTCTTAATATTTTGAGCATATGATCAGTGTTTTGCCTATCCAAGTATAATCCTTTTGGGAAGTGACTTCGTATATCCTGGAATCATTGGCATCGTGGTACTACTTCCTATTCAAAGCGTAGCTTAGTTGATAATCATATCAGTGGTGGATGCCATTTGGCTTCTTGATTCCCTGGCCATTGCCAAGCATAGAAAGGACTTGGTGAAGGTGATTCACAGAGGCATTTAGATGCCCTTCCCTTCTCCTGCCAAGAATCAAGGAATTGCATCTTCCCATGTTGAACTGAAAAGGGGCCTCTTCTTCCAAATCGATTAAATCTTATCATTGGACACACTGTGATCCCAATGGGCTCTTCTTCATTTTTCACAGATGTCCTTGGTGGGTCTCCGTCTGGTCATTCACTCCGAGAAAAGCAAGCCAGTAGGAAATAGTCATTTTTTATCACCATTGGTGCGAATCCAATTTCTGGGTAAATCGTGATGTTATGCTTGATTTACCTTCTTTGAATACTTAAGCACAGCTGTTCAGTGATATCTTGAGAAGAACTGGTGAACTCACTAACTGTGTGATCTAAGTCAAATGCCTCCTTCTCTCTGGACGTCAGTGTTTCATATGTCGATCGAGTAATTCAATTAATCTCTAAGTTCCTTTCTATCTTGAGATCCTGTGACCGCACAGGCCCTGTCTGTTGTATACAGCCTACAGGTCATGGTTGGGTGTGATCAGTGGTGATGGAATAGCCTTTGCTAGTTTTAAAAAATGTCTGCAACCTAAAACTAGATTCTCATCCTGATGTTTGTCTAGGATGGTTCTCTTCATGTCCATATGGTGGCGTACTCATTCACAGCTAAACAGCAAGTACTACTGAACAAATCCTGTACTCCTTTTGAGTTTATTAAGAGGTCTATTGAAGCAGGGCTAGCTGTGGGAGCCCTGAGGGGATGGAAATCATGGGAGACCTGGATTCAAATCTCTCCTCTAAAACTTATGGGCTGGGTGGGTAAGTTAGTTCCCTCTCAGAATTTGTTTCCTAATCTGTAAAATGGGGATAATAATTATCCGATATCCTTTATAGAATCATGAGAGTCAAATGAGAAAATATCTGTAAAATCATGTCAGGTAAGCAAGTATTTATTAAGCAGCTACCATATTACAGGCACTGTGCTAAGCACCGGAGCTGTACTCAAGACGTTCCCAGTCTTTTGGGGGAGCAACACAAATAATTATACTCTAACGAGATATAGACACAAGAAATCAGAATTAATCATTGCAATGAGGGTACTAGAATGAAGGGAGATTAGAAAAAGCTTCTTGTAGTAAGTAGCATGTTAGCTGAGCCTCAAAGGAAGTCTGGGAGGTCAGAAGACAGAGGAGAGACGGGAGGGCACTTCAGGCAAGGGGGACAGCCAGTGGAAATGCTTGGAGTCAGGAGATGGAGTGTCATGTTCCAGAGATAGCAAAGAGGCCGAGCTCATTGGAACCCATGAGTAGGTGGGCTAATTTCCTGGCGAAGGCCCTCTAGAATAGGCTCTGCTTCCTTTCCTGTCATTCTTTTTCTTAATTCTTTGAAGTCATAATTCAACAAGAACTGCTCTCTCCAAAGGTACTAATAATCTCTTTATTGCCACATCCAGTTGCCAGATGGCCTTTCCAGTCTTCATCCTTCTTGACCTCTCTGCAGCTGTTGATACTCTTGATGATCCTCTTCTCCTTGATAGTTTTTTCCCTCCAGATTTTCCTGTCGTTATACTGTCCTGATTCCCCTTCCCTGTTTTTCCATATCTTCTCAACTTTTTCTGCTGAGTATTCCTTCATGTCTCACTGGCTAATATAGGGTTCCTTCAAGACTCTATCCTGGGCCCTCTTCTGTTTGACCTCTGTACTATTTCACTTGATGATCTTATCAGTTCCTATAGTTTCATTTAGATTCATTTGCTTTTTCTTTCTTTTTTTCTTACCCAACCTTAACTACTGAATGGGTGCCGCCCAGTCAACCTGAGACCTACTAAAGATTTTTTAAGCTTAAAAAGGCCAAGGCCTTCCACTGCATCTGGGACCATCACCAGTTGTTCTGATCTCTATCTGGCCACTGGATCCAGATGGTTCTAGAAACATTGCACATCCCTCCTTCATCCAAATCCAATTCCCTTGCATGTTATGGCATCCACTGGCCCTCACCTCTCTACCTCTATTCTCACGTCTCCAACTGCTCGTTGGAGATCTGGAACTGAATGTCCCATGGACATCTTAGACCCAGCACGTCCAAAACTGAACTCGGCATCTGTCCTCCCCAAAACATCCCACTTTTCCTAACTTTTCTCTTATATATCTAGAACACTCCCATGTTTCCACTCATTCAGGCTTCCAACCTAGGTGTCTGCCTGGGCTCCCCATCTCCTCTCTCAACTGCCATATTGATTTGATTATCCAGTCCTGTCATCTCGACCTTTGTAACATTTCTCATATAATGCCCTTATTTCTTCAGATTCTGCTACCCCAGAGCAGGACCTCATCACCTCATACCAAGCTGTCACAAAATTCTGCAGCCCATCTTTCATTCAGTTGCCAGCGATCTTCCTAAAATGCATTTCTGACCAAGCCACCTCCTATTACCCCTGTGGTCAATAAACTCCTGTGGCTCCCTATCGCCTCCAGGATCAAATATACCATTCTATTTGGCCTTTAAAGGCATCTATAACTGGCTCTTTCCTACCATTCAGTCTCCTTAAGCCTTCCTCCTTTTTGTCTTCTCTGATCCAGAGATATTGACCTCCTTGCTCCCTCCCACACAATATCTTTCTTCTTCCTCTGAGGGTTTTCACCAACTGTTCCCCATGCCTGCTCTTGTCTCCTTCCTTATCTCTATGTTGAGAGACTCCTCTGGCTTCCTTCCAGTCTCAGATAAAGTCCAACCTTCTTTGAGAAGCCTTTCCCCATCCTCCTTAACCTTAGCGCCTTCCCTCTGGGGAGTATTTCCAGTATATCCTCTCTATAGTTTGTTTGTACACGTTGCTTGTTCGCGTGTTATCTTGAAGGAAGAGGTTGGGTTTTGGCCTTCCTTTGTTACCCCATCTCTTAACGCTGTACCTGGTATATAGTAGGTGCTTAATAAATACCAGTTGAAGAATGTGAATGGAGTTTAAGGTGTAAGAAAACCATAAAGGCAGAAGTAGACTGAGTTGGGTAGAAAGCCCTCTTCCTACCTTTAGTTTCGAGGCTGTTATCAACTCCCTTTAGTATGCCTTTTAGCCATTATACAGACCCAGGAGAGCTTCCTGCCTTAGACAGACCCCCACTGCCAGTCATTCCCTTGAGCCAAGGAGAACAGAATTGGGAAGAAATAGCCAGACTGTTGGCAAAGGCCAGTGTCTGCTCAGTGCCACTAGGACTGGAAAGTGACATTAGGGATTGGGCAGAGGAGGAGTCAGTGCGGCGTTAGCAAAACTTTTTGCTGCTGCTGGTGCTGCTGAGATTGATCAAACAGCTTGAGATGATGGGTGCTTTATCCTGGTGCAATTTCTAAGGCCATGGGCAAAAGCTTCTGTTGAGCTTACGTTCAAAACAACGGCTCCTATTCGCTTTTCCCTTCCAGGCCCTCCTCATCTTTGGGTTTTTTTCAGATGTTGTGCCAAGTAATAGCAGCAATTCATTAGTGAAGGCAGGGCTTGATGGCATTACCAATTTGCCATTAGCCTTCTGTTTCCTTTGCTACTGCGGGCCCAAGGCCATCCACAAACATTCTAGTTGATAAAGAAAGCTCTGTTCAAATATCACGGCTCTCCTGGAAATGGCATCATCTTTTTGGAAGTCGTTCTGAAGACAATGAGCAGATCATTAGGAGGGGATGGGAAAAGCCTGACAATGTCAGGGTAGAAGGGAAAGCTTTGGGAAAAAAGGGGGCAATGTCAACCCACCTAGCGAGCCACCCACACTGGAGATGTGCTGATGGAGAGGGATTGCAGTCCTTGGCAGAGCACAATGCTTCAGGCTAACCCTGTGACCATTACTTGGGCCCTTTGGTTCCTTCAACCTCGGTTTTCTCATCCAAAAAAGGGGATAATGATACCCATAGCACTTAATTCATGGGATACCACAGCTTCAGACACCAAAATCCGCTGGTATTTTTCCATGGTACCTTGCTGCCTCAGACTCCCACATTTGAAGTTGTATATATAGATCAAATGATGGAACAAGGAGTAGGATTTTTATTTTGCAAAGCACAGGAAGACAGAATACTTCAGGAACATTGAACCATAAACATGGCCTCCATTCTGCTGGGGGAAGACGAGTCCCAAGAAATCTACCATCTATGGTATCAGTTTTAGAAAGGAAGAGGCATCAAAATGTGAGCACTTGAATGGAAGTTCCTTTTTTTTGCTTTCCAAATTCTTAGCATGATGTCTTGGCACATGGCAAGTGCAGAACTTCACAATGTCCAGCATTGTTTCCTGGGTTCCTTCTGGGGGTGTTGGTTACCTCCCATGACACCCTGGGAGTGGGTGATGTCCATCTGGTTCGGCAAGGCTCCTGAGGCTCTCTGTCTAAATGCATACCCCATTTCTGGCAGCTCGTTGGATGGTTCTTTGGGGCTCCTCAAGGAAGTCTGCGTAACTCCAGCTTCTATGTTCTTCCACTGAGACATCCTGTATGGTTTCTTCTTATGTATTTTAGAGCACAGACAGTGGCTCCCTTTTGTCTGGAGCCTCTTGCCTATCCCTGAGCTCCAGTCAATCACTGCTGCTTCTCTCCCCTCATGTTTCTTTGCCCTCTGACCTCCTGACACAGGTTAGGCCTCTCTCCCGCAGGGATTTGTCTCCTTTTTACATATCATTTGGGGAAATCTATGGGGCCCCAACTCTGAATAGTTTTTTTGAATGCACAAGATAAAATACACAGTATTGAAAAGAAATTATTTTGAAATAGTTATCTAATTTCCATGAAGAACTTCTGCTTCACTGTCTCTTCAGACTACTCTTCCTTCATTTTGCTTCTTCCCTGTTATTTCAGAGTTATGACTCCAATATAAAGTCACAAGCTCTGGGTTGAAGTTTTAGCTTAAGTTTTCATCTGTAAAATGGGCACAATAAAATGTGTAATACCTACCTCACCAGGTTCTATGAGGATCAGATGTGAAAGCTGGGAATAGAAGGTTGTGTGCAAATGTTAAAGCATTAGTAATGGGTACATTAGGGGTAGGGAGAGAGAAAGGTGCTCACTGCAAAAAAAGGATTTGGGGGATTTGTGCTTCCGTGGCTGGTCTCATCCTTTCTCTGAAACAAAAGAATACTCTGAGGTTTGCCAATCACCATGACAAAGCCCTCATGCCAGCTGTTGCTTCCTCGGCTACCCTCCCATAAGGCTACAGTTCTCTTCATTAATTTTGCATCCCTAGCCATTAGATGATGATTCACCATTCATAATGAAAATCTATTTGGATTTGCCGTAGAGGCTCTGAAGATAATGAATGTGGATTAATCAAAGGCCCCCATGATGAAGAGTTCTTGACATTCTCCACCCCTGCCTCCTCCCCCAACTACCCCTGAAGAGTCAGGTGATAATTGAAGCCATTGCTCCCGTTTCCAGTAGCATTTTTTTTAGAACGCTTGGCTCTGACAAACTCATTGGAGGCTGGCAGTGTTTTTTGAACATTTCTATGTGTAATTGATGGCCTTCTTATAGCAAATAGAAGGAATGAATCCCTTCATATTTGCCAGAAGGAAGAAAATCACCAACAAAACCCAACCAAATTGTTGTTTCCTTTCCTGAGCATCTTTCTCCTGATGTTGGCAGAAATCCACTTTTTTTCTGCCTAAGATATAGAGAAAGCAGTTGACCCCTTAGCTGCCCTCGATGACTTCAGACTCATATGAAATACAGTTTATCATCTCCTCTGAGGTCAATATCGCTCTAAACTCATGACCCTATGACATCCTAGGATACTAAATGAATTGGGAGATATCATTGCTTAACCACCGCCAACAATTTTGGAAAGAGCATAGAGCATGGGGCCTTGATCAGCTGCAGAGCTTCCAGAGAAGGATAGAGGCCTTAATTTTCAAAAAGGGAAAGAAAATAGAGTCTGTGAGCTCTAGGTTCCTGAACCTGATTTAAATTTTGGGCAAAGTTAGTGAACATTTGGATGCCAGGATCAACTTATTTCTTGTGATTCTTGATTGGGTGGGAGCCCTGAGAGGGAGCAGTCTGATGCAGTGATTCTCAGGAGCCATTTTTACTGAACAATAGAGCAATAGAGCAATCATATCTCCCAATTCATTCAGTATCCTAGGATGTCATAGGGTCATCGGTTTAGAGCTATGTTGACCTCAGAGGAGATGATGTACTGTATTTCATATGAGCCTGAAGCCATCGAGGGCAGCTAAGGGGTCAATACGCACTCGGTCTATATGTCTATGGTTCTATGATTCTGTGTGATGCTGGAGATGACTTTGGAGCCATCCTTCACTCCTTCTCCTCACATCACTTCTCCTTAGTCAAAAAGTTTACAAAGCCCCCTAAGTGGGGACTAAGTGTTAATTTGGAATATATTTGCTTCCTTAATCATAATTAAGTCTTTTAATTACTCTCTTCTCTGATCATTTAAGTTGAATTGGAGAACAGTGAAGTAAAACAACTTCTGTGGAATCAATGGGGACTTGTTTTGTGTGTGCCTTCGTCTCATCACCCGGGCTATTACTGCCTCCAAATGCATTTGTTTCAGTAATTAGTTTCATCTCTTTCCCTTTATCATTCCCCAACTTACTATCATTGTATTTCTTTCTTCTCTAAAACCTGACAATTTAATAAAACATCTGGACGGGCCAGACTTGGATTCCTTTGGACCACCCCAGAAGTCAGAAACAAGCTTCCATGTCTTGGTGTATAATATGATTTTGATTTAAGTTGGGGATGAAATTGACACACATCTTTGGGATGTGACACCTCTTTAATTTAAGTTAATCGTGACCATTGGAATTTGATAGATATTTTTGGCTTGCCCTAGCAAGAAGAGAACAATTGGCGCTCCAAACAGGAGGCATGAGTTAATCGAAGCTGATAAGCTGATCTACACTGGGTGTTTTTCTTTAACAGCAAGCAAGTATAGTTATGTGAACAAAACAAATCTGTGTATTTGCCACATTTGAAAATAGTTTGTGTTCAGTGTCTTTTTACTAGACAAAGATGAAAAATGAAACTCAAAATATTAGTTGATACAGTAAACTTGATCTTTACCCCTTTCTTCTTATTTAAAAATTATAAACTAGAGAGGACAGATGGGCTTTCCTCAATTTTCAGTTCTCATACAAGTTGTCAACTGAGAGTGGATTAGTTCAAAGGAAGGAAGCATCCATCCTATATACAGGGACCCAGTGTGGTCTGTGTCTGGAACGTCTATCACTTTGTAGTCAGACTTCCTTTATATCTCTTAAGCTACACATTTCTTATATAGTTCACCTTTAACCCTGAAATTGATTATCTTTGTTGTTATAAAGGGATGATTGCTGGCTGGATACATCATATCCAAGTCTTTTTCAACTAAAGACTGACCCAGAGATTGAGTTTTGGGGTTTATTGGCAAGAAAATGAGCAGGAGATTGACCTGTGATGGCCTTGGACCATTAGAAAAAAAAACACCAAAAAAAAAACCCCAAAACCTTTCTTTAACAGAAAAACATGCTATGGTTGTTATCCTGTAATATTTTAAATTAAAACTAACATATGTAGAGGATTTTGTACCCCCTCCTGCATTTGAACTGCAATCAGAATCACATTTTAAAATTCACTTTTGGCTTTTAAAAAATCAGCACTATCTCTCTCCTTAGAGTAATTGAAACAGCTCGGAAAAAAAATTTAGCAAGTGATGATCTGTTCAGTACTTAGGGAATTTGTACTAGTTTTGGGAAAGGATTAATCAGAAAGCTGCTTTTACTTGCTTATCTGAGTCTAGGCCAGCAGAAAGAGCATTAGACTGCGTAGCCGTAGTGTTTTGGGTAGTGCCCATAGAACTTTCACGATGGCTGATGAGGAGTACTGACCATTAGGGCAATTATATATCAGTCTATTTCAAAGCTGTCTTTGTTAAAAGATGATAGAATAAATAAATCAAATGGGGTATCCTGATGAATTTGATGAAATATTTTAAAGTACTTTTGGTTGCTAAGGAAATCTATTCTCTTGTCTTTGTTGAATGTGGCTTTACTTTCTGCACTTTGATTTCTGGAGGGTGGATATTTATTCTGGGGGAAAAATTCTTTGGTAATAGTGAAAGAATAAGGATCCCCCAAATCAGTCACAGAAAAACACAGAGACGAGATGCGATGGCTGGTTTGAAGCCTGTTTCCTTGAATGGCATCCCACCAAGCCTTCGGCTTTAGAGTTTTTCCCTCCCACTTTTTTGCTGCCTTAGCACAGGGCTCGCCACATAGTAAACACTTAATAGAGATGTTTTCATTCATCAGAAATTCCCTGCCCCACTCCCATTTCTTGACTTGCTTGTACTGAGCCGATAGACTTTTATTGGCTGACTGATAGCTTGGTGCTCATTTCTTAATATGCTCTCACATACTGGTTAATGCTATGCACATGTTAACAGGTTATGGGGGTACGGAGAGTTTAGATTATGATCAAGCATATCCCCTATACCTGAAACTCCACTATTAACTATTCATTTCTTTGGGTTAAATGGTACCATCTTTCTGGTCTCTTGTAAGATAGAAAATTCTTTTTTTCCCCTTTTTTTCTCTATTAAATTTATTCATTTTTACCACACATTGCTTTATGAATCATGTTGGAAGAGAAAAATCAAAGTAAAAGGGAAAAACCATGGGAGAAAAAAAAAACAGAAAAAAGAAGTGAACATTGCATGTGCTGATTTACATTCACTCTCAATATTTCTTTTTCTGGATGCAGATGGCATTTTTTGTCCAGAGTCTATTGGGATAGCTTTGGATCACAGAACCACTGAGAAGAACTGAGTCTTTCATAGTTAATCATCACACATTCTTGCTATTATTGTATATTTATTCCTGGTTCTGCGTGTTTCTCTCAGCATCAGTTCGTATGAATCTCTCCAGGCCTTTCTAAAATCAACTTATTCATCATTTTTTATAGAACAATAATATTCCATTATCTTCATATACAACGACTTATTCAGCCATTTCCCAGTTGATGGCATCCACTCCTTTTCTAATTCGTGGCTACCACAAAAAGAGCTGCTACACTTTTACACATGTGGGTTCCTTTCCCCTCCTTTAGGATCTCTTTGGGATATAAGCCCAGTAGAAACACTGCCGGGTCAAAGGGTATTCACATTTTGATAACTTTTTGGGCATAATTCCAATTTGCTCTCCAGAATGGCTGGATCATTTCACAACTCCACCAACAATGCATCAGTGTCCCAGTTTTCCCACATCCCCTCCAACATTCATCGTTATCTTTCCCTGTCATTGTAGCCAATCTGACAGGTGTGTACTGATATCTCAGAGTTGTCTTAATTTGCATTTCTCTGATCAGTAGTGATTTGGAGCATCTTTTCATATGACTAGAAAAGGTTTCAATTTCTTCATCTGAAAATTGCCTGTTCATAGCCTTTGACCATTTTATCAGTTGGGGAAAACATAAAAAATTCTTAACACATCTGGCAAATGAGTTTGTCAGGTCTCTTTGTTCCTGGGCAATGGGATCCATGTTGCCATCTAAGTATTGAGATAGCTGCAGGATGTGAGGTACAGAGGTGGGAGGAAGGAAAGAACGGAGTCAATATAATCACAGACTCTTGAGAGTTGGAAAGGGCTTTGACAGAGGCCTATACTTCTAGATCCAACCTACACTTCAAAAGAAGCCTTTAGCCTCTGTTTGAAAAACCAATAAGGGGGAACCATCATTTTGAGGCAGCTCATTCCAAACAAAGATAGTTCTAATTATTCTGTAGTTTTCCTGACTCCCAGACCAAAATGACCTCCTGGCAGCTTCTTTCTATTGTTCCTTGTTCTGTCTTTACGGATAAAATATATGTGATATTCTCTTCAGTATGATTTTCCTTCATACAATGGTTGGCACATAGTAGATGCTTAATAAAGGCTTGTTCACTGATTGGGGGTTCAATAGTTATCCATGGGAGGATTCTGGGAAGATAGTGGAGTAGGTCAGAAAATTCCAAGCTTTCCATATCTCCCCTACAAACAAGACAAAATTACACTTCAGGGCAAACAAAGTGGTTAAAAAAATAAGCAAGAATTGGGGCAAAACAGTGGTCCTCCTGAGAAAACTGGAAAAGATCCAAAGAAAGATACCAGCACGCAGGTTTGGCTCATGTGAAGTGTACACACATGTAGGTTAACTTCCCTGAAACAGCAAGCAGGGAGTTGAGAGATCACTGCAGCCTCAGCCACAGCAACTTTCACTTCCCATACAGTGTGGGAAGTTGGGTCTGAGTAAGGGGAGATTGTTGTGTACCATGATCCCCTGGTCCTGCTCATTTCACTCAGCATCTATACATATCAGTCTCTCTAGGGCTCTCTGAAATCACCCTCGTGATTGTTTCTCACAGAACAATAATATTCCATAGCATTCATGTACCACAATTTATTCAGCCATTCTCCACTGGTGGGCAGCCACTCAGTTTCCAGTTTCTTGCCATTACAAAAAGGGCTGCCACAGACATTTTTGCACAATAGCATATACATTTAGAAGGGAATAAAAGTCTTCTAAATTTATAAGGAAATGATAGTGAGAGAATAAGATAAATGGGAGAATATAAAAGTATGTAGATTAATAGCAATGGGATAAGATAAGTAGATTAATGATAATGGGATAAAGAAGGAAAGTGTAAGGGGAGAGGTAAGGAAGTGATCCTTAGAGGGGTGGGGAAGTTAAGTAATAGGAAGACAAGATAATGGGTAGAAACTAAGTAGAGGAGTCAGGAGGGATGGGAAATAAGAGATACATTCAAAGATAAAATAAAGATCAGGAGTAGAATTTATTATGGAAAAAAGCAGGGGTAGTAATCATGATCTCAGAGTTAAAGCTAAAATAGATTTAATCAAAAGAGAAAAATAGGCAAACCGTACTATATGTCAGCCATATTAATCAATATTGTTTTAGACTATCTAAAATAACTAGACAGTGTAAGGTTGGAATATTGCTGTGGTGGAGGGAATGATGAGTTCATTGAGTTAGAAAAATATGAAAAGACTTGGACTTATGGTGATGCTATTTATCTTCAGAGAAACAAAGGACAAACAAGCATAATCCAGTCTTGCATAGGTGCATATGAATGTGTGTGTTTCATTATAGAAAGCTGTGCATATGTGTATATATGTTTGTATGTATATGTGTATATATATATATATGTGTATATATATATATATATATATATATATATATATATATATATATATATATATATATATACAGTTCTATCTGTGCTTAATTGTAGCCTTCTTGGGGAAGGGGGGAGAGGGATATCAGACGTGGAATCAGGAATCCTTGACTTCAAATCTGACCTCAGATAACCTAGCACTGTAATCTTGGGCAGGTCACTAAGCTCTCTGGACATCAGTTTTCCTATCTATAAAATGGAGATAATAGCACCTAACTCATAAGGTTGTTGTGAGAAATTTTGTATACACACACACATGTACAATGCATATATACATATTTGCTTGTATGTGTGTACATATAAATATGTATATGAACATGTATGTAAATATAGATACATGTATACATATGTGGTATGTATGTCTATTCAAAGAGACTCTAAGTGCACAGGCAACGTCTAAGACTGGAAGGCCCCCAAATGTTGCTGGTCTGCATCTTTGGAGGGAATTTCCCTATTGGGTGTCCCTTACACATATGTACTAAAAAAATCTGATCTTCCAAAAGAAGTTAAAAGAATTCTTCATATTTTCTTTCCTGAGGTGGTTAGTAATGCTTCTCTGGCTTTCTAATGGAATGGGGGACGCAGGAGCATGACTGTGTCTAATTGGAGGATCATTTCTCCACTGCTGTGAGCAAATGAGTGCACGTGACCATGGATTCCCACTAGATGTACCCAGGGCTTGACTGAGGCAGGGTCTTGGTTTGAGATTAATCAGAAGAAACTTCAGTGAATGGTTTCCAGTCTGTGTCAGTGCCGAAGTCTGCAGTGCACACTCAACACACACTTAAATCAACCTGACAAGAGAAAATGAAAGGAGAGCGCGTGGAACCAATTACCGATCCAAAAGCGAGTGTGAAAGAACTAATTACTTGAATTTGGATAAGAATTTCAATCCGTCCATTGTTAGGAGTTTCCAATTGCATCTAATAAGGAAGCTGGGCCCTCAAATATGGTATCTGTAAGAGGAGTTTTCTTGGGGGGCAGGAAGGAACTGCCCATCTGGCCTGGGGCACCCCCCCAAAGGTGTCATCCACCAAGCCATCTCTAGGAAAAATTGTACCTAGTGTAACAAATTCTTCCTGTCCTGGAGAATGGGGCAGCAGGGCCTTATTATGGAGGAGCCCACCTCAACCTGTCTTCTGGAGTTTCTTGAGACATAATGATTGAATGAAAAAAATTGATTAAATACGTATACTACCAAAGCAATCTGTACGAGACTGCTAGATTTAGCTAGTGAAAGTTGATTCGGAAATGAAGGAGGGGTTCTGACAAAATATGGTGCTCTGGGTCCAGCATAGGTGGGGAGTTCAAGGTATCTTCTTGGTGTCCCTCCATTAAAAAAGGAAACTCTTTTGAATAGCAATGTTTAAGTAAAATAGACTATTCCTAAGTATGGGATGAGATTGCTTAAAGTAACTTTTTCTATAACAGATCCACTATTATTTGTGTCTTTTATCATTACCTGATTGCAGTCATGTTGCAGGCTGGGGGTACCTGTTCCACCTGTTATTAAGAGGACAGAAACGGCCATAATTTGCCCATTGTTTACATTGTTCCAGGTGCTACTGCCAATCAGTTTCCAAATCCTATTTTGCTTTCCACACTGCCTGTTATCTTGGCTGCACAACACATGGTCCTGTCTCTGTAGATGTTTCCCAGTAGATCAGAGTGTGTTACCACATGAAGCTGGCCTCTGGGAACAGCAGTACTGGGTTTCCCCATTGAATCCCCCGGAGATTCACATGCGAGCAGCTTAGCCCTCTCCAAACTGTCCAGTGTCTTGGCCAGAGTTCTGACTTCTCTTCGCCTCCCCGGTGTTTCAGGTGCTATTTTAAGAGTTGTTTGCAGGGGAGTGTTGGGAGAGTTAGCTGAGTGCTTTCTCTACTCTTCCATCTTGATTCTATCTCCAGATATCCTAGCCTTACTTTGCTTTTAGCAATGGTATTTCCTAAGTCGGTATCATAAGAATAGTGGGTTTGCCCCAAGCTGGGCTTTTGTTCTCCCCTGGCACATAAAACGTTCCCGAAAACAGTGGATTTAGTCTATTGGTAGTGAGGCCCCTCTGGGCTACAACAGATCATCCCTTCCCCCAGAAACCCTTTTCTTCATTGATATAAAGCTCTAGAATTTTTCCTTGGGCACAGTTATCATACTGGGCAGACTGCCCTTCGCTGTACCAACCCCCTGATTCTGCTGGGGTGATGAGGAGAGAGTGTTGGTGAAGTAGGTAGAATCACCTAACTTTGGCCTGACTTCCTTGAAGGCCTCAGATGCTTCTGGCTCAGGGCCTAGGGCCTAGACCACTTAACCTGGTGCTTTGCTACCTCTCCAGACCTTGCACCTAATTGTCAGATCTTGTCTACCTTCACAACATCTCACATCCAGCCCCTTCTCTCTCCTTTGACCCTGGCCCATCCTGATGCAGGCCCTCAGCACTTCATGCCTGGATCATTGCAACAGCTGCTTCTGAGGCTGCATGCCCCAAGGCTCTCTCCATTTCACTTCATTTTCCACTCAGCCACCAAGGATTTTGAATGCATAGACCTAACCGTGTCACCTCTGCTTTCAGTCAACTCCAGAATGAACCCCAAGATCCTCTGTATGGTATTTAAAGGTCCACTTTCTACACTTTCAGTTATTTTCTCCTTTACTTTCTACTTTACTATCGTTCACACATTCTATGATCCAATTGCTCTCCATCTCTTAGACATACACAACAATCTATCTTCTGCTTCCATACCCTTCCCTTGGCTGCCCCCAGTGCCTGGAATGAGCACACTCTTCCTCCTCATTTCTGCCTCTTAGTTCTCCTGGTTTCCTCCAAGACTCAGCTCAAAACCTACCTTCTAGGAGGCCTTTCCTGGCCTCTTCCCTTGCCCCAATTAATGTCTTCCTTCTGAGATTATCTTCCATTTACACACACTTTCTCTCTTTAGAAATTTATCTTATGGGCACATAGTTAATTGCCTCTCATCTCCCCAAATAGGATGTCAGCTTCTTGGGGACAAAGACTTTCTTTTGTCCTTCTTTGGATCCCCAGTGCTTGCCATAGTTTCTGGTTCCTGGTAAGTCTTTAATAAATGCTTGTTGCCTCATTGCCTAACCTTGCAGTGTTCATGAGATGGCTGCCTAAGAGCATTCACCTCAAGGTTGCTCTTTGGTCTCTTCCCAACTTCTGGAGATGGCTCCTGCTACGGCCTCCAGCGAGCTACTGCAGACTCTGGGTCATTGATGAGACCTTTGGATTTCCTTCACTCACAAGTTCCTCTAGATTCTCTTTTCTTAGAATTCCCATTCACTTAAGATGAGGAAAAAACGAACACATTAAAACAGAGGTGCCGTGTGCTCACTGTCCCAGGGTGGCCAAATGGGAAGATTTCACCTGCTGGCTCTCTTGTATCTCACAACTCAAAGTGAGCTTAAGATAGCCCACCTCATTTGAGGTCTCTAAGGAAAGAGTCTGAAAGATAACAACAGCAACAACAACAATAATAATAGCATTCATATAGTATGTTTAGATTTGCAGTGTTCTACATGTTTTCTTATTTAATCTTTACCACCTTGTGGGGGAGATCCTATTATTATCCCCATTTTATACATGAGGAAATCAAGGCCTAGAGAAATTAATGACCTGTCCAAAGTCACAAAGTTGGTAGGAGTGTCAGGAGGCTTCCAGCTCAGACCTTTCTGACTTCAAGTCACCTAACTGCATAGACAGGTCACCCTTTGTATTCACACTCTTCCAGTGCTGAATCTCTTGAATTGAGTTTTTCTAGCTCCATTGGCAATTCGGAGTTTTTCTAGCTCCATTGGCAATTCGGAAACTTTTTAGAAAGTAGATTTCCTAAAGTTTCGAGGACTTTGGATCAGAAAGAGACAGAGAATGTCTTTGTGTGCCCTCGGGGCTGGCCCTCGTGGACCTGTAAACTTAGGCTACCCATGCTGCCATCCCTCTTAAAAGTACAAACTGAACTGAGCTCCAGAAGGTTATACTACCATTCTTGTCAGAGGCATAAGGGAAAAGTGAAAATGGTGAAGACTATTTAGGGACAAAGGTTCCAAAAGAGTCTCCTTGCCATTTGTAGATTACCGTGGAGAGATTAAACCATAGATTTTACTAGCAATTTTGTCTTCTGGAGAAAGCATCATGAAAGTTGTCTTCAAGTTAAATTTTTAAAAAATCATTTAGGGGTGGAGAAAGACCATGGGACAAAAGGTCATTTTGGGAAAGAGACATACTATCAAGAATCTGCTAGGGAGGCCTTTGGGGGAGGAAGCAGAGTTGGAGCAGGCTGGAGTGGATCTCACCTGGCATGGGGCCATGAGTGAGGGGTAGGGGAAGGAGAATGTGTACCATCTGGTAGCTTCTTATTTTAACTAATTGCTGTTTTTTGCAAACTGGGTGCTAAACTCAGTCTACACTCTTGAAGGAAAAAAGTGCTAGTAGCACCCTTTAAATTTTAACACCTGAAACAAAGTCCAAATTCCCCTACTCTAGTTACAGAAATAGCTCTGAGAAGATGGGAAACAGAAAGGAGACAAAGGTCCTTAGTAGGCCTACTTACATTATTGGGACCACTTGGTCAGTGAGTGAAAAGGGTCTTTGAGCTACCAGAGGAGTCCAGAGGAAAAAAAAAGAAAAACTGCCCACAGCTGGCATGGGGCTCAGATGTCATGGGAAGATTCACAATCCCCCCTTTTTTCCCATTTCCCCTTTTGACTTATCCTTGAACTTCACATGCCTTCCTTTATTCACATTCAATTTGTGGATCCACATTTCCTGTTGTTTTTCTCATTTAGAGGTTTTATTGAAATCAATGTCCCTTCAAAATGATGAAAGGAAGCGATGAATTTTAACTATGGAAGTAAATAGCCAATCACTGCTATATCAGACAACATCCCATCATCCACTCAGGAGCCTCTGAAAAGGAAAATTACTTCTGTTTTATTGGATGGCTGACTTGATGAAAATATTTAGGAGGGTCCCATTCAAATACATTGCCATCATCAACGATAGAGTGAATATTTACGTGCTTATGAAGGTAAAAACAGGCATTTCAGCTTTTCCCTTGTTTTGGAGCTTCAGTGGAACCACAAAAGAAATCAAGATTGGGATAGTCTTGTCTTTTCTTCCCTCCGTCTTCTCAGAGGCCCGATGACCAGTGTCTTTTGGTCATAGTAGCAGAAGGAGCCATCACGGGAAGAGGATCTTTACTGATAAAATCATGAGTCTGGGAAAATGGGAAATAAGTTAGTTGTTACTGATGACTTCTAAACCTCATTAGTTCTTGTTGAAATAGCAAGGTCTGCAAATAACTGCAGGCTACTGAGTATAATTCAGCTGAGCCACTATAGACCTCCTAAGTTACCCCAAAGCTGTTTTGTCCTCTCCTCTTCCTCCCTTTCCCTGCTCTCCCCTCCCTCCCTCTTTATTCTGGTTGGTTCCCATTCCCATGATGCTTTTCTTCCTCATCTCAACCTCTTAGGTTCCTTCAAGCCACCTCTTCTAGGCAGCCTTTCCCAGTCCCTCCAAGTCAGTGCTTTCACTCCCCTGAGATAATTTTGTATCTTTCTCTGTGTATGTCAGATCCCCCAGGACAAAGTATTCTGCTTGAGGACAGAGACTATTCTTGGTTTATTTTATATTTATTTCCTTTTGTAGCCCCAAATTGAAGCAAGTTCAGCACTTAGAGAAGTTTGTGCCCTCTCTTTTAGAGGTTTGCCTAGTTGAAATTTCTTGCATCTCCATTGGCTAAGAGAGATCATGGGATATTGTAGAGAGAACAAGGGCTTGAAAATCCAGAGACTTGGGTTTGTGTTTGGACTCTGTAACTGCCTAAGTGTGGGAACTAGGGCCATGTCACTTCACTGTTCTGAGCCTCAGTTTCCTCATTTGTATGAAGAAAGTGTTAGACTAGATGATGAATAAGGTCCCTTCTAATTTGAGTATTCTATGATTCTATGTGACTTACTATTCTGTTGACCAGAATGTAGAAATGGCCTCATTAAAAAGAGCTGCCTGTTCTCAGGATATTTGTTAAAACTGGATTTTGTCTGTCTCACTTCTACCTGACAGAGCGTGCTAGCACCATGGGCTTAATTTGACAGTCACTGTCATACAGGGTAGTCTTGGAAGGGCCTCGCCTGCCTTTCTGCTCAGCCAAGTCATTAGACTCAGTTGTCCCTGGGCTTTTTCTTCCAGTGAGAGCCCCTAAGGACACTTTGGTACCAGGTCTAGCTAAGTAGCAGGGAAACTTGAGCAGGGGTTCAGGTACTACTGGACTGGGCCATCTCTCTTCTATAGACCACTGAGAGGGCAGTGACAAAAGTGATATCTGGAGATGTCGAATACACTTTTCTCCATCTTCCTGCCTCCAATTTCTCCTCCACTCCTCATATATACTATATTCCAAGACTGGACTAAACTTCTTAAGTGTTGGTTTAATCTTGTCATTCTCTTGCTAAAGCTAAAACAGCACCACCCCCTTTAAAATTTTTTAATAGCTTTTTTATTCAGAATACAGGCAAAGACAGTTTTCAACATTCACCCTTGCAAAACCTTGTATTCCAAATTTTCCTTCGCTCACCCCTTCCCTAGATGGCAAGTAATCCAATAGAGTTTGAACATGTGCAATTCTTCTATGCATATTTCCATAATTATCATGGTGCACAAGATTTGATTAATCTGATCTGACTTGCAGATCAGATCAGAAAAGAAAAATGATAAAGAAAACAAAAAACAAAGAGCAACAAAAAAAGGTGAAAATACTCAGTTGTGATGCACATTCAGTTCCCACAGTCCTCTCTCTGAATGTAGATGGCTCTCTCCAGCACAAGTCTCTTGGAGTTGGTCCAAATCACCTCCTTGTTGAAAAGAGTCACATCCATCAGAATTGATCATCCTATCATCTTCTTGTTGCCATGTATAATGATCTCCTGGTTCTACCCATTTCACTCAGCATCAGTTCATGTAAGTCTCTCGAGCCTTTCTGAAATCCTCCTTGTGGATTCTTATAGAACAATAATATTCTCATAGCAATAATATTCCATAACACTCATATACCATAACTTATTCAGCTGTTCCCCAACCTATGGGCATCCACTCAGTTTCCAGTTCCTTGCCTCTACAAAAAGGGCTGCCACAAACCTATTTATTTGCACATGCACCCATAATATTTCTAAAAAACCAAGAATGCTTTTGTAAGAGGTCAAAGTCAAATGTTTACAAGTAGCTATGATCCAATGAGAAGTAACTTTCTTTAGTGGCAGTGTAATGATGGGAGCCAGAAATAGCTCTTTTCTTGCCCTTGATGAACAATTTTTGATAAAGTCACAAACCATCACGGGCTGACCAGAACATGACCTTAAAGTCTGGGGAAAGGAAGTAGAGAGAGAGCTCTTTTTAGTTGAGGATAGACTGGCAATTTTATTGCACGTAACACCCACTGTTCTTTTCACTTGGCCAAACTTTATGATGGTATCAAATACCTGTAATACAGAGCAATCACAATCATGCCTTGATCTTGGAGTGAAAGTAATTACTTATTGTACAAGGTAAGGAGGGTTAAAAATGGGTTTAACAAACATCCCATATGTCATGTACAAGCTACCTCATCCCATTTGTAACTTAGTGGTTTCATAGTTGCTTCCTAATGTTTTCTGTACAGTAATGTGCAGGGAAATGGCCTAAGATTTATCAGAAAGCCATGAAGAAGAGTGGGTTCTTTCCATAAAGCTCAGGAAGTCAGCACAGTGTCATGGACAGAATGAGGCATTGGAATCCAAGGGCAGCCCTGCTACTAGATTGCTTGTGTGACTTTCTCTTGCCTTTTTCCTTCCTTCCTTCCTTCCTTCCTTCCTTCCTTCCTTCCTTCCTTCCTTCCTTCCTTCCTTCCTTCCTTCCTTCCTTCCTTCCTTCCTTCCTTCCTTCCTTCCTTCCTTCCTTCCTTCCTTCCTTCCTTCCTTCCTTCCTTCCTTCCTTCCTTCCTTCCTTCCTTCCTTCCTTCCTTCCTTCCTTCCTTCCTTCCTTCCTTCCCTCCCTCCCTCCCTCCCTCCCTCCCTTCCTTCTTTTCTTCCTTCCTGGCATTATGTTAAGTCCTGGGGATACAAAGAAAAAATGAATCTCTCCTTTCCCCCAAGGAATTTACATTCTGTTCAGGTAGGGTATAGGCAGAGAGACAAACATGCCACATGTAAGTGAAAATGATTAAATAGTATTTTGGGGAGGAAGATAGGATTAGGGCGGCAAGGCCTTGGGTAGGAGGTGAGAGGTGGAGAAAGGCACAATGCTCTCTAGGCATGGGAAACAGCCTTAGGCAAATGCATGGAGATTGGAGATGGAGGATCTTATAATAGACTGGTTTGTCTTGATCATAGTTCATGGAGAACAATGTTCAATAAGTGTGGGGAAAGACTGCAAGTAGAATTATTGCCCTCTCTGGCCTTCAGTTTCCTCCAGTGTGAAAAAAAGAAGGAAGTGAACTGCCTGATGGGTAAGGTCCTATCCAGCTCTATAGTTCATTAGTTGAAAAAATGTAGTGGTGGGGGATTAAGGGGTTGGCAGAAAGACATGGGAATTGGTTGGCAGGGGGGTTGGGAGGTTTGAATGGGGAGATAGAGCACAGGCTCTGTTTGAGCTGGAGCTGAAGGAGAGCAGATGGTTGAGGGGAGGACTCCTTGGGGCCTATTTCCAATAACTTCAGATGCCCTATAACATTATCATTCCTTTTAACAATGGATAAAACTTTTTTTTTCCCCCCGGAGAAGGCTATCATGTTTCCTTATGGGTCTTCTGGGACCGTTATTACTGGTTTTAATTCACTCCATGTTGTGTGGCCTTTTAGCAACCTTTTCATCTACATTGTTGTGATTATGAGGTGCAGAGTATATCATAGTCATTAGAGTGGCCGAGTATCCATCCATCAGAAAGTAAACTCCCTGAGGGGAGGAAGCACATATGGTTTTGTTTTTATATCCTCTGCAGGTACCACAGTGCTTAGCACATAACAGGTGCTTAAGAAATACTTGTTGGATTGAATCACATTATTCTTTTGGTTATAATTACTTCTCTGTATATTATTTAATGCAAATCTTCCCCTATTATTGCAGTTCCTCATATGCATCCTTTCTTACTGCACAATAATATTCTGTTATAATCATATGCTGGAGTTTGTTGAAGCCATTGTGTAGTGGGGGTGACATCCATTTTATTTCTGGTTCTTGCCTGCCACAATGAGTTGATGCTATGAATATTTTGCTATATATTGCAAAACTTCCTAAACATTTTTCACTTGCTTTTCACCCAAGCAATTTTTACATATCCCAAGTATATAAAATGGGTATACTAATCAAGCATTTGCCAATAATAAATCATAGTTTTATGGCCTCTGGTTTACAAAGTTTTGGCAGACTATCATGTCTTTCCCTTACCTTCTTTTCTTTTCTGTAGAATGAGAGGCTTGGAGTAGGTGGCCCTTGAGGTCCTTTCTAGCTGGAAATCCATTGCCCTCCAATACTTATGTCAGGATTACTAGGTCAAAGGATATAGGAACAGCCTAAGGACTTTTCTTCTTGCATTGCCTTTCAAAGACAGAATATAAACCTTTGGCTCCATCTCCATTTGAGAAAACTAAATCGAAGCTTCCAGACTCCCAGCCTAGTACTCAATAGGAATAGCAGAATTTAAAGAAAGAATCAATTTTGACAGTAAAACCGAATGACCTGTGCCCCCATTTTTGGCCCTTTGTGTCAAGTGAGAAGGATCTTCTCTTTAGGGCTCCAAGCTGACCTGTCCAGATACACCGGAGTGAAAGGGATGCCGTTGTCTCACTTCATTTTGGTGGCTGAGGTAACTAGCTTGGTGGCTGGTTTGGCCACTATTTGACACTTTCCCTTCTCCAGTCTCACCTCTCATTCTCTTGTCTCTACCACTCAGGCAGGTTCTATTCGGTTGGATAAATTCAGTTCACCAATCTCAGCAGTCTCTGTGCTTGAAATGGATTTTTGCATGTTAATACCCTCTACCCTCTATCCTCCTTTAGTTCAAGTCCCTTCTTGAGCTCAAGACCCAGTTCAGGTGCTGCCTCCTTTGTTGCCTATCCCCATTTTTTCCACTTGTTGTTCCCCCCTCCTATAGCTTTATTGAGTTTTGGACCTTCCAGCTCCCCTTACTCCTTGGATTGCCATCTGTGTCTTGCTATACATATGCTGCCCCTACACTGTATGCTCTGAGTAATAATAATATAATAACACAGCTAGTGCTCTATAGCATTTTAAGTTCTGCAAAGTGCTTTATGTATGCTTTCTTCTGATCCTCATAATAACCCTGTGGGGATAGTATCAATGTTTTACAGGTGAGGAAACTGAGACTGAGGGAGGTTAAGCTTTGTTTACTCCAGCTAGTCTACATCCCAGATGGTTTTTCAGACTCCAGGTCCAACACTCTCCACTACATTGCTGAGGGTGGAAAAGTAGGCAAAAAGGAATGAGTCTTTCTCTATTTTGATCCAAAATTCCCACAAGGAAAAGGCAATGGGGATGAATCTCTGATATGTTCTATCTGTAGAGTTGGTTAAGTGATTTTTCTGGGATGGGCAGATGCTGCTAGATGGCTAGGCACAGGCAATTCCCCATTCTTAACTATTGGTCTGCCTCCTTTTCCCTGCTTACATCTCGTTGACGGTATCATAGGCTCCCAGCCCCAGATGGATCCATCTAGTTCAAAGCTTCTTAAAGTGTAGCTTGTGACCTCATATGGGATTCCATAACTTAATGTGGGAGTGTGAAAAATTTGGCTACAATAAAAGGTTTCACATATTCTGCCAAGATTGTATTCTTTATGATTTTTATATAAACAAATCCATCCATCCCATTAGTGTTCAAATTGGTTTTCATCTTTAATAAATGACATTGTTCTGTGTCTACCAAAGAATTGTTCTAAAATAAATTTATGATTTTTTATCTGCAAATGTTTGATTTGGATGTTTACTTTATATAGCTATATATTGAGGTGGCCCATGAATTTCTTGGGTGAGAAGGGGTTGTGAAAGGAAAAAAGTTTAAGAAGCTCTGGTCTGGTAAGAAGTGACTTGCTAAGATATTATACAGACTGTAGATGATGGAAGCAGAATTTTAAGCAAGTTCATGCTCTTTCCACCACAGACCTTAGGAAGCTTTCTTTGGTGCGGATTTTACTTGCTCACTATTCGCTCCCAATGTGTCTTTGTGTTGCACATTGAATCAGCTGTAACTTGAATTTTCAGGGGTTTGTGTTCCCTAATTTTGCTCCAGGTGAAACTACAGGAAAACTACACATCTCATCAGAAGGATGGGCAAAGCTTGGGAATCATTAAAAATAGTGGGTAATTCCCAGTTCTCAGTGAACCGAGACTTCTTCCATTCTGGCCCATTTGCAGCATCTGTCCATGACATCCATATTGATGAATGGACTCTTTAGGTAGTCCATCTAACTGCCTTTCAGGGACTAAGTGGACAGTCTTCTCCTACTGAGATTTTCCGTTATAGATTGTGGCTTAAAGATGAAAATGAACTCTTCTCCAGCCACATGCAATTGGAGGGACGGCCCAATATGGCAGTCTTGGTATTGGATTGTCAAGGGCTTGTCACTTCTTGGACACATAGTGGCTGTAACTGTGGCCTGGAATTAGGTCACTTAACCTTTTGGGGCTCTAGGGCAATTTTATACTTCACTCTTTCTGTGAGCTCACATAGGCAGCCCTTCCGGTAATAGCATTTATTTCCGTGTGCAAAGCCTAAGTTATTTCATTTGCCCTACATAGGTGTTATTATTATCAAGGGAAACTGAGGCAGAAATTAAGTGACTTGTCTTAAATTCACATAGATAGTAAATGTTCAAGAGGGTCTGAATTTAGGTCTTGCTTACTCAGGGGCTAACAATCTTAGCTACTTGAGGGCACGCCTTCTGCAGCAGGGGGCGGAGTTCTGGGGAATGCCCTAGGAAACCCCGGGGCGATGGGTGGGACGGAAGTACTTCCACTCAGGGAAATCATTTCCGCCAGGGCAGCTGAGGAGGTGGCCACAGAGACCATGGAGAAGCCGAACAAGGAATCTGAGGAGGAAAAGGCAGAGGTACTCGAGACCGCTACACAGAATGGGGACCAAGAAGGCAGGGAGCTGGAGGCGAGCAGAGAGGCGGCTTCGGAATCTGAAATGGACCTGGGGGAGGCCGAGGCGGAAGCGGAGACTATAGAGGAGTTGTTACAGTCTACAGCCTCGGGACTAATGGACACAGCGGAAGCGGAGGCATCGGTGGTATCAGAAGCTATGACAGTAGTAGTACTGAAGGAAGAGAAGCCAGGAGACGAAACCGCAACAGAAGCCTTGAGCTCTGAAGCGGGAGCCAATAGGGATGCAGCCCCCAGCCCTCCCAATGTGGAAGTGAGGGCTTCTGTCTCAGCAGATGATCAGCCCGCAGCCGGCAGGTCAGACCCAAATGGTGGAGGTGGAGGTCGAGGGGACCCGGGGGTCTTTGCCACACGGCTGGGCCAGCGAAGGCGGGCCGCCATTACGTCCGGGGCCTTTGGAGTTGGGTTGGAGGCAGGATTGATAGGCCGAATAGCCGCCTCCATTGGCCTCAGGCCTAGAGTCAGGCCTGTTCCAGTTCCAGAGTCAGTCCTGGATCCTTTCCATGTCCAGGTGATGAGATGGGCTCCCATGTTTACAATAGATTCTATCCCTGCCCCAATTCCAACTCAGGCCATACCCCTTGGCCCTTCCCAGAACCCAAACCAGGCCACAGAAGCAGTCCAAGTTTCTACTCCTGCCCCTGCTCCGGGCTTGGATCCAGGTCAAGCCACTCCTCTTCCAGGCCCGGTCTCACCTCCTGACCCAGCTCTCAACCTGGTCCCTGCCCAGGTTACAGACCAGCTCCCAGCTCCATCAGAACACCACAGCCCACCCCACCCTCCCACTTCAGCTCTGATTTTAAGATCGACTGTAACCTCACCTCTGACTCCTGGATTCCAGGTCCAGACTCCACCCCATTCCAAGTTCTAGTGACAGCCAGGGCTTCCCCACAGCCCAGGTGGGGTGCTCCTGAGACACTGGCCCAAGGCCCAGACTCCTTGGAGGAATGTCTTTGTAAGTGGAATCTCTGCCTAAAGAGCTACCACCAGTCCCACTGATTCCTGCTGAGCCTCGGGCTGGGTAGTTATTATTGCAATAAGGCTCAGACTTGCCACACTTACAGAGCACTGTCAGACTGGCTTCTGCCACTGTAACTCTTGAGGACTCTTGCAATTTTGTCATTTTTAGTGGTGGTTCCCACACCTGTCAACTCAAGGCCAGCCCAGAAACCAAGCAGCAGGATTGGATTAATGCCTTGGAGCTGGCCAAGACTGTTTAAGATGCCCACTGTTTCTGATGACTCAGAAGAGGAAGCCTCCGTTCCATCTGGCAGGCAGGCAGGTTGGTGTTGCACAGTACCCTGCACATCCTCATTCCAAAAGCAGCATACATGGCCATGTACCCTACCTTGGTAGGTTCATGGGGCTTTGTTTTACAGAGTGCCCTCAGGGAGCTGGGGCCCATCAAGATGCCTCCCAAAGGCCATGCAGAGGTGGAGCAGCCCACTGAACAACAAGAGAGGCAGATTTGACTGAAGGAGACCTTCCAACAGCTGGCAAAGGCAAGTAATCATCTGCAAAGATGCTTGCAGAGAGCAGCAGTGACAGCAGTAAAGAACAGAATTATTTTGACAAAGGAACTATAAGGGACGGGGATAAACAGGAGAATAGCACCCTTGCTGAGGTCGGTCGAGTGCCTGAGGACCTGGGTCAGGAGCGTACAAACACTGATATTCATGGGGCCAGCAGCGACATCAGTCAGTGGACCATACAAGTTATCATCTGAAAAAACCTCAGAGTCCAAAAGAACTCACCTTATCCTGTGGAGCACCACAAAGAACTACTCTGGCAAAAATCCCATTGCTGGTAAACTTCAAGGAGCCTTTTCCATGCTTTGACACCTCACTGAAGACCTGTAATATCAGAAGTTGCTAAACCAAGTTGCTAAATGTGAGAACCCCCTAGAATGGCCCTGCCACATGGCAGCTTTTGTCATGTCCACCTACCCCACTACCAGCTTCCATACCCATAAGTCTTTTGAACCACTTCTAGGGAAGATTTTTGAAATGGAAAAGAATGGTTTGCCTTCTCTCTACAAGCTGGTGAGCCATCATCTGCCTGACACAGCATACCGTATGGATTCCAGAAATTGGACATTACACCAGCAAATCAAAATTACCAGTGAGTTTCATGGCAGGTCACCCCCACTGGTACTGTTCATTATCTCTTCCATGCCACCAGTCATCAGTACACCTGGAAAAAAGCCATCCCCAGAGTGAACAGTATTATTGTAGGAAAACTATGGACAGATCACTCTGGTGAGATCAAAATTACAAGTCACAAGATGGACTGAACAAGACTGGACTAGTGACACATCCTTCCCAAAAGGTACGCCTTGTCCTTCTAGGAACCTGGCTTGAGGAAATAGTGTTTCCAAATGCTTCCTGCCAATGACCATGTTGGGCAGGAGACTTAAGAGAGAAACCAAGAAAGACAACATGGATCAACTCTAGCAGAGGAATCCTCTACCAGAGAATGCAGAGAACATGTACTGCTTCTCAACATTTGCCCTGACTGGATGCTTGGAAAGGTGGCATAGCATCTACAGATAGCCAGCTGCCACCTGGTCAAAGACTAATAGAAAATGGACACCGAGCCTAGAAGAAAAATAGCACCTTTCCAGAAAGAAGAGAGAAGCCAAAGCTCTGAGAACCACAGATTCTGGGACTGATAACCCTTCCAAGACATTGTGGTTTGAGCAGAATGAAGACCTCGTTCCCAGGGATTTGATCCATATGTATAGGGGAGGATATACTGGGAGTGTAAAGAAAAACAGGACTGATCCTTGTGCCCAGACATTTTCTAAAAAGGAGGTAAAGGGGGATCAGAGGGAAAGGAGAAAGGTCAGGAGAGGACAGGCCCTAATGACTGCCTTATTTGGTTATTTTTCCCGGTTTGTCTTTCTTAGCCAATCATTTGTTCCAAGTCAGTCACCAGAAACGAGCCAGTGATAATACATGGCTAGGTTACTTTAACTCATTGGAAAGGAAAATGATAAAATGGATAGGTGGGTTGGTAAAGAAAAGGATGGGGGACTGAAGGGGACCAGTTCATACCTGCAAGACATTTCTATACTTAGCCCTTTTTTTTGTCCCTCATTTTAAATGATTGGCTTTCTGATCAATTTTGTTTCAGTACATAAAAGAACTTTTTTAAACAAACCACCCACAAAGTACATTCCTCCTAAATAGTTAAGCAGAAGCGTGAGTTATTCCAACTGCTATTTCTTGTAAATTTAATATATCAAATAAATAATTAAAGTCTTGTTGTTCTGTGTTCTGGTAGGCCATATCTGTAATGTATTCTTTTTAGTTGGCACACTTCAGAAGTGTCCAGAGGCACCTGACCTGTGATCAGGGCCCTGTAGACCAGGCCGTGCAAGGCTCCCTACTGATACTTAACCTGAAGAAGACTTCAGGAAATTACCTCTAAGTGTTGGAAGCGTTGATTATCTTCCAAGATGAGATTTGTTCCTACAGAGGGCAAATAGGAAACACTGAGGGAAAGTAAAACTTCTCAATGATTCCCAGCCATCCCAAATGGGGATCCTAAAGCAAAGACTGGTTGATAAACATTAGCTGTGAATTTTGTGGGAAATATTCCTTGTCCCTTCTGCCCTGGAGATTCTGCGCTTACAGCACAAGGTAGCTCTGTGAGTTAAGGCGCATCCACCTCCAGAGCACAGCGAGGAGGGGAGCAGATCTGGGGGTTGCAGATTAAATCATAATATAGAGGGTCTTGAATGCCAAAATGAATGGATTTGAGCTAATTGAAAAAGTGAAGCTGCTCACTGCAGGGGCTCCTAACAAACAAACAAAAACTCCCCACCTTTTGGTATAAAACCACTGTGATTTCTGAATGTATGTTTCCAATTCTGAATTCTTTACCCAGAAGCTTACTTCCTTACTTCCAGAAGCAGCAGCAAGTGTCATGTTACTTGATGTGTTCCAGTTGAGGTAAAAGCAATCGCTATGCCATAGGGCAGCTTTATGGGTTTATGTCTAAAGTTTCTTCCAGTGCTCAGTCCTGTGAGTCTCTAAAATGTTATAGCTGTTTAAATGATAGGAAAAGTTATTAAATTAAAATAAAAATGGCCAGAGGCCTATTCTTGCTAGAAATATATAATTGCCACACCTGGGGCAGCCCATTTGATGGAGCGCAAGGTCAGAGGAAAACATTACTCAGAAAAGAACGAGAGTTGTTATTGAAAAAGTTTTCAAGGCCCACAAACACCATCAGAAACCACTATTTGGATTTCAGGTTCTTGGAAATGTTCTGAAATGTGAAAAATGAACATTTCTACCCCTCTCATCTCTGCCCAAGGCTTCCTTCTGTGTTGTCTTCCAGGGTACAAATCAATCTCTTCTCCCTCCAGTTCAAATCGATTCAAATCGAGCGTGGAGCTAGAACAGGTGGCCCAAGGGCTCTGCCCACTTGTGAGTCTACCCTTTGGTATTTAAAGGGTAATTCAGGCTTGGCCTTTGGCCTTGAGACATGACTTCATTAGGGCTGGGCAAGCCTGTTTGGTTCTATAAGAATGGATCCAATTGTTAGATTAGCTGGGAAGAGTGGGCAATCGCAACAGTCAGGATTCTCAGCCTTTGCAATTCTAAGGTGCTTTGTCCTGCCCGGCCAGCAAAGAAAGTCCAGCAGCATTTTTGGAAGGAGAAAGCCTTATTCTGCTTGGAGAAACTAAGGATCTCCTGCCCAGCAGTCCTGGTCTGATTATTCCAGATTCTAAAACAAATCTAGGGGACTCGTGGGATAGGCATTCGGAACACTCTGATTCCTTTGAAATAATATTATTTGATCATTCAGTTCAGTACAAATTTGCTAAGTGCCTGATATGTGCTATTTACTGGGAATACAAAGGCAAAAAAGATCCTGATCTCAAGGGGCTTACTTTCTACCTAGGGATCCACTGTGTACCCATGAGAAAATGCAACATAATAAGAGAAAGGATAGAACGCCAAACAGTTGGGGGAGGCAGAAAAGCTTCAGTTTTATCAACTTCCTTCCTAAATGGTAACGTTTAGAACAGAGGCTGAAGCTTTGCACTGAGCATAAATGCTTTGACGGGAACACAAGATGGTAGGACTACCATGTCCTGATTCCTAAACTCTGCCTCTCTCAATGCAACTCTGGATCACCTTTGCTTTTTGGTTGCCATTTCACACTCATGTGTGAGGATACAGTTTGCCCAAATCCCCAGTTCCCTTTTGCACAAATTCTTTGCACAAACAAAAAGTCTAACTGACTTGTACTTGTAAAATTGAGTTTTTGAACCAAATGAAAGATTTTCATTTACTCCTACTGATTATTACACTCTGCGAATGGAGAAAGGGAGGGCAGGAACAAGTACTTATGAAGCACCTACTGTATGCTAAACTTGATACAAATATCTTATTTAACCCTCACAACAGCCCTTGTATAGTTGAGGAAACCTAGATTTGACTTGCCCAGAGTACAGAGGTGATGGGGTGTGAATGAGTGGGATGGCTGAGTGAGGGAAGAGAATGGAAAGATGTCATGGGAATGAGTTAGAAGGACTTCAGCTGGTTGGCTATGGATAGTCTGGGGAAAGAGATTGGGGGAGTTGGGGAGTCAAGAATAAAGCTGGGTATGGGAACCTGGATGGATGCCTGAAAGATTAAAGGCATCTTGGATGGAAATGGGGGAACTTGGAGGAAGGGTGGAGAAAGGTTGAGGAGGAATGGGGAGGATGATTGTAGATGTGTACGTAGTTAGGTTTCAGGAATTAGAGGCTTCCTTTAGGAGTTGGGGCTATCATGGCAGGCCTGAACAGTACAACAGGCAGGTGAAAGAACCTTGTGGTTGTTGCTTAATATTTCAGTGCTCAGTTTCCAGAACCTTCAAGAGAGTCTCTAGAGCTGAGTTTATGGCCTTCAGGGCCTCTGTCAACAATGGATTTCCTACTGAAGGAGCCTGTTAAGTTTGGCAGAATGCCATCTTGACAAAGGCCCATCTTCCCTGTAGCTCCTTCCCAAGGTGATTGGAGCTAGTCTGTTGCATGATCTTATTTGTTATCTGCTCCATGTGTAGCCGTATTTAACAGCACCCCAGCAGAGCCTCAGTTTCCACACTTCTTCAGGCTTAGGGACATGATTCCAATCTTTCCAAGATCTCTGTTCCCAGAGGTATTCACGGTCTTGGAGTTATCGCTGTCCTCTCTGAATACTCTCCTCCATCTAATAGCCCTGAGTGGCGAATTTAATGAGCATTAGAGTCAATTCCTCAAAAAGCCCATTTACCCAGTTTGCCCTAATATAGTGACATTTTCAGAACTGTATTTTTTCATTTTCTAATTACTCCCAGAAGGACATCCTTGAACCACGGTCATCTTCCCATCCACACTCAATGGTTAGTGTTGTCCCAATAAACCACAAACCCTCCATCTACCAGAGAACAAGACCTCTTCCACCTGTTCCCTTTTCATTTCCCTACATCTTCAATCACTTGTGTCTCCCTCTATCACCTCTCCTGTTTTGAAGTTCACTTAATCCCTATTGATTGCCCCACTCAAATTCTTGGGCCTCTTCTTTCTTGCTAGGTTCAGAAGCTAAATCACTAACTCTTTGTCTCCTCCCGTAAATGTTCAACAACTAGTTTCCTCCCCCCCCCCCCCAAAAAAAAAGTATGGCATGCCTCTATTTTAAGCTTAGTCTTCATTATTAGATTTTAATCTAGAGGCAGCTAGGTATGTTGGGCGTGGAGTCAGCATGGAGACTTGAATCAAATCCAATTTAAGGCACTCACTAGCCTGGTGACCCCAGCCAAGTCATTTACCTTTTGCTCTCAGTTTCCTCATAAGTAAAATGGGAATAAGCTCCCAGGGTTGTTGTGGAGATCGACTAAAATAACCTTTTTTTTAAATAAAGCTTTTTATTTTCAAAACATATGCACGGATAATTTGACAACATTGATCCTTGCATAGAAATAACTCTTGACCAGCAAGCAGGGGCATTTCAGAAAGGCCTGGAGAGACTTGCATGAACTGATGCTGAGTGAAATGAGCAGAACCAGGAGATCACTATACACTTCAACAATACTGTATGAGGATGTATTCTGATGGAAGTGGCCCTCTTCAATAATGAGATGAACCAAATCAGTTCCAATAGAGCAGTAATGAACGGAACCAGCTACACCCAGCGAAAGAACTCTGGGAGATGATTATGAACCACTACATAGAATTCCCAGTCCCTCTAATTTTGTCCTCCTGCATTTTTTATTTCCTTCTCAGGTTAATTTTACATCATTTCAAAGTCTGATTCTTCTTGTGCAGCAAAATAACTGTATGGGTATGTACACATATATTGTACTTAACATATACTTTGGCATCTTTAACATGTATTGGTCTACCTGCCATCTGGGGTAGGGGATGAAAAGTTGGAACAGAAGGTTTTGCAAGGGTCAATGCTGAAAAATTACCCATGCATATATCTCGTAAATACAAATCTATAATTAAAAAAAGAAATAACCATTTCTATAGAGCTTAACACAATGTTCAGCACATGGTGGGTGCTTAATAAATGCTTGTTTCTTTCCTTCTCTGACATTTCTTAAGTCTAGACCAGGGGATGGCCTAAGGGACATCTGGCCTACTGCCTTTTTTTTGGTACAGCTTGCAAACTAAGAATGGTTTTTACATTTGGCAGTGGGCCTACCGGCTGTAGTTTGCTGACTCTTGGTCTAGACAATCAGGGCAATAAATCAAGCCCCAATTTGTAGTGTTTGCTGATTTATGAGGTGTAAATGCTCACATTGAAAATTTAACAATTGGCTGTTCCTATCCTGAGCTCGTAGTAGCTAGCACTCATGCCCTCTGCTTGTTGGAGCTAGCATTCGTGTACCTTGTTTATTGGAGCTAGCTCTAGTGCACCCTGCTCACCCCTGGCTCTTGGCCTCATCTTAAGAGACTTCAGCACGCTCACTGATGTTCTCTCAGAAATCCTCCAATTCCTAATTCCTCACTCTGCTCAGTTCTCTTGATCTGCTCTTCTGTTCGACCTCAGCTACCCACAGAAGTGGTTATATCCTTAAGCTTTCCATCACCCACTAGTGTTTCACTTTCAAGGACATAAACTCCCAAATCCCTCTTTCTGATTAAAATCTAGCATCCATCTTTCAGTATGTCTGCTTATCTGCATTTCTTTCTGAACTTCCTTCTCTGAATGAAAAAAAAATGTTCCAATAGCCTTCCTTTTCTTCATTTTTGTGCAGTATTATTGCTAACTTCCTCTCTGTTGCTTGCCTGCCCATGAAAAAAAAAATAAAACAAACAAACAAAAAAAACTCCATGACAAATACATGCATCATTAACCAAAGTAAATATAAAAATTGCATCTCCATCTTATTCTAGACCTTGCTTGATCATTTCATAAAAATTTTCTATACCTTTTTATTGTATAAGTAGTTCTCTTAGTTAACGCTCACTTCACTCTGAATCATTTTATAAAATCTTCCAATGCACTCCCAAAACTATCCCTTTCATCCGCATCTTATAGCATTACAATATTCCATTAGGTTCATGTACCATAACTTCTTCCACCATTCTCAAATTGACGTGCATCCCCTTTGTTTCCAGTTTTTCCTTGCAAAAAGTAGGGCTGCTATAAATATTTTTGTCCATATCGGTCTTTTCTCTCATTTTTGGATCTTTTTGGAGTGTAGACTCCTAGTGGTGTCACTGGGTGTAAGAATACACCGTGCTTTCCAGAAGAGTTGGGCCCATTTGCAGTCCCACCGATTGGTGCTTATTTTTGCTCTGCTCTGTATTTTCTTTCTTTCTTTTTTTTTCCATCTGTGCTGATCTGATGGTTGTTCTGTAGAGCCTCAGAATGGTTTTAATTTGTCCTTCTGTAATTATTAAGCGACTTAGAACACTTTTCATAGAGCTATTGCTAGCTTGAATTTATCCCTTGCAAATAACTTAAACATATCTTTTGACCACGTAAAGCTCATAGGAAATGGTCTTTTATTCTTATGAATTTGAATCAGTTCTTTAAAATTTATCAAAGGAATTTGCTACAAAATTTTTTCCCCTAGTTGTGCCACTTCTAATTTTAACTACATTGGTTTGGTTTGTGGAACACCTTTTTCATTTTATATAATGTAATTCTCCATTTTATGCTTTATGATACTCTTTATCCCTTGTTGGGTCATGAATTCTTCCACAATCCATAGTTACAAAAGATATTTTCCTTTAAGACAATGACATCAATGAGACAATATACTAAAACATTTTGTATGTAGCAGAAACAATCCTTATGGGAATTTATATCACTAAACACTCTTAATAACAACAACAATTTGTTTATGATATGATCTTTTCTATCTTAAGTCATGTCTCCATTTGGAGTTTATTTTGGCTTTCAGTGTGAAATCGTGATCTAGTATCCAATATCTACCGACTTGTTTTCCAGTTTTCCCAACAGTTTTTGTCAAAGTCCTTGCTCTAGTAGTACAGTCTTCAGGTTTATAAAACACTGTGCTATGAGGTTCCTTTATTTGCATATGCTGTGAGCCTAATAAATTATATTGACTTACCTGTCTTTTTTTATTAAAACCTGTTCTGAATTGGTTTGCTGGTTACTCTTTTATAGTATAGTTTGATATCTGATATCATGACATCTCTTTTTCTCACCCTCCCCTTTTAATTTTTCTCTTGAGATTCCTGATCTTTTGTTCCTTCAGATGAATTTGGTTATTATTTGTTTTCTAGCTATAAAATCCTGCCTTGGTAGTTTGATGTGACAGTAATTGGTAAATTAATTTAGATAGTATTAACATTTTTATTATATTTTCTCCAACAGCCATGAACAATTACTATTTCTTTAGTTATTTTGGTCTTTCTGCTTTTCTGTAAAGAGTATTTTTTTTAGTTATGTTCATATAGTGTCCGTGTATGACTTTTCACATATTTTACATACTCAGTAATTATTTTAATGGAATTTCTCTTTCTATCTTTTCTCACTGGGTTTTGTTAGTAGTATTCAGTAAAACTAATGAATTATGTGTGTTTATTTTATGGTCTGCTACTTTGCCAAAGTTTTTATTTCAATTCTTTTTGGTTGAATCATTAGGATTCGCTAAATCAATTATCATATCATTTGCAAAAAGTCATAATTTTGTTTCTTCTTAGCCCATGCTTATTTCTTCATTTTCTTTTTCTTGTCTTATTGCTATAACTAACTTTTCTAGAATGAATGAGTGAAAAAAAAAAGCATTCAAGTGCTTGCAATGCTTTTCTGAAATTGGATTATTTAAATTCTCTATATCCTCTATTTTATATTTTGGTAAATATTAATCTATTCAAGTTATCCATAATGTTGCCATATAATTGGGCAAAATGATTTCTTATAATTTCCTTGATTACATTATTATTCCTTGTAAATTTTTTTTCCATTTTTAAAAATTGGTGATTTGGCTTTTCCTTTCCCTTTAACAATATAAGATCAGATAGTTTATTTGTTGTATGGTTTTAATTTTTTTTCCATTTTATTTATCAATTCAGTTGTGTTTTTGTTCTCAGCTTTGTTAATCTCTTATTTGATTTTTAAAATTTCTGTTTGGTATTCAATTGTTTTGTTTTTTAATGTGTTGTTTTTCTAGCTTTAGTGGTTGAGAGCAGCATATGCCCAAATTCATGGAGCTTTTCTTTCTCTTTTGTTGTTGTTGTTAAGTGCTGTTAGAGTTGGTGCTATAAATTCCCATAAGGACTGTTTTGACTACATTCAAAAAGTTTTGATATGTTGTTTCATTGTTGTCATCACGATGATGATTTTTAATGATATCATCTATTGTTTCAATGGTTTATTCTTTGACCCATTGCTTTTTCGGGGTCAGATGTTTTAATATCTAAATAATTTTTAAATCCTTGCTTTAAAGGAAATTTTGAATAGAATTTTTATAGCATTGTGATTTGCAAAGGGCATATTTAATATTTCTGATTTTCTACATTTATTTGTGAGGATTCTTATAATCTTTTGGTAAAGTTACTATGGACTGCCAAGAAATACATATTTTCCTTTCTATTTCAATTCATTAATCACCAAAAACCTGTTATATGTAAATTTTCTAACATTTTATTCAGGTCCTTTACTAACATGTCTTATTTATATTTCTTTTTTTCAGGTGTTTGTGTGTGTGTGTGTGTGTGTGTGTGTGTGTAAAAGAGGTCCATTGAGATCTCTAGCTATTATTGTTTTATTATCTATTTGTTTTATTATAAATATATGTATTAAATATTGGCATTCATTGTCCCTGGTACTTTTCCTAATAATGTCCTTTCCCTTATACTATGTCTTTATTGTGTCTATTTTGACACTAGCTTTTTCTGAAATCATCATTGCTACCACTGATTCTTTGAATTTACTCGAAGCCTAATATATTTTGTTCTATGTATATTTTTGTAGTATCTTTTTTTGGGAAACAAAATATTGCTGAATCCTGCTTTCTAATCCATTTTTCCCTCTTCTTCCATTTTAAGGGTGAATTTACCATACTACTCACATTCACAATTATATTTGCTAATTATATATTTCTCTCCAACTTAATTCCCTTATGGATTTTCATTTCCTTACCTTCCTCTACCTGTGCTACTCTTTACAAAGAAGTAAGTAGTAAGAAAGAATCTCCTAATCTCCCTAGTGATCTGCTTCCATTTCCCATGCCCCTCTTCTCTTCTACTTGTCCAATCCCTGATTACCTTTAACTTCTTTTAAAAAATGTTATTCTTTATTTCTTTCCTTTTAATCACCCCTTCATGATCCGCCTTCCATAGTTAAAAGTTTCTTGTGCTTATGGCTAATCCCCTCCTTTTATTCTGTTTTCTTTCTTAACTTAGCTTCCCTGTTTCTACCTGTATCCTTGTTTAATTTGATTTATTAAAATGAAACTAACTCTTCACATGTGTGCATCTGTGCATCTGTGTGTATGTATGTTTACCCTTCTGCCTGATTGAGTTGAATTTTAGTTTTTTGTGATGCTCACTTCCCCTACTTTTTCTTCCATATTTATATAGATGTGTTTTCTTATATTCCCGTTAAGTGAAACATATCCCTTCCCCAGTGTATCCATTTTCCCTTCTTTTGTCTTTCTTCACTTAATAGTGTCAGAACGGAGCCGAATCATTCCTAGGCTCCCTATTTGTCTTATTTAACTTTAGGACCCTTGAAAACATTATGGCTCTAAGAAGTAATTTATTTCTTCTCCCCCTATGAGAATGTAAATACTTCCTTATTTCTAGGTTTCTCTTGGCTCCTGTATTTGCCCTTCAAAGATTCTATTCACTTCTGGTCTTTTCATTAGGAATGATCTTTTCCTTTATGGTCATCTTGTGCACTGCAGACTATAGTTCTTTTTATTGGAATTATTTATTTCTGGGTACTTTCAGTATTTTTATTAGGACATAGGGGTCGAGGAGTTTGGGTATGACATTTCATTTAAGGTTCATGTTAAGGCCAGTGAATATTTTCTATTTTCACTTTGCCCTCTGCTACTAAATGAAAGTTTGGACATGTTTTTTTCATTTGTGATTTTTAGAAATATGCTTTCCAGGCCTTTTTTTTTTTGTTTTCATTGTGACTTTCAGGTAGGTAGTCCAATGACTCCTAAATTATCTGTTTTGACCTGTTTGTAGTTCAGTTGTTTTTGTAGTAGATATCGCATATTCTCTTCTATTTTTCAGGTTTTTTTTAATTTTTCTTCTCCTATTTCTTATGATTCCATTGACTCATTTTATCCCCTTCTAATTTCAGCATAATCTCTTACTTGGGTAAGATTTTGTGTCTCTTGTACTAAGATGTTCATTCTTTGCAACTAATTTTTTCTAGAGTTTTCATTTAATTTAAAAAAAATATTTCTTTTTAAAAATCTCCTTCTGCATTCCTCTCAGCCATACTTTTATCTTGATGTTCTTCCTATATACTCCATGGAGTTATTTCTTTTTCTAGACCTGTATTCGAAATATCCTTAGATCTAGAAAATTTTATATGTATATATATATATATATATATATATATATATGTATGTGTGTGTATATATATATATATATATATATATATATATATATATATATATATATATATATATACATACATACATATATGTGTGTGTGTGTGTGTATGTGTGTGTGTATATGATAGCTTCTTTTCCAAATTTTTGGAACTTTTTGTCAGGACTGGGTTCCCATTGCTTTTGCACACTTTGATAGGAGAGGGACCTCCCTTTGATTTTGATCTGTTCCGTCTCAGCTTCTGCCACTGACCATTCTTTTACTACTGTCTGCTGTATACAGAACACTGGTAAGCCCCTGGTTTGTCTGGATCTCAAAATATAGATATTCAAAGACCTTAGGAGTGGCTCATATTCATTTGCTACAAACTTTTATGGTACTTTAGGGCATGTGGATTGATAGCTCCCCTCTTGACTGACAAGGGTGGTACTTATTTGTCAGCTCACGTTCCCCATATTTCTTCCTCAAGCTCTGCCTTAGGACATCTTTGTTCCTGACTTCTGCTCTAGTGCTTCTGGTCTCACAGTATGAATATGGTTAACAGTCCTGAGATTTCAAGTGTGGAGCATTTTGAAACTGTGGGAAGGTGGCATAGACTTCGCAGTACTGTCTTGGTTCCCTTGCCTGTGTCCCCCCTTATTCCAATAGACTTTGGGGTGTCCCTTTTGTCAAGTTAGGCTTTGGATGAAGATATTAACACACTCTCTCTCTCTCTCTCTCTCTCTCTCTCTCTCTCTCTCTCTCTCTCTCTCTCTCTCTCTCTCTCTCTCCTCTGTTTCTGTTTCCCTTCTCTTTCTCCTCTCTTTTTCTTCTCTCTCTGTTTCTTTGCCTCTCTTCTCTCTCTCTCTTTCTCTCTCTCTCTCTTTCTCTCTCTCTCTCTGTCTCTCTCCCTCTCCTCTCTCTCTCTCTGTCTCTCTGTCTGTCTCTCTGTCTCTGTCTCTACCCTCTGTTTCTGTTTCCCTTCTCTTTCTCCTCTCTTCTCTTTCTTCTCTCTCTGTTTCTTTGCCTCTCTCTCTCTCTCTCTCTCTCTCTCTCTCTCTCTCTCTCTCTCTCTCTCTCTCTCTCTCTCTCTCTCTCTCTCTTACATGCTCATGGGCATAAGCAAATGCATTGCAAATAAGGACCAATTGAAAAAAGTACATAGGATGGTATGTGATGAGATTATAAGCCATAAATGGGGCCTATACTTTGTGAGAGTCTCAGAGTGTCAGGAAGAAGGCCCTTTAAGCATGCTGGATGTCCTTGTAGTAAAATCCTGAGTGAGCACAATTAAGAGGAGCACAGTGTAGACAGGCACCCCTGGGGAAAGTGGCAGCCCCTGTGGCTGAGCCCAAGGTCTGTTGGTGGGTTAGGATATGAGCCTCAATGCTTGGTGTCCTTAGCCTGAGCTAATGCCCATGGTGGGGGTGGGGTGGCTGGCTCATCGGGCCCTTAATGGCCCATAGCCATCAGAGTACTTGCTTAGGGCCTTGGTTCCAACTATCTGGATGAGGACCCATTTGTGGTTCCATTTGGAAGTCACCGGGCAGATAGAGACTAAGGCTCACTCAAGCATCTTCCAAGCAGGAGGAATCGGAGAACGCTTGTATGGGTTTAAAGGAATTGAAGTACGTTGTCACCTACAATGTGACAGGCCGCGGGCTGGGTCCTGTCCAAACAGGCAAGCGTAGTCCTTGTTCTCAAAGTACTTAACTCTCCTGTGGGGAGGGGGATACAGCATGTAAGCAAATGCTAAATCTCAGGAAGGATAGAGGAAGGACCAGCTGGAGCTTAGGAGGGAGGACATTCCTGTTATGGGCAAAGGCTCAGAGGCAGCAGACAGGATGTTGTGTACAAGAAAGTTGTACGCCCGCTTCATTGTGGTGAAGAAAGGAAGTATACAACAGATCGAGTTCAAAGTGACAGAAGAAATGAAGCCCAACTAAATGTGCTGTTCATGCCCCATTTTTCCACTCTGTTACATTTCTGGGACTTTTTATAAGGGATGGACTTGTTAATTCTTATAAGGAGAATTGCTGGGAACCAGAAAGTGTCAGAGCTGTTAGGTGCCTAGGAAATCCTTCCTTTTCAGAGGAGGAAACTGAGGCACAGTGAGAGGAAACCTCCCAAGTGGTTTCCTCACTTCCATTTTCTCCTCTCTCAAATCTAGCCTCCACTCATCCCCCAAATAATCTCAAAACTCAGGTTTTATCTGGGAGCATCATCCTGCTTAAGGACCATCATTGGCTTTTTTTTGACCATAGGAGAGATTACAAACTCCTCAGCTTGGCGTTGAACATTCTTCCCAATCTAGCCCTAGCCTAAATTTCCAAAATGACTTCCTGTCACTCCTCCTCATTTCTCTGTATTCCAGTTGGGCCAACTTATTTGTTCCCCAACTTTGGCATACTCTGCCTTTATGAGGGCCCTTTGCCAGGCGCTCTTTCCTCACCTCCTTCTTGGAATCCTCTTCTTCCTTCCCTGCACCTCCCTGAAGTTCTCTCTCCCTCTTTATGCTTCTTTTCCTTTGTTATCGGTGTTGTATTTACTTTTCAGGGCCCATGGACGGCTTCCCTTTTGTCTTTGGATCCTCAGCTCCCAGCACAGACCCCGGCACATAGTGGCCCGCTCACAAAATGCTCATTGACTTTAATTGAGTTGGATGGGCCCGGTCGGGGCCCCTGTACAGGTTAGTGACAGGCCCTGGATTGGAGCCTGGGCTCCTGCCTGCCACTTAATCCTCCCTGTGTTCTCCCTACTATACCATCCTGCTCCTTTGATTGTACTCTATTGTGGCGCTTTGCTCTGCCCCTTTGTTCTCAGGGCTCCATCTCTTTTCAGCCCAGTAGACTCCCATGCTTTGTGGGCTGCCAGCTGCCGGTCCATTAGGTAGTGTTTGCCCCTCCTTTCTATTTACTCTGCCTTTGTTCTCACCCGTCTTCTGAGCCTCTCTGCCTTTTTTCTATCACAGAGTTTCTTTCTGTTTGTTCCGCCTTTGAAAGCGAGAGATCTTTCTTTTCCCCTGTCTCCGGGTACCTGGGACTTCCTCTGGATTTTTATTCATGTCTGATCTCCCCTCTTCTTTCTGTGGTTACATGTTGTGTTTACTCTTCAAAAGGATCAAATCATTCTTTCTCTCATCATCAAGAGGAATTACACTCGTCTGAGATTTTTTAAGAACTAGAAATCACTTTTATGTAAAACATACTTCATTAGGAGCTGCATCCAATTAGGCAAGATTTTAGCTAGTGTCTGCTCTGAGTGTTAGGCCCCGGGCATCCAAGGAGGAAACAAAAGAGGCCCTGACCTCAGGGAGCTTACATTCTACCATTAGGCTGGGCCAGAACGATAGAAACAGATCACTGGTGGTCTGTAAGTTGGTACAAGTCAGTAAAGGTACATTGCATATGGAGCAGTTAAAAGGAGGAGATCATACCGATAACTTGGTCAGGGGAAGGAAGTAGCAGCAAAGGCTTCATGGAGAAGGCGTCCCCTGAACTGTACTTAGGAGGAAGCCAGTGATTGTGAGAGGCTGCCATTCTTTCACTGGCTGCTGCCCCCACCTCCAGCAAAGGACTGAAGGCTCCCAAGGAGCCGTCTGGAAACCTCCAAGGACTCCTTCCCTCTGATGTTAAGGTGACAACATCATGTCTTAACTCTGGGAGCTACCGATGGCAGATTACACCGCCGAGTCATCTCATTGCAGCCAATCGCTAATCAGTGATATTTGCCCAGGATGTCCTGTCCATTTCGTTCTTCCATTTGTAAATACCTGTGCCATTTACACAACTTGTCTCTCATTCGTGGCATAGACTAACGAAGGGGGTGACTTGTGGACATTGGGATTGGCATGGAGCAGACGGCCTAGCCAAATGAGCAGCAGGAAGAATCCCTGATGCTCCTGAGCCAAAGACACAAATGGCCTGAAAGTCTCCATTTGGGGGGAGGAGAATGAAGAACCTAAAGGGTTTAAGTGCCTCATAATGTACACATAGAAAATCTGCTTATAATAAGTCGCTATTCGCAGTGTGCTTCTGGTGGTGGGGGGGGGGTCTGACAAGGAGAGGGAGGGAATCGTGCAAGAGGATTGCATTATATAGAAAATGACTTACAAAGAAGGAAACTGAAAAGTAGTCCGAACAAAGGAACGACGACTGCGCTTCTGGGCTGACCTAGTTTTACTTGAATGCTATTTGTTGCAAAGTAGAGGAACAGGTGGACTGTTCCTGGCACCCAAGGAAGAGCAGGACCCCTCAATTGGGCATTAACTTGCCGGCTCTTTAGGTGTGGAATTAATGGACCCTAATTATTTCCTACACTAAAGGAAGTGGAGAAAAGCAGAAATTACTCAGGATAATTCAAGCCCCAAACCTTTTTGCCATGAACTCTGCAGGTAATTGGGAGAGAGTGGGGGGTTTTGCTGGCATTGTCACTAATTGCTTCATTGCTCCCTTTCACTGTGTGCGTGTGGACACGGCCCCCATCCATTAGTCCTCTTAAGACAAGAGCTGGCCAAATCCAAAGTGAATTTGTAGATACGGCCGGCTGCTGTGTTCCTTTCCTGCTAATTTTGGGGAGAAAGGAGTCACGTGGGCTAGTGAATATTGTGCTCCCTCTTGAGCTCAGAAGATTTCTCCCCCTCAACAAATTGATTTGATGCAGGACCCTGCGGGGGGTGGGGGGGTAGGTGCAAATCACTTCAGCCCTCTGCCTCAGTAACTCCCTAAGGCCTACCAACTGAGTCCTATTCTATATTCTGTGCCAGTGGAAAGGTCCATTACTGTTTAACTCTGAGGAGGCACGTTTGTTTCCTGTTTTGCATAAATGTGGCACCTGATTTGCCTAAGTATGGCCTTTCCCTAGAAGTACCAGTATGTCAGCTATGACCCTTTGTGTTACCCACTCCAATTATAATGAGGTTCAATATTCAGGGCTGACACAAACACGGCTTATGGATTAGGGAGTTATAGGTCTCGGTTCAGTTCAATTCAGCAAGCTTTCATTAAGCTCCTACTCTGTGCCTAGCACTATGTTACATGCTAGGGATGTGGATGAAGAGGGTCAAAGAATTCTGGCCCTCCAGAGTTGCATTCTCTGGGATGTCAAGTGCAGTCCTGAGGACAAGTCACAGTCAGGATCAAAATGGAGGCCGTTCTGGAAAACAAGGGCTGTCTTCAGAACTAAGGGAACAAGGAGGAACCAAAGCATGAAATTGCCTGGCTCTGAGTGATAAATCAATAGATTTGGAGTTGGAAGGGATTGCAGGGGTTCTGTGGATGTACCCCCCATTTTATAGATTTTGAGGCTGAGGCCAAAGGGGTCAAAGGGTGAATGTCTTTAGCCTCGGTCATTCTGGGGTAAGTAGCAGCACTCCTTCTACACCTTGACTAGACAGCTCTCTCTCTCCTGCCTTATCCTTCCTCTATTGGGAACATTGAAAAGAAGGCTAACCTGACTTCTTGGGTCCTGTTTATAGTCAGCAATAAGCTATCTGGCTGGGAGGGGGGGGCCCATCTTTATCTGACCCCATACAATGGAACACACCCTTTGAAAGTGAGGTGCTCAAGGAACCCAGGGCAAAGCTGGTTCTCATGGTAACAAACATCCACCCCCTGGTTTACCCATTGCTGCTTAATCTGTTCCTCTCTGTACCGTATCTAATTCACTGGGGTTTATTTGCTATCCTTTCATTTCTCTGCAGATTTCAGGTTTCTCTTATTTAGCTTTTGCAGACTGGAGCTGTCAGATTACTGAAAACGAAAATCTCTTTTGATACTTAGGCTGCAAGGACTGAGATACTGAATGGAAATGATAGTTGCAAATGGGTATTTCTTAAATTCATTTCTATGATCTTGGAATCTGATGCTCCACTTTGCACACAGTAGGTGTTGGGGAAATGTGAGCTGAATTGCACGAAAATGTATGTAACAAATAGCCCGGGCCCAGCACTTGGCAAACTGTGTCAAGCTAGACTTTGGACCCAAGAGTGAAATGGCTTGCCATTTGGTAGGACTCCTGATTCCTGATTCCTTTTCTATATGATTCAGAAAGAGGGTAAAACATTGGAAGCTCTGGGCGTTCAGTGTAGACAGTTCCCAACAGGCCTGTGAATGGATCCGATGTGTCTGACTTTCAATCATAAGTCAGCTGCCCCAGGACGAATGAGAAGCCTTCTGATGAAATGCTAAAGTAGTGCTTCCCCCCCTCAGCCAAAGTCTTAACTCTGGAGTAATGATTAAGATTCTGGGCGGGGAGCAAAGGGCTAAAGGTGGGAATTGGTGTGGGTCAAAAGGTTCAAAGTGTAGTGAAGACAACTGAGCAGTTTGAGAAGCTGAAGTCCAGATAGTGGAACCCAGGGATAAAGACAATGGAGTGTGCTAGGGAGGCGAAAAGAACTGACTCTTGTTTCCTCCTTAGCTTTGTCCTCTGGCACGATTACTATCATTTCTCTGAACCTTGTTTTCTCAGCTGTGAAATGGGACTGCTGATGCTGTAGTACCTAGCCCAAAGGCTTACTGGAATGCTGAGAGGAGATAATGCTCTGGAAACACTTTATAGAACTTGAGGATTTGTTATTACTGAAAACAAATGGACCCTGAGGTAGCTCAGTTCCCTCTCCTCTCCCCGACCTTCCCTCCTTTTCAGTAAGCCTGAAGAAAACAAGAAATGCAAGGAGGGCTGGTCATTTCAGTGCATTTAGTGAGACCTTGTTAACAAAGCTCAGGTCATCTGTGACTCTTGGGAACCCGGGACCTTTGCACATCTGGAGACAGGATATCTTGTCACCTTCTGTTCAAGCACTCATATGCATGCGCACACATTTCTCCTCAAAAAGCTCACAGACTTAAAGCATATATTGATTACTTTGAGGAAATCTGAGCTCAAAAACAAATATTATCATTTGCCAGATAACTTCCTTTTATAAAGGAATTCTTAAAAAAAAAAAAGGAAGAAAGAAAAGAAAGAAAGAAACCTTTCCTGAAGTCAAAAAAATTCAATCACATCAACATTTATCAGGTGCCTTCAATGTACCACGCACTGTCCTTGGTGCTGGATGAACAAAGACCCCAAATGAAACAGTCGCCGCCTTCAAGGACTTTATGTTGTTCTCTTGTTTGCAACATGTACATAGATAAATGGATATGAAATAGATTTAAAGTAAATGCCAGATGAGTTTTGGAGGGGAGGTACCAGTCCCTGGGGGATGAGAAAAGACCTGTTCCTATAGAAGCCTGAGACAGAGCAGCTAGAACTCTTTCCATAGGCTTAGCTAGCTATCATTATGGGTCTTTATGATGGGAAGAGGAAATGGAGCCATGGAAGAATTCCACTGGCTTTGGAGGGGGAAGGAGTGACTCGGAATCCCTACACTGTCACTCATGACATGGGTGACCCTAGCCAAGGGAGTTCCCCTACTATGGAGGTGCTTTCCCCCCTACTGTAGAGTTCCTTTTTTCTTCATCCGGGGGTTAGCAGCATAGGAGAGTACCAAGAGTGATGGGTCAAAAGCCCATTCTTCTATTTATAAAGCAAGTGACCTTGGACAAGCATCTCTGTGTCTTGGGGTATCGTTTCCTCCTCTTCGAACGAAGGGGCTGGGATAGATTCCCTGTCAGGAAATCCTGGCTCAGAACTGCAGCCTTCTCAAAGCTGTGGAGGTTTTTCACACGTTCTGGTAGGGCCCCTGATAGATTGCTTCTTGTAGATGAAAGTGCTGTTAGCTCCTGAGAGGTGCTTTGCATTGTTTCATTCTAGTAGTGAGGATGGGTTTCTTCTCCCAGAATCCCACATTTAATGGGAAGGAAATGGAGAGGCCAATTAATCCAAACCCATTGGATGAACAGTTTAGGGCTCAGGGGGCTGACAGAGGCAGTCTTGCCAAGTTTTGGAGCACCTTCTCCAAGGTCCCCCAGGTTGAAAGAGTAGCCAAAAATTGAACCTGTGGCCTCTGAGTTTGAATTCACTGTGTGTTGCTGCCACTTCTCAGGCTCAGTTGGGGAGTTTATCTTGAGCCTGCCCATTCGCTTTTTGGCTGGCTGTAAGTAATGGCTCAGCTCATAACAGCTGTCTGGCACAGTGGATCAAGCACTGACCTGAAGGTGGGGAGATCTGAATTCAAATATGGCCTCTAATACTTCCTAGCTGTATGATCCTGGGCAAGTCACTTTACCCTGTTTGCCTCAGTTTCCTCATCTGTAAAATGAGCTGGAAAAGGAAATGGCCAACCACTTCAGAATCTTTGCTCAAAAAACCCCAAATGGAGTCATGAGGAGTTGGACACGATTCAGTGACAAAGCACAATAGCTACATGGAGATTCATTGTAATGGCCCCAGAAGCACAAGGTCCTAAGCAGTAAGTCCATGTATTTGTTAATGAGAGTCATAGAATCACAAATGTTAAAGCTCAAATGTAACCCAAGGGCCATCTAGGCAAAGCTCCTTGTCTTCTAGTGGGGACAGCTGAGCCCGAGAGGAAAGGACTTGGCCAAGGTTACAAAGTCTTTGATGAATGATGGACACAGTATTCTGTCTTTATAACCTGTCCTGTTCCACATACCCCCTCCCTCACTTATGAATACAAATGTGCACATACAGAGACACACACACGCATCCAGAACAGGCACATACACACTCATACACGTACACACACATGCACTTGCAATGCCCGCCCCTTACATGCACACATGTGTGCACGCACGCACACACACATAGATAGATAGATAGATAGATAGATAGATAGATAGATAGATAGATAGATATACCCTTCTCTGTGTCTCATTTTCCCTTCTCCCAGGCCATTGCTGGCTTTCCAATTACTCAGCATTTGGCTTCATTTTAATAGAGTTGGTGTTTGGCTATAGCGTTCTTCTGGTCTTACTTATTTTCTTTATCTCTTCATACAGTTCCTCCCCTGTTTCTCCGAATCCTGTACATTCATCAACTTTAGCATCCCATGATATCTACTTCTCCCCCTTTCTCATCATTTGCCAGCCAATGGGCAGCCACTTTCTCTCTCCTTGCTCCTGCGTCAAAGGGCTTCTGTGAATATTTTGGAGTTTGTGGAGCTTGCTTTATGTCTTGGAATCCCTTGAGGTATATCTCAGTGCTCCAGAAGGCTCTCGAGCAGGGAGAGAAACATGATGAAGGAGGCATTATGGGAAGCTTCTCTTGTGGCATTGGAGCAGAGAGTCGGTTCCAAAAATAACCTAGGGATGGACCAGAGAAGGTCTAGAGCCATAGAAATGGGCAAGGAGCAAGGACTACAGCCAAGTGACCTAGTTAAGATCCTCAAAACATAAAGTATCTGGGATTATATTTGCTCTGTTAGACAGTCCTCCTGCCTAAAGTTCTTTCTCTTTTGGTCTTAAACCCTGCAAGGAAGGAGGGGAAGAAGTCAGTAGAAGTAAATGACAAATAGAGCCAAGCCAACTCTCTCCCCGTAGTGGCCACAGGGACTCACACATGAGTTGTTGGAACTTTGCCTTTGGGGATGAGAGTCCCAGCATACTTGGTTAGTAGCCACAGAGATATGGGCCCATATTGGACGGGTCCGTCTCTAAGTCAGTGGTTTAAAATGCAAGCATGAGGATGGTGGAGAGAGGAGGGAGACTTGAAATAAGAGCTCTATGCCCAGATCATGACACTTTCCAGTTTGCCTGTCGGCAAGACAAATCATCTGGAAGATCAGTGAATTTTGTCCTGACTTCCCGGAGGATCTCTGCTACCCTGATGTCATCTTGCTCTGAAATGATCTGTCACTGCCATGGAAACGGTGCATTTGGCTAAAGAGATTTCCAGGAGTGCAATGGAAAGGTTGGATTTGGGGTCCTGCTTCCATTATGCTCACTCATCCAAAGGCCATTGACTGCAGGATTGAAGTGACAGGCTTGAGGGCCCAGCAGCTCTCCTGGATGTTCAGCACTGGGCTGTGCGCTGTGGAGACTTTCAAAAGTAATCATCCAAGCTCCGAAGGAGATAGCTACAGAGACCAACAAATTCACAAGACGCAAGAAGGCTTCGAAAACAACAACCAAATGCATGAGCATGATTACCTTTAGCATAAGCCAAGTATATGAATGGGAACAGGCCAGAGCTACATTATCCTTTTCTTTTGTAAAATTAATTAATGTATTTAATGCTACATTATCCTTTAATGTTTACCAGGCACTGAAGAGTTCTCGTTTTTAGTTGGGTCTGCAGACAACCCCGAGAGCTAATTCTTATAACTCTCCCCATTTTGTAGATGAGGAATTGAGGACCAAAGAGGATGGACTTGAATTCTAGCTCTGCCCCCTTGGTGGGCTCAGGCTGATCACTTATTTCATTCTGAGCTTCTTTTCTCCCACCCATAAAATGAGGAGGATGAACTAGATCCTCTCAAAGTCCCTTCTAGCTCGAAGTCTCCATCTCTCTGACTTGCCTTGACTAAGGTAGCTAGTGAGAGTCTGAGGCAGAATTCCAACCTAAGGCTTCTAGACCTCAGCTCCAGCCAATATGTCATCTGGCTTCTCTAGGTGCTGAGGAAGCGGGAAAGCGTGATCAGAGTTTAAGTTGGAGTACTTGGCAAAGGTCTAGGGGTCATCGATGTCAAGGTGGAAGGGAACTTAGAGGTCCATTTCATGACTGAGGAAAAGGAGGCATTTGTCCAGGGTTGCACTGAGGTAGCTGAGGAGGCATTTGTGCCCCTGTCATAAAATCAGAGAATTTCAGGGGACCCACCCCTGCTTGGACAAGACTCCTCTCTTGCAAGTGGTCATCAAGCCTTTAATGTAGAGGACACTCCATGTCTCTGAGAATAGCCCCATTCCAAATTTATATTCAGGTTTGGAAGAAGGTGCTAGCCAGACTCTGTGGAGAGGCAGAGAAAGGAGGCTGGCTGCAGGTCTAGGCGTGGAATATGCCTTAATAGGATGAAGGTTCTGAGGAATCATTTCTTCCATGAAATTTATAGCCCTAGGGAAATTCATGCTGTCTGTTTTTGTCCTTTCTGGATGGCAGAGCGAGGCTTCAGATACTACACCAGAGAGTCTTTCCGTCTGCATCAATGGCCAGTTTCTGAGGCACATCAACAGAGAGCTTTGGAGTTCTTGCTGAGTTTATAAACTTTTCTGCGACTTCCTCTTCTCAAGACTTGTTTCTACAACCAGCATTCCACAGAGACTCCAACACAGAGCAGTTTCTCCACTCAGAACTTCAAGATTTTTCAAAGGAAGGGCTTTCTGTGATTCCCTGGGTAGACAACAACACAATGGTCTTTGAAGTCACTTGGAGCTGTGTGGAGGATTGAAAGACAAGTGTTTTTAGTCTCTGCAATTTTCTGATCTAAGTCTTTGAGTCCTCCTCTGGGGAAGCCAGATCCCTTCGGCCTTTATTCCCCTTCAGGCCCTCCCTCCTCTTCCTTGTTCCAGGCTGCCATGGCTACTTGACTACTCATGCAGCTTAGATAAGAAGAGAATTACCAATTCTTTCTGGTGAAATGGAGGGCCACCAGGCCTTACCATCTGCCTTGGTGCTGCCTCCTGAGGTCTTCCAGGACTCACTAACTGCCCAGCCTCTGTACCCTCTAGACCTCTCCAGGAGTGCCCTTTGTCCTATTGATATAACCTAATGACCCTTGGGCCTTGCCATCTGCATTGCTTTGGAAGCCTTAGGACTTCTGGGACTTTGTAGCTGACCAACTGCTGATTTTCTTATGTGTGTTGACTCCCACAATTAGCGTGTAACTGTGAGAGAGCAGGGATGTTTCTGCTTTTTTAATTCACTAAGTGTTTATTAAGCACCTCTAATATGCCAGACACTATTCTGAGCACTAGAGATACAAAAGAGCTTACTGTCTAGTGGGGAGGGGGGACAATATGCAGCCAAATATATACATAAGAAGCTAGATATGGAATAAATGGGAAGTAATTAATAGAGAGAAGGTGGTAAAACTAAGAAGGGCTAGGAAGTCTGTCTCTATATTCTATATATGAGTTCAGATTTTAGTAGGGACATAAAGGAGGCCAGGTAGTGTCACTAGTCAGAATGCAGGAGGGAGAGTGTTCTAGGCATGGGGGAAAGCTAGGCAGAATGTCTCAAACTGAAAGGTAGAGCTAGTTGAGAGATACTTGAGAGATGTTACAATGGTCAGCAACAGCTTGGATATGGGTGGGGGACGGATGAGATAGTGGGGACGGCTCCTAGGTTGGGAACCCAAAGGACTGGGAGGGTGGCATTTTCCTCTACAGTAATAGGGAAGGTAGGAAGGGGAATGTTTAGGGAGAAAAATGATGAGCTCAGTTTTGGACATATTGAGTTTGAGCTGTCTACTGGACATTTGGTTCAAGATGTTGGAAAGTCAATTGGAGAAGTGAGAGTGGAGATCAGCAGAGAGATCAGAGCAGAAAAGGTTGATTTGAGAACCATCAGCATAAAGATGGCAATTCAGTCCATGGGAGCTGATGGTTTTGATAAGCAGAGGGAGAGGGAGAGAGGGCCCAGCCCCAGCCTCAGGGACACTTATAGTTAGAGATGTATTCTGGAGGAAGATCCAGCAAAGACAACAGGAAACAGTCAGAAATGGAGAAGGAGAACCAGGAGAGAGAGGGGTGGCCCATTAACCTAGAGAGAAGAGTGAATCAAGATGGAGAGAGTGACCCACAGTGTCAAAGGTTACAGAGAGGTCAAGGAGAATGAAGACTGAGAAAAGGCCATTGAACTTGGCAATGAAGAGAGCATCAAAACTGGCAAGAACAGTTTCAGTAGAATGATGAGGAAATAGAGAGTTAGAGGAGAGGAGAGAGAGAGATAGGTGGAGACCCCCATGGCAGACAGTCTTTTCTAGGAGTTTAACTATGGAAAACAAGAGAAATGGGCTGATAGTGGGGAGGGAAAGATCAAGTGAGGGTTTTTTCAGGATGGGAGAGACAATGGTCTGTTTGCAGGCAGTCGAGAATGAGCCGGTAGGCAGGGAGAGATGGAAGCTATTATGTGACAGAGCAGGGACATCAGAGGGGAGCAAACTGTCCACATGGAATGGGGTTCGCTGTGGTTAGGTTTGCTTTTTCTATTTGTAGAACAGCTACCATGGAAATGCTTTTTCATTCATTAATCGAAAGCTCTTGGACTTTTGACAGATCTAGTCGTCCCTTCAAAGTCTTGGTGTACATTTTGGCACTGCCGTGATGATGCAATCAGCTCACCCAACTAACCTAGAGGAATGACTCGGGCTTAGGGAAACTAAGTCCAGAGGGCAGCTTCTCCCCAACCCACTGTGTTCTCCATTCCCCCTCCTACTATGTTCCGCAGCTTTCCTGCCTGAGGACTGGAGACGTGGCTGGTCACAAAAAGCATCCCCCATTGGGCCTCCCCACTGTGAGGCAGGATTGCTTCTCTTACCTCATTTATGGGTTCTCTTGCTATCCTGGTTGACCCTGTCTTTGCGTCCCCACCCATCATACACAAATCCATGCTCTAAAGTGGTATATGGCCGAGAGCCGAGGGGACTGCTGTACCCGGCCGCACTGATTGATGTCGCAATGCTATTCAGGCGTAGGAAGCATTTTGTTGACATGAATGCCTTTGAGCCTCACTATATGCCCTTCTTCTCCCATTTTCCAGAAACAGAAACCAAGACTCAGAAAGATCAGAGTGGTCACTGAGGTAGGGCCTGAAGGAAGCTTTGAACTCTAGTTTCTTGATTACAAACTCAGCACCCTATCTCCTACTCTATATGGTCTTTCAGTAAACACTGTAAGAGACTGGGGGGGTGATCCTTGTGGACTGGACCAGATCAGAGATTTTGAGTTAGAGGAGTAGATGCCATCTAATTTAATCACCTCATTTCATTTCCCAGTGAGAACAAGCGACTTGTCCAAGATCACCCAGGTAGCATTTCCTAATTTCCTAATTTTCATTGTGCTCTGTGGCAAGTACTAAAGTGCAAAGTGCCCCAGAGCCAAAGCATGACCACTATGCTAGGTGTGATTTCGAATCTGGATCTTTTCAACCATATTTTGCTGAAGTGATAGCCATGGATTGGTGCAGAACAAATCCAGAAAGCTTCCTGGAGGAAGTCGGACTCAAATTGGATCCCAGAGGATGGAGACAGTTTGAAAAGGTGGGTAAGATCGAGTAGCAGGGCATAACAGGGGCAAAGTCATGGAGGTGAGAATGAGCGAGAGCCACCCGGAGGATGGCAGACACTGATCAGGCTGGGTAGACATGGTGAATGACAAGGCTGGAAACACTTTAAGGATTTTGCTAAGAAGACTTGATCTAGGCAGTAGGGAGGCTCAGTAGGAATAGCTCCTGTTTATATCATGCTTTAAAGTCGGCAAGTTTTGCATTTAAATCATGGGCCAATCCCATGAGCCACCTGAAGCCCAGAGGGATCAAGTGATTTGCATGGGATCATACACAGCTAGTAAGTGTAGGGGACAGGATTTGAATCCCAGGTCAGTCTTTGTGATACCAAGCCCAATGCTCTAGCTACTCAACTTTCCTGCCTATTTGCCAGAAGACAGTGTTTTTGCCCTCGGATATCAGATGATCCCAGTCTGTGATTATCTTTGGTCATTGAACACTGAGCAATGGGAGCTCATATCTACACATAAATGTGTGTATGTGTATCTAAGGGATGGTATGATATGAGAAAAGTTTGAAAGAGCATTAATATTCATCGCCTGCCACATTCCCAGCTGTACTTCAGCTCTTTCTTTGAGTCTTAATTGACTCGAGATACTTTGAGCATGAACTAAACGGTTCCAATCCAAAGCAGAGGCCATAGTGCATTGGTGTCCAATTTGCTGGCAAATATGAACCATCTTTGCAATGGATCTGGGAGAGGGAATCCATCCCTTCATATTGTCCTGATGTGCTGACTGCTGCTAAGTACTGGGAAGCCAAGGGAGAAAGCAGTGGCAGAGGATCCCATCTTTATTGTGTCTCACTCATCCCTTTCCAGAAGAGGGAGTAAGCTGAGGCACAGACTGTTGGGATGATGCTCTTCATCTAGGCCCACTGTAAGAGATGTTTGCCACCACAGAGAGGGAGGTTGTGTTCACACAATACTCATTTTATCATCCAGCACTTTTCTGGAGATTCCCAATGTCTGGGAACCACCTAGGTCAAGTATTTGAGAAAAAGGGTACGGTGAGAATAGCTCTGGATTTGGACCCTGAGAATCTGGGTTCCAATTCTAAGGGTGCTCCTGATTTCCTGGGTGATCTTGAAGAAGTCCCCTTCTCTTTCCTGTCTTCAGTTTTCTCCTTTGTCAAAGGGCAGGGTTAGACCAGATGACCTGTAAGGTTGCTTCCAACGCAGAGTCTGGAATTCCAGCTGTATGACCCTGGTGTTCTCCTTCTTCCCTAAACCCCATTCCTAGGAGCCCAAGGTTATGTTCTTCAGAAATATGACAAAAGCACCTTGATCCAGCTTTGAATCCTACCTGCAACAGTTATTAGCCAGAGGATCATGGGAAAGCATGTCACCCCACCTCTCACAACTTCAGCTTGCTCATCACCTTTAGTGCCTCATTTCAAGTCTGCTGTAAGTTTCAAACCCTCTCATTTTATAGATAAGGAAACTGAGGCCCAGTTTTGAAGAGACACATCCAAGGTCATACACGTGAACTCAGGTTTTCTTACTCTGGAGCCCCAGTTTTTACCATGTGGATCTAAATTCCTGCAAGATACTGCCAATTCTAAAATATATGGAAGAAGTCAGACTTGAGTCATCAGATAAAGGTGGGAACTCACCCATATCAAGAGCAATACCTCCCCACCATAGTGTCATCTTGAGAACTTTGAAATCTTCAAGCCCTGGACTTCATCTTACTGGGGAGATCCTTTTTGGAGGTCTCATGGACATACTCGGACAAAAGTTCCATGGAATAAAGCATGGTTGGGTTACAATATTCCCCAATAGAGGGAGGACCTGCATCCAGGAACTCACATAGTCACCCACATATTGAGCTGGGGGGGGTCACATAACATTTTGGTGATATATGAAAGTTGTGGTAGATTGTGGAAGGAAAATAAAGATCCTAGAATCAGAGCAACTCTCTAGGATCGCAGCCAGGGAAAATGGCCACAGCCAACAAATAGTGTCTTGTTTGGGGAACAGCAACTGGATCAAGTGAGGTGTAACAAGATTGGAAGGGGAGATGGGGACCATGTCATGTAGGCCTTTGAGTGAATTGTTGTTTTTGATCCTGGAGGTAATAGGGAGTTCATTAATTAGAGGTAACAGCATTGAACTCATGTTAAATCACTTTCGCGACTGCAGGGAAGATGGACTGGAATGGAGAGACACCTAAAGAAGGCTATAGCCGCCCTTCAGCAGGCTATTATAATAATCTGAGTGTGAGGTGATGAAGGCCTATGCTAGGGGTGCCAGTGTCAGAGGAGAAAAGGGGCGTATGCAGGAGATAGTGTAGACCTTGGCAGCAGATTAGACGGGGGCGTCATGGTGGGAGAGATAGTGAGCAGTGCAGAATGAAGTCTTGATTGTGAGCTTGGGGAACTGGGAGGATGGTGGTGCTCTCGACAGTAATAGAAAAGGTGTGGGAAAAGGAGGCTTGGGGGGTAAAGATAATGAATTCCGTGCTCATGTTGTGATAGAATAATAGAAATATTATCTAGATAATAAGATAAATGGTGTTCTGAGAAGAGATTCCGTTTTCACCACACTGCCAATGGGGTCTGAGACAAAACAAAATAGGCTCCAAATCCCTTTGCTTTTGCAGGGCTGGGGAACATTTTTTCTGCCAACGGCCATTTGGATTTTGATAACATCATTCACAGGCCATAGAAAATTATCAACTTATAGAACTCCAGCAGTGGGTGTTTGTTGCACCTAGCTTCCAGCTCATCATCCCCTGCAGTTGATTATGGAAATGATTCCATGGGCCTTCCATGGCTTGCCAGCCAGAGGTTCCCCACCTCTGCATTAAAAGCACCTTTTTCTTAACTGGGAAGGCTTAAGAACTTTTGAACATAATGATTATTATTGTTTGCATTCCCCAAATACAGATCTGTCCTGAGAAACAGTTTATGCCAATAATATCTCTGCTCCAGTGGATGAGAAGTGGGTCTAAACTATATTCTTCTCATTCAGCTTTGGAGAAATCTCTTACGTTCCCCAGTCACCGAACTATCGGCCCCATGGGGCCACTGATCACTTGGCCAGGAGGGGGACATTTATCTGTTCTGGGCTAAGCCAAGATTTTTCTCTCTGCCTTGCTCTGATTTGGGGAGTGGGGGAGGAGAGTGAAATGTTCCTAGGATCGGCCCAGCACTACCTAGGCACAAAGCGGGCAGAGGGATCAAATTCCTGGTGCCCAAGAAATTCCCTGAGTTCTTCTCTTGACTCCTGCTACTTTTTTCCTTGAGAGATCTCTCTGGGCCCTCCTTTAAGGAGTACCTCAGTGGAAGGGAAAACAAAGACCTTTTCATCATCAATACGATCCTTCTCCTCTGACCTAGCAGAGACTTGAGGATAGAAATGGATGAGGGAAGTTCCTGAATTCTTCTGCTCATAGGCCTTAAGGTGAAGCTGGGGTTTCTTCAGCTTTTCTCATATAGAGGGATTTCCCGTGGCCAGGGTTATCAGACTGGAAGACCCGAACAATCTGCCAGACACCGTCTTCTCACTTTATACAGATAGGGCTGAGGAGTAAGGGGTACAGGGCACATCAGGCACAATCACATGTCTTTACCACCTCCAAATTGTGGAGCCAGCTCTTGGGGCTTGTTGAGGACAAAAACTGACTCCTCCAATCTATGTCTAGAGTGCACTAAGCTTTACAATAGTCCTGCAAGGCAAGAAAGAATGGGCTAGATCTACCCCCCCCATCTCTCTGATTGATTGAGACCTTTATCTGCTCGCTGTATAGATTTGCGCCAGTGGTGGTGGTCATGTATCAAACTGACTGACATACTGCTACCCATTTATTTCCATAGTCCCGATGCTGCCTGATGACTGGGGCTTCCATAGGCAATCAGATTATCGAGGAAGGGCACCATTAAATAACAACACAACTGACCAGGGCTCTTTTGTATGGCCAAAATTTACTGCATGGGAGGCCAGCCAATTTACTACGTTTATGAGGATCAATAACCCGCTCCAGATACTTGGTGTATTGCAGACAAAATGAAACCTTATTAATTCAAGCCATTCATTGCGCCAAAGGAACAAAAATGTCAAAGTTTTTTGAAAGGCAACATGGATCGAACAGATTTTCCTTCCCCTTACCAAGCAGCATTTTAGCTATTTTTAATTAGAACTGGCTAAATATAGCCCTTATCTTGATGGAATAGGGATGCAGTTGACATTTTGTTAAACCCTTTTCAAATACAAGCCTTATTAATAAGTTATGTTAATTGCTGGGGAAGAAGAAATTAAATGCTCAGACTTTGAACTGACCTAGTTTGAGTCAAATGGAAGGCTCATCGAATATAATTGGAACAAAAGAGGCGCAGGTTTTGTCATTTTCTTTGGCTTCATCATAGCCTGGAAGTTGATGAGAAGCCATTACCGACTGTCCCACTGGACATGCTTTTTGTGTGTTGGAGCCAAGCTAGAACTTTCTGATTCCCACACAGGATCCTATGGACAGATGTGGGATTGTTTTGTCAGCTCCTACAATTACAGTCACAAGTCAACTTTTCAAACTTTCTCATTTTCTTGATAAGGAAACATGCCAGGAGAGGCTGCCCCAAAATGTCACAGCTGAATTTCCCATCCAGATCCTTAGATTCTAGATCTAGGGATCTTAGGAACTTGTTAGTGCACTTCCCTGATAGGAAGAGCAAAAAATGGCCATGTGTTCCCAGAAGGCCCAGTTCCTAGAAGTCTTACAAATTTAATCCAATCCAAGGAGCATCGGGTCCAGATTTTGTCAGCCGCTCGAGTGGGGAAGGGGGCTACAGAGTTGAAGGGGGAAAATTCTCCCCCTTAGAGAGTCCACGTATTCCTGTAATCTGAGAAACTGGTATGTCGTTATTTGGAAAATGAGCAAGTTCTAACAAGCAGAGGAAGTAGGAGAGCCATGCAACAGGAAGAGAACTATGAGCCAAGCCTTGAAGGAAGTTAAGGTTTCTTGAAGGCTTAGGAAAGGAAACAGGGTAGCCTTGTCCCAAAGATGTTGACAATTTGGTACCTCGTGAATGGCATAAAGGGGCTGCTGTTGTCTAGGGCTTCATGGATGGTGACAGGTGAAGTCCATGAGAAGGAACAGTGATGATTTCTCACACTAGTGTATGAGAACATTTTAAACATTGATCTTCTGTTCAACTTTTCAAGCTGTGTTTTGTGGGTGACTTTTATTCTTTCCTTAGGGAAAAGACTTTTGGTAGGTATTTTAGCTTTCATTCCCAGTCAGATGCCTGGAAATTTGGAAATTTGGAAAAAAAGGACTTCACCCTCTATGTGATATCCAGCATGGTGAATTGTTTAGAGTACTGAATCAGCAGTCACGGAGCTGCCTGGATTTGAATCTCATTTATGACACATTATTTGTGGGACTATAGACAAGTCACTGAACCCTCGTTTCTTTATCTATATAATGGGAATGTTAATGATAGTGTTTCTCTCTCATGAGATGGTGTGTGTTAAGTGTATAATCCTTTGTCCTCAAAGAGAACCAAAATTACATCACTACGTCAAGCGTATAAATGTTAGCCATCACACAGAATGGACTCGGCGTTGATGCGTGGCTATAGTTAATGGGTATCCTGTTATTCTGGTTCTACTTTTTCACTTTGTATTTTTTTTTCAGAAAAGTCTTTCCAGATTTCTTTTTATCCCTCTATTTACCGGCCTTAATTGTATTATAATATTCTATTCTAGAGGAAATGATTTATTATGGAATACCACAATTTATTTTGCTATTTTCCTATGGTTAAATATTTAAGTTGCTTTCCAGCTTTTAAGATTACAAATTATGATACTATGAAAAACTTGTCCCAGATTACGTTTTTGTTCATTTCTGATAATAGTTTCAGGCTATATTCCTAAGAATGGAATGATGAGATCAAAGGGTATGATTGTTTCTGTGACTTTCTTTCATACCGCTAGTTTGTTTTCCAAGAAAAAAAATTCCACCAGCAATGAATGAACAAGCAAAGGCTTTTTTTACACTTTGTATGAATCACAAAATTTGAGATCTGGAAGGCAGTGTGTTTAGTGGAGCCAGATATGTATGGTATCGAATGGGGCTGACATGGGGTATTGATTAAGCTAATGACTAGGGTGGTGATAGTGGAAGTGAGAGAAGAGGGACATCAAAAAGCAATGGTCTCCTGGAAAAGAGTTGGAATCCAGATTTGAAACCCAAAGGTTAGCCAGCTTAGAGACTTAGAGTGTCTGCAGAGTGCCTTCTTCAGCCATATTTAGCTCCACAGGGCCTGCATCTCCTCCCCTCTGACAGCTTGGAACGATTCCTCCAAGAAGTGAACTCCCGTGGACAATTGGAATGTACCTGAGCTCAGTCCTCAATGATTAAGATGCTTCCACTCCCTTGTACCCATTGCCTGCCAGTGATCCCGAGTCTCTGGTTGCCATTATTCAAACATTGCTCTTGCTCATTGACCATTTCCTTATTCTCAAACCCCTCAAACCAAAGTCCCCAACATTCCCATGTTAAGGCTGCCTGACCCTTCTACTGTGCTCTCTGGAATGCCTGTTCCATAGGTACCAAGCAGGATTTCATCTGAAACCTTTGTTTTTTCTTGCTCCTCTCACCTTCTTTTCAAATAATCATTTACTGGACCTAGTTCCTTCCTGATGACACAGTTTAACCAGTCACTTTTTCCATCATTGCCTGTACTGCCATTCATATCCTACAACTCACTGGTCACGGTAGAAGAGCTGAATTACTCTTTGCTCCCCATCGCCACTTCTGGGTTCTCCCTCCTTTACCATTTCTCCCTTTTCTTCCCTATTCCTAAATTCAAATATTCAGGTGACTGCTACTATCTGTTCTTTCATCCCCATCTTTCGTTCTCCTTGTCAGAACGAATCCTTCAAGATGCACGAACTGATCTTCCTAAATGTAAGTCTTACTCTAGCCCTCCACTATTTTACCAGACTCTAACAGCTCCTTGGTACCTCCAGGAGCAAATAGAAAACCCCCTGTTTTGTGTTCCAAGCTTTTTATAACCTGCCCTTTTCTCATTTTCCAATTTTCTTACACCTTACTCTTCTCCACATTGCAATCTAGTGACAACCCAGCTCTTGACTCTTAAAGTATTTTTATGGACTGCCCCCATGCTTGGAACTCTTTCTTTCCTTAGCTAGATGACCATTGAGCCCAAAGTAAAAATGACTTGAATTTGCATGTAGTCTTAGATGCTCATTAGTTGTATGACTTCAGACAAGTCACTTAAATTCTGGCCACCCCACTTTTCAGATCTGCAAAATGGGGATAGTATTATCTACCTCCTAGGGTTATTTGTGGGGATAAACTCAGATAAGTTTAAAGAGCTTTGCAGGCCTTAAAGCACTATATAGATGCTGGCTACTATTATTATGAAGATAAATATTATGTCTGATTCCTAGTTTCAATGGCTTTCTTCAGATTTCAAAGTATCACCTTCTGCAAAAAGCTTTTCTTAATCCTCTTTTATCTTAGAGCCTTCCCTCTGAGGCTGCCCCAATTTATCTTTTATGTTTATCCTCTATATATCTTATATATACACCTATGTATATATATATATATATATGTATGTATGTATATATACACCTACATAGATGTTTGAATGTTGACTCCCCTATTTAGTTGTGAGCTCCTGTATCTCTGGTACTTATTATAGTTCCTGGCACCCAGTGGGTGCTTATTAAGTGCTTGTCGACTTCCTGATTGACCATGATCCAAGGGTTTAAGAAAAAGAAGTGTTCAGAGGTCAAGAGCAAAATCAGGCAAGTCAGTATAGGAGCAAGCTGTGATACCCCGCCTAACGCTAAACCTATGGACCTTTGTCTTAGAGTGGTGATATGAAAACCCGAATCCCTTTTTGAGGCAGCAGCTGTTCGCTCACAAATCTTCCTCCTTCTTCCAAGGACTTGTCTTTTATAGGAAGCTATAGGGAAAGCACAACATGGTTTCTTAATAGCTTGACTTTCTTGTCCAAGATTTTCCTCTGCTTTGGAATGCTTTCTAACCATCTCCAGGAAAATTCTTGGATCAGACTTAGAAGGGAACATGGAAGCAGATGAATGAAGTCAGGCCCAAGAAGGTGAAAATATTTGCCCAAGATCACTTAGAGAGTAATTAGAATCCAGGTCCTTTGCCTCTAGCACCAATGCTCTTTCTGTTTCATCAAGCATGCCATCTGTGCTCATGTGAATCATCAGATTTGGACAAGGCTTGACAAGTTCCCTGTAATGTCCTGGATACTTTTTCAGAAAAAGAACTGGACCTCCCTATTTTATTATTGGGTCACTAAATACAATTATCAGGAACTTTCAGGAGCAAGTCATCAGCCATTATTCCACGTCTCTCCTTCCTCTGAGCATTCCTGGGAATCTTAGCAAGCTGACTGTTAGACTCAGGCTCTCTCCCCAAAGCTTTTGCTTTAGAGAAACAGCATGGGGTGCTAGATTGGAACTCAGTTCATATCATACTGCTGTCATTTAATAGCTGTGTGTTGGTTTTCGGGGTGGTCAGGGAGGACTAAGACCTCTGGTGCGAAACCTGGCCGAGTGAGCCCTTTTCAGGACAGTTGCATCCAAAGATACCTTTGGTGTCCAACCAATCACCCAACTTTCACCTGTGGATCCAAGAAGCTGTGTAGTGGTCACACCCCCATAAAATCTGTCAGATTTTGACAGTTTTGACAAATAAGCTAAACCAGGTTGAGGGTAACTGATGGGCTTTAAGCCCATCAGTGAGTTAGGGGAATATCTGCCCCAAATATACAAAGACTTTCTCCAGTGGGTGACAATGATTTGTTCGAATAGCCATAAACGAGGCTGAAGCAGGCACTGGGGAGTGTTTAGAGCTTAGGCAGACATCAAGAATCCCAAGGTCACCTATCTCATCCTAGCTCATCACCAGTTGTCTTTTGTCCTGCCACTGGACTTTGATGGCTCTGGAAAGAGAGAAGGAGACTAACAACTTTGGGCAACTCTGCCTCACTTAAATCTAATTCATGTGCAAATCAAGACATCCTCCATGATGTCATCAGTCCTCTTCAAAAAGGAAAGGACCAACAAGCTTTGACTTGGTTTCTTTCCCTGTTAAATAAGAGGGCCGGAGCCTGTGGTCTCTAAGGTTCCTCCAGACTTCCAGTCTTTGATCCTTTCATGATGGCTACACATGTTCGCTGTCACTTTGCTTTGTGCTTATTTGAGCCCTCGTCATCTCTGCTATACTCTGTCCTAACTTACTTGGCCCAAGGAAGTGATGCTGTCAGAGAAGCAGTATTATTCTCTGGTACCAGAGAGAGTAGGAGATAACTGGTGTGTATGTATTTCAAAGGGCAGGAGGCCTTCCAGTGCCTTGGAACTATTGGGAAACCCCTTCCTTATTTGGCATTGCTTTCTGGGTATCACACAGAAGCCAGGGGAGAAACAATGTAAATGTAATGACTTGAATTGTCTCCATCCACCTTGTAGTCCTTAGGTTACTCAAGATGTCGAGTAGACATCTGACCATGAGGAAAACGGGAACTTATTAACACAAAAACATCATGGAAACAATCTTGGAACAACCTAATCATCTAATCTATGAAATAGGTTATGAATAAAATAGGAAATTGTTTTGAAAATGAAATAAAAAATGAAAAATGAAAAATAATACTTGGATAGTTGCATCCTAAGAGATAAAAAGGATGATCTCATTATTTTTATGGTAGGTATCATGAAATTCTAAGCCCTGCTCCCCCAGGCTCTGCTTCCGACTTTACAGAACAATACATTTTTGTTCATGTCATGTTCATTTTTCCTTCCTTTTCCCACTTTCTGGAAATGTCATGGTTCATCGGGTTGAGTGGGTGTTGGAACAAAACACCAGGGGGAGTCCAGACAAGAGACTGTGAACTCATCCCTTTCATGGCCACCACCTGGGAGCTAAGATGGGAGGAGGAGAGAAGAGGAGAACATTTGCTCCTTGGCTATGTGTCCCTGACTCCCCGCTCTCCTTAGAAATCTTTCCTTCCTGTGAGTCATCTAGAGCCTCACACTGAGCCTTTAAAAAACCACTTTGGATGTAAACAAAACCAAACCTGAATTGTCACTTAATTACGTTGTGAGAAATCTTGGGACAAATCTTGATGGGCAAACAACAGTACATTGCATAGTTAAACGAGTTCTTTTGTGTTGAACTGAGGACATGCTTTACTTGTGTCCTTGCTTCTGGATCCCTGTGGTCCTTTCCTTATGCAGTGATTCATCATCAATAGTGATTCAGGCCTCTCCTGATTTCATTCCTCATTTCAGTATCAGAACTAAAGTTATTCTCTCATAGATCCCCTGCATATCCAAGAAAGTCCTTCTATTAGAGTTCTCCAGGCAGTGTTGTGGCCCTCCCATTACAGAAGCCTTCCTGACCTGGATTCCTGAGTCACACAGCCTAAAAGGTCCCAGTCTTCCTCTTCTTTCCTTGTAATTGGAACTCAGTTCTAAGCTTCTTCTCTACTCTCCCTTCTTTGTTCTGCTACACTCATTCCTCTACTGTCTTTCTTGTCTCAGTATAACCTCCCTCTCTCCTTGTGGTCTCTTGTTTATCTATCCCTCTCCTCAGCTAGTATGCACCAATTTGTCCATGTTATTTCTTCTTCTTCCTCCTCCTCCTCCTCCTCCTCCTCCTCCTCCTCCTCCTCCTCCTTCTCTTCTTCCTTCTTCTTCCTTTTTCTTCTCTTCCTCCTCCTCCTCTTCTTCTTCCTTTTTTTTTAACAGTAAATGTGCTCTATTTAAAAGATAAAAACATGTATTATACCTATGCCAAAGTATACTTTCCTTTTGAATGATTTATAAGTGAACTTAGTAGTCACAAAAAGAGAAAATAGGTTGACATTTTTTCCCATCCCTCTACAAGTTCATCTTATAATACCCCTTAGGCTACTTTATTTTTTTCTTCACTAATATTTCATTTTCTCTAATATATGTAAAGATAGTTTTCAACATTCATTTTTGTAAGGTTTTGGGTTCCAGATTTTTCCCTCCCTTCCTTCCCTCCCCTCTTCCCAAGACAGTAGGCAATCTGATATAGGTTATACATGTGTTATCCTTTTAAACCTATTTCCATATTAGCTATGGTGTGCAAGAAAAGTCAGACCAAAAGAGAAAAAAAAACCACGAGAAAGATAAAACAATCAAACCAAAAAATGGTGCTAGTACCATGCTTCGATCCACATTCAGTCTCCATGGTTCTCTTTCTGGCTGTGGACGGCAGTCTCTATCAGAAGTATTGAAATTGTTTTGGATAATTATATTGCTGAGAAGAACTCAAGTTTTATAGCTGATCATCATGCACTCTTGCTGTTACTGTATACAGTGATCTCCTGATTCAACTTACTTCACTCCGCATCAGTTCATGTAAGCCTCTCCAGACTTTTCTGAAACCATCCTATTGATCATTTTAATATTCCATAGCACTCATATACCATAACTTATTCAGCCATTCCCCAACTGATGGGCATCCATTCAATTTTCAGTTCTTTGCCACCACAACCATTTTTACCAACGTGGGGCCCTTTCTCTGCTGTAAGATCTCTTTGGGATATAAGCCTAGTAGAAACACTGCTGGGTTAAAGGGGATGCACAGTTTGATAGCCCCATCATTGTTCTGTTTCCTGCCCAAGTAGTTCACCACTTAGCCAATTTGGAATTCACAGACAAAAAATGGGGATACTGAAGTCTCAGAAAGCCATCTCCTTCACAGTTTTGCCACCTGCTGGCCTGGCAGCTCATTTTGTCTCTCACCCTTCAGTATGTAACTTTTTTTGCCTTTGTGCTAGCCCATGGGGCTGTGGAGGATAGAGAGCCTGTGCCTTCACACGTCCAGATGCTTTTCAAAAAACTCTGGCATGGCAGAAAGAGGCCAGGTAAACTTTGGGACATTTTCTCACTTTTATCTCAATCTAAGCAACCTGGCCAAGGAATGCAAGGCCATAACTGTGACTTCTCCCTTGCAAGCCTGAAGTTCATAATGATACAGAAGCAATTTTTAGTGAATAGAAGAAGCAAGCAAAATGAAATTCCTAGAATGTGCAATCATCAGTCCTAAAGAGGCTGGAGAATTTCCTCATTTTTTGGCACATTTGTTTGTTATCCCATCTGAGCTTGTCATCTGCCTCCAGATAACACTGTGGAGCTCCTTTTGACCTTATTGAAATTTAGCCATTCTTGTTCCTTATTAAATGTAGAATGAAAGGCATTAGATTGCTTTGTCGAGGTCTTGGATAGGTGCACATTTCACTCCATGCATAAAACATGGTGTTTTCCTGTCAACAAATAGTGGATACCTATTAATACTGTCTTGATGAGTAAAGCCATAACTAGGGTTTTTTGTCCCTAGAACAAAATAGGGCAAGTAGGAGGGATCATGATTTGGGATGGAGCTCAGCTGGGTATGGCCCTCAGGGGGAGGGAGAGCATATACCCCCAGATGGTGCTGAAGAGCTAGAGAGAAGGGGGAGGGTTGGAGAGAGCTGCGGGATGGTGGCTGCTAGGAGATGGAGGATGATGCTGACTGCCAGGAGATGGAGGATGATGCTGGCTGTTCCCTTTCACATTTAGCTTGGTCCTTCCACCCTGGTTGTGGAACTGTTGATGAGTGCTGCATCTGCAGATCGATGATTCATTATTCGATCAGCAATTTTCTGTTAACCATTTGAAAAACAGCCTTATCATTAACAGCATCCTATTTATATGTCAGCTTGTTTATACTATTCATTCCTCATCCCTTCTGTTAAAGGCTTTAGTGAACTGCTTGTGGCAAGTATCAAAGAGGTAGCCAAGCCCAGAACCAAAAGCCACTCAAATTTAAGCTCAAGTCTTATCTGTTATTCTCTTTGGAACTCTGCAGGCGAGAAAAGCAGCCATTATAGAGAGCCAATGGGAAGGAGATCTTGACCCCATTCACTTTAGCTCATTTGAGTCAGACTTACGTCATTCTGAGCAGCTATTCATTGGGGGGATTTTGGCAGAGGGCTGAAGGATTATTAGACCTCCCTGCCACCCACTCATACCCACCAGTCTACCAAAGGAATAAAAATGCTGTTAGCTGAGATGGAGATTTTAGGGGGGAGCTTTTTTCTCATCCCCAGTATTCTCTACCCTAAAGTCAATAATAGTCAAAACAACTGAAAATTTTGTAACCTTCAAGGTTTACTTACATTATTGATCTCATTTGATCTCCTGCACAGCCCTATGAAACAAATGCTACAGAGAGATAGATACAGACATATACATACTGTTAGGCGTCACAGTCCCAACTCCTGAGTGGAACAGACCTTATGTGACCAGCACTGCCTGCCCACCTGAAATGGCGAAGACTGTGAGCAGTGGGGGGCAAGAGCCAGGGTGGTGTGAGACTCCGTTTATTACAAAGACTGCAGGTCCTTTTATCATCTTGGTGCTTATTTCTACTTCCTACTTCATATGTAATCACATTCTAGCCTTTAGTAGATACATGATTCTCTACAGGAAGGTACATGTAGATATGATGTGTGCATTCCTTTCCTAATAAGGATATTCAAGATACTCCCTTCCAAGGTCTGGTACGCCTCTCCTGGGAACTGCCACATTGCTCCTTAGGGTGGGACTCCTTCCTCCCAGCGCCATCTTGTTCACCCTTACAAGGCTACCCTTGGATTACCTGAGCCGTGTGATGTCCAAGGCTGGTGGGGGGTTGGCAGGCCCTCTTACAACATACATTAGCTACCTAGATACCATTGACACATGCACACACACATACACTTACATATACATTAAATTCTATGTAGACAGATATTAATTCGGAAATGTAATTTTATTGACGTAGGGAGCGTCTAGTGAGCCTACCCAGGTTCTCAGGATAGTTACTATGGAAATGCCTTTCCCTTTCCCCCAATCCCTCAGTCCTTTCCTTTCTTGGTTACCCCCCTTTTTTCCCCCACAGTCTCTTTCTGACTTCTTTAATCTTTCCCAGTAGCTGGCTGCACCCATCATCTTACATAGGTCCCAGTGGGCACAAGTATTTTATTTCCTTCAGCTAATCAGAGGTAGGGAGAAGAGGCAACTATCTCAACACTGGCTATGCAGAATAGAGTAACACAAAATTGTGCCTGATCCGTGCATCAGAGACATACAGGACAAACTATGAGATTGGAAGGGGAAAGGGTCAATGATTAACTGATGGAAGAAAAGCATGAGGTGGTATTTGAAATGAGTTTTAAAAGATAAAGAGGAATTCCCCATAAAAAGCAGTGAAGGATGAACATCCAAAGTTCAAGGGCCTACATGAACAAAGGCTGTGTGAGAATGCTTCTAAAAAAAAAATCCCTCTAGTCATATAAAGGAAAATGTCAGCACTGGGCCTGGCAAATGATAAGCACTTGATAAATACTTGTTGATTGGTTGAAAGGTCTTTGCATTCTGTGGCTTATATGTTTCTTTTTAAGTAATAGCTTTTAATTTTCAAAATACAAAGATGGTTTTCAACATTCACCCCCGCAAAACCACTGTGTTCCAAGCGTTTCTCCTTCCCTTCCTCCACCCCCTTCACTAAACAGTAAGCAATTCAGTATATGTCATAACATGTGCCATCCTTCCACACATATTTCTATATGTATCATGCGGCACAAGAAAAATCAGATCAAAAAGGGAAAAAATGAGCAAGAGAGAAAACAAAATGTAAACAAACAACAATAATAAGGTGAGAATACTGTGTTGTGGTTCATACTCAGTTCCCACAGTTTCTTTCTGGGTATAGATGGCTCTCTCCATCATAAGACCCTTGGAACTGGCCTGAATCAGGTCACTGTTGAAAAAAAGTCACATCCATCAGAGTTGATCTTCACACACTTTTGCTGTTACTGTATATGGTGTTTTCTTGGTTCTGCTCACTTCCCTCAGCATCAGTTCCTGTAAGTCTCTCCAGGCCTCTCTGAAATCTTCCTGCTGATCATTTCTTATAGAACAATAATATTCTATAACATACATGCTTATATGGATTTTTAATATAAATGAGCATCTTACTTTTGTTGAAGCCTTTTTCTGCATCAATTAATATAATTATGTAATTATTATTATTTTTGTTGAGATGATTATTTATGCTAATATTTTTCCTAATGTTGAACTATCTTTGCATTCCTGGTATTAGTTCACTTTTATCAAAATGAATTGTTTGCTATATATATTCATATGCCTTTTTTTTGCTAATGTTAGAGGAAGCTAAATGACATGGTAGATAGAGCACTGAACCTGAACTGAGGAGACCTGGAGTCTAATTGTAGCCTCAGACACTTATTAGCTATGTGACCTTGGGTATATCATTTAATCTCTGTTTGCCTCAGTTTCCTCATGTATAAAATAGGGATAATAAAAATATTAGTATAAGGTTTGAATGAGATTATATTTCTTTTTTTATTAATAATTTTTATTATATATATATATTTTTATAATATTATCCCTTGTATTTATTTTTCCGAATTATCCCCCCCTCCCTCTATTCCCTCCCCCCGATATCAGGCAATCCCATACATTTTACATGTGTTACAATATAGTCTAGGTACAATACATGTGTGTGAATATCATTTTCTTGTTGCACAATAAACTTTAGATTCCGAAGGTACATGTATCCTGGAAAGACAGATATTAGTGCTAACAATTTACATTCACTTCCCAGTATTTCTTCTCTGGGTGTAGCTACCTCTGTCCATCATTGATCAACTGGAAGTGAGTTGGCTTTTCTTTATGTTGAAGATTTCCACTTCCATCAGAATACATCCTCATACAGTATCATGGTTGAAGTGTATAATGATCTCCTGGTTCTGCTCGTTTCACTCAGCATCAGTTGATTTAAGTCTCTCCAGGCCTCTCTGTATTCCTCCTGCTGGTCATTTCTTACAGAGCAATAATATTCCATAACCTTCATATACCATAATTTACCCAACCATTCTCCAATGGATGGACATCCATTCATCTTCCAGTTTCTAGCCACTACACAAAGAGGGCCGCCACAAACATTTTGGCACATATATGTCTCTTTCCGCTCTTTAGTATTTCTTTGGGATATAAGCCCAGTAGTAACGCTGCTGGGTCAAAGGGAATGCACAGTTTGGTAACTTTTTGGGCATAATTCCAGATTGCTCTCCAGAATGGCTGGATTCTTTCGCAACTCCACCAGCAATGTATTAGTGTCCCAGTTTCCCCACATCCCCTCCAACATTCATCATTATTTGTTCCTGTCATCTTAGCCATGAGATTATATTTCTAAAGCATTTTACCACCTTAAGGTTCTGTGTAAATGCTAGTTATTGTTATTTTAAACATAATTTAGCATCTATAAATCTTATTGGTATTGTTCTATAGGTTTTTTTTTTCTTTACTTCATCTGCCCTTCATAGAAGGAGTGTGACAAGGTGCATTTTTGTTCGATTTTTGAGAAATTTATATAGCATAAAGATTACTTGTCTAAAACAATTTACTTGCTCAGTGTAAAAACTTCTAGATCAGGAGTTTATTTATAGCTTCCTCAATTTCTTATTTTGAAATTAGGTTGTTTGGTACCTCCAAACACTTTCTATTTTGTTAATCTGTTATACATTTTAAAAAATAAATACTGATGCAGTTCACTTAATTTTTCATTTTTGCTATGTATAGTAATTTCTGATAATTTAAAAAATTTTCTCTCCATTTTACTTTTTATTTTATTTTTTTTTTATTTTGGTAATTTGGTTTTCTGTTCTCTTTTTTTAAAAAAGTAGGAAATAGTTCATCAGTTTTCTTAGCCTTAAAAATACAGACCCTTGCTCTGTACATTAGATCCGCAGTCTTTTTGTTTTTAACTTTGTTTACCCCTCCTTTGAATTTAAACATTTCTTCCCTGGTACTTGTTTAGGGATTATTAATTTGTTAATTTTTTACCTGTTTAATTATGTGCTCAATTCACTACTTTTCTCTTTTTCTTTTGTTATGTAATTTTTTGGGAATACTAAAGAGAATGATAATAGTGAGACTGCAAAAATTTATGAGCTGTAACTAAAGTTCATAGAAGAACATTTATTTTGACATCATAGAATCATAGATCATGGATCATAAGATTCTCTGATAAATTTTCTACATAAGTGCAATTCCTGCTTTTTTGGATTCAGCAGAAGCACAAGAAATTTTATTCCTGGCACTTATTTTAATTCCTATGATCCTGTGATAAGTTTTCCTCTATGGACCTTCTTTGTTGAAACCCATAATATTTTCTATATTGCAAACAAAGAGAAACATTCTTTGTCATTGTAACTTCTCTACAACCTATAGCTTTTTAGAGAGATGCTGGGGCACTCAATTAAATGACTTGCTTGAGGCCACATAGTATTTTTCAGAGTCAGAATTATAGTTAAGGTCTTTTTGACTTTGAGGCTAGTTCTCTATTAACTTTATGCGCTGTCTTGCATCTTCCACCAAATAATCCTAGATAATCATTTTTCTTTCTTTTTTACCTCAGTGAAATTTATAATTCAGTTATGTTACATTATATCAACATATGTATTTGATATTTCTGCCTTTCTATATTTATGTATGACTTTTTATGTACTAACACAAGATCACTTTTGTAAAGTGGTTATGTAAAATCAGCATTATTTAAAAAATTTTCATTCATAAATCATCATACAAAATTTAGTTCTTCCAATATTCTGTTGTAAGCTCTGTTTTCCTTAATTTCCTGGATTTGTCAAATCCTGAAGGAGGCTCGTTCAAGTAAACTACCATTATTGTCTTACTATGTATATCTTTTAGCATTTTAATGTTTTTTTTTATTTAAACATATATGTATATAAAATACTGTTATAATTTCATTATCTGTGTTATCTTTAAGCACAGTATATTTTCATTACTTGTCTCTATTGCTAAGATTTTTACTTTTACCTTATCTGAAATCATAATTACAATGCTTCCTTTTTTGTACTCATCTGAAATATTAAGCATTTTATTCAAGACACTCATTTTAACTCCTTGTGTGTCTGTGTTTTAATTATATATCTTGTATGTAGCCAATTTTGGGGTTCTTTTTCCTTGTAAATCATTTAATGATTGAGTTTAGTCTATTAACATACAATTATAATTTTAAAGTTTGCTTTTCTCTCTATCACATTCTGCTTTATGATATTTTTAAAAATCAGCACTAGATACCTGAGACATTTATTTTTGCTTGAAACAATCTTATAACTTATTTCTACTAGCAACCATAGACGTCCTATCCCCCATCCTCTGGTAAGCCAAGACTCAAATCCTTGGATATTGCCTTTAGTATGTGATACTGATTTTGTTAGAAATCCTCTAATTCCATTCTTCCTTCTTTCACAACACCATTCCCTTTTTTCCACCTTTCCCATACTCAGATACTTTATATAAGCCTTTTTTTAAATTCCCATACCAATTCTGGATAAAATTATGGTTCTCCTCCTCACCTCATCTTCCTACCTTTTTATTTCAATGACAGTCACTTGAAGTATCCTGCTTTAAAGAAATAATCATTCATTTCTTCACTCTGTCTTCTTCCTTCTTCTAGGATTTGATTCCCCTTTATGGGATTAGACCACACATTTTATCTCTTGACCTTCAGACAAAAGTAGACTTCCAAGGCTTTCCTCCTCCTTGAAGTATGTAAACAGTGAGTCATCAGTTAATTTTTTTTAAAGCTTTGGGGACTTATTTACCTTTATTAAATTTCTTTTGAAATACTACTGGAGGAATGGGATGCTCTCAATTTGATATTCTTGCTATAAATGAAAACAGAAGAAAAAAAGAAGCCTGAGAGGTTCTCCTTGGAGAGGAAAACACAGATAATTATGAAATTATAAGGGATAATTTCAAAGAATACTTGGTCATGTAGTGTTGCAATGCTCATGATAAGCATTTGCAAAGAGACCACTATAAAGATGAGTGTAGTGAATATGTGTGTACAGTTTGTGCCATGAATGATGATGTGCAGAGATCTCAGGAAGTACTTAAGGAGGCTTTCCAAATTAAATCAACATATAGTTCAATGCTTGGTATCTTCAGTACAAAAATGAGCATAGGGAAGGGCAGTGACAGATATTCTAGAAAATAACCTTCAAAATTTGGAAAGAAAAGAGAACAAAGGTTGGTAGTTTATATTGAAGCCTCAAATGTTATTTTTTCCATAAATGCTTTTTCCAAAAAAGAGGGTTTAAAAGGTGCCAGACATAGTGAGTACTTAATAACATCATTAACCATAGCAAGAAATGAAATTTGCTGCTTTTAACAGGTAAAGGAATGACTCATCATCAATATGGGAGTCATTTCTGAATCAATTATCTTTATAAAGTCAGACCTGTGACTTTGGGCACGATCAAAATCAGTATCAAAGAAGAACAAATAGAAATGAGAAAAAAATCGAATGCAAAACCTCCCAGCACTAATGTGACATTTAAATCAATTAAATGGAAAAAAGGGAAGTAGACAAAAGAAAAAATATAGACCCTGACTCTCACTATTTCTTAATTCATTTAAATCAACTGCTACACTAAAGTGACCATAAGGCCCTCAAAATCAGCCATAGGTCAGACTGGTTTAGAACACATATTTATTTATAGAATGTTGTGGAGCAGAATGGAGAATGATTATGAGTATCATCACTTCTAAGTGCTAATAATTAGTCAAGGGACAAACAATTTATGACAAAAAATTTGATGAAATAACCACTTAAACAAACCCTAAGAGCATCTTTGGGGGAAATTATGAAGAGAATAGCAAAAGGACAAAAAATGGGAAAAAAATCTGTCAAAATACTTGTGCCTAATTTCTTAGTCATTAATGATGGCGGAACTCTCTTATTAGAACTATTATCTCATAGTCCCTATACAAAACTGAATGAATTGAGCCTGAGTTGTAATAGGAGGAAAAATGTAGACTGGGTTGTCTTTGAGCAGTTAGCTGGCACAATGCCACAATGTCCTATTTGGGGTCAGGAAGATGAGATGAATTCTTGTCGCAGATGCACTTCTTGGCCATGTGACCCTGATAAATCACTTAGATTCTCCAGCTTTAGTTCCCCATCTGTGAAAAAGGGTTGACACAAGTACTTACCTATTATGAGGGCTAGATGAAACCACTATGCAAACCGTTTCTCTGAGCCTCGGTTTCCTCATTTGTTAAATAAGAAGGATGGACTAGCTGATGTCCAGCTCTAAATCTCTGACCCTATGCCTACGTGAGTACACAAAGACGATTATTGGAAACGGCAGGATGCAGGAGTGGGAAAAATGGTTAGGAAGCTATTATAATAGAGCAGGCACGTAGATGGTAACAAGGGCCTGTTCTAAGATGGTATCTGAAGGAATAAAGAGGAGGGGCCACAATGCCAACATTAGTACCTTGTGCGCTAAAAGAAAAAGAAACCAATTCATTTTGAGTTTCAATCGAAAATGTCTAGAGGCGTTCCTCCTAAAATAGAAACCCTTTCCATCTTGTGGAAGGTTTTGATCATAGCCTTTCAGCTCCTGACCCATCAAAAGTAGCTTTTATAAAGGTCTGCTACATGACAAATATTTCCCCCAACTCTGTTAATGTAGCTTTGTTCTGAGACACTGGCCTGATATTTGATTTTGTGCATGTCCTGTCTCCCCAGCTAGACAGGGGCAGCTAGTTTTAAGAAGGATGGGGCATTCGTCTGCTATCTCTCAGTATTCAAGGTCCACGGACCCAGGCCAGATGCTGCAGGCTGTGCACTCAATTGGTGCTCGATAAACATTTGTTGACAAGATGATAGTTTCCTTCCAAGAAAATACTTCAATGGGTCTAAAAATCATGGTATGTTATGCCCCATTCTTTTTTTTGGCAAAGATAAGGAAGAAGAATGAATTATCCACATTGACTCCAACTGCAGAGCTAATCTGTGAACTGATTTGGCCATTTAATGTTATTTTCAACAAACCATTCATAAAACTCATGGCTGCAGCTGTTCCACATTATGATGTTCCTCCTTGCAAATTTTCTTAACCAAAGGCCATTTCTCATTTTTATGATACTATGTATGAGAGAGTAGTGAATGATGAAAAGGACCAGAAAGAGCATCAAGGTGGGGGAAAGACATATGCATTTTCCCCCTCATAGTTGAAGAGCATTACTAAAACAGTATGGTGCAGACTACCATCAGAATGTTGAAGACATTTATATTGTCTGGCTAATCCAGTTCCATTTGGGGGGGAAATAAGTCCTTTAAACCTAGAGTTGCAGAGCTAGTGGGTCTCTTAGATGTGTCCTCTTGAAACTTTCTAACTTTTTTTTTCATTTTAAAAATAGGAGTTTAACAGTCCATTTACATTAAAAACTATAAAATAGGCTTTACAGAAGGGAAGTGACTTGACTAGGATCCCTTAGCCAGAAGAACTGATGCTTGAACATAGGTCCCTAGCTCAGTGCTCATTTGCCATAAGCCCATGTCATACCTATCAGTATAATGGTCAATAGGATCATTGAGTTTGAGGTGGGAGGGACATTAGAGGTCATCTCTCCATTTTCCATCAGTGGTTATGATTCTACAGAACTTCATGGCTCCTTCAGTATAAGCTGATAACTTGAAATTTTATCACCTTCTCAATTCTATCATTTACCTCTTCTCTCTGATTGGAAGACTGGATTATTAGGAGCATCAAACTTCTTTCGGAGGGCTTACAGCCTTCCAGGTAGGTCACCATTTCCCATCAGGGACTCTGCTTGGTTTTGACTCCATAGAACAAGATGTCTCTGTCCCCAGTAACTCCTGGTGCCCTTGTTCTTTTCAACTTCCTTTTACATGTTAACTTTCCTCATTAGATTCCAAGTTCCTTTAAGGCAGTGATTGTCTTTCTCATAGGTATCCCCAGCACATCATATACTGAAGACATTTAGTAAATGTTTATAGACTTGAATCATCTAAATGGATTTAGATGGGGGAAGGGGGAAGGAAGTACCTTGCTGAAGGTCACAGGAAGTAAGTAACCAACTCAAGGCTTGATTCAATCCAACTCTAAATCCAGGAGCCCTTCCATTACACTTTGGCCTCACTTTTTTCTTATTGGAAAAGCAGCAAAAATACCTGCTCTGAGTATTTGTTCAGCAATGCGATGAGATGGAGGCCCATCAGACTTCACCATATGTCCCATTATATGCCCCAAAGTTCATCCACGTCTTACCTTCTGCTCTTTGTCTATGTCATTTAGTCCCCCTGGAATTATCATCTCATATAACTTAACGACATTGGGCCTTGCTATCCATTTACGGCAGTATCCGTAGGACTTTATGGACTTTCCTTCTGCCCTGCAGAGGTACTTTCTTTTGTGTTGTCTCTCCAGTTAGAATTCTTTGAGAGCAGAGATTGTCGCATTTTTTTCTATTCCTATCTCCAGTACTTAGTACAATTTTTGATATATGACAATAGATTGAACTGCATAAATGCTTTCTTCATTCATCCAAGTTTCCAAAGTAGTTTGAGAAAAATTCAACTTGTTTTTGCTAAGCTCTCAATGGCCAACTAGAATGGAAGGCAGTGAAGTGGAAAATACACCAGCCATGCAATCAGAAGACTTGAATCCTATTATTTTCATCTACTAGCTGTGTGACAATCAGCAAGACATTTCCTCTTTCTGGTTTTCAGTTTTCTCATCTGGTAAATTAGGGATTTGGAATGGCGTGGGCTCTAAAATAGACTTCTAGTCTAAATTCTTGTATTCATTTATTATAAATATTGTAGAGTAGGTTTTTGTACAAGAATGGGGAGTTATTGATTTAGGCCTAGAAGGGACCCTAGCAACCATCTAATTCAATGCCCCCATTTTATAAAAGAGGAAATTGAGGTCCAGAGAAGTTAAGTGTCTTGACTAAGGTCATATAGAAGGTAAGAGGAAATTTTGAGGTTTGGGTACTTTTCATTTTTACTCTTGTTTTTCAGCTGGGGAGAAGGGAGGCTGGGTCATTGTTGGAAACTAGAGTGGATAATGGTTTTTCCCCTAGTGGAACATATTCAAGTGGTCAAACATTTTGAGACTGTCACGATTTGGGTTTCACAAATCATTATGTTCTTGTGTTCTTGTTACTCCAGCCCAGCCCAGTCTGGCTCATTCAGCACCATACTTTCTGTGTGGATTTCTCAGCTGTGGATGATCCAGGCACCAAAAATGCTCGGTATGCCGCCAAAGCTGAGTAAATGCATTTCTGAAATTACAGGGGAAATCTCTGGATTATAGATGGTGCATTTTGTTGCTTATTGATTGACTTGGGTTGATATTAACTATGTTTTGGCTAATATCCTTCATAGAATAGAACAATAAGATAATTCATGAAGTATCTTGGTATGGTAGATAGAGTGCTGAACTTGGAATCAGAAAGATTTGGACTACAGTTTCATTTCTGACATTTGACAGCTGTGTGATCCAGAGCGATTCCCCTTTTTATCTCTGAGTCAGTTTCCTTATCTGTAAAATAATTATCTGCATAATAATAACAACAACAATAACAATACCCCTACCACTTTTCTTAGTGTTTCAACACTAAAGTGAGATTATATATATATATATAAAATTAATTATGAAATTTGTTATGATTATTATTTGTTCTTTTCATTTTTATGGGATTCAGATGAAAATGGTCCAGGGACAAATTGCCATTCTGCTATTATTTAATTATCTTTAATGGTCTATGAACTGTGGCACAGGTGGATAAAGTAACTGATTTTTCTAGTTGAATAAAAGTATTAGGATGTAGGCTCATCCTCCATAGGCTCACTGAAAGCATTTTTGATATGTTCCAATAGTGTACCAGATGGATATGAAAATGATAACCCTAATCTTGTTCCCGTGTGATTTTAATCTCGATCATCTCTTTATTTTGAAAGGCTTTTGTTCCATGTAGCTTGGACATTATGAGTATTTTGGGATGGCAACATCTATTAAATGTTGATTTTGAGGTTTTCTGAATCAATGTTATTTATATTCAGATCTATGAGAAGGGTACTTCTAGTGTAGTGTATCGTTTGAATTTTGAAGAATATTTTGAAATCTTTATTTGTAGTATAGAGAAAAATTCCATGAAATGAAGAACTATTTAATAGGTTTTTTAGTGGTACCTTATAGCTTGGTGTTATTTTTATACTTCAAGCAGTTAATCAGATATTCTAGTTCAACTTGCTCTTTAATTTGGAGTCATATTTAGGAGAGATGAAAATATATTTCGAGTTGGGCAGAATCATAGAGGGCTTAAATTGTAGCCTTGAAAAATGTGTTGTATTTGAATTGTTCTTGACATTATGTCGCTCACCTGTTTTCAACAAAGAACAGTTTTCCATGTGGACATTGAATCCTCTTGTGTTTTCACTATATTTAGATCCATTTTATATAGTTGCTATATATGAACCAGCCAGGAGTATAGAATTTGTGATAATAACGATAATGTCGGCTTTGTGGCATTTTTAAGAAGCTTATTCAGTGATTACTGATTGGATAAGAAATTCTTCTTTACTCCCCTGGTAGCCGTTTGGGCAGAGAGCAGGGTATGGATGTAAGAGATATTATGGAGGCACAAACAAGATTGGGCAACTGATTGGTCTTGTGGGATGAGACACAGTGAACTGTGAGGAATAATATCAAAATTACAAGCCAAGAACAATGGAAAAATGGTGGTGCCTTTGATAGAAATAGGGAAGTCGGAAAGAAGGGAGTTTTGAAGAAAAGCAAATTAGTTCTATTTTTGACATATTGCATTTGAAATGTCTCTACAGCTTGCAATTGGAAATGTCCAGAGGCAGTCGATTGGAGATATGGCACTGGTGCTCCAGACTTGAGCTGGATTAGACATTTAGAAGTCATTATCATAGGGGTGATCATGTAGCCCATGAGAGCTGGTAAAGTCACAAAATGGGTCTAGAGTGAAAAGAACAACACCGAATACCTATAACTATGTATGTATCTACAAGTGCTACTTATCAGATGGTACTTTAGATGAGTTTGGAAGAGGCCTGGAGGAACACCTTTACAAAGACAAAAAGATGCATGAGGAAGAGACAAAAAGCAAGCCAGGGGCCGGTATTCAATCCTTAGAGACAATAGGAAGCTACTGGAGCTTATTCCTCAAGGATAGACTGAAGAAAGGAGAGACTGTGTGCTTTTCCACATGGGTATCTGGAAGAATGGTAGTGCCCTTAGCAAAAACAAAGAGGTCTGGGGAAAGAATGGATTTAGGGATAAGGATACTGAGCTCTAGTATAGATATGCTAAGTTTGAGATACCTATTTACAGGACATCCACTTGAAAACATCCAACAGGATTAGAACTCAAGGGAAAGATTTTTGCTGGACTAAGTAGCCTCTCAGGTCCCTTATAACTCTAAGATCCTGTGACGTTGGGGATGTAGATGGGGAAGAAGTGGTGTTTTTATTTTTCATGTGTCTTGTTTTGTAATAGTGTTTAATTTTGAAAGCTATCTTTAATCTGCTTTGTAAGTACCTGTGGTGTAAACCCTAAATAAATATAATAAGAGCTTCTTGAAGGCACTTAGAGCTCCCCCTGAGTAGCAGAAGAGAGTTTTTAAGAGCTAATAAACACTTGTATTGTAAATTGCAGCTGAAAATTAAAACAGCCTTGGGACACTGCCTCATGCCTGTCAGATTAGCTAAGATGACATGAACACTAATGCATTTTTGGTGGAGTTGTAAATTGATCCAACCATTCTGGGGAACAATTTGTAACTATGCCTAAAGGGCCATCAAACTGTGCGTACCTTTGATCCAGCAGTGTGTCCGCTGGGTCTGTATCCCAAAGAGATCACAAAAGAGGTAAAAAAAAAAACCCACATGTGCCAGAATGTTTATAGAAACTCTTTTTGTGGTGGCAAGCAACTGGCAAGCAAGTAGATATCCATCAACTGGGAATAGTTGAATGAGTTATGGTATAATGTGATGGGATGTTATTGTTTTCTAAGAAATGATGAGCAGGAAGATTTCAGAGAGGCCTGGGGAGTCTTACAGGAACTGATGCTGAGGGAAGTGAGTAGAACCAGAAGGACATTGTACACAGTAACAGAAGATTATGCAATGATCAACCATGATGGACTTGGCTGCTCTCAGCAAGATTCAAGACAATCCAGTAGACTTTGGATGGAAAATGTCACTTGTATCCAGAGAAATAGAGAGAGAGAGACAGAGACAGAGAGAGAGACAGAGACGAGAGAGAGAGAGAGAGAGAGAGAGAGAGAGAGAGAGAGAGAGAGAGAGAGAGACAGAGACAGAGACAGAGACATGGAGATTGAGTGTGGATCCAAGCATATTATTTCATCTTTATTTCACTGTTTTTTCTTTCTTGTATTTTTTTCACTTTTGATTGGATTTTTCTTGCACAACATAGCTAATATGGAAATATGTTTAAAAGGATTATACATGTGTAACCTATATTAGATTGCTTAATGTTTTGGGGATGAGGGAGGGAAGGGAGGAAAGGAGAAAAAAAATGGAATTCATAATCTTCCAACAATAAATGTTGAAAACTATCTTTATGTGTAAATGGAAAATAAAATGCAGCTGAGTTCAAATTGGGATGGATAGGCTAAAATACTTAAAAATATCTGGAGGTAAATTATAAATGAATAGTAGCTATCCGTACCACTATTTTAAGAGCGGTTAAGTTAGTAACCAGCTATCCAATCTGCTCAGTATATTTTTAAGATACTTGTTCTAATATATTTTTTAGCTTTCTAAAGTGCAAATGAAATAAACCAATTTATATGATGTTGTTTGAAAAGTTATAAAGTTTTCATATAAAGCATTATTGAGAGTATTGAATGGTAGTTATCATCTTTTGTTTTAAGGTTAACTATTAGACCTGCACTGATTACCTGCTAGAGGCATAGTGCCATACAGCAGTGTGTCAAACTGAAATGGAAATGGACCCAGTGGGCGGTTTATTGATTTTGACAACCATAATTTAACATTATCCCTATGGTTTCGTGCTTTTTGTTAAATATTTTGAATTACATTTTAATCTAGTTAGATGAAGTTGGGAGTGTTGTGGGCCTCATTAACCAACATTCAGTATGTTTGACAACATTGCCTTAGAAGAATTGAAAGTCCTTTAGGGAATTTTTCTTCTTGAAGATGTATGATATTCATCTATTAAGCACCTTCTTATTATTTATCTATTATGCTTCTCTGCTAGGAGCTAGGGATAAAAATAAAACAAAATAATCCCTGACCACAAGGAGTTTCCATTCTACTGGGGAGATGGATTGTTGTGGAAGTGATTCTTAAGTCAAGTTCATGTTAGACTAGATGACCTTAGAGATTTCTGCTCACTAAGAATCAGTGGAATATAATTTTTTGAGAAAGTTTTTGGTTTTCATTATTTCCTTTAATGAATATGTGTATATCTATATACATATATATATATGATATATGTATATACACATTTATATTATCACTAATGGGTCTAGACATTTAAGCCTATTATGAACATGTGATCTTTGGAATGAAATCCATTCTGAGCATTAGGAGGATTTTCAGTGTAATTCTTTAGTAAAGCATGCTACTCTAAAAATGTTTGCATCACTCAAAAAACATCCGTGGCTCACATTTTTGCAAAGGATTTTAAAGAGTGGGGTCATAATGAAGCCAGACAGAGCTTTCCCATGGCGTTACCCCTGTGAGACCTCTGGATAATGCTGTCGGGCCATTAGGTTGATTTATAAATTACTATGGTGATGCATTACTTCAACCATCAGGGTTCACAAGGAGTTAAATCTCTTCTGAACACTAGAGAGTAATTTATAACCTGAACAAGTGCAATCTGATGTGCTTTAATGAGCTTTAAGCATTCAAATCAACTTTCTGTAGATCTTTGCAGGAGTGGGATGGAGAGGAAAACAATTTGGGATTTCTGTCTCTGTAGCATACTAGAATGCTAACTTCTCATTCTTTGAAATTGAACAAAAATGATGGTCCTTTGACCTTTTGGAGGAGTTATTTGTTTTTGCAGGCTAATGCTATTTTCCTCTGTTAAACAGTTTCCTAACAAGGGAGAAAGAGGCAGAAGGGGCGGTCAGTCAAGATGCAGAGCAACAAAAATGTCAGATGTTGAAACTGATGAAATTAGGAGATGCTTCTCAATTTGAAATCAGATAAATAGAGTTTGGTATCAACATATACCATTGTTCCAATAAGACTGTACAGTTGTGCGACTGATTCCCAAATGATGCAGTGCTGCTGAAAGGAGGTAGCAGGATGAGTCGGTCGGTTTTTTGTTTAGAAAATGTCCTTCCAGCTAGCTGTTCTCAAATTTCAACCTGAGTTTACTCCATTTAATAGCCTTAAAACCATGATGTGTTTCTAAAGTGATATTTTACCCTTCATTAAGCCTTGTATTCCAAGACAAGTGTCCTCGTGACATTTAACTGGAGCTATGTTACCATGATATTTAAAGCTGAGAGACAGGCCGAGTTCACGATGAAATAATCTGTGAGCCATGTATAATCAATAACATTAAATTAGTGGGAAGAGAGAAATATCCCTGAGTAAAATGTAGAAGTCTTAGAATTGGTTTTGGTTGCTGAATTAGGATAAGAGGGATAAGTAGTACAAGAGGTAAATTCACTTTTTTAAGACATATATGTATGTGTACTTATATGTGTGTATGTGTATTTATGTGTGTATATATGTATATATATATATGTATATATATGTGTGTGTGTGTGTGTGTGTGTGTGTATAATCTATACATCAGATGCTCTGTTACCTTTCCTTTATTTCTTTTAAGTTAAAATGTTCTTTTATAACTCAATAAATAGCACAAGCAGTCATAAATTGTTATTTAAAATAATTTACCTTCCAAATACAGCAGAGTTCTAAATATAAATTGAATATTCTTACCATTGATGCTAACTGCTATAAGATCTACTTAGCTGAGCATTTGTTTGTATAGAACTATGTTAATATTTTTCTCCCTCTTCATCTACTAAGATGCCTTGGGTTCGCTTCATGGGTCTAGACCTGTTTGTTTTAGCCTATTATTTCTACTTTTTAGGCTGAAGATTCTAATTTGCCTTCCTAGTTCAATCAGTTCTGCTGTAGCACATGATTTGAAATCTCAAATTTGTTCCAACACTATTGATATATTAGGGAATATTTGAGCATGATGTTCAAGTTTGCTGCTGCCTGATTTCTTCCCCAAGAACTAGTTTAAATGCAGACAACTGCCCCACTTCACAATAACTCACAATCTGCAATACTGACATCCATTCTACAAGCAAATTTCAGGGCTTGGTCAAGGTAAAATGTTATACATATTGTATATTTTTCTGGTGCAGTAGGAAGAGTGAGCGGGGAAAGGTTGGTCTGTACACACGGTCTCCCTTCATGCCTTTCTCTGCCACTTGCTTCCTTTACTCCCTCACTCCCAGGCCCAAAGTTTTGGTCTGTCCCTGCCCAACTTGTATGAGATCTTACAAGGCTGAGTGGTAAGACCTGGGACAGAGAATAACAGTAGCCCCAGCCCAAGATTGCTGTTGCCAATATTTACTATAGTATTTATGTAATTCTTACACATTTAATATTTAGAAAATTGTTACCTTTTCTTAGGTTTTTCTCTTTTTTATATGCCACTGATGAAGCTTTGGAGTATTGTACTCCATCCATATTTTCCTTATAAATTTGGTGATTTTTATTGTATGTAAGTTATTTTTGAGACTTGAGATCCCTTTAAAAAAAAAAGTATTTTATTTTCCCTAAATACATGTAAAGACAATTTAAAACATTCATTTTTTTTAAAAGTTTAAGTAAATTCTAGATTTTTACCTCCTCTCTTCCTAAGACAGTAAGAAATTTGATATATCACATATGTGTAATCATGTAAAACATATTTCCATAATATTCATGTTGTGAAAGAAGAAACAGACCAAAAGACAAAAAATACAAAAAATAAAGAGGAAAATGGTATGCTTTGAGTTTAATTTAGACCCCCATCATTTCTTTCTCTGGAGGTAGATAGCATTTTCTATCATGAATCCTTTGTATCTTGTATCACTGTACAAGAGAATAACTGAGTCATTCCTAGTTGATCCTTATACTGCTGTTACTGTCTGTGTACAATCTTCTGGTTCTGATCCATTCACTTTGCATCAGTTTGTGCAAGTCTTTCCAGGTTTTTCTGAAATTGGCCTGCTTGCCATTATTATTATAGCACAATAATAATCTCTTACAATCATATACCACAGCTTGTTCAGCCATTCCCCAATTCATGAACATATTCTCAGTTTCCATTGCTTTGCCACCACTAAAAGAGCGGCTATAATATTTTTGTATATATAGAACATTTTCCTTTTTTTCTTTTCCTAATCTCTTTAATCACCTAGTAGTGATATTGCTGGTTAAAAGCACATGCACAACTTTACAATCCTGTGTGCATAGTTCCTAATTGCTCTCCAGAATGCTTGGATCACTTCACAACTCTACCAACAATGCATTAGTCTCCCAGTTTGCTCACAGCCCCTCCAACATTTCTCATTTTCCTTTTCTGTCATATTAGTCAATCTGATATGTGTTAGATGGTACCTCAGAATTGTTGTAATTTGTATTTCTCTTATCAATAGTGATTTAGAGTATATTTTCAGATGACTATAGATGGCTTTGATTTCTTCATCTGAAAAATGCCTCTTCACATGCTTTGACCACATTATTTGTCCTAATTGGGAATGCCTTGTGTTTTGATAAATTTGATTCAAAGGAGGCCTTTATCAGAGACATTTGCTATAGAAATTTGGTTTTCCATTTTCTGCTTTTCTTCTAATCTTGGTTATATTAGGTTTTATTTGTGCAAAACCTTTCTAATTGAATATAATCAAAATCATACATTTTACATCTCGTAATGTTCCCTGTCTCTTATTTGGTCATCAATTTTTCCTTCTTTCTAGCTCTTTTAATTTGCTTATGATAAACTTTTTATGTTTAAATTCTTTGACCTTATCTCAGTAGACAGTATAAGATGCTCACCTATATAGCTAGTTTTCTGATTTGGAAAGTTACTACTGTTTGTTATAAATAATATTCATCTTTTCTTTTTAGATATATGTCTTAAGTCACATTAAGAAAAATTTTTTTCATTCTTATGATTTCTAATATTTTCAATATCAACGGATTCAGTATTCTGTTGAACGGTTTTCTGTATTTATCAATATCATTATGTAATCTTAGTTTTTTCTTAGCAATATGATTAATTTCCCTACTAGTTTCCTTCATATTGATCCATCATTGTATTTTTGGTATAAATTCACCTTAGTTATAATGACTATTTTTCTGATATATTGCTTTAGTTCCTTTGCTATCATTTAATTTAATTTTTTGCATGAATTTGCATTAGTAGTTAGTGGTTAGTGTATCATCATTGTTATCTGATTTCTCCCTCCATTGTTTGAGTATCAAGAGCATATTTGTTTTATAGAGAGAGTTTGGTAAGTTCCCTTCTTTCTCTGTTTTTGATAAAAATCTACATAAGCTAGGGAATTATTATTTATTCTTTAAATGTTTTGCAATTGGTTTACAGATTCCTTTCTAGAACTTAGCTCTGTGAGAAAATTTGGTCAAAAGGTAGTTATTTTAACTTCTCTCTTTTGACTTTGATGTCAAAGGGGTGTCATTTTTTTTTACTGAGCTCTTTAAGAAGACCCTAGCATCAACATCAACACCTCCAGGATTTGTGATTGCATCAGTTATGGGTACTGTCTCTGTCAACATAGAAAATAACTTCCCTATATGTTCCCTATGAACAGTTACTGTGATCCCCCAAATCATCACATTGTATGCAGCTTGATGATCTTCAGCTTTGCTGGACCCAGTGATAGTACAAACATAAGTCCACATGGACATCCATCTGAAAGACAGAAACAGAAAACAAGGCTTTTCATCATGATTATGGCTGTTACTACATCACCACAATCAGAGGAGCAGGACAGATGAGCTTTGGTGGCAAGAACACAAAGACTATACAGCCCATTGCTCTAATGAAGGCAAAAGTTTCCTTCATTTTCTATCAGTCTGCAGGCAGCATATAAAAACAGGCAGACCTTGAATCTTTGATGGTTTTAAGCTGTATTAGATATTGTGGTTATAGAGCTGATCATCTCGGAAAGATGTAGAAGGGAAAGAAGAAGCAAAGGTTCCTTGTAACCTGGGGATATTTCACTCTTTGTATCCCCAGTGCCTAGAATAGTACCAAGTACACAGTGTGTTCTTAATGAATGTTTATTGATTGATAGAGGTACATACAGAAGAACCAAGACGCAACCCTAAAGAAACATGGGAAAGGAGGGAATAGCAGAGAAAAGAAGTCTAGGGAGAATTCAGTATGGCAAATCAGTGTGGCTTCGGGAATTCATTGTGCCCATATGTCTCAGTGTTACCTTGCGTTGGTTATGCTTCTGGGAATAGCTTATTGCTCCGACTAATGTAGAAGCTGGCCGCCCATGTTTGAGGCACAGAGAAAGTGTAAGGGCATCTGCCTATGTGAGTTCAACCTTGTTCTCCCAAGCATACCTAGGTCAGAGGTTCTGGGGTTGTTGCCAGTCAATTGTTCAATGTCAACATTGAGCCAGGACTGGGAAAAGAGCCTGGAGCAGCGTAAAGCTGTGTGAGAAAGAAAGATAAGGGGAATCTTATAAAAAGCAATCACTGGCCTGGAAGGCTTTGATACTCAGGCCCGGTGCCCTTTATGTAAATGACCTGGATGATAGATGGGCAGCGAATACTGCCCCTCCCCAGCTCTGTGCCTCTATTACAGCCTGTGATTCTAATCTGTGATAATGGGAGAGAGCTAGAGGGCTGCTCTCCCACATCTGGTGCCTTTTAGCAGTATACTCCACAAGGCTTCCATCCCAGTTCTGTTGTCATAAAATGGGGGGGGGGTTTCAAGGGGAGATTTGAGGGAGCAGTGGAGGGATTGGAGGGGTAGGGGAAGTCACCTCTCCCAGAACACAGATATTTTCTACTGCTTATACCATTCTTGGAGAACTAGAATAGTACTTGGTACTTGTGGACCATACATAACGACAGAATCTCCAAGCCCATCCACTGAGCTTGCTTATCTCGGAGACCTGGGGTGCAGCTCATAATCAAACCTTTACCTGGGGATTTGCAAAGAAGATCAGCACAGTGTTTGGAGTGTGTGGCTACCTCGTTTGGGCACCAGGCCCACTATGGGCTAACTTGGGAACACCTCTCAAGGGTACAATTTGGTAAACTGCCCTTTCTGCAGTGATGATGATGATGATGATGTCTCTACATAGAAACAGTAGGTAACTCAGTGGATGGAGGCCTAGAGTCAGAAAAACCTGTATTCAAATTCAGTCTCAGATACATCACTAAGTGAGTTTATCTCAGTTTCCTTATCTAGAAAATGAGCTGGAGAAGTGGCCAACCACTCCATTATCTCTGCCAAGAAAGCCCCAAATGGAGTCATGAAGAGTCAGACCGGACTGAACAATAGTGACAACAAGCATCTATATAGTGAGTGCTTTAGGATTTGCAAAGTGCTTTACAAACATGTTCTCACTTTATTCTCATGATAGTGGAGAGGTTGGTTTCTCTGCAGCATCTCTTCCATTTGACCCCTCTAAGTTATCATCCAAAGCCAGGAGTCTCTCTCTTTATCTCACAATGTATAATAACACATTCAGTGCAAAAGTCAGTGTTTCTCTTGGACCTTATTGAAAGGAAGCAGGAGAAACCTTCTTTGTGGCAAAGGCTGGATGGGAGGACAGAACTCCAAAAGCTTGTCTATTTACATTTCATAGTATCAGGACAAGAGAGGCCAGAAGGATGTTACTTTGGAGAAAAGAGAACCAGGTGGGAGGCAACAGCGAGTTTTTTTGAAATGAACTGCATGAGGTCAGGAGTGGAGTCTCATCCCCTCATTGTATCAGGTACCCTGTGCAGTGCTCGGCACCGGATGGTGGTGTTCAGTCATGTTCCACTCTCCATGACTCCAATTGAGGGTTTCTTGGCAAAGATACTGGAGTTCTCCAGCTCATTTGGACAGATGAGGAAACAGAGGCAAACAGGGTATAGTGACTTGCCAAGGATCACACAGCTAGTAAGTGTCTGAGGTCAACTTTGAATTTAGGGAGATGAACTCAGGGCTGACTCCTGGCCCAGCACTCTGTGCACTATGGCACGACCTAGTTGCCCAAGATTAAGTGCTTACAAAGTGCTTGGAATTGCAGTTGGAATTTGGTTGGTTAGTTTGCAAAATTATAAAAGTTTCTAGAGTAGAAAGTCCTCCTAAACCTGTGCAGACCAAAAGAATGGAAGCAAAGAGCTCTATGACACTTTAAGGGATTATTAGTCTTATTCTACAATGACCAAAATTTATCCCAGTCTTAGAATTTAGTGTTGCAAGAGGCCTTAGAAATCACCTAGTCTGTAACCCTGACAGAAAATGCTAGGGAAGCTGGAAAACAGGCTGGGAAATTAGGTCTACAGCAATCTCTCATACCGTATCCTGACTTCGACATAAAGGGTGACATTAGAAAGAAGCAATAGGACAAAGTTACCTTTTGGCTTTGAATCGAGGAAGGCCTTGTGGCAAGGTGAAATGAGCTGCAGAGAAAGCAACAGAAGATAAAAAGGACAGTTCTTATTTTATAAAAGTAAGCAAGTGTTTGCACAAACAAATTTTGTTAACATAGGGTAAGAAACTGGCTGCTGGAGAAAAATCTTTGCAGCATCAAACCCTCATTTCCAAGATGTAATAGGATTTGATTCAAATTTATATGAACAAGCACCATTCCACAATAGATAAGTGGTTAAAATATATATACAAATGCTTTCCAAAGGAAGAAATTCAAGCTATCAACAACCCCATGACAGATGTTTCAAAATCACTAATTATTAGTCAAATGCACATTGACTGAAGCAACTTTCAGACCCTACCTCATACCCATCATAATTGCAAAGATAACAGAAGAAGCTGACAAATGTCAAGATTGTAAGAAAACTGGCGCATTAGGAACTATTGGCTCAGCTGGGAACTGATCCAGTCCTTCTGGAAGTTCCAAATATCAGGATTTGGCATATACTTTTTGACTAGGTTATATCACTACTAGGTCTATCTTGTAAAGAAATCAAAGGAAAAAAGGAGCTCTACACACACACACACACACACACACACACACACATACACACACACACTCACACACTCCTCGTCTTCTGGGTCTAAAGCCTTAAATTATATTTGGCTCCTTTTCATTCATTTTATATTTTCCCTAAATCTTGTCAATTTTTCTTTCATAATAATCTCTCAGATGGAACCTTCCTCTCCATTCTTACTGCCAGAGTCCCTGCCCCAGTCCTTCATCACTCTCCACCCAGATTACTACAATAGCTTTCCAATCCATCTCCCTCCCTCATGTTGCCCCTTCAATCCATCCTTTAGACCTCTTCCAGAATATCGGGGCTCATCAAACCATCTCTTTGCTCAAGTACTGCTTGGATTTGGCCCTGATCTTTGGGAGATACAAGAAGGCATCCTTTTAACTGTCCTTGTTCATTCTGGAGGCCCCACATAGGGCTTTTTTTTTCTCAAAGGCAACTCTTGCTTGGGCCTCTGACTGAAAAGAACCAAGACTGGTACTTCCCTTTCCCTAACCATTTGGAAAGTTTTCTGACAAAGATTATTCCCTTGAAAAATGCACTGCTTCTCTGAGTCAGAGCAAAGCTCCAGTTCTCTGAATATGCCATTGCCGCAATTTCTCTGTGACATGAGTCCATCTTGATGTGTGGGCTAATTGATAGCTTACAGGGCACTTGTGTTTTCCAGTCTGTTGTTTTTGCTCTGAGCAAAAATTTACTCAGCTGATGAGAATATTTTGACAAGTCTGCCTATGTGTGTCCAGGAACGGCAATTTGGGGTGAATTTCTTGGCTGCAATGACCCAGTTTTAAGATATGAAATAGGATGCTCCGAATTTATATGGAAATAATGTTACTCACCCGACTCCCTCATAAGAAATAACAAACATAAGAGCATGCAGAGCGCCTAATATATAAAATCACAGGATGGCAGCATGAGGATTCTAGCCTCCTTATCTCATTGGCAAAGAATACAAATGTTGTTTACATAAGCTCCGCTCTAACAAATAGATCCATGGTTAAAAAGGACTATGGTTTCTAGCTTGGGATAATGGGATTCATTTTTTGGCTAAGTTTAATTGATTTTTTTTAACACCACAGATATTTACCAAGCTCCCAACCCTCTACCATAGAACCTTTGCAGGTAACCAAGACCACCATGGAAGCCAACCTGATGGACACAGTTAAGCACGTGTTACAGCATATGATGCATTCTGCTCCCGATGCTGTTGATCTTTCTAATGAAAGGAGAGAAGCATATTTCACCATCTCTTCTCTCGTCCGGAATTGGTCATCAGAACAGATATGAATTTGGTTGCATTTTACTGTGGTTTCCTTTCATATTATTGCTATCTTGTATTATCGCAAAGTATGATGCTGTTGAATTTTCAGATTTCAATCAGTGTTTTATGATATTTTCCTTCCAGAATGCCTTTTCTGTCTCAAAAAATCCTTATCTTATAGTTCAAAAAGTTTATGTGCACAAATAATTAACTTTCCACAATGGAAGTGTTTGGTTGCTTTTTTTTTTTCTTTTGTGTTCTATATTCCAATAACAGCCTTTTAGAATTCAGCGTGATTCATATCTCACTGCTTTCATTGCTTGGTTCATTTCTTCTTAAGATTCTAGTCACAGAATGAAATGTACACTGGATTTTATGGATGACCAAAGAAAACTAATCTCTATAATGTACAAAACTGACACATCATTTGCATAGGTGTTTTGTGGACTTTAATTTTTAAAAACCTGGAACTCAACCAATATCAGTCCTGAACTGTCATTATTTATTAAAGATGCCTTTACTATGGGAGTCTGGAAAAAATGGTATCCTATATAAGCTGATGGAACATGCAGAGTAATCTGTATCTTGGAGTTGCATAGTACCTGGGGATTGTTCTTGTGGGGGCCCGAGGCTGGGTTGACTCAATCGATTGGGCTGGCCACTTGGGGAAAAGATCGCCAAACTATTGAACGGTTGACCAGATGGTTCGACTGTGATGATGGCTGCAGCAACTAATTCAGCCATGAAAACAGTTGGATGGATGGGGCTGTGTTAATCTAGCTCAGCTCCACAAAGTAGGAGCTAATATAGCAGCCTCAAAATCTGATTTTAGGATGCCACTGAGGCCCTTAGGCCTGATTGGCAGAATAGGGTTCAGTTTGCAGAAAATAATTCTAGCTTGGAGGCATTTTCAAGATTCCCATGATGCTAATCTATATCCAAAGGGTAGGCTGTGAAAACCACCTCCTCAGAAATGTGTTTGGCACAATTGAGAAGCCCCGAGATCAAGTAAAGCTATAATGGTGACGAACCACAATATGATAATCTATAATGAATTTCTAGGGAATGATTCATGACTCATAAATTCTCTTGTTCCCTTACATCCTAAAGTTAAATGGTAACAAGCGTCAGGCCAAAATGAAGGACACGGAATAGGTGATGAGTAATAAGTGAGGAAAATAGTCTAAGGGCTTAATCTTCAAGGGCCATCTAGAGACTGCAGTCCTATACTTCACAGCTTCAGCTTCCTGGATCTGTGCCTTTTTCCCAATACAAAAACCAAAGGTCAGAACACAGAAGAAATGGTTCTTGTGACAGAAACAAGTAGTTGAAAAATTTGCTTCTTCAAGTAGGTACACAAAGCTAGAGCTCGAATGGTCCTGAGACGTTGGATTCCAAACCAGTCCTTTTAAAGATTAGGAAACAGAGGTCCAGAGTGCTGAAGTTACTTGTCCAAGGTCACCCAAATAGTAATTGTCAGACCTGGGACTCCAACCCATAGTCGCTCGCTGCAAGGTCAACTCCATCCCACTGGCTTTGCCATCCTTGTGCATTTCTCAGTTGAGACTCTTGCATCCAAAAGGCATTTGATATTCTCGTGCTTATTTTAGAAGAGTCTGAAGACTTCTCTGTACCTGTCCAATTTTTGAAGCCTGATGAATCAATCATTGAAATCACCCTCCTCGAATTTGCCTTTTTATCCCAATTTGGTTCCAGAATGGAATAAGAAAACTCCGTGATTAGTTGAGCAAAACCAAGTAGGGTCTGGGAGCTACTCATCTGGAGCTCCAAGTGAAGCAGGCAAAAATGGCAATTTTATTCAAAAATGATTGAGTTGGGAGCTTAGTGTGATTGGGGAAATTGTGGAAGCTCAAGTTTCGATGTTCTGGAGGATGATGAGGGACGCTGACAGAGGCATAGGCTCTGTGAAGTTCACTGGATTGATTTCAGTAGCCAGGAGCAACGGTAAGTATGTGGGGTGGGAGACAATCTCTGGGTGTTCTTGGCTGGCCAAGAAAAATGATTAGCATATTATAGGTGCATCCTGAGGCAAATGCAGCAAATGACAACAATAACAGAGTGTTCATTTTATGATGTCGGACGCATCTCCAGGAGCACATTCAATTAAAAATCCCTTTAGAAAAAAATGTTCAGCTTCAACGATGGCTCCGCCTGCCCAGCAGCGCTATCTGAACAAAAGCTATCTGTGTTGCGAGTTGATGAATTGTCGATTTATTTCTTATTTGCAAATTGCCAGCTGAATTTGGAATTAAAAGCATCCATTTTCTCAGCCATCCTCCATTATGAACTGTTTCTAGTGTGTTCAGTAGTTGAATAAGGTCTTTTGAGGCAGGATGTACTTGCCCTGGACTATCACTAGATGTCTCTTCTCATTATTGCTCTCTTGTGCATATTCACATTATAATGTGGCCATTTGGAGGGAAAGGCGTTTGGACTAAGAGAAGGGTTAGGAATATGTGGTCTTGTACGGCTCAGACTGTTCCGAGGTCTGCAAACAATAAACCTTTGATTCATCTGAATTAACTGGAATGGCCAAGTGGTGAATGAAGAAGAGGCAGCAGAGATGAGATGGAAAAGACATGGACTTGAGAATCAGGGCTTTAGGCCTTTCTTCCCAGACATTCAGTGTGTGACCATAGGCAAGTGATTTGATCTCTCTTCTATTGTTTCCTTAATAATATGGAGGGAGGTTGGGGAGATTATAATATGGGGGGGATTTTGGAGGGATGAGGTAGTAACCCTGTCCAACTCCCAGGGTTATTGTAAAGATCAAATGAGCGAATGTATATTAGCGAGCTTTCAAGTATGCTTTTCACCAAAGAGACTTTTTACTCTATAGCGCTGTTCAAGAGCCTTGTTAGATTCAGTTTAAAAGTGTTTTTAAACTGTCTGTTCTATTATAATTGAGATTTGTGTGACTGCAAGCTATAGCAGAAGCAAATTTGTCACACCAGCTGGGGAGGGTGTGTGATACTGACAAAGAGACCATTTGGTTCCTGGCAGGCCCCCTAGCTTCAAAGGGAGAAGAGCTAAGAGGGAAAAGAGAGAGAGAGAGGGCTGGGGACACCAGACTTACTGTTCTAGGCACTCTTGGAGCAGAGGAGCAGCAGTCAAGAAAAAAACCACCAAACAACAGCCCTTAGTTTAAGTGTAAGTGAGTTATTTACCTCTGCATAGAGAGATGAACTAATCCTGGAAAGGTTTTGACAACAGATGAAGGTGTAGAAGCACCATGTTCTGTGTGTGTGTGTGTGTGTGTGTGTGTGTGTGCGTGCGTGCGTGCGTGCGTGCATGCGTGTGTGTGTGTGTGTGTGTGTGAAAATAATTTCCCAGCCAGTATACTTTTGACCCCCAGTGAAAAGATTCAGGTTGAATGAAAAGAATTCTCCTACTCCAAACTAGAGCTAAAATGAGAAATGGATTAAGAAATGAAATCATGAAAATGGAGAACTAAGAATTAGATTTTGTTCTAATCCTAAAATCTTGATTTTAAAAATGTGATCTATGATAATGTCAGTGTTTATGGTTAACCACTTAAATCAATAATCTCATTTTTTGCTTAAAAAGCATAATTGCGTGGGGATACAGTATCCTGCTACATGGAGGTAGAGGCTCTAAGAGGAGATGGCCTCCTAAATGCTAGACTTCGAAGCCTAAATGTGGAAAGTGACAGTAAACATAATACTATCATCCACATGGAAGGTATTATTATTATTGATTCCCACCAGACTGATTCTGTTTCTGCAAAAGCAAAGAATACCTGTGAATGATTATAGTTAAACAATGGTCGAGGCTTCTAGGCAAAGTTAGGAAGAAGGATGAACTTTCTAATTTCTATCATGTACATCTTGCCCTTTTATAAAGACTTCAGGAAAATCCTTAGGACATTGGCCCTTTCCACGTTACTCAGTGCTAGTTAGCTCCTTCCCAGCAAACTCCATTTTCTGTAACTGCTTCCCATCGAAGTATTCATATATTCTTTTAAATGGAGGCCATTGTCTTTCAAATAGGGATCCCTGTGCGAGCTCTAGAATCAATTTTTTTCCTAGAATGATTAAGAAAATGAGATGGACTGTGTTTCATTTAGCTTTAGTTCATGGAATCATGGGTCCAGGACTTCATAAAGTCTTGAGTCACAGATCTTCCTTCCACATCCCTGATCCCAGCGCCAGTGGGGTATAGAATCCTGGAGAAGACCCAGGAGCCTTGGGGATAAGGGAAAAGCCAAATTGAGAAGAGACCAAAATATACTTAGAGTGTCTGGGATTTTCTAAGGAGATGGCCTTCAAAGGGTCATGAACAAATGGGAACTTGTTCACTAACATTAGGGAACTAGATCCATTCTAAACTCGAGTACTATACCTGGGACTTCTGACAGGTCCCATGCTTTCTCTGTGGAGGACGATTTTGGGGAGGTCTGGATGAGGTTTACACTGGAGGAGAAGGCTTGTATGAGTCACGATCTGCATTATTGGAAGGAGTATCTCCACTGATGAGATCATCAATCTGTTTTCTCTGATGAGGGATGCATATTTCAAGCTAAGAACTACTTGGAAAATGGGGGTCGCTGACTGAGAAACAAGTAGTAAGACAACAGTAAGAACAGTTTTCAAGCAGAGAGGCCAAAGTTTTATAAAAGGAAGGAAAACTCTACTTTCTTCATCTCAGTTGCAGAGAGACCTTACCCATGCTTTCTATTTGGACTCATGAGCCTTATTTCCCAAACTCCTTTGAGAGAAAGAGGAGTAGCTTAGGATCCATATGGAGCTCTCTTCTATTTCATAATTATAGTAATGACCTGGCTAAAGCTGTAATTGTTATGCTTTTCAAATTTGAAGATGACATCAAGTTGGATGGGGTAGCTACTACCTTGGATGATAGTGTCCAAATAAGATCCAGCATGAGCTTGACAGAAAAAAGCCCTGGGCTAATTATTTTAGAATGAGATCCAGTATGGAAAAATGTAAAGTCGTAACTGGGTTCAAAAATTCAGCTTCCTAAGAATAGGATGAAGGGAATCATGGTTAGAGAGCAATTTGTCTGAGAAAGAACCAGGGATTTCAGTGACCACAACTTCAATTAGAATCAGTAATGTGATGCGGTAGCTAAAAGAAAGAGAATATGATCATTAGCTGTCTTAAGAAAAGCTTTTTGTTATTGTTCTGCTGTTTTTCAGTCATGTCCAACTCTTTGTTACCCCATTTGGGGTTTTCTAGGCAAAGAGACTGGGATGATTTGCCATATCCTTGTCCATTAGAGGAGCTAAGCTTCCAGGAATTAGACGGTAATGGGCCCTTTATACCTTACCCTGGTGAGGTTATATCTGAACCAACATTTATGCATAAGCAGAACAGTGAAGGAACTTTGGGGCCATTTCCTTTTTTATTTTATTTTATTAATTTTTATAATTATAACTTTTTTTTGACAGTACATATGCATAGGTATTTTTTTTTTTTACAACATTATTCCTTGTACTCCCTTCTGTTCCGAGTTTTTCCCCTCCTTCCCTCCACCCCCTCCCCTAGATAACAGGCATTCCCATACATATTAAATATCTTATAGTATATCCTAGGTACAATATATATATGTGCAGAACCGAATTTTGTTGTTTTTGTTGTTGTTGCAAAGGAAGAATTGTATTCTCAAGGTAAAAATAATCTGGGAAGAAAAAACAAAAAAAAGCTCACAGTTTACACTCATTTCCCAGTGTTCCTTCTCTGGGTGTAGTTGTTTCTGTCCATCATTGATCAGTTGGAAATGAGTTGGATCTTCTCTATGTTGAAGATCTCCACTTCCATCAGAATACATCCTCATACAGTATCACTGTTGAAGTATATAATGATCTCCTGGTTCTGCTCGTTTCACTTAGCATCAGTTGATGTAAGTCTCTCCAAGCCTCTCTGTATTCATCCTGCTGGTCATTTCTTACAGAGCAATAATATTCCATAACCTTCATATACCATAATTTACCCAACCATTCTCCAATGGATGGACATCCATTCATCTTCCAGTTTCTAGCCACTACAAAAAGGGCTGGGGCCATTTCCTAAGGGTGTAGGCTGAAGGAGATGGGGCTATTTAGGAAATTTAGGGGTCTGGGAATGGGAATAGATATGGCCTCTCTGTGTAGATATTTGAAAGGCTATTATTATGTGGAAGAGAGATTTGAGAGATAAGCCTCAGAAAAGCAATGAGTAGAAGTTACAAAGAGGCAAATTTAGGTTTAAGCCCCAGGAAAAAAAATTTCTTAAGAATCTGAGTTGTTCAAGAAATAACTATACCCAGAGAAGGAACACTGGGAAGTGAATGTAAATTGTTAGCACTACTGTCTGTCTACCCAGGTTACTTATACCTTCGGAAGCTAATAATTAATGTGCAACAAGAAAATGGTATTTACACACATATATTGTATCTAGGTTATACTGTAACACATGTAAAATGTATGGGATTGCCTGTCATCTAGGGGAGGGAGTGGAGGGAGGGAGGGGATAATTTGGAAAAATGAATTAAAAAAAAAAAAGAATCTGAGTTGTCCAGACATGAGATGGACTACCTTAAGAGGTTAAAGCATCACAAATTTAGAGCTGGGAGGTTCTCTCAAAGCTATTGGGTCTAATATCCACATTTTACAAGTGAGGAAATTGAGAAAAAAGAAAGGTTAAATGACTTATAGAAAAAGAAATAAAGGCAGGATTTGAGGCTAGGTCCTCAGACCCCAAAGGCATTATGCTGTCCCCTCTACCACAGAGCTTTCATTCTCTTCCATTCTCCTTACTGGAGTTTTTCAAGCAGAGATCGTACAATCACTCATCAGATTCTTTTGGAGTAAGAGTTCAACTAGTCGGTTGAGGAGGGCCCTTCCAACTCTGACTGTGACTTGTCTGTTTCTTTATCTTTTATTCCTATCTGGATAAAAAATAATTTGTTGTTTCAGTGCTATTTCTTGTCCAGGTCTGTTACATATGGTGAATACTGAAACTGGGGCTATCATAAAAACTTCTAATTTTCTAACTGGGCAGGGATAAAATGGTCTAGATAGATGTTCATCCCACAATACAAACCCGAGTCCATGAGGATCTGGGACTGGTTGGACCTTTCCACTAAATAAAATTAAACAGCTCTTAAGCACATGCAGATAACCCTGTATCCTTTCCTCTGAGATCCAGCTCTCAATCCTCTTCCTACTATGACATCTCCTCTACTATGTCCTTAACAGTCTCTATCTTTGGGCATGAAAGTCTCCTTCCCTTAGCCCATTCCTTGACCTTTTACTGTATTTTATCAGCACCCAGTGATCTTATGGTTCGATTGGAGTCAGAAAGACCTGAATTCTGACCCATACTCAGACATTTGCTAGTCACTGACCCTTTTTGGAACTTCTTCTCCTCATGTATATAATGAAGGAGTTCATTTCCATAGTCTCCAAGGTCCCATCCAGCTCGATATCTATGATTCTATGATTTTATCAATATCAGCCATAAAATGAAGTCTCCCTGCAAATGGAGAGGGAAGACAAAAAGAACAATGGCTTAGGTTTTTGCCTTGATTCACATGTTTTTCCTTGCAAACCCTGTGTGTAAAGGATCTGAAGTCCCCTGGATTCCAAGCCAACAGGGGGATTTTCCCTGCAAGTACTTAAAACCCTCTAGATTCATTGAACGCTGTTTATAACTCCCTGTGTACATTTTTTGTTACTTCTTTCTGCTCTTTGCTAACAAACAATGCTCATTAACATGCCTGTTTCTGGAAACCTCTTGATGCTAAAACCAGCATATAGAACCAGGACAAAGCCTCCCCAGGAGAAAGTTTTACAAACTGATCAACAGACAATTTTTTTTTATCCAGGAGAAAACTCCTTGACCCGACATTTGGAAGCTCTTCAAAATAATGAAGCAAAATTTCAAGAAATTATTTGGTAAAATGTCACTTGGATGAAAGCTGTGTTTTACTTGCACCTTTGCCTCACCTCACATTTCTCTTCTCCCTGTTTAGAAAAAAAATTAAGATAGAAAAATGTCTTCCCTGCATAATCCCTTTCCCCCAGCCCTACACACCCATGGTCTGCAGGTTCATTCTTTTTCCAGTGTACTTCCATCATAATGGGCCAAGAGGACTTGGAGCTGCAGTGATTTTCTGGTCCTTCTTCCCTGACACCCAGTGTGTAAGCTATCAATCTATAACTTGAAAGGAAAGGAGATCCTAGATCATAGCACCTTCTGCCAGTATAGTGTTCTAGAGTTGGCAAACGGGGCTTTCACACCACATGTTATCTCACTAGACTTTTGTAAAATCCTTTCAAATCATTTCCCTCGTGCTTTTTTATATTTCATATATATATATATGTATATATATATACTATTATATTATATATTTTTAATATTTTTTCTATGATTTGCATCCCAGTTCTCTTATTTGTGGCCTCGCAGTGGAAGGAGAGATCATTTAAACCTGCTTCTATGTCTCATAAGCTCTATTCGTTTAATAAAAATGATGTGAACTCTTGCTTTGTGTTAAGGCCCTGTGTTAGGTGCTCTGGGAGAGACAGTGATAAATAAGACAGCTTCGATGGGCCACAGTTATACAGCAATGAGCAACAATACTTGGGCTCTCAGTCTCCCATGATTTGTCCATTCCTTTGGTCATCCTTTGCTGCTTAGGCCAGGCTAAAATGTGACAAAGAGACAAAAATTAGGCCAGGGAGATGATTGGAAAGGGCTTGAAAGGTGGCCCTTTGGCCTATGATTCAGAAGAGTCAGGGACCAGAATCCAAATTCAAATTTTGAATCCATTATTTACGACCTATATGACTGAGCAAGGGAATGGTTGGGCAAAAGGGAGAAGGGAATAATCATTTATGTAGTACGTACTATGTGCCAAACACAGTGCTAAGTGCTGCTTTACCAATTTTGGACTCCTTTGATCTTTCCAGTCCTGGGAGGTGGGTGCTATTATGATCCCTATTTTACTGTTGAGGAAATTGAGTTAGATCGAGGTCATTAAGTGACTTGTCCTGGTCCTACAGCTAGTAAGCTGGAGCTAAGGTTCTGGTGCAAGAATTCCTTCTCCTGACACTTAGTAGATCATTTATTTTAAGCTTGGAGAGCAATTCAAGGTAATCTTGGCTAATTGCATTATTTTACAGAAGATAAAACCAGGGTCAGAAGTCATTTAGGGAATAAGTGATGCAGTCAGAATTTGAACTCGAGTCCTTTTCCTCACAATCCATGGATCTTTTCCATTGTACCACAACAGACACAGTCCAATGCCTTCATTTTACAGGTGAGGAAACTGAGACTCAGAAGTGAAATCAGTCAAAAAAGGTCATATAGATAGTGAATGGTAATTTGGATTTGAATTCAGTTCTTGTGGCTCTAAGTTCAGTCATCTTTCCATTTTAAGCAGGAGGGATAATGAAGAGAGGGTCCTCCAGTGCAACAGAATATATGTGGCACATGGCATGTAGTACAAAGTACATACTAAGTGATTTGCCTGGAACTACTAAGTATCAGAAGCAAGGTTTGAACTGAGCTCATAACTCCCAGCATGCCATGCTTCCTTACTCTGAGAGACCATCCAGTTCCAGGTTATGACTTATATCATTAGTGTTTGGGGTTTATCCAAAGTTGGAAACATCGTTGGAGAAGTGACTGGTTACACTCATTTATGTCGTGTTGGAAAAAAAAAATTTGAAAATCAACGACTTAAGAAGATTTGGGAGCACCAAGATTCTGTATTCATCTCCAAGTCATAAGCTGTCACTGGGGTACAGCTATCGCGCTCTTTTTCATTGGTTCCAGTCCTTAATTAAATCCCAAATCGAAAATGGATCAAGGCATAGGGAGGGGGAGAAGAGGCGGTGGGCATAAGGAAATGTGGTGACTGCCAAGAGAAACCAGTCATGAAGCAGTCTCTGTAGCTATGGCTACCAGACTTCAAAACTACCATTTTCACAGGAAGAAAATGGAATCCAACAGTTGTTTTGGTTCAAAAATATTTGTGACTAGCCAGTATATTGTTTTATAAAATAACAGTATCTGGAGTCAGCGTAGTGTGTTGGATAAAGAAACACCCTCAGAATCAAGAGATCCTGGGTTCACCTTGCCTCTGATACATTGGCTATTTGACTTTGGCCAAGTCACCATTATCTCTTCCTCCCCCCACCTCACCACAGACAACTCTCTACAATGGTTCTTAACCTGGGGTCTATGGTATTTATTTTTACAAATATTTTGGTAACCTAGTTTCATTATAATTGAATTTTTAATCCTATATATTTTGTTTGATTTGGTTTTCATTCATTCATTCATTCATTCATTCATTCATTCATTCATCTGATCTGTTTCTCCCCTCTAAACTCCTTGGGATCCCTGCCTAGCAGAATCACTTTGAGGGTCGTCCCTAATTTTGAGTGATTCTGGAGATACTTTTGATTTCAGGGGCTCCTGGGAATTAAGATTCTTAGTTCGTCAGCAATTCCAGGTATCTTATCCAGTCTGGATTTGCTGAACTTCTGAACGGACAGAGTCCATGACTATAAACATAACAGAGACACTGGAAGCAGCTGCCTAGTTGACCAGGGAAGAAGGAGGCAGCATCTTAGAAATATTACTCAGGAAGCTGGCGTTTAACTTTATCCACCCTTTGCCTACAGAGACTTTTAAGTCTGTTTTGTAGGAGATTCCCTCATATCTCAGAAATTTTATTACTACCCACTGCCTTGACAGCATGTCTTCAGTCTCTGCTTCTGGGAGAAATTAAGGCTGGTGATCACTTGGGTTCAGAGGTTCTACATTGTAACCTGCTAACGCTGATCAGGTGTTTGAACTAAGTCTGTCACTAATATCATGAGTCCCTGAGGGCAGAAGGCTACCAGGTTGCCTAAGGAGAAAAATCAACATTGGGTTCAAGCTTGTGAATGGTCACTGAATTTCTGACCCAAATGAGAGAGAAGAGAGAGAGAGAGAGGGAGACAGACAGACAGAGAGGGAGAGAGACAGACAGACAGAAAGAAAGAAAAAGAGACCCCCATCTCAAAAAGAAAAAAAGAAAAATAATGCCCCTCCTACTAGTTGGAAATCTTTACTCAGAATCCTAGATATTCTTTCTTTGTCCAAGACCTTGGTCCCATGTTTCCCCCCTCCTCATGCAGTCCTATCAGTCCCCTGTATTTCATGCCCGTGTTTTAACCTACCTGTAGAATACTGAGTGACCTACCTCCCAGGGTTGCTGTGAGGATCAAAGAGAATAAGATTTGTTAAGTGTTTTGTAGGCCTTAAAGAACTATATAAAGGCTAGGTACTATTATTCTTTTTTTTAATAGTTTTTATTTACCAGATATTCATGGGTAATTTTACAACATTGACAATTGCCAAACCTTTTGTTCTCATTTTTCCCCTCCTCCCCCCCCCAGATGTCAGGTTGACCAATACATGTTACATATGTTAAAGTATAAATTAAATTCAATATATGTATTCATGTCTAAACAGTTGTTTTGCTGTACAAAAAGAATCGGACTTTGAGATAGTGGTACTATTATTCTTTAAGAGATTTTTGTTTACAAACTTTCCATGAATAAATTGATTGTCTCTACTTTTTGGCAGCATTAACAATTTGCTGGATGTGAGGGGAACCTCCGAGGTTTTTAAAATGTTTCCATTTCTTTTATGATTACTGATATGGAGAAATTTTTCTTTTGGATGTTGGTGGTTTATACTTGTTTTGAGCCTAATTTGGTCATATTCTTTGGCCATTTATCCATTGGGGACTGATTCTTGATCTGAGGTATTTATATGGGTTTGTTATATATTTGGAACATCAGACTCTTGTCCAAGATATTTGATAAGAAAGGTTTTCCATTTCACTGCTTTCTTTTTTATCTTAATTACATAGATTTTGTTTGCACAAGACCTTTTCAATTTCATGTAATTGCATTTATCTATTTAATCTTTTTGCCTCTATTACTTATTTGGTTAAGAATTCTCACCATAGCCATACCTGTGAAAGATGCGTGATATAGTTTTCCTCGATTTTTTAAAATAGTGTGACTTTTAATTTCATTCATTCAATGAGTATAAAGCACCTAGTTGTCAAATGCTGAGTTAAGCACTGCAAATACAAAGATGGAAGTGAATCAGGGCCTATATCCATGTGAAGCTTATCATGCTATGTGGTATAAGATGTTCACCTAAGCCTAATTTCTGCAAAACTGCTATCCAATTCTTCCAGCAGTTTTGGTGAAATAGGGAGTTCTTTCTTAAAAACTTGTTTCGTAACCCAAGTAAATCTTGGATTTATCTCATACTAGGCTATTGAGTTTATTTGCCACTGTATGAATTTTTAGATCAGAGAAAGAAATCAAAGACAAAGAGACAAAGTTATCCATATTTGTTGATGATGTGATGATTTACTTAGAAAATCCTAGAGAATCAATAAAAAATTGGGACTATAATTTCAGTAAAGTAACATTATATAAAATAAACTAAATGTAAGCATCCATACTTTGCTTTTACTTTTGAAATGCTTCTAGTGTTTCTCCATTGAATATGATTGCCAGCTTTTAGTTTTATCTTTTTATCATATTAAAATGATTCTTCTTAGCATGTTTTTGTAGTATTTATAACATAAATTCATATCATCTTGATATTGGGCCTTTTCATTAGCTGTCACTAAGGTTTGGAACCCTTTTCCTCCTTACTTCTGTCTCCTGGCTTTCTTTAAGATTCAGTTCATAGCTCATTCTCTGTGAGAAGCCTTTCCAGATCCAGCTTTTCCCTCCTTCCTCTTGCCTTTCCCTCTGAAATGACCTTTCATTTATACTGTCTGTATGCAGAGAGCTGGCCATGTTGTTTGAATGCGAAATGTATGCTTACCAAAAAGATTGTTTTATGGAGAATTCACACATGGTAAGTGCTCACAATGTGATCAGAAAAAGCCATACAAGGACAATCTCAATCTCTTAAGAACTTTAGAACTGACTGTATGACATGGGAGACACTGGCATGGGACTGCCCAGCATGGTGTACCCTCATCAGAGGGTGCTCTAGGAGCAAAGCAGAATTGAATTAGCTCAGAAAAAATGAGAGATGTATAAAGTTGGAGAAGCGCCCCCAATTATTTATAGGGACAATTTGTGTCCTACTGTAGCAGAGCATTCTGAGCTCGTATTGGTGTGGTCATCCACAGCCGGACATACCATAAGTCAACTCTTAACATAGTGATGTCATTTTGGTGCTCTTGGACAATGAAGGACAACAACTAACCTACCAACCAATCTTGTATGTACATCATTGTTTACATCTCGTTTCTTTCCCCTTTAAAAAGGGAGCTCCCTGAAGGCAAGGACTACGGTTTTGCTCTTCTTTGTATCCCCATTGCTTAGTACATACAGTTCCTGACATATGGTAGGGGCTTAAATGCATGTTGACTGATAAAGGAGCTGTATGTTTGTCAGAGATTCTTTCTGCATCTACTGAAATAATCGTATTCCTTTCCATGATTTTGCTTTGTGTGTATTGTTGAACCACCCTTGCATCCCTGGTAGAAATCCTCCTTGGCGTGGCTACATTGCAGTCATCTTTCTTGTCCAGATGAAAAAAAAATCCCTGTTCATTAATGATATTTGGTCTCTAGTTCTCTTTCTTTTGTTCTAGTCTTCCCTAGTTAAGGTATTAGCAGTACATAGGGCTTATAAGAAAAATTTTGCTAACTCCCAGTGTTTGAGAATACTCTGTCTAGTGGAGATATTAATGAATCTTTACATGTTTTAGGAAATTCTCTTGTAAAACCATCCAGATCAGATTGTTTTGTTTTGTTTTTCCTTTTACTAGTTCCTTCACAGCTAGAAGGAACTAGTTTCCTTTCTGAAACTGGATTGTTTAAAATGTGTATTTGGAGAAAGCGGAGCCAAGATGGCAGAGTAAAGGCAGGGATTCACCTGGACTGTTGCCCAAACCACTCCAACTACCTTTCTTTTTTTAAAGCTTTTTATTTTCAAAACATATGCATGGATAATTTGACAACATTGACCCTTGCATAGCCTTGTATTCCAAAATTTCCCCTCCTTCTCCCCACCTCCTCCCCTAGATGGCAAATAATCCAATCTATGTTATACATGTTAAAATATATGTTAAATCCAATATGTGTAAACATTTATACATTTCTCTTGCTGCACAAGAAAAATCAGATCAAAAAGGAAAAAAATGAGAAAGTAAACAAAATGCAAGCAAACAATAGCAAAAAGTGAAAATGCTATGTTATGTCCCACATTCAGTTCCCATAGTCCTCTCTCTGGGTGTAGACGGCTCGCTTCATCACAAGGTCTTTGGAACTGGTATCAGTCATCTCATTGTCCAACTACCTTTCAATAATGACTCTAAACACAGTTTAGAGCATCAGAAACCGCAAAAAGATGGAGTGGAACAATTTTCCAGCTGGAAAGGTCTGGTGCACCATGGTGGGACTGGAACATAGTCCTGGTGCAGCAATGGCAGCAACTGGAGGAGGATGATAGAAAAGAAGGCATTTTGGGGGAAGAGAGTGGTGAGAAGTAAAACACTTTTGAGGAGAGACAGGGTGAAAGGAGAGAAAAAAATAGAATAAATGAGGTGGGGAAATAGCAATAGTAATTGTGAAAAGAATTTTGCAGCAAGTTTCTCTGCTGAAGGCCTCATTTCTCAAATGTATAGGGAGCTCAGTCAAATTTATAAAAAAGTAAGAGCCATTCATTTGCCAATTTACCCAGACTACTCTGAAGGACTTATGATGAAAAATCATACCCAGAGAAAGAACTGATTGTTCTTGCATCCAGATGAAAGCATACTTTTTAAAACTTCATTTTTTCTTGAGGGTTCTTTTTTGGAAGTGGGGAGATGTACATTTTGTCTTCTTCCTTCTTAAAATGAATGTGTAGACTGACCTGTAGACTCCTGTCCAGCTCTAAATCTTGATCTTGTTTTTCTATTATCCAAGACTTTAGTCCTGAGTTCCATCTCCTCAATTCTGTATATATTTCAATAGGACTCACTAAGGTGAAAATGCAGCTCCATTAATTATAAAGGTTTATGTTGGCAACCACTTAGTTCCTATGGTTACATCTCAAAGAAATTGTAAAATAGCCTCTTCAAGGCTTTGGGAACAGGAACAAATTGGCTGTTATAGAATTCATGAATGCTAATAACTCATTTACTTATAATGCTTATAATTAATTGGTCTAAAATCATCTACTGCAGGCTTAAAATGAATAGGATATTTAAAGGTCATCATTTCTCTCTGCTCACATTGAAGACTCAAATTCAACAAAAAATACTTTGCAGATACCAGTACAAATATTTCCAATTATTTTCTAACTAATCTTGAGCTAGCATCGTAAGTGATCCCATCTATCCATCCATCTATCCATCCATTTCTCTTTCTCTCTGTCTGTCTGTCTATCAGTCTGTTGGTCTGTCCGTCTATCTGTCTGTCTGTCTACCCCCCTCTCTTCAAATAGATAAATGTTCACTTGTTATGTCTTAAATTTTGTGATCCATACTGTATGATTAAGTTATTACACAATCCCACATTCTTTAGGCTTAAAGATCACATGAATTTGCCAGTAATTTAAGGGATAAAGAGAAGCAGGATGAATCATTTACTCACTAAGGAAATTTCTTTCAAATAGCAACAAATCTTCATAGGGTTTTTTTCTCCCTCACTAGAAATTGTGAATCGATATCATGTCTTAAATCATGTTTTGACACTGAAGATATGAAATCTAATGAGAACGTCCATTTGTGAGTGGCCGTCCAACATAGAAGATCAAGGCAATGTGGCTGCCCCTCCCATCTCTGCCATCAGCAGTCTCAGTGAGGATGCAAAAAGGAACCATTTTAAACACAAAAGAAATGAGGGATGTTTAAAGCCTGGCAAGTTTGCCATTGCTTTATAGACTTGTATTTGCCAGGTTTGTCCCATGAGGTTGCCCATTTCCTCCTAGCCATGTGGCCTTCATTGTGTGGAAGCTAGGTATTGATGGAGGTATTGGTGCCTTGTCTACTGCCTCTTTGTCTGAACCCTCAGGTCCCCAGTAAATGTGGATAATGGAGTCAAAAATTATAGCACACCCTTTTCACCTAAATATTTCTGTACTGGTTAAGAACAAAACAAAACATTATTAAAGTAGCTAAGCATAAATATTTTTTAAAATATTACACTTACATAGGATACAAGTTGGTGCAAAACTAGGAGTTAAGGTACAGGGATGAAATTAGCTATCTTCTTTAATAATCTTTAATACTATAAAATCACTACGACTGCTTCTAGGCAGTAGAGGTTTTATATTATAAATTAAATTATTATTAAAATTATTATTTATATTTATATATTATTTATTTTTATATTTAATATTTAGAGGTTTCCTTATTCATGTTGGGAAAGTCACAACCATTCTGAACTTCAGCTTCCTTTTCTGAAAAATAAAAGCAATGTTGGATCCCTGGCCAGTCTTTCCAGCAGGTTCTGGCAAGGGAGCTGGAATAATCTTTGCTCCTCATTGCAGTTTTCTGACTGTCTCTCTGCCATCATCACTCAGCAAGCTCTCCTCACTTGAGGTTCATCTCTTCACATTTATCACCTCCTCTCTCATCCATCCTTCTCACATTTGCCAAACAGATTTTCCTGTTACTTACTCAGAAAATTCCAAATGTTTCCTGTTCCCCTTATGATAAAATAAGAACTCTTCTTTTTGGCATTTAAACCCCTTAAAGCAGACCACAAGTTACCTTTCTAGCTTTATGGTATATCGTGTCTCTCTATTCTCCACACTTAGGTGGTTTAGTTTTTTGGTATTCCTTGTACATAACACTCCATCTCCTACCTCTGTGCCTTTGTATTGACTCCCTCCTCACCCCTCTCTCTCAGAATCTCTAGTTTCCCTCAGACCAGCACTTTCTACATGAGCCTTTCATGATCCTCTCAGCTTCTGGTATCCTAGGCACCTTGGATCAATTTTGTTTATACCTCTGTATATGTACACATCATCTTCCTTGGCTAGACTATAAGCTCCTTAAAGGCAGGGACTGTTTACACTTCTTATTTGCATTTCTAGCACCTAGTATAATACCTGGCACATTGTAAGAGTTTAATAAATGTTTGTTGATTGATTAAGGGTAATTCTTTCCTTTAAATTAAAAAAAGAAAGAAAGAAAAGAGATGGATCTTTGAAAAGATAAATCAAAATTACATAAACACAAACGAGCACTGATCTAGAGAAGTTCATTTGAATTTTAAAACTTCCTGAAAATCCTTTGGAAGATATTAAAATTTGTTTGAGACTCTAATTATAAACAGCATTAGAAAATAATTATGGTAACAATACCGCAATTATTTGCATCAGTAGCTCCCAACCTTTTGGAGTATTGAGAGTCTTTTTCAATGCCAAAAAATGTTGAGGATCTGTCCTCTGAGGAGAATGGTTATGCTACCTAGTTTTTAAACGGAGAAAATGTGGAAGGACAAAATAACTTCTTTTGGTCCACATGCCAATTTGCAGAACTATCACAATAACTCTGTGGCCCTCCCCAGGAGTGCCACGGTCCATGGGTTAGGAACCAATACGATAAATTGCTAAGTTAATTGGATGACTCATGATGCGATCTGCTGCAGAAAATCACCTACAAAAATCTTCCAGTTGCCTTCTTGTATTTCCCAGGAGACCATCTCAAAGGCTGGGGAGAAAGGAAGTGTTCTTCCTTGTCTTCTCTAACTCTTCTACAACTGCATTAACTTCTGAGCTTCCCTGTGCCTCCTGCAAACTCTCTTTTATGTTCTTGGAGTACCATTGGCTTCCCCCACCCTCTTTGAGAAGAAGGGCTTGTAGCCTGGAGGCCTTTCCACATCTCTGACTACTTTTTCTTTTTTTTTTCCATCATTTGGGGAAAGCCAAAGAGCTGTTCTCACTGTCAGACATGTTAGCTTTGACCTTATTCAAGGAAGGCACTGAAGCAAATCTCACTTGCATTTCAGAGGGAAGTTAGTGTCTGGGTTTTTGTTTCTTGTGTATCTTCCCTCTTTACACTGGAGTGTTGACTTAATCTCCCTTTTTCTAAGGCAATATGGTTGTAGCAAGAGTGTAATAATGGAGACCAAAGGGAACCTAAAGAAGGTGGATTTTTGTTAGTTTTATTATTTTGCTGTTGAAGAAGATATATGCAGGGAGCTATTAGAGGGAGAGAGACCATTGAAAAGCCCTGTGGAAATTCAGGTGCAAGGTATTGGGTGCCTTGATGAATGAGGGTTGTGGGACTGGGAATCAAGGGGCAAATTGAAAAATGGTCATGAATCTTAGCTTTTTAGGTGTAAAAGGCACAGAGACTGCCTGCTTTTGAACTAGATCATTTTCCTCAATGGAAGTTTTTTGGTAAAACTTTAGTTTGACTGTAGAACCAAGGTGGGTGGAGCTGATACTTACTGGAGACTGTTCTAAGTCTCTGTATTTTGGGGATGTCTTCTATTAGGTGGATGGCACTGACTTGGAAGAGAGATGATAGCAGTCTCAACACAAGGGCTCCTTGGAGAAACTTGGGACTTCTCTGTTCATGTGGCCATCATGCCAGCAACCCATTGTTATAGAGATGCCCAGAGACTTTGGAGTCTATTAATAGAGTGACCATGCTGAGAAGGAAGTGTTCCCTATGCTACTACTATGCCAACATGACTGTGTAGAGCCTGTTGAGGTGAGTTGCTCTACCTATTATTCATGAGTGTGTCAATGTGTGTGTCTCTCTCCTTCTGTACTTAGAGTCTAAGGGGTTAGTTGGGAGGCAAGAGTCATACTTCTGGGAGATGTGGAAAGAGCAGCTGTCTTGGATGTAGTTGATTTGCTTACTTGTTATTACTTTGTTCTTGTACTTCATTTTGCATTTGTGTTATCTGTCTTGAACTTATCTGAGGAGATAATAATCGGTGGGGGCTCAGAGCTCAAAATTTGACGAGATGAGTGTTCTCAACAGAACTATGAACTCTGGTGAGTCTAGGGGGCTGAAGTAGGTCACATACATCTAACTTTAGGGGGCAGTACAGTCAATAGAGTATCAGGCCTGGAGCATGGAAGAGCTGAGTTTAAATCCAGCTTCAGATACTTAATAGCTATGTGACCCTGGGCAAGTCACTTAACCCTGTCTGCTTCAGTTTTCTCTTCTGCAAAATGAGCTGGGGAAGGAAATGACAAGCCACTCCAATATGTTTTCCAAGAGAACCCTGAAAGGGAAAAAGAAGAGTGAGCCACAACTGAAAACAACTAAACAGATGATTAGGAAAGAAGAGAAGGGGTGAATAAGCATTTATATAGTACCTATTATGCACAAGATTTTACATTAGGTATTTTACAAATATACTCTTATTGGAACATCACAACAATCCCATGAAGTGCTATTATTGTTCCCATTTTATAGATGAGAAAATTGAAGCAAAATAATTTGCTCACAGTCCCATAGCTAGTTAGTGTCTGAGGCTAGATTTTAATTCAGATCTTCCTGATTTCAGACTCTACTCACTGAGGCACCACCTTGCTGCCTCCCATATGCAAATAGGGAAGTAATAAATAAGTAACTGAAGAAAAATCAAGCTATCAAATAGAAATTGAACACCTTTTTATTCTGTCTCGGATCAGAACGAGGAACAGAAATTCCAAAAGTAATGGCTTCTTAGATATGCCAAGTGATAAGTAAATTAGGGGAGCATGGAAAAATGTACCTGTCAGATCAATGGGTACTGGAAGAGTTTATGGCCAATCAAGAGATATACATGATCACTTGAAATAAAATGGATCATTTTAAATGATCAATTAAATTAAATTTAAATTAACCTAAATTTAAAAGCTTTTGCATAAACAGAATGAATGCAACCAAAATTAGAAGGAAAACAGGAAAATGGAGGGGGATTTTAAAGTTTCTCTGATAAATCGACTTAATTTCTCAAATATATATAAATCTGTGCCAAATTTATAAAAAGAATAACCATCCCCCCGCTGATAATATGGTCAAAGGATATCAACAGGGAAAGAAGAAATCAAAGCTATCAATATTCTCATGAAAAGATGCTCCAAATCACTGCTGATTAGAGAAATGCAAATTAAAATAACTCTGAGAGACAACCTTACACCTATTAGATAGGCTAATTCTCTGCTAGGAGCTTGTGAACTATAGTTTTAGAAGGACGGACACACACAATACCTTGAATCTGAGGTAGTCCCCCTAGGAAACTCAATTTGTGAGTATGAGTTAAGGGGCAGCCCAGAAATTATAATACAAATGTAAATACGTAGAATTTATTTCTCTGTGTACGTCTCATTTCTACCCTATCAATTATAAGCTCCTTGAGGATAGGGACTAATTTATTTTTGTCTCGAAATCTATAGGACCTACCACCTAATAAATGGTAGGCATTTAAGAAATGCCTATTGAACTGAATTGTATGACTCTGGACAAGTCACCACTTCTCTGCACCTTACCTCCTTCCTCTTAGGGATAATTAGACTTTCAAGACATAGGGGAAAGTATACAGAAAGTGCTCTATAAATGTTGGTGATAATTATAAGGTCATGTAATGTTTGCTTTTATTTTTTTCTAATATATTCTTATTTATTGCATTAAATATTTACATTCATTAAATAAGTTTATTGTATTATTATTATTACTAATTATTTTCATTTAATTATTTAGTATTATTAATTATATTATTGTCCCCTTCCAGCACATGATTTGGTATCTTTCTTGATATAAATTTTGTTATATGCTTATACATGCTATTTCCCCCATTAGAATATAAGTTCCTTGTAGGAGAAGCTCTCCTTTGTGTATCTATAGCCCTGGTGCCTTACGTAGGGCCTGCAATGTAGTGTGCATTTAATGTATTGATTGAAAAGGCTCCTGCGCTTACCCTAATAACATAATAGGTTCCTAGAATTCCTTGTAATGCTACACTTGGGCAGGTCATCCAACCCTCTTGATGGATAAACAGTTTCCAGAACAGGGAAAGAGGAAGGGAGGAAGAGATGCCAAACATTACCAGTCCATTCCCCTCCTCCCCATCCCCTTTGAAGATGACAGCAGGGAAGGCTACTTGCCATATATACTGATTCCATGGCCTGTTTTCCTGCGCATTACAATGGATATTTGGTTGAGAAACCACTTGGGAAGCAGCACTGAACCTGAATTCAAGTTTGCAGTTCCAATTCCGCCTCTCTGACACCTGGGTGCCACATGAGATTTAACCTTTCTGCCCTTCAAGTTTTCTTTCTTTCTTTCTTTTTTTTTTTAAAGCTTTTTATTTTCAAAACATATGCATAGATAATTTTTCAACATTGATCCTCGCATGGCCTTGTGTTTCAGATTTTCCCCTTCTCCCCTCCATCCCTTCTCCTAGATGGAAAGCAATCCAATATATGTTATATCTATTAAAATATATGTTAAATCCAATATGTGTAAACATTTATACAGTTCTCCTGCTGCACAAGAAAAATCGGATGAAAAAGGAAAGAAAACGGGTAAGAAAACAAAATGCAAGCAATCAACCACAAAAAGTGAGAATGCTATATTGTGATCCACACTAAGTTCCCACAGTCCTTTCTCTGGGTGCAGATGGCTCTCTCCATCTCGAGATTATTGGAACTGATCCGAATCATCTCATTGTTGAAAAGAGCCACATCATCAGAATTGATCATAAAATCTTGTTACCATGTATAATGATGATCTGGCTCTGCTCATTTCACTCAGCATCAGTTCCTGTAAGTCTCTCCAGGCCTTTCTGAAATCTTCCTGCTGGTCATTTCTTACACAACAATAATATTCCATAACATGCATATACCATCACTTATTCAGCCATTCTCCAACTGATGGGCAGCCACTCAGTTTCCAGTTCCTTGACACTATGAAAAGGGCGGCCACAAACACCTTTGCACCTCAGTTTTGTCCTCTGTCAAGTGGAGACTTAAATTAGCTGAGCTCTGAGATCATGGAGAATCTGGAATTGATGTGTCTTCCCTAGCACCCAGCACAGTGCTCTGTACACACAGTAGGTGTTTCCTCAATGCTTGTCACATTCTATTGTATTGGGTTTTTGTATTATAGTCTATTCAGACCAGGCCACTTCACCACCCAACATCAGTCTCCTTAATGGAAAGGCCTGCTCAACATTACAAGTAGTCACATGGCAAAGTCTCATCATCACCTTAGACCTCACTCACCTGTACCTCCTTTAAAGAGAGCAGTAATCTTGTTTCTATGTCTCTTTCTGGAATGGTTTTTCCCTTCTCTGAGGGATTTTTTTTGTCATGATTGTTATTCTTCTAATTCATTTGGTTGTGCTTAATGTGTTGTAGTATTATTTTGACATTGGTCCCAGAGTCAGAGGATCTGAGTTCGTCTCTCCTCTGATGCTTACTATTTCTGTGATGTTTTGATCTTACTATGGGAAAAGTCTTTCCATTACTATAGTTCTCAGTGGTTCTTAATACAAATGTGTGTCATACTTTATCAAAGGCCTTTTCTGCTTCTATCGATTTAATATGGAGTTTATGGTTTTTCTTACTGAGATGATTTATTACATTGATTGTTTTCATAATATTGAATTACCCTTGTATAGCTGGTATAAATCCTATTTGATCTTAATGAATTTTTTATATGTGATGGTATTCTATTTGCCAATGTTCTATTTAACTTTTGAGAAAGGAATTAATTAACGAGATCGCCAATCGGTTAAGAAACATTTTAAAGCACCTACTATGTTTCAGGCACCGTGCCATAAGAATACAAAGAAAGGAAAAAGTCATTGCCCTCAAGGAGCTCACAGGCTAATTAACAGGGAGACAATGTACAGACAATGATGCACCACCAATAAGCTATGGAAAGAATAAAGTGGAAATACCTAACTGATACTTTTCTGTCCCTTCCTTCTCCTTACCAGGAATGGGATCAGGACCATATTTGTCTCACAGAAAGAATTAGAGAGATATGCTGTATCTACTGTTGAAATAAGTTTACATAATATAGGGATTATTTGTTTTTTGAAATGTATGGCAGATTTCACTGGTGAACCCATCTGGTCCTGTTACCCTTTCTGTGGCAGTTTTTTAATAGCATATTCATTTTCCCCTGCTGATATTGGTTTATTTAACTACTTTATTCCCTATTTTGGCCATTTCTTTTGTATTTTCAGTTGTTGGGTTTTTTTCTGAAGGATTGTGGGTGACATTGGTGAGATAAAGCAGCATAATATCTAGTGCATAGTAGGCATTTAAGAAATGTTTACTGACTATTGACTGACTGATCTTTTTTTTTAAATTCCTTTATTTTCTTTTCCTCATTTCAGATTTTGGTTATTTTTTTCTTTCTCTTCTCTTGCATCAAATATAGCAATTTTATTGGCCTTTAAAAACAGATCTCCATTTCATTTATCTATTCAATTATTCTGAAGTCATCTGAACTGATCAAAACAAGTTTGTACTAGGGAAAAAAACTCTTTGAACCTTCTGCAGCCTGTCAAAACTGGCTTGCACCAGTATGAGCCCATTTTTGGTCTTAGAAAATATTTCAGACAGGAGAGGTAGGTGATGCAGTGGATAGAGCATCATTCCTGAAATCAGAAGGAGCTAAGTGCAAATCTGGTCTAAGACACTTACCACTTCTTAGCTGTGTGACCTAACCCCAATTGTGTGACCACTTAACCCCAATTGCCTCAGCTTTAAACAAACAAAAAATTATTTCAGAATATGTAGAAAAAAACCTATGTATAAATAGATATTAGGAAAGCCATGTAGGAGTGTGATGATTCAAAGAACTAGGGGCCTTTGGATTGGACTTGATTTCTACTTTAAGGTCTTAACTCTGCAATGCCCATGCATCTTCCAGATGAAAACATAGGTCAGCCAATTTTCCAAATCTCTTATGTACTCAACGAGCACTTTGAGTATTTGGTGAAGTCCAGTTGGTTGACTGAAGATGATACAGACCCATAGATTTGGCTTCCCTCCACTATCCTGTCATGTGCATAGAGACTGAGAGTTGAAGAGGGAGAGTAACTTGATTTGTCCGAGGTTGCATTTTGAGTTAATGGTGGAGCTGAGACAAGAATCCACCTCCCAGGCCAGGCTATTTTTCTCCTGTTTCCTTTTGCCATTTTTTCCTCTTGATGATTTGAGGATGGTTTAGACAATGTTGTTATTACCACATTTTTTATCCCTCTCTAAAATTCTGGAAAATTTGTTCAACCGTTAGCGTTAAATAGAAATTGGAAAACTCATTTTTTTTCCTTCCCTATAACAAAGGTGTTTTGATTACTGCTGGAATTGTTTTATTTCTTTTCCTTGTGGGATTACTCCAGAATAAGCTTTTTGTGCATTGTGGGAGAAAAGAGGACACTAAATTGCTTTTAATAACAATCATGTTCAGCAAAATATATTATTTTGAAATGTCAGTTGTCAGTTGATCAATCGGGTTTAGCAAGCTCCTTCTGCACAAAGCGCCATCCAAGGGCTTAGGAGGAGGTATATTCTGCAGAAAACGCTGGCGGTCCTAGGAAGGTGGTGGTTGGGTTTTATTGGCAGCATGAGGTGCTTTGTCAAGTGAGCATCTGTGCAGAGCACTTTCTGACTGACTTTTCCCACTAGGTGTTGTTCCATGAATATTTGATAGCAGTGCCCGATCAGATTGTGCTGGGTTGAGAGATGGTCTCATACTGCCGTGGGGAGTTGGTGATGGGGGGGGGGGTTGGTGGAGGGCAGGGGAAAAGTAGCGGGTGACTAGGCTAAATCTTGCTAAAAGAAGATCTGAGGGAGACTCAGATACACGTAATGAGAGGAAACAGCCCTTGAGTCCATTCCCCTTCTCCCACTTGCCATCCCTCATCCTCCATCATCAAAGGGAAACGATTGGGATTGCCCTTCCCCTCTGTCCAGTGGCCACAGCACCCATATTTTACCAGATGTTAGCTACTTGTGGGACAGCCATATTGGAAGGAAGGATCAGTACGTTACTACCCCTAGGGTCAGCTCAGCTGCTGACTGAACACAGTCATTAGCTTAGAGATGTCATTTCAATGAGCAAAAGACTTTGGTTAATATCCAGACTTGCAGCAGCCAAGAACCTCACCCACTTGCAGCTAACCTGGTGATAAGCCTCTTTGACCTTGGCTGACCTAGTCTTTTTGTGACCTATACATCACCGCAGGGCAGATCTTAAGCTGGATATGACCTGGCATAACCTGCCTTCTATCAGCAAAGTGCAGAAGGGCCTGGGCTGGGGGGGGGGGGCGGGCGCAGCACTGCTGCTGACAATCAACTTAAAGGGCTTTAGTTCGACTAGACTCTTCCGTAGTTGGAAGAGGTGGGACGGAAACACTGGGAATTATGGGTGAATCCATAGGTCAAACCACTGAGTACCAGAGGAATTGGACCAAGCCATTTTTTCTATTTCACCCCAGGAATCACAGTGGCCTCTGAGAAGCCAGCTTTGACTTTATCTTGCCCTAACTCATGTGTCTACTCCGTGCCATAGCTCTAACTTTCCCCATCCTCTACTTTTCTGCCCCCATCTTATATTTTGTCTTTCTCCATTAGAATGTATGTTCCTTGAGGGCGAGGACTGTCTTGCTTATATTTGTATTCTATTTGTATCCCCGGTGTTTAACAGTACCTGGCCCATAGTAAACTGATAGTCAATGATCAGTATCATCTCAGTCTGTCTGTCTGTCTGGGGTCTGCTGGCCCCAAATGCCAAATTTGGAAACATCTCCAGCCTCCCTTGTACTATACAGTCTGTGCTATAATTGGGGGCAGCAGCCAGGCTCTTTGCAGATCCCTTTCTCCCCCCTCTTCAATCTCTACCTCTGTAGATGGCCCACTTCACACTTGTGTGGGGAGGAGCTATAGCACTGGAGAGGGGTGAGAGATGGAGACAAAAGCTCTGTGCCCGCTGTGACTGGAGTTAGAGCTGCCTCTGCCCAGCGGTCCAGGCCCATGAGGCCTTCTGAAGTGATGTGCACTGCAGCTGTGCAGCCTCATTGGCAGTGCTCAGAGCGTGCGGAGGGGGCTGAGGAGTTACAGTGGCTAAACAAATAGCAGACATACTTGAGTGGTTGGCTTTTCTTTCTCCTGCTAGTTTACAAGTGAGGAAACTGAGGCAGACAGGTTAAAATGACTTGCCCAGGGTCACACTGCTAGTGTGTGAGGCCATGTTGGAACTCAGGAAGTGTTCTATCTACCATGGCACCCCGTAGCTTCCCACCCAATAGGGTACAACAGTTTCAACACCAATTTTTAGGAATCTTTGGGATCCTGATAGAAGTGAGCTCCTTGATTCAGTGACTTATCCAATATCAGTACGGGCTCATCTCTGGCCTGGGTTTCCTGGCTTTATTCAAGACTTGTCTCAAACTCTTTCTCCTTCACATCATCTTTCCCTTCCCTCTTAAGGCTAGTAAGTGCCTTTTCTCTGGGTTGGCTTCCAATTCACCCTATCTCTATCTTGTACCTGCATGTATGTGTATGTGTGTGGGGGGGTGGAGATAGGGGATGTTGTCTCTCCCACTAGAATGTGAGCATCTTGAAGGCAGGAACTATTTTTACCTTTTTCTTCATCCCCAGGGATCAGCATAAGTGTCAGTCACATAGCAAGTGCTTTATACGTGTTCATTGACTTGACTTGGCAAGGTTCTGACTGTATCCATTTTTATCAGGAAATTAGAACTCAATATGTACCGTGTGGTTCTTCTGGAACCCATGTCAACTTCAAAGATTTTCCTTCCAACTCCCTCTCAAACAGAGGAGTCTGGGGTCCCAGAGGAAAGCTGCATTGGCTTCCGTACACCGATGTCTCATTTCTATTACAGTTTTGTCCCCCATGGAGTATCAAAGTCCTTGGGTTTTGATTACACAATCATATATTGAACTAAAGGAAAACTGGCCCCTTTGGATTTGTCTCTAACTCAGCCAGTTTGGCTTTCATTTCGATAGAAACACTCTTTGTCTGGTGGTGCTGTGTTAACAGTGTAATCTTTGACCCCAGATGTAGCCTTTGAAGAACATATTAAAATCTCAGTCTCTTATCAGTTCTGATCTCCATTAAAAGAAATAGAAAGAATACGGTTTTAGAGCCCAAATGACAAGGGTGTGCCTCTCTCCCCCCACTCCTGCCCCCAGAATTCAGAGCTCTTCCCGTAGCCCTCGGAATAGTTGTTTGCAGTTGGGTGAAGCCGATGGGCTCCACAAATCCTCACAGGCCCTGAATGTCTTGTTGATTCTTAAGTAAAATCCTGGCTCGGCTCAGAAGCTTCTTACATATTTCTTACTGAGGCTGGAACAAATCCCAAGGCTTTGGGGCTGGGATAAGGGCAACTCAGATTTTTCCAGATCAACTGGAAAAACATACTTTTAAGGTGGATCTGTGTATTTGGAGGGAGGGGGCCGAATACTGTGGTAGTGCTGTGATTAGATAGATCTAAAATAAACACAGATGAGCTTTTCTTCCGATTCTCTGGCCCTCTTAAAAGGAAGAATTGCTTTGAGGACTGAGCTCATTTTTATAAGTCTTTCCAAAAGCCCTCTGAGCAATGCCTTCTTTTGGTGAGCCCCTGGGTTGTGGGGGATTGCTTGCACCTTGAAGTCTTGACCTGTCACTAGGTGGCGCCACGGATAGAGGGTTGGATTGAGAGTTTGCAAGCCCTGAGTTTAACTTTTGCTCCAAATATTTCTTAGCTGTGGGACTCTGGACAACCTCAGTTTCCTCCTCTGTAAATAGGTACAATGGCTTATTGTGAGGTTCAAATGAGCTAACATTGGTAGAGTTTTGCAAACTTTAAATAGCTCTGTGTAAATATTAGGATTATTGGTAGTAATCGGGATATTCAGCACACCATTTGTCCCTGACAACTAAGCGGGACTTCTTTCACAGAATCGGTGAATCCAGACATTCACATTGGGAAGGGGTCATCTCCAGCAGAGGTGTCTAACTGTGGCCAGGAGGAGTTCACCAGATTCCAGTGCCATTAGGAAATGTCTCAGTAAATTAATAAAAATGCCAGACAGCGTAGATAATGTCAGTCACGTGTGAATGTGATTTCCTTGTCAATATGCAGCCCATGAGGATCTCTTTGCATTTTAATATGACAACACTCCTCTAAATGCACTTCCAATTCAGCAAAAATCCTTTCTCATACCTAATCAATGGTCACCCAGTCTCTGTTAGAAGCCCTTCAAGGGACTGCAATCTCACTGCCTCTTGGGCCACCCAGTCCATTTCTAGACCATTCTGACTGTGAACAAACGCATCCTTCCTCGGGCCCCAGTCTCCGTTTTGTAGGGCCAAGTAGAACCAATTGGGTACCTCTTCCATGGGATGCTTCTTCTTGGATCTGAAGGCAACATTCATCACCTCTTGATGATGTCTTGGGGAAAACAAAAAAACAAAAAACTTTTTTCATACTTTCTACCTGGAGATTCTGGCTTCGTATTTGGAATGTACAAGTGTGGAGGAGGTCAAAGGTCCATGAAAAGACCATGTTTTGTCACTATCTTTGAGCCAATCTTATCTAAAGAGCATCTGCTATGTGCAAGGTACTTTGCTGAGCCCTACGAATATAAAGATGAAATATAAAATAATTCCTGCCTTCAAGAAGCTTATATTCTACTATAAGAGTCAATCTACAGCAGCTATTAGGATTCCTTGGATGTAAGCCAAGGACCCCCATTTATACCTCGACACAACTCGGGACCCTTTTGGTCATATGAGTGGTAGGACCCAACGGTAGCACTAGTAGGGGATACCTATGACTACAACCTCCCCCAGGATTCATCAACCACAGCTGAGGGGCTCTAGCTTATTCTACCTAGGACGATTTTACTACATAAAACTAATAAGACGAAAGAACCTGGGTAAAAGGGCATAGACAGATTGGGATTTTTCTGTGGTTTTTGTTCTCCTCTTTTTTTGACCAGACAGAAAGGAATTTAACATACAGGCTAGTCTGGGAAGAGGATCTGAGCTCACTTGCTTTTTGGCTTCTGTATGTTAAGATTACTTTGGAGAGGGCTTAAAGGTTGAAATGAACTATAGATGAAAAATGAGTCTGGGAATGAAAATTAGGAAGGATTTATGAACGACATAAAGTGACTTTTTAAAAAACTAAATACCTTCCTAACCAGAAGCCCCAAATTAAGAAAATAACAAATCAAGGCATTGAAACAGAGAACCTTCAAACAAAAACTCATTGGCCTGTGTTAACCACAGTAAACACACAGTAAAGTAAAAAATTACTTTAACAGTACCTTGGACTAGTTTTCATAGTGTTCTTTTTAAGGGAGGGGGAAAGAAGTGGAGAGAAATAATTTATTGGAAGTCTTTGTTACTTTCCTCTTAACCTTCTCTCAAAATCAGTTTTAACAAAAGCCTGGGTCCTAATTAGTGATGGCTATGTCCTTGGTACTACCGATATATTCTCTGTGGCAACATGAAAACCTGTATTGAGAGAAAAAAAGGAAGAAGGAACCAATAGGAGCAGCTTCTGAAAAAAAAAAGGACAGATGATATGTTGGAGCAGACAAGGGTTCCTTTTCATTTCTATGTCTGGCCAGGGTCAGAGCAGGAATATGGAAAGACAAGCGTTGTATTAGTTTTTGAAAAAGAAGGGCAATAAATCCCATTAGAAAGTTAGAGATTCTGGGAAAGTTTTCTTTCAAAACAAAGCAAGAGAATGGTGCTGAATTAAGATGCTGTTAACTTTGGTCCAAAAGCTAACCAGAATCCTTGACAAGTCCATCTTCTCTATATACACGAATGATCCCATTCCATCTTCCCCATCTGATTGTCTCCTCTATCATCCCCACTCTCACTAATCTCCGATCTCTCCCTGCCTACTGGCTGCTTCCATATAAACCTATCACTGTTTCTCCCACCCTGAGAAAAAGCCCTTCCTTGATCCATCCATTTCTCCCAGCTTTCATCCCATTTTTCACCTCCCTTTTGTGCCCAAATGGCTTCAGAAGGCCATCTACAATAGGAACTGGTACTTCTTTTCCTTTCATTCTCTACAGTCTGACATCTGACCTCTTCAAAATATTCTCTCCAAAGTTGTGAAAAATTTCTTTTTCAATTTAAATAATTTATTTTTCTTTTTAAAGCTTTTTACTTACAAAACATATGGCATGGGTAATTTTTCCAACATTGACCCTTGGAAAACCTTTTGTTGCAAATTTTTCCATCCTTCCCCACCCCTTCCCCTAGTTGGCAGGTAGTCTAATACATGTTAATTATGTTAAAATACATATTAGATCCAATATATACATGCATATTTATACAGATATCTTATTGCACAAGAAAAATCAGATCAAGAAGGAAGAAAAAGAAAAACTGAGAAATAAAACAAAATGCCAGCAAATAACAATAGTGAGAGTGAGTGATAATGCTATCTTGTGTTCCACACTCTGTTCCCATGGTTCTTTCTCTGGGTGCAGATGGCTCTCTTCATCACTGCATAAGTGTAATTGATTTGAATCATCTCAATCTATAGTCTTGCTGTTGCCGTGTGCAATGACCTCCTGGTTCTGCTCGTTTCACTCAGCATCAGTTCCTGTAAGTCTCTCCAGGCCTTTCTGAAATCCTCCTACAGAGCAATAATATTCCATAACATTCACATACCATAATTTATTCTCAAATCTACTTATCCAGCTCTGAATTTGCAGCTGATCTCATTTTGCATCTTCAGTTGTCTACTGATTATATCGAATTGGATATTCTTGCAATTGGGGTTAAGTGACTTGCCCAGGGTCACACAACTAGGAAGTGTTAAGTGACTGAAGTCAGATTTGAACTCAGGTCCTCCTGAAGTCAATGCTGGTGCTCTATCCACTGCGCCACCTAGCTGCCCCCCCCATAAGTCTCTTTCTATGACAATCCAACCTCCACTCAGCTGTTGAGTGGTCATTCCAAAGTACAACCTGACCATATTGCCTCCCTTCTCAATAAGTTCCTTATTACCATCAGAATCAATTATAGTGTCTTTTGTTTGGCATTCAAAGCCCTTCATAAATCTGCCCTGCCTTTTCCAATTTCCCTGTACTTTATTTCCCACCCCTTTTACACACACACACACACACACACACACACACACACACACACACACACACACACATACACACACAAACTGTATAATCCAGTACAAATTCCCCAAAAAAGAAACTCCATTTTCCAAGTCTGAGCATTTTTTCTGTTTGCCCCCCCATTCCTGGAATGCTCTCCCTCCTCATCACTGCCTCTTGGCTTCCCCAGATTGCTTCAAGTGTCAGCTCCAGGCGCACCTTCTGCAAGAAGCCTTTTCTGGTCCTCTTTGGTCTTTCCCCTCAGTTGATTATTCCCATTATCCTGTATATAACTAGTACTTGTATGGAGGTGTTTACATATCTCCCCTACTAGAATGTGAACTCCTTAAGGCCAGAGACTGTCTTTTGCTTTTCTTTGTATTACTAGATTTTAACACAAGTGTCTAGCTCATAATAGATACTTAATAAATGTTTGACTATCACCAAAAGGTATCCGTTTCAAAATTATACATATCTCATTGAAGAGCTAGGAACTGGGGACTGAACCATCTTCTTTGTCTTTACTTACCCCAAGTTTAAAAAGGCCCCTCCTCATCTTCCTGTTTGTATAGCCTTCCACAAGATACAAACACCTTGCATGACAACCACAGCCAAGACAGTGAAACCTTCTGGCCAATAATCACTTACCTCTGATCTCAGAGCTAAGCAAATCCTGCACTGATTGGTCCTGTTGACTTATAGAATCCCTGGCTTCCTGTGAAGAAGAGCTCAGAAATGTAAGAATCTTAAGGAGAGAGACTATTTTGTCTTTTTTTGTTTTCCTAGCTCCAGTGCTTAGTATGGAGTAGGTACTTAATAGATTTTTATAATTTAGTAAATTCTAAGTCGTAAAATGTTGGCTTCCTTTGGGCCAATATGACTATTATGATAGAAGGTACCCCCCTATCTTCTCTATCACAGTACCAAGCCTTGACAGTAGTGTGATGTTAGAAAAGTTTGCCCCTCTCACTTCTTCATTCTCGGCTTTTTCTTTTTCTTTTTTTTTTAAATTTTTATTTTATTTTATAATTATAACATTTTTTGACAGTACATATGCATGGGTAATTTTTTACAACATTATCCCTTGCACTCACTTCTATTCAGATTTTTTCCCTTCCTCCCCCAACCCCCTCCCCCAGATGGCAAGCAGTCTTATACATGTCAAATATATTACAGTATATTCTAGATACAATATATGTGTGTAGAACCATTCTCAGCTTTTTCTACCTTCTCTTCCCAGAAAGAATCATCTCTTTACTTCAGGCCCTCACTGGTTTGGTTCAAGCTGCTTTTTCTATTGTTAAACTTGCTTTTATAAAGCAGATTTGTCAGATTTGATTGTACCCACTTACTGGCCATGAAGTTGCTGACTCTGATTTTACCTATCCCCAAGCTCACGGTCCACTTGTGTGCGTGCCCTTCCCTCCACTCAGATACTCTCTCTTCCTAGGGGGAGGCTGTAAGATACTCAGAAATATGAGAGATATTCAGAATTAGGAGAGATACTCAGAAATATGAGAGACTCAAAATTATGAGATTCAGAAATATGAGAGATTCAGAAATGTGAGAGATACTCAAAATTAGGAGAGATATTCAGAAATATGAGAGACTCAGATATATGAGACATACTCAGAATTAGGAGAGATATTCAGAAATATGAGCGATACTCCTCAGAAATACTGAATCTTGTCGAGCATTTGCATTGTTGCTTCCAAACTGCGAGAGAGGGCCTCCGTACCCAAAGAATAGGCCCCCACCACTTGATGCATAATGAAGCTTGATAGTTTGTCCATTTCCCCTCAGTACTCTCTTCTCTTACACCCTGTCCTTCATGTCAAGGCCCAGCCCCCATCTCTCAATCCCTCTGCAGCTCTCCTCCTTTGCTCTAGTCTCTGACACAGAAGTGACCTTTCTCCTTTTCAAGTCCAAACCCTTAATCCGGTCCTTAAGAGAATCATTTCTTATAAGAGTTTTACCTTTTGATAATTTTATTTTCAACCTTTCCTTATCTCCTTTTTGTTATATTTGCAGATTGAATTCTCAGACATCAATTGACTACTTCTTCCTTATGGGGTCCAAGGGTGACCCTGAGGAGTTGAGGAGTTTTCTCCTACGGTTGTTCACAAGCCCCCACCAGTGTGTTCTCCATGGATTATCAATTAGGCGGCCTGGGACAAGTAGCTTTCAGAAATAGGTTTTTACTAAGTTGGATAAGAAGAATACTCTCTTCCAACCCAGAATGCATTATCCTCTGAGAGCATCGAGAGTCCAGAAAAAAGTAAGCTCAAGTTTAGAGAGCTCATGTGGCCGAGGATAAACTCACACCTTTAGATTACTTGGATTCTCTTTTGCACTTCTCTCAGGTCACACTGAGCTGAAGCTGTCTTTCCTTGGTGTTTCATTTGTTCTCTCTCAGCTCCTGGTGGTATGCATTGTTTTTTTCTGGCCCAGTTTCTGTTGGGGATGGGATAGAGGAAGGAGTAAAGGTGGGGAATGAAAGAGTGTGTTACTGACTCTGTCATTAAGAGGTACAAGGATCTGGCTTCTGTAAGATTTCTAATGGAGTGCTGATTGTTAAATATTCACAGAGGAAACTAAGGTGATAAAAGTGTCTTAAATCTACAAATTCATGCTTGATTTACTATACTATTGATAAGAAAATGCTAATAATTGAGTCAAATTGAAAAATACATGTATTTTTCTCTGTCTCCCTTCCCCACTCCAAGATTGTTAAATTTGTTCCCACACCCCAAAGGTTATTAGACTGGCATGGCCCTGGGTACACTCCTTAAGGGCCAATTCTTTTGTCTTTATATCTCTAGCACAATTCTTGGCACATCTGAGGGACTTCATAAATGCTGGTCAATTAGGATTGAATCAAATGTTCCCTGGACACCCCACCTTGGGAGCTTTTTTTGTGGATTTTAGGATACGATCTGATTTTTTTTAAAGCTGCAAATGGTGCCTTATTGTTTACCATATTTGCAGATGTTTAGAATGCAATGATGTTCACCCCATGTATAAATTGGAAACCATAGAAGCTTTGGGCTTTATTTATTCACTCTCAGCTCAAGCTGAATAAAGACAGCCTTTCTTCACCTCGCTTTCTAGTGACAGAGAGTCCTGAATAAAAAGCATAATGCCAAAGATCTTGTTATCTGATGCTTTGGAGAGGTTGAAGAGATTCAGAAATATAGTTGTCTTCAGATTTCAGACACTTTTTAATGTTTTTTGACAGTTATTAAATACATTAACTTTCTGTTGGTAATTTCTGTATAATAACCATATGAAAAATGTAATTCTTGTTTTCCCATCAGTGGGGGGAACCTCAGAAGTATCCTGAGAGACATCAGTCAAAGTGGGAATGAAGCTTCAGATGCTGCTCTAGAGGACAGAGGCCACATTTCTGCATCTCAGAATTGTCATGAGGTAAAAAGTGATCTCATTCACATCACCGAGTACTTCTGGTAGTTTTCTCCTTCTTCTGGGAGGAAAGGTTTAGGGGTCTTACCCCAATGCTTGATCTGCAAAGAATACATCCAATTCAGGAGGAAACAGAGACTCACAATATCTCATGTTCTACTTGAACACAGTCTGCCTCCAACTAACCTTTCCATTCCCCTTCCTTCCCTCTCTCTTCCATATTTCATATGACACTTCATTTTCCACCTCCTTGCCTTTGCCCAAATCAAACCCCCCCACACATATCTTACCTGGAATTCACTTTTTCCTCCCTTCTATCATCCCTGTCCTTCCACGTAAAGCTCAGGTGTCAATTCTTTAGAAGGCCTTTATTATTTAGTTTTTATTCCCCTTTATTATTTAGTTTTTTCTCACTCTTGTTCACATTTGCTTTGTGTTTGTTCACTTGTGTTTGTGTTTAACCTCCCTCAGAACTGCTTTTTCCAACAGAGTTTGAGCCCTTTGAGGAAAGAGATGCTTTGTTTTGGTCCTTGTATCACACAGAAAACATTTATTATGTTCTTGCTGAATTACCTGGAAGCTCACTATCCAATGGGGCAGCCCGCTCTGATTTTTGGAATAGGTTTAATCTGCCTTTGACTAATTAGCTCATCTCTGTTCCTTGGTCTCAGACTGTTTGTCCACCATTTTGTAAATCTATGATGTTGGCCCTGTGAGGGAAAGTGGAAAAAGAATACAAATAGCGTGATGTAAATCTTTCAAGTATATCGTGCTTGAGTGGCCCTCTGTTACTGTGTGGCTCTCTGATCCTTAATTTCCTCAGTTATAAAATGAAGGGAGTGGGCTAGATGCTCTTGAAGGTTCTTTCAAGGCTCAAAGCTTATGATCTCATCCCCCCCTACTGGACAACATCCATAGACTCTTTGTAGAAGGGACCTTAGACAACTAACTTCCTTATCTTACAAATGGGGAAACAAAGGCATGGAGAGGTGAAATGCCTTGGTGATAGAGACACCTCCCAGCCCGTGGTCATTTCCATTGTACCATCTTCCCTCTCACGTGTCATGTCTCAAAGAGCACGTCTTCTTCTTAGGTGAAGGACAATATGTTAATAGTAGTAAAATTGCTAAATTTCCTCAGAGGAATCCATTCTAGCATACTGATATTAAAAGCTCTGAATGAGCCTCAGGGAATACTGGGAGCCAAGTACAACAGGATACTTTTTGAGGTTGGCTGGTATCATTATCTTAATCAATTGCCTTAAAAGCAAAACAGGTTTCTAGTTCATTCAGTAAAATCTTTTTTGTCAGCCACATCTAGGCTGGGACAACATAAATGGTTTCTTTAGGTTTATAACAGTCCAGCGCTTTCAATATGGTGGGTGAGTTTACATGCTATTTTCTTTGTTTATTTCACTTCATCCCAATAGGCATTTGTTTAGTGACTACTGTATGCAAGTTTTTGTTTTAGTCCCTCTCCTCAAGGAGTTCATATTCTAAGTAACTCTGATCATTCTCTGGCATTGGGAGCTATTATTCTGCTACCAGGTCAAAAAGAAAGATAAGAAATTGGGGGATCCCAGGAGCTTACTTGGGACTACTCTTCCACCCAGCCCAAATGGAATGTCTGGGGAATCATCAGATTCTTTGTGATTCTCAGAGAGTAGATGAACTCCTCTCCCCCAGATTAGTCTCTCGTGGGTGGCCATGCCAACTTAAGATTTAGGAGTTATGGGATCCTTATGGATTTAGCCAATCAGCATTGGCTCTTGAGCCCCCACCTCTGGGCTTTTTGTATTGAACTGAGCCCTAGTTTCATGACCTTGGCTTAATGCAGTCGCCTTCCCACAGGAACAGAGAAAACATGTTTGGATAGTGTGCAGTATTTCTTCTTGGCCTAAAAGCTATAAATGATACCTAATAAAGCATCTACCACTTGGCTGGGCCTCCAAAGACTTTCCAAGACCCAAACAGTTTCCAGAAAAAATATAGGTCACTCCAAACCCAGGAGTTCTAAGAAATGCACAGTTCAGTTTGCTTAGCAAAGGAATAGAGACAAGCCATCACTATTTGTGACTTGCATTTCTTTCACTTGAAGATTTGGGCACTTGGGTCAGCACAAGAGTGAAAGGGAAAAGAGGCAGCTAGAACAAAGGGCGATTCATAAATATATCCTCTGCAAGGCCGTGTGATCTGAAGAGGTTACTGATACGGGGAGGTGGTCAGGAATGCAGGAAAGGCCTTAGGTACAAGGCACTGCCTGAGCTTTGGAGGAAAGGAGGAGATGAGGAGAGAGAATGTTTCAGACTCGGGGGACCATCCTGGGCTCCGATGGCATGAAGGTCAAGGAACAATTAGGAGGTCAGTTGGACTGGAATGAGACTGTGTGAAGGGGGAAAAATGAAATAAGACTTGAAAAGTCAGTGAAAGCCAGCTATCAGGTTTAGAATTTCTCCTTGTGGACTTTGCATTTTATCCCTTGAGCCTTTGAAAGCTTTCTGAGTGGTGGGAGCGGCAGAGTGCCAGAGCCAGATGGATATTTTAGGAACATCACCTTTGCAGCGATGTGGAGCAGGAGGTGGGAAGAAACGGGAGGCAAGGACGTCACTAATGAGGCTGTCGCTGTGGAGTATTTGAGCAGTGACAAACTAGGATAAAGGCAGTGTGAGTGGAGAGGAGGGAATGGCTATGAGAGGTTGTGAAGGTTGGATTCACAAGATCTTACAGCTGATAGGAGAGAGTGCAAGAGAAGAGTACGAGGAAATTCAGAGTCTGGATAGATGGCAGTGCTCTCAACAGAAGGAACAAAGTTTAGAGGACAGAGGGATGAGGTTTTGGTGAAAAGATAATGAATTCTCTTTGGAATGTGTTCATTTTAAGATGCCCATGTGACATCCAGGTGGAGGTGTCTTGCAGGGAATTGATGATGGGGGTTATAGCTTAAGGAAATAATGATATATCCATTTGGGAGTCTTCTGCAAAGCAGCCATAATTGATCACCAAGTGTTAGAATGGTTGAGAAGAGGGTCCCAGCTCAAGCTTTGGGGATGCCAGAATTTGGAGGAAAATCCAGCAGAGATTAAGAAAGAATGATCGTACAGCTGGGAAGACGACGGGATTAAAATTAGAGAATGGCATTAAACAGTCACAGAATCTTGCAAATCTCAGAACTGATGATTGACAGAATTCTCCATGATCATGGGGCCCAACCCATAAGAAAGTCAAGGAGACAGAGTTCAAAGAGTGGAGATGTTGAATCAGGTCAAAACCTGGAGAGACACTAAGCAGGATTGGACTCAGCTTGAAGAGGTCATGGTTGACCTTGAAGAGATTCAAGATGTAGTTTGGCTGGTTGGAAGTAACCAAGAAATGATTAGGAGATAAATAGAGCAATCCCACCTAGACAACTCTTTTGAAGATTTGGATTATGAAAGGCAGTTAGAGAACCAATGCTTGAGGAGCAAGCAAATGGCCCGGTTTTGTTTTTATTTTTAAAGTGGAGAATGCCTTGAAATATTGCTGGGTCTAGCAGGTGGCTAGCAAGGCATGTGGGGCACAGGCCAGAGAGGCTGGCAGGTAACCTTCAGCTATCCCTGCCCTCCAGACTCGCCTTGGAGTCCCTGCTCAGGAGATGGCCGTTTCCTTAGGAGGGGAGCCCAAATCTACTCCCATTTTAGATTGCTGAGGAACAATTCTACTAATGGCTCTAGTCTGAGCAGTTCTGTTTAGTGGGAATGGGAGCGGAGGAGGGAGAGAAATAAAAATAAGTACCTAAAGTACACACATGAATCAGGCAGACTTTTTTTTTTGCCTCCTCTCAAAGAAAAGTAACTGCTAAGTAATAAAAATTCATAGAATGATTACAGTCAGTTAAGAGGCTAAATACGGCCTTTTTGCACCTTTTGAGGTGGGCCTGCTCTTTCGTTCTTTTGCATTTCACCTATACTGAGTGACAGTACAGTGACCAAGTGGTCGCTTTTATTTCCAGTATTTTGTCTCTATGGGCGACTCTTTCTTTCTCGGCTAATTCAAAGCTTCCATGGACCACATTTGGGAGTCTGTGAAGAGGGAAGATACCGACCACACAAAGAGATCTCCCAAGACTTTGTGCATGGGGAAAAAAGATAAATTGGAGGTTGCCCCATCCCATGCGTAGGCTTGACTAGGAGGCTACATGCTCATGGAGGGAAGAGTTGTTTTTCTACCTTAAGGCCGTCTCAAAACAGGCACTGGGCTTTGTGTATATCAGTAGAATTCCAGTTCGTCAGCCAAGTAGGCTATGTGACAGACAGAAAACAGAAAGAGGAGATCTTTGGGAGGGGAGGGAGGGAAAACTCTCCATCACCCATCCCCAAGGGGGAAAAAAGGGACAGAACCACTGGAGAAAGAGAGTTTGGAGATGAGCAGTAAGAGAGAGAATGATTGAGAAAAGAGCAAAAACAAACAAAAACAAAAAATCTGACAGTTTGCAGGTGGATAATCGGGTAGATAAAGTGCTTCTCGAAGAGAGAGATGGATGAAATGTGATGACAAAGAGATAGTCTAATCTAAGACAGAAGGAGGATGCTTAATTCTCTTTTTGGCCCAAGAGAAGCACAAAGAGAACCCAGAGCCCAGGAGAAAATGACCAGATGCAGAGATGCCACAGTCCCTAAATGAGACAGAGAGACTGATGTAAAAAGATCTAGGGTCAAGGGGCATTGGTTAACAGGAGCATGAGGATTCCAGAGGACTCCAAAGAGGAGTCATTGATCTATAGCTAGAAGGCAGAGGATGATACAGATCAAAGAGGGGTAGGGATGGAGTGGATAAGAATGAGAGTGTGGGAAGAGAGGCTTGTTCCCCAAGTATATCCCTGAAGCCCAGAGATAGAGTGGGATTTGGGAATTGATCCATTGATAAGGAATGAGCAGAGAATAAGGGCTACCCCCTCTAAATCCTGTGACAACTGAGCCCCAAGTCAGTGTGAATCCTCACTCTCTCTGCCTTTCAGAAGGTGAAAGGCTTTTAAACATCAGAGACCCTGCTGGTAAAGGAAGAATAACGTGGTAATTAGATCTTCAGGGCTTGGGCCAGGTCCATGTTCCACACCATTTCCAAGTTGGACCAAGGTGGCTAGGGATGAAGGGAAGTCATATAAGTGGCCCAACCAGCAGTGTGGAAAATGGATTGGAGTGGAGAGAGACTTGAGGCTGGAAAGTCAATGGAGAGGTCATAGCAATGGTTTGGATAAGATCCAAACTAAGGCAGTGGCTAAGTAGAAAGGGGGATGAGATCTTGTTGAGTTGGAAACAGCAAGATTTAGAAATTGCTTGGATATATGGACTGAGGGCAAATGAGGAGTCGATGATGCTCCAGAGGCTCGGTCTGATGTCGCCAAAGGGGATCTGACCCCTTTCCCAACTGAAGGAATGGTTAGAATACCTGCTCCAGCTCCATCCACAGCAAGGTCTCAGTTCAGTTTCCTGTATGATTAGGAAATAGCTGCTCCATGGGCGGCCCCATGCAGCCTTGCACTATCTACTAAAAGGCAAACTTATTCTCAGAGTGTACTTGAGTGATTTCTATTTCTTGGTTTAAATGTTCTCTCTCCTCCTATGAAGCTCCTTGAGAGTAAATACTTGTTAATTTTTGTTTATAGCTCTCCAGTGCCTAGTCCAGTGCTGAGGTCAAAGTGGGTACCTAATAAAGAGATGCTCATTTAATTGCCCACTTGTCCTTGCACTCCTACAGCAGATATAGATGTAAAGCCTCATTTGCTGGAAGGGCTACTTTTCCAAAGTCAGAATGGGGGTCAGATGGCACCATGAAAATTGCATGAAACCCTTCATTAAAAGCAGCAATTCACTGTGACTTGAAGCTGTGGGTCATTTGAATTTGCATGAAAAATAGAGACGACTCCACAAATGTTCCTCCAGATGACAAAGGTTTGCCTTTAGAGCTATTGCCAAACTCATCGCTTTCTGTATTTTTGTTTCCCTGCTGAGAGCTTTGTGCGTGTGTGCACATGTAACATGTGTGTTAAGTTGTGCAGAGGGGGTATGAACACATTAACTGCTTAGCTCTCTTGAAAGGAAAACTGTAGGTGGATTTTGTTAAATGAGTTTTAAGACCTCGTGAAGACAAAGGGAGCATAACTACCCCTGAATTCTATTGGTTAGCAACATCAGGCCAAGGGTGGGGAATGGGTAATCTTAAGCAATTTGATGCAAATTATTTTTTCTAGCAGCAACAAAAAAGCAAGGAATTAAGCAAACAAAAGTGAGGTCAGGTGGAGAGAAATCATTTATTTGGAAACAGGATGATCATAGGGACGGTAGATGCGTGAATTACAACTGTTCTTTTTTGTTTAATTTTTTATTATTAAAGCTTTTTATTTTCAAAATAAATGCATAGATAATTTTCAGCATACACCCTTGCAAAATCTTGTGTTCCAAATGTTTCTCCTCCCGTCTTCCCACTGAGAGAGAAAAATGAGCAAAAACCAACAACAAAAAGAGTGAGAATGTGTGTATCCACATTCATTTCCTATAATTCTCTTTCTCTCTCTCTCTCTCTCTCTCTCTCTCTCTCTCTCTCTCTCTCTCTCTCTCTCTCTCTCTCTCTCTCTCTCTCTCTCCCCGTTTCTCTCTCTCCCCGTTTCTCTCTCTCTCTCTCTCCCCGTTTCTCTCTCTCCCCGTTTCTTTCTCTCTCTCTCCATCACAAGATCATTGGAACGGATCTGAATCACCTCACTGTTTAAAAGAACCACATCCATCAAAACTGATCATCGTATAATCTTATCATGGTTCTGCTAATGTCACTCAGCATGAGGGATAAGAAGAGGGAAGGGTACAAAGCTGGTTAAGGGCCCTTGCCTCTAAAGCTGTCCATGGCATTCTGGGCCCCTGGCTGAGTGGCTCCCGTGATGCCCAAGCATTCTAGCTGAACCCCACATAGACAAGTGAACAGGTGAACTTAGTTTTATATAGAGCTCTGGGTTCATCCAAATAGATCTTATATGTGGCTCGTTTGCTAATGTAAAGGATCTCAAAGATTGCCATCATGACTGAAGTGAACAAGGGCAGCGACAGACACGAAAGGAGTAACCTGAGTCCCAGAGAGCAGAAAGCAGGATTTCCAGTTATTGTTTGATGGATTTGTGATTAGAAGCTTATGAACATCTGAAGTTTGTTCCCTAGGAAGTTTGTTTATTTTAATACACATTACTTTATGAATCATAATGGGAGAGAAAAATCAGAGCAAAAGGGAAAAACCCTAGGAGAGATAAAAAAAAGCCAGAAAAAAGAAGTGAGCATGTGCTGACTTACATTGATCTCCATAGTTCTTTTACTGAATGCAGAAGGCGTTTTCTGTCCTAAGCCTATTGGCATTGCTTTGGCTCACTGAACCTCTGAAAAGAAGCGACTCTTTTATACTTATACTCGATCATGGCACATTTTTGTTTTTATAGTGTACAATGTATTCCTGATTCTGCTAGTTTCACTTGGCATAAGTTCATGTAAAGCTCTCCAGGCCTTTCTCAAATCAGCTTGTTCATCATTGTTTATATTACAATAATATTCCATTACCTTCCTATACCACAGGCTGTTCAGCCATTCCCTAATTGATGGGTATCTGTTCATTTTTCTAATTCTTTGGTACCACAGAAAGAGCTGCTACAAATGTTTTGTACATGTGGGTCCCTTTCCCTCCTTTAAGATTTTCTTGGGATATAGACCCAGTAAGGGCACTGCTGAGTCAAAGAGTATACAGTTTTATGGCCCTTTGGGCATACTTCCAAATTACTCTTCAGAATGGATCATTTCACAACTCCACTAACTATGCATTAGTGCTGTAGTTTCCCCACATCCTCTCCAACCTTTAGCATTATCTTTTCCTGTCATTGTAGCCAATCTGAGAAGTGTGAGGTGGTACCTCAGAGTTGTTTTAATTTGTATTTCTCTAATCACTAGTGATTTAGAACATTTTTTTTTCATATAACTATAGATGGCTTTGATTTCATCCTCTGAAAAATGTCTGTTCATGTCCTTTGACCACTTATCAATTGAGGAATGACTTGTAGTCTTATAAATTTGACATTGTCCTTTATATATTTTTAAAATGAGACCTTTATCGGAAATGCTGGCCGTAAAGATGTTTTCCCAGCTTTGTATTTTCCTTTTCATCTTGTTTCCTTTGGTTTTGTTTGTGCAAAATCTTTTTAATTTACTGTAATCCAAATTGTCCATTTTGTCTTTCATAATTGAACATCTGAAGTAGCATCTGTCCCCCAACTCCTGGTTGTCTAGGAGGCTCCCTGGCAGAAGTTCCCCCCACCCTCACTCCTGCCTGCTATCCTTTTGCAGCTGAGCCAAGGAAAACCAATGTCCTGCCGCCCTTGTATTTTCTTGCTCCCTGGTCTCTGCTGAGACCAAATATTCTGCAGTCAGCACATTTCTATTCCATTGATCCATTGGGAGAATGGACTGTTCTTTGCCGGGATTTGTCTGACAGCTAAAGCTAGAGGCTTAGGCCTTTCCATGGCCCACAGAGCTCTGGTCTCCTGGAGCCGCTTGCACCTCAGCCGCTCACCACCGCTTTCTCGGGTCACTCTCTCCACTGGCTTTGTTGGCTCACTGGCTTCTCTTCCCAGGGAAATGTTCAGCAGCAAACTAAAGGCTTGGGGAACTTTTCGGGGGGAGATCTTTGACTGGAAATATTGCTATTTATGCAAATGCAATGCATTCACCTAAGAATAATGGCACCAAAGGCAAGGAGCTGCTTTTGGAAGGAGGGGAGAACAAACAACTCTAGCAATTGATTGCTTGGGTGAACACAATTTGTACTAAGTTTGTCTCTCAATTGGACTTGTGACAGCTTTCAGCAATGTTGGAAACACTAGAGAAATTTCTCTTTTGTCCCTTGAAGGGGAAGTGGCTAAATTGATTTGGGTTATTTGTCTGGAAAACTCTCTCACTGGGTGTATGAAGCAGCCTCCTTTATTAAGATGGAGCTCTGGGCCACGGTGACCGTCTATAATTACAAATTGCAGAAAATTTATCAGAGAGAAAGAATTTATAGTTTCTCTTTAAAAATGCCCAGGATGGGCAGCTACTATTGTTTAGCCTTATTTTTAAATCAAAAGCTCGAGTTGGGCTGTGGCAATTGCCAACGGTTGGTGTTTTTAATAAGGAAATGAGAATGCTGTTAGTAACTAGAACAGAAGGCCTGTGTAGACAGTCTCTCCTGTCCACCGAGCCACAAGCAATGAAGTTGAGAACAGGCCCCTATAGAGAATGCCTTCCCTTTGGAACACCAGAGATATGGGTAGGGTTGGAGTGGGGGCTGAGTGGAGCTAGCTTTAGCTGATAATTCCAGAGAATTTGCCTATTCCTTCTCAATGCTGAATTCAAGTACGCTGGGGGGACACTTGCAGTATCTTGCCAGAATCCTGGAAAAGGGCTGCCCAGTCTGATTGTGGGGAAGTTGGAAGGATTGCAAGGCTGAGGTGAAAAGTCAGTCAGCCTTTGTGAGGATATGATGGTTGATTTAGGCTCCTTTACAATCCAGACAAAAAGGGACGTTCTTGGCTCATGCTCTTGCTAGCTGGGTGAACCTGGGCAAGTCACTTAACCTTTTTCTGTTTCTGTAAAGGGAGGATCCTAAAACCTCCTGGGATTGTGGTGAGGGTCAAATGAACTAATGGATGCAAATCATTTTGTTTACCTTAAACTTGTTCTAGGCCTGTCAACCATTCTTCTCCTTCCCCATCCCAGAAGGTAAAGCCCTTGAGGGTAAGGACTGGTTTTCTTTGATTTATCTTTGTATTCCCAGCAAACGAAGTGGCTCTTGACTTTACCCTCCACGAAAGTGAGGGATTTTCAGAGACAGCCGTGAGAGTGAGTGTGTTCAGAAATGGGAGCTAGGCCGGAAAGGTATGAAAATCAGAGCAGCAGCAAAAGCTACTTTGAATAGATGGGAAGAGGCTTTGCTGGTCACTGTTACCAGGGTTTGTTTTCTTCCTCATTAGAAGGTAAGCTTCTCTAGGGAAGAGACTACCTCATTTTTTGTACTTGTGTCCTACTCAGGGCCCGGTGCAGAGAAAACACTTAGTAAATGCTTTTGTTTGGGATCTTATAGTATCCCCTTAACAAGCAAATATAGAGGAAGCATTTCAGAATAGAGAGAGAACTGGTCTCAGGGCCAGGAAGATGATCTGGGTTTTAATTGTGTCTCTGACACATATCATATACTTAATCTCTGTGCTCTAGGCAATGTTACAAAACTTCTAAGTTGCAGAGAACATGGTGACTTGCCCTGGAAGGAGCTTCCTCATCTAGTCTCCATCACTGCTCATCATCAGCCAAATCCAGAATCCCTTTCTTGTGCACGGTGAGATGGGGGGGGGGGGTGTCACACAACTTCCATGGACAACTAGGCCCTTTATCAAGCACACAACAGCCTTTCCAGGGAATCAAATGCTTTTCCCAGTTCAATTCCAATTCCACAGTGTGCAAAACTCTTTCTCGACCTTCCATGTGTTTCTCTAGCACCCTTCATTGTCATATCATGGTGCTTTAATGAATCAATTGAGCAATGAAATCGATGGGCCATCTACCATTCCGCAGTCTACTGGAAAGCAATGTCATCACCAAGTCTCTCTAAGTTCTAGGAAGGTGCTTAGAACATGAAGGCATTTAATATGCGGTTAATGACAACATAGATGAACTGGTACATTCAAAGAGGATCGGAATATCCCTTTGGATTGATTTTCTAAAATGTTTACTATACCTACTTTGAGAAAATCTAAATCTAAACATTGGAAGCACTTGTCACCTCATTAAGTGCTATATGAATGTTGTCTATAATGAATTAGAGGCGATCTAAGAGCCAGGAATACTTGGGTTCAATTCTGCCCATGCCTTTTTTGACCATGTGCCCCTCTCAGTGCTCTAGACAACTCTCTAAAATTGTAGTTCGCAGAGATTCTCGCCAACAGAGAGTGATTCCTCATCTGCCAAATTGGGCCAGATTCCCGTACTTTGCCTTGGACCTGCTCTGGTCCCCAAGTCCTATTCTCTGATTCGACTGTGGTCAAGAAGGACTTGGGACATATGTTATAGTTTCATAGTAAAACCTATCCGTTCACTCCCCATCCCTGTCTTGTTGTTATTGTCATCTTCCTCCTAATCATCACTGCCAACATTCTCATTATTATTCTCATTAGTGTTATTGCTGAGTATCCAGATTGAGGCCGTTTGACCAAGGGGCAAAGAGCCTTGAGAGATCCTTCTGTTAGTCTGGCCTATTCTTCCTGTCACTCCTAGCTAAACAACATGGTCAGATGTGGTCTAGGAATATCTGTTTGGCAGCTGTGGAAAGGGGGTTGGAGAGGGGAGAGATTGAAAGCAGGGACAGTAATGAGGGGACCATTATAATTGTTCATCCTTGAACATATTTGTCTCCTTTGACTCTTGACTAACCCAGAAGGGACACTGTTGCTACTACCTTTTTCTGTATTCTTGCTCCTCCTGTGGCATATGTACCAATGTTCTTTCTTATTATGTTTCATTAGGTCAACTCTGTTATCTCCTGCCTCCTTAGGGTTTCTGTTCTGGAACCTGTTCTGTTCTGTTTCACTTGACGATCTCATCTGCTTCCTTGGGTTCCGTTACTATCCCTAAGCACATGCTTCTCACATCTATACATCCAGCCCTAGTTGCTCTCCCAAGTGCTAATCCCATTTCATCAGCTATCTATCAGAGATTTCTACCTGGATGTTGGGTCTGTATCCGGAACACAGGCCCAGAAGAGAAACTAATCATTTTTGTCCCCAAGTTATCCCCTTCTCCATATTTCTGTATTCCTCTTGAGGGAATTACTAGCCAGAATTTTCATCTAGAGCTATAAGCTGGGGGTCATTTCCTCCTCTTCTTCCCCAAACTCCCAAATCCTCTTTCTTTTTCACATCATCTCTTTTATTTCTACCCTTCTTTCAACTCACGTGTCTCTCATCATTTCCCCACTTGGGATGTTGTTAGAGCTGTCTAAATGGTCTTTCTTCAAATTCACACAGATGAGAAAAGAATCTTTCTAAGCCATATAGGGTACCATCTCATCCTCCACTCAAAAGCTGTCCTTGGCTTCCTAATACATCTAGGATCAAATCTACACTCTTCAGCCTGACACCTAAGCTCCAGCCAAATCTGGCTCAAAGCTACCTCCCTCTTCAGGTTTCTTTAACATTACTCCCCTTCACGTACTATTTTCCAGACAATCTATACTATTCACTGTTTCCTGAACTTTCCTACTTATTACTCTGTCTATGTATATAAACTGTGCCCTCATCCAGAATGCATTCTCTCTTTATTTCCAATACGCAGAATCCTGATAGTCTTTCATGCTCAGTTCCTTGGAGCCCTCGTTGGATCACCCAGCTTTTGGAGCACTCTCCTACCTCTTAGAGAATTTTGTCCAATCTCTTCTTTGTCCTTCTTGGTCCTTCCCTCCCCACTCTGTTATACTTACCCATTTCTGAGTAGTAGCCTTCTAGTAGATAAGCTTCTTGAAAGCAGGATCTGATTCACTAATCCTACTTTAGCATGGCAACATGAATCTAATTGCATTTATTGTTGGATTGACACAGAATGAGCATGGAAACTGTCTTCCCATATTTGAATTTGGAATGAGGATCAATGTATGGAAGTTGTAGTTGGAGGCAAATAAAGACCTACAGAAGGCAAAGAACAACTTCCCAGCAAGTAGAGTGAATGGGTTACCCTGACCCGGGGGACGTGGATGCCTCCTTCTTGGAAGTCCGTCTTGTAGAGGAGATTCTCGGTCAGGTGGCTGTTGGCTTGGCTGCCTGCCCTTTGAGGTCCTTTCAGCCTCTGACTCTCTATGATCCTGTGCCTTGCCACCCTGGGGTCACATCCACAGGGAACTAATGATGATGTGCTACACTTGAAGTTTCTTCATGAAAACTTAATTCCTGCTACTGAATAATTCATTGACTAGCTTCTAGTTGTTAGTGAGCCAAACTGGCTACGATTTCATACAAAACTACTTGCAAAAATTCATATCACAGTTTTCTGTTGTTTATTTAAGGTCTTGGTATTTTTCCTTCAGAAGCTCCAATGTTAATAATTTGTCTTTGCTGGCTCACGAGGATTTACTGGGTTTTTTTTCCCATCTAACTTCGACCTATCCTTCAAGATCCAGCTCAAAGCTCTCCACCTCCCCGGTCCCCTGAGATAAAAGTAATCATTCTGTCTCAGGAATTTCCAACACACTATCTTTGGACTTGCCTCAAGACTTTTTCATTGTAAATAAAAAGCTTTAATAAAAATTAATTAATTAAAAATTTTTAAAAAGACATTTCAAAACTTCTCCATTGTATTTCAGTTAGTTATCATTTCAGTCATTTTCTGATCTATCCTATTAAAGTGTAAGTTCCATGAAGTCAGGAATTTTCTTTTATTCTTCCTTGTATATTCCTTTCCTTTTCTTTTCCTTTCCCTAGCAATGGCTAGCATAGCACTTCCCATATAATATATAGGTCAAAGAAGAAGAGGTAGGTTCTTCATTGGGAGAGCTGGGCAGAGATAATCTGAAAAAAACCAGCCCGGGGCAGTTGCTGGGGTGTTTGGGGAACGTTCATGAGTGTGAATGACAACTGTGGAGTCAGGAATTCAAAGCTGAAAGTTTGCAGGCAATACAGAAGCCAAAATGGTAGGGGAGGGAAAGTAGCAGACCTATTCTGACATGACCTGGTTCCCAGCAACTGGGGGATTTTTATTTTGATGGCTTTTGACAGTTTCCACTTGGTGCTGCCGTGTCTTAGTGGTCATGGGCAGGGTTTTCCCCACTTCCTACTGACTCGCCTCCTCCCCTGCCCCCAAATTTTGAGTTCATCCAGGTTAAGTCCATATCACGGGAGGCTTCTTGCAAGGTAATTTTTTTTTCTTTTTGGGAGACCCTGGTTTGAAAGTCACAGTAGCAAGTGTTTTCCCACATGGATTCATGTTCTTTTTTCCCCAAACAAGGAGGCAAAAATAAAACGACTTTTAACAATAATTGAATATAATGTCACCCTTTAGCGGCCTGCCTCAGTTTGGCTTCTCGGGTTGAGTTTCTGCATTTGTAGATGAAGCAGCATCATTCTTCTGTATGATGAGAGATATTATCAGTCCTTGAATGAGAAATAGAAGATCAGAGGCAGAGCAGATAAAGAAAAATTGAGTCACTTATTTACAAAATTCTTTCCTCTCTGTGACAACCAACATTTGCCTCTCAAATTAATAGCATATTTTAGAAGTCAGCTTTTATTCTGTGGATACTCCAACTCGGCAGCTTGGATCGACACTTAGGAAAGAGAACAAAGTATTTCCGAATACTAATTCCAGGAAGTCTAGTTATGCTTTCCATCATTTCTGACCACACTTCTGGCCTCCGGTATTCCACCACAGGTCCGGGGCCTCTTCACGTTTTCTCTTTCAGGTTCAAGTGTCTGGAGGCTCTTACTTTCATGTATGAGCTATGGCTCGAAAGTAAGGAAACCGATTGTTTAACAAACACACCAGAACTTATACATCTTACTGTCATCTTGGGAGGCCGTGCATCCCAGCCATGCAACCATTATTTTTTAAAATGTGTTATTAATGTACTTAAAAAAATACATAGCTGTCACTTTCCCTGCCCACCTCCCTCCACCGCAGGCCCACCAAGATTAACAAAGTAGAGTTAAATGAGACAAACCATCGCATTAATTATGTCTAGCATCCTTTCTGCACCCATAAACCACCATCTTTCTGCCAAGAAGGTTCACTATCACTTCTCCCACGTGGCTGTTGTTCCCAATGCTTTCATTGGAATTCAAGTAGGGGACAGTGTTGGTCATCCAAACCATCAAGCAAGGGAAGCATTTGGGAATGAGGGCAGCTTATTATTAAGGATACCTCTCCCTACAGAAAAGGTCATAAAGGGCTCACTCTCTTAGACCACCGAAGGGCAGCACCTTGAGAAAGCATGTCTTTCTGAAGCTTGGTTGACCATTTTCTATCAGGATGTTATCCTAATCTCAGAAGCCAAGTCTGAAAGGTATGGATGCATGAGTGGCCTCCTTGGCAGTACCCGTCACATGCTTGTAGCAAGCTTGCCTTGTTGATCGGGTTCAACCCATCACATTGATGTGGTTCCTACCTCTCCATCGACCTGCTTTGTGCACTGACATGGTATTGTTCATTCTAAACATCAAAGTGAGGGAGCTAGCTATTTGAAGAGAATTGACTTCATTGTTTTATTCTTTCCTTGTCATTCCTCAGCTGTGATTTCATCAAACTGGGAAATTCCCCCCTTCCCCTTCCCTACATCTATTTGTGACTTAAAAGCTCCAAGAGTTCCAGTTCAATCCCATTTATTGAGTACCTTCCTTACATGAAGCACTGAACTTGATAAGCCCTGGAAACATCTAGGTTAAAAACTCAAAGCAATTTCTCTCCTCAAGGAACTTATATTCTACTGGGTGGCTGTTGGGGGGTGGTATGGGCAGTTGGTATAGCTTATATAGCAATAAGTCAATACAAAATATATACTTGAGCTGAGCTTCAAGGGAGCTGGGGATCCCAAGAGGGGCTTTGACTTGAACCTAGGCCTTCCCAAGTCAGGGTCCAGCTCTCTGCCCGCTACTCCATGTTTTCTCGCTAAGTTTTACATTGGTTTACATTGATAGATACTGGATCAGTAAAAACTTACTGTGTCATGGGGTTCATGTCCTTTTCGAGGTCATGGACCCCTTGGTTCATGTCCTTTTTGAGGTCATGAACTCCTTTAGCAGTCTGAGGAATTCTGTAAACCTCCTTCTCAGAATATTTTAAACACATCAATTAAATGCATGCTATTAGAAAGGATTACATTGAAATAGTTACCAAATAAAAAGTTTATCTAACCCCAGGTTAAGAACCTATACCATAGAATAGTATGGAAGTTTTTGTTTCTTTGTTTTTGTTTTTTTCCAGGGTGGGAGTGTCATCTCTTTTTGAGTGTTATTTTTTTGTTCTAGTGTGATTTTGTGTTCCATCCATAAAGTGTCTCTCAGCATGGCCATATTTTTTTTTATTAAATGTATCTTATAAGATGAGATACTATCTCAGACTTCTGCATTTTTCTTACTAAAATGTTTGAAGGAGAATAAACATTGAAGCCAATAAAAAATGGATGAAGTTTGACTTTTACAATGTGGGTAAACTTATTTACTTGGTCAATCCATTTTGATGGTCTTAGATTTAGGAGCAAAACTCATTCACTTGGTGATGATAAAACACCACATACATAGAACAAAATAAACAATGGCCTACTGAATAACTGGCTAGTAAAATACTGAAAGTTGAAATTGTGCATTTTCTAGGAGATGTCCATGATGGATAAAAGATGAAATGACTAAGGAAAATAGAAGTTTGATCTTCTGAGCATATTGATTACTTAAGCAGCACATGTCAATTGCCTGACGGATCGGAAACAGGCCCCTTCCTCACCTTAGAATGAGAAGCGAACAAATTTTTACACATTAAAAGCAATTATGCAAATAAGCCCTATTAATTAAAAGAAAACCATTAACCAGGATACAATTTTAGGTAGTCTGATTTCTAATTGGAGGAAAGATTAGATACTTTCCAAGTTGGGAGAGGGAGAGTAAATGAGAAAAGGAAGTGTCTTCCTGTCTCCAAATGTCCATTTTCAAAGGAACATGGGAACACTAACTGATTGACTAGTATGGTACAGTTTTCAGATAGGACTTATGGGTGGCTTGAGATGTACAATTGTGAGGAAACTCCTTATGGTTTCTGACTGACATAACTTAGGTCCTTCATTAAGAGTTTCTGAACAGCAGAGAGAGGCGATTTAGTTTCCGAGCCACACAGGGCTAGGTTCAAACAATACAATAAAGTTCTCTTCCAATTTCTACAATTGAATAAACTTTTCTCCCAGAATTTGTCCTAGACCCATAATTGAATCGAAAGAGAACTGAGCTAGCCCCAGAATTGAATCACCGAATGGAGCCTGTGGTTCACTCAGTTCCCACAATTTAGTCCCTTGCTGGCCTAATCCCCTCAATTCTCTCACATGTAACTTCTGGAAAATAACTGTCTTTTTCTGTCTTTCTTTCTCTGAAAAATGTGCTCATTTGTTGAGAGTGAAATCCAAAGGACTTAAGGGTTCGATGATTTCAAGACCCTCTGATGCTAATGAGGATATGATTATATATATTTTTCAAAAGCTCTGGTTCAGGTCTTCCCTAATGGGCGCTACTAAGATTCCACAGGGGATTATAAATATAGTACTTCCCTTCAATTAAACCCCAAATATGAACTTGGGGGCTTCCTAAGCCTTAAATATTTGAAAAGCTATCTTACAGAAGAGGGATTGGATTTCTTCTGACTTGGGCAAAAAATAGGAATGCTGGGTGTATGTATGGAGGTCCCCAGATTTTGGCTCAATTCCAGGGAGGACTTCCTCATAATTTGAACTTCGCCTAAATAGAAAAGACTGGGTTTTTCTGCGTCTATTGGATATCAGATGATTGTAGGATTTCAACTTAGAACGGATCTTTGGAATTGTTTAGGCCAGCCCACTCAATTTACTGAAGTAGAAATAAAGGCCTAGAAAGCTCAAGGGAGCTTTCCATGATCTTAGAGATGGTAAATGACAGAACCATGATTGGGGCCCAGGTCATCTGATTTCAAATGAAGAATTACTTTTCTTGAACCACCTTTTCATTAGAATCAGAGGATCCAAAGTTTCGATCCTTAGAGTCCAATACCTTCATTAATAAAAATTATATTGCTATCTTTGGTTTTTCTATCTGGTTTGTCTAAATTGCTCTCTATATTCCCTCCAACTCTCCTGGCAAGGGACCCCTTATAAAGAGGGAATTTTTTAGACAATACTTTCCTTTTGAGGATAAAGAAGCTGAGACCTATAAAGGACTAATGACTTTCTCAGGATCACACAGGATCATTAATGTCATCAAAGAAATCTTTGCTTTATAGAAATAATTCAATAGTGGATTTCTTTAAAATAGTCTCTTCCCTTGGTGCATGAAAACTTATTTTGCCATTCCCTCTCCACTAAAAGAAAAGACCTTCACTCAACTTGTCAAGGTCTCTTTTTGGCCCCTGTAATTAGCCAGAACTAGTGACTATTCTTTGAGTTTTAATCTGACTTATTTCATGAGAGCATCTGGCGAAGCAGTATCCGTTCACCCCCTCTTCTCCCTTCCTTGTCTTCTAAGTCCTCTTTCTGGCATTTTTCCCTTTGTGTCCACAAGTAAAGAGCCCCTAGCCTTCTCAGTAAGCCCCATCACAGAATGGGTAAGGCTGTGTAGGTAGTACTTTTCAAAGGATTTCCATTTCTTCTACGTCATCAGAGGAAGAAAGTTGATTGGACAGAGCCATAGGCCTCCCAGCTCTTGCTCTGATTCTTGTCTTGGGGACCTGCCTCAATCCCTACACAGAGTAGATTGCCACCTTGGCCCAGAGTGCTGAAAGACCATGGAAACCAAGAAACCCTTAACATCCAGGACTTCCACGGTCCCACTAAACTTTGGGGTCAACACTGAGCAAATGAATGAGCTTTTCATTGTTCTTATGCTATTAATTCAATAAGTCTTTAGTAATAGTAGCTGACATTTATGTGATGTTTTATGAAATTATAGTCTTGAGTGGAGTAGGAATAGGACTCGATCTGTGCTGGTAATACTTACCTTCAGGGGCTGACTTTGCCAAGTGAATTCATTGCTGTGGGCCTGTTTGTGTGTGGGTGTATGTGTATATACGTGTATGTGCGAATACTTATATATGTAAATGTGTATGTGTATATGTGCATATCCATGTATATGTTAATTTCTATGTATAAATATTTGTGTGAATGTGTGTTTATATGCACGTACATGTGTATAAGTATGCATTTATATATGTATATGTATGTTCATGTTTGTGTGTATATATATTTGTGTACACAGATATATGTATGAATGTTTATGTATGTACATGTTTGTATGTATGTGTGTAAATCTACATATATTGTGATATCTATATGTGTATATATGTGTATGTGTGTATAACTCTTGATTATAGGTTTTAGGGTTTTTCCTATAGGTTTTTGGATTTAGGATAACCCTTTAGAGGGGAGAGCTTAGAAGGCAGTTCGCACAGTTATGTGTTGTTGGTGGCTATAGGCTGCAAGCCAACTTATCATGTTCATTGTTAATTTGAGACTGTCCAAGGACTGCCCCTCATGGACACTACTGTCCTGTGTGTACTGCTGTGTATTGCTTGGGATTGGGACATTATGGAGAGGAAGGTGGCAACCTCCCCCCCCCCAAAAAAAAATAAATCCAGGACTACTACATTGAGGAAATTTCTCAACACTCTAATCTTCCTTCCACTCTAATAGCTATCAGAAATTGGGGATTTAGACCAGTGTGTCCAAAGAAAGCCTGATTTAATTTGTAGGAACTGTAAATATGTGGCAGAGCAGGGCTATGTAGGAGATTGATCAGAGAAATTGCCTAATCAGCTTAATCAGTTTGTTGGGTGGTGAGCCTTTGGGATTTGGGTTGGGTTGGGTTCTCCTTCCCTCTTGGAAAATTCTAAAGGTCTCGTTTCACCGATGGGAAATATACTTGAGATGAATGAATTCATTCAGATTCCCGAGGGATGAATGTTGTGGGTAGAGCCATCTCTCTGTGCTAATATATTCAGGAGAGCCAGATGCACAGGTTTTCTTCCCTTTTATATACTGTTGCCTGAAAGTACAGCATAGCTAGGGGTACAATTGAGTCACAGGGGGTGGGAGTGGTAGGTGTCAGAAGGTGTTTTTCCCCCACTGGAAGTTGCTAGCCCCTAAGATCAAAGGCATATATGGGAGTTGCTAGTGCTTGCTCAAGGGGCCTGAGATGAGAGTTCCTGAAAAATGCTGAGGAGAAGTTGTAACTTCTTGACCATGGGACAGCCACAGAGAACAGAACTATGTAGTCCAAGTGTTGACAATCCCTGACCTCTTGCCCCTTGGATAGAAGAGGACCCTCCATGGCAATTGATCCCCAAATCTAGCTTTAGAGCAAGAAAAAATAGATTCCAGACACATTGCCCTTCCAAGGATTGAGTGTGGAGGATGTCGGGGCCTTGAGCCAGTGAAATTTTTTAGAGGAGGAGCATTCTACTGATTTTTATGAGCCACTGGCAGTCCTTGCACTGGTTCTGTATTTGTCAGCCCTCTATATATTTCGTGAGACAAAATCAAGGCTGTCCTTTGCTATACTTTTTGACCTCGGGTGCTTGTATAGGATCTGGGAACCTCTTTTATTTACATCTGCATAAACTTAAAAGTCTGAGAGTTTCCAAACCAGGTCAGGCTTCTGACTCCAGAACCTGTATTTGTAGATGGCACCAAAGTGAATTTTCCTCTAAGTTTACTCTCCAGATCAAATCTAGTTTGTTTAACCTCCAGGTTTAGAGGCCTGGGCCTGTGGATTATATAATCTATTATGGGAGGTAGGAGAGAAGTGAATTATGGCATATTTAGAAATACGAAGTAGAGACTCTTTACAACTGGGCCAGGGGAGTACAGGGCAGAGGCAAGAATCAGAAAAGGCAGTTAAAGATGGGCTTTGAAGGGAGGAGATGAATAAAGGAACAGTGCTAATGGCAACTAAAACCCTAATGTTTCCTTCTGGATAATAAAAGAAGAAGCTGAGGAGGAAAAGGACAAAAATCAATAGTCTGCCTTTCTCTTTGTGCATTCTATCCTGTTTGGGTGGTGGATGCATTTGGCCGTCCTTTTAGATCTCTCGCTTTGTAAAGTTCATTGTCTCTTGCCTCCATTAAATATAGGGATATAGATTGGACAGTGAAATGGGAAAAACCTGCTCAGTGACAAGGCTCTAAGTGACAGGAGCCCATGAGGCAGCTCCCAGGGGGCTGAAATGAGGCTTCCACATTAAGGCGGCAGTGCAACTTCCTGCTCAAGCTGGCAGGGCCCCGCATGGACAGCAGTGTGTCAACTCTACTAGAGGGCCTCTTTTCTTATGGGTTCTGGTGGGTCGTTTTGGAATATTTCCTGGAGACCAAGGCATGAGCTCTTAGCCTAGATGGAGCTCTTCAGGTGTGGGAGGCAGTGCTTTCAGGCTTGCATGTCAGGTTAGAGGTCTTAACTTTGCAGATTAATGCTATCCCATCCTCAGTACTCAGCATGGCATAGTGGCTAGAGTGCTGGGCCTGCACTCAGGAAGCCCCAAATCTAAATGGGACCTCAGATACCTCTTAGCACTTTGTCTCTGGGCAAGTCACTTCATCCTGTTTGCCTCAGTTTCCTCATCTGTAAAATAAGTCAGAGAAGGAAATGGGAATCTTTGCCAAGGAAACCCCAAATGAGTTATAACAACAGCATCCTCAGCCTACTTTTGAAGCCTCCCAGACAACCTCCATTTAGAGAGTGGGAGCCCATGAGGTCCACGAGATTGAATTTCCAGGGTTGCTGTCCAAAAGGCCCCAGAGGATCTTCACTGGGGATGTTGGGCTGGGGACCATGTGAGAGAGGCCCTTCTGCTCTCATTTGTGATTACGTCAGGTCCCTGTATCTGAACTCCAGGACATCTCCTGGGGCTAGTTAAGGCAGCAAAGTGATGAGTCCAGGTCGCAAGGTCCAAGGCATTTGATATTACTCCTAAACTCTTGAAAGGTGCATTATTCTAGACTTTTTTTTTTAGGTGGTGGGGGGACTGGACTCATCCTCTTGGTGTCTTTTTCCACCTCCTGCCTCCTTATATAGTTTCTTTGTGGAGTCTAGTCTTGTGTGAGGGCCTGTCACTTCCTTTGACTTAACATATTTAGTCATGCAAACCTATTAACCTTGCCGCCTTCCCATGTTCCAGTTGCCATCAGGACTCCAAGTCTTAATTCTTTGAGTTACCTCTTTTTGCCAGGGAATGAATACAAATGAGCATCACTTTACAGTCATGATAGGGGCTCAAGCTAAGAAACCAAATTTTCTCTGTCATTTGAATGAGACCCAGCCCTGGAGGATGCTGTTGCTGAGCACAGCTGCTCAGATTAATTGTCCTACTCAAAGTCAATTTTTCTCGCTGCAAACAAACAAAAAAGAAAATCTCTCCTTTGGCTTTCAGTAATGTTTGCCTTTATTTATTGGATATGAAGACCCAGAGCCTGACTAAGTGGGGGCCAAAGAGACTTTGCCCCCGTACTCTGACTTGTTAGGCAAGGGCATGCTTCCTCTCCACAGCAAGCGCCATCCTTATACCTTAGCTAACCCTTTTCTTCTCCTTTGTCAACTCTGTCTAGGGGGAAGGCTACATTATTTGGGGGAGAATGGTTGTACTGGGTTTTTATTGATATGGATCTAGTGAGTTCCTATAAGATGTACCAGCCATCTGTGGCTAGGTTCTAGATTGCTAGGCTTTTATCAAATCCAGCCTTGGTATCATGTTTTATTTTAGCTTTTCCATTTAGTTACTAATAAATTTCTTTTGGAAAAGTTCAGCCTTTCTTAGGAGTAATCTAAGAGGAATAATTTCAGTAATTCAGTAAATGCTGAAGTTTAACCTGCTTGATCCCTGCAAGGGACCATGTTAGGCAGAGGGACCAAAAGGGCAAAAGTGAAACAATTTCCACACTCAAGGAGATTCCTTTTGCCCCCCATGCCTGGGACAAGGGATCTGAGGGAACTAAGCTCTAAGTATAGCAGTGGGGAGAAAGAGAGATTGCTTCCTAATATTCTGAAATGTGGGCCTATTAAATGGTGAGGAAAACCCAGAAGGCATACATGATGGCAACAGTCCTTTGGAGATGGGCTTGAGTGATTTGATTCCTTGTGTTTGCTTCGAATTTGTGGATGATTTAGTAAAAGAAACATTGGTGGGGGCTCGTGAGTTAAAGATTGGAATTCCCTCAATAGAATCATTGACTTGGGCCAAGATAAAAACAGGACTCTATCAAAGGACCTTGGGTGCTACCTAGGAAAAATCCAAATAAGATCTAAGAGACCAAAAGGACAAGATGCTGCCTCAGGAGGTGGGGAGTTCTCGATCATTGATCTGATGGCCAACATCAATTGTAGAAATGATTCCTGATGAAGTAATTCATCAGATTGAAGTAGCTTATCTCTAAAGTTCTTCCCAACTCTAAGAATATCCCTGTTGGTTTAGATGCACCAACACTATTACCAGGGATACTCCCCCCCCCCAAAAAAAAAGCCACACTGGGATTAATTTGCAGGTTAATTTTCCCTCTTATTTTAAAGTAACGTGAAGTTGTAGAGCTCAAATTCCCATGGGATTCCATTTCTACCCAACACATTTAGTGAAGTATTCATCTGATCCCATGATTGCCTCTGTGCCTTAAGAAGGATTTAAAACAAGATGATTTCCTTTTTAAGGTGCCTTGATCTCAATTTGAATGACCGTGATACTGAATGTTTCCCCCTGATTGATATCATTTGGTGGTGGGGAGTCCAAACTTGTTATTTCATTGGTCTCGGGAACTTTCTGTGTGGAAATTCCCTTTTTCAGTACAGTTCCGTAACTTTTCAGTCTTCTCATCTTACAGACTTGCTTGGAGACACTGAGAGGCAAAATAATTTGCCCATGTTCACATAGCCAATGGGTGTCAAAGGTGGGACTTGAATCCAGATTCTCCTATCTCCAAGGCTGACTTTGTCTCCACTCTGCCATTCTCCTTTTCCTAATACACATTTACAAGAGGATTTATCAGTGTTTAGGGAGGTAGAAGTCATTTGACCAGATATCACATTCAGGTAAAATAAGGGTCTGTGACCACACATTTAGCAACTGGGAGCATTGCATGCTTAATTTCACAACTCCTTCTCAGTCTTCAGCTACTAGAAAGCAGACTAAGGTGCCCTGAAGCAGCTTTCAGATAAGCTGCAAAGAGCAGAGATGGTATAGACTATTGCATCATTGCTCTTTCAGAGTCAGAAAGTCCTTCCCTGGGCAAGAAATCCCCAACAACATCCTCCAGAAGTTCTTCATGAGCCTGTGCTTGAATACCTGTAATGATTTTCACTCCCTAGGTACCCAGCTGTACTTTGGGAAGAAGAAAATTGGTACTGATAATATAAGTATTAGTACCTCACTTTGTTTCTTCATAGTTACCACCACTACCCTCCCAATTCTTCTCTCTAGGGCCAAATATATCAAGTCTTGACCCTCTTCTTTGTTATAGTCCTTCAGAAACTTGAAGACAACTATCCTGTCCCTAAGCCTTCTCTTCTCCAGACTAAACATCCCCAGTCTCCTGAACCAATTGTCACGTGGAACCATGTGGATGTACTATCACCTGTGTTAGATGCCCTTACTTAAGAGTGGTACCCCAAACAGAGCACCAAGCTCCAGATATGATCTGAGCAGGGCAGCATAGAGACCCTCACTGCTTTGGGTCTGGATGCTATGCGGCATCTCCCTTCATTTAGCTTCAGATTACTTTAGCTTCTTTGACTGCTTAGATCACCCGGTAGTTTACATTGAGTTTGCGATTCATGGAAACTGTCCAGCCGTTGCTGTCTGGCTTTACTTTCCCTCTCTTGCACTTGTGAAGTTGATTTTTGTGGAACCTATGTATGGGACTTTCCATTTCTTCCTATTAAATTTCATCTTGTTTGAATAGGCCTAACCTTTTGGATCCCCACTCTCTCATCTGGTGTGTCAGCTTTCCCTCCCAGCTTGATGTCATCTTTGAATCTGATGAGCATACCATCCCTGCCTTTATCCAAGTCATTGATAAAAATGTGAACCAGCACAGGGCCAAGAACAGATGGTGAGAGGCTGACTCATCACCAGTTGTCACTTTGACTCTTAGCCAGGTCACAGGGGCACAACGGTCGTGCCTGATGAGTTATTCTCAGAAAATGCACATCAACTCGCCATGGAAATTCATTTTCAATTAGGGGAGTTTTTCTCCTCCATTGGAGACTGACTTCCCATTGATGGTTTTGGTATTAACCCCTCCTTTATCCCCACCTAGCTTAGAGGACCTGAACTGAGACTTTTCACAATACTCGCTACTTCAGAAAATTGCTCAAACCATTTGATAATGAATTGTGGACAATCAACTTCATCTGGAACAAGTTCAAATTTTTCATTTTTCCAGAAACTTGAGTTTCCTCTGGATTACTTCACACACACTTTGTTGAAAACAAAATTGTAGAAATGTCTTTTGGATGTGTCCTGTCTTCCTGGGTGTCTACTGCCTTTATCCCAGATGATCACTTATCAGTAGGTGTGTGGAGCCCCCAGGTACAATGATGGCAGACTGCCACATTGCTAGCATTAGCCTTTCTTGCTCTACTCTGGCTTTGCTAACCATAGCAGTGTACTATTGGGAACCAAGGAAGAAATCAAGGTCTTCAGGGGCCTCTGGAGAGAGACAACAATCATCAGATAGCTCCAGTTCCATATTCTCATAAGAAGTTTTCCTTTTGTTGGTATGTCCCGCCTCTAAATTTCTTTTTTGTTTTCCTTAACTTTCTTTGCCAATCTCGGCTCATTCTGAGTTTTAATTTCTTTTTTCTTTTAAAGCTTTTTAATTTTCAAAACACATGCATAGATAGTTTTCAACATTCACCCTTGTAAAACCTTGTGTTCCAAATGTTTTTTCTCTCTCCCTTTCCCCCACTCTCTCTCCTAGACAGCAAGCATTCCCTTATTTGTTAAAAGATGTGCAATTCCTCTTTATGTATTCCACAGTTATCATGTTGCACAAGAAAAATCACATCAAACAGGAAAAAAAATGAGAAAGAAAACAAAATATGAGCAAACAACAGAAAAATAGTGAAAATGCTCTGTTGTGGTCTATCCTTAGTTCCCACAGTCCTCTCTCTAGGGGCAGACGGTTCTCTCCATCACAAGACCATTGGGACTGGCCAATTGTTGAAGAGAGCTACAGCCATCAGAATTGATCATTTTATAATTTTGCAGTTGCTGTGTACAATGTTCTTTTGCATCTACTCATTTTCCTCAGCATCAGTTATGTCAGTCTCTCCAGGCCTCTCTGTATTCATCCTGCTGGTCATTTCTTACAGAACAGAATGTTATTCCATAACATTCATATACCACAGTTTATTCAGCCATTCTCCAATTGATGGACATTCACTCAGTTTTCAAAAAGAGCTGCTACAAACATTTTTACATGTGTAGGGTCCCTTCCCCTCCTTTAAGATCTCTTTGGGATACAAGCTCAATAGAAGCACTGCTGGATCAAAGGGGATGCACAGTTTGATAACCCTTTGGGCAGAGTTCCAATTTGCTCTTCAGAATGGTTGGATCAGTTCACAACTCCACCAATAAAATATTAGTGTCCCAGTTTTTCTATGTACCCTTCAAATTCATCCTTATTTTTTCCTGTCATTTTAGCCAATTTGAGGCCATCTCTAACTTTCAAAACTGAAAATTAGACTTAAGAGGAACGGCTTTCATTGGCAGCCTCATAATATCAGGAGAAAATGAAGAAGGCCCCCACAAAGTCTCGCGGGTTTCCCTTTCATGTGCTTGTAGGGGGGTATGCTCAAAGGTTACACAAGAAGAGCAAAAATGGAGGGCTTTTCATCATTGGTGGGAGTTCCAGCACTGATGAAATCACAGACCCCTTGGAATCATAGAGTAATAGTAGAAGTAGAAAAATTATTTCCATGTACTAAAGTAGAACTCAATCCAACAGGTTTGAATTAAACATCTACCATGTATAAGGCAGTAAAAACAATCGAGAAACAGTCCCTGTCCTTAAGTGGTGGTGTGCCCTGCTCTTGTGGGGTAGAATGGTTATCTAAATAGGCAAAGTACAACAAACACTGAGAATAAGTTATAATGAGGTCGCGGGGAGGGAAGCTGAGAATCACAGAAGGCTTTATGGAGGATATGGAACCTCATCTGACCTTTGAAAGAAGCAGGTGATTTGGTATAATGAAGGAATACATTTCACGCACTGGAATCAGCAAGAACATTGTGCTGGGATTATAAATTCTGGGGTCAGTCCATCCACTTAGTTGTCCAATAAACTTGGGCAAATCCCTAAACTTCCTTATTTCTTCACCTGTACAATTGGAAGAAAAAAATGTGATTTGATCTGCATAGCCTCACTGAGGCATTGTGAGAATCAAAGGAGATAACGTAAGTGTGAAAGTGCTTTGTAATCATAAAGTGCTCTCCCAGTGTAGGATAAGGGCCACTTTTTTCATACTCTTTCTGCCTTCCTTTCTTCCCTCTCTGTCACTTTCCTCTTTTCTTCTTTGTTCTTTTCTATTACGTATCAGAACCACAAACATGAGTTCTTTTTCTCTACTCTGTGCCCACGAGACTTAAATAATGCATTCAAAAAATTCATTCAATACACATTGTGCTTACACTGAAAACAGAAGTCTGAAAAGAAGCTGGAGGAAAACATTTTTTTTTCATAAAAGATGGGCCAATAACTCTTCTGTGCTGATGGCTCTCTGAGGGTTAAGAATATTCCACTGGGTTGAGAGCCCTTCAGTCAAAGACAATAAATTGCTAGGTGAGGTTTTGAGACATCTACCATGGGGTCACAGCTTCAAAGATCTGGAATTGCAACTGCCAGGGATCTTACAGACCATGTCCCACTTTCTCAGGTCCCATCGTTGGCTGTGAGTGAACAAATACATCCAAAGAACTTAATACTAAGGGATGCACAATAAAGTTGCTTTCTATACTCCTTGATGTCAGAGCCTAATAATGCATTTTGCTTTGCTTCCCCATTTGCTTAGTAGGCGCAGTTGATTGACTGAAGAGACCCCACCAGTTTTAGGTATACATCCATAGCTACATTGAGAAAATAGCCTTTCTCTGCCTTGGGCATAATAACTGCCCCATAGCCTGATGACCAGCACTCTAAATCAGGAGTCAGAGAGTCCGTCTTTGAATCTCAGCTCTGCTCCTGTTTGACCTTTTTGACCTTCACTTTCCTCATATGCAAAATGAGAGGATTTGACTAGATGGCCTCTGACTTCCCTTCTGGCACCAAGGGTATGATCTTTGGATCTTCTCTTAGGGAATAATGAGGAATGGGCCACATTGGCCTCTAATGACATTGTCTGGCTCATTGGAGTCATTAGGAATCCCAAGCTAATTAGCTTGGGTCCTTTCAAAAAGGGAGCACCTAGTTGGCCCATTTTTCTTCATTGCCCATACAATTAGCTGTCTGCAGAAAAAGAAAAGTCTAGATGGAATTTCTTTTTTTTCCTTTGTGGAAGGATCATGAGTTAACTCTGCTTTCCCTACGTGAGGGAGACAGGAATCTGCCGGAGAATGCTGTATCAGCCTCGATCATTAGCTTAAAAGATCACGGAGGGAGGTCTGCCTCGCCTCGAAAAACCTGGCGTTTGTAAATTAGGGGGGCATCCTCCCTGTGATGAAAGGCTTCTTTGTGATATGAGAAGATGACAAAGAATTCCTTGCAATAAAGAGCCCCCGATCCATTTTTTAGCATTATTTACAAATTATTGACTTGTTGGACAGAGAGGCTTGAGAGGCAAAGCCACTCAGGGCTAATGCATCCAGAGCCACTATTCACTGATGATCAAAGAAAGGCAACCATTTCTGGAGTTAAAACGTAAAGCCTGAAGAACCAGAGCTTGCCTCAGAAACATTTCCTTACCAGACAGCTCAATGAATTGGAAATAGCATGAGACTTAAGAGTCAGGCAACCCCGGTTCACATCAGGACTTTGTCACTTGCTACTTGTATGGATTTAAACAACTGTTTTATTTTCCTTTTTCGTAAGATGGAGTTGGACCAGATGATTCGCAAGTTCCCTTCTCTGCTAAACCTATGAATCTATGAATTTGGGGAGTGTTCATTTGCTATACTCAACCCCCCCTCCAGATTAGAAAGTAGTAATGAAAAAGACAGTCCCCCAAATATACAAGACAAAGGCACATGTCTCATTAGAATGATGTCAGGGTAGAGAGAGCCTCTGTCAATGCTGGTAAATGGGTCTGCTAATCTTGATATAAAGATCCCATTGGCTGCTTATTGGCTTAGTTTTCAAATATATGATTAGGTTTTATCGGGTTTGCATTTGTTTCATTAAACATTTTCCAGTTACATTTTCATCTGGTTCTGGAAGCCCTCAAGGGTGTTGTGGATCCCATGCAGCCCTTGGACCTCTAATGACACCTCTGCCTCATGTGCTTTTTCTCTCTCCCTTCAGCCTCTTGCAAGGAAGAAACAAAGCCCCGAGACAAGAAGAGCCGTATTCGGAAGAGAAGATCCTTCCCAAGTAGACTTGAAGCAGGCAGACCCACGAGCAGCTATGGCACTCATCCAGAGCTGAGGTGAGGAGGGCCCGGACCAGAATGGTGGCAGTATTGGAGGAGAGAAAGAGGTGGCTTGGGGGTGTGTTGGAAAGGTGAAATTGTTCAGTAGAGACATACAGAGACAGACAGAGACACGGATAGGGAGAGACAGAGACTGAGAGACACACAGAGACAGAGAGAGAGAAAGAAAAAGACAGAGATGTAGAAAGAGACAGGAAGAACAGAGAAACAGAGACAGACAGAGATAGGGTGACACAGAGAGATACAAAAAGACAGAGACAGAAACAGAGAGAGAGATGGAGACAGAGATAGGGAGAGACAGAGAGACACACACAGTCAGAAACAGAGAGAAAGAAAAAGACAAAGACCAAAAGAGAGAAAGAAAAAGACAGAGAGACAGAAACAGAGACAGATAGGAACAGAGAGACAGAGATAGGGTGACAGAGAGACAGACAGAGAGACTGAAGCAGAAAGACAGAAACAGAGAGACAGAGAAAGACAGAGACAGAGGGGAACAAAGACATAGAGACAGAGAGAGAGAGACAGAAACAGAGATAGAGATAGATAGGGGAGACAGAGAGACAAAGAAAGACGAAGAGACAGAGAAACAGAGATGATAAAGCCCAAAGCTAGATTGTAAGGAGTTTAGCTACAAAATGTAGAAAAGATAGAGGATGATAGTGGGGATGAAAGGATCAAGTGAAGTTTTTTCAGAATGGAAAAGACAAAAGTTTGTTCATAGTAGGGAATGATTCAGGAGACAGAGAGAGTAAAAATGAGTGAAAAAATGGAGCTCCTGGGGAGGGGCGAAGGGAGCATTCTGTTGGAGAAGCCATGATTGAATGGGATTCCTTGACCAAGTCGAGGGGTTAGCCCTAGGCAGGAGTAAGGACACATCGTCATCTAGACAGAGGTTAAAGGAGGAGAGTTGCAGAAGGCATGGGAGCCATAGCAAGCAAGGAAGAGGGGGAAAGAAGGTGTTCATGGCAAATGACCTCAAGACGTTCGGTAAAATAGAAAGCAAGGTTCTTGGTTGAAAAGGGGATGGCGTGAGCCATGAGAGGTTGGAGATGGGATGAGGGATTTTTTTTAAGAGCTGCTGTGGAGAGTGTGATGGGGAGTTAATAAGAAACGTCTAAAGGATTGGCTAGCAGCAGTGAGGGACCACTTGATCTTATGTAACAATCTGTAGTGGACCCAGTCCAAACAGTCACATGAGTTTCTCTACCTTTGTTCAGCAACACATGTATAGGAGTTAAGGCAGCAAATAGGGGGAGGGATCCAAGACTTTCCTGGGTATGATTGGTAATACAATAAGGAGGCAAGAGACTCAAGAGGTCATTGTAGAATTGAATTAATTCACCAAGGGGTCACGGTGTGGAGAAGAGGAGAGAATTGTTAGCACCGACTACCTTAGTATGCTTCAGTGTTACTCAGCCTTCTTCCTCTGACCCTTCCTGATGATTTCTCTCCTGACATCACCTGGGGAATATGTGGAAGAGCTTTGATTTCATTTTGAAGAGAGGGGAGGCAGAGAACTCCTGATGTGGAAATTGTTTTCAGCAACATAGATTGCAACCCATCTCTGACTTACTCGATGGACTCTACAGAGTCAGCACATGGAGTCTATTAAGTGACTTGCCAGGGGTGCCACGGCTATCGGACATGTTTATGGAATGGGGAGAAAGCTGAGGAGTGGCTCGCTGGGAGGATCCTGTTTCTGTACCGGGGTGGCTGCAGGTACGAGGCTGAAGAACAATATCTTCCTCTCTAGAAGGGAGGCCACATTTGAAGGCCTTAGAACAAATTGTGCAGCTTCAGTCTCGGGTCCAGTTGTTCAGTTCTTCTGTTCACACAACTCAAAGCGGAGCAAATTAAACCAAGCCAAACAACAGGCCCTGAGCCATTATTCTTCCTAGTGATGATCAGGTGGGTTCCCAGAGGTTAACTGCTATGGAAATAGAATGATGCTAAATTGCTAGCATTAATTTTAATCCTGAAAGGTTGGGTTTTTTTCTCCTTGCTACAACTGAATGGGATTTTCTTCTAGACATCCTTAACAGGCTAGGGTTTAGATTTAAATTTAGATACCTTGGACTAGAGAATCAGCTCCTTATTAACGTGACGTATTCTCATCTATTAGTCCTAATACTGTAATGTCTTTCCGGTGAATGGTATATGAGCTCTTGATAATGATGCCCTTTCCTCCGTAGCCTTCACATATTCTCTTGTCACCCTCCTGAGAGGAAGAGAGAAATAAAGAACCTTATTAAAAAGAATGTTCTCTTCTGCAATTGCCCTTCTCTCCCATCTCCCCTCCCTGCCCCGATGTCTGGCCATATCTGCTGGATTTTACGCGGGATAACGATAAACAAGTTTCATGCACAGTTCCCTGGTCCTTCACCCCATGAGGCTTCTGGAATGGCCTGTGCTCTCTTTTCAAGGCTTAATGGCATAGTTCCATCTGACTGTGAGTCATTCCAGCCTGCTTTCTTTGAGGCTTTTAGAAGACTGGCTCCAGTTGGGTAGACATGGAGTTCTAAGCCTCCCAGGACATTTTTGTTCCTCTTCTCATAACTGTGATCTGGAGAGTGCGCTTATTTGGAAGAATCTCCAAGGGGTTTCATTACAAAAGAGGATGGGCTCCATCGTCACATTCATTTTTTTGTCTGAAATGTTATCACCAGAGCTAGAGATAACAGGGGAGACATAAGGAAGATTTTCATGATGGAGATTTTCCTTCTGTCTGTTTCTGTCTCTGTCTCTGTCTCTCTCCATCTCTCTCTGTCTCTCTCTGTCTCTCTCTCTCTTTCTGTCTCTCTCTCTCTCTCTCTCTCTCTCTGTCTCTCTCTCTCTCTCTCTCTCTCTCTCTCTCTCTCTCTCTCTCTCCCTCTCTCCCTCTCTCCCTCTTTCCCTCTCTCCCTCTCTCCCTCTCTCCCTCTCTCCCTCTCTCCCTCTCTCCCTCTCTCCCTCCCTCCCTCCCTCTCTCCCTCTCTCTCTCTCTCTCTCTCTCTCTCTCTCTCTCTCTCTCTCTCTCTCTCTCTCTCTCTCTCTCTCTCTCTCTCTCTCTCTCTCTCTCTCTCTCTCTCTCTCTCTCTCTCTCTCTCTCTCTCTCTCTCTCTCTCTCTCTCTCTCTCTCTCTCTCTCTCTTCTCTCTTCTCTCTTCTCTCTTTTCTTTGCTGTCTCTTCTCTCTCTCCCCTTCCTTCTGTTTCTCTCTCTCTCTACCTCAGACATAGCAGAAAGCAACTGGGGCTTTGTCCCAGCACGAAGCGTCCCCATTTCATCTTCCCTGGGTTCACTTGTCATCTCTTTCAATGGCTCTCAAATAAGTGTCAGCAGAGCCCATCTCTCTCCTGGATACCAGGAGCACATTAGCAGCCGCCCATTGGCTATCTCCCTCTGGGTGTGCTCTTACTGTTTCACACTCAACATGCCTAAGAGGAAAATTGGATTCCCTTTCAATCCACCTCTTCCTACTTTCCCTATTGTTTCAGAGAATGTTGTCATCCTCCTACTTACTAAGAAGACAGAGAGAGACATAGAGAGGGAAACAGAGAGAGACAGACACAAACTGAGACAGACAGACACACAGAGAGAGTAGAGACTGAGAGACAGAGAGAACAGAGACAGAGACAGACAGAGAAAACACTGACTCGGCCTCTTGTAAGAACTGTCTCCTAACATGTACTTGGAAAGAAGTTGGGGATCTAGGCAAAGATGCTGGGAGGGCACATTGCAGTCATGAGATGGGGGGAAGGGAAGCTTTTAAGAAGGTCTAGAAGCAGGCCAGAAGAGGAGGAATAGAAAATGTGCAAAAAGGAGTCATCCAAAATAATAACAGGGAGGACAGTAGAAGCTAAATTGTGGAAGGCTTACAGAGGGTGCCAATGATTCTCGGTGTGAGGTTTTCCTCCTGGGTGGTTAAGGGGAACCTTAGCTACAATGCACCCATTTTGGCATTCCCCAAAACTTGGGTAAGATGCCATGATTTTTCCATGTGACTCTCATGCAAAATGTACCAGAGGCTATTGTCACCTTGCTTTCCTTTCCTAGAATAAGTGAGGAGGAACAACGATTACAACCACAACAAATGATAGAGCCCCAAGCAGCCCCACAATCGCCCTCCTGCAGAGTCAATTATAATTTTCATTCTCACCACCCTAGAGAGTACTCTTGTCCTGGGCTGCCCGGGCCAATAGGTTCTGGAGCTGTGGATGTGGATGAGGCTCTGGGTACTCACTCAGCTCCCTGGGCTCATGGAGGCCCACGCACACCCCTCTGTTCCCCGGGCCCAGCCTGCACCTTGATGGCTAGTGGGCAGAGGATCTTCCTGTGTAAAGGAAGGCTATATGGCTCCCTGTCTTATCCTCAGGAGCATCCTGAGGCAGAGACCCAGGGCAATGTGGATGAGGATGCCTCTGGGCAATCCGGCATCTTCCCTGCCTTACAGCATAGATCAGTATTGATGGGTAAGCCTGTCGCCTTGCTGCCCCATGGCTGCTGAGCTCTGTGGCCATTTCAAATTCAATAAAGTGTGGGAGTCATTTTTACCGACTGCCATTAATGATTTGTACTTAGCCCCTTCTCAGAGGCCCGCTTCTCCTCCAAGTCGGAGGGAGGGCAAGGGCTTCGCTTCTTCTGTTCCTTAATCTACTGCTTTGGGAAGTAGGAATGCATCTTTCCAACCAAATGGAGTCTGTGATCGTAGAAAGATGGTTCTGCATGTTAGAGCATCAGCGACCCATGACACAGAAGTACTTAACAAGTCTGTGAGTGTGTTTGTGAGTGTGTATGTATCTGTTGATGTCTGTGTGTTTGTTGGATGTGTGTATGTGTGTTTGTGTGTTTATGTGTTTGTCTATGTGTCTGAGTGTGTGCGTATGTGTGTATGTGTGTGTGTGTCTGTATATGTCTATGTGTGTATGTTGGGAGGGTGTGTGTGTGTGTATGAAGGCAGAATGTGGCACAATGGGTAGAGCTCTGATACTGGGACCAGTTTTCAAATCCTCCCTCTGGCTAGTATTAGCTGTGCAGCCCTATGTATGCAAGGCTCTCAAAACCTTCAAGTGCTACTGAAATGTCTTACAGATAATTGCTGGGATAATAGTTTCCATTTTTAATTTTGCAAAGTATTTTATCTTCGTACCTTAATTATCTTAGGATCCTTTTAACCGCTCTGCAAGGGAGGTGTTCTACGTGCTTTTTATCCCTTTTACAACTAGAGAAACTAAGGCTGAGAGACAACACGTGGCTTCTTGCCCAGGGTCCCCCAGCTAGTAAGTGTTGGAGATGAGATTTCTGAGACCTTTCCTGACTCCAAATCTGCCCTTCTTCTTTTGGATCCCTTGGACTCAGTTGTGAAATTTGTGGACTTTGGTTTCTCTGCCCTCCAGTCTCCACTGGCCCATCCCCCATTTGAATAATCTTCATGATAGCATGTATATCTTGCTCTAAAGCCTTCAGAATGCTTTTCAAATATTTCATTTTATTCTAAGAATCACCCTCAGATGTAGATGTTATTATTGTTCCCATTTTACAAATAAGAAAACTGAGGGAGAGAACAGGCATTTATTAAGCTCCTACTATGTGCCGGCCATTGTACAAAGAGCTTTACACATATTTTTTCTTTTGATTTTTCACAGGCAACCCAAAGAATAGGTACTATTATTACTCCTCTTTTATAACTGAAGAAACTCTGACTGAGAGAGGTTAGATTACACACGAACAGCAAGTGTTTGAAACCAGATTGGAAGCAGGGCTTCCTGACTCTTGGACCAGTGCTCTTTCCAGTGCAACCCAAGCTAGCTGCCTCTTGCTTTCCTCCTGCAAGTGCTCCGTCCCTAGATAGCTAGCCTCTGTCCTTCCTCCCAATGTCTTCCTCTTGGCTATCAACCGAATAGTCTTTAAACTAACCACCCAGATGTCTTTAAAGTCATATTTATTTCATGTTTAATATTTGTATATTTGATCAGCTTTGAGGCCCCCCTACCTGCTTTGTTTTTTGGTAGGCACATTTATGACTAAAATAATACACGTGTTTAAAAAAATAATAATACAGGTGTTGCCCTTGATGTGGAGATTGGGCAAAATCCTATCTCACAAGGACATGAGATCAGAGAAGCAATGGGGAGAGTGCTAGTGGGTGGTCAGCCTTCTGGGTTTCCAAAAGCCTATAGTCGTTCACTGCCCTAAATTTCTTCACTCTCTGTATTCTCTCTCCTGGCTGGGTCCCTCTGTTTCATCTCCCTTCTGTTTCAGCATGGTGAAAACTACTCTCTTTACTTTCAAAAAATGGCCGTTTTTTTCAACAGGTATAATGTTCTTCTGCAGTCATTTTATGTCATTTTTCTCAATGGATATCTCTGATTCCCTTATAACAGAGACCTAATTTTCGGAGTACAGCCTATTTTCAAGGGAATGTTATATATAGACAAATGTGGCATTCAAAAATATTACACTGATAAATGGAACTCGAATGCTGTACGGCATGTGTAGTCTCACCAATGGGGAGAGTCCCTTCAAGAACCCAACCCTTCAACCCATCCTGTGCTACTCTTGTTCATGTCCTTCTCTACATTCAGTATAGAATCTGTTTGTTGTTGTTCAGTTGTTACAGTTGCAGCTTACTCTTGATGATCATTTTTGGCGGTTGTGTTGGCAAGGATACTGGAGTGGTTTGCCATTTCTGTCTCCGGCTCATTTTTACAGATGAGGAAACTGAGGCAAAAAATGGAGTTAATTAACTTGCACAGGGTCATAACTGCTATTAAGTGTCTGAGGCCAGACTTGAACTTGAAAATGAGTCTTCCCGCCTGTAAGCCCAGTATTGTATCCACCGCAGCATCACCTAGCTGCTCCTACGGGTCCATATTTAGCTTATTGGGATCCTCCTTACATTTGTCTATACTGCCTGATTACCAGTGGAACACAGCGAACGGCCTATCAGTTATACCCAATCCCGGCTGTATTATTGACTCTAGTTTTTTTCAAATCAAAAGTTTTTCTGATGAAAGCCTTTGTGTTAATTCTCTTGCCCAGATTCTCATTTATAATGTATTTAAGCTGGGTCATCTCCACCATGCCCAGTTCCAGCGCTCTCTGAGTGAAACTCATCCTGATCCCCTGGACACTAGATAATTGTTTGCCGGCTAGCATCTCTGGAAGAATGTTGACACTAGGAAAGGTAATTATATCAAGAGAACAAAAGCTCTGGTGAAACCTACCGCATGTGCAATGTATATACGAGGCCAGTGCCGTCCTAGGTGACTCAGAGGCTCAGCGCTGGGTTGGCCGCAGAACATTAACATTTTTCATCCACAGCAGCTCTCCGAGACCATTTACTAAGTCTACTGAGTCATAGATGGATCACGATCCCCGGAGGAGATAGAAGTACTCAATTTGACAAGATTACAGACCGTGGAGATATTGAAAAGTATATTTTGGGGGACTGAGGTACAGGTACTGGAAGTTTATGGCATAATCTTGCCACAGGGCAGTCATATTTAATAGATCTTGAAGAGTTATAGCCTAAAAACAAAATTTTAAAAATTCACATCTCAAGGGAACATGTCTCTAATGATACAATTTCAAGCGGCACGACAAGAGGCAAAAGTGTGTGTGCACACATGTGTGCATGTGTATGTGTGCATGTGTGCTGAGCTGTCTAGCGTTCCTCACATCACCTTATACCCCTTAGCTCGGGGATGTTGAAAATTACAGCTGTTTCATTTGCATCCAATGTGGCCACATGGCTGGAGAAATAGCTTTCCTTGGGTGAAGGCAATGGAGGGCTCGGCATGGATGATCTTGAAGGGCCCTTCCAACCATAGCCTTCTCCGATTCAGAGGGCCCAAGCGGGCCTGGACTGGAGGAAAAGGGCAGTTGGAAGCTTCACTAACTTCTGAATCGCCACCATTTTTCATTCGTTTACTTTTTAAATGGGTCAAGGGAATTCTCCACTGACTGAGTGTACTGGCTCCCTACCAGACATCATTATAGCTAAACTTTTTCTTCTCTCCTTTAATGCCTAAGGAGGTGCTTTCTATTCAGTGGACTTGTCTCTGGCTTTATGAGCAAACCACTGAGTAATTTCCGTGGCTCTGCTGTTGTTTTCAGAAACCTGAGTAAAGTTACCGGAGGTGTTCTGATGCCATATAGAAGTGTCAAGAGGTGATTGAAGGGCACCATTTGGAGCATGAATCACTGTTCACTCTGGAGTTTTACAGAGCTTTTCTCTGGCCTCGGGGTTCAACAAAATTAGAGCTTCTTTCCTAAACAGAGATTTTTCTCTCCTAAGTTTCTCCCAAGCTCTGTCCTTCACTGCAGCCCAAAAGCGAATGGTTAGCTTGTTATTGCCAAATTCTTTGTGTATTGCAAAAATCAGGAGGAGATGGGGCTGTGAAATGATAGCACATCATGGGAGGCAGAGAAAAGTAGCCTCATCAACAGATGCTCCTCAGTAATTAACATTCCCAAAGAAGGCAAAGAAAATTAGAGACGATCGGTTTGTGTTTTTAAATAAAACCCCAACATGGCCCTCCCTCTAGAGAAGAATGAGATAGGAAATTCTATTTCTTTATCAACTTTTTCTAATGATGGGCTCACCACCCAAAGTCGACAGAATGTTGCTTTAGATTGGATATTTACAGCCATGTCTGAAAACCCATTTGTCCTCGGGAGACTAGTAATCAGAAAAGCCAATGAGGAAGTCATTAATTTGTGGAATTCCATTGCCAAAGATCAGTGTCTCACCAAGATGGGAAAGAAATGAATTCTTTTACAAGATGCTATTGATGAGCTCTCACAATTGCCATTTTTCAAACCCTTAATCGACACGGTGAGTCGGCTTGATGTTTTCCAGAGCCTTTGTCATAAATAACACCTCACAAAAAGACAAAGCCGAAAAATGAAGAAAGGTTGGAAGAGGTTTCACTTTAAATCTTTCCATTTGTATATTTTGAAAGAGACTTTTTGTATTTTTGATCTTTGCCCAGCTTCTATATGTATGTATGTCTGTGCCCAAGAGGCAAAAACGATATTTGTATTAAACCTAATAAATCGAGGCAACGGGATCTCTTTGTTCTTCAGCCATCCTTCTCACCAAGGGGTTACAGGTAACTTCAGAATACTAAATGTTAGAGTTTCGGTAGTCAGGCACAGGAAGAATGTGAGCCCAACTTACAGATTCACACCCTTGAAATTTTAAGATGGTGTAATCATATTCAGTGTTTTGCTCATGGTAGGAAATTCTTTATAATATATTATTGATTTTCTTCTATCACAAATTTACTTCCCCATAGACAGTTTCTCCCTCCATGGTACTTTCCTCTCAAAAAAATAAGCAAAACAATATTATGTAGCAATAGCAACCCAAACAGTCAGGAAGAATATATTAGACACCTACTGTGTGCCAAGTACTGTGCCAGATGCTAGAGATAGAAAATCAAAAGAGCCACAAAACATAGAAGATTCCACTCGATTTCTTAACAAGGAGAAAGAAAGTATTATTTATCTCATCAATCATCCAGCACCAGCACTGGTCAATGTATTTGGTTAATATACTGGAGTCATCTTCATTTACATTACTATAGCATGTTGCTTTCCCACTTCTATTATCAGAGGATTATAGAGTCATAGATGTCTAGGTGGAAAGGGCCACATAGGACATAAAGGTCTTTCATTTTACAAGTGAGGAAATTGAGGCACAGAGAGAGACTTGTCCAGGGTCACATAGCTAGTAAGTGCTTGGGGTACATTTTGATTTCAGAACATCATGACTCTGAGTCCACAGCCATGTTTACTCTATCAGTTCATATTGAGTCTTGACATGTTTCTCTGAATTCTTCACATTGGTTGTATCTTATCATGCAGTAACACTCTGTGACAATCTTTTTTGAATGTTTGATATATGTCTTATCTTTTATAGTAATAGTTATTTCCCAGTACATCTCCTTATCCCAAACAATGGCACAGAGAAAAGGCAGTTGAGAAAAATCAATGACTTGGATACAACTGACAGAATATATAATATTCTCTACTCGTAATCCCCCACTTCTCTAAAAAGAGAAAGGAAGAATGCTCTCCTCTTGACACCAGAATTGGACATTACATTAAATATGAATGCATTTTTTAGAGTTGTTTTCCTTTGTGGTATGATAGTTGCATATATGATTCTTCTTCCTTCTTTCACTAGAAGGTCTTCAAGCAAAGTCTGCATAATAATTTATCAGGAATGTTTTGAGAGATTCTTTTTTTCATGCCTGAGCTGAATTAGATGTCCTCTGAGCTCCCTGCCAACTCTGTGATTACCTGGTAATAGAAAAGTAGCCAACGAATAGGAATGATTTTCAAAAGAAGAAATGCTAACTATCAACAACTATATGAAAACACTCTCCAAATCAAAAATAGTAAAAGAAATGCAAATTAATTAACTCTGAGACATCTTTTGAAACCCATCAAATTGGTCCGGATGATGGAAATACTTATGGAAATTTCCAAATGGTAGAAATACAAGATAGAAATACTTATGGAAATTTCCAAGTGGTAGAAATACTTATGGAAATTTCCAAATGGTAGAAATGTAAGATGGAAATATTTACTGTTGAATAAACTGTGGGAAGACATCTAAGCTTTTTTTATACTTTGTGTTCATTATAGCACCTTCCTGGGTATGTAGTGGGTGTTCATTTGTTGATTCTTTTAAAATCATGATTTCATTTTATTTTCTAATTAACACACATTTTCCCCCTTCCTCTCACTTCTTTATGACTGAGCAGGGGGGGGAACTCATGGCATAATTTAAAAAGTGTTTTTCTAGTTACATGTAAAATGTATTTTTTGAACATTTGTTTTATAAAAATTTGACTTCCAAATTCCCTTCCTCCCACCTTTCCCTCTCTCACTCTCATTGAAAAGGCAATCAATTTGATATATGTTATACATTTGTAGTCATGCAAAATGTATTTCTATATTAGTCATATTGTAAAAGAAAACACAGACCAAAAAGAATAAAGTTAAAACAAGTTTGCTTTGGTCTGCATTCAGACTCCATCAGTTCTCTCTCTAGAAATGGATAGCGCTTTTTATCATAAATCTTTGAAACTGTCTTGGATAGTTGTTTTGCTGAGAATAACTAAGTCACAGTTGATAAATTGTGTATCACAATGTGTAGAAGATCACAAGTTGTACAATATTGCTGTTACGATGTATAATGTTCTCCTGGTTCTGCTCACTTCACTTTGCCTCAGTTAGTGTAAGTCTTTTCGTGTTTTTCTGAAAGCATCCTACTCTTCAATTCTTTTTTTTTATTCTAGCTTTTTATTTACAAGATATATGCATGGGTAATTTTACAGCATTGACAATTGCCAAGCCTTTTGTTCCAATTTTTCCCCTCCTTCCCCCCCCTCCCCCAGATGGCAGGTTGACTAATATATGTTACATATGTTAAAGTATAATTCAATTCTTTTTAAAATATCTTTTTATTTTTCCAAATGCATGCAAAGATAGTTTTTAACATTCACCTTTGCAAAACCATGTGTTCCAGGTTTTTCTCCCTCCTCTCCTACTCCCTCCCATAGACAGCAAGCAATCCAATGTAGGTTAAACATGTGCAGTTCTTCCAAATGTATTTCCATAGTCATCATGCTACACAAGAAAAAAAAAGCAGATCAAAATGAGAAAGAGAAAAAAGAAGCAACCTAACAACAACAGTAACAAAAAAAGTGAAAATACTCTGCTTTGATCCACATTCAGTCTCCATAGCTCTCTCTCTGGATGCAGATGACTTTCTCCAGCCCATATCTATTGGAATTGACTTGAATAACCCATTGTTGAGAAGAGCCAAGTCCATCACAACTGACCATCACATAATCTTGTTGTTGCTGTGTACAGTGTTCTCTTGGTTCTGCTCACTTCACTCATTATCAGTTCATGTATGTCTTTCCATGCTTTTCTGAAATGTCCCTCCTCACCTCCCATATGTTCTATACTTGAAAAGTTTTTTTACACCTCTTTTAAGCAAAGTATTTCCCCCCCCTTGTGCCTTTCCCTTTACCATTGTCCAAGCAGATCCCTCTTTCTCACCCCTTAAATTTATTATTTTAGATATCATCCCATAATAGTCATCCCTGCTTATGAGTCTTCCTTCTTATTGCCCTAATAGTGGTAATATTAGTGTTATAACTATCTTCTTTCCATGTAGGAATGGAAACAGTTTACGATTTCTTTTATGATTTATGATTTCTCTTTTTAAGCTTCTCTTAGTTTTGTATTTTTGAAAATTACATTTTCTATTCAGTTCTGATCTTTTCATGAGGAATGTTTGGAAGTCCTGCATTTCAGTAAATTTCCTTCTAAAAGCTTATACTTAGTTTTGCTGGGTAGGTGATTCTTGGTTGTAATTCTAGATCTTTGTGTTTTCTAATATATTCCAAGCCCACTAATCTTTTAATAGAGAAGCTGCTAACTATTGTGTTATCCTGATTGTGGCTCCATGATATTTGAATTGTTTCTTTCTGGCTGCTTATAATATTTTCTCCTTGACCTGGGAGCTCTGGAATTTGGCTATGATATGCCTTGGTTGTTTTGAATTTGGATCCTCTTTCAAGAGGTGCTCAGTAGTTTGTTGTTTTTTTTTTTTTTTCAATTTCTATTTTGGTCACTGACTCTAGAATATTTGGGTTGTTTTCTTTGATAATTACTTGAAAGATTACATCTGATCTTTTTTAATCATGGTTTTCAGGCAGTCCAATAATCCTCAAATTATTTCTCCTGGATTGATTTTTCAGATCAGTTGTTTTTTCCAATAAGATAAATTCACATTTTATTCTATTTTTTTCATTCTTTTTACTTTGTTTTATTGTTTCCTGATGTCTCATAGAGTCATCAGCTTTCACTTCCCTGACTCTAATTTTTAAGGAATCACTTTTACTTTGTTCAGTGAGCTTTTATGCTTTCTTTTCCATTTGCCCAGTTCTATTTCTTTTCTTCAGTATCTTTTTCCATTTGATCTATTCTAATTTTTTAAGGTATTGTCTTCGGTATTTTTTGTGCTTCCTTTCTCGAGATGCTGACTCTTTTTTCATGATTTTTTTGCCTCACTGTCATTTCTTTTCTCATTTCCCCCTCTTTCTTATTTGAGTTTTTAAATTTTTTTTTGAGCACTTCCAGGAATTCCTTTTTGGGGCCTGTGACCAATTCAAATGCTTCTTTTAGACTTTGGCTGTTTTGACTTTGTTGTTTTTTCTGAGTTTGTGTTTTGACCTTTACTGTTTCCAAGGTTATAGTCTACGGTCAGGTTCTTTTTGGTGGTTGTTTGCTCATTTTTCTAGCCTATTTCTTGACTTTTAATTTTATGTCAACATTGGGCTCTGCTTTTGGGATAAAGATGATGCTCTCCCAAATTTAGGTTTTTCATGCTGCTGTGGTCAGAGGGTCTGAGGGTCTGCAAGTTTACAGTTCTTCCAAAATAGTATGATCTAAGGAGATGCATGTTCACTGCTTTCCTGGTCTATGCTCTGGTCTGTGAGCAACCACAAGCACTCTTTTTCACCCTGGATCTGTGACTATAGTCCCTGGTCCCCTTCAGCTGTGAACTCTAGCCTGCTGGTGCTTCTCTTTGCCTTTATTTCCAACCCAGGACAATTGATGAGCATTGCAACAGAATCCCATACCCATTACTAGTAAAGAGAATTCTGTAGGGGCAGCTATGTGGTGCAGTGGATAGAGTACCAGCCCTAAATTCAGGAGGACCGGAGTTCAAATCTGGTCTCAGACACTTAACACTTCCTAGCTGTGTGACCCTGGGCAAGTCACTTAACCCCAGCCTCAGGGGGAAGAGAGAGAGAGAGAGAGAGAGAGAGAGAGAGAGAGAGAGAGAGAGAGAGAGAGAGAGAGAGAGAGAGAGAGAGAGAAATTCTGTAATTTCCTTTTGCCCAGTTGTCCAACCTCCTTGCCATCTGTGGGCTGAGGACTCCAAAAGTTGCTCTTGTACAACAGTGAGACAAACCTTTCCTGCTTACCTTCTAAAGTTGTCTTGAGCTGAAAAATCGTCTCACCCCTTCCTTTTGTTGGTTCTGTCATTGCAGAATTAGCTTTGAGAATTAGAATTATATTGAAGTTGTTTGGAGGGGAATTTGAGAGAGCTCAGGAGGCTCCCTATCTTTACTCTGACCCCTTGGTTCTTCTTCTCTTATTGTAACATTATTTGTTGGTTCTTACATTGGCTATTATAAAAATGGAAAAATGGCAGTCCTAAAGAAAAAAGTATTCTAACAACCTCAAAATGCCATGAATCTTTTATATGTTAATAAGACTGTGAATTGGTTCAATCATCCTGGAAAATAATTTGGAATTTTTGGAGGAAGTCTTCCAAACTGTTTATATCCTTTGACTCAGATTCCTTCTTGGGGCTTCTCCCCCCTGGATGTGACTAATAGAATGGTCTCATATATACCAGACTGTTCATAAAGCACTTTTTGTAGTTGTAAAAGCTAGAAACAAATTCTGATCCTGTTCTTTGGGAAAAGGCTTAAAAAACCTCTAGTATGAGTAATAAGATATTTCTGTCATCAAAAATTCAGAGAAACATGGGAAGATTTATCCCAATTGATGATCAGTTAAGGAGACTCTACAATGATTCCTGTTATTAGATGTTGTCTAATGTTCTAGTCCTCCCGCTTTGGGAGGACTCTCTGCCTTCCAATTTGGTGATCTGTATGCTTTGGATAAGAATGCCAACTATAGCACATATACCATTGTCCAATAGGTATCTCAAACTCACCCTGTCCAAAGCTGCTCTTCTTGTTTTTTCTCCCCAGGACCATCCTTTCTTCTCACTTTCCTCATGCCTCAGTGTCCCTCCTCATTTCCCTCACTTCCCGTATCCAATCTCTTGACCAGTCCAATTGATTCTATATCATTTCTCATATCCTCACCATTTCCATTCACAAAGCTACCCACTACCCTTGTTTCTCCATCACCAGTCTTCCCTTTCAGGAATAAATCCTCCACATAATATCACATTGGTATTTCTGAAGCACAGGTCAGATTAGGTTACTTCTCAGTTCAATAAATGACTCTTCTAGCTTCTGGGATCAAATGGAAACTCCCCTGGTTGGCATTCAAAGTCCTTCACATCCTCGTTCCAAACTCTCTCTCCAGACTGATTTTATCTTCGACCCCATCATTTACCCTGCCGTAAGCTGTACTTCTCGATGCCTCTGCACAGGCTGTCCCCAAGGAGCATCAGGATCTCCCTGCTTCTCCAATTTCTCAATGTCCCAGAAGATGCCCATCATGATTCCCTAGCTCTCTCTCATGTACCTTGAACAACGTCATTTCTAACTTGCACATCTCTGGTTCATGTGATTTCTGCTTCTCTTGGTTCACATAAGCTCCTTGGGTGCAGAGACTATTTTAGATCTTTGTGTTTCTGGTGCTGAGTGCAGTGTCTGGAATATCGGTGGAGTCTCATAAATGAATCCTGAACCATGTGAAAATGCTATATCGTGTAGTTTTGCCTATTGATTTCAGAGGAATGTACCATAAGAGGAAGGCATATCTCTGGTTCATGTGATTATAGGGTGTGATTATGGTATCGAAACAAAATCTCTTAGTAAAATACATCTGAATGAATGAGTGAATAAAGTTAGATTTAGTAGACTTTGAAGTAGACCTTGGAAGTCCGCGGGGGTATGCACGTTTGAAATAGAGCAAGGGAGAACCCTCCCCCCGCTTTGCAGGGTGGTGTCAGGCAAACAATGGCAGGAATGTCCAAGATATATTTGGCAGCCTCTAGGAGACGGGAGCTAAAGAAGAAGGGAAGGAGGGCACAATGGTTTGCAAGATGTCTCACAGTTCCTTCTCACAAAATATCAGACAAGGGCATCTTAGATTGCCACAGCCCGCGGAGCCCTTGGAGATTTTCCAGTCCCACCCCCTCATTTTACAGATGAGGAAATCTCTTACTCATGCAGTAATCAACATGTACTCCAATTTTCTCTTTTCTTAGTGTTAGAAAATAGAGCCTTTTCCAGGTTGCTTGCCATTTCTCCAGGCTGAGCTTTTACAGCAATGGAAGAAGAAAGATCTTGGTACTTCAGATGCATGCCGGCTTCTTCGTTCAGAACAAAAAAGAGGAAGAATTATTTCTGTGTAGCGTCCTCTTCGTGGAGGAGAGGAGACGTCCTTGGAAGGTCTGAAGAAGCTACCAAAAGTGGCAAGCCTTTCCAAGGACTCCTTCCAGTTTGGGACAATGTCTCTTCCTTCCTGCTCAATGAGTCATTTCTTAATTTTTATCAACAATAATTTGCTGGAATGGAATCTCTTATTTGGCCTTTATTGCTTGTTATAAGTTACAGCCTATTAATCTGAAAAAAGAGGGCTCAACTCCTATGGGCATGGATCCTGAATAAGCCAAATGGGTTTTCAACAAAGATTGGAATAAATTTTGAGAAGAAACTTCTGGCACTGAGGCAGCAGTGAAGGGCAGTGAATGAATATAACATTGACCAGATAATTCCATATTGGAAGGAGAGAATCAATCAGCTGCTGCCCCAGGTACCTTACTGCTCTAACCTTCTGGGGTCTTTGTTCTATGTTGAGAAGGGATGTGGCATAGTAGAACTGGGTTCAAATATTGTCATGGATGTTAGTTGGGTGGTCTTGGAGAAATTCCAACCTCCCAGCCTCAGTTTCCTTGTGTCTAAGTTGGGGATAGCCCGAGGCCTGATTCCACAGGGTTCTTCTAAAGATCAGATGACATCATAAAACAATTTGCAAATCTTCCATGCTCTATACATAATTATTATCGGCATTATTAATCCTGGTATTATTCTGTGACATTTGGTGACCCCAAAGATACTCTAAATGGCGTCTTATTTTCAGCAGCAGCATTCAAGTCTTTTTTTCTTAATAGCAATCCATATGCATAAATCAGTGACTTTGAAACAGCTGAGAACCCGGTGAGGGAGTGGAGCTGAAAAAAGCTATTTTCAATAATATGGAAACAAATTCAAGGAAATAAGAGCCAGCAAGGTCTGGTTATAGCTTTCCCTTGCAGTGATGCAGATCCCAGCCCTGCCTGGGGGCATCTCATCCTGGCTCCTTCCTTAAGGGCGCAGATGAGGTCCTCAGGAGATAACCACCTAATCCCCTCTTCCTTGGTCATCTTTTTATACCTTTATTCCCCAACACATCCTTTCTTCCATCCAGTGATGCTGCCTTCTTTACTGCCTCTTGAATGAGACCCTCCATATCCCAACTCCAGGTATTTTCCTTGGCTGCTCCCTTTTCCTGGAAGGACTCCCCCTCCTGGTCTCTTTCTCCAGCCTCCTTCAAGTCCCTGAAAAAATCCTACCTTCTATAGGAATTCTAATGTCTTCCCTCAGCCAAGTAAGTCCCTTTTATCCTGTTTATAGCTCTTTGCACACAGTTGTTTGCTTGGGGGCTTCCTCATTAGACAGTGAACACCTTGAGGACAGGGATTGTCTTTTCCCCCTCTTTATATCCTCAGGGCTTCTGGCAGCCACTCCATAAACCATGTTTGTTGATTGACAGATTGATTGTCAGAAAGAATTCCCTACAAAACCAAATGTTTTATTTTATATATATATATATATATATATATATATATATATATATATATATAAATTCAGTTTGGCCCAAGATTCTGACCTGTGTAGACTATGTCAGGTTCTTAGGCAAAGCCCGGCAGCACCTTCAGACCTGACTAAAGCGCACGCTGAAGGGATCTGATTCCCAGCATGAACTTCTGACTGACTCCCACGGGATTTCTTCTGGTGGCTCAGATTGTTGTTCCCAAAGAGGCCTGCTTGCCTGGCTTCTTGCTTGCCTCATCACAGAGGGTTGGAGTTTTCAAAGAGGCCTCCTCTTTGGCAAAAATAGCTTCTGTTTACGTAGGATTCTGGTACCTCAAATGGTCCCTCCTTCTGCTTCTCTCCCCCACAACCAGGTTAGACACTACTAAGCTTTTGGTTAAGGGCACCCAGAGAGGGATTAGTCTGCTCTCTCTCTTTCCTATCCTGAAGAAGGATTGGGGGAAAGAAAGCCCAACCAGAACCCCAGCTTCCCCCTGCCCTTTGTAGCCTTTCAGCTTCATTTCTCTCTCAATTCAAACCTGCTAGGAGAGCAGCACTTTGGCAATAGCCACAGGCAAATGGAACAAAGCCAATCACCTCCACCAAACCTTTCTGGTCTGGCTGGAGGGATGCACTGGCCCATTGGTACGGTCTCCTGCTTAAAAACTTTTAAAGTTTTTAAAACTCAGACTTTCCAATAGTCACTCCACTTGTTATTTAAACCTAGGAGCAACAGATCCCGAGTATTTCTCAAATTTGGGAGCTCTTTTCTCAAGTAAGATACCAACTTAGTACAAAGGGACTCTCTTACTTGGGAAAGAAATGACCAATGGCTCTACCCAATTCCTGCAAGCCTGGCCCCCACACAAGGAAAATGAAACTGATGCTCCTGTGAAAATGAAGCATCACAGATAGGGTGGGTAGTACTTCCTGCCCATCTCCATCCATCGGGCACTCCCTCTCTCTAGGATTGGCTGTAGACACATCTAATCATGTCCATTAACAGTGGGAGGGAGAAGAAGGATTGGAAGCCCATGGATCACGGAGGCCCACTGCACTGGTAATGGCTTTAGGGGGGAGGGCCTTTTGCGTCTGAGAAGTGAGATCACAAGGACCTATGTTTAGTATGTCAGCTAAAAAAATAGGAAACCTTTTATTCAAAAGAAACAGTCTGCAATGGCCCTTCCTTCCTCATCTGGGCTGTCCCCTCGGGACACTCTCCAACTTAGCGCTATTCCTTCCACCTAAATGGCAGCACCTGGAACTAAACACATACCTGCCTCCCCAAAAAGTCTGACCGAGGGCTTCTCACTTTCTTATTCCTGTAAGCTCTCTTAATACTGTCTAGCTCCTTCACCCCCATTTCTTACTGGTGAGTTGCTTTTTTGGACATCATACTTTCTGTCTGTCCTTAAGAAATTTCATAACCAGGCAGGACAAATAGACAAGGGAAATCCCACTTCAAAGAATTGTAGAACTCATAAAGCATCTAGAAGTCAGCCTCCTAAAGCACTCTCAGGCCCTGCATAGACACAATTATAAAATGCTCCTTAAAGACATAAAGAATAAGTGAAGTAATTGGAGGGATAGTCGTTGCTTATGACTGAGTTGAGCCAGTTGAATTAAAACAACAATAGTATCGGGACTCATTTACAGGGTTAGTGTTATACCAGTCACCAAGGGCTGATGGTACTGAGCAAGGCACAATAATAGCCACTCCTTTGGAGGTACAAAAGATTTTTAATATCAATGGAGACAATAAAAAAATATAAGAGTGGGGAACAGAACTCCTAAACCTTGAACTAGATTACAAAGCAGTGATCATCAGAATCCTTTTGTGCTGGTTTAAAAATAAAAAAAGTAGATCTAAGAAACAGGCTAGCCAAGAAGAAATCAGAAAGAATGGAACACCGTAATCCATTATGTATCTAAAATGGCCACATGCTTTGTCCCAGGCATCCCCAAACTGTACATCTACCTCAAGGAGATGAAAGACAGAAAGGTCTGTTGCGTGTACATCAAAATATTGAGAGCAGCACTTTTTGGCAGGTGATGGAGAATCAGGAACAAAGTTGATGCTCATTTGCCGGGGAATGGCTAGATAAGTTGTGGCACATTTATATGATTGAATAATATGTCATAAAAAAGAATAAATATGCATGGAAAGCTATACTCTTGATTGAAAGTGAAGTGAGAAAAACCAAGAAAGTGATATGCAATGGCTATGACACTGAAAATCAAAAAACAATAAATCAATCAAAACACTAACAAAAAAATCAAAACAAAATTATGACCGAACAATCCCCCTAACAATAAATAACAAAAACTACAATCTGAATGACTAAATTTGGCCTCACAGAAGAGCTGGGAAAGCCGCTTCCCTTCCCTTCTCTGCAAAGGTAGGAGACTGGGTGAACGCTGCTGTGAACAATGTCAGTCTCCCGATACTTTGAATGAAACTCTTTTCCTCCTCTTTATTATAAGGAAATGCTTGGTCTCTGGGAGAGGGAAAGGGAAGAAATATACTAGATAGAAAGCGGGAAGTAAAGTTGATAGAAAAATAAAAGAACAACATTTCTATAAAAAAATAAAAAGATACCAGGAAACTCCTTTTAGTATAAATTATCTCTGAGTCCCCATTCTGTATTGGGAGGAAAAGTTTCTATATGGGGAGTTCCTTATTCTAATGAAATCTTAGGTTCAGATTTTTTTGTAAATCACCCTGGTTTGGTTTGGCCAATTTCCTGATTTGTCATGGCTAGCCCCGTGACCAAAGCTCGGTGACATCTCTGAAGTCAAATGATGCAAATCCTCTGCTGCCCTTTCCCATTTGCTGGGAGCCTACTCCCATTGCACCTTGCCTCTCTGTCCTATTGCTAAAGAGATCCACTAGTTTGGAATCCTCTAGGCCTTTTCAATTGCTTGGAGCCAGAGTCTTCCTGTTCTTATACAGGTTTGCCAAGCTAGGCCCAGGTCCTGACTCACTGGATCTCCTGATTCTCTAAAAGTTCTGCAACTCTAAGTGACATCCAGCACCTCCATTTAGCCCAGCTGATTGGAGCTCTGGTCTATGTATGTGTCTCATCATCTACATTTTATACACATGCCAGGGGAGCATCCATTTGAAGGCGACTGTAGGGACCCAAGCCATGGGTGGCCCTTCTCAACTTGGAGATATCTATGAGAGGCAACCTTAACATTCACTTACAAGGTGTGCTGTTCATAACTCATCTTATTTGGGTCTCACAGCAATAATATTCTTCTCATTTTCTCGAGGAAGAACTGAGGCTCAGAGAGGTTGAGGTTTGAATTTCAGTCTCTCAACCCCACGTAGAACATCTCGACCACTATACTGCCCTTCAGAGATCTGCTCTTTTCATCTCACTTCCCAGATTTTACCTTTTTTTATGAGATAAAATAAATGAGATGCAAATACAAATATTTGATGAAATACCTGACAGCAATTCAAGGGAGCTCGGCCCCCCAGCGCTCTGTCTGAAACCTGCTGAGCACCTGGAGGGGGAGCAAAAAAAAAGAAAATCACCTTCCCCTTATCTTGCTCTGGCTTGGCTGAGACGAATGTGTTTGATCTCCATCTTTGGGGAAATGAGTCTTAGTCAGATTCCGAATAAAGATCGCTGTCAGGAAACACTTGTTTTTGACAAGCCCGACCAAGCCCCTCTATTGCCGGCACCCTGACCTCGGGTGGCAGCTGATGAAAAGGACTCAGATAATGACTGCTGCCTAGTTGGCTGATAGAAATCCGAGCCAACACAAAGAAAGCTCCGGCATCGCCTGCTCTCATCTCCAGTGTTGCTGGGAGATGAGAGTGCTGAGACTATTATTAATTGTGTTCGGAAGCGTGTGGGCACCGGAAGGCAACTTGGAAAGCTGACGGCTCCCCAAGCAGCTTCTAATGGGGGAGGACAGATGAGAGTTTAACAGGACATGGTGGATAGAGCCAGCCTTGACCATAAGCCCAAGCAACTGGATAGGAGACATTCTCAGAAAATTCTGATCCAAAAGACTCCCCCCACCCAAGTCAGCCTAGGGGGCTGAAATTCTACTCTTAGAGATGGCTTCCTTTGAATGAAGGAGAGTGTGGCCGAAATCCACCCCCTCTATGGTTGGAGATCAAAGGGGGAGTAAGGATGGGGGAAAGAGGGGGCTTGCTGTAGTGGGCGGAGTATTGGCCTCCAAGTCCAAAAGGCCTGTGTCATGATTCCAGGCAAGGTACTCGCCTTTACTCATCCTGTGTAAAAGGGAATTATAAGAGGATTGACTTCTCGGGGCTGTTGAGAAGTTCAAATGAGATATCTTTAGCGTGCCTTACTAGCTCTTAGCAGAGGCTCTCCAGTGGCCACATGGGGTCTTGAGCGCTTTGGGGGAAAGGCAGTACTGGAGTGTCCAAGGCAGAATCTTGGCTTCCAGCCACCTACATCACAGGATTTCAAGGTAGAAGGGTGCTTGGAGACACAGTAAAGTGTGACTCCCTGAGAAGGAGCGAGGTCAGCCATGGCTGCTGGAGGCATTGAGCTAGTGATAGCAAGGGAGCCTGGTGAGGGGTTTAGGAGCCTTTTATTGGAATGGTGAGCCCATAAAAAAATGAACCACTGAGGTAGAGCAAAGGATCATGGTCAGTAACAGATCCTAAAGAGCTCAGCCAGGAGATAGGATGGACCCATCTGAGCTGAATGTGTCAATAGGGACTGGGAACAGCTCAGGGATGAGGAATGACTAGTCCCACATTTCTAGTCGACCAAACCTAAAAATATCGGCTGAACTGGCAAATCATTCATCCCATGGGCAACTGATGATGTCCTAGAGCCAAAGTGGGTGGAGTTCAGGGACAGATTTTTTGGGGGGGACCTTTGTCTGGCTTATCAGTAATGTTCCCAGGTGGTGATGGAAGAGCCAGAGCAGCAGGCTGCTCCTGATTATAACTGAGCTGGGATGAAGCCCAGCTGGTACTGAGGATTGGCAGTTTCTTACAGGCCTTGGCACCTTTTCTGGCAGCAGTTATACATCAAAGGCACAGAGATGACAGGAAAGGCCCACCAGCTTCAGGACAGGCCCAGACAGTCTTGATGTCCTTGATATCCTAGCAACCTGGGGAGGATACAAAGGTGCCTGTCCCCAGGCTGACTTAGCCAGAACTACAGCCAAGTTCAGAAGCCAAGCTGGGGAGATCATTTAATGGAGTCAGGGGTATGCCTTTGGAAAATAGGATCCTGACCTCAGGGGAGATTGGAGGCCTCTCAGCAGGACCTGCTTCTTGCCTGGCCTGGGCCAACTACCTTGGTTTCCCATCCTGTAGCCCTTATCAGTGGGTCCCTGTGGTGTCATCACCATTCTCCTCTTCTAAGGGCAGGAAAATGTCATTCTGAATGGCTCTAGCCCCCTAGGTCTTGACCTTCATGTTTTTTGAGAGTCTCATTGCTGGGTCTTGACTTCCGTGATTTTAAGGGTTTTATTGCTGGGCCTTAACCTTCCTTGTCTTTTGAGGGTCTCGTTGCTGGGCCTTGACCTCCATGTTTTTTGAGGGTCTTGTTACTCTGGTTGAGGACTTGAACTAGAACATGGAAGCCAAGCCTGACAAAGTGAGAAGAGAGAATAGCCCAGGGATAAAGATATGAGGTCAATGGAAGGCACAAGAATAAGGAAAAGACGTTGAGAACATTGGCTAAGGGCAGAGCCAACTGGGAAGCCATGGCTTGTCTCAACTGCCCAGGGTTCGTACCTGAAATTCCCTGATACTGTGTATGGGAAAGCTGACGTGCCTTGTGGTGTGGGGAGAATTGCCACTAGACATGGCAGGGGAGGTTGTAGGCCCAAGGGTTGGGAGTGTTCTCCTCTGAGCCCTACTTCCTATCCCCAATGAGAGCCTGTAGGCACACTACATGAAATCAGTGTCTTTGGTGGACTTTCCTGTCTTGCTCGGTTTCCCCTCCCCAGTGTTATATTTGTGAATTTGGGGTTTTAACTTTTCCAAGCCTCATCTTAAACGGGCCGTTTTATCCAATTGTTTTTAAAGTTCAACGAACCCAGAGCATCACAGAAGAGTTGGTCCAGTATGTTTCGGGGTTTTGCTCACATATTAGGTTGCTTTATGAAAGGAGACCAATGCAGAGGAGCTTTGGCAGCCCTAATTCAGTTGAGTCTCTGGTCCCATGGATGTGTAACCGTTTGAAGCTGGAGGAAGCCTGTTCTCTTCCTTTGACCATCTGATTCTCCCAATCCCACCGGGAGCTAAGCAGGACAGTGGTTGTCATTCCTAATTTTTTACATGAGGAAAAAGACTCGGCTTAAATGATTTACCCAAAATTGTGCTGCATGATGATATGGCATCCAGAACCTGAACCCAGATCTCCTGACTCCATAGCCTTATTTGTTTGTAAGTAAGCTCCTGGAAGATAAGCACTGTTCCATTTCTGCCTTTGGATTCTGAATATCTAGAGAGGCAGTATGGTACAGTAGGTAGAGAGCTGACTTCAAAAGCAGGAAGAACCAAGTGGCTTCAAGTCCCTCCTCTAACCCAGACTGTCTGTGTGACTGACCAAATCACTTCTCAGTGTTCTAGGCAATTCTCAAAGATGGTGGGGGGCAGGAAGTTGCTATCCCAAGTGCTAGGGATGGGCAGCTAGGTAGCACCATAGTGCACTGAGCCTGGAGTCAGCAATCTTTCTGAGTTCAAATCTGAGCTCAGACACTTACTGACTGTGTGATCCTGGTCAAGTCAGTTCATCCTGTTTGCCTGAGTTCCCTCATTTGTAAAATGAGCTGGAGAAGGAAATGGCGAACCGCTCCTGTATCTTTACCAAGAAAACTACACATGGGCTCATGGAGAGCGGGACATGATTGAAACAACTGAACAACAAAGATTGGTGGGGGTGGGAGTAGGGATTGGATTGAGGTTTAGGATTTCCTCAACCAGACAGCTCCTTGGATGAACTAACGGGACTTATTTTCAGCACTTAACATAGTCCCTGACACATAATAAAGCAATCAAGAAACTTGGATTGAAATTGATTTTGTTCCCTTCTTTCAGGAAAGCCTCCAAATTTGGAGAGGTCTCTATGAAGAGTGGAACCTTCCTTTGCGTGACAGAATTCAAGCGCTTGGCATTTGGGCTAGCATGGAAATGACAGAGAGACTATGAAGGCTGACATCCTTGAATACATTTTGAATGATTCCACGAACACGCTTGCCTGTGAGTATTTCCATTTATTTTCAAGGAATAAGTTTTGCTTTGTTTTGTTTTAAAGTCATCTCCTTGTTCGGGGAGTTGGAACCTTTACGATTCACCCTTTGGTTGGGGGGTTCACTTGTACTGTCTGTGCTCTGAACACGGAACGCAAACATGGCGGCGATCAACCCCCCAAATCTTCGTGACTCGGATTTTCAGGGGGAGGATGCTTTGGGGTTTCTGTTGCCATGGAAACTCAGATTTTTTTTCTTGTAAAGTGTTAAGTGTTTGTATTAAAAATTAGAGTCCGAAAATGGAGTGTACTACCATCATTTCAAGTACTTTTAAAGGCAAGCATATAGCTCCCTTCAGAGCCCGAGCTCTATTTTTAGGGCCTATTTGCATGGTGTGTTGGGAGAGGAAGATTTCCAAACAAGAACATTTTTGTTTAAAAAATATACATACACACATATGTGTGTATACACATATGTGTGTATATATGTATAAATATATACACATGCATACATATATACACATGGTTGTGTGTTAGGATTACTAAGTGAGAACTCAGGTTGTCTGGAGGGTGACAAGGTGAGAATTCAGGTTTTCTGGACAATTACAAGGTGAGAACTCAGGTTGACTTGATAGAGGGGGCAAGCTCATTGGCTGGGGTGGTTCTTCCCAGAAGCCCTTGCATTATCCCACGCCCATTCTCTGGGAGGATAAAAGAGATAGCACTGGGCCCAGAGAGCAGATAGGCCTGGAGAAGGATAAGAGCTGGAGGAGATTCAGAGCCAGGATTCAAGAAGAAAGACTCTGCATTGCATCAGGCTTGACGGGGCTCTCTGCAGGAAGGGAAGTCACTTCTAAGGACAAGAGTTAACAGCAACTGCCTGGAGACAACGGTTCATTACAGGAAGAAGAATCTGTCGGAGAGATTTGAGTAGAAGACACAGCAGATCTCTTCCCAGAGAGAGATCCAGCAGCTTCTGGAGACGATAGCTCGCTACATTTGGCGTCCACACGTGGGGCAAGGACTTTTGCTTATCCTGACAAGAGGAGCTAGACCAGACCTTCGCAATTTGGCGCCCGAACAGGGACAGACACGGTCCTGATTCCAGTGGAAAAGCTTCCGATCTAGATCTCAGTCTCTCTGACCCAGAACCGTGAGTAACGAGGAAACTTTGTTAAAGATTAATTGAGTGTGCTAATAGATAAATAAGGAACTTGTTAAGGGCTAAACCAGCAATATCTTATAGTGAAATGGGGCAAACACCTTCTGTTCAAGGAAAATGTTTAGAGAGCATCATCAAGGTTATGAAAAGCCAAGGATTGATTATAATTTTAGAGGAGATTACTGAACTTTTAAGAACTGTGAAGGTTATATGTCCTTCTTTTTCTCTGGAAGAAGAATTGGATCCAGATGAATGGGAATTAGTAGGAAAGCAATTAGGTGAACACTATAATTCCAGGCCAAACTCAGTTTCCAAAGATACAATTCATACCTACAATTTAATCCAAATGGCTTTAAACAATGTTATTCTAAAGGAAGAGATGAAGGAGCAAAATGGGGAGGTGTCAACTAAACTAGGTGAAAAGGATGAATCAGATAACAATGAAGTTAAGTACAATTCTGAGCAACAGCAACAGGAGCACCTCCCATCTCCTCCCTCAATTAACCCTTCAGAGGTGGAGGAAGAAGGAGGAGGGGAAGAGACAGAAATTCAAACAGAATCTCCTGAGAAGCAGCCTAAGCCTATGACAAGATTAGAAAAAGCATTGGTTAAAGCTAAGAGAGAAGGACAGGATATAAGTGATTTTATACATGCATATCCTGTGATTGAAAATATTGACTCTGTAGGTAAAAAAAAAAAGGAGAAGATATGCACCTTTAGATTTGAATAAAATTAAGGATTTGAAAAAAGGTTGTACCCTTTATGGGGCTACATCAGCTTATGTTAAAATGTTACTAGATGGTTTGTCTTATGAAGTCCTAACCCCGAATGATTGGAAATCCATAGCAAGGATATGCCTGGAACCTGGAGAAAATTTATTATGGCTTTCGAAATTTCATGAATTATGTAAAATTCAAGTCAGATGCAATTTGGAAATAGGAGTTAACACACAATTCACTTTTGAGCACTTAGCTGGTGAAGGTCAGTATGGAGAGAATTCGGAACAGATTAATTATACCATGACAATATATGAGCAAATTGCTAAGGCTGCAATAAAAGCTTGGGGTGTCCTCCCTGGACAGAAAGATCGTGGAGAGGCTTTCACTAAAATAGAGCAAGGTCCCAATGAACCTTTTGCAGATTTTGTGGGACGTTTGCAAACTGCTGTCAAAAGAACTATTGGAGAAAATGCAGCTACAGAAATAATGACCAGACATCTGGCTAAGGAAAATGCCAATGAGATTTGCAAAAGAATTATATGGGGATTAGACAAAGATGCTCCTTTAGAGGAGATCATAAGACGCTGTGCTACAGTGGGAACAAATGCTTTTTACACCCGGACAATGATGAATGTGGAAAGGCAGGGTCCCTCCTGGCAAGGGACTTCTAGAGAAACTCGGCGATGTTTTCAATGTGGAAAAATTGGACATCTAAGAGCTCAGTGTAGATATGGAGATACAGTGAGAAGACAGGGTGAAAGAAGACCCAAAACTCCATGTCCAAAATGTCACAAGGGCCTCCACTGGGCCTCCGAATGTAGATTGACCCAGGGAAATGACAGGTGGGGCCCAGCTTCAGCCCCCCAAGTGGGGCATGATGGCAGCCGAAGTTACATCCAGAGAATTTTAAGACATGATCAATCAGCCAAAAGGCAATCAGATGGAAGAAAGGGATTGAAATTAGGAAAAATAGAGTTGTGTGCAGTAGAGACTACCGAGATACTCCCTGGAGAAGTGAAATCTGTTCCTGTTGAGCCTATGGATCCTTTGCCTCCAGGCACAGTAGGCTTGACCATTTCACCTTCTGAGAGTGCCTACAAAACAGTGTCTATCCATACACTGATGTGGGAGACTGGAGAAAGTGTATCTAATATCCCAGTCACTAACACAGGCAGACAACGTGTGATTTATCAACCAGGAGAAGTAGTAGCATCAGGCTTATTGTTACGGACCCCTAATAAGTAACCTAGTGATAGTCGCCTAGATTTTGACTCCAATGAACAAAATCCAGGAATATATTGGACAGCAGCTGTGACAGCTGACAGACCTATGCTTACTATTTATATAAATGGAATACCATTTGAAGGATTGGTAGACACGGGTGCAGATCGTACAGTTATTAGAAGTGCCAATTGGCCCGGTCACTGGCCAAAGATTAAAGCAGACACCTATATGTCTGGGGTGGGAGGATCAATAGCAGCAGAAGTTAGTGCTAGGCCTTTGAGATGGGTATTTGAAGGAGAAACAGGAGCTTTTACTCCTTTTGTGGTTGAAAAAATCCCCATCAATCTGTGGGGAAGAGACATCTTACAGCAGATAGGATTACAAATAAGCACTTCGGCTTTTTAGGCAGGGCTGCTGTTGAAGGCCTACCTGCACTTTCACCAGTTCCTATTCAGTGGAAGACTGATTCACCAGTGTGGGTAGAACAGTGGCCCTTAAGAAGTGATAAAATTCAGGCCTTATTAGACATAGTGCAAGTACAACTTGACCAAGGACACTTGCGGCCTTCTCTAAGTCCTTGGAATTCCCCAGTATTTGTGGTGAAAAAGAAATCTGGAAAATGGAGGATGTTAACTGATCTAAGAAGAGTAAATGAACAGATGGAAACTATGGGAACTCTTCAGCCTGGACTTCCATCTCCTACTCAGTTGCCAAGAGAATGGCCTCTATGGGTTATAGACATTAAGGATTGTTTCTATTCTATTCCTCTAGATAAGGAGGATATGAAAAGATTTGCTTTTTCAGTGCCTAGTGTTAATTTGGCCGAGCCTTATAAAAGATATGAATGGACAGTTTTGCCACAGGGAATGAAAAACAGCCCTACTATGTGCCAAATGTATGTTGCAGCTGCTCTTGCTCCAGTAAGAAAAGCCTTTCCAAAAGTAATATTGTTACATTATATGGATGATATTTTGGGATGTGCACCTGAGGAACAAATGTTAGAGGCATGTCTACAAAGGACCATGGAAACACTTAAGTACTACAAACTGCATATAGCTACAGAAAAAATTCAAAGACATGCTCCTTTTCAATATTTAGGATATGAAGTATATCCTAAGACACTCACAGTACAAAAGCTTTCTTTAAGAACAGAGAAGTTGAACACCTTAAATGACTTTCAAAAATTAATAGGAGATATCCAATGGATGCGTCCAGTGTTAGGCTTAACTACCAATCAACTACAACCTCTATATGACATTTTAAGGGGAGACAGTGCTTTAAATTCACCACGCCAGCTTACAAAAGAAGCACAAAAGGCTTTGAGAGAAGTTGAACTGGCTTTATCCAATGTGGTTGAAAGAGTCACTCAAAAACCCTTGGAAATATCAGTTTTTGCTACAAAAGAGGCACCCACAGCAGTCCTTCACCAAGGAGACAGTGTGATTGAGTGGGTGAACCTCCCAGCACAACCAGAACAAAGCCTTACACCTTACCCAGTGCTTGTGGCTAGGATTTTATTAAAGGCTATTAAGAGAGTAACACGATTATCTGGAGTAAGTCCTGAAAAAATATACACATTCTATACTAACGCACAAATTAATGTATGCTGTGAGACCATCCCAGAATGGCAAATTTTATTGGCCACCGCTCCAAATTTTGCACATGGATCTCCATTAAAGATAACCCGGCTACTACATAATTGGCGGTGGATTTTTGAAGAAAAGGTTTCTAAGGTTCCTCTTAAAGGACCAACAATCTTTACAGATGCCTCCAAAGAAAATATTTGTGCCATATACTCTCATGATTTAACTATAAAGAGAGTAATCAGGACTCCTTTTCAATCCACTCAACAGAATGAATTATTTGCTATCATGCTAGCTCTCACTTATTACCCAGGAGACGTAAATATAATTACTGATTCAGCCTATTCAGTAGCTGTAGTACAAAGAATTGCCACAGCCCAAATAAAATTTGCAGCCTCCAATATTTATCAGCTCTTTAAGGAACTTCAAGAGCAAGTGAGAAAACATCCAGGCAAGATTTATATCTTGCATGTCCACTCACATAGTGGACTTCCAGGTCCCATTTTTGATGGAAATTCAAAGGCAGATAGCCTTCTAACCATGTTAGCCAGTAGTCCTTTATTTCAGGAAGCACAAGAATCTCATTCTAAATATCATCAGGCTGCTCGAGCTTTACGTTTACAATTTGGAATCACAAGAGAGGAAGCTAGGGGCATAGTAAAAAGCTGTACAGCTTGTCTTCCTTTCCATGCTCCTACACTCCCTCCAGGGAAGAATCCTCGTGGTTTGAGACCCAATGAAATCTGGCAAATGGATGTGACCCATTATAAATCTTTTGGTCGTCTATCTTTTATCCATGTAGTGGTAGACACCTTTTCAGGATTCACATTTGCAATGCCAGCAGCAAAAGAGACAGCCCGAGTGGTCACTGAATTCCTTATACAAGCTTTTGCAATTATGGGTGTGCCACAAGCAATAAAAACAGACAATGGACCTGCATATACGTCCAAACATTTTACACACTTTTGTGCACAGTATAAGATTTTACATACCACGGGCATACCCTTTAATCCTCAAGGGCAGGCAATAGTAGAGAGAAGAAACAGAGATATTAAGACACTCCTCCAAAAACAAAAGAAAGGGGGAGCCACAGGTAGCCCTAGGGAACTTCTAAATTTAGTTCTCTATACCATTAATTTTCTAATTTTTGACAAAGATGCACTGGCTCCAGCAGACAGGTTTTATAACCCACCAGAAGGGCAGTGTCCAGTGAGAGCATCTCCACTGTCCTTAGATAATCGCCAGGTGATGTGGAGAGATCCAGAAAGTGGTGAATGGAAGGGACCAGATAGGTTAACTGCCTGGGGGAGAGGGTTTGCTTGTATTTCTTCAGCAGGAGAAGGAATCAGATGGGTGCCAACGAGTCATATTCGCCTTGTCCATCAGAGAGAGACAGAAAAAGAGAAAGATCTCAAAATAAAGGAGAAGATCTAAGAAACATCTGACACTGAAAGAGCCATTGGACTTCCTCACACAAGATGAGACTAATGGACAATGGACTTATGGACATTTATAAATTTTCAATTTATGATTATGTTATATACTTCTAGCATGTGTTATGTTACTATGTTACTATGTGCTTATGTAATTCATGTAATTATCTGTAATACTTCCCATATTGATGGATTTATGTTTCAAGGTCATTTATGTAATTATCTGTAATACTTCCCATATTGATGGATTTATGTTTCAAGGTCATGACTGTCCTATGTTCTAAATCAAAAGAAAGGGGGAGATGTTAGGATTACTAAGTGAGAACTCAGGTTGTCTGGAGGGTGACAAGGTGAGAATTCAGGTTTTCTGGACAATTACAAGGTGAGAACTCAGGTTGACTTGATAGAGGGGGCAAGCTCATTGGCTGGGGTGGTTCTTCCCAGAAGCCCTTGCATTATCCCACGCCCATTCTCTGGGAGGATAAAAGAGATAGCACTGGGCCCAGAGAGCAGATAGGCCTGGAGAAGGATAAGAGCTGGAGGAGATTCAGAGCCAGGATTCAAGAAGAAAGACTCTGCATTGCATCAGGCTTGACGGGGCTCTCTGCAGGAAGGGAAGTCACTTCTAAGGACAAGAGTTAACAGCAACTGCCTGGAGACAACGGTTCATTACAGGAAGAAGAATCTGTCGGAGAGATTTGAGTAGAAGACACAGCAGATCTCTTCCCAGAGAGAGATCCAGCAGCTTCTGGAGACGATAGCTCGCTACAGTTGTGTGTATGTGCGTGCGTGTGGAAGTTTCCATTAAAAAGTAGCACTATGTGTAAAAAGTCTGTGGAGTTCAAGCCCATCCACATAAGCACAAGTAATGGACACACTGACTGAGGGGGTTATGGTAGGGCACTCGTGTTGCTCCTCAGAGGAAATCTCTGGTGGTAATCAGCTTGAGACTTAAACCTTAAGAATCAGAGGACTTGGCTGTGACAACTAGTCAGGTGACCATGCTCGATCATAAGATCTAGGAGCCTGTTTCTTCATCTGGTCAAAGTCACGTCATAATCTCAGTCCGCAAACAAAAGAGATTGCTGGGGGAATATGTGGAAAGGTGAAAGGCAAGGGAAGAATACTGTGCCAAGATAATGAACCCTTCCTTGAGGATTCCATCTGGACCAAAAAGCCGAGGCTCTATTTGCTTGGGGCACGATTGTCCTGTGGCAGTAGTGGTAGCCAGGAGGATTTTGCTAGGTTTGCCCATGACTCTTGGCAGGATGTCAGTATCTTTCTACGACCATTTCAGCTGCTCTTAATAAACCCAAACTCCTTATTTGAAAAACTGGGCAGTTGCTTATAGACAGTCCAAAAGAGATTTTGAAACAGCTGCCAAAAGGCTTCCATGGACCGCATGTTCTTGTGTTTATAAGCCAGTCCAATGGATGGAGCGCTGAGCCAGTCCAATGGATGGAGCGCTGAGCTGGGAGTCAAGAAAAGCTGGGTTCCCATTCTACCTCTGATATGTCTTACCTGTGTGATTCTTGGCAAGCATGGAAGGAAGGAAGGAAGGAAGGAAGGAAGGAAGATAGGGAGAGAGAGGAATGGAAGGAAGGAAGGAAGGAAGGAAGGAAGGAAGGAAGGAAGGAAGGAAGGAAGGAAGGAAGGAAGATAGGGAGAGAGAGGAATGGAAGGAAGGAAGGAAAGAAGGGAGGGAAGAGAAAGGAAGAAAAAAGGAAGAATGGAAGGAAATAAGGAAAAAAGAAGAATAGGAAAAAGAGAGGGAGGTAGGAAAAGGAAGCAAGCAAGAAAGGAAATGTTGAAAGGGGATAAGTGGTAAAGAAAACAACCTCTTGGAGGCTGCTGTTGAATCTTGCCAGGCTCTACGATGACCTGGTTTTTCACTACAAAGCTTGTCTTTTTTTTTTTTTGAGAAATCAGCTCTCTTTCATGAAGGTTTGTTTTTATTGTGTTTTGGGAGAGAGAAGATTTGGGATAACAAATCTCTTTCCCCAGGATCTCTACTAAGGGGAGGTTGTTTCCATATTTTTGCCTGCCATGTTTTCATCTCCACATCCATTCCACATAATTTCAATTTCTTCTTTATCAATATATTGTTATAGGGAAGCAGTCATAATCTGTGGAAGAATCAGTGAAAGAAATTTGGGAGACTGAGGAAGATCTAAGAAAACAGATTTGGTTTAAAGCCTAAGCCCCTTTGAGGAGACTTTCTCTTTCTCCCTCTCATTTTCTTTTGTTTACTCTTCACATGTACATTTATCTTTCTGGTGTTCTTTCACATGGGCTTTTATCTTCTCTTGTTTTAATCTCTGTCTTTTTAAAATCAAAAATTATATTTTAATCAAAATGATCTCATTTCCTTCCTCTTTACAATGTATGTTTCTGTTAGAATATCTTTGTAGCACCTGAAAGTAAGCTGTTATCTTTCAGAAGAATCAGAGACCCAGTATAAAGATGTGTGATAGGTGTTCAATAAATATTTGTTGATTACTCAGTGAACAAGTCAAGGCTGGCTACTGATGATCTTATTGTGTGGCATTTGAGAAAGCAGGGACAAAGTAGTAAGAACTGTTTTACTGGGAAAATGACTTTTTGTAAACTGGCTATACCCTTTGACTCAATGATCCCAATCCCAAACATACACCCCACAAGGACAAGGAGATCAAGAAAGGACTCGTGGACAAGGTATCCAAAGTCTTAGTGCAGTTCTTAAGGTTTAATGGCTTCTGCTGCTCCAAGTACCGACTCTAAACAAATTCCATCATTTATATATATATATATATATATATATATATATATATATATATATATATATATAGAGAGAGAGAGAGAGAGAGAGAGAGAGAGATTGCTAGGTTGCTTGGTCTATATTTATTTGCATGTAGTTTCCCTCATCAGACTTCTTGAAGCTTCTTGAAGGCACAGACTTTGTCTTGCCCCTTTTGGTATCTTCAGCACTTAGCACAGTAGCTGTACCTGGTATATAATATTAATTTATTGATTGACACCTTATATACCAGTATAGCATTTGTAATACTTTTGTGCTGGTAAAAGAGAGAGAGAGAGAGAGAGAGAGAGAGAGAGAGAGAGAGAGAGAGAGAGAGAGAGAGAGAGAGAGAGAGAGAGAGAGAGAGAGAGATTGCTAGGTTGCTTGGTCTATATTTATTTGCATGTAGTTTCCCTCATCAGACTTCTTGAAGCTTCTTGAAGGCACAGACTTTGTCTTGCCCCTTTTGGTATCTTCAGCACTTAGCACAGTAGCTGTACCTGGTATATAATATTAATTTATTGATTGACACCTTATATACCAGTATAGCATTTGTAATACTTTTGTGCTGGTAAAAGAGAGAGAGAGAGAGAGAGAGAGAGAGAGAGAGAGAGAGAGAGAGAGAGAGAGAGAGAGAGAGAGAGAGAGAGAGAAACCAAGGGGAATGAACAAATCCTGATTTGAGAATATTGCAGGATGAAGTAAGCAGGTGAATGGCTCAGTGGTTAGATAGATTCCTGGCCTGGAGTCCAGAAAACTCATCTTTCTTAATGTGACCTCAGACACTTACTGTGTGGACCTGGGAAAGTAACTTAATCCTGTTCACCTCAATTTACAGTGAACTCAGGAAGGAAATGGCATACCACTCTAGTATCTTTGCTAAGAAACCTCCATGTGGAGTCATAGAATCGAACACAAATAACTGAACAACAAGAAAATGAGCAAAAAACAAGCTACACAATGACTAGAACAATTGGAATGAAAACAACACTTAAAAGGCAGCTTAAATGCTAATCAAATGCAAAGACCAAATTTGGTCTAAGAAAAGAGATCTCCTTTCTTCTTTGCTTAGAGAGTTTGGGTACATTATAGGTGCAGAGTGTCTTATCTGTCTTCAGATATGGTTGCTTTGTCGGTCAATCTTGCTTAACTTTTTCATTCTCACAATGATGATGTGCTCAATGTGAGAGGAGAATTGGAGTGGGAAGAGGGAGAGGAAAGCCAATATCAACAAATGTTTGTCATGCTAAAACAAAAGAGATCAATGAGCCATTTTTGAAATGGCTCTCTTATCCACTGAAGATGAAGCAGTAGCAATTGTGTGTATCACAACATTAGCAAAAAAAAAAAATACAGGGCTTGCTCTGGCTTTTTATTCTGGCCTGCCTCTGATACTTACTGAATATATGATTCTAGGCAAGTCATGTAATTTACCAGGACAAAAGGGAGTTGCTGGCCTGCATTGGTAGAGAGAGTTTCTTCCCTAGGAGTTCTCTAAAATAACAGGTCTGATTCCTCTCCTTGTTCTTCATTAGGCCTCTACAAGGGCATTTGGCCTTTCTGGTTTACTACGGAGATGGAACGCCCCTTTAGAAATCTAAAGTAACAGCACCATTTTGAAGTTTTCAATTCTATCTTGCTGTTATTGAGTTTCAGCTGATTGTGCAGGTCAAGGCTTCTTGCCATTTGATGGCTGGGAACTTCTAGAAAGAGGAAGCTGGGACTTGTAGCTTCTTGGCAGTGCTCAGTCCCAGTGTGACCTGGGCCAGAATCCTCCTTCCTGGGCTTCCACTTGGTCTTGGTGGCCTTGAAGGTGCCTTCCAGCTGTAGATATTCTGTGATCTAGTCCTGTGGCTGCCTCCAGTGCAGTCAGTAGTAGAGAGCAGCCTAGAGAGGAGGTCTGTGATTAATCTCTTGTTAGATGATGAAAAATGTTGTTTATTAATGTGTGTGTTTTATGATGCCTGAAATTTGGGTGCCTTTTGGTTAGGTTCCCAGGGTATTGTTTCCACTTTGAAAGCAGTTTGCACTTCTGTCTCTGTTACTCAGTGATGAATTGAAGTTGATTTCTTTCTCCTCTTATTGACTTTTCTCAGACAGGGGCATTAATTTTGTTTGGCTCGGCCCTAGGGAAGCAGTACATTGAGGAAATGCTATGGCTGAAGTGACCAACTCTGTGTATGTGTTGATGGTGGGGGGAGGCTGCTGAGTACAGTAGAAAATGGGGGAGATTGTAGGGGCTTCAGAGAGAGACAGCCTGAGACAGTGGATAGAGCATTGGGACTTGGAATCAGGAAAACTCGCTTTCAAATCTTGCCTCAGACCCTTACTAGCTGGAAGAGACTCAGGGCAAATCACTTTACCCTTTTCAGTGTCGGGTTCTGGATCTGTAAAATGGATGTAATAATACTAGTAAGACCTACCTTCCAAGGTTGATGTGAAACTCAAATGGAAAGTGCTTTACAAATCTCAGCTATTATTGTTGGGGAAACTGTTCACAATGATGAGAACCCGTTCAGTTTGTGTTTAAGGGCACATGGGGCCAACAAGGAGGGCGTCTCTTGGTTGTAGTTTTATCACAATCGGGACTGTGAAGGGAGGGGAAACAGCAAGCCTTTCAGAGAACCACATCCTCCAGGATGGTGCCAGAGGGGAAGAGATACAGGAGAGCCAGACACACCTGCGGAGATTTGGCGGGGTGAGGACTGCTTCTTCTGAACTGTTCCAGGTACGGATAGAGACAGAAAGCAAAGAGGTGGCTCAGATTTTCTGCGAGGGCAGCAAGGTCTTCAAAGAAAAGGCCAGTATACCGAGTCTGAACTCAGGACATTGGGAGAAGGCCATGGCTTCCAAAGAAGAGGTACTTAGCCTGCTTTTGTGTGTGTTCAGGCTTGAGGACTCCCATGCTACACATTTGTTTTATCTGAGAATTAAATTCTATATATTAACAAAAAGGAAGAGTTTTTCCTTGGAAAAGGAAAGGCAAGATAGGCAATGGGAGGTCAAGGAGAGAGTAGTAAACTGAGAGGCAAATGATTGGGAAAGTGCTCTGAAAACTTAGAGGATTCTCTTTGTGGCCTCTGCGACAACACGTTACACCCATTCCTATACATTTAGACAGCAGAGCTACCAAACGCTGTTCTAATGTTTTCGGGAAAAAGGAGGTAATAGTTTCCCTGGATCCTGCTCTGTCAGAGCAGCCTAAGAACTGCAAGTGGTGTCAGAGGCCCCATCCTTCTATTTCACCCAATATTTCAAAGGGAGTCATCATCACAGGAAGCATTACAACTCATGTCCTTAGTCCACATTAATGCTCATTACATGAACATCATGTTTGTTTGTTTTGGGGCACCACAATTTCAGAAGGACATTGATTTTTTTCTCAATCGTATTTTATTTTTCTAAGTACATATCAAGGTTGTTTTCAACATTCATTTTTGTAAGATTTTGAGTTCTAATTTTTCCCTCCCTCTCTTACTTCCCTCCTCCCCAAGACAGCAAGCAATCTGATACAGGTTAGTCATAAATAGTTATTTTAAACATATCTCTCTATTTTTCATGTTGTGAAAGAAAAATCAGAACAAAAGGGAAAAACCACAAGAAAGAAAAAGAAGACAAGCAAACAAAAACCACATGAAAGTACTATGCCCTCTCTGTGGATGCAGATGGCATTTTCCATCCCGAGTCTGTTGGAATTGTCTTGCATTTGCTGCATTGCCGAGAAGGGCCGAGTCCATCACAGTTGGTCACCACGTGATCCTGCTGTCACTTTTTACAATGTTCTCTTGGTTCTGTTCCTTTCACTCGACATCAGTTAATGTAATTCAAGGTTTTTCTGAAACTGGCCTGCTTGCCAACAGAAGGATATTGATAAACTACTGTGTGTCCATGGTATGGCAGCTAGAATCCTGAAGGGACTTCGGGTGAACTGGGATTGTTTTACCATCAAAAAGGAAATTTGGGGGAGAACCAAGAGCCGTTTTCAAGCATTTAAAGGGCTGTTTTATGGGGAAAATTGAAGCTAGATTATTATTTTTGGACAGAGAGCAAAACCTGGAGCAGCATTAGGGGCTGGGATTGTATACTGTTTCATTGAGGCTCTCTGTCCACGGGAGCCATCCCATCAAGGAATGAGTCAGTGGGCTGCCTCCACAGCAACAGTGGCGGGTTCCTCCTCCTGGGAGATCTTTGGTCAAAGGATCAATGACTAGTCATGGGGGTTGTTGGAAGAAAGGTCCTCGGGCAACTCTGGGTTAAAGTCTGAGGTCCCAACTCTCAGACATGGGGAAGTGCTTCAGTGAGCAGCAGTCTATTGTAGTGTTTGCTGTAGAGTGAGCTTGACAGTTAACAAGCTCCTTCATGTCTTGCTTCTGACATACTGGCTGTGCAACCCCAAACCAGTCCCTTTACCTCTCCATGGCCCTGGGCATCTCCTTAAGGAGAGAGGATATAGGTGAGCTACTCATTTACCAGGAAGAAGGAGTTTCCATCCTAGGAGTCCCTTCTCAGCCATGATTATCTTGTGCACCAGGCTTCCTTGCCACTGCCTGGTATTAAGGACCAATAACGGACATGGTAGGAAATGACCCCTTTCTAGTTTATCCAGGACCTTGGCTGAGGGGCGCAGCTGAGGAAGGGTTCTTTGTCAACATGGGATGATGCCTCATGTGACCCACAGCTTATCTCGTCAAAGGATGGCATGAGCTTCAGACTGGTACCTGGGACTCTCTGTGCATGATGTTTGACATTCCAGATCCATGGACCTGTCCATAAGAGGCAGCAGGTTATGAGCGGTATCGTAGCATCCTGGAAGTTCCACGTTGGAGGCTTAGGTCAAAGGATCTCAGCTCTAGAACTGGAAGGGACCATGGAGGACAGCTGGCTCAATCCACTTATTTTACAGAGATGAAAACTGAAACCCAAAGAGAGAAAGTGATTTGTCTTTGATTATCAAGGCAGTAGATGACAGAGCAAAGGCTTATAGCCAGGTCCTCTGACTCCCAAACTGGTACCATGATTCTTGGCTGTCCCCTTTGATGAGCTTTGTGGAATGGCTCATATGTTAAAGATCGGGACGTCTCTCTGGGGCAAATGTATCCATCCGGTCTCAGCCCAGCAAAGGAGAGGGTTTGCTTCGTGAGCTCTGATGACCTTGAATGCCTGAAGGAAGCACCAGAGCTAGTTCAGAGCAGCAAGAAGCCTGTTTTCTCATGACCAGATCAGCACAGGCTTCAGGCCCAGCAGTCCCCCCAGAGCTGCCATAGCTGGTGACGTTTTGTCCGTTGCACATTAAAACTCCAAGTTAGTTCCAGGTGATGGAAAGGACATTTCACTCAGTGCTGCCAGGTAGCTGCAGCAGCTCCTGAATCCCCAGCAAAGCTGGCTGCTGCTGTTTGTGGTGTCTGAACAGGGCAGGATCTGAACTGTGGGCAAGGCTCATCTGGAGAGAGCACTAGGCCAGCCTTAGTGTGACCAGCTCAGATCAGGCTAGCCCACTGTGACTCTCCTTGCCCCTTCCAACACATGCATTTGACAGAGAAGTCAACTGATGCCCAGGGAGGTGGCCCAGCTTACTGAAGATTGCACAGCAGGCTAACAACATATCTGTCAGTAAGAATCTGGCCGCCATATTGCCTGATTTTAAGGCCTTCGGTTATATCTCAAAGAGGTAAATTCTGGGGGCATGCCATTGGGCAGGAGAGATCTGATGAAAGAGAAAATCCTGAAATGACCCAGAGTCTCTGAGTTTTCAGTTTTAATGCAACAGGCATTTGTTAAAAATCTCCTATGTTGCAAGACCTGAGCTAAATGAACTCTGAGGACGCAAGGAAAATAGTGCTCTCAAGGAGCTTCCTTTCTACTAGAAAGGAACAGGAGGTAACAGTCATTGCAATCCTAGTTCTCTTTTTTTTTCCCAGAGCAGTAACTAGCAAGGGGAGGTCAGACCTTTGGACCAGGGCACTGAAATAGGGTAAAAAAAACATGGCCTCTCTGCTTCTTTTGTCATGGCTCCCTGCCATCCTATCTAGGCACAAGCTCACCTCTCTGCAGGCTGGCTCAGCCTCCTCCCATCTCCATAGATAGATTAGTCTCTGTGCCTTTGCCTCCATCTCCCCATCCCAGATGAATTTGCCCCATATGCCAGCGTTCCTAGATAGAAAATGTCATGGCCTTTCCTTCCTTCCCCTCTAGATTTTCTCTGTTCTTAGTTTAAAAAGAAAGAGACAGAGACAGAGACAGACAGAGATGGACAGACAGAGACAGATGGAGATAGACTGAAGGCCTTAAAATCAAGCAATATGGTGGCCAGAGAGACAGAGACAGAAACAGACAGACAGAGGGAGGAAGGGAGGAAGAGAAGGAGAAAGGGAAGGAGGGAGGAAGAGAGAGAGAGAAAATGAGAATGAGAATGCTCCCAGGTGATGAATGTCGTCAGGTTTGGAACAATCTAGCAACTCAGGATTAATGGTCCTTGCAATTGAAATCCTGGAGGGGCTAGTCCTGGATCCCACTGCCACTTCCTTTGCGTGCTGCCCTGCTTGTCTATAGACAGATTTGTGGAGAAGCCGGAAGATCAGCCACTCTCCTGTGTCCCCCACCCTGCTATTTCAAAGCAGCAAAGAGCCAGGCTTCAGCCAGTCTAGGGGCTAATTTGAAAGTCTAATAAGGAAATTTGGGCAGATGAATACCAAGTGGAAGGAGATGTCGCTCTAGCTGAGTGCTCCAACGAATTAAAAGTTGATGGGAAATCACTGGGCTTCAGGGATGGGAAAAGAGACGGATTAGTGCATGAGGCAAGGATCAATATTGAAGGGATAAAATAATTGAATTAGCAGATCTCTAGGACAAATATGCCTAAGGTAATGATCGGTGGCTGAACTCCAGACTGACACTTGCCAGGGAAACCGGGGCTTAGAGAAGCCAGGGAGAAAGGTAAACAGGTGTCTTTGAGCACTGCCCACCAAGGTGGGCTGGAGGGAGTTATCTGGTCCATTTCACTCCAGCACCAGTGCCAGCAGAGGGGCAGAAGCCACGGAGACTGGGCTACTTTGCTCGCTGTCCATGGTACGAGTCGGTGGAACTTGCCTAAGCCTTTGGAAAGGGCAGCGTCTTTCAAGGACCCTTGCCTCCTACCACGAACTTCAGCAGGGAATCGTCTCATCTTGGAAACTAGAGCGAGAGAATGGTGTCTGCCGAGGATGAGCAGGTAAGTAGATCCCACCTAGAGGAACGAATTTATCTCCAACCTAATGATCTGTTGGTTTAATGGACGATGATTTCCTTATAGGTTTTAGATGAGTTTCGGAAACACATTCTCCAAGCATATGGTTCGATCTGGGGACAGAAGAGTAAAGGCAAGAACATTATTTAGCCAGGTTCGATAAATGTTCTCTAGTTGTTGACTAGTTTTTATTTTTACATCCATCCCACAAACTTTTCTTAAGACGTCAAACATCAGGAGATGGGCATGAAAATAAGAGCTGCTCCTTGTCCTCAAGGGGAGCAGTCTCTGACAAGATTTTACCTTGACTTCTGGATCAAATGAATTAATTTGAACTTGGGCAAAAGATTCTTGGCAGTAACATGAAATGATCACTGGAAGACTGGTCAGTAAGTGTCCTAATGATCAGGTGCTGCGCACACGTCATGATTTTCAGCCTAGTCTGCTCCCAGCTCAGGGCTCCGTTAAGGTCCTCGAAGGCTTTGGCTGGACCCACTCAGAGCCTGGCAGAGCTGGGAGGCATTTTCTAGATCAGCTAGTCTTCATACTTCCTACTCTCATGGTTGTTCTAAACAATTATGTTCAGATATTTTCAGTCATGTCTGACACTTAGTGGCTCCATTTGGGATTTTCTTGGCAGAGATACTAGAGTGGTTGACCATTTCCTTCTCTAGCTCTTTCTACAGGTGAGGAAACTGAGGCAAACAGGGTTAAATGAATTGCTTGGGGTTACACAGCTAGGAAGTGTCTGAGGCCACATTTGAACTCGAGATGAATCTTCTGATTTCAGGTCCAGCACTCTATCCACTCTGCCATCTAGCTGTTCTACCCCCATAGTACAGAAAAGTAAACTGAGTGTTAACAGAAAGTCCAGAGTATCAAATGGATTTAATTGAAGTGAGTGTCCTGGGCACTTCCTGACCTCAGGAGGCTGGCCCATGCCAGCTTCAGCTCTCCATCTAAGCCACGCTCTTCTCCATCCTTTCTAGTGGTCTATTTGAGTCAATGCTGAAGGATGATAACAAAGAAAATGGGGGTGATGACAATGTCTGTCCTGCAAGATTTGATTTCAGGACCAAGAACTTGGCAGCCCAGTAGAACTTTTAAAAGAAAAAGGCTCCTGGAGTGCTCTTTTCTTCAGGATAAGGGAGGCTCCTCTTGTCTCTCTGTGGAAGCCCTTTGGCAATGAAGAGGGGTCCCCCAAACTCTGAAAATCCTTGAAAGAGAAAATCTCCTTCAACTCTGCCTCAATAAGGGACCTTGCCCCAAGGGACAGTTTCACCCTTCTTATCTGGGTGGGGTCAGCTCAGTCCAGAAACTCATTTAATTCAATTCAAATTCTAGCTCAAGCTGAAACTCAGCCAGGAGCCAACTTGGGACTCCACCTACAGGCCTTTTTCAGCTAAATCTCTCATTATAAAAGAGCCAAACTAAAACCCTCTCTTTGCAGAGGTTCCAAACATATCAGCTCCATGCTTGGCATCCCAAGGAGCCTCTTCCCACTGGAATACTCTTTCCAGTGCCATCCTCTCTTTACCCTCACCTATCTCCCTAACCAGACTTTATGCCTCTCTATCAGGATTTCTAACCTTACTTCCAATCCCCATAATAAACCCTTTTTTCAATCTAGATTTTTGGGTCTGTAAATTCTTTTACAGAGAACCTCTGCGCTGCCAGAAGAGAGTCCCCAAAACTCCCTACCTTTGCGCCGAATCCCAAGGAGTTGCAGGGGAGTCAAACCTCTCCATTTGGTTCCCTGTAGCCCGAACCTGCCATTAGACCTTATCATTTAACTCCCTGACCACCAGAAACCCTCATTTCATTTTGATTCCCCAAATCTAAATCTCAGCAGCATCAAAGGTTCAACTTTGCAAAAGAGTAATTTGCTTTCTGCCTTTGCTTTCTTCCTCTGGTAATCCAAATCGCCCTTAATTCTAAATTCAGTATGTATACATATGTTGGACCTGCCATCTCGGGGAGGGGGTGGGGGGAAGAAGGAGAAAATTTGAAACACGAGGTTTTCTGCAAGGGGCAATGTTGAAAAATTCCCCATGCATATGTGTTGTAAATAAAAAGCTTTTATAAAAACAATTAAATTCAGAAATGCCACCCTGGAATCCTAAGTTTGGGAGACTATGCTAGTTCAAACAACCTTGACACCCCCCACTGATCTTCTCTGTCAGTTCGTCCCATTCCCCTCTCAGTCTCTTTTCTCTTGCCTCAGAGGCCCGGTGTCTAGTCATACCTGCCGACTCTTCCCTTTGGCAAGTCTGACTCTGCTGCTGAACAACACCTGGAGGATTTCTGTGTACTGGGCCTGGTCATTTAATGACATACAGTGATGCTGGCAGAACACTCAAGGCGGCAGAATTCTGTATGTGGTGACTCATTTGAGTCTCACCGGAGCTTTAGAAGTGAAATAGTCCACTGACTTTTTTTACAGATGGCAAAACGGAGACCCCAAAGAGTTCGATGACCTGCCTGGATGATATAGCTAGTAAATATGACAAGCAGATTAGAATCTGGCACCTCCTAACTCCAGATCAAGCATTTTCTCTACTCCCTTACTTCATCTCTCAAAAAATGGTTGAGATTTTCTATGTCAAATTTCATTTTGCAGGATGCAGGAACTCTTTATGGCTGGTACTTTTCTTGTAGGCCCATAAGAGGTCATTGTATCTGGTTTGTAAAATGCAGATCTTCTTGAACAGAGCTGAAGCTAACTGTTTTTATGTTGGGTTTTTTACACTTACAAAGGTAGCATGAGGTTTCAGAATAAGTATGTCTACAATCCTAAGCGGTAGGATGGGACGGTGATACCTACTCAAAGCCAGGAAGAACTGGCTGTGTTACAGTTAACGTCTCGGTGCTCTAGGTAACACTAATAAAATACTTTTGGGGGGTTTTTTGATTGGCAAATTTTTTATTTTCTCTCCTTTCCTCCACTGGGGAGCAAACTCTTGTGACAAATGTACAAAACAAAGTCTAGCATCAGCTCTTGTAAGTCTCTCTAGGTCTTTCTGAAATCATCCTGCTGATCATTTCTTATAGAACAATAATGCCCAAAGCAGGTTCCATTTGGTTACTTGAGTTCTAGGCAATTCTAGGAGTTTCTGTGTGAGAGTGTGGGTATGTACCTGCATTTGTAGATCACCTCCAATACCAAGGAAATCACAAGAACCAGGCCCAGGTAGGCACAGACTCGAGGTGCTCTTTTCATCCAATACCTTCTTTTTCCAGAGAAGGAAACTGAGGTTTAAGGATGTTTTAGTGACATGTCCTATATCACATAGGTAGTAAGTTGATTTGAGGGGAGGCTCTCAGACTCCAACCTAGCCCTGTCCACATTGGACCACCTCACTGCATCTACTCTATTTTACACCCAGGAGAAAATTAACAATCTGTAGGAAAATACCAAAAAAAGAGGGGGCTTTCTGAAGTCTTAAAATCCAAATGAGATCAATGCAACTGCTCTCTTCCTCAAGACTCCAGACATCTGAGAAAGGCAAATAGGCCCACCTCTCTCCTCTGGAACCAGGCCTTTTTCCTGACCCGAAGCAACTGTATCAGTGAGAAAATTGGCCAAACTTCTTAAATCTAAAGTAGAGACAATGCCCGCCTCTCTAGAGTTGGGAAGTTTGTGGAGTTCAAAGAGGGGGCAGGCTCCCCATAGAGAGACCAGAACTGGAAGCCAGGATGAGATGCCTACTTCTAGTCCCATCACTGACTACTGTGGGACATTAGTTAAGGACTTCCCCACTCTGGGCCTCAGTTTTTACACAACAAAATGATGAGGTGGTTATAGATTAGGAGATCCCAACCTTGGTTTACCTCTGGGCTTTCAGTAATTCTTCCTATACTTAACATCTAAGAGAAAAAGAAGTAAACTTTCCAGTTTGCTATAAATGGTCATAAGAAATCAAATAAAGATATGAATTTCAGTAGACTAATATAATTATTTATCGAGTTTTCCCATACTCCCTTGACAAGTTCTATTTACTCCAGGTTAGGAACCCCTGTGCCAGATGATCTTGAAAATCCTTTCCATTTTTAGCATCTCCTTCCAAAAGCTCCTTTCTCTCTCCCTTTCTCTGCCTTCAATGTCCTGACTAAAGATGATTCTTTAACCCCAAGGAATATTTTTAAATAATAGCTATTTATTTTCAATATACATGCAAAGATAGTTTTCAGCATTCATTCTAGCAAAGCCCTGTGCTTCAAGTTTGTCTCTCCCTTTCCCCCACTCCCTTCCCTAGATGGCGGGTAATCCAATATAGGTTGATCATGTGCAGTTCTTCTATACATATTTATACAATTATTATGCTGTACAAGAAAAATCAGATCAAAAAGGAAAAAATGGGAAAGATGCAAAGCAAACAACAATAAAAGTGCACAGATACTACATTGTGATCCACCCTCAGTCCCCACAGTCCTCTCTTGGGTGTAGAAGGCACTGTCCATCACAAGTCTATCGGAATTGGCCTGAATTATCTCATTGTTGAAGAGAGCCACATCCATCACAGTTAATCATCATGTAGTCTTGTTCTTGCCATGTACAGTGATCTCCTGGTTCTGTTCACTTCACTCAGCATCAGTTCATATAAGTTTCTCCAGGCCTCCCTGAAGTCATCCTGCTGATTGTTTCTTATAGAAAAATAATATTCCATCACATTTATATACCATAACTTATAAAGTCATTCTCCAATCAATGAGCATCCACTCAATTTCCAGTTCCTGGCCACTACAAAAAAGGCTGCCACAAACATTTTTGCACATGAGGATCCTTTTCTCTTTTTTATTCTCTCTTTGGCATACAGGCCCCATTGAGACACTGCTCAATCAAAGGGTTGGAAAGTCCTTTGAGAATAGTTCCAAATTACTCTCCTGAATGGTTGGATCCATTCACAACTCCACCAACAATGCATCAGTGTCCCAGTTTTCCCACATCCCCTCCAACATTCATCATTATCCTTTCCTGTCATCTTAGCCAATCTGAGAGGTGTGTGGTGATGTCTCAGAGTTGTAGTAATATGCATTTCTCTGATCCATAGTGATTTAGAGCATTTTTTCATTTGACTAGAAATGGTTTTAATTTCTTCATCTGAAAATTATTTTCATATCCTTTGACCATTTATCAGTTGTGGAGTGGATTATATTCTTATAAATTTGAGCTAGTTCTCTATATATTTTAGAAAGAGGCCTTTATTGGAATCCCAAGTGGTAATTTTAAAAGTGGACAGCCAGCGCTGAACACTAGGCCTGGGATGTAGGTAAAATGCTTAATAAGTTAGGTGCTGGCAATTTGAAGATGTAAAGAATGTCTTAGGTTCACTTTGATTAAATCTAAATATTATGGAAAGGAAAGACAATGAGGCTTATGGAGAAAAGCTGGGAGAAAGTGGCCTTTTGTTGTCCCTTGACCCATACCACTGGGTTAGATACCCCCCTACCTAAGCAGCCACGTGATTGTCCCCAGGTAAATGTAGGAGACGGAAGATTGCCAGCTACCTCAAGGGAATGGATGATGGATCAGGGTGAAGGACACAGGCAACTTGGGAGCTGAATGTTCTTGGGCAAATCACCCTCTTGGTCTCAGTCTCTTTGAACCAAGGATCGTGGGCTAGAACAAAGCTTCTTAAACTGTGGGTAGGGATCTCATACGGGATCATGTGACTCAATGTGGTGGTTGTGAAACTATGATTTGTTATCAGTACGTGTTCGATTTGCGTACCTGTTTCATGTACCTGTAGACACATAAAAATTTCCTGGGCAAAAAACGGGTCAGGAGTAGAAAAAGCCCAAGAAGTCCTGTAGTAGGAGACTTCTGAGCTCCTTTCTATCTCTAACACCTCTATACAATGGAAGTGACCAAAACCATCTGGTACGTGCATCCAGACAGGTGTATTAATTTGGAATGGCGAGGATGGGAGGTGTATCCCATCTGAGGGTAAGATTAGGGTTCTACCCACATTGGCAACTTGGGGGAAGGTATGTTTCTTAACCAGAAGCCCGCTAATCTCTGTGATTCTTAAGGTGGTGTGAGAGATCTTGCGCCTTTTTCTGAGAATCTTGGATTCTCTGTTAGGATCTCTGTTCCTACTGGCCAGTCTCGTGCTATTTCTTGGGCCCATCTTGTGTTGAGTCTGACTTGAGACCATTTTCCATGGCTGCGTGGAGACTAGGTAATTACTTGGCCACCCAGCAATGACAGTGGAAAAAAGTTACCCTCTTCCTCTATAGACCATGCTGGGCTCTGGGCCTACTTCTGGATCATAGCCCTGGTGCCTTCTCTCAGTAAAGTCCTCTCAACTGTTACATTCCCAGCTCAAAGATTAAAAACAAGTTAAAGACTAGCCAAAATTCTGTAAATTTCCAGCAAAGGTGAAAGTCTGGGACGCACCAGAAGCCACTGAGATAATTTCCTGTTATTAAGAGTTTATTGTCTCTTTTTCCCTCAAGTGCCATCACTGGAAGGACAGTGAAATGCACTCATTGCCCTTCGTCTTCAAGAAAAGACATTTGAACTCTTCATTTACAGACCGGTGCAGACCCAGTACATCAAAGAGGACTTTCTTCTAATAATGAAAGGCTATAATTAGTGAGATGGTGTTTTCATTTTCCAGCTGGGATAGCTTTTACTAGCCTGAGTAAATGTAAAGCTTCTTTGAAATGTGTTCATTGTGAATAAAATCCCCGAAAAGCCTTTTAGAGACCCTCATTTATCCAAACAGAAAATCATAGCTTTAAAAGAGATGACCTATTTTTTCTCTTCCCCCTGCAATGTTCATAAGCAAATAACATTACATTTGACTAAAGTCAAGTTGAAGAAGTTGCAGTGGATTCTGCACAGGAGACCAGAGCAGACATTAGCTTAAATATTCACAAAGAAATGTCAGCTCATAGATCAGGTGCACCCTGGGAGTGGGGGGAGGGAGAGTAAAAATCTACATACATCATTTATGGGAATGGGGAACAATCCACCATCCTGCCCAGAAGATTCTTGAGGATATTTGTTTCAAAACAAGGCCAAAATTCATTTCCAAATCAGGGAAAGGGGAAACAAAAACCCTAAATAACTAATAGTGATGCAAAAAAGCTGCAGATTTGGAAATCTTGCAGCTCTGGAAGCCTTTTCTAGTTAATCACAGGGCTGGGAAATTTTAACTGTGTGGCTGAAAGCCACCTTAGAGGTCATCTTGACCGGTACTCCCAGTTTCCAGAAGTAGGACATCGAGGCCCAGAGAGGGGTGACTTAGCCAAAGTGGCAGAAGTGGGATTTGATCCCAGGACCTCTACTGTACCATGCTGGTTCTTACACAGGCAGCTCTGCAGATCAGAGGAGTGCATTGCCCTTGCAGGTATAGGCCTTCCTGCCATGTGTTCCCCATGCAGTCTCTGTTTATATTCATGAGATAATGTGTGTAGCGTGCTTTGCAAACCTTAAATTACTATAAAAATGGCAAATTTTCTTACTGATACCATTATTTTTTCTTCTGAAGACATCTTTGTGAAAGAGTGAGCTCTGGGTTTACAAGAGAGATGTTCCATTGTAACTTCTAATACTGTGCTATTTTAATTAATGTCTTTGTTTTTGAACTATATGGATTTTCTACATATATCATAAAAATAAGCACATGGGGGTTAATGAGCTATGGGTTGGATAGCAGTCTAGATGCTCAGAATATTCATAACCTGGAGTAACTTTTTTAAAAAGATTAAGTTAAAAGTTAAAAAAACTTTTTAATGAAAAAGTTTACTTTGACTTTTTTTAGTTTTCAACATTTATTTTTGTAAGACTTTGTGTTCCAATTTTTTTTCTCTCTCCCTCCCTTACCTTCACCCTCTCCAAGGCGGCAAGAAATCTGATAGAGATATAAATAGCAATCCTTTTTTCCTGTTTTTCATGTTGTGCAAGAAAAATCAAACCAAAAGGGAAAAAATTATAAGAAAGCAAAAGCAAACAAACAAAAGGTGAAAATACTATTCTTTAATCCATATTCGGTGTCCACAGTTCTCCTGCTGGGTATAGATGGCATTTTCCATTCCAAGGCCATTGGAATTGTCTTGTATCATAACATTGCTAAGAAGAGTCATCATGGTTGATCATCGTATAATCTTGTTGTTGCCATGTACAATGATCTGGTTCTGCTTACTTCATTCAGCATCAGTTCCTGTCAGTCTCTCCAGATCTCTCAGAAATCAACTGGTGGGGCAGCGAGGTGGCGCAGTGGATAGAGCACCAGCCCTGAAGTCAGGAGGACCCAAGTTCAAATCTGCTCTCAGACACTTCACACTTCCTAGCTGTGTGACCCTGGGCAAGTCACTCAACCCCAGCCTCAGGAAAAAAAAAAAATTAAATTAAATATAAAAAAAAGAAATCAGCTGGCTCATTATTTGTTATAGAAGAATAATATTCCATAACCTTTATATACCATAACTTATTCAGCCATTCCCCAATAGATGGGCAGCCACTCAGTCTCCAATTCCTGACCACTTCAGAAACGGCTGCTACCAACAGTTTTGCCCATGTGGGTCCTTCTCTCTCTTTTATGAGCTCTTTGGGATATAGACCCAATGGTGAGATTGCTGCAGCAAAAGGTGTGCACAGTTGGATCACCCCTTGGGCAGAGTTCTGGAGTGACTTTCTAAAGGAGCCATGGCTTACATGGAAGCAAACCAGGCAGACCCAAACTTGACAATAACTGAATTCATTTGACGCATGGTTTTAGAAGAAAGAGATGTTATTTCACATAAAATGCACATCGGTAGGGAATTAGGAAATGGGCTATCCTGGCTTTGTCACAAACTGTGACTACAAGAAAGCTACTTTCTCTCTTTGGTTTCTCTTCCTTCATCTGAGAATTGAGCAGACTTGATGATCTCTAAGGGACCTTCAGACTCATATTACTCCTCCCTCTCCCACCCTAATAGCTCAGTACCTCATTCCCTCTCTTGTTCTAAGGGAGCTAACCAGAACTTCCAGCTCCATTTTCTGGGCAATTATGGGCCTGCTCTACCCAACAGGCCCTTTCTAATCTTGAAATGCTAAGTCTGATCCCATCCCATCTCCCAGAAGAAATTGTATTCTGTCTTGTGGTACCGAGAAACCTGTTAAGGAAACAGTTTTCAAGATGAACTATTGAGATCTCTTCTAGGAAAATGTTGGGCTCCCACCAACCCCACCCCTCCTTAAGCTCTCTGTTCTCATTTTTGGGGCATTCTCATCATGGCAGCAATACCTCTGCGGACTGAGCTCCAAAGCTCAAGTTTTTATTACCGAGGGGGAGAGAAATAGAAATTCTCACGGAAGGCCGCCTCCTAACACACCATCCAGACTTCTAGCACAGTGCCAATCAAACTCCACAGCGTTTGAAAGTTAAACTGTCAATGAATGAAGACCACCACACCTGCTTTAAGGTCTCTGGCAAATCTGTCTGTTCTCCAAAGTGAGTATACCAGGATCAACAACAATAACCTTGGCAAAATATAAAACCGGGGGGAGGAAGGCTGAGTGTGAATAATGAAAATCCCTAAGCCTCGGGGAAAAATGTTCCAGACTATAGGTACACAGAGCAAAGCAGCTTGCTGATAATCATCGGTGACTTGAATAAAGGCCCTTGGGCACCATCATCACATTTTAGTATCCAAGGCAACTGGAAACAGGCCACATGTGCAGGTTGAGGTAACCATTAAACAAGATGGCAAACAGTGAGCTGAGGCAGATTTCTGTTCACAGCAAGTCTTAAAGGACCAACATAGCAGCTACGACTGCTGAGAAGCCCCAGTGCCATTCACTCTTTGACCCCTTTCTCTGTGTTTTTTTAGAGGAGGATGAACAAGAAGACTCCTATGCAGAAGTGGTCATAGCTGGCAGTCTTTTGGAGCTCTTCGTATCTGGGTGGGGGACAGAGTAGAAAGTGGTTGGGTTGAGTTTTTCCCCCACATTTTCTCCTTTCCCCCATTTCATCTTCTGGATGTCTGTGCACATCTTTTTGTGAGCTAGTGAAAGGGTCGCCTTAAACTCACTTGGCTCACGTCTTTCTTTTCTGTATGTGAGTGATTAATATTTATTTAGCCCAGGAGCCCCTTGAAAACTACACTCGGGTTCAAGATACTCTTTGTGTCAAAGGAAGGCAAGTGGCCTATGAGTTCAAAATTTAAAATAAATTGTGAATTCGCAAAGTGAAGTGATGAAACAGAATCTGGATTAGAAAGTGTTTCTCCTGTGGCTTCCACCCCTGCCTCTAAGAGAAGATTCCCAGTTATCTCCCCACTCCGTCCCTTCTGTGTCCCAAACACAACTTTGGTGAATGTATTCAGTTCTCTCGCATACAATACTGCTGCCTGTTTAAGTCCCAATTACTCTTAGGGGCTGGACATGTAGAACTATCTGATTGAAAGCCATACCTACTTCAAAGTTCAGCTGAGATGCTTGAATACAGGACAGCTCTAAGGGAGCTAACCAGCACTTCCAGCTCCATTTTCTGGGCAATTATGAGCCTGCCCTACCCAACAGGCCCTCTCTAATCTTGAAATGCTAAGTCTAACCCCATGCCATCTCCCAGAAGAAATTGTATTCTGTCTTGTGGCACCGAGAAACCTGTTAAGGAAATAGTTTTCAAGATGAACTATTGAGATCCCACAGATCTCCACAACAGATCCATCTCCTCTCCTTCCTTATTGCTTCCCCATTTTCTCTCTTCCTCTTTCCTCCTCTCCAGATGAAGCAGCCATTTTGTTTCATCTCTGACTGTGCCTCAAAAACTAGCTAGCTTTTACTTGTAAAACTATTATGGCTTTATTAAATACACAACAACAAAAACAAAACAAAATAAAAAACAAAAACAAATGAACAGCCAGAAAAATCCCTAGTCAGCCAGATTGTAGCCAGAGGTGACATTACTACTTGTGAAGCCCATGCATAGCCTTGTGGGAAATGAGGTCCAGGGACTCTGTCAAATAACAGACTCCTTCCTCAGGCCTCAATCCTGTGTGAACATGTAATTCCTATGGCGTTGTCCCATATGGTTATACTTAATTAGATAATTTTATGCAAAAGGCAGTTCTGATTGGCATTACAAAATTGTCTTTACTTCACTCAAATGTTAGTGGCCCAAGTGGCCCAAGATTTATTTGTTGCTTTCCTAAAGTGAAATTTCCCTCTTTTGTGTTCAAAGGACCACCTTCACTTCTCTTTTTTTACTGTGTAATTTTTGCCCACTTGAAGGTTTGGTTGTCTGCTTTCCTGCATTATCTGGAAAAGTCCACAGACTGTTCATTTCCTCTGGATGATATTAAAAATGTATTTCGTGATCTTCAAGAGTCTGGAGGCTAATAGTGAAAAAGAAAATGTTTCTCTCTGAAACAATGACATCTGTAACAGAGTGTTTACTTGAATACCTTATCCCTTCAAGCTGTTGGCATTTCCACTAACATAACCCCAATTTTGAGAATTGGGGAGCGAGGACTGAGTGGGATCTAGAGCTCTGATTCCATGGTGTGAGAAAGTCCTAATGTGGAAATTCTTCCCGCTGATGCAGATTAGCAACTCTGTCAGCAATCTATAATCTTTAATGAGAGTTGCCTGACATTGAGCAGCAAAATCACTTGTTCTCCTCACACAGCTATTGGATATGTTAGAGGCAGCATCTGAATCCATGTTTTCCTGACTCTGAGGCCAGTTCTCTATCCATTGTGCCATTCTACTTTTCACTCGTTGAGAAGATGAAGGGTTTCTCTTTTGTTTTGGGCACTTTCTTTCCCAGAATGTTGCCTAAACTTTCTCCATCAACATAATCATTGATTTAATGCGAGGAGGAATCTCAGACAAGATGGAGTCCTATCACCTTTGGCATCCTGGTCAGTCTAATGGTTTCTACTTATTGTGGAATTATTTTTTAGCACTTTGCTCATCAAATTCTGACCAGGTTCTCCTTTTCCTTTACCTAAGGGGTTATGTGACAAACTATGTACCCAGATTTCTCTCTTCCTTTGGGCCTAAGATAAGAATTTCTTTGAAAGCTGGGTGTCCTCACCAGGAAGCAGATCACATCCCCTTCCAAGCTTTGTACACAGTTTCTTGAGTTAATTGTAGCCAGAAGAAAAATCATTTATCACTTTGGATCCATATTTCTGGTGCTAGAGAGACACACTTATTGATATGTGGTATAGAAAGCCTTTCTAATTTGGAAAATAAAGAGATCCCTGAGGCAAGTAGGAAGCTGAGTGGCTAGAATGGCCGGTCTGGAGTCAAGAAGACTCATTTTTCTGAGTTCAAATCTGGCTTCAGACACTTACTAACTGTGTGACTCTGGGGAAGTCACTTAAGCCTGTCTGCCTCAGTTTCCTCATGTGTAAAATGGGCCGGAGAAGGAAATGGCAAACCATTCCAGTATCTCTGCCAGGAAAATCCCAAATGGGGGCACAAAGAGTTAGTCATGACTGAAACCTCTGAGCAACACAGCCAAGATGTTTTCTCCATCCTTTCCCTACCCCCTCATCTCCCTCTCTTTTCACATATTCTCCCATCTCCATGGAGGCCATTAACGATGGCTAAATAGCACTGGTATTATCCTCAAGTTTCCACTCTTACAAATGGCAGTTGCTTAGCTGACTATCATTTGCATTTTTAGTCTGTAAGCTCCATAGTATTTGTCTCCTGTCAAAAGAATTTTAAGCAGCAATAGACAGGGCATTTTCAGGGGCAGGGGATGGGGGTAAAATGGGGGCCTCAGAAATAATACAAGATCAACTTGTAAGATTAGGTCCTAAAGCAAACTCTCATTAGGCATTTTTCAACAAGTAGGGGAGCCAAGTGAGAAAGAGTCTGTGTTTCCCCCTGCCAGCCTCAGGAAAGTATCCAGATCTGAGCAGGTCCTGCTTTCCGGAAACCAAATCCCTGGCTACTGCTGGGGTTAGAGGCATCCCTTCGTGAGGAGAGTCCACTCTGCCTTAGTACAGGCCTGTCTGGCATAATTAAAATCCAACCCAAGTGCTCCTTCCCCCCTCCCTGCGACCCACGACTCCCTCCTAGTTGCATATTTTCCATTTTTCCAGCCCATTGGATGTTATTTTAGTTAGCCCTTAATGGCATTTTGGCACCATAAGTCTCCCTTTATCTGACATCCTGAAACAGAGCCCTCCACTTCCCATCTTGCTTCTAATGCGGGTAAATGAGATCTCTGCCAAAGAAGTCTGCCCTTGGAACACCTCTTCTTTGTTCATCTCTCACATAGCATGGATGGCTGAACCAGTGAGCTTCGGATGCCTCATTAAAGAAAAGGGGCATTAACTTGGAGAAAGGCCCAGAGCTGCCTGCTGGTCCAAGGTCACAGGCTCAATGGAAGTCAGATAGAATCCTGAGTCTGGAGCAGAGAATGCCAGTTCAAATCCCGGCTCTGACGATTACTATTCAGTTGAGCTTTATTTTCACAGAGCTCTGCTTCTCTGTCATATCATGGGCTTGGACTAGCTAGCCTCCGAGTTCCCTTCTAGCTCCAAATCAGTGACCCTGTAATGAGAGATAGTCCCATTTATTTCTTGGGTGGCATTGATGGACAGAAGCACCAGTGAATGAGGAGAGGCTTCCACTTCAGAGGTCTAACTGGTTATTTTCTCTTCTTGTTCCTGTGGGACTATGGGAGGGTGGGAGACTTATTTTTTCTCTTCTTCCCAAGGCTTGCACAGTGTGAATCCTCATGAGTCCCGGCAATGATCGGCTATTAGAAGTGGGCCCGCCGTGTCCCTTTGTGTTCTCCTTTTGGCCACACTGAAGCAAGAGAGAGAGATAAAGATATGTCTTTGTGATTTTTCTGTTGCTTGGAAGGATTTTGTTTGTTTTTAGATTTTTTTTCCACAAGGTAAAAATGAAGCATGATAATAAACTCTGAAAAAGCTATGTCAGCTACAATTTGGTGGCTCACTAAGGGTAGGGAGTACCTCCTCATTCTTTTATTACTAAAGGATCTTACTTGTTGTAAACTTGAACTCAGTGATGCCCTGTTGTCACCTGGCTTCTCCCTCCCTCCATTCTGTCCTTCTCCCAGAGCCTGGACCCTAACCTTTGAATCCCTGCAAGTCATTTCACTGCAGCTGTGGAGTGCTAATGAATGTGGACCGTTTGCTGATCTGCAGCATAGTTCTGGTTGGGAAACAATATACTGCAGTCTATCCATTACTGTCTTGGTCTGGAGAGAGAGAGAGAGAGTGGGTTGGTGCCTACCCAGAGAGCCATTCTTGTAGAGAAAGATGCAGAGGCCCTATGCCGGAAACTCCCTGGAAGAAGGGCAACATCCAGGATCCAGGTACTCAAGCGGGATGTGAGTCACATTATTATGTACAGCAAAAACAAAACAAAACAAAAACCAACAAACAAACAATAACCAGAGAGGTCAAATCTTGATAAGACTTTTCAGAGTTATTATTCCCATTTTCTCAGTGAAATGGGAGAAAATGAGAACCTGGGTCTCTATTGTCCAAGGGTTAGCCCTACTGAGATTATAGATGTTTATCATCAGATTACCTATGGGATGATGATTCTCAAAGACTTTCCACTAAGTTCAAATGGAATTGAAGACTATAGAAACCCCTTTTCCTCCCCTTCCCATCTCCAGCACAAACGAGAACCTTAGTTCCTTTTGATTCCATGCTCTAGAACAGTGGTGGAGAACCTTTTTTCTGTGAAGGACCATTTGGATATTTATAACATCATTCGTGGCCCAAACAAAATGATCAATTTATAGAAGTCAAGCAGTGGGAAGAGGTTGTTGGACCTAACTTTCAGCTGATCATCACCTGTGGTTGATTATACAAATAATTGTATGGGCCTTATAACGCCTGCTGGCTAGACATTCTTTAGATACTCTAGAGCTCTAGATACTCTCATAGGCTCATTTGCTCCCATTCTACTGGAAAATCTCCACTACCTCTAAAAGCCCAGATGATATTTACCAGTTACTTTAAACTCCTAGGGTGGGAAGGGGTGGAGCCAAGATGGCAGAGAAGGCACACGCGACTTTCTAAGGTCTTCTCTACCCTCATTACCAATTTTTAAAATCAGCCTCAAAAATAGGACTTGACTGGTAAAATTCATGAAGATTGGAAGTACAACAACTCACCACCCAAAGATAATCTGGAATATTGCCAGAAAAGGTTTGTCCTGAGCAGTCAGAACAGACCAGTGTAGGCAGGGATAGAACCAGGAGCGGGGGCAGCCTCAATGGTTGGAAGGTTTACAGAGAGCTCTCTGCCATAGCCTGACTGCTTTGCTTTGGACCAGCAGAGAAATTAGAGCCTAGGGTAGAAGGTACTCTGAAGGATGCCAGAGCCTAACAGAATCTGGCTGTGCCCACCCAGGACCAAAAGTGACTCATCGCAGACCAAAACACAGCTCTGAGTGCCATTCTGCAGCAGGGGCTTTCAAATCTGCACGGCAGGGGGCACAGCTTGGGGCAGCCCCTCATCTGCACAGTGGGGGGGCTCAGCCTGGGGCAGTAGAATTTCCCCAGCTTGACTAAGCTCCCCAGGCAGAGACATTTCTGGTGCTAATACTCAAAGTGGGCTTTTGGGGGGCACAATGATACTTTTGCTGCTCAGCCTTTAGCCCCAAGGCAGTCGCTAATTCTCACAGAGGGGCTCTTCCGAACAGTGATATCCAGGCCTAGTCACTTTCGGTGTGGAGCTCTTCCCAGAGCACTCCCGCAGCTCTGCTGCTCCTTGCGGCCCATTGGCAGGACAGCTACTGTCCATATATGTATCCCTGCTATGTAGGCAGACCCTAAAGGCTTTTTAAAAAATGAGTAAAAAAATAAAAAAAATCAATAACTTCTATACAGAAATAGAGCAGGTTTTCAACCACAAGGAGACTAATAGCAGACAGGCTCCTGACAATACCACAAAGGGGGATGTAACCTGATCCCCAACACACAAGGCTCTCCTAGAAGAAACTATGAAAAATCTTAATACAGAATTATAAAGGGCTAAAACTGAGCAGATGCACTTAATATAAGATAACCTAGCACTTAAGGCTAATTATCAATTGGACAATTCTCTATTAACATATGCTTGGAGGATGACCCTACTCAACTCTGTTCTGGCTAGATCTGTGGGTGTGGACAGAGAAGGGGAAGAGAGATCAGAGGGTGGAGTAGGACAAACAGGATCATTTTTTGGCGGTGGCTGGAGAGAGAGGAAAGAGGTGTGGAGATTCCTATATCTAACCCCCTGACAGCGACCCCAAAAGACCAAGAATAAAGACTTTTGCTTATCCTGACTCTGGCTGTTTCTAAGATATCTAGGGTCACAATACAGAACTAGAAGAAAAATGGGGAAAGGAAAGAGAAGCTATGCAAAAGAGCAACAACTTCCTGAAATGTGAACTAGAAAAGGTAAAGAACTTCCAGGATGTACAGGGAAACAGAATTTGAGAATTGGAAAAGGTAAAGAACTCCCAGGAAAGCAGGATTTATGAATTGGAAAAGATAAAGAACTCCCAAGAAAGTAGGATTTGTGAATTGGAAAAAAAAATAGTGAAATGGAAATAAATTCCATAGAGTAAAATAACTCATTTAAAAACTCAATTGGACATATACAAAAAGAAGGGGAAAAAAAGCTAATGAAGAAAATAACACATTAAAAATCAGAACTGAACAAATAGAAATGAATGATTCATTGAGACATCAAAAATCAGTCAAGCAAAACCAAAAAAATGAAAAACTAGAAAAAATGTTAAATATCTACTTGGGATAGATCTAGGAGACCTGGAAAATAGATCTAGGAGAGATAATCTGAGGATCACTGGACTTCCCAAAAATGATGATGAAAAAAAGAGCCTAGATACTATTTTTAATTTTTTAAATTATTATAGCTTTTTATTTACAAGATTTACAAGTGCAAAGATTTCTTGTACCTACCAAATCACAACTCTGAGCACTATTGGAAAAGTACAGATGAAGACACTGAAGTTTAAGCAGATCAAGGGGCTTCCCCACAGTCACATGGCTCACAAGTGTGTTTCCACAGAGCTGTTGAGCCCCTACTCATTTAGGCCTTGTAGGGAATGTAGCGAAATAAATGCAGTCCTCAAAGAATTTACCATCTTGTTGGGAATACATAGCCTGTTCCTTTGAACCAAGTAGTACACAGGAACAGACAGAAGTTAAGCAAGTCCTGGGGCTTGCAGACTACAGGAGCTCACAGAAAGGTGAAGCTAATGAGTACTTCAGAGACATAAGCTTGGAGCTGGGCCTAGAAGAATGGACGATTTGAAGAGGCAGAAACCAACGATTCCAGATTCAGAGGTGGGGAGGATAAAGGGACGGTACCCCCACTGATCATTCCACCAGGTGCTCAATTTTTCAGCTGCTGCAGAGCTCCAGAGCCTTTCACCACCTCAAATACTTTTCACGGAGCTATATGCGTCTGGTTGTATAAACAATAGGCTATATGGTGGGCTTATGAAGTACCAGTATTCAATGAAACATAAAGAATATACATTTATTAAGCAAGGATTTCCAGGGGTGGGGAACCTTTTCCTGCCAAGGGCCCTTTGGATATTTATAACATTGGTGAGCCATACAAAATTACCGATTTTATAGAACTCAAGCAGTGGGAGTTTGCTTTCAGCCCAACGTCTCCTGCCATAGCCTCAGCATCTGAATTTGTGGGCCCTATATAGCTAGCGAGCCAGACATTCCCCATCCTCATTTAGATTGTCTGATCTTTCGCCTTTCTCCATGAGCTCTAGGCTTCTTTGATGTAGTGACTGTTGAATACATGAGTGAGTGAATAAATGAATTAATGAACAAATTTTATCTTGGGCCACCCTGATGCAATTGAGAATACTACATAATGAGTCAATCCTCCTTTTAACCACATTAATTTGAAATCTTGCCTACATTATTTCACAAGGTCTGTTATGTATTTCCATTTGCATGAATGAATGAATAGTCCCCAGATGATCTATTTGAAAATGGGCCATCAGATATAACTTCTATTAATATAGCAGATAAACTTGATTTAGGACTGTGAAAAAAAAAATTGCTTGCTAATCACAATGAGGGAGTGTGTGAAACAATCCAAATAATAAAATCGTTCAGATCACAGGAACTCTGTGACCTTTTTCAAAAATGAATTTTTACTCATTTAGTTGTTCTTAGAATAAAAGTAGTTTGTTTGGTTTGTAAGTTAATTGAATTGTTTGGTTTGTAAGTTAATTGAATTGTTGGTACACCCTGAGATGACTTTTTCTCTTCCCATAGGCAGGTGCTGTGGACCTTTGCAGATGGCCTAATCCCTTCAGAAAGACAGAAACATGTAAGTGTATCTAGCAAATGAGCCTCTCTCAGTGTTGGTTGTATTTACCATATGACTAAATTTCACGTTGGGAGGTCCGAGAGCGCTTTTTTATACTCGTGATACTCAATGCACCTGTGATCTCATCAATATGGCTATTATTTTAAATGATGCAGGCAGTCCCCATGCATTTATTACATGCTTACTATATGTCATGCACTCTACTAAGCCCTGAGGACACAAAGAGAAGCAAAAATGGGGTCCCTGCCCTCAGCTCACATTATTATGTGGGAGGCCCACATTTTTATTATTTTATATATATATTATTTTATATATATATATATATATATATATATATATATATATAAAATGATAATATATATTATGTATATAGCCAATATAGATAGTGCAAATGTAAAGTAATATCAAAGGAAAGACATTAGCAGTTGTGAGGACCTGGAAAAAACCTTCTGCAGAAGGTGAGTATTAAAATAAGTCAGGGAAACCGAGGTAGAAATAAGGGGATAAAGTATTCCATGTATCCGAGATAGCCAATGCAAAAGCACTGATACAGAAAATGGCATGCCATGTGAGAAGAACTGCAAATAAGCCAGAGTAGCCTGGAAAGGAGGGGAGAAAAGTGGAAAGGAAGGGAAGAGGTCGGATTGTTAAGGACTTTCAATGCCAAACAAAGGTCTCCATATCTCTTGGAAATGATTAGGAGCCGCTGAAACTTACCAAAGAGAGTAGTAATATGGTCAAATCTCCACTTTCAGAAAGTCACTCTGGTGGCTGAGATGAAAGACGGGAAAAAGTGGAGCCAGGGAGACCAATCAGAAGACCTTTTTAGTATTATTTCAGGTGGGAGATGGAATGGGCCTGAACTATGTGATGACTAGACAAGGGGGGATCTGTGAAGGTTAAAAAAAAAAAAAAAGTTTGGCCTTGGTGTGGGGAGTATGAGTGAGGAGTCCAGACTGACATCAAGGTTGGCATAGTAGTTTCTTGGGCAGTAATAGCGAGGTTTGAAAGAAAGGATTCTGGGGAAAAGTTAATGAGTTCGATTTGGACATGAATTAATGATGCGAGACTGAAGCCCAAGAGAGAAATCTAGACAATACGGAGAGCTCTAAGAATCATCTGCATAGAGAGGATATTTGAAGGTCTGTGAATAAATGAAATGACCAAATACAGGAGTATATAGAAAAAAGAAGAGGGCCTAGGACAGAGCCTTGGGGGGAATACCCACAGTGGGGCCTGATATGATTGGAGATTTAGCACAGGAGGCCAAGAAGGAGAAGTCAGATAAATAGGAGAAAAACCAGGAAAGAAAAGAGAGTGGGATGAGAAGCTATTCAAAGTGTTAAATGTTGCAGCTAAACTTTCAGAAGAATGGGGACTGAAAAAGGCCACTAGACCCATCTGGGCCCACCCATTTTGTGGGACTCTTGTCCTCATCCTCCCCTTAGTTCCACACAGGAGGCCCGTTCATCATGTTAGTGGCCCTCTTCATGTTTTCTAGCATTGTGAAAGTACACATGGAACCCACAGGAACATCACTTGCTACCTCACCAACCCATCATTTAAAAAAAAAAAACCCTTTTTGTTTTCTTTTTCATTTTTCCCTTTTTGAACTGATTTTTCTTGTGTAGCATAATAATGTATAGAAGAATTGCACATGTTTAACCTATAGTGGATTAATTGTCATCTAGGGGAGGAGGTGGGGGAAGGGAGGGAGAAAAAATGTGGAACACAAGGTTTGGCAAGGGTGAATGTTGAAAACTATGCATATATTTTGAGAATAGAGAGCTATTATTTTTAAAAAGTATTATCCTTTATTTTGTTCAACATTTCACAATTATATGTAAAATGCTTTCCATCATTTTTTAAAATTTGAGTTTCAAATTCTCTTCCTTCCTCCTGCTCCGCCTGCCTCCTTGAGAAGGCAAGCAATTTGATATCAATTATACATGTGAAGTCATGCAAAACAGATTTGCATATTAGCCATTTTGCAAATGAGAACCCAAACAAAACAAAAGGATAAAAATAAAAAGAGTAAAAAGTATGCTTCAGTCTGTATTCAGACTTCATCTGTTTTTTCTCTGGAGGGGGAGAACATTTTTCATCATAGGTCCCTTGGAACCGTCTGGTAACCCACCATTTTAGTTGTATATTTCTACTCCAGCTCTCCTTTATAATCCCTCATTTGTTATAATTGTCTTATAACTATAAGTAGGGACTTATACATCCCATGGGGCTCCATATTCTTTCAGAATTATATTTATTAATTCTTCTTGAACAATATTGTTCCATCATTCATAAATCCAAACCACAATACTGTTCAAATATTAGTATTAAAAAGATAGATCTTTGATTCAGGGGAAAGTTGTGGTCGATGAAGACCTTTGGCCTTTGGCAGAGGTAATTCAGTCTGTGCTCCTCTCCTCTTGTAGACCCAATTTGTTGTCCATCTCCAGTATCATGCCAAGATAGATAGACAGACAGATAAACTCCATGAGTTGTCCATCTAACTGCATGTTGTAATCTGGACAATAGACACTCTTCATAAACATAATCCTGTGTGAACGGATGAGACAAATTCTGGTGAGTTGTTACAGTTGCAGAGGGTTTGGGATTCTGAGGAGCTTGAAAACAATCAGCACAACACCATTGGCAAACAGGATGTTCTGCAGATCCTCATCATCCACAGACTTTGAACCAATCAATAATCTTTTGTAATCTTAACACCTACTATGTGCCAGACCTTGTGACAGATACTGAGGATATAAGAATAGTTATGATACAGTTTGTGTCTTTAGGGAGCCCATATTTCATTAGGAGAAACAGCATGCACATATATACAAAACATAAATAGGCAATGCGAGGCAATTTCAAGAGAAAGGCACTAGTAATTGAAGGAAGGGGATTGAGAGACCTCATGGATGATATAGTTCATGAGCTAGGCTTTGACATAAGCGAGTGATTCTAAAAGATGAGGATAAGGAGAGACATTCTAGACAGAGAGGCAGTTTGTGCAAGGGCAGGAAAATAGGAGATGCAATGTTATATGTAAAGAGCTGCAAGAAGGCTGGACTGAAGAGTGTATAGAAGGAAAGGAATGATGTATAATAAACCTGCAAAGGTAGGCCGGAATGAAGTTGGAAAAGGCTTTCAAAGTCAAACAAGAGTTCATATTTGATCCTAGAGGTAACAGGGAAAGTCTTGAGTTGGTTGAGTGTCAGGGTCAGATTTGTGTTTTAGAAAAACCGCCAGGAATGTTGTGTGAAAGATGGTCTGGAGAGAGGAGAGACTGGAGGGAGGAAGGCCCAGACTATCAGGAGGCCATTGCAATAGTGTAAGTAAGAAGTGATGACAGTGTGAACTGCGGTGATGGTTTTGTAATTAGAGAGAAAGGGACGGACCTAAGAGATTCTATGGAATTGTAATCAACAGTTTGGCAATTGACTGGAGAGAGGCTGAGAGAGTTAGCTATAGAGAGTGATTCCAAGGTAACAAACCCAGAAGAATGGAAGATGGTGGTACCCCTTGTTTGAAATAGGAACAGTTGGAGGAGAGGTTGGTTTCAGAGAAAATAGAATGTTTTGTTTCTGTTTGTTTTGTGCATATTGAGTGTGATGTGCCCATTGGACACTCAGTTTAAACTGTCTGCTAGGCAGACAGAGCTCAAAAGAGAGGCTAAGATTAGATATTGAGCTTTGGGAATCATCTTTTTTTTAAATTTTATTTATTTATAATTTTTGACAGTACATATGCATGAGTAATTTTTTAAACATTATCCCTTGTATTCATTTTTCCAAATTATCCCCTCCCTCTCTCTACTCCCTCCCCTTGATGACAGGCAATTTTGGGAATCATCTGCATAAAGATGATAAACACATAGGAACTGACGAGAGCACACATCTTCCTGTTTTATGCTTCCCTTGATTTTCAGGGTCAGTGGATATTGAAGAAGGTCATTGTCACATCCTCCCAAAAAATCCCTTTGTTTTGACGGATGCATAGAAGACACCTCGTTGGAAAAGTCACTAAGGTTGCCTTTTGTTCTACCCAATCGAATGCTTTTCATAGTCCTTAATAGGTATAGCAGGGCTTTGTTTTTCATATATTTAAGTCATTTGTGTGATAGTTCAGAGATGGACCGCTACGACACATCGCTTGTAAAAACGTGCTTGTTCTCTCCTAATATTCTCATCAATGATTCCCTCCGTGCCGATGGAGATCATTCTCATTAACATGTGTTATAGATGGGGAACTAGGTATGTTGGTGAGTCATCATTGATGTTCTTTTGATTTATTTTGGGGTGTTAATAAGTTCTTAAGAGTTTCCCCTCTACTTTTGGTATTTTCTCTGCTTTAAGATATCTTGTGAATATTGTAGTCCCTGGAATGTCTTCCCAATGGCATTACCACTAGTATGGGTCTCCTCTATATACATTTGGTATAATTCAACCTCTTGTCTTGGCTGTGTTCCCTTTGGCACCATTGAAACCTTCTGAATGAGCACATCTGGAGCTGCAATATGGCATTCAAAGATCATGGAACCACATACCTTGATACTGAAAAGATTTCTTAGAAAATCTTTGCAGATCTTAACTATCTTTCTTCTTGCTGTCTTTCACAAAACTGTGAAGCGCTTTAAAAGCCAAACAACAAAAAAATTGCATTTGATCCTGGAGGTCACAGGAAGAGAATGAAGTCAGTTGAGGGTTACTGTTACATTTACATTCATTATCCCTGGGATGACCTTGCACGCTTGGGTCTCTCACAAGCTGTCTTTTTTAAATTTAATTTTAAAGGTATATTATTTTCCCAATTATGAATAAATATGATTTTTTAACAAAATTCATTGTTACAAGATTTTGAGTTCTGATTTTTTTTCTTCCTTCCCACTCTGACCTCCTTTTTTCCCAAGACATCAAGCAATCTGATATAGGTCATACATGTATGATCATTTTAACGTATTTTTGTTGTTGGGAAAGAAAAATCAGAAAAGGAAAAACGAGAAAGGAAAAACAAAACAAAAAGATGAAAATTCTCTGCTTTGATCCATGTTCAGTCTCTATAGTTCTCTCTCTAAATGTGGATGGCATTTTCCATCCTCACCAGGCTTTTTTTTAAAAACATCTCTCACCCTCTACTCTTCAGATCTATCTTAGGAGATAATAGTGCTTAAGGTTTTCGACCATTCTTTGACATCAGATTATGCAAATTTATCTTGTCCCCTGCCATCATCTTTGTCTGTCATCTGTTTTCCATGCTACAAGTAAGTCAAACATTTGCTGTTGATGATACTTTTTTGGTTCTTTTGGTCTCTTCTCGATAGCAATAGATTGATGTTGGTTAAACTATCTAAAAAGACTAGAAAGGTTCTGGATTTTTTTAACCCACTCTCCCTGTTTCATTTTCAATAATACATTTAAGTAGGGCAAATCGGAGTTGTTTTAATTATGAACTCTACAATTTTCTTCTTTCTTTTCTCTGCGTACCCATTTTGATCTTTGCTCATTCAGGCAGGTAGTTTGACTGTACACAGCTGATTAAAGGATGACTCCTACATGCGTAATGAGATGTGTCCCATCTGTTCAAATATAATCAGTGTCATTTTTGTGATGTTATTCAGGATTGACCATGTACTATTCCTTCAGATTCTCTTATTAATGAATGTATTCAACCTGTATCATCTATATGTCTTTGACCTCTCTGATTTCTTATTCCGTTTCTCTGCTTCCCAATCTATTGCTTGTCCTCTTCACCCGTTATTCCCACTCTGCATTTCAATGACTGAGTCTAACAGTCCATGCTGATTTAATTAGGGGGAGAGTGGTTATCGAGTTTGGGTAGAATTTCTCTGCCTCTGCTTCTTCTGCAATAGTTATTGGTGCCAAAGCTGCAGAGAAAAATGGTACCCCACCCTGGTAGCTTTGCCAAGGAAACTCTATGGACAGCACTGGTGTGCTATGGTCCATAGGGACATGAAGAGTCAGATACAGCTGACGAGAAAAAGCTGTGATTGCTTTTTGGCAGATAATTATATGAAAACTGAAATAGAAAGATGACCAAACATTCAATTAACTCTATCTAGTATTGTCTCTGGATGTGCAATGAAACTCATTTTGCCAGCTTCTTTTTTTATCTCTCCAGGGAGTACATATGGGCTATCCTTCCATCTAGATGCAGCTTCCTTCTCTTTGGAGTTTCATTCATTGTAAGAATCTCAAGATTGAAACCATTCCCTTCCTCTAATAGTAAGTCCACTAACTGGTCATTAGATGATATTTGTACAATATTCAGCACAGTCCCTGGCACATAGTAAGATCTATATAAATGCCTATTCTCTTTCCTTCCCTTCTTTTCATGGGCCAAGGAGCTCACATTTAAGATGCCAGAATCCCAGTTAGTTAATAGATGGTCTAAAGCAGTGATCCTCAAATTTTTTAAATAGGGGGCCAGGTCACTGTCCCTCAGACTGTGGGAGGCCAGACTATAGTAAAAACAAAAACTCACACTCTGTCTCTGCCCCTCAGCCCATTTGCCATAACCCGGCGGGCCGCATAAACGTCCTCAGCGGGCCGCATCTGCCCCATGGGCCCATAGTTTGAGAACCCCTGGTCTAAAGACTACGTAAGTTATCATATTCTGACCCATTTTCTGCCTTTGTGCTCTTGCCATTCACTGTAGAAGCAAATGGGGCTGCCCAGGCCCAGGGACTATTTTGTATCTATCTTTGCTCCATGGGTTGCCATCATAGTATTTATCATAGCATGGCCAGGTTCCTGGTTATGAGTCTCTCCAGACTTAGCTGGGCTGGTCCTTGACCGTGATTGATATGGGCTCTGTTGTTGGGCCCATATCTGAAACCTTCTCAGCAAAGTAGATCCTCTCTGAGTCTGCACTTTGTGGGTGAGCTGTCTGTCAAGAATATAAGGTTTTGGGAGAACCTCTTGGGTAACTCCCAACAGTATCTAATAAAATATTATTCTTATGTCAAGTTTTTAGTTTATGTTCACTGATTAAATGTTGGGAATTGGCAGAGACACTTGTGGTGGGAAGACATTTGGTTGGGCCTGGCAGGCAGGATGTATTGGGTCTGGAGAAGGGGAAAGAAGATGTTAGAGCTCATTGCCACAGCCTGGAGTTCCATCTGCTTGGCATTTTAGACCAAGATGACAATTTTCTTTTGATTTTATACAATCCTATGGAATATCAAGATAATCCTGAGCATTGTTTCCATTTTTTACTGATGCTTGAGTGTGGTCCCTATTCACTGTTACTGATTTCTGCTCTGGATAGCCTCCATAAATACTGTATATAAGTTAGTCCTTCTCTGCCCCCTGTCCTTCTTCCCACTGCTGGTACCTTCCCTCTGAGGTTCCTCCAGACTTAGCCTGTATATATTGTGTTTTTTTCCCCCATGTTGTCTCTCTCATTAGAATATAAATTCCCTGAAAGCAGAACTTTTTCGTATCCCTAGTGCTTAGCACAGTACCTGGCACATACTTATTGACTGAATGACTCAGATGGCCTTCATGTGTCTTTGTCTGCCATTTTGCAGTTGGGGATACTGCATAATAACTAGGGGAGGAGAACTTTTCTCTTCTTGAGTCATTAGGCATCTCATGACAGAGTAGAATAACTCTACTCATACCAGCCATGACTTTACATCCTTTGAATATTATTTTCAAGGAGCTGCTATGCATGCTCACTCAGCAGTTGCAGAATTCCACCACACAAAAATGGGAGCTTAGGCACCAAACTACAAATATGATTTTATCATTGAATATTTTTAATACTAGATGTGCGAAAATGGAGAAAATGAGATCAGGGGGAAAAGTCCGATTCCGATCATGTGGAAAAAGAGCAGGAGCTGATTTCTCCATAGGGTGGGTTACTTAAGAAGCCAGAAGAAGGTTTATTCTCAGCAAAGGGGGAGACAAGTCCAAGCGATTGATGGTCACTCATTTGTAAACTGGAACATTGTCATGTTCTTTTTAGATGAGGCCCAAAAGAAAAAGACCCTGATTCCCATGGATTTCTAATTGTGCTGTCCCAAACTTGAGTCCAACTCTATGAAGGAAAAGCTGTTTGTAATTAGAAGGATTTCCTTAAATGAAAGACAATTTCTAGTTAGTGCCAAACAGCTGGATGGAACAGAACAATTCAACAATTCAATTCCCAATCTGGGGGGGGGGGGGAAGGCGGGGTGGAGATTGTTTTTTGGTTACCTGAGGTTACCAGATGTTTGGAAGCACCCAGATGTGTGTCTGAACATTTCCGTTTTCAGTTGAACCGCCAGTTTCGTGTGGGAAACAATCTCCTTTTGGCAACTGCGGTCATTTGCACTATACCACCGAGAATATGTCGGCAGATTCTAAATCCCCCAAGAGAAGTTTGGTGCCTTCTTGTGACTGACATCCAAAGCTCTCAGGTAGGGTGAGGGACCAAGGTCTGACAATCCAACAACCTGGTTACCCCTTGCCCTTGTCTCCTGGCCTTGACTTTACATTGCTACCCATGGGTTTCAGGTGTTTGGAGTCTGTGCCAGGTTTCCAGAGAAGTAATCACATCAGTCTGGTAGCAGAAAAGCCTGTCATTACTCACTATGCTAATGAAAAGTATGATGCCACCAAGACAGACTTCCTGGAAAACCTAATTATGTCACAGCACCATAGCAGAAAGCAATTGGAGGCATAATGTTCATTGTCACCCAGATCAGGCAATAAACAGCGTGAACAGGTGATTGAATATCCCAAAGGCTTGGCAACCTTTGATCACCAGCAAGGCATCTTATTGCAAATCATCTCCAGCCTGAACATTATTCATCGCCTATGACAAGGGAAGGATGCTCGGCAAAGCTCGGGACAATTTTCTTCCATTTCCTTAATACCTAAGAGTTTAATGTTACTTTCTGAGCTACATCTAGGAAGACTATTGCGGCATTTCAAAGCCTGCTCACGGCTGCCCCCGATATGTCCAGAACTTCCACTGAGCCCAATGTACCACCGTGGTGGGTGCCCGGTCAATGTGGTAAATATCTCTTAAACTTTAACGAAGTCCCAAGCTTCATTCATCTTGGGATGTTGAAGACAGAAATGGAAATGAAGGATTCCTGCTCTCAAGGAGCTCAGGTTCTACAGGAAGTGGGGGGGATGTGGAATCTAAGACGCACAGAGATATAAACCAAGTCAAAGGAAACAATCCCAAGAGGAAAAGAACGCTTTGTCTTACCAATTATAAACATTCCACCTCACCAGAAAGTACTTCGTTGTTCCCTCTTTCTATATTGTTTTGCCTGTTAAATAGAAATTTCTTGAGGGAGTAGACAGTTTGAACTTTGGATTTCCAGTGACTGGTATACTGCAGGTGCTTAATCAATGCTTAATCTGTACATGGGTCTGTACATGGGGTACAATTAAATTGAGCACAGAAAAAGGAAAGCCAAAGCTTCAGACATCGGGGAAGGTTTCTTAGAGAAAGTGACACTGAGATGGGTCTGGAAGGATGCGTAGATTCCAGCCAAATGGAAGAGTGAAGGGAAAAAGGAGAGGGGCCCTTTGCTCTCTGGCCAGTTAGTTTCTTTTTCTTTGAAATTTCATTTAGGCTTTTAAGTGTATTTTATTAATAGTTTTTTTTAATCATCTGAATCTCTCCCTGGGAGGCATTTCTTATAAGAAAGAATAACAAAGAGAGTAATTCACCAAAATTAAGCAGTGAGACCTCTGGATCAAAGGGTGTACACAGTTTAGTCACTTTTTCACATAGCTCCCAACTGCTTTCCAGAATGGTTGGACACAGTTCTACCAGGAGGGCATGAGTGTGCTTGGCTTTTTTCAACTTCGAACTTTCCCATCTTTTAACAAAAATCTTTTGCCAATTTTCTGGGTCTAAGATAAAGCCTCCGGCTTGTTTTAATGTGCATCTATCTTATCAATAATGATTTGGAACCTTATTTCATATGGTTGCTAATTCTCTTGAAAAGTGTTTGTTCATATCCTTTGACCACTTATTTATTGGGACATTGATTTTGGTCATATGCAGTTGCTTAAATATCAGAGATTTTATACAAGGCTATTTCCCAATTGATCACTTCCCATCTTATCCTACTTGCATTGATTTTGTTAATGCAAAAACTTTTCCATTTCACACAGTTGAAATGATCTGTTTTCTCTTTTGTAATTGCCTCTGGCCCTGGTTTGATTTAGAATGCACTCCCTTAACCGTAACCACAAGAGGTACCAGGTCACGTTCTCATCTTTTTTTTTTTAATGGTGTGGTCTTTATTATTCTTTTTCATTTGAAAACAAATGATTTTACACAGCAAAACCACATTATAATGTGTCTAACTAGTCCAACTCAACAACACACATTTATTTAACACCTACAGTGTACAAGGCCCTGTGCCCTAAAGGCCCATGTGCCATAGTATTGACAGGACTTTGCCTTCACTTTAACCTGAGCAGTCTGCAATTTGGCCTCAACCCCAGAGTCTCCTTGTGTAATCAAGCTTTTTATTCCTCTCCCTAATAGTAGCCAGCTACCAAAGCAATGGCTTGGATTCAGAAAGATCTGGCTTTGTATACTGCCTCAGTTTCTCCTCTGCAATATGGGGATGTGTTGAGTAGACAGGCCCCTGCTGTTTTTTGATGCCGCACTTGACTGAGCATTTGTGAACTGCATAGTTTGGTTCTCTTTGATCCCCCATTCACATCCTGTTCTAGGCATTTGTTCCCCTGTTATTATCAAGACCCAGTTCTTCTCTTTGTTTCCTGCCATCCTTTGCTGTGGTAAACCTGGTACCCAGTACTAGATGTAAATAATTATTAGGGGTGCCCACTGAAATAATCTCTTCCTATTGCTCCTATCAATAAACATGTGGCAAAAGAAGGTTGACTTTTCCCTCAGTAAGGGAAACAACTCGTGGCTCTTAGCAAGCCCGGGATGTAATCAGGACAGACACAACCATCCACTGAGTGATGACCTAAGCATGTGTGTGATAAAATCAGGGCCCTTCTGGTATGATCTTTACCTCCCAGAGATGGCATATTTTCAGAAATTTCAAAACTACGGGAAGGGAAAGTTTTTGTTTTGTTTTGTTTTGTTTTGGGGGGGGGGCGATGCTTTTTCTTCTCTGAACCCATTTCTCCCAGAATTATATCAAGAGGCTAGGCCTAGCCTTCCAAGAGTCATTTTTGTCAGGTGAATAGCAGGAACAAAAGACTTCCATAGTGCTACAGAGGCAAATTATAGTCATTCAAAGTGAATACATGGGGTGTCTGTTCCTCAGTGTCTCAAATTGAGGCCTGCTTTCAGTCTCGTTCTCAGGGAGGAAATGGGTCCAGTTTTGACCAATATCATTCTATCACGGATTTTGAGATGATCAAGTCCTACTGAATCGGAGAAAGCTAATCAGCCTGAAGAGATCAAGGAAAGGGGGTAGCATTGGGATTTGAACTCATATGGTCCGACGCCAAAGCCAGCACTCTTTCTGTGGCTTCATGTCGGCCCTTTCTGTGATGTTTAAGCGGTACAGCAAAGTCTCCAAATCCCCCTTCTATGTCAAAGGGCCCATGCAGTTCATCAATTGAGCTTCATGTGGTCCTTTCAGCCTCCCTGAAAATGATCATGACATTTGATGTAATGTAGCACACTACAACATGGACTCTCCTCAAGAGCAAGTGATTGCAAAATCCCGACACTTCTGATCCATAACCAAGAGGGGCTTAGGGAAGTTGGAGCCTGCAGCACCTTCTGTCTCAGTTGGCTCTGAGGGCTGAAGGTGACCTTGGCCTTCTCAGCCTGACTATTCTATGTCATTCCCCGATTAGTATAATAGTGGGCCTCTCTCATTCCTGGTGCTCACAGCATGACACATCTAAGCTGGAAAGATAGAAGAATCTGGATTGACCTGGGGAGGATCTTCAGCAAAGAACTAGAAAATGTTCTTGGAAACACTTACTAGACTTCCTCTCTTCCCTTCCTCAACCATATGCTTCTTTTCTGCTTTCTATGCAGACGCTCTCCGCTGACCCATGCTGCTGTCCTGCCACACATTTGGGGGGGACACACTACAGCCTCTCCCAGCATGACTCTCTCCATGGCTGGCATGTCTTCTCTGCAATTTACCTGTCTTCCTCCCATCTTGGTGCCGGGTAAACAAAGATTTACTTCCAGGTCCCCTTCAGTAACCGGTGATTTCCTCAGTAGATGGGAGAGGGCAGCCAACTCTGCCGACCCAGATTAGCCTTCCTCAGTGTTTGAGATTTACTGTGGCCAACGGGGTAACAAGCCTTTCTGACCTTTGATCTTGGATCAGGTACTCCTATTACTAGCTTCTATGCATAAAACATTCCAGCTAAGTAGGGTTAGTAGCCGAGTTCACTCTGTGCTTTCAGGCCTCTGTGCATTTGTATTCGCCAGCTCCACCATCCTGGAAAACTTAGGGAAAGTTGATGTCATCTTCATGTCATGGACGGAGATGCAAGGGGAGGCAATCTGCGTTGCCCTCTTCAGATCCTGCCCAGTCCCACCAGACCCCATTTCCACTCTGCTGACACACCTTGCTTCTCTCCATCTTATCCACAACCAATTTTTCTGGTCATTCCAGCATCCACGTGGTCAGCTCTGTAGCCATTTTGGTTCCCTGCAACGTCTCTAAGGGTCTGCACAGCGTGACCTTTGGTGTTCTCCTCTGCTTAAGTTTTCTATCCTCCTGGGTGGTAACCTTTCCAAGCTCTCTGAGTTTGGAACCGTGGTGAGTTAAAGCCCAAAGAGTGGGAGGGGGGGAGAGTTGACATTTTTACTGGTCTGAATGGAATGAGTGGCTTGTGCAGAGAAAAATGGAAAAATTGACTTCCTGATTTCAGAGAATTTAGAGTTAGGTTGAGAATGGTCAGGAATGCCAGGATAGAGTTTGGATTTTATTCTGTGGGAAATAGGAAGCCATTGTAGATTTTTGAACAGAGAAGTCATCTAATGAAAGTAATAATAATAAGGCTTGACATCTAACATTAAGATTTGCAAGTACTAAGTGCTTTATATATTCTCACTTAATCTGCACAATCCTTTGAGGTATTATTATCAACATTTTACAGATTAGAAAACTGAGGAGTGGGGTAGGAAATCCGTAAATCAATGAATATTATGTTTTTGCCTTTAGAATATGCTCAGCACCTAGCCCAATGCATGGCACCCAGCAGCCACTTAAATAGATACTTGCTGGATTTAATGAAGATCGAATGAGTTAGCCAAAGTCCCATAACTCCCCAGTGTCAAGTTTGATTGGTACCTATAATATTCCTGACTCCAGGTCCAGCTCTCTGTTCCACTGAGCCAGATGAAGAAATGCTAGAGCCAGAGGTGCTGGGTTCAAACCCCAATTCTTTCATTTGTCATTTTTGTGACCTTCGAAGGAAAGTACCTTCCTTTCTCTTTGGCTTTCTATTTCTTCTTCACTAAAAGAAGGGCTCCAAGGTCCCATCCAGCTCTGTAGGGAAGACCCAACATCTGATCTGTTCTTCGGACAGAGGAAGGCTAAGGAGCCCCAAATGGGAGGCCTGTTGTTCTTCACTCAGTCACGTCTGGTTTGCTGTCAGCCCGACTCTTCGCCCACCTTCTCCTGACCTTCCCTCCCCTGCTGTTCCTTACATTGAACAGGTTCCATGTTCACTGAAGCCACAAGGACATTGCTGTGATCACTGCTGATCCTTTGCAGGCACAAATTTGTACAAAACAAAAATGTGAAGAAAAAAAACACACAATAAACTAAAGAACTGGGTTGCTATGAAGACTGGCTATAAAAAAAAAATCCCAGCATAATATAAACCAGGAAAATTCCAAGCTGCAAATATGCTCAGAAAATTCTCAAGGTCCATCAAAATTAATGGCTCTGTCTCGCTTTGTTTTTCTAATAGGAAATGGTAATGATGGACTCGGTGCCCCCTCCCCCCAATCTCCCCTCTTTAGCTGCATTGATGGCTTGCTGGCTTTGGGGACGGATCCCTGGCAGCTGCTCCTTGGGCCGGGTAGCCCCCTGACTGGCCTCAGCCATTGCCCAGGATGGTTTAGTAGGGTGAAAGGAAGGGAGGGGCTCCGGGATGTTGTCCCAAAGAGAGATGCAGGACTGTGGGGAAGTGGTGGGTGGGAAGACCTAGAGAGTGGATGGAGGCAAATGCCAGGGCCACCTTCCTTGGCCTTTCCAAGAGAGCATGCAATGTCATAATCAGCTCAGCTCCTCCAGGGGGCAGGAGCCACCTGACTTGCTCAGGTGGAGGAGGCAGTTGTGTTCAGAGGCTGGTTTTAAAGAACGCTAAGAAAATCCTTTCCCTCACCCATGGGAGAAATGGGTCCCTTGAGTGGTACAATTCAGGTCACTCCAGCAGGCATTTAGGTTAGGTGCTAGTGATCTAAAGACAAAAACTAGACAGTCTTTGCTTTAGAGAATCGGTGGGCTACTATGGGGTATATTATTGTAGGTCTATGGAGAATTAAATCCAAACTATAGAGAAAATAACTCCCCAAAGGGGCAGACTTGAGAAGCGAGGCATTACAGGTGTAAGAGACTACCTCTACAAAGGCACACAGGTTGGAGATTGAGCGTCCTATACAGGGGACAGCCAAGTCAGCCAGGTGGTCTGTGATGTGCATTGATTGAGGGGGTGAATGCATGTAATCAGCCAGGAAAATAGGTTGGAACCAGCTAGTTAAATGCTGACTTTCAGGAAGCACGAGAACACCGACTTCTTGGGGATAGAAGCAGGGATAGGGAATTGGAAATGCAAAAGAGAAAAAGCAGAAAAGAAAATGAGAGGTATCATTGCCACAGATATCCTTGACCTCCTTTCCAGCCTATTTAATAGTACTGATATAATAGCTAAGGAACAAGACTTGGAGCCAATAAGACCTAGATTCAAATCCCACCTTAGAAATGTAGCTTTGGGACTCTGACCAAGTTGCTTAACGGTTGCTTCGTTTTCCTCGTATATAAGATGATGGCTCTGGATTCAGTGGTGTATAAGGTCCCTTCCAGCTCCAAATCTAGGATCCCATGATTTGAGGCAAGTTACTTCATCTCCCTGGGTCTCAGTTTCTTCATCTGTACATTGCTGGGATTGGGTTAGATGATCCCTAAGGTTCCTTCCTATTCAAATCTATGATCTATGGGGTTGAGAGAAACCAGTCTACCTTCTGCAGTTAGGGATGTAATTGATATTCTGATCTGTTTTGATAGTAAACCTGGTTTGCTCATTTGTCTGGGATTGAAAATATACGTATGCAACTTAACTACATATTGAAACCATATTTATCTAGCATGAAAGGAAAAATAGATTCTTCTGACAGGGCACACTCCCCAAATTCCTAAAGCTGAGCCTTTTGATGTCTCCACTAAGCTATAGGTACTATGTGCCAAGGACAACAACTTTCCCTTGTCTTAGACAAGTGGAAAAACCATGCATCTTCTCAGCGTCCCGACTATTGGTTTCCCATACTTGGGAAAGGGAGAGAGGTTGATTAGGGTGTCATACCCTATTGACTTCTATCTGCCCTTTACATCCTGTAATTTTATCGAATGGATTGGGAGGGTCTCAAGGAAGTCCCCTATCACTCCTTCCTAACCCCACTACATATATGATCAAATGTAAATATGTTTCAACTTGGGGGGGGGAGGGCAGGACTTCATTCATAATAAAATACCATCCAAAAAATGCTGTCAATAATAGCCTTGTGTCCAGAGTTCACAGGACCCTTCATATCAGACAGCTTTGAAGTTTGTTCTATGTTTCCCACTTGTAGGAGAAAGAGTCAAAGAGGGACCAAAAGTTTTCTGTATTAACTTGGAATCCTTGTTTGCCATCTCAAACTCTTCAGACAAGAGGAAAACACTCCAAATGCCCCCAAACTTGCCCAAGTACAAAATAACACGGCTTTGTTGCTTATGGATGTGCCAAAGCATTATTTTCCATTTCACCAAGATTTTTACAATGACTCGATGATGTAATTACCTGTTATAGCTGCTTATGCACGCTTCCACTAATTATGTTAATAAAGCATAACGGTGCTAATTACATAAACAGATGATCAACTAAAAATTAATTTTCTAGAACCCAAGGAGGCTCACCAATGACAAAGTTAAGAGCCTGTTACATAAGCCACCAAAATTAGCCGATTCTTTGCTTTATTCTGACCATGGAAAATCCAGGGATTTGGTTGCTGTCATCTCTCAGCTCTCCTGAGCCCAAACAATCAGTTGGGTACACCATGAAACCAAAAGCTGTCAAAGAAACTCAAGGGCTATGCAGCCAAATAAGAGACTTCATAATTTCCCACCGTGGAGCTAAGGAGACTCCCTAGGTAAAGATGAAGATGGAGTGCATCCCAGGCCTGGAGACTACTTGTAGAGGAAAAGTGTATGTACCTGTACAGAAAACACTTCATGGGCAGTTTGACTGCTTGATCTTGTTTGGGAGTGTGTTGGGAAGAATGTGTTGGGAAAGAGCCAAGGGTACCAGATTGGGCAGGGTTCTAAGCAATATGTCCAGGAGCTGGTATTTCAGAGGATTATAGATGGAGAGTTAGAAGCAATGTCCGGGGTTGTCTAATCGTGATCTAATCTATCATTTAAACCAATCAAAAATTGATGAAGTGCCTATTTCCCAGGAATACATACAAAGGTTGTCCTTCTCCAAGAGAGCGATAACAAAAGGGAGGGGATGATATGCAAGGGAACCAGATTGCTGTGAGGGAGGTCTGGCCAAGGTCACCCGCCTCACTTTCCCTCCAGAGCTAGATACAAATCAAGAGGACTGCAGAAGGTCCTGGATAGATAGTAAGGCTGGAAAAGATAAGATGGGGTCAAGTTGGAAAGAGTCTTAAATGCTAAACAAAGGAGTTTATCTTTGATCCTAGAGATAATAGGTGCTCAGGAGTTTACCAGTGGGGGCTATAACATCGTCAAATCTGAACTTTAGGAAAATCAGCAGATTGAAATGGGTCAGCAAACCAATTAAGAGGTTCTCAGAGCCGTCTAGGTGAGAGGTAGTGAGGGTCTGAACTTTGGAGTGACTTCAGATCTGGCTCTGAACTCATTTGTAAGTCCTTCCTCTACTATGCAGAGGTGGCTATTTATCTGCCACTTCCTTTTGCTATTATGTTCTGGATGGTACCTTTTAAAGAATGAAATGAACAAAAATAAAATCCCTACTTGTAAGGAGCTTATGTTAGAATGAGCGAGTCAGATAATATCAGAAATACATAGCAAAAATATAAAGTGGATGATACCCATGTACATAAAGTAGTTGTGGAGAGAGTGGGAGGGTCGAGTCACAAAAGTTTTCCTTATATACTAAGGAAATAATGATATAATTTATATAAGTTTTCCTTATATAACTTCCTTTCATAATTAGAAATGATGATGTTTGAGTTGCAACTCAGAGGAAAGGAAAGACTCGGAGTTCAAGAGAAGGAAGGGGCTGCACTCCATCCAGCCTCAGAGTTCAGGCAGCCAGTACGAAAGCATGGGGAGGGAAGCTGGAGTGATATGTGGGAAATTCAGAGCAAGGGGCCCTTTGTTTGGCTCGGGGCACACAAGATGGTGAGGAATGTCCAGGGAGCCCATGATTGAAGTTGGAGCTAGATGGTAAGGGGTTTTAAGAACTAAACAGGAACTTCTGGTTTTTTCCTAGAAATAATCTGAAGTCCCTTGCATTGGTTGAAAATTGAGTCTTCTCTACATAAATTTGTGCTTACAAAATAAATAAGTTAGGAGTGACCCCTTGCTTGACACAATGAATTAGTGTTCCCTTAAGTAGTATAGAGGTCTTAGTTCAGTGACAAAATGTTCAATTTATAGAGTACTTCATATAAACTAGCACAGAGATCACATCATCAGAATGGGAGCAACAGTGTGTAAGATAGACTTGAGGTAGGGAGGCCAATTAGGACGCCATTGCAGTAATCTGGGTGAGAGGCAATGAGGGCCTGAACTAAGGCTGGAACTGTGTGATGCAAGAGAAGGGGTCACAAGGCAGAAAGAGGAAGAGAGAATCAGTGGGATTTGACAATTGATCTGAAACATGGGGTGAGAAAGAAACCGAGGGTCAGAGGGAAGTGGCTTTTACAAGATCCCACCAGTTAGAAGTATCAGAGCCAGCTTTGCCACCTAAGCATTTGGGCAAAAGTGTTCTTTGCTCAGACCTGTGCTGAAATATGATTACTTTGGAGAGGGGAGAGCCTGGGTTAGGAAGCTCTTGAGAAAACAGAATCAGCTCCACCTTCCTTTAGGAACTTCATATGGTCACTCCACTGGTGATTCCTCTTCCTCCTTGCTACTTTCCATAGGGCAGGAGCTGTTGAAAATGTTAGTGCTCTAACTTGTAAAGTTTCAGCCTCCTTTACAGCATTGTCTCTTTGGTGAGGACTTAATGTGTTCACAAAAGCACTTAAAATACCCATCAGTCCCTTCTTCCAAATACGGGAGTTGAATGGGGAAGAGTGGAAGGAGAAGGGTGAGGTATTCTTTGCTTAGGCTCCTTTCTCCTCAATTGCAATATTTATATGGGATCCACTCAGGATGGGAAGTGTTTTCAACAGTTCCCGATGCAATGAGATCATTCTTTTACCCAAATTCCTTGGAGCCTCAAGACTGCAGTGATGACTGCCATGATGACGTCCGTGTTGGCTGTTGGGGTACACAAGGGAATGGATGTTTATTAGGTGCTGAGTACTATAGGGTATACTTCCTAAGCATCTCATTTTATCCTCACAACAAGCCTGGGAGGTAGGCGCTATTATTTTGACCTATTTGACAGATGGGGAAACTGAGGCACAAGTTAAGTGGCTTGCCCAGAGTCACACAGCTAATAAGTATCTCGGGTCACATTTGACCTCAGTTCTTCAGGCCCAGTGCTCTCTTGACTGTGCCATCTAGTTGTCTCATTGTACTTAGCAAAAGTTTGGAATGTCAATGTCTTCGTGTTCAGTTTAGGATGTATTCCTCATGGGGTTCTTTTATCTCTTTGGCTCTAATCTCTGAAGGTGGGCGCCCACATCTGCTTTTTTTCTTGGTCCTGTCCAAGGGAGCCAGCTATTGCCCCTGAAGCAGGGAATAAGGGAGCCCCACCAGTTGAAAGTTGATAGACTTTGCCCTTTGGTCGGGATCCTACCTTGGGGCCCTTGGCTCTGACTTGCCTGAGCCTGGGGCTCTTGGTTTTAATGCATGACTGTGCCCTTTCACTTGCCTCTTACTCATTCCCAGGCCTGAAATTGTGGTTTTGCCACTGGCCCCATACTGGCCTCTGTGAGGTACCCTGTTGATGTAATATGGAATAAGTCAAGGTCTAGCTACTATCTGAAGGAGTGTTGCAGTAGGACATTGGGTAAAGCAATGAGTCACCGCTAATGTATGTGTTTGGAAGCACCAACTTGTATATACAGTAATACATTTTCAGAAAATGACAAGATAGAAAGCAGAGCTGCAACTCTGCAGAGCAGCAATGTTTTGGGTGAGCTGCCATTTAAAATCACAATTTTTAAGATGTTGTGCAATTTCAGCATTTGTTGCATTTACGTGTTTATAGCACTCTTATTCCTTGAGCAATAGGGAAGCTGGGTTTTTTTTTTTTTTTTTTTTTTTTTTTTTTTTGTATTGTATCCTGATGACTTCACCCAGCTAAGTCAATCATGCCCTGCTCCTCTCCGGGCAGCAATTGCCCAGCTTCAACCTCAGACTTTCCTGGGATCTCTTGCTGTGGGACCTCTGTCTTCCCATGGGGCTAGTCTCTCAGTGTTGCTAGTCACATCTCTGCTTAATAACAATATGGTTCCAAGTTTGGTGGAAAGGTTGATTCTTGCTTTAACTAAGACTTTTTGAGAGATTCATCCTCCAAATCCAGAGCATTGCTGAACTTTTTGGGAGACTACACACTTTGCTCAACATTCTCAGCAGTTGAGATCGTCATCCCCATTTTCCAGACAGCTGCTTGAAAGTGACTAGCCATGGCCCTGGGTTATTTGAGGTTATCCAGCAGTCCAGGTCTGGAATTCGAACTCTTACCCTTACGGAGAGATGCGTTCCAAAAGAGGCCTGCAGATGTTGGGAGAGCTCCACAAACCCCCCTCTCTCTGGTTGGCTCACCCAAAGAGTTCTGAACTCCTGAGCGAGAGACAAATTCCAGTCTTCACCACAGTGGAAAGTCTGCAAGGAGAGAAATACTCAAAGACATTTCTCTTCACAGATCGGTGACATGATAGACTGTACACAGCTCTTACTGAAAGAATGGGAATAGCTCCTGCCAAGACAATAAAATTAGCCGCCGCAAGAGAAGTCTGAATGCTTGTGTAAGTGCCCCTGCTTTGAATGCCAAGTCCATCCAAGTAACAGCCCAGCAGGCATTCACTTCAAGGCCTGATGCTATCTTTGGTGAAAAATGAACGGTTTCAAGGAAATGGTTTTTAGGACAAAATGTGTCATTTTGCTTTTAATTTGTCTCAAGAAACTCCAATCTGGCGACCTATTCCAGTGTGATGTCCTCTCGGCAGGTGTGATTTTTTTCTGGCCAAAATGCAAATTAAAAATCGGATTCTGCCACCCTGTTGTCACCATTTGACCATAGCCATAAATATTCAGGGAGTATTACTCTGGCTCCTTGGAATACATTCAAAATGGATTAGGATCTGAGATTTAGATCAAGGAAGTTTCTTAGAGGTCATTTTGGCCAATCTCTTTATTTTGCTGATGAGGAGACTGAGACCTAGAAGGGATGTCAATTCATGGAGAAGCACTGGAAAAAAGAGGCCGTAGATTTAGAAATGTGGTTTCCCTTTAAAGATGGGATGATGGTGCCCTTTTGATCACACCCCTAAATTGAAGGCTAAGGTGAACAGCTCATGTAATATAATATTATTATATTAAGCAACTAGAAATGTAAAGAAATCAGAAAAAAATAGCTACTTCTTCCACAGACTATGTCTGTATCTCTTACGTACAGGTTTTTCTAACCTGTTCTTTTTCCCCATCAGGCCGTGAGGCCATGGACTGACTTGCATTTTGTATTTGTACCCCCAAAGCATAGTACAGTGCCTGACATATTTAATAAATAATGCTCGTTTGCTGGTTGAGAACAAAATAAGCAGAACCAGGAAAACAGCATTAATATTACTACACTAGTGTCAGCGAATAAAACATTAGGGAAGCAGAGTGCAGTGATTATAATCACCAGTCTTTGTTCCAGAGAAAAGATGAATAAATATGTCTTCCTCTTTTCCAGAGAAGTGGGAGCTTATGGGTACAGAATGTTGCCTATGCACTTAGCTATGTCTGCCATGTAAGTTTTGTGGAGCTTTTTTCTTTGTTATTAAGAATGGTTGGATGAGTAAGGGGTTGAGAGAGGTATATAATGGGAAATGACTAGATGTAAAAGCATAAGCCATCAGTAAAACTTTGATGTAAAAAGAATCACTTTAGAACTCTGATTAAATCCAAGTTTAATGCTGGATCTTCTGCAGAGGTGTCATACGCCCCAGGGCTATTGGTAAAAGGGTAATTAGGAAATGCTTAAATAAACATTTAGCAAAATAAACACTTATTAACATAGCAAAAGAAAAATGCAAAAAGAACAAGGATAAGATCACATTTTCAAAGTAACTCACCACATATCCTTAAGTACAGATTAGTGGCCCCATTTTTAAAATTTTTTTTTTCTTTCTTTTTTTAATTATAACTTTTTATTTACAAAACACATGCATGGGTAATTTTTCAACACTGACCCTTGCAAAGCCTTGTGTTCCAAATTTTCCCCTCCTTCTACCACCTCCCCTAGATGACAAGTAATCCAATGCATGCTAAATATGTTAAAATATATGTTAAACTCAAATATACAAAAATATATATACATATATTTATATAATTATCTTACTGCACAAGAAATATTGGGTCAAGAAGGGAAAAAAAAACTGGGAAAGAAAACAAAATGGGAGCAAACAACAGAGTGAAAATGCTATGTTGTGGTCCATACTCCATTCCCACAATCCTCTCTGTGAGTGCAGATGGCTCTCTCCATCATAGAATTATTGGAACTGATCTGAATCATCTCATTATTAGAAAGAGCCATGTCCATCAAAACTGATCATCATATAGTGTTCTGGTTCTGCTGACTTCACTCAGCATCAGTTCTTGTAGCGTGCTGTTGTCTCCAGACGCTGCCGATCGCTCTCTGGGAAGAGATCTGTTGTGTCAACTCAAATTTCTCGGACAGATTCTTCTTCCTGTAGAGAACCGTTGTCTCCAGACAGTTACCGTTAATTGTCGTCCAGAAGAGAGCCGCATCAAGCCTGATGTAGCACAGAGACTTCTTCTATCTCTGGAGTGCTGTCCTCTTTTATCCTCCCAGAGAATGGGTGTGGGATAATGCAAGGGCTTCTGGGAAGAACCACTTCAGCCAATGAGCTTGCTCCTTCCAAGCATGCAAGCTCTTCCTTAGGAATTCACAAGTCAAACTACCATGAAAGGCCGGAACTAGAGAATTGTCAAGTACCGACTTAGCACTTAGTAAGAACCTAATATCTCATTATCTCATTAGCACTTAGTAAGAACCTAACAAGTTCTTGTAAGTCTCTCCAGGCCTTTCTGAAATCATTCTGCTGATCATTTTTTATAGAACAATAATATTCCATCACATTCATCTACCATAACTTGTTCAGCCATTCTCCAACTGATGGGCAGCCACTCAGTTTCCATTTCTTGAGTGGCCCCATTTCTATTTGAGTTGGACGCTACTGATCTAGAGAACCAATTTGCCTCCTCCTGGTGGAGAGGTGGTATACCGCAGATGTAGAATGGTACATATGCTTTCCCAAGTATGGTTTGTTTTGCTTGACCATTTTTCTTTACAAAGGAGTATTGTGGAACAGGTGTCAGGGGATGGTATTAGAATGTGATGATTCTTTCTTCTTGTTGTTGTTGTTTGTTTTTTTTTAATTGAAATACTTTTTAGAAACAAGGAGAAAGAGCTGTGATGGTAGAAATCTTGAGACTTAAGGATTGTCCTTGTGATGCAGGGTTTACACATGGAATTATCTCTATATTGCTGAAGAGAGAACTGAGGTGCACAGTGGTGAATCACTAACCTAGTGTCACAGGAGGAATTTCAATTCAGACCTTCTAACTCCAAGCCATGCTTTTTTCACTAGGTCGTGAGAAAGATACGTATGTCTGAATATTAATATTAATAATAATAATAATAGTAACTGTTATTTTATTATTCTACAACTCAGGAACCTGTTTGGCCAGGAGGGACTCTTGGGTAGACTGGAATGCTATTCTGAATGTCTGTCTTTGGAAAAACAAAGTGATCAGAACTTTGGAAATGCTCGCTCCAAAGTCATCAGGGCAGTTTGAAGGACTTGCAGAATATGTGACAGCTCCAAAGACCTGAAATATGATGCCCTGGAATATTTTCAAACTTCATTGATTCGTCAATTAAGCAGCAAAGTTTCCTTTAAAGGAAACTAAATGGGAACGGGCCCTAATTGGCGACTTAGCAATTAAGACCCAGTTGCTGGCACTTCCTCAGCTTGCTGTGACCTGCTGTATCATTAACAAAAGCCATACTTAGTACTTTAATGCAAGAACATTAAGGATAACTGAAATCCTCTGGTGATGGCTCAAGTTGGGTGAAGGTGACCCCACCTTTGTGCTAGCTCCAGCTTAGCGGGATTCTGGCCAGCTCACTTTGAGTCCAGAGCATCAGTTCAATTCCATTCAATTCAATTCAATTCAATTCAATTAACAGTTTATTAAGCCTTGCCTTAAAAGTCTGGTCCTAAACGTAGAGTTGGGATATAGATAAAGAAGTATAAGGCCTTGCCCACACAGTAAAGGAACAGGAAGGAATAACATGTACATAAATAGGAAAGATCAAAATATAAGCCAAGTTAATTGTAAGTCATTCAGTTTGATCGGTAAGCATTTCTTGAACTCCTACTATGGGCTGGTCACTGTGCTAAGCTCTGAGAATGGTGTTTGTCCTTAGTTGGAAAAGAGGTCCGTTACCTCAGAAAGGTGATAACATGACATGTAAGGGAATTGGATTGAAGCTAGGAAGAGCTGGGAAAGGTCACCTGCCTCACTTTCCCCTCCAGAGTCATCTGGATCTAGTGGCCAGATAGAGATCAGGAGGACTGGAGATGGCGCCCATGAGTAGGAGACCACAGCCTTTTTGAGCTAAAGTCTTTTAATAGAACTCAGTTTGCCTGAAGCAACACCCATTCTGCGATTAAGACTAAGCCACAATAGGCAGCCCTCTGTAGTGGCTAGAAACTGGAAGTTGAATGGATGTCCATCCATTGGAGAATGGTTGGGTAAACTATGGTATATGAATGTTATGGAATATTATTGCTCTGTAAGAAATGACCAGCAGGAGGAATATAGAGAGGCCTGGAGAGACTTAAATCAACTGATGCTGAGTGAAATGTGCAGAAATAGGAGATCACTATACACTTCAATGTTGTATGAAGATGTATTCTGATGGAAGTGGAGATCTTCAGCATAAAGAAGAGCTAATCCAATTCCAACTGATCAATGATGGACAGAATCAGCTACACCCAGCAAAGGAACACTGGGAAATGAGTGTACACTATGAGCATTTTTTTGTTGTTTTTCTTCCCAGATTATTTTTACCTTCCGAATACAATTCTTCCTTTGCAACAACAACAACAAAATTTGGTTCTGCACATATATATTGTACCTAGGATATACTATAACATATTTAATATGTATGGGAATGCCTGCCATCTAGGGGAGGGGGTGGAGGGAAGGAGGGGAAAAACTCGGAACAGAAGGGAGAACAAGGGATAATGTTGTAAATAATTACCTATGCATATGTACTGTCAAAGAAAATGTTATAATTATAAAACAATAAAAAAAAAAGACTAAGCCACAATAGAGGCAAACAATAGCCTCTTTTACCTAGTCAGTATCTACATTCATACATACACACATACATTCATACATATGTATGAACCTGAGAGGGGAGGACCCTCAGGCTTCCAGTCCAAAACAGAGACAGTTGCTATTTACTTTCACTCTGAGTCAATCTGGACCCAAACAAATAAGTGAGGATTGGGCCAAGACCTGTTGTTGGGTGTAAGGAATAAAGAAAAGAAAGAAATCCCAAGATACCTTGCAAGATTTCTGCTATTAAAATTTGCATTCCTTTGAGTAGAGCATCTGCAGGGAAGGGTATGATTCCTTATGTGGACAGAGGGAAAGGAAGGGAGAGAAAGGAAAGACACTGTGCTAAGCTCTGAGGATACAAAAAGAGGTAAAAAACAACACATCAATGTGAGGGATAGAAAATCCTATCCAAAAATGACTTCTCAGAGACCTCTCAAAGTAAAAAGCAGAAAAGTTGTCTATTTAACAAATTCTCATGAGAATGAGCAATTCCACCGGGAGGAGGGAAAGAAAGAAAGCTCACAGTAGAAGGCCTAAAGAACTAAGGGAAGATATACAGTTTTTATAGGTTTAATTGCAAAAGGATTGCATCATGAGTTTGGGGAACATTAAGGGATAGGTGCCCCCCTCTTCCCCACCAGTTAATTAGATGTTATTATTCATGTCAAAAACAACAGATTCTCCAGTTCAGGGAAGAACCATACATTAAGCAATTAGTCGCCTAAACATTGATAGCTTGGACAGACATAAATGTCATCATATATCTTAAAATCTAAGCAATTAGTCGCCTAAACATTCAACATACTTATGCAGGTCACAGAGACCTAGAGAAGGGAGAATACAGAAAAGGAGTTTAACATTCCTGTAAGTTCTTCACCATATCTTACTTCATACTTGTTCCACACACCAACAAGTACATATGAACAGGCTATAGACAGGATGCCCGCTAGGGAATGCTTATTGCTGACTGACAGTGAGACTAGCTTGAACTCACTTGCTGGGGGGCTTGTCACCTGACTCCTCACTCTAGTCCTTCCTCCATCTGCTGCCAGACTCAGTTGCCTAAAGCCTGTGAGAAGTGATAATGGCCTTCCCTAGAGTGGTGGTCACATGAGTGGAGACAGGGATGGATATAAAAGAGGCCCAGAAGGTAGAAATGGTAAGGCTCAGCAATTGCTTTGTTATAGGGGTGGGGGAGAAAGAAGAAAATTGAGAACAGGTAGCATCTGGCTATCTGAATTCTGTCATTCACTCAGGGACCCAGCTTTCCTGACTCTGGGGGAAACAATCAATTTGTCCAGTTCAGGTTAGAGGTTGGGTTAATGAACTCCCTCCTATTGGAACCAAGAGGTGCAATTGATTAAATTAGTTGCCCTTGAGTGCCCACTAGAGGAAGACTGACTAGAGTCAGAAGTCTCTCCAATTATCCCAGCCCATTTATCTTAGTGGTCAATCCTTAAGGATTTGTTGGCTCCGGTAGCATGCCAACACCACAGTAGGTCAATATCGGATACATGAAATACTCTCTTACCCAATGAAGAGAGAGAGATTTCTCCTGCTCCTTTATTCTGCATTTCTAGATGTGTCATCTAGAAATCAATAAGAGTTGTTATTACTAACGAATAGGATGTGAGCATTACTGAAGGTAAATGAACAATGTATCTCCTACCAAGAATCACTTCAACTGGGCTTCACTGACCATTTCTGGTATGGGCAATAGTAAAAATCTGCTCCTGTCTTGAGGATGTGCCTCAATGGTCCAGAGTGAGACTTCGAGCCCAGAATATCACCTGGCACTTTAGGGAAGAAGGAGGCCCCTTGTTTGGGCTTTGAAAGCAGGGAAGGACTAAACCAGGCAGAAATGAGGAACAGCCATGACAGTGAGAGGCTAACCATCTGGCCTCTACCCAGTATTGAGAAGCATTTATTTAAACATGTCGGAGCAAATGACTGCTAAATAGGAAACTTTGCTACCCAAAGGTGAGACTCAAGGAATAGGGAATATTTAGTGAAGAAAACTTTAAGACTCAAATTTTCCAAGTGGTTAAATTAGCAGCTGTGTTTAAAAAAAAAGCCTGGTAACCTTGAAAGCTATCTCAGTAATGTCCTTTGAAAAGAAGTGCCATCTGGTCCATGTTTCCGCTTTGGGAGATGCGTTTGATGCCAGTGACGTGGTGAAAAGGTGTATGCTGTGCTTCTTCAATGATGACAGCGTCCAGGCTGGAACCCAGTGCTTGTGGTGACACCTGCTTAGGGAGCTCACACTCAGTTGGCATCTGGGAGTTCTCTCATGTAAGACAGATTGTGATTGTTCCCAGATCTCCTCAGCGGGCTCCCTCCAGAAGCAGTGGCCCTGGATGATTAACATATGTTGAAAAGGGCTAACCAGCTCTCCACTTCTCAGTTGCCCCAGGTGTGACAGTGCTTGTGAACCCGCCTGCCTCAAGGTACATTTAGGTCCCAGAAGCTTTTGCTACTCTTATTAAACATGTGCAAAAGGAAACTCGTTATCCCCTCCCCCAATCCATCCCTGTACCCGGCTTCCTTCCAGTCACTCAGTCTCCAAACTGTCATCATCTTTGACTGTTTCCTCTCTCTCCTTCTGATCAGTTGCCAAGTCCTGTCCATTCTACCTCCACAACCTCTCTCCCATCTGTTCTGAATCTCCACTCACACAACCACCACCCTAGGCTGAGATGCCATTGCCTATGGCCTAAATTTGTGTAATTATCTCCTAACTAGCATTAAAAACCATCATGAGGGCTGGACACTCAGATCTTGTCCTAAGGTACTAAATTTGATAGAACAGTAATAACAATCTCCCACTTTAGCAACAGAATGATGACTGAGCTTAGCACCTTCTGACCTCCATGGCTTCCTTTTAGATCCACCTAAACTCTCACTTTCTACAGGAAGCCATCCTCAATCCTTCTTAATTCTAGTGCTTTCCCCATGTTTGTTATTTCTTATTTATCCTACTTATAGCTTGCCCTGTATATATTCATTTACATATTGTCTCTCCACTAGATTATAAGCTCCTTGAGTGCAGAAACTGTCTTTTGCTTCTTTTCTGCTTCCCAGAATTTAGCAGAGTTCTTGATACATGTTGATTGATTGATTGATAGGAAAAATAATTTATTACAAGTAAGAGGCTTCTAGATGGTTTGTACTTCCTCCCAGGGTGAGCTCTCCCTTCACTCTGTGGCTCCGGAAGAGAACAGCCTCTGTGTTTTCCAGTTTCTCTATTTTTCTGGAATGAGTATCACAGAGTGCCTGTCTATCTGTACTTTTCCCTGAAAATGAATCTGAATGAAGTAGTTGATTTGAGGGTCTTATTCATGTTGCTTGTGCCCTGGCCACATTTTTTCAAAATTTTATTTTTTTCCAATTATATGTAAAACTAACTCTTAACATTAAAAAAAAATTGGGAACTACATTCTTTCCTTCCCTTCCATCTATCTTCCCTTATTGAGAAGACAAGCCAATTGATACAGTTTATAGATATGGAATCATGTAAAACATGTATTTTCTAATCATGTTATGAAAAAAATAACCAAAAAACTCCAAGAAAAATAAAGTAAATTAAAAAAAAAGGTATGCTTCAATCTTCATTCAAACTCCATCAGTTCTTTCACAGATTGGATAGCATTTTTCATCATAAGTCCTTTGCAATTGTCTTGGATCTTTACATTGCTAAGAATGCTGTTCTTCACATTTCATCATACTAAAACATTGCTGTTACTGTGTACAATGTTTTCCCGGTTCTTCTTTCTTCACTTTGGATCAGTTTAAATAAGTCTTCCCAGGGTTTGTTTGTTTTTTTTTGGAAAATATCCAGATGTTCATCATTTCTTATAGCACAATAGTATTCACAATCCTATATCACAACTTATTCAGCCATTTCCCAATTGATGGGATTTTTGCCACCACAGAAAAACTGCTATAAATATTTTTGCTCATAGAGATTATTTTGCTTTTTCTTTGATCTCTCTGGGAGACAGACTTAATAGTGGTCTTGGTCAAAGACATGCACAATTATATAGACCATTGAGGATAGTTTCAAATTCCTGCAGAATGGTTGGATCCATTCACTACTCCACCAACAGTTTTTCTACATCCCCTCCAACATTTGCCATTTTCCCTTTTTTATCATATTAGCCCATCTGACAGATAAAAAGTGGTATCACAGATTTGTTTTAATTTGCATCTGTCTAAGATTTTTTCATATGACTATAGATAGGTTTGATTTTTTTCTTCTGAAAACTCTTCATATCTTTTGGCTATTTATCACTTGGGGAATGGTTTGTATTCTTATAAATTTGACTTGGTTCTCTGTATAGTTCAGAAACAAGCAACAGTTATTAGTCAGAGAAATTTACTGTCAATTTTTCTCTAATTTCCTGTTTTCCTTCTACTTTTGGTTGCTTTGGTTCTGTTTGTGTGAAACCTCTTTAATTTCATGTAATCTAAACTATCCATTTTACAATGCTCTTTCTCTTGTTTGGTCATAAATACCTACAAATCTTATAGCTAAACTATTCCACATTCTCCTAATTTACTTCTAATATCACCCTCTATGCTGAATCATGTACTCATTTTGATTTTTATCTTGGTATATAATGTGAAATAGATATTGGTCCTGGACACATTTTCTGGAGTTGGTCCCCAAAATGAAAAGTATTAATATCAACCCTGCTGGTTTACCTACTTCTAGTCTCTCCTCTCTCTAATTTAGCCTCTATGTACATGCCCAGATAGCCATCTTAATGCACAAAAAGGCTGACACTCACAGAGCCTTAATGGATCCTTTTTATGTCTAGAACAAAATAGAAACTCATTAGCTTGTCATTAACAACCTTCTACAATTTTCTTTGAAGTCTCAGCTTATACTAGTCCCCTTTACATACTCTTCTTTTTGCACACCAACTCAGCGCACATTTATTAAGTATTTATTATCATGAACAGGTGCCATGCTAGATGCTTATAGTACCAGGGGAAAAAAGGAAGAAGGCCTTGCTTTCTAGGAGCTTATATTCTACTGAAGACTATGAATAAACAAATAGAGAAGAGTGAAAGAAAGATAATAATTGGAAGTTCATGGAGACTTCGTGGGTTCCTGAACTCAGCCTTTAAGTATAATAAGGATTCTACTTCTCAGTGAGTTTTAAAGAGTAAGGTTAGCAGTCCAGGAGTTCAAATGGGAGTTCTGTCTCCTTGACTCTTCCTGTTGAAGACCCTCCCTTGAAGGCCTAACTGAAGCAGAAATGTTGAAGTAGTATATTCAGGTCAGGCACCTATCAGAAATTAATAAGCTATCATTGTGTGTCAGGCACTGAGGTGAAAGAAGGACAAAACTATCATCCTACCCTGAGGAAGCTTCCATTTGAATGCAGAAGACAATATGCAAGCAACTATGTACATATATGGTGTAACTAGAATGAAATCTCCAGGGGAGGATGCTCACAGCTGGAGGAAGCCAAAAAAGGCCTACTGTAAAAGGTGCGGTGGGAGCTAGGTTTTGAGGGAATTTGGGACTAGATGTTACAAAGAAGCCATCTAATTTCTTAGTGCTCTCTCCCTTCACAGATTTTTGGGGGGTTCATCAGAGTTCCATCACTCTTTCCCTACTAATTACTGCTATTTATTTCCCTGCTCTTGATATTAGTCTTATGATGAATGTTAATTACATCTCATTCATCATTTAATGTAAAAAGTTTTATTTCTGGTATACCTTCTGAGAATTTGTAAATCAGATTGTTAGTTTTTGGGTGAGATGGCAGGATGATTAATATTTATTAAGCAAGTACTATGTGCCAGACAATGTGCTGAGTGATGGGGACATAAAGACAAAAGAAAAATAGTGCCTGTCCTTGAGAAACTAATTCCTCCCGATGGAGGGGATGGCCTGTGCTAAGTACAGGAATGTGGGAGCATGACTGATGACCTCATGAATACAGGATTCCATTTTTCTTGGAACATTAAATATGTGAACACAAGTAATGTGGTTAGAGAGCCGGGAATATAAGTAAGAGGTGAATTGTAGAGGGGCTTAAAAGTGAAGTTTGTATTTTACTCTAGAGGCAACAGAGAGCTGCTGAAAGATTTTAGGCACATTTTCAGAACATTGATAAGAGAGTGACCTATGCCTTCACACTATCCATAAAACATCGCTATAGAAGATGAAGTGGAGTGGGGAAACCAGTAGTTTAGGGAAGAAGTGCTTAAATTAGATGGGGATCTCTCTGAGTAGATCAAAAGGGACAGATGTGAGGTAGTCTCATATTTGGGTTCCAAATATCCCCCTCCATGCAGTACACAAGTACAGGCTTTACAAGCACAGAATAGAGAAAGCATCATTAGCTAGACAATAGCTGATCTGAAAAAAATCTAGGCATTGTAGTGGTCGGCCAGCTCCATGAAAGTCAGCAGCAGGACATGGCTTCCAACAAAGCAATATTAGGAAATGTGAGCTTGTGGAAATAACAAAGTGACCTCATTTCAGCTGGAGTATTGTGTTCAGTTCTGGGTGCTCCAGTTGGCAAAAGACTTTTATTGATAAACTGGAGAGTATTCAGAGGGCGAGGAGACCAGGATGAGAAAGGACCCTGAGTCCGTGATTGATTGAAAGAATTTGGAGAAAACTCAGGGTGGAGCTTCTAGCTGCCTTCAGAGCTGCCATCTGTAAAGGGGTTCTGGTCTCTTCTGCTTGGTCATGGCAGAGGAGGAAGCTGCAAAAATGCTGACTTTTGATACATATCAAGAAAACCTTCCTAACAGAGTATCCAAAAGTGGAATATGCTGCTTAGAAAGGTGTTGGGTTCTCTTTATTAGAGGGCTTCAAGCAGAGTCTGGTTGGCCCTTTGGTCACAATGGAAGTCATTCCTTTTGTGATGTTATTCTGGATGATCACAGGGGGTCCCTTTCTACTCTCAATTTCTGTAATTCTATGGTTTTGAGGGCTGTTATGAAGAAAGAATTAACAAGATTTGGCAAGTGTCACCCAGGAAGAGAGAAAAGGGAGTCCATGACTGAATCCTTGGGTTCACCCACAGAAAGGAGCAGGAGCTGAAGAAACAGTAAAGGGGACTGAGTGGGAGTTGTCAGGGAGATAGGAGGAGATTCATGGGAGCTGAGAGTGGAAAGCATTTCCATCAAGAAGGAATAGTTGAGAGCAATCAAACCTCTATGGAGCCAGGGGTTGTTATTAATTTTAAAGCAATGCTAAGACTTACATATTGGACATTTCTCTGCTGGTTCCCTTTGCAAGCATCATACATCCCAAATTAGATATAAATGTGCTTTCTGTTGGAACCTGGAGTTCCAATCCAAGTTTACCAGAACATAGCTTTTAAAATGCATTTAAATAGAATAGAAAATGTTGGGCTTAAAAAATAAACCCAGGGATACAAAGTGGTTTCTCCACAGGTACTAAGGATTTTTTTCTCTTATCTGAAAGCATTAAAAATCAAACTTTGAGTTCCTTTTTGTCATTTAAAATTTACCCACGCACAAAACAACCACTTTAGCAAAAAGAAAAAGAAAAAACAATCTTGAAAAACAGGTGGGTGCCCATCAATTGAGAAATGGCTCAACAAAGAGGGGGATATGAAAGTTATGTGCTTCAATAAGCTCTGGGGGGACTTATATAAACTAAGAGACATCAAAGAAAGCCGAAATGTAAGAGCAATCAACATAATGCCTACAATTACTAAAAGGGAAGGAACACTAAATGGAGCCCAACTCTGTGTAATTGCAGTGTTCAGGCTTGACCCAGAGAAGAGATGAGAAAGTTGAGGAACTGCTCCTCCCTTTTCTTGGTAAACAGGTGGGTCACTCTGGTCCGGACATGTGGACTGTCAGTCACAGTCCCAGCACTGGCTTATTTTTAGGTGAGACAAGGGAGGGATTCTTGGGTGACAGAGAAGCCTTACTGATGGCAGGGAAACTGAATGTGATGTGAAAAAAGGCACTGATGCAACTTTTAAAATAAAACTTTCAAAGAGAAAAGAAGTCCCAAATTGCTGGGGTAAGTCTAGTCACAGAAGTAAAGTAAAAACCACATTCAAAAGATGGTAGTTGTCACAGTGGATCTCCCACAAGAGAGATCTGGACCCTTCTTCCTCTGCCTTCAGGGATCTTGGCTTTGGCTGAGCCCTCCCCTGTACCTTTGGCTTTTGCCAATCTGCCCAACCTACCTTCATCTAAAGTCTCTCTTGGATGCCTTCTCCCTTGGGGAGCCCCAGGAGGTACAAAGAGCTGTACCATCCCTGGGTCCCTATATTCAAGGAACTTAAAATCATTTTCCCTTGCTTGACATTGGTGTTATCTTTAGCCGTCCATTAAAGTCCAGTTGAAATGTTACTTCCTCCAAGATTTCCTCCCTCTATTCCCTATTAAGGGTGGTTTTCCCCCCTCAGACCACAATTAACTACTTCTAGCAAAACTACTTTCTAAGGTACACATTTCATACTAATGGTACTGCTCCTTATCTAAATGTTCCTCAGTCCCTAGCACAAGATAGGTGATTAATGTTTGTTGGAGTCATTCATGTTGAATGGATTTGTTGCCTAGATTCTCCTACGTGGCAGACTTGATAGATCTCTATCTTGGAGAGAAGACCTGGGTTCAAATTCTGTCTCATACCATGTGTGAGCACGTGTGTGTGTGTGTGTGTTTGAGATTAGCACAGCACTCAATAGCTTAGCTCCTCCTGACTGTGGCGTCTCATTTAGACAGTGGTAGATTACATTTACACTAAGTCTTATTTTTTTACTTGTGATATGACTAGTGTGGGTCACATGACTTCTACAGTAGGTCCTTTCAGCTCTCATTCTGGGGTCCTCCAAGTCATGGGCGATGACCTGGACAAATACCCGGAGGCAGGCAATGGACAGTTGACAAGGATTAGAGGACAGGTACCAATCTGCCTTGTCAGAGCCCAATTGTGACGGGCCTTCGATGTCAAATGTGTAATGATTTGCTTGGAGAGTGAAACAGAGCGCACCTGGGTAGAAAGCAGCTGACCTTGGCACACTGCAGTACCAGATGATCAATGGCTGCAGCTCCAGCCCAGTAGCTGGTTTTTATGAAGAAATATGTCTCGTTCTGGAAGCACATTATGTTGTTGTTTGTACTTGATGGCATCATTAATGGTGCCAACTGGGAGGGTAAAATAAATGTTTTCCCAGAAAATGGAAGAACAAGACGGTTTCAGATGGAAACAGAGACGAAAAGTACAGTGTGTCTGGATCACTATCATTCCTTATTGTATTAAAACCCATCAGCAAAGAGGTGCATGATGGGTATGAGCAGCCTGCAGCCCAGAACACACAGAAATCCATGGCGAAGAATTTGAATAAAGACTGCTATGGGAGAAATGGAACATGGGTTGATTATGTGACAGGAGGCGGGGCAGACCCTTGGAGAACTCACATGGGCTGCTGGTCACTTTGTGATGTCAAGAGAAAGAAGGCCCCAGTGTATGGACTAATTACAAGCGATGGCAAAACATTACTAATAGCGAGCTTTTGCTCTCATTGGATCCTCTCAACAACCCTCCAGAGCAGATGTAGTTATTGCCCCTGTTTTAAAGGTGAGGACATTGAAGCTGAGAGGGGCTGAGTGATTTGTCCAGTGTCACACAGCTAGGAAGCATCTAAGGTCAGTCAGATTTGAAGCCGAGTTCTTGGTCTGGTCCTTTAAACACCGTGGCTCCCCCTAGCTGCCTTACAAGAAAATTATTTATAAAATTAAAAAATAAAAATAAAATTGATAAATCTGTCCCGATGTGGGCATCCCAGGCTGAAGAGGGAGGGAGGGAAGTTAGGAACCTCAGTTACTGAACAGAAGGGCATGTCCTCATCCTTGGTAGTTGACCCCCTTGGGAATAAACCAATTGGTGAGTCACAGGAAAGAAAAGAGCCTGCTGGGCCCTGGCTGGGAAAATTTCCTTGAAGAGCTAAAGGGGCTTAATTTAAAGCTCTTTGAGTGGCTTGGGATCCCTTGGCCATCTCAGAGTCGGTCTGGGCATGTCAGCTGGTAGCATGGCCTGATCTGGTCTATGAGACTGTCAAGACTTCAGGACCAAATAGAAGATAAATAGTAACTTAAATAGCATGTGAGATGAGAACTCTTAAAGGTCTAGGAAGACGCTGGGCGTTTAGCCCAGGAAAAGCATGAGACCAATCCAGAAGGGCCAATTGGGTTCTAAAATGTAGATTTACTGCAATGGTTTTTTTCATGACTACTGCTTTGACCAAGCCATTAACTGTTGTGTGCTCTGGAATATTTTATCACGGTCCATTTTCATGGAAGTCATTTTTAGCCCAGTCTAAATTATATGTGTTAAAAGGATACATGAATTCATTAAATTATTTATAACTCATCTCATTATTATACCCAGCTTGACATCTCCGACAGTTGCTAATTTTTAACCAATTTAACAGAATGTCCTTTGTTGGGAATTAGGCTGCAGTACTTCCAACTAATCAGAGGTGAAATAAAAGAAAGCCTTATGAAGAAATCTGCTTGGAGCGCCTTATATGACTTGCCTGGAACTTGTTAATAATGTCTTAAATTTCTTGTTGAACCTGAAGAAAGAACAAGGAATCTTTCATTGATTCAGTCACCAAAACATTTCTTGAGCATGTAGCCCTCTGCTAGGCACAAAGGGGGAATTCAGAGATGATAAAGAGCTATCCCTTGTCCCACCAAATTGACTATATGAGAGGGAAGATAAAACATCACACATAATTTGAGGATCAAATGAGATCATGTAAATGAAACCTCATTGTAAGCTCTAAAATTCCATGCAAATTAAGGTATTATTCCTAGGCAGCCGGAGGCAAATCCACCTTTAAATGCAAAGTATTCTTCCCCCTTTGGAAAGGACCTTAGAGATCAGAGAGGCTTACTGAGTAACTAGTCCTAGTTCCAAGGAATAATTTTCTGGCAAATGCTCCCAAGCCATCTATTGAAGAATCTGTTCAAAGATCAGCACTCTTTATCAGTGATTTTTAATGAAGGCACAAAGATAGTGCATCTATCCCTGGAAGCTGGGAAGGATCCCTAATGAGCTGAACATCAGGCTCTAAAAAGATATTGACCAGCCAGAATCTTGGTCCAGATAGAAGATGAAACTATACTTAGATAAATGTAAAGTTCCATACTTGGGCTCCAAAAAGTCAACCACAAAAGTATAACGTTGGGGGAAGAGGGAAGGAGGTTTGGCTAGACAAAAGCTAGGGGACAAGATCTGGTAGTTTTAGTGAATTGTAAAGTCTGTATGAGTTCATGTTGTAATATGTCGAGCTCAAAAAAATAACACCTTTCTTGTCTGTGTCAAAACAAACATACTGCACAGGAGAGAGGTAATAGTGCCTTTGTACTCTGTCCTAGTTAAGCGAGGAGTGACATATTCAAATGTAGGATAATTAAGGGTCCAGTCACCCATCAGAACAACCCTAGTGAGAACTTCCCTTCAGTAAACTCCATGTTGTTTTTTCTTCATTAGTTTTTGACCAAAACTGTTCCATTCTACGACAGTGGGATCTAGAGCAGACTTCAGTCCTAGAGACAGCGGCAAGTGATCAGTGTGCCAATGTATAAGATTCTTCACTGGACAGGCTGCTGAGATTTTGGTATTTCCTCTCCTCTTCCCTCATATTTCACTTCTTACCCTTGCAGGTTTACAATAAATGTTGTGCTAAAGACTACTTGGACTAATGTTCATCGGTAAGGAGCAAGTTCACTTATCAGTCTGAATTATACTCATTTGTCAGTGCAAGTAAAACTCAATCCTTTGCCAGACCCATCAAGAAGAGACTGACTGAATGCACTGCGCAATGCTAGGGTGAACAGGTACTACCTCTCTACCAAGTTTCTCCATTCTCTCCTTTCCTGAGGCAGGTAATGGCATAAAAACAAGAAAGCTTCCAGTGAAAAAAATGAATGATTGCTATTTGTAATTGAAGTGTACAAGGGCAGAGCCCGGCTTTAACCCTGACTTGGAGTGGAGCATCTGAGATTTAGAGCTATCAGGGACCTGGCAAGTCACCTCCTTATTTTCAGAGGAGGAAGCTGAGGCACAGAGGTGGTCTCTTTCTGAAGTCACACAGATGGTAAGCAGCTTGGCTATGATTTGAAAATATTACCTGTGAGACTTGGAAGGAGCCCTTTAATCTTCAATAAACTGAGTGGGCTGAACAAGCTAATTTTTTGAAGTCCATCACAATAAGCTAGGTGGCGCTGCAGGGAATAGAAGACATCTTCCTGAGTTCAAATCCAGCTTTAGACACTGGGTATGTGACCCTGGAAGTCACTTTATCCTATTTGCCTAAATTCCCTCATCTGTAATATGACCTGGAGAAAGAAATGGCCAGCCACTCTAGTATCTCTGCCAAGAAAACCCCAAAGAGGGTCACGAAGAATCGGACATGACTGAAATAACTCAACAACAACCAAAGAAATCCATCGCTCCCTGCTTCCTGGACTTCCATCTTGATGATAGCCTCTAACCTTATTGCTTAAACCAGAAGCTGTGCCCTGAAATTTTAATCTGAAAATTGAACTCAAAATGTCCAGTTTAGGACCCTCTTGCCCTCCTTCATGATTGCCACACCTGGACCACTATCTTAGGCAGAACAGGTGCTGATTGACATTGGGAAAGGGGATTTTCCTTACCAGAAGTACCCTATGTGGATGAAAGCCAAGAAGCCTAGGAGGAAGCACAGTGTATTTTATCTGATCTCTGAGGGCCAAGATTCAAATCTTCTGCCTTATTGGGTCTGTTCCTTGGAGCAAGCCATCATCCCTTCTTGCCCTTAGTTTCCTCATTTGCATATTGAAGGAATTTTACCACATGATCTCTAAGGCTTGTTCTGACTGAAGATATAATAGATGAGCACCATTCCCCACCCCCACCGCTTACATCTTTGAGGGATGTTTTCAAACGATCGACTTATGGCTGCTTTCATCTAGAATATGTACAAAAATTCTCTGAGACCAAAATTTGTGCCCACCTGGAGCAGCAGGCCTCAGGAAAAAAAAAAAAAAAGAAAGAAAAAAAAACCAGAAATAAAACTATTCATTTAAGACTTCATTTCTTTTTCTTCATCCCCCTGGTAACCAAACATTTTATGCCTAAAGATGGAAATGCATCATTAATTAAAGAGAGGAAGGACAGGAAGGGAGACTCTCAGCTATAACTGAGACACTTGCAGCCCAAATGGAGTTTTGAATATAATGAAGACTTGAAAATGAAGTCTACCTTATCTAGGGAAAAGCTCTCGCAGCCACTGAAGATATAAATAGGGGAAAAATCAATTAGTGCAGACTCGAAGTGAAAATCATGTGGCTTATTAGATAATGAAATTGTTTTTGGTGATGGGAATGAAAACGGATTCATTACCAAGGACGATAACACTAATATCCGTCTCTAGCGGGATGACGTAAAAACAAATGTGAACAGAATGGCAGGCACTCTTTTCTCCTCATTAATTGAGTTTCCTCCTTGGGTAGGAAAAAAGGAGAAGACAAGACATACTTCTCATGCCCCAAACAGAGGATGGGGAGGGGGAAACTACATTAATTCACATTATGTAGTTTAAGGAAAACAGTTTAAAGAAATTCAGAGGCCAAAAGGAAGGATCCCAAAGGAAGAAAGGGGCAACATAGTTCATGATTTCTGAGGGTTCTTGTGTGTACACTGGGCTTCTCTGAGGCCTGGATGCCCCATTGTGCTTCTTTGAATAATGAAAAATGGATGCAAAGTATTGCTTTGCAAATAGTTCCATCCTTTCAGCATGGTAGAAGCTTGAGAAAAAAGCTGAAAAATTATCCATGCCTATGTTTGGGAAATAAAAAGCTTTAATAAACAAAAGATAATTGCATTCTTAGCTGCACTTTAGATTCACTTTTGATCTGACTGCTTGGATGAATTACTCTTAGGAGAAGTAGCCAGAAGAGTACCTGGAACAAAGAAAGGGAGGTTTACTTGGGATGTAGCTTGGTGGGGGAGGGAGGCCAGGAGAGTGTAGCTGGGGAGGACCTGAAATTTCTGCCGCCTTAAATTTGTGAGAGGAAGAAATACATTTTAACTACCAAAGTAAGAGCTGGACAGAGAAGGGTTAATGGATGAAGCCATCAGTGACAGCTGATGCTCCTAGAGGTAGAATGGATAGGGGAAGAGGTGGCCATGGAGATTTTGTGCCTTGGAACAAAGTTCCACTTGCCCTCTTAGTTACAGCTGTAGAACTAGATTGACTAGGAATTAACTAATGGTTAGAAGTAAAAGCATCAGGGAAAAGCCTGAAGGAACATGATGAGATATTCAGTGTTCCTTCCAATAAGCAGAGGCTTGCAAATCATCAATAAGGTTCAAAATTCCAGTTACTCTTTCTTTGTCATTGCTCTTAATAGAAAGAAATCCTAAGTATCAGGAAAGAATACACAGAAGGCATTGGTACACTCCTCACATTTACCATGTTCATTTTTCAGTCTGACTTTTTGGGTCCCCATTTAGAGTTTTTTTGGGAAAGACAATGGAGTGATTGGCCATTTCCTTCTTCATTTTACAGATGAGGAAACTGAGGCAAACAGGGTAAAGGGACTTCCATAAGGTCATGTAGCTAGTAAGTATCTAAGGTCATATTTGAACTGAGGAAGATGAGTCATCCTGATTCCAAGCCTGGCATTCTATCCACTGCAGTGCCATCTGGCTGCCCATATACGAGGTGCTAGCCCCTGAATAAGACCTCAGCAAATATAAAGTGACCAACCAAGAGAAAAGGAGTCCAGGACAAAGCCTCAGTGTGCACCTGCTATAGCGGGATATGTTGGCAATGACCTAGGGATTGAGACTGAGAAAGTGCTCAGATAGAAGAACCAGTAGAGAGCAATGTAATGAAAAGCCAAAGCAGAGAACTCCCAGGAGGAAAAGATAGCAGGGGCCGGAGCTGGAGAGCTCAAGATGTATTGATCGGATTTGGCAAGAAAGAAGAAATCGTTCATAACTTGGAAGAGAATAGTTTTAGTGGAATGATGTTGGAGGAAGCAGGGAAAGAAGACCTGGAGGCAGCCAGTGGAAACAGATTTCTCCAGGATTTTGAGAAAGAAAGGTAAGAACAAGGATGAGCACTTGAGGGAATATGGTAGGGCAGAGTGAGGGATTTTTCAGGATAGGAGATTGGATTGTAGATTAGCAAGATGGGGTAACAGGGTGATCTGCTGGAGAAGATGAAGGGAGATAGGCTCAGAGATGCATGGAAATAGTTTGCCCTAGTCTTCATTAAAGACTCCAATAAAAGAAAGGAATTATCTAGAGCCCACTAAGCGTCAGTCTCAGGGGTTGGGAGTATGGGGACAAAAATCAAATGGTCTCTGATCTCCAGGAGCATACATCATCCGAAGGAAACAACATGCACAAATATGAGTAAATACCAAATCTATGCAGGGTAAATACGGGGTAATTTTGTCAGGAAGTGAGGAAGGAGAGCCCTACAGAGGCAGACGTGAGAGATGGAGTGTCATGTATGAGGAATAGCAATAAAGCCAGTTTGGTTGAGTGTGAAGAGGAATAATGGATAATAATATTAAAGGAAGTAGGCTGGAGCCAGACTGCGGATTGCTTTAAATGCCAAATAGAGAAGGATAGATCCAGAAGCAAAACAGAAAAGAAGCCAACAAAGGATCTGAGCCAGTCTGCCAGCCCATTATTTAAGTCAAGACAAAGGTGTGACTTCTTACTGGAATCTGAGCTAACCAAATCATCTTGGGGACAGCTCCCATCTCAAAGGTCTCAATTATTGGCTCTAGACAGATGAATTCATCCTGAGGAAGGGGACAGATGCAGTCCTTGGGATCAAATCAGGACTTGTTATTTGTAGAGGGAACAGCCCTACCCTTGGGGTAGTGATACGAACAATCCAATGGGTTCACTGAATAAAGACTCCTTGCCCAATAAACTCATGGAGTTCTTTGGGAGTCCCCCTGGCTAAGCCCTTACATGGGAGCTTGGGAGTGTTCTTTTCACCCTCCATTTATTTGAGTTTTGCTGGAAAGGGAAGAAGGAGGCTTGTCAAAAAATGACTGGCTTGAACTTGATCTCTTTTTCTTTAGAAGTGATGAGGGATTGTGCAGTGCCCATATAGGGAGACCTCTCATCAAGGAGAGGGGGGAGAACAAGCCAGCATCAGATGAACTACCCAGGGGCAAACAGGAGATACTTTTTTTCTGGATTACAAGTCCTTTTTAAAAAAAAAATTCCATGGGCTACCATGAAGCAAGTGGATTTGAAGGGCCTGCCCAGACCTGTTTTCTTCACTGCCAACCCAACGGAAATCTGCTAATAAGAAAAGTGGGGAGCTGAAGTGCTGACCTACATTAGCCTAAACGATAACAAACGACACATCACCATTCATTACTTTGGCCATCAGAATCAAGCCGAGTGCCTGAAAATTGCTATGCTGCACACTCAGAAATCCAAAATGGCCCAGGAAAGCTCTTAGGATAGATTGGCCTTGCTTCCAAATAAGGCTGAATGCTTGGTGACCCAGAGAAAGAGGTTCAGTTTATTTCTGTGGAGATGTTGTAATACCCTCTTGCCACTTGTAGATGATATTAGTACTTTCACTTCTAAACTATTAATGTGAAACCAAGTGTTATATGTTGGGTAAACAAAGGGCCACCATGGCAGTGAGTTTTGTCAGAAGGAGATAAAAAGGCGTGTCATGTTCATGATGAGGTTCAGAAACAAGGTCTTCTGTTTCACTGATTCTCAGAGAACTTGATTCTCCACATGAGCCTGTGCCCAAATAGAAAAGAGTAGGTTTGGTATATTGGGATTAACTCTTTCATGTTATTGTGATAATCATTATTTCTTTTTTTAATTAAAGCTTTTTATTTTCAAAACATATGCATAGGCAATTTTCAATATTTACCCTTGCAAAACCTTGTGTTCCATTTTTTTTCCTTCCTTCCCCCCAACCCCCTCCCCTAGATGGCACATAATCTAACATGTTAAAGATGTACAATTCTTCTATACATATTTCCACATTTCTCATGCTGCATAAGGAAAATCAGATCCAAAAGAAAGCAAAATTTAAGAAAACAACAATAAAAAGATGAAAACACTATGTTGTAATCCATACTCAGTTTCCATAGTCCTCTCTCTAGGTACAGATGGCTTTCTCCATCACAAGATCTTCGGAACTGGCCTGAATCATCTCATTGTTGACAAGAGCCACGTCCATCAGAATTGATCATCTTATGATCTTGCTGTTGTCATGTATAATCTTGCTGTTACTGTATACAGTATTTTCCTGGTCCTGCTCACTTCATTCAGAATCTTTTCATGTAAGTCCCTCCAGGCCTCTCTGAAATCCTTCTACTGATCGTTTCTTATAGAAAAATAATATTCCATCATATTCATATACCTTAACTTGTTCAGCCATTCTCCAACTGATGGGCATCTACTCAATTTCCACTTTCTAGCCATTACAAAAAGGGCTGTCACAGACATTTTTGCACCTAGGGGTCCTTTTCCCTTTTTCTGATCTCTTTGGAATAAAAAGTCATTGCTGGTTCAAAGAGTATGCATAGTTTGATAGCCTTTTCGGTGTAGTTCCAAATTGCTTTCCACAATGGTTGGATCTGTTCACTGTTCCACCACAAATGTATTACTCTCCCAGTTTTCCCACATTGTCTCCAATATTAGCCCTCAGAGTGTTCTTAATTTGCATTTCTCTGATCAATAGTGATTTAAAGAACCTTTTTATATGACTAGAAATGGTTTCATTTTCTTCATCTGAAAATTGTCTGTTCATATTTTTTGATCTATTTATCATTTGGTGAATGGCTTGAATTCTTATAAATTTGAGTCAATTTTCTATATATTTTAAAAATGAGGCCTTTATCAGAATTTAAATGTAAAAATTATTTCCCAGTTTATTACTTCCCTTCTAATCTTGTCTGTGTCCATTTTCTTTGTACAAAACCTTTTTAACTTAATATAATCAAAATTATCTATTTTGATGTTCAATAATTAGTTCCAGTTATTCTTTGGCCACAAATTCCTTCCTTCTCCACAGATCTGGGAAGTACACTATCCTTTGTTCTTCTAATTTGCTTATAATAATATCACTCTTTATGTCTAGACCATGAACCCATTTTGGCCTTACCTTGGTATACAGTGTTAGGTATGTGGTCAATGCCTACTTTCTGCCATATTAATTTCCAATTTTCCCAAAAGTTTTTGTCAAATAATGAATTATTTTCCCAAAAGCTGGGATCTTTGGGTTTGTCAAACACTAGATTGCTATAGTTACTATTTTGTCTTGTGAATCTGACCTATTCCACTGATTGACTACTCTGTTTCTTAGCCAATACCAAATGGTTTTGATGACCACTGCTTTATGATACAGTTTTAGGTCTGGCACAGCCAGGCCACCTTCATTGGCATTTTTTCCATTAATTCCCTTGAAATTCTTGACCTTTTGTTCTTTCAGATGAACTTTGTTATTATTTTTTCTTGATCTATAAAATAATTTCTGGGGAGTTTGATTGGTATAGCACTAAATAAGTAGATTGATATTGTCATTTTTATTATTTTCGCTTGGCCTACCCATGAGCACTTGATATTTTTCCAATTGATTAGATCTTTATTTGCGTGGAAAGTGTTTTGTAGTTGTGTTCATTTAGTTCCTGACTTTCCCTTGGCAGAAAAATCCCCAAAACTTTTATATTATTGACAGCTATTTTAAATGGAATTTCTCTTTATATCTCTTGCTGTTGGACTTCGGTGGTAATATATAAAAATGCTGATGATTTCAATGGATTTATTTTGTATCTCGCAACTTTGCTAAAATTGTAGATTGTTTCTAGTAGGTTTTTAGTTGATTCTCTAAGTATACCATCATATCATCTGCAAAGAGTGATAATTTGCTTTCCTCATTACCTACTCTATTTCCTTTAATCTCTTTCTTCTCAATGCCAAAGCTAGCATTTCTAATACAATATTGAATAGTAATGGTGATAGTGGGCAACCTTATTTCACCCCTAATATTATTGAAAATGGTTCTAGTTTGTCCATGTGAGCATCCAAATTCTTTAAGTAAAAGTTAAATGAGTTATAGGAAAAATAGACAACAAATCTGTGCTAGTTTTGCTTTCCCTCTTCTAGACTTGGGTAAATCTTTTTAAAATTTTAAAAATAATTTTAATTTTTGTGGTTTACAGTTTTTGTTTAGATATCTTGTTATTATATGTTTCTTAATTTTTCACATTTACTTTGAGGGTAAGATTTTGATTTTCATTTTTTTCTCCTTCCCTCTCTTTCCTTCCCCCTCCCCAAGATGACGAGAAATCTAATATAGGTTATACATGTACAGTCTTATTAAACATATTTTCACATTAGTCATATTATAAAAGAAGAATCAGATCAAAAGAGGAAAAGCACAAGAACTTAAAAAGCAAAACAAATTGAAAATAGTGTACTTTAATCTACATTGACTCCATACTTGTTTCTCTGATTGTGGAAAGTGTTTTCCATCATGAGTCTTTTGGAATTATCTTAGATCATTGAATTGCTGGGAAGAGCTATGTTTTTCAAAGCTGATCACACAACATTGCTCTTAGCATGTGCGGTTTTCTCCTGGTTCTGTTCACTTCACTCAGCATAAGTTCATGTAAGTCTTTCCACTGTTTTTTTTTTTCCTGAAATCTTCTTGCTCATCATTTCATATAGAACAACATTATTCATATGTCACAAATTGTTCAGTTGTTCCCCAATTGATGGACATCCCATCAATTTTCAATTCTTTGTCACAATAAAAAGAGCATCTATAAACATTTTGGTATATGTGGTTACTTTTCCCTTTTTATGATCTCTTTGGGAGCAAGTATTAGTTATATTGCAGTACCAAAGGGCATTTCAGTTTCATAGTTCTTTGGGCATAAGAACTAGGTAAATCTAATTGCAAAATAAATAAGAAGTTAAGGAGATAAAGAAAATCTTAGAAAAATCAAAAATGATAGATCTCTAGAGAAAATTGAATGGGAATAGAAAGGAGTATATCTTTTTCTCAGCTACACTGTCACCTACAAAAAATTAACCACTTATTAGGGCATAAAACCCTCACAACTAAATGCAGAGAAGCAGAAATATCATATGCTTCCTTTTCAGACCCTGATGCAATAAAATTTACATTCAATAAAGAGCCTTGGAAAATAGATTAAACATTAATTTCAAACTAAATAATTAATTCTAAATAATGACTGGGTTAAATAACACATCATAGAAACAATAAATAATTTCATTAAAGAGAGTGCCAACAATGAGATAACATACAAAAAATTGTAGAATGTAACCAAAGCAATACTTAAGGGAAAATTCATATCTGTAAACATATCCATCAAGTAAAATAGAAAAATAGCAGATCGATTAATTGAATATGTAATTAAGAAAAAAAATTTAAAAATAGAACAAATTAAAAATCCCCAATTAAACACTAATGGACATCTTGAAAATCATGCCAGTCAGCCTGCCAGAAATTATTTTCTGTAGCTAGAAAAAATATTTTTGAAAAGGTTTTAGCAGCATTTTTTATGTTGACAAAAAATTGAAAATTGAGGGAATGTCCATCAATTGGGGAATAGCTGAGTAAGTTGTGGTATGTGCTTGTGATGGAATACTATTATCCTATAGGAATTGTTTTTTGTTATTTGTTTGTTTGTATTGCTGAGGCTATTGGGGTTAAGCAACTTGCCCAGGGTCCCACATCTGGGAAGTGTTAAGTGTCTGAGGTCATATTTGAACTCAGGTCCTCCTGACTTCAGGGCTGGAGCGCTACCTCCCTGCCCCTACTATAAGAATTGTTGAGCAGGGTGGCTTCAGAAAAGCCTGGGAAGACTTGTATGAAATGATACACAGTGAGGTGAGTAGAACCAAAAGATTGCTGTATACAGTAACATCAATATTGCATGCTAATTAGTGTGAATGATCTAGCTATTCTCAGCAATGCAGCGATCTAAGTCAATTCTGAAGGACTTATGATGAAAAATGCTCTCCGCCTCCAGAGAAAGAATTGATGGAGTCTGAATGCAAATTGAAGCATACTTTTTTATTTTTTAATTTTTTTTGGATATGTGTTCTCTATTGCAAAATGACTGATATGGAAATTGTTTTGCATGTCTGCACATGCATAATTTACTTCAAATTGCTTTCCTTCTCAAGGAGAAGTGAGGGGAGGGAAGGAGGAAATTTGGAACACAAAAATTATTAAAAATGGAATGTAAAAAATTACTCTCACATGTAATTAAGAAAAATGAAATAAGAGAAAAATACTAGTGTTCCCCATGTACTTTTAGAAAATCCAAGTTATTTTCACCAAATTATTGCAAACTAGGTTGTAAATTCAAAATCAACCCTTTCATTTTATCAATGAGGAGACAGATCTGTGGTCACAAAGATAGTAAGAAGAAACAGAGGCAGCATTTGAACTCGGATCCAGGGCTTTTTGCACTAAATAGATTAGAACTCAGCAAGACTAAGGAAGGAGATAGAGAGGGAGATACAATGCTAATCTGTGGAATTTTCAAGGAAATGAGAATGAAATTTGGTATAATGGGAAATCTTTAGGGTTTTCCTGTTCAACTCTTGGCCTAGGGAAGGGGAATAGTGGGAGGGTAACTTGTCAGCCCAGAGAAGGATTTTGCCTCTTTCCAAGTAATGCTTCTCATCAATGAGTAGTAGTATCCTCATCATGTGGTTAATGGGGATGGGAGAACACACTGGATAATAAAGTTTGTGATTTAAACACCAGATTGTTAAATGAAGCCTGGTTTTCACCTGTCATTTAAAATCCTTTACTCTGAAGAATGGGTAGAATTCAGGTAGGCCTAGATGGAGATTAAGGGCATTCTAGGGGACAGGAACAGTGGGATGGAGATGAGAATCTGCCATGTAAGTTTGGAGAATGATCTTCCCTGAGAAATATAAACAGTGAGATCTGAGTTAAGCTATATTATGTCTCTAACTGATTAAATAAGTCTCTTTTAATCAGCCAATCAACAAGTATTTTTTTAAATGTACTATGTGCCAGGCATGGTGCTGAGTGCTGGAGGAACAGAAAAAGTGAAAATACTTCCTGCCCTCAAGGAGCTTATGTTCTCTTTTGGAAAAAAATGAAGTTGCTTGATATCATCTGCTTTCATGTCATCTATAATTTCTATATAATTTTATACCCCCCAGAGAGCCATCCCTTTAATAAATTAAGCCAAAAGGAAAAGTGACTCCCCCAAATCAACATAACTGAGCGACATATCAAAAATGTCTGATGTCATATGCAGTATCCCTTACTTATATTCGACCCACTTCTACAGAGAAAAAGTGAGAGTCATGTTCTTCAATCTCTTTTTTAGGACCAAGCTTGGTCATTATGCTTCCATTAAGTATTCAGTTTTGACTGCTTTGTTTTCCCTTCAGCTCTCATTTCCACTGCAGTAGTAATCATCTTATATATCGTTTTCCTGGTTCCGCTAACTCTCTCCATCTCTGTGTACCAGGCTGCCAAGGTCTTTCAGTATTCATCATCTTTGCCATTTCTTCTAGCACATTGCTATTCTATTATACTCATGTACCACAATTTGTTTAGCTATTTCCTAATTGATGAGCATCTGCTTTGCTTCCATGTCTTTGCTATCTTGAAATGTACTGCTATAAATACCTTGGGTATATATGGAGCCTTTCTTTTTCTCATTGACCTTCTAGTGGAATCTCTTGGGGTCAAAGGGTAAAGTTATTTTGGTCACTTTATTTGCATAATTCTAAATGGCTTTCCAGAATGATATTAATAATTCACATCCGTGTGTCTGTTTTTCCACAACCCTAAAGAGCTTACATTTTCACGGGGCAGACTATGTCTAAGTACATAATTGGATACAAAATATATACACAGTACATGCAGAGAGAGCGAGCAGAACATTGGCAGCTGGGACGGGGATAGGTTTCCTATGGACAGTGGGACTTGAACGTAGTCTTTTTTTAAAAATTTTTTTTTCACTTCTTCAGCCCTCACTAGGGAAAGTCACTATTTGAAACATGTTTATAAATATATGTAAAAGTATATGTGATGTATTTCTTTGTACCAGGTTTTATCCCCAGCCTGAGGATTGACCCATGTGAAGTGCTAACATCTTTGGATTAGTTCAGCAGAAATAGCCACCAGGAGCCCTGGGGCTACCTGGGTTTAGCTGGAGTCTGAATCATAGGACTTTCACCTCCCGGATGTGGATAGCATCTTGCTTCTTAGGTCTTTTGTAGCTGATTTGAGTATTTATAATATTCAGAATGACTAGGTGGTTCACATCTTTGAACAATATTACTATTACTATATACAACATTTTCTTGGTTCTGCTCATTTCACTTTTTTTTATTTCAAGCAAGTCTTTCCCTGTTTTTTTTTCCCCTAAAATCAACCACCTCATTGTCTCTTACGGCACGGTATTATTCCATCACAATCATATACCACAACTTGTTTAGCCACTTCCATTTAATAAGCATTCCTTTAATTTCCACAAGAGAGCTGATATAAATACTTTAGAACATATATATTTTCCCTTTTCTCCTCAGTCCCCTTGGGAAACAAACTTAACATGACTATTGCTCAATCAAAGTGCATAGAGTTTTATAACTCTTTGGACATAATCCTAGATTTTTCTCCAAAATGGTTGGATCAGTTCATAGTTCCACCAGAAGTGTACCAGTGTTCCAATTTTTCCACATTCCCTCCAACATTTGTCATTTTCCCCTTCTATCATTTTAGCCAATCTTATAGGTATGCGATGATATTTCAAAGTTATTTTAATTTATATTTCTAATCAGTAAAGATTTAAAGTGTTTTTTCATATGCCTTTGTGGTTTTTATTTCATCAAAAAACTGCCTGACCATTTTGACCATATCATCTCTTTTGACCATTTATCAATTGGTAAATGACTCATATCATAAATTTCACAAAGTTCTCTATATATTTGAGATATGAGATCTTTATCCAAGCAATTTTAATAATCTCCCCTCTCAGGTTTTTGCTTTCCTGCTAATCTTGGCTTTATTGATTTTATTTGTGCAAAACTTTTAAAAAATTTAATGTAAGTGAAATTATCCATTTTACCTATCTCTTGTTTATTCATAAATCATTTTCCTGTCCATAAGTCTATAGGAAACATGTTCCATGTGCTTTTAATTTTTTTGTGATAGCTCCCTTTATATCTGGGTCACGTATCCATTTTCACCTTGTCTTGGTAAATGGTTTAAGATATGGCTCTATCTCCATTTTCTGACAGATTTCTTTTTAGCTTTCCCAACATTAATATATATATATATATATATATATATATATATATATATATATATATATATATATATATATATATATATATATATATATACATTATATATATATATAATGAATTCTTATCGCAAAACCTTAAATCTTTACATTTGTCAAATACAAGGGAGGAGGACTCTGGGAAGATGTTGAAGTAGGTCAGTAAATTTCAAACTCTCTAAATTTCCCTCATAAACAGAACAAATTTGTGGCTTAGTGTAATGGCCCAGAATTCTGGAGAAATATACTTAAGGCTCAATATGATTGATTTAATCCTACAACTGGTTGTTAACTCAGTGGAACTGATAATACAATGGTTATCTCATTTATATATACTTAGTACTTAGCATGGTGATGTAATAGTTCTACAGTTGATGTAATTGTAATAGAGTATTTAAACTGAGGACAAAGTCAGCCATAGAGATTCCATCTTTGATCAGCCTCCTGATGGCTCTTCTGTCTCTTGCATTCCTCCACTGAAACCAAGACCCATCCTGAAGGTCCCCCAGAAAGCTAGCCTGGCCCCAGGCAAAGGATACAGACTGTGAAGGAGACAGGATAGCCACCACAAGGGTCTTTATCTTCCAGTCAGTCTCCCCTCCCAGATCTCTTAGTTCTTATATGCTCTAAGTGCATTGTCATAGGTGTCAATCTTGTAGAATAGGTGTCATCTTGTAGACCTATACTAAGGACTTGTAAACTATAGAATCATTATTTCAATTCCACTGAGTTAACACTTTGTTTTAGGATTAAATCAATCATACTGAACTAGAGAACTATTAATCACCATGCTAAACTAGAGAACCATTGTCTCCTCACTTCCATTCAGTTAGCACCTTGTTTCAAGTATGCTTCTCCAGATTTCTGGTTCTCTACACCTCAGGGCGAATATAGACTGGTGAAAAAAATCAAGAAGACTTGGAGCAGAACAGGGGTCCTCCTGGTACAACGTGAGAAGACCCCAAGAAAGCACCTGGCCCAGGGATTAACCCATGTGAAGTACTAACACCTTCAGGTTAGTTCAGCAGGAACAGCCAGTGGAAGCCCTGGGACTACCTGGGTTTGGCTGGAGTCTAAACCATAGGACTTTCACCTCCGGGACAGTGTGCAGAGTTGGGAGTCTGAGTCCTGGCAGACAGAGGGAGCTTTGGTTAATTAGGAAAGTCTGGCCCAGTTGTGCTGCAGAGAGGTGGGGCACCACCACTTTGAGGCTAGCCCCACTTTTGGGGTTGACCAATACATGTTAAATATGTTAAAGTATAAATTAAATACAATATATGTATACATGTCCAAACAGTTGTTTTTCTGTACAAAAAGAATCAGACTTTGAAACAGTGTACAGTTAGCCCGTGAAGGGAATCAAAAATACAGGTGGACAAAAATAGAGGGACTGGGAATTCTATGTAGTGGTTCACAGTCATCTCCCAGAGTTCTTTGGCTGGGTGTAGCTGGTTCAGGTCATTACTGCTCTATTGGAACTGATTTGGTTCATCTCATTGTTGAAGAGGGCCATGTCCATCAGAATTGATCATCATACAGTATAGTTGTTGAAGTGTATAGTGATCTCCTGGTCCTGCTCATTTCACTCAGCATCAGTTCCTGTAAGTCTCTCTAGGCCTTTCTGAAATCCTCCTGTTGGTCATTTCTTACAGAACAATAATATTCCATAACATTCATATACCACAATTTATTCAGCCATTCTCCAATGGATGGACATCCATTCATTTTCCAGCTTCTGGCCACTACAAAGAGGGCTGCCACAAACATTCTTGCACATACAGGTCCCTTTCCCTTCTTTAAGATCTCTTTGGGATATAAGCCCAGTAGACACACTGCTGGATCAAAGGGTATGCAGTATTTGATAACTTTTTGGGCATAGTTCCAAATTGCTCTCCAGAATGTCTGGACATATTCACAACTCCACCAACAATGCATTAGTGTCACTGTTTTCCCACATTCCCTCCAACATTGTGCATTACCTTTCCCTGTCATTCTAGCCAATCTGACAGGTGTGTAGTGGTATCTCAGAGTTGTCTTAATTTGCATTTCTCTGATTAATAATGACTTGGAGCATCTTTTCATATGGCTAGCAATAGTTTCAATTTCCTCATCTGAGAATTGTCTGTTCATATTCTTTGACCATTTATGAATTGGAGAATGGCTTGATTTCTTATAAATTAGAGTCAATTCTCTATATATTTTGGAAATGAGGCCTTTATCAGAACACTTAACTGTAAAAATATTTTCCCAGTTTATTGTTTCCCTTCTAATCTTATCTACATTAGTTTTGTTTGTACAAAAACTTTTCAATTTGATATAATAAAAGTTTTCTACTTTGTGATCAGTAATGACCTCTAGTTCTTCTTTGGACATAAATTCCTTCCTCCTCCACAGGTCTGAGAGATAAACTATCCTATGTTCCTCTAATTTATTTATAATCTCATTCTTGATGCCTAGGTTATGAACCCATTTTGACCTGATTTTGGTGTACGGTGCTAAGTGTGAGTCAATGCCTAGTTTCTGCCATATTAATTTCCAATTTTCCCAGCAAATTTGTCAAACATTGAGTTCTTATCCCAAAAGCTGGGGTCCTTGGGTTTGTCAAACACTAGATTATTAAAGTTATTGATTATTTTTTCCTTTGGACCTAACCTATTCCATTGATCAACTAGTCTGTTTCTTAGCCAATACCAAATGGTTTTGGTAACCGCTGCTTTATAATATAATTTTAGATCTGGTACAATTAGGCTAACTATTTGATTTTCTTCCATTAATTCCCTTGAAATTCTTGACCTTTTGTTTTTCCATATGAACTTTGTTGTTATTTTTTCTAGGTTATTAAAATAGTTTTTTGTCACCTCATATAAACTGAGCAGGTCTTAGAAAACTCCTTGAAACTCAGTGAGGAAAATTCACTTTGCCCATGATCATGCAGCTAATAAGTCCAGGGCAGAACCGAAAATCAGGTCTCCCTGACTTCTCTCTTTCACAATGAGGTTGAATGTGGTGAAAATATCCTTTGAGAGAAAAGGACCCCCACGTATAAAAATGTTTGTAGTAGCTCCCTTTGTGGCGGCAAAGAACTGGAAATAAAGGAGATGCCTGTCAGTTGGGGAATGGATGAACAAACTCATATATAATTGGGATGGAACATTATTGTGCTGTAAAAAATGAAAGTTAAAAGCTTTAATTTAAAAATAAATAAACAAACAAAAAATAAATGTTAGGGGCAGCTACCTAACACAGTGGATAGAGTCAGGAGCACCTCAGTTTTAATCTACCCTCAGATACTTGATATTTGCTACCTGTGTGACCCTAGGCAAGTCATTTAACCCCTATCGTTAAAAAAAATTAGCTAAAAATTGTCTTTACATGTAATTGGATAAAATAAAATGATATTTAATAAGTGAACAAATATAATGCAGTTTATGGTATTTTGCAATCCTTAAAATGCCATGCTTTTTTAAAACTCAAGACCCCTTCACATTCTTAAAATTATTTCAGAGCTTTGGTTTATGTGAGTTATAATCTATTGATAGTTGTCTCTTCAAAATTAAGATACCTTAGTGATATTATGGAAACAATTTTGACCTCAGAGACTCTCTTGAATGGATCTCGTGAAGCCCCAGAAGAACCAATAGGTTCCTGGAGCCTTTTCTATCTTTTCTTTTTTCAGTGGAGTTCAGATAGAAACAGTCAGAGCACAAAGTTCTCCCTTCTGGCTTTCATTCCTGAATATTTCATATTCTGTAGACTGTTGTGCAGATAGATAAATGACTGCTTTTTATTACTGAATGAGAATATTGAGCTATAAGCTCTTCTACCTCCCTCCCTTCCTTCCTTCCTTCCTTCCTTCCTTCCTTCCTTCCTTCCTTCCTTCCTTCCTTCCTTTCCTTTCCTTTCCTTTCCTTCCTTCCTTCCTTCCTTCCTTCCTTCCTTCCTTCCTTCCTTCCTTCCTTCCTTCCTTCCTTCCTTCCTTCCTTTACTTTCCTTCCTTCCTTCCTTCCTTTACTTTCCTTCCTTCCTTCCTTCCTTCCTTCCTTCCTTCCTTCCTTCCTTCCTTCCTTCCTTCCTTCCTTCCTTCCTTCCTTCCTTCCTTCCTTCCTTCCTTCCTTCCTTCCCCATAACCATATACTTAAATTAAATTTGGTGGAACTGGATTGTTCCTCCCCTATTCAAGATCTTCCTAGCCTGCCAAAATCTGAATGAAATTTATACACAGACACACACACACGGGATGAGTCACAATCACTAAAGAAGGAAGCTGTGATTTGATTTGTCTAGATGGACCCGATTCCACTTTCTTCATTCATTCCTTTGGGTAGTTTGACCTAGAAATCGACTTTTTGAGCATATTACCTGGTTTCTCCAAATTTAGCCTCGGCCTTAAGGCATACCCACACATATGAACATACACAGACATTCATATACAATTTAACATTTTGAGAACTGGTCAACAACAACAACAACAACAAAAAAATGCACTAGCAACAATTCGTATTTCGCAAGAAAAGCTGGATTTCAATCCAGGATGAAGTTCTTAAATTCTCACACTCCATGAAAAGTAGACTAGGGGTTTTGTCCAGGAAGAATCGACTACCCAAAGGCAAGTTCTCCTTCCTCACTGGCCCTGAAAAGCAGTGTAAATTAGAAAGAGTTGAATGAAGAGGGTTGGTCTGGACACCTGGTCAGGCAGTGCCTTGTTCTAGGAATGGGAGTCTTCTCTGGAAGGTGGATATTTTCTTTGTTCTTAGACACACACTTCTGGAAATGTGTTTGTGTATACACACACCCCCACACACAAACATATGTTTGTGTAGACACGCATATACATTCATATGCATATGTATATATACTTAGAGCTCTAGTACCATTGGATCATAGCATCCTAGACTTTGAACTGGAAAGCTCTCCTGAGGTCATCCATCCATTTTGACACATCCCAGACTCCTTGTAAAGAGAAGGTTTCTTGTCTAGGAGCCTTGGTTAGCAGATGACTTTTCATGAAAAATGGTTCCCAAATGTAATGGTTATTGGTCCTGTTTTCTTGGATACCTTCCATAAACTTATTGCCTATTCTTCTCTAAGTCTTCTTTGTAGGAAAAAAAAAAAAGTTTTCTTTTAAAATGGGGCAGTGAGTGGTTCTTTCCAGTACTCCTGCCTGGGCTTATCTCTTTGCCTTTGAAGTAGCAATTACCAGTGGAGAAGCTAATTAGCATGCTGCTATCTCTAAGTGAACAGGGAGCAATTCGCAGAGAGAAGCCATTTGACATGACTTAAAGGGTACCATTGTTAATAATTAGACCACAAACAACTCTGTCCCCATAATGGGAAGCATCCAGCTAGAACCCACAAAAGGAAGCTGTGTGGTCAGAAGTCTCGGGTCAGCCCTTTCCTTCTCTGCCCCGAGCTAAGCTTTGGCAGATTCCAGGTCTAGATCTTGTGACTTCATTAGTGGAGTGAGCCCGTGGTGTGGATATACCTTCTATAGACACACACTGGAACCGTGACCCCAATTTACAATCTTAATAGTTATAATAATAGTAGCTAATGTTTTATATAGCACCTACTGTGTGCCAGGCACTGTTGTGAAGCACTTCAGCAATATCCTCTCCTTTATTCTTCACAACAATACGGGGAGGCAAACTGCCCCTTCTGCTCCTCACTGGGCCAAAGGTGGTTCTCAGAGTCTGAGGGGATTGTACACTGAATATGTGAGTCAGCAATGTGAAATGGCTGTCATTAAGAGAGTGTAGCTACCCCCTCCCCAAGACAGCATGTCAAAGAGCATGACTTCCCAAGCTTTGCACAGTCAAGGGCAAGTCCTTGAAATCTCTGTTAAGTTTGTAAATGGAAATAAAAGGGAATGGGAAGGAGGAGAAAGTGGGCCTAGAATGGTGATTTGGGTTTTTACTTTTTTCCCAAAATGAACATTTGCTTTCTTTTCTGGTCTTTTCCCTTCCCTTCTAAGAGTGCCTGCTTGAGATCTGAGAAAGTCCATATGGTACCAGAGAAATGCACGTCCTTTGGTTGCCAGTAAACCAGCTGTATGGGCCCCTTTTCTAGCCAAGCCTGGAGTGACTAGGAAAGATTGAGGAGAGTGTGGCTGCCCTTATCCTTTACAGGAGGGGACTCTGCTTTTCTCCTCTCCAAGAACAGCTTGGCCTGGATGAAGAAAAGGGACAAATATTGATTTCTTTGCAAGTAGGATAAAAATCGCAGTGAGCCCTCACAGGGGCATGCATGTATTTAAAAGGGTTAAGAAATGTCTCTGAAATGTCCTGGCTGTGTGACCCTACGCTAGTCACCTTACCCCTTAGTGCAAAGACTCAAAGTTAGAGATGCTGCTGATCAGCAACAATGCAGGGAGTTACACATTGAAAATTGCCCACAGGGATAAAATAGCCTGAGAGGGGCTGGAATATATATAATATATATATAGTAAGAGTGTTATTATGTTTCCAAGGTCAGTATTACAGGTGTAGACTCATAACTGTAAGTACTGGGGTGGGAACGGGGAGGAAATTAGCATGAAACAAATCCTTATATTTGGGGGGAACAGAGCTGTCATCCTCAGGGATGGAGCTCCCAGGATGCCATATAACCATTTACAGTGAGAAGATGTGACAGGTTGAGCCACAACTGCAACAAATATTAGCAAGCACCTACTGTGTGTTTACTAGCACTGTGCTAGATTCTGGGAATATTAAGAATATAAGAAAGGATATAAAAATATAAGAAAGGCAAAAACCATGGGTCCCTGCTCTCAAGAAGCTCATCATCTAATGAGAAAAATAATATACAAACACTACAAACACTATATATATATAATATATATATATATATATATATATGTGTGTGTGTGTGTGTGTGTGTGTGCAAGAGATATAGTATGAATGGGTATATAGATATGTTTATATGTAGGTAGATAAATATAGATTGTATATGGATGTATGTTTGTGTTTATATAGAAGAAGGTCTGAGAGATGAGACCCTGACTAGTGCTGGTCAGGGAACACTGGGGAGGAGCTGCTGCAAGACAGTTTCCACCAGGGGGGAGCAAATAAATATACACTTGGAATCTGAGGGCTTCCAATTCTAATTATTCCTGCTAACTACTCTAAGTATTAGACAGTGTGGTGGTGTCTAGAAGGCTGGCTTCAGGGATCTGACATCAAGGTCTGCCTCGGACACATACTATCAGTGGGACTCTGCGCAGGTCTCTCAGCCCCTAATTTGCTGATTTGCACTGGGAGAGGACGCTTACACACCAGAAGTTCCCTTCTGTGACAAAATTGCAGTTCTAAACAAGCAGAATCAGCATTTACAAAGTCTCGTGCCCCTTTGACACAGTCCTTATTTCCCCACCCTGGTTACAGCTCTGTCAGGGTCAGTAGAGTCGCCGATGATTATTTCTTGCGCTTGCACAATCAGCATCCCCAAAGTCTTCCCAAACTTTCATCCAAACTTTAAGCCTTTCAAACATACTTGTGACCCAAATAAATTAAGGTTCTATCTATGCTGGGCCAAAAGAGGCAGCCAATTCATTCAATCATTGAGATGGTTTATTTCCATGACTGCAAACAGCCGGTTTGAATACATTTTTGACTGAGCTGACTGATTATTTTGGCATTGTAGAGGTACAGCCTCAGAGGTGGGGGCGGCCGGCTGACCCAGCGGAGAGCCTCCTCGGATTAACTTGGAAAGAGGGCCTTCCCAGTGTTAAGAACAATAGCAGAGAGCAGGGGAGGGGTGGTACTGTAGAATCCATCCTTGATCCAGACCTTTAATGGGGGAAAGAGCGGAGGGCACTTAAGGAGAGCAAAGCTCATTGAGAACTGAGCCATAAAGGGTTCCGTTTTGTCTTTGAAAGCCAATGAACAACTGGAAAAAAGGTGTCAGAAGTGACACACTCTTTGATCTTGGGGTCACTTGTGCTCCCAAGAACTTAGTGGCACAAAGCCCTCCCGGAGAAGTAAGTTCCTCCATATAGTCTCCTTCCAGAATATTACCTTGTCCCACTTAGGAGAGAAATTGCTTCTGAGGTGCCTTTGTTCCAGATCCCTCTGCCTGGTTACCCGCGGGTGATGGATTCTTGGTAATGGGAAGCAGAGAGCCCTGCGGTACATTGCAATGTTTTGCCCTGGACTCCAGCTGAGTGGGATCCTTGGAATGTGTTCTAGAATTCTAGCCCTGACTTTCTAGGCTGCAAGTCTATATTGCCGTCCAGCTTCATAAAACCTTCAGAGCACTTCCAGACGAGCATCAGATTCTAGATTAAAACCCAGAAGGACCCTTAGATGTCACCAAATCCAACCGAGTCATTCTATAGAAGAGGAGATGTTGTTGTAGTCCTGTCATCTGGATCAAAAATGGACTCCATCCACTTGGATATAAAGCCAGTGGTCTTGAGCAGAGGAAATAGGCCTAAGTTGATGGAATAACTTCTTTGTGGTCATACAATCCTAAAACAAGGATTTATATGCAGATTCTATGACTTTGATCTTCCCCACCTGAATGCCTGAGTTCTTCTTTGCCTCCGTTTTTTTGTCCCATTCTTCTCTCCTTTCAAGGCTAAATATCTTTCCCTTGATAAAGTGGTACATGAAAGTACTAAGGGAAGTTTACGTAGACCTATGTGCGGTGGGCTGCTGGGGTAAGACAGGAGAATAACATATCTGCAGCAGCTTGAAGCAGAAGAACTGTTCCATTTGGTCACAATAAGAGCCCAACATTAACAGTGACCCACCACTGATAGGTAAGAGAGACTGCATTGGCCTATAGCCATGCCAGTTGACCAAAACCAATCTGCCCCGTTGCCTAAAGGAAGTTTAATGCACTTATGCTATATTTTCTTAAGACTTGGTGTTGGAAAGGAAACTCATGAGTTGTGCTGGATAAGACCCCTGGTTTTCGATGAAAGTGAAGGAATGAGTTGGGAATATTTTGCCGACTCAGAAAACTTAAACCACATCAATTGTGCTGCGAGTGTGATCTATTAGAAAAAACACACTTGATATCCCATGACTTGAATTCAAATCTTACCCCTGAAATAAACAACCTCTGTGATCTCGGCAAGTCACTGAACTGTGGGATTTATTCTTTTCTTCAACAAAATTTTGAAATTGGACTAGTTTGATTAGGAAGTATCTTCTGGCTCCAGATCCATGATCCTGGCCACTAATATATATTCCCATACTTTTTCCTTATTTTTTTTATCCATCTTGAGCCTCTTGGGCTTAAATCTTTCTTTGTGCTGTATTTTGTTAGGGCTTTGTTCTTGTTTCTGGGGATCTGCTTGAAGAGGTCCTTTGCATTCCTGCACTATGTTTGTGGGCTGTCCAGGGCGCAGCTGCGCTCAGCCAAGTCCAGAATTGGAGGAGGCCACTGGGCAGTCTTTCCACAGTAACCCAAGGGGAACTTTTACTTCTTCTCTCTTCTCCTTATGTCCTTTCCCCTGCAGCCAGGAGAGTGGAACTTGGAAGCTTTCCTTCTGTTTGTCTGAATTCTTAAGACCACAGGGATTTAAAAGTGCTGACCTTAGAGGTTCTTTCTATAGCCACTCTGTTCATTTTACAGACGAGGATACTGAGGTCCCAAGAAGTCACACGGCTTGCCCAAACTCATGTAGATTTCTCTTCTCGAGGGTTCCTTGCCTGCTTCCACTGTCCACCAGCCGATTTCATATTATAAAATGCTTTTAAAAGAATAACTGAAGTAATTGGGCTACAAAGTCTCTTCATTTTGCATTCATGAGATTTAAAGAATAACATTATGGTTAAGAAGGAAGAGGATTGGACTGTGGACAAGGAGAGCTGGTTCTGATCTGAGCCATGCCAGTGACTCCCTGAGTGATCTTGGACAATTCACTTTTCTTCTGTGAAGGGGGTGAGAGCCAGGGGCTGGAGATGATAGGAGGGAGAGCTAGACTAGGTGATTTCTGAGCTCTCTTCTGTCTAGGATCCAATGGATTTTGTTTTCTTTTCTCTCTGCCGTATTCTATATAGCTCAAAAACTGCACCCCCCTCCATATTTTCCTAGCTACCCTGGCTTCCCCAACAAAGCTCCATCTACCCAATGGAAATGACAAAGCTTAGCTGATTTTGGGCCCAAGCCAAGACTTGGTCAGAGTTCTTCTTCACATTGGAATGGACCTGGGGGGCCATGTCTGGTGGATGTAGGACTTCCCATATCAGGTCAGTCTGTTAGTCCCTGGTAGAAAGGCTCACAGTAGGAAGTCAGGTGTCAGACTGTGTACCTGCCTTCCCATACCAGGTCCATCTTGTAGCTTTTGGTAGGCTGAGCCGCAGTTTCTTGGCTACTATTGGCTTGCCCTCTATGTATCTCCCCATGGTAGGATCACAGATGTAGATGTGAAAAGAATTTTAGAAACCGTTTTACAGATGAGGAAGTTGAGGTAGAGAAGCAACATGACTTGTTTGTATAGTTTGTACTGGCAAAGATGAGATTCGAACCCAGAGGTTCCAGAATTAGGAAACTTCAGGGCCTCCAGAGTTATGAATGCACCATGAGTACCCCCTGAATAGAGGGACTTGGAAAAAAAGAAGATCTGGGGAGCTAATCCACTTCTGAACCCACCTTAATGTTCTCCGCACCCAGTACTCTTTCTCATCAAAGTGAGACAAATTGTCTCCCAAATAAAGTTGTCAGATACGAATATTCCATGATCCGTGGATTACACAGGATCAATTCTTCACTGTGATCCTGCTGATCTAGGAACCCCAGCCCAATGGTCGCTGAGGCAAATGAACCTTCACCCACAGTCAGCCCAGGACAAAACCCTATAAGAAAAGACAAATGAGTCAGTAAGCAAAGAACAATCCCCCAAAGGCCTTCTGAGGTGGCAGGGAAGGAAAACAGGAGCCCATCCTTTCCTGCTCAGTCCCTGCTTGATTTTCTGTCTCTGATCATTAAGGTCTTGTTACTTACAGCACTAAATGGAGTTAAAGGGGATTAGATGGAATTGATGAAGTGATAATTATCTCTCTGTGGTATGTGATTTGCATTTGGTTAAGAATATATTTATGTTCCTTGCAAAAGCAGGAAATTAAAGAAATTAGCTTTTATGTGGAAATGTAAATCTGACTCTTTGGGTCCGATGTTGAGAAAAGAATTGTTTTTCAAAGACTTTGGGGATTTCCCATTTCTGCCTCCTGGTCTATGAGTTCAGACCTTGAAGGTAGTTCATGGGTTCACTGAATTTAATACAGTTGAACTAGCATTTATGAAGTCCCAACTATGTGCCAGACATTGTGCCAGGCTGAAACATGAAAAATAAAGACAATAGTGGCAATAGTGCCCACTTTTTAATATAGAAAGCATTTTCTTTTGTATTTAATTTTTTTTAAATTATAGCTTTTATTTTCAAAATATATACATGGATAATTTTTGCTGTTCTCCCCTTCAAAACCCTCTGCCCTTCCCCCACCCCCTCCCCTGATCAGCAAGTAGGATCCAATGTATGTTAAACATGTGCAGTGTACATATTTCCACAATTATCATGCTGCACAAGAAAAATCAAACCAAAAAGGAAAAAAAATGAGAAAGAAAACAACAAAAAGAGTGAGAATGTTATGCTGTGATCCACACTCAGTTCCCATGGTCCTCTCTCCGGGTGTAGATGACTCTTTTTATCACAAGATCATTGCAAGTGGTCTGAATTATCTCATCGTTGAAGAAAGCCACGTCCATATAGTGTATAGTATCATTGTTGAAATGTATAATGATCTTCTGGTTCTGCTCGTTTCACTCAGCATCAGTTGATGTAAGTCTCTCCAAACCTCTCTGTATTCCTCCTGCTGGTCATTTCTTACAGAGCAATAATATTCCATAGCCTTCATATACCATAATTTACCCAACCATTCTCCAATGGATGGACATCCATTCATCTTCCAGTTTCTGGCCACTACGAAAAGAGCTGCCACAGTTTTGTACATATAGGTCCCTTTCCTTTCTTTATGACTCCATAGAGATATTGCTGGATCAAAGGGTATGCACAATTTGATATACCTTTGGGTGCCTACTCTTGAGGAGTGCTATTCTAGAAGGGTATCATTTATTTAGAGTTGGAACAGCTCTTAGGCAAGATCTCTCATTTTACAGATGAGGAAACTATAAGTTTCAGAAAAGTGGAAGGATTAGGTCAGAATCATATAAGTGGAGATTAGAAAGAGGGTAGAATTTGAACCTGTGTCTTCTGGCTTCCAATCTATTCTTCTTCTATTGCTTCTGTTATTAAATATGTGATGACGTTGCTTGGGAGGAAAGGACTGGTTCCAGGAAAGAGAAGGTAGAAGTTGGAGCGAATTAGCAGGCAAAAGCATTCCCCTCACTCCAGAAGTCTTCACACGCCCCTGCTGGACACATGCACTATTGTAGTAGGTGGTCAGGAAGACAGTCCCAGTGGCCATGCAGAAGAACCCAGGGCAGGAAGCCCATGGCCAGGACCTGGATCCCTACTTTAAGCCGTCCCTCTCCACACCCAAGGGCCTACAGCTGCTCCTTTTCAATGGATGCCCCCCCCACCAATGCAGTTGTGGACAGTATGGAGACTTACAGTGGCTATTGCAAGGCCAGTCTTTCTCCATTTGGCCTTGTGGAGGAGGTCAAGTGTCAAGTGTACAGCTTCTTGAGCTTAGTGATTTCTGCTTCATCCATGCCCTCCATCTGTCAGCTAACTCAAGGGGGCCCAAAGGGCATCTTCTACATTAGTTTGTTTTCTGGGGAGAGAAGATGGATAGATTATAAACCTCAATTGGCAGTGTATCACTCCAATTTCCTTACTTGTGAGAACCTCTCTGTGTGATCTGAAGGAAATTGCTTGTTCCAGATCAAGCACCAACTCATCCCAGTCTTGTTTGGGGAGAATGTGTGGTTCCAAAGTACAAGCCTAGAAGGCCCTCCTTCCCCCATCTTCAAGTAAAGGTCAATACGTCTTTCCTTAAGTGCCCAAAGTACCCATCAGAGAAAGATTTTTCAGCAGCAGGTCTGGTGTGACCCTCATTTACTTAGAAAACTCATTTAGAGACGTCTATTCCGTTGTGGTGGATAGTTCCAGGCCTCTAGGCAGGAAGGCGTAAGTTCAAACCTCGTGCCTGTTCGCTGGCTCTGTGACCATGACATAATGTCACTTAACTGCTCTGAGATTCAGTTTCTTTATTTCTAGGTTGAAGATGGTGATACCCCATTGCCATTTTGGATATCTTGTGTCCATTTTTGTGTGGGGGAGTTTACAAGGATCAGGGGGGATACACAAAGCCCTTGGCAAAATTGAAAGTCCCCCATGAATGGCAGCTGCCCTAATGACCAGAAATTGCCATGGCTCTGGTCTGTGATGGAAGTGAGGTTCCCTCATACTTTCTGAATCCTGTGAAAACAAAGAGTTGAAAACAAGAGGATTTGAAAGTCTTCCCTACCACTTGACTGGCGGTGTGAACTTAGAGGAACACACTGAGTGGTGGCACAATCCAGTCCTGCTCCTAGGGCTGCCAGCTTGGATTTGGTTTCCCCACTGCCCAAGGCAGCCAGACCCCCTGCAAGGTGAGCCCTCCCCAGCCATAACCAGGCCATAGCAGGGGGCGGAAGGAGCTCTGAATTTGGATTCCCCTCCACCCTAGGAGGCAACATTTGCCTGATAAACTCTTCTCAGACAAATCAGTTTGTCCAAGCTTGAGCTTTAACTTTTATTTAAGTTTATTTAAGCTATTTAACTCCCTGCAGATGAATGAGCATGTCAGCACAACACTGGGATACTTTGTGCTTCTGTTGTTCCCTTCCATGTGTCTGGTTCCTTGTTAACCTCCTCCTGCCTTTGGTCAAGACGTCTCTCCCCTTCCATAGGCTCCTGCTCTGCAGGCCACAACCCCAGGAAGTTCTCAGTAAACAGAGTAAATAACCTCCCCGCCCCAGGGATCCTGAAGGAAGACACTCAGCAGGGTTGGGGGGGAGGGTTTGAAGGAGGACACTCAGCAGGGGGCGTTAGAACGCTGGACAGGGGGCATTTGAAGGAGGACACTCAGCAGGGGGCGCTAGAACGCTCAGCAGGGGGCATTTGAAGGAGGACACTCAGCAGGGGGCGCTAGAACGCTCGGCAGGAGGCATTTGAAGGAGGACACTCAGCAGGGGGTGCTAGAACGCTCGGCAGGGGGCATTTGAAGGAGGACATTCAGCAGGGGGCGTTAGAAAGCTCGGTAGAAGGCGTTAGAACGCTCAGCAGGGGGCATTTGAAGGAGGACACTCAGCAGGGGGCACTAGAACGCTCGGCAGGGGGCATTTGAAGGAGGACACTCAGCAGGGGGCGTTAGAACGCTTGGTAGAAGGCGTTAGAACGCTCAGCAGGGGGCATTTGAAGGAGGACACTCAGCAGGGGGCGCTAGAATGCTCGGCAGGGGGCACTTGAAGGATACTTGGCAGGAGGCATTAGGAGGTTGCTGGAGGGAGTGCAGTGCACCCACCAGGGGGATTTCGGGCACTGTTGCACTTAGGTGAACATTTGGCATGTGGCAATGGGAAGGGGGAACTCCGAGTCCCTCCATACTTTCTTGGAGTAAAACTTTTTATTTTCAAAACCCAAACTCCAGATAGTTTTCTGCATTCATCCTGGCAAAACCTTGTGTTGTAATTTTTTTCCTTCTTTCCCACCTATGCCCTCCCCTAGAGGGCACCCTCTTGACGCTTTGCCCCTCTTTGGGGCAGTGACCTGTTGTACCCGTGCAAAAGCAAGTTTGGACTCCACTGGAAGTTAAGGAACTGTTCCCCCTCCTCCCCATCGGGTATGAAATGTGGGACTCATGCTACCTCATCAGTGAAAAGATTGGGGTTCTCCTTTAGGACTTTGATGTTACAGAGCAAATAAGTTCATCAGAAATGTATGCTGGGATGGGAAATAGAGGATAGCCCGTTAAATATAACTAATAATGTTTATTTTCTCTGGATAAGGACTTAAGCAGGATCATGTTTTTTTTATTATATATTAAACCCTATGTTCAGGGGTGGAAATGTGCATCACGTGCAGGGGAAGACTGATGTATAAGTTCTGTTGTCTTAGGGATCTAAGTAGGGACTAACAAATGGGAAGTAGAGGGCAGGAGAAGGGGAGGAGCCAAGCCCATTTGTATTTTCAAAATGGGATTAAGACATTGGAAACTGGGCCCCGGGCAGGCTTCTGCCAGAAGCACATTTTCTAAGGGGACCAAATTGAATGGAGCTTGGTTTGGCGCAGGCCGACAGAGAACAAACAGGCACAGACACACTGGGTTCAGTGTTATCTTTTATCAGAGTGGTACAGATAGGAGGAAACAGAAGACACAACCCCCCACACTCCATCTGCCCATGGACAAAACGCCAAGATGTTGCGGCTTCTGTCTGCAGGTGTCTCTTTCTGGGCTGTGATATCGCTCTTGGAGTTGTTAAGATGACTTCTCGGTGTTGCAGCGTTGAGGTGGATTTTCCAGAAGGGGGCTGAGGGTGAGAGCCAAAGAAGAGAAAGATGGTTGAGCTTTAGGTCTCCCCACTCTCCCTTACGGTTGTCCCCTCTTCTTCCCTCTTCCATGGGATAGGGTCAGCTTCCCTGTTCTCTTCCCCAGTCAGCCCCACAAGATCAGCCCCCCGCGCCCCGCCCCTCGCCCCGCCCCCTCCCCGTCAGCTGTACCCCCCATAGGGTTAGCCCCCCATTAGCCATACCTTTTGCAGGGTGAGCCCCCCCCCATATCCCCCACAGGGTGGGCCCCCCATCAGCCATATCCTACCAAGGTCAGCCCTCTCCCATCCCCCCACCTCAGGGGCAGGCCCCCCCCCCACCCCATCATCTCCACTCCCCGCCACAATACTCACTTCAAGGAGTTGCTTGGTGACTCCTGGCGGCCTAGGCGCCTCACTTGGAAACGTGCATCTCAAAGACAGTTTCCTCATCGCTGTCCAAGGAGCCCGTCTCCAGGCGATCTTCGCTGGCGACTAGGCCGTACTTCTTGCTCGAACGGACCTTGAAATTGTAGGCCCTGACCAGGAAACAGATGGTCGCGATGCCACAGCAGCCACTCAGCACGAACAGGAAATGGCGGAGCGTTCGGCTCAAAGTGGGCGGCAGGTGGCCCAGGCGGCCCAAGACGCCCAGGGGGTTGAGGTGACCTGAGCGGCCCAGGCTGGCGCTGCGGTTGGAGTGCACCAACACCTTGGCCTCCACGTATACCGTACCATTGGAGGCTCTGGCACTGTCGTTGGCGGCCTGGAGCTCGGCCTCCTGTTCCTCCGGGGGCAAAGGCAGCCCGGAGACCCAGGCCCAGGGATAGACCCTGCAGAGCAGCACGAGCAGCAGGATCCGGACAGCCATGGCCAGCACCCAGTGGCTGCGGCTGCGGCAGCGACGGCCGGCCAGGGCCCACCCGAGGCTCATGTCGTGGGCCTGGGCGGGTCGGCACTGGCCGGGACCACAGTGCCGCGCTTGGCCACGGGGCTGCCCCGCTTCAGATATGTCTGATATAGGTTTGCTCCTAGGGAGCCAAGGGAGCGCTGGCTAGCTGACTGCTCCGCCACCGCCACAGTAGCCAACTGTCCTCGAGTCACTGGGGCAACAGATAAGATACACGGGAACGCCCCCCCCATTGGCTGGCCCTCTCGACAATTATCCTGGCTGACCAATGAGAGGTGGCGGAATATTGCCTGAGAGAGTGTCTGCCTGTTGCCTAGGTAGCACTCCCTAGCCACTTGTGATGCTTAGACCCCACTTGGCCTAGGGGTAAGCTCCACTGGGGAGGGAGGGGTTTGCCTCATAGTGGAAGGCACCACTTTGGAAAGAGGGGGGGCTGCCCTCCCTTGGAGTGCTTCCCACTGGAGCTGATAGCTACTTGGGGGGGTGGGGCTTTGTGGAGACGGTTCTTGGGCCTTTGACCTTGCCTTGTGATGGCCTGAGTCCCTGGGGATGGCCAGGGGCATTTTGGGACGGCCTTCTCTTAGTCATTCTTTCCCAGAATGCTTCAAACTGCCTTCCAAGGCTTCCAAGGAATCAAGTCCTGAGTTCAAATCAGCATACACTACTTTCAGTGACTAGCCCAACCCATGTTCCTTGTTTTATCTTCTTGAAAACACCAAATCCCAAATGGCAGAGTTGAGAGTCCCAGGGGCCATCCATTGCAAGGCCTGGCTGACAAAGAATCATCTCCAAAGAAGTAGCCATTCAGCCCCTGTTAGCAGGACCCCAAGGAAGGGAGGTCCCCCCTCCTCCGCCCTCTTAACCAAGGCAGCTCCTTCCACTTTGGATCAGCTTTAATTAGTCTAAATAAATAAATGAGTCTTTTCCCTAGCATCTTAATCAGTCGACCCCTTTTGTCTTAGTTCTGACCTCTGGGGCTAAGCAAGGAAAAAAAAAATGGAATCCCTCATCCATATAAGACCCATTTAACTAGTAGGAGACCATACTTATGACCCTGGCCCAAGTTTCCTCTGAGTTCCATCAAGTCAGTCTGCTTTCTCTGTATTAAATACACAACCATCATGGAACAAGAGGTTCCCCAATCTCTCCTCACAGTGACTGGGAGTCTTCTATCTTTGGGAGTCATCCAATTTGCACTTTGAAATAACTCTCATTATACCGCGTCTCTCAGACACATCCAGTGCTCCCAGCTCTGTCCTGGGGCAAAGATTCCATGCGCCCAAAAGAAACGCCATCCCTCTCCCAAAACAGAAGTGGACAACCCGAAAGCCATATTGATTTCTTTCTTTCTGTACCACAGCCATAACAAGTATCCTGATGCTTTCTCAGCGTCTTCTAGTTGTCATTTTTCAGTCATGTCGCACGCTTTCTGATCCCATGGGAGACTTGACAGAGAGACTGGAGTGGTTGGCCATTTCCTTCTCTGGTTCATTTTATAGATGGAGGTATTGAGGCAAACAGGGTCACGCTGAGGTCAAATTTGAACTCAGGGGTTCCTGACTCAGCTACCCCACTTTCTTATAGTCCGCGTCATATATTGGTTCACAACATACTGGCAATATGAGGGTGAAACACACACGACTTCCCCGGTATTTCTCTTTTGGTGAATAAACTCAGCGTGTGTCAGAGAAACTGCACTAACACTTTTGGGATGCCTCCTATATTGCGTGCTGAATTTGGGAGTGTGGAGAACCTCTAGGTGCTAATCCCGCCTCTTACATTTATGTGATTACATCTTATATAATCACATATAATAGTTGTGATGTATTATATTGCATTTATGTTTAAATACATTTATATTTCCATGAACTAGTTTCGTGACAGTGGGCCAGTTACTAAATCTCTCTGAACCTCAGTTTCCTCATCTGGAAAATAGAGATGAAATCTATGTAGCACAAGTTGGGTACTTGACAATGCTTATTTAATTGAATCGAATTAAATAATGCCCATGGTACCTTCTTCCAAGGTTGTTCTGAGGTCCAAATGAGATAATGTAGATAAAGGGCTTGGCTGCTCTTTAAAAAGTGCTCTAAAATGTCCATTATTATTATTATTGATTCTTGTCTCTTTCAGTTTATTCTCCCATACAGCTGCCAGTCCTCTTTCTACTCAATTCAATAATTCAAGGGCCCATAATTTCTCCCACAAGGGCACTCCTTCAACTTTATATCAATTTAAAACCTTTAAATGTGTTTTCAAAAATTACATTCTGGTTGTGCTGAAGGGACTCTGTGTGTGTGTGTGTGTGTGTGTGTGTGTGTGTGTGTGTGTGTGTGTGTCTGTGTGTGTGTGTGTGTGTGTGTTTTTAATGTCACAGTTTCTGGTAACTCCACGTCTTTAACAGAAAATCATTTCTGTTTGGTTTTATGAATTAGGAACTGGTTGAGAAGGGGCCCAGTTGTTTATATATGCAACTGGGAATCGGACTAGAGGTGGAGAAAATGGGCAGATTCCCCCCAAACCAAACAGACCAGATACAACCTTGCAAGTGGGGAACGAAGAAGTTATAGAAGAAAAAATAAAGCTTGGTCCCCAGCTGGAAAAGTCAACCCCATTTCTCTGTGTTCTGAATTTACCACCCTATCTGCCAGGCTCCTTCTCTCCATGTCTTGGGGCTCGGCAAGGAAGTTCGAATACCCACTGGACTAAGGCGGACTACTCAAGGAAGCTTCATCCTCCTCCTCCTCCACGGAGTCCCTACTTCTGGGTTAGTGGCTGGACTTCAGTTGAGGCTAGAGCTCTGAGCAAGAGCAAATTTGAGCAGGACTAGCAAACACTGAGAAACAATGTTAATTGTAAGAAGGAAGAGATTAGAGGATTCGATCCAGGCCATCAAGACTGCAGGTATCTCTCTGCCCCTCCTGATCCAGGCTGTTATTAAAAGTAACATGTATTTCTTTGTGGCTTGATGCACAGGCCCATTGTAAATAAGCAAAATGATGGATTTGGGGGGAGAGGACTGAGAGAGGCCCCAGAGATCTGTGGTGCTTACCTTCCCTTCCAGACTCCCGCCTACCCAATCTCTGCAAATACTAGTGCTCCCAAAGGCGCCAGGGCCTGGTGAGCTCTGCATGCTAATAGAATGTCTTTTTCTCCAGTGGGTCTCCATTGTTTGCATGACAGAAACTTAGCCTGGCCAGCCCAGTAATTGCTCAGTAGCTTCTGCTTTTCAAGCCTAGTAGAAAAGCAGGGTGTGAACATGGTTTACAGGCCTCCCTCGGGAACCAAACAGCTCAGGTACAGGGAACAAAAGGCGGGCTAGAGGCTTGAAGCTGCCATTCCCTGGCAGGCTGCGGCACAGTTCCAGATCAATAAGTAGGGATTGGTAGGACTCTCTGACAGCAAGCCACCGCAGCAGCTCCACCCCGCTTCTGGTGGAGAAGACAAAAGAAATCCGCAATCTCTGGCCAGCCAAAAGCTTTTGAGCTTTGGGGGGACCATGGAGACAGTGGCTGGGAGACAACAGGGGACTTGGCTGGGGTCAGGCAGACCTGGGGGGGGGGTCAGTGTCTGCCTCCAACCTTCACTCGTGCGACCATGGAGAGGTCATTGCACCTGGTCACCAGTTTTCTCATATAGAAAATGGGAATAATAATACCAGGAGCAGCTATCTCACAGGAAGTCATGAGAATCAAAGGACAGAATGGATGTCAAGGGCTTTCTAAACATTAAATTGCTATAGAAATCCCTAGATATGTAATCATGTACCCACATATATGCTGCCTTGAAAGGCAGAGGGCCGTTTTCAGCTTAATAAGCTTTAATTGCAAATATCCATGAAATATGTGGACACGTAGACACATGGATATAGGAACTATAAATCCACATGCAGTATATATATATATATATATATATATATATATATATATATATATATATATATATATATACATACACACATACATATACATATATATATATATACATACACATATATGTATACATGGAATCTCTGGCATTTATATTCATATATATATATATGAAATATAAAGTGTATAATACACATGTATATATGAAATTTAAGCTTATTAAGACCATTTCAACAAGAATTCTGGGTTGCTTAAAGACTTTTTGGCATGCACATGTATATACACACACGTGTGCATTCATACAGACATATGTGCATTCTCTACACAATTATGTCTGTATACATAGTCCAGATTTGTAGGTTTTTTTCCCCACTGTGAAACTATGTAGGAATAATAGCCTATCTTTATGGGTTACTGCAGTCAAGATAACAAATGTAAAGCACTACCCTTCCAGGGAATTTGGCTAAGTATTCTTATCCCCATTTATTTATTTAACTATTTATTTATTTTGCTGAGACAATGGGGATTAAGCGACTTGCCCAAGGTCACACAGCCAGGCAGTGGTAAGTGTCTGAGGCCAGAATTGAACTCAAGTCCTCCTGACCTCAGGGCGGGTGCTCTAGCCACCTAGCTACCCCTCTTCTCCTCATTTTAAAGGTCAGTCAACTGAGCCCCCAAATAGAGAAAAGCCCAAAGTAAATCTAGTGAGTATCAGATTCAGGGCTAGAAGCTCTGATACTGTGACTCCAAGGCCTCCGCTCTCTGCCCTGCAATGCTCTCTTTCCAGAGGAGTCTCCCTGTGAAATAATCAGCTTCGGAATTCAATCACTGGGCATATTGTCTTGAAAATTGATTAATGCAGAAGATGACTGGAATTGATTAATGGAGAAGAAAGGCTTTTGCTCCAAAGCCTCCTGGGTTGAGCGGATGAAGGGGTATGTGTGGACTGCATTCTGTTGATTTTATTCTTTCTGGAACTGAAACCTGGGGAAGAAAACAGCCCAAGAGCAAACTCACAAACCCTTTCCCTAGTTCACAAAACCAAGTGCCCACGACCACTTCCTTCTGAGAACTGATACAAGGAGCAAGCTGGACCATTTTGCTTTGACTGAGTCTGTTTTATAATAAGAAACTTTTTTTTTAGTCCATGAAAACCCGTGAAGATGTTTTCGACTACCTGCTATCTGATCCATCAGGGAAGAGGTACCAGAAGTGCCCTTGAACACAGGCAAACCTTCCTGTGCTGTGTGCCCTTCTGACATTGTCTCTTGGCACTGGTTGAGGCAGGAAGGGCTTAGAGGAAAGCTGCTGAAGCCCAGAGCCCCAGGGAGTCACCTCACCAGACCTGCACAGCTGTCACCTGGGAAATCAGAGTGGTGATTACCCAATCTGGCTCCAGTGCTGTAGCAGTACCTGGGGCGGGTGCCAACATTGAGAAGAGCTGATGTTTTTGTAATTTCGTATCCAAATAGCCAAAGCGATATGGCGTCCACGAGGAGAGTCAAGCTGTCCTTTCTCTCATGGATTTGCATGAGATTTGATAAAGGAATTGAAATTTGTGTTCCCTGTGATACTGACCTTTCTCCTTCAGGGGGGCCAGATTCACTGGACCCATTTTTCACCTCTACTGAAATTCAATTTTCTCTTCTGTCCTCTTCCAAGTGCAGCCTCCATTTTACTCACTGTGGAAAGATTTGTTCTGGTGACATTCATCGTCTGTTTGGCCTTGCACAGTTCTCCGGGGCCTCAAGGATGAGTTTCTTCATGAGGGGGATACCTTCAGTCTTCATTGGTACTATTACTTTCCCCATTTCTCATCCACTTCAGGAAACTTCAAGGAGCTAATGAGAAAGGGGACCAAGAAATACTTGGGGGGAACTGTGTGGTGACACTTAGCATCTCTCACTGGGCCACAAATCTATTGGGACAGTAGCTAGACAGTAGCAGTATTTGCCTTTCTGTTTCCGATCTTTCTTCTCTCCAATCTGTCCTGTCCATAGCTGCCAATCTGATATTCTGAAAGCATAGGCAGTTAGGTGGCACAGTGGCTAGAGTCTACAGATGGATTTCTGGGGGGCCTTGAACTTAGAAAAGGAAAACAAGTACCTTTTTTTTTTCCCCTGAGGCTGGGGTTAAGTGACTTGCCCAGGGTCATGCAACTAGGAAGTGTTAAGTGTCTGAGATCAGATTTGAACTCAGGTCCTCCTGAATTCAGGGCTGGTGCTCTATCCACTGAACCACCTAGCTACCCCCTACCTTCTTTTATTTTTACTATCTTCTGACAATTAACTTTATTTTATTTTATTTTTATTTTTGCTGAAGCAATTCTCATAGGGAAAAGGGGAATAATAATACCCAGAGCAGCTATCTCACAGGAGGTCAAGAGAATCAAATGACAGAAGGCTTTATAAACCTAAAATTGCTATAGAAAACCCTAGCTATGTAGTCATGTACCCACATGTATGCCGGCTTGCCCAGGGTCATACAGCTAGGAAGTGTTAAGTGTCTGAGGTCACATTGGAACTCGGGTCCTCCTCACTTTAAGGCTGGTGCTCTATCCACTGGGCCACCTAGCTGCCCCCAATTAATTTTTTTTTCTTTTTTCTTTTGATTTTTTATTAATTTTATAATTATAACATTTTTTGACAGTAGATATGCATAAGTAATTTTTTACAACATTATCCCTTGTATTCCCTTCTGTCCCAAATTTTTCCCCTCCTTCCCTCCACCCCCTCCCCTAGATGGCAGGCATTCCCATACATATTAAATATCTTATAGTATATCCTAGGTACAATATATATGTGCAGAACCGAATTTTGTTGTTGTTGTTGCAAAGGAAGAATTGGATTCCGAAGGTAAAAATAGCCTGGGGAGAAAAACAAAAAAAGCTCACAGTTTATACTCATTTCCCAGTGTTCCTTTTCTGGGTGTAGCTGATTCTGTCCATCATTGATCAATTGGAATTGGATTAGCTCTTCTCTATGTTGAAGATATCCACTTCCATCAGAATACATCCTCATACAGAATCATTGTTGAAGTGTATAATGATCCCCTAGTTCTACTCGTTTCACTCAGCATCAGTTGATGTAAGTCTCTCCAAGCCTCTCTGGATTCCTCCTGTTGGTCATTTCTTACAGAGCAATAATATTCCATAACATTCATATACCATAATTTACCCAACCATTCTCCAATGGATGGACATCCATTCATCTTCCAGTTTCTAGCCACTACAAAGAGGGCTGCCACAAACATTTTGGCACATACAGGTCCCTTTCCCTTCTTTAGTATTTCCTTGGGATATAAGCCCAGTAGTAGCACTGCTGGGTCAAAGGATATGCACAGTTTGATAACTTTTTGGGCACAGTTCCAAATTGCTCTCCAGAATGTTTGGATTCTTTCACAACTCCACTAACAATGTATCAGTGTCCCAGCCTTCCCACATCCCCTCTAACATTCTGCATTATTTGTTCCTGTCATCTTAGCCACTCTGACAGGTGTGTAATGATATCTCAGAGTTGTCTTAATTTGCATTTCTATGATCAATACTGATTTGGAACACTCTTTCAGATGAGTAGAAATAGTTTCAATTTCATCATCTGAAAATTGTCTGTTCATATCCTTTGACCATTTATCCATTGGAGAATGGCTTGATTTCTTATAAATTAGAGTCAATTCTCTGTATATTTTGGAGATGAGGCCTTTATCAGAACCTTTAACTGTAAAAATGTTTTCCCAATTTGTTACTTCCCTTCTAATCTTGTTTGCATTAGTTTTGTTTGTGCAAAACCTTTTTAATTTGATGTAATCAAAATTTTCTATTTTGTGATCAATAATGATCTTTAGTTCCCCTTTGGACACAAATTCCTTCCTCCTCCACAAATCTGAGAGGTAAACTATCCTATTTTCCTCTAATTTATTTATGATCTCATTCTTTATGCCTAAATCTTGGACCCATTTTGATAGTATTTTAGTATGTGGTATTAAATGTGGGTCCATGCCTAGATTCTGCCATACTAATTTCCAGTTTTCCCAGCAGTTTTTTGTCAAATAATGAATTCTTATCCTGAAAGTTGGGATTTTTGGGTTTGTCAAACACTAGATTGCTATTTTTATTCACTGTCTTGCCCTGTGAACCTAACCTATTCCATTGATCAAGTAGTCTATTTCTTAGCCAATACCAAATGGTTTAATAATATATAAAAATATCATAATATAATAATAATAAATATAAGTGATGTAATATATATCATTTATAATTATAATAGCAATCTTGGCCATGGAGAGGAATTGAGAAAATTCAAGTCCCTAACTTTATCACCAAGATGATACTCTATGGGTGTGGAATATTGTATATACTGTAAAACAAAATAAATATTTATTTATTTTATTTTATTTTGTTTTATTTTATTTTATTTTGCTGAGGCAATTGGGGGTTAAGCGACTTGTCCAGAGTCACACAGTTAGGAAGTGTTAAGTGTCTGAGGCCAGATTTGAACTCAGGTCCTCCTGACTTCAGGGCTAGTGCTCTATCCACTGCATCACCTAGCTGCCCCTATTTGATTCTGTGGAGCTGCTTTGATTTCTCTTTTAGAATTGGTACAAAGCAGTCATTTGGTACAGTAGAAAGGGTGCTAGATCTGGGACCAGAGTCCTGGATTCCAGTCCAGGTTCCTCCATTTCCCAGCTGTGCGTTGTTAGGTAATATACTTAATCTCTTTTGGACTGTTTCCTCAACTCTAATAATGTGGGAGCTAGATTAGATGACCTTATCATTCTCTTCCAGCTCTATGTCTGCAGTCTTATAATTCAATGATGGCTCACTGGGGAAGCAAAGGAGAAAAGATACATTAAGAAATGGGAAGGATATAAAAATAAAAGACAACAATATAAAAGACAAGATGTTTTCTAAAAGAAAAAATACTAGGCCATTGTGAGAATATAAAAACTCTAAAAACTCAGTTTTTTCTGCTGTAAAATGGGAGTAATAATAGGTATAACATCTACCTCAAGGTTGCCATGAAGATCAAATGAGATAATGTAGAAAATATCAGTTATTCTAATCATCCCAATTTGACCTTTCTGATGGACTTTAGAGAGAAGTCCCAAGATAAGACATGCCATTATCCTGCTCCTTTTCTTTGTATTTAATGTTTTAGACACTACTGAATGGGGGGTGAAATCACTGCATTTGATAGTTGAACAAAAGGGATGGTTTCCTTCTCTCTTATGTCTTCAGTGCTCTGAACTGTCCCCACCATGCAGAAAATGCTTAACTGACGCTTGTTGATGGATTAAACCAACTCCCAGAAAAACGCCATGTATCATGTCTCTTGTCCTTGACATTATGGTAGAGGTACCAAGTTGTAAATGGGGAACACTTTTCTGTGGGGCCATTGGATCATCTAAACTTCTCTTTATACTTGAGCCTATTTTAATATTTACGGTATATGAATAAGCCACAAGTATGGAACTGAATCAGTTTTGCTCTCATCAATAAAGGCAGTGTCACAGAGCTTTGGTATGACTTGTTACTCATGTCCAAATTGATGTGACTTTTTAACCTTGGACCTTTTGGCTCCAGTCTTTGAAATTCCTCAGCCAAAATATTGTTTCTTATAAGTGTTTATGATTTTAAAAAATAACTGTTAATTCTTGAATAAAGTACAAACCATGTAATTGTCCTAGAATTGGAGGGATTGTTGGCATTTTTTACTTTTTTTTTTTTTTAGCTATGATATTTTTTGTTAGAAAAGAGGATCAAAATTGCACCTAAGAGGAAGATGGTAACATTTTGCTAGTAATTCATATGCCCTGTGAAGCTTTCAGAGCAGGAATCAGAGATTTTCTGTGGCCCAATCACTTACCATTTTTGCAGAGAAGCTAGAGAGTTTTAATCTCTCCCCTCCATGTCATTCATCATCATCATTATCATTATTATTATTATTATTATTATTATTATTATTATTATTATTACTTAGGCAATTGGGGTTAAGTGACTTGCCCAGGATTGCACAACTAGGAGATCAGATTTGAACTCAGTTCCTCTTGACTTCAGGGCTCTATCTACTCTATCGAGTAGAAGCTGCCCCAAGCATTCATTATTTTAATGTTGTTCAAGTTTTCCATTTTTATTGGATCAAATTTGCTTCTTTGATTGTGTCAGTTGTTCAGGCCCAGCTAGATGACCAAACATTTTCTACATCCTCCTTGGCTTCTATCTGGACTGTTATTTCTTTATTTTCCATGTATCTGTAATAAAGTTTTTGGTTTATGTTGAGTTGCATGTTTTGTTCTCTGAGTTACTTGGGCCCCTTGTATTGCCTAGATTGTTGACCCTTGTTTTTGATTGCTGAGTGAGGAAATCTCAAATTTACTCATTTCTGTTCCATATACTTCTTTGTTGTTGCCTTTAATGGGGTGAGATCCTGTTCCAGTTTTCCATGATGAGTGCCATCTAGATGTTGATGTAATCTTCCCGTGCCTTGCCAACAAATCTTTGAGTTTCTTTTAGCTCACTTCTGCCACGATTGGATTTGATATCAGTTCTTAGGGACGGCTCACTTCACTTTTTCTCCTGTTCTTCCCAATGTGCAGTGGCCATTGTATGCAAATCCTGAAATGGTTTTCTCCTTTCTGTGTAATCTTGTGCCAGGTGCACGTTTATTCAGGTTGATTAGAGCACCCTTCAGCTTTTCAAGGTTTCTTGATTTTTGATAGAGGTGTTATAACCCGTCTAGACCCATTGTACAGTTTGTATTATTTTATCGCATCATTTGCAATGAATTTGTAAATCTGGAACCCTTCAGGAGGTTTTGGAGTAATTTAGGGTACTTTTGGCCTGCTCCTGAATTGCTATGTTCCTGCTGTTTTTATAAACAATCTGCATGGTTCAGCCAGCTTTTGGATCTTTATCCCTATAATGTTGGTGGAGCTCCTGCGAATCTCTCATCAACTCTGTGATGCCCTTTGTCAGTCACTTGACCCGCATTTATCAGACGTTTACTGTGTGCCAGGCATTGTGAAAAGTCCCCGTCCTCAGGGGATTGGTAGTTTGGAGGAGGAAATAACATGGAAAGAACTAGATATTTGCAAGACACATACATGTGTACATACATCTAGACTTTATATAAGCATGTTTGCCTATCTTTTATGTATGTACATGTGCATATGAGAATCCCTGGGGGCCGGGAACCTCTTCTTATTAATTAGCTAATTAATGAATGAAATGGTCGTTGGCTTCCTTAACCTCCTGGTAGTGTTGGAAAGTGAAAGAAATACCCCCAAAGTTAACTCTCCCTGGCTTCTCGATGGGATTTAGGGTGTCTAACAAATGCCTTCCATCCACTGTAGTGTGTACTGGTGGGGGGGATGCTCAGCTGGCCCTGCTCTCCCATTGATGGCTTGCAAGGGAGCAGCTGGCACTTCAAGGCCCAATAAAGGCTTCCGCTCCAGTGCTGCCTTGACGCCCCATGGAGTGAAATGTAGGTTTAAAAAGAAGTTTCCGCTCTTGGCTATTCATACCTCCCCCACCAGGGTGAAATGAAGGGAAAGAATTTCAGGGACATAACTTCTGAGTTATAAATTATTGGGTATCTCCTGAAAGGTATCGGGGGGTGGGGGGTTTGGCAAGAGTCTCAATTAAGTTGGATATTGCTTGGAGTTGCCCCCATAAAGCTGCTGTCTAAAAAGGGGGAGTTTGACTGATTTACAAACATCCCTCCCCCCGCAGACACAAACACACCTTCGGAAAGCATTTCAGTGACTTTGTTTTGGAAGGAGAATCACTAACCCAGAGCGGTCCAGTCAGGTGTTGGCAAAGGCTCCCTACTGGGTAAATCAATTGAGGTGGGCTTGGCCCTGCTGCTCCCTCTGTGGGCCCCAGGGTGTTGTGTAACTCTGCTCCCTGCTCATCCAGCCAGCTGGAAATAAGCTTTCTAATACAGAGCTTACTATTCCAGAGAACAATCCAAGCTTGCTGCCCAGATCCCCTGCTTGCTGTTTCCACTTATTGAGCTGCAGAAGAGAGGAGGAACAGGGAGGAGAGAAAAGGGCAAAGTTGAGGCAAGGGTTAATTCCCCAAGAATGATGGAGCCAGTGAGTGGTAAGCCTGGCTAGGTGTATTGGGGAGGGAGGGGCGGGCATTAATACAATACTGGGCCAGCTGGGGAAAGGGCATTGAGATTTTGTGCACAGACAGCATGGCCCTCAGTGGTTTCCCAGGCACTTGAAGACATTCTAGGCTGATATTTTTCATCTTCTCATGGCCCACAAAGCCAGACTTGGAGGCGGCCCCTAAATCCTTGAGTCTTCCCTCTATTATTATACTGCCACCAAAATGTGGATCCAAGGTGTTGCAGAATTTGGGAGTTGGAAGTTAGATGGCCATCTAGTCTGGGGTGTGTGTGTGTGTGTGTGTGTGTGTGTGTGTGTGTGTGTGTGTTGAACTCCTTTGGCTGTCTGATAAAGCCTTTGGACCTCTTCTCAGAATAAGTTTTGAAACACAAAAATAGAGAGATAGATAGGATTGTAAAAAAATATATTGAAATAGTTATGATAATACATTTTTTAAAGTTAATGGATTCCAGATTATGACCCCCCCCCCGTTCTAGCCCAATCCATGTTCAAAAAGGAATCCTTCTTTACAAAATCCTGGGAAAGTGGCCATCCCCTCTTTTCTGGAAGAATCCCAGTGAAGGGGAAGCCCCTACCTCCTGAAATAGCCCCCCGCCTTGTACTTGAAGATAGCGCTCCTTTTTAGTAACTGCACAGAATCTCACACATCATCTAAATCTGCCTTCCACCTATTGGTGGTAGGCCTGCTTTCTGGGGCCAAACAGAAAAAAAAACTCCTTTTTGCACATGACAATCCTTAAAAACATTGAAGATGGCTCTCATGTCCACCATGTATCTTCTCTTTTCGGGACTGTACATCTCCTGTTTCTTAAACTAATCCTTATGTGACATGGATGTGATCTCTTTCCTTCTCCTGGTTCCTTTCTTCTAGTCCCTTTCCAGCTCATCAGTGGGCTTCCTAAACTGTGGAACCAGGAATCAAGCATAAAACTTGAGATGAAAAATCCCACAAGAAGCGATTCCTGGACACAGAACTGGGATGTGACAGCGGTCAAAGACCTACTTAAATGCTGTCTACACATACCAGATATATTGAAGATTATAGAACCTTACCAACCACTTTGTGAAACATCTTTCATCTTTGGTATTTCACCGGTCTTAAGAGGGTGGTTTCCAAGGCTTCAATTCCAGGCCTTTGTAGTCCATTTGGCTTTTGCCTGGTTAGGCTCAGCCTCTGCCTTTCTCGTTGGTCCCCTTAGCCATATAACCAAAGCCTTCCCCGTTTTCTCTCCAGACACAGTATGTTAGTCCTGCCTGTGCGCTTTGACCTGCTTGACTGGCCTGGCTCCCTTTCCTTTAGAAAAGGCAAATTGAATTCAACTTTTCATCCCATAATGGCCATCTGCTCCTGAATGTCTGTTTAGCTGTTTGAGAACCAAGGGCACATTGAAAGCCAGCATTCAGCTAGCAGGGCATGTCCAAGCTCCAGGATACTTTATACTGACTCCATGATGGCTGCCTATGGAAACGAGGAAGATTTGAGTCTCTCTAGTCTTCATTGGGTGATGGGGGAGAAGCATCCTCTGCTTGATTGTCAAGCAGAGAAGCAGACGTTTAGAGAAATCAATTTATCCCTTTTACTCTCTGACAATCCTTCCGGCAGGCTTCCTCCCCCAATCCTCGGATCCCACCCTTAAACTCCTGCCTGCCCCATCTCTTTTTACGTGTATAAAGAACTCTTAATTTTCCATCCCGAGAGCTTGACATTTCATCTCGAATGATCTTATCTTAGGCACTTTATCAAAGGATGGCTGGCTTGACCTTCAAGCGCGAGTGAAAATCATTTCGTTTTAGAACCTGTCAATAAGCAATACACCCAGGCCTTGTACGTTTAATAGCGTCCATGAAACATTTTCCCTTAAGAACTTGCTGACCTTCGGAGAAGAGGGCATTTGGCTGAACACACAGATTTGATTCATCACGTTGATCAAGAAGATCTAACTCATTTCAGGAGCTAAAAAATCAACAGCCATGGCAAAGTTTTCAAAGTTCAGTGAAAGAGACGTTCTCTATTAAGCCCAGTCTATCAGGCAACCTTCAAGAGCTCAGTATATTTAATTGAAGTGCAGGAATGCTGGGACAGGGGGCAGCCCATCCTACCTTTTCCTCCCCTGAGGGCTGCCTCCCAAACCTATGGGAGTGAGTAATAGGTCTTCAGACCACTCTTGGGAGAAAATATGCCCAGCACCCACCCCCACTTTCCCACCTTCCCACCTTCCCACACCCATTGGCAATGGGGGAAAAATACAGTTTACCACACCTTAGTTACAGTACTATTTACCTGAGTTTTGACAACAGAAACCAGAAAATTCTTCGGCTTTACTAAAATGTACATATTCTCTTTGTTTGAGGATCAACCAAACAAAAACAAACACAAATCAGTCCTGCAGAATTCACCATTACCAACTGCCCAACCAGGCTCTTTTTCAATGATTTAGTTGTGAAATTATTTTTCGGCTTGACATCCGATGGAAAACAATGTCATGGAAATTTGAGCAATTCTTCATCTCGGAGCTGGCGAGTTAGCTTGAAAGAATGCATTTTCCAAGAATCTGGAAGTGCCTCAGATTCAAATTAATCTCCGGTCTTTAGGGAATAGACATTTGAACTGTTTGGAAAAAATGCAGTCTCCTTTTTCTAAGGAAGAAAAACTACCCCAGATATTGAATTAGAAGCTTGAGGATGTCAATGGCTTCATGAATACCGAGAAGCCCATTGCCATCTCTGAAGGAGATAAACAGAAACAGATAAACTACACGGGAGTTGAAACACTGGAAAATGAGACTGCCCTAAATAGTTATAAGTCCCGGATTAGCCCGCATTTGGATTTCTCAATTAATAGTTTAAGAATATGTGCTCCAAAGTGCCTCACCAGGCCGCCTGAAAGCCACATCCCAGATTTCAACTGTAGTGTCAAATATAGACATGGTTTCAGGGTTTCTGAATTAGGACACTTAACATCAACAGAGCTGACAGAAGGAAAGCAACAATTGCAAAAATATTACCTTCTTTTATTGAGTCAAATGCACTCATTTTAGTCTAAAAGCAGCATGTGGCTTCTCAATGGCGGCATCCTTTTGAAAGACGTCAATCTTTTAAAATATTCTGCAGTGCCGCAGCCCCACGATCTCCCTGCCACTAAGAAGGAACTTACAGATGCACACAAATCCTGAACAGATGGTATGCTGGAGGAGTTTTGAATATTGAAGGGCCTTGCAGAATAAAAAGAATTTTTATGAGTCCACTATGAATTAGCTGAAAGGGCAATTAATTTTCATTTATCATGCATTTTATGTAAATATATTGAGTTTCTGCATATTGCCATTGTGCCACAGGTTCGTTTCAAAGAAAAAAAAAATCGGAAAGTATGACTTAGATGTTCCTACTCCAATTAGTCTCCAAGAACCAAGATAGACCAGATTCTCTGTCTAATCTATTCTTTCAAATCCTTCCATAAAACTATTCTCCTCCTTTGAAAGACTATTCATTTCAATCTGCTCCTTTTGTGATAGGCATCCAAAGCCCTCCATTTTCCATCTGTATACAACATTAATTCTTTCTCAAGAATATCTTTCAAAAAAGAGTAACAATATTCTAGATGCCAGCGTTTCCATAGAAATGGTTGAAGTCGATGTATATGTTGCCACTGAAGGCTAAACCATGAATAATATTGAGACTAGCTACTATTCTCAATCCCCGCTCTATTTATTTGTTGGCTAATGGGCAGAGATTCAGAAATTCAGTGTTTAGCTATTTGAGGTCAGTTATTTCACTACCGTTAACACTGTCAAGTTAATGTCCCTTGGTCTTATTGAGGTCCTGTCTTAATTCAGCACACATTTAATGTCACTACTCCTAAAACAAAGACTGCATTTCAAGGAATTTTCCAGGATGTTAATAAATTTCTCTTAGGCACTGAGCCTCCCGATGGGAATAGTCACTGTTGGGCATTTACTATTAGGGTTGCAGATGGTCAACGGAGAGGTGTCATCTCTAGGCCCTCTTGGTTGATTGATTTATACCATGATTTACTCAGTTTCCTTTTTAAAATCTATATACATATATCACATGTTTATATCTATGTATCAGATAAGCATCTGTGTATCTCTGTAATATTTATGTATATGTAGCACTTGGGTATCTATGTATCATATGTATGTACAAGATAATCGTATCTATCTATTGTGTCTGTGTATCGTGTGTGTGTATCTCTGTATCATATAGGTGTATTGTGTATCGTGTATAGTTCAGATATTTGTATCATGCATCACGTGTATCTATGTATCCATGTGTATCCATGCACCACCCGTATATGTTTGGAAATCATCATTTGCTACTGAAAATCTCACACTCTTCTACAGACTAGGGATAATGATATAGCACCGATTTCATAGAGGCATTGTGAAGATCTGAGCAGATAATATATATGACACTATACTTTGAAGCCTATATGAACGTAGCATTGGTAGCAGTAAAACAATAGGACTGAGTTCCTTCAGTCCTGGAAGGGATAACTAAACCTATAAGGACAATAAGAAGCAAGATTTAAAAGAAGGAGACATCCCGAAGCAAAATATTATTTTTGCTCACTAAAAATCCAATCAATGGCCTCTCGATTTAATCTTGGCTTACAGATTCACTCGCAAGCTTTTCTTCGGATTGGAGGGTCTAGAAATGAAAGCAAGTTTGCTGATCATCTGGTCTAATTCTCATTTTTCAGTAGCCTTCTAGCTCTGCTAAGCAGGTAGAGATCACACCTTCCCCAGTCAACTTTTCACTTCCTGGGCAGAGCAGAGATTAAGGGAGCTTTATTTTTCCCAAGATAGCTGCTGCACCAGGAACCTTTGCAATGAAATAGCTGTGTCTCTCGATAACTGCAAATTAAATATAAAGCTTCCTGATGACACAAGCCCAAAGCTGCCCCATTCTGTAATAGCACAAATGCTCTAGCTTCTGCTGACATAAAGGAATTTGGAGCAATTTCCTGTTGGGCAAGACTCAGTTGTCTGCATGCCGTTTAATAAAGATTAGAAAAGCCTGTCTGCAAGAGGCCCTACAGTGAGGGGCCTCAGTGGTGTCCAGCACACACAAAAAAGTTTCCCATACTGCCAGCTCCAATTCACTGGGAAATGTTGGACAGAATCAATAAAAATACAAGACAACATAGATGATGCTGATCTGTGATTTTCCCAGTCACTGTGTAGCCTGGAGGGGGATCTCTTTTGATTTAAGTTTGACACTCTGGCTGGGCCTGATTTTACCCCTTTTAAGGTGTCAGGAAAACACCCCGGTAATCTGATGCTGTTCAGGGCCAGTTTTATTAGAAATTCCATCGGCTCCATTGCTGAGACACTTCTTAGTATTTTGAGTATAATGTCCCGGAAGGGCTCTGGCAGGGAAAGACCCCCAACTACATAGCCCTGTTCAAGTGGACTCGAATAAACCCCCGGAGGATGCCATATTCCAGGCTCAATTCTGAGCTCATCCTTGACTCCCAAATAGCATTTATCTTTCTTGCAGGTTACATAAGTTGTGTCAAGCTGATTTATCTTTCTGTCTCTCTGCTTCAGACTATTAAGAAAGAAGACACAGATCTGAGCAAGAATTCTAGCTCTCGGCAGCTCCATGGTACGTCTGGAGTCTAATCCCTTGGAACTGATGTTTTCCCTGGCTGAGCAAGGCTGTGAGTCATCTCCATCCCCTATCCCTCCCCCTCCCCATCCCCTCTCCCTCTCCCTCCCTGTCCCCTATCCCTCACTCTTTCCATCTCATATCCCTCATCCACCCCGTCCCTCATCTGTCGCTCTCCCCCACTTTGGTCATGTAGCCCTGCAGAGGAGCCTATTCTGGGCCCTCTTTGGCAGTCTCTCATTTTTCTTGAAGCAGATGAAGTAGTAACTAAAGTGATTGGAAGTGCTAGGAAGAGTCCTGGATTTGGAGTCGAGGATGGATTCAAATTTGGCACCTATCCCTCATCCTTCCTCTGGAAAATAAAAGGGTTAGACAGGTTTGAGGTCCCTTCCAATCTGAAATCTATAATTCTTTGCTCCTATGACACCGTGCAAGACTCTTGACATGCAGTTCGATTCAAAGCAGCAGACATTGATTAGATGCCAGCTGTATGCAGACACCATCCTGTGCTAACATAGGTTCTGGCTATATCCCTGCCTCTTTGGTCTCATCAATGAGAAAATTCCCTCCTGGGCACCTTGGTTCATGTTTGCCCATTGGAGCTCCTGGCAATATAAAGACAGATGCCCCAATGCTTCCTTTAGCAATATACAACGTGGACCCCCAGAAGCAAATGACTGAAATGTCTTTTCAAGAGGGAGAAAACATTTGCAAATGGGGCCATTTGCAAAGGCCCGGCATGGGGTGGGGGCTCTGGAATGAGCCTTTAAGGACAGGAAGAGATTCAGGAGGCGGTGTGCAGGGGGAGACCTGTGCAAAGCCATAGACAGGGGGAAAGAAATGTACTCAAAGACATCTTAATAGGAGATGTCTGAAGATCCAAACGCTTTTCAACAAGAAGTGACTCAGGAGAGACACTGATCAATTTGATGATTTCTGTGATCAGCTTGATAAAATCGTTGGCTAGGGGCCTCTGTTTGAATATATTTGAGGGGCACCTCCCATGGGCAGCGTGGACGTGCCTCCTAGCACTTTGTGGGGAAGAGCACAGGGCTCCTGATTGTTTTTGCAATGGCTTGCTAGGTCATGTCTTGTCAGAAATGCTCCCCCAACCCCCTATATGAGGTGACAAACCAGGTTGGCCCTTTTCATGGCTTTCTTTTTTACTTTTCCCCGTTCAGAAGATAGAGCAGTATGCAGTTGGGGGGAATAGGGACCTGCCACATCACACCATCTCCCCTCCTCCTGGGACCTAAAAGTGGCTATGGTGGCAGCAGAGGCACACGGTAGTGTTACTGCTCACAGGTAATTCTAGCCTAAGAGAAAACAGCTGCTGGAGGGTGAGGGCCAGGGCACTTGGTACAGAAGCACGTGACCCAGACAGATGCGTGCACCCTTGCCTAGCATGAAAGGCTAATCCATGGACAATGTTTGCAAAACGCAAACTTATGTGGAGAAGAAGGGATTTGGAATTGCCAAGGTGGCGGGATTCAGACTGCAACTTTCTATCTAGAGAAGGCAGATTTCCAGGGCAGTGGCAGCCTTGGAGATTCTTTTATGGGTAACCCCCAGATCAAGAGTTGGGGATTTGGATCATCCAAAGAGAAAGGTAGATTTCCCCAAACTTCCTGCTCCTTAAAGAAAAGAGACCACCTACAGAACTGCTTTGCAGCAGCTTATTTGGAGGCCAAAGCCAGGGACTTCTTTAGAAAGGTAGGTCTGCTGGGGGAGGGAATTGCTTATAATGTAGCAGCAGCAGCCTCAAAGGGTGATTGTCTTCTGGGGGCAATTCCAAATATAGGGTGAAAGGATGAGTCTGGGAGGGCCTGTGTAGGACCCTGCAGAAGGGGTAGAGGTCCCATGGAATTTAAAAGGGAGACCACAAGTTATTCAAGTGCTTTATCTTTTGGGGGGCTCTTGTAAGTCCTTTGCGTGTTCTGCATTTTGGGGAGAGGGAGAATAAAAGTTACGTTCCCCATATATATTACTCCCATGCTTGCCTAGATTAGAGTTAAGAACCCAAATTCAGGGAAATCACAAACCAGACAGAGGTTAGACGTGGAGCTTTTTCTGCCATAACTAGCTGGGACAACAAGGCAAAGAGAGAAAATGATCCTCTTGGGGTCACCTCCAGGACCAGTTGAGGGTCAGGGCCCCTGAGCCCCTAGACCCCAATGTTAGGTTCTTACTAAGTGCTAAGTTGGTAGTTAACAATTCTCTAGCTCAGAATTCACACCCCAAGGACCGAAGCTTTCTGGATTGATATTCTGACACTTAGGTGTTGCCTTTCCTTCTCCTGAAAGCCCCTTCCCATAAACCACACCATGTAAATAAGTAGCTCTCAACTCTGTCTACTCACACGTCTGTATGGATTGGTGCAGTCAATTGCCCCTGTTTCCAAAAACGACCTCTGGTAGCTGCACATGGATTTACAAGCGAGGAAATCAAAGACTTTCCAAGCTATTTCACTTTTCTGGATCTAGGTAAAATTTCCCCTTAGGATTTTACAGAGAACGATATTGGCTTTCCTCGGTAGACATTCTTGAGCCTTTGTGTGTCTAAGAATTTAGACAAATACATTTAAATTAAGGAGAAATGGAAATTTCCAAATGAAACAAACCAGAATGCATTTTTCCCTAGCAGAGGCATCTGAGAGGTGTTTCTTTTCTTTGTTCTTCTTATAAAAACTCCTTTACTGCAAAACCACTACATACTTTCTGGTGGGAAAAGCAGGTTGTCTTCTTGCCTCCCGATCAGCCTACCACCTGGGATTGGAAATGTCCCCAAAGAGGAAGGGATTTCTCAGCAAGGCGTGTAGGCTTGAACAATAAATGGGTCTTCTCGGTGTGATCCAATCCATGTCGGTGTAGAGGTGGGCATGCTCTACCCTGCAGGGGTATGACCTTCTCTTCACTTAGGATCCCTGGGGTGACATAGATGGGCTTGTTGAAAGCTCAGATTGCAGCTCATTCCAGTGCTGAAAGCCTTTGTTGTTCTTTTGATTATGGAAATCTTCAAGTGCCGTATGGATGTGAGCAATGGGAGAGGAAGAATATCGCTTGCAGGAGAAGTCCAAGTCTGAGTGATCTAGAGAAATAAAGATCAAAAGAGTGAAATGTCCCAAGTTTGTGTCTGTCATAGCAATCCTATCCATCCGTCCTTCAAGGTCTTCCCTCACAGGTACTCTCCTCTGGGAAGTGTAAACCAGGGGGACCATGTGGGGGCCTTGCTTAGTCCTCAAGGAAGGCAGGATCAAACTTAGTAGCCCCACCTTGATCCTTCTGTCTTGTTAAGAAAAGTTCCCAGAGGAACCTGGCCTGGACAGCAACTTATGGGATTTTAGTGTATGTTTTTCACTCTGATTTATTTTTTAAAAACTTTTTTTTTATTTTGAAAACATATGCACAGATAATTTTTCAACATTGACCTTTGCATGGCCTTTGTTTCAGATTTTCTCCTCCTATCCTTCACCCCCTCCCCTAGATGACAAGCAATCTAATATATGGTATACCTGTTAAAAATATATGTTAAATCCAATATGTGTAAACATATTTAGACAATTCTTTTGTTGCACAAGAAAAATCAGATCAAAAAAAGAAAGTAAGTGAGAAAGAAAACAAAATGCAAGCAAACAGCAGCAGAAAAGTGAAAGTGCTCCGTTGTGATCCGCCCTCAGTTCCCACAGTCCTCTCTCTGGGTGTAGATGGCTCTCTTCATCACAAGATCATTGGAACTGGCCCGAATCAGCTCATTGTTGGAAAGTCACTCTAATTTAAAAAACAGTAAATTCAGAGTGGTAACCGAGGCAGATGGAAAAGCAGATAAAAACACAGAATGAATGTCCGAGGGCTGCTCTGGCTGACTCTCTGTGAAGAATAGCAAAAGAACAGAGGTAGAGTCCCAGAGACCATGTACTAAAAGAGCTGCTACACCTGTCCTGCATAGCCACTGCAATTCAGCAAATAAACAGGAGAGGGCAGTAAGACCAGCTGAGAAATACTGAGGCCCAACACCGAGTAATGGCAGTAAAGAAGAGAACAAATTAGAAAGGGCTTCTGTGGGGATACATAAAGCAGATCACAGCTCGGTGCCATTACCAAGCTAGCCAATGTGGTTCTGGGAGTGGGGGAAGGGAGAAGTAGAAGTTATTCCAGCAGTGAAACCCCCCCCCCAAAAAAAAAAATGTAGCTATATTTGTGTTTAGATCACAGTGCCTTCCCTATGCGTGCTTCCAGTAACGATATAGTAACTGGTCGGAAAGAGTACCATTCTGGAGATAGGGAGAATTTTGTTGGCCATGGAGTAAGTGAATATCTTTTGTTCTGAAGTAGTACGGCACCCAAAGAGTCCAGTACAAGAAACATCAGGGGAGGCCTTATGAGATGCGTTTTCAAATGAATGTCTCCTTTGACATCCCAGGAGAGAAGCTCATATGTTAAGAGTTTTTTAAAGACATGATTATTGTGGTTAGCATATATCCCAAAGAGGATTTTCTTTATTTTTTGCTAACCCAGAGATCCAGAAAGAAACTGTACGTTTATCTATGAGAAATAGTAGCAAAGGAAGTCACGGTGACTAAGTCATTAGGAACGGCATTGGAGACACCGCCTAAAACCCACAAGTATGATGGCTTTGGGAGTTAATCTGACTGTCCCTTGCACTCATTTCTGTTTCAACTTTTCCCTTCCCCCCACCTCCTCCCCTAGATGGCGAGCAGTCTCATACATGTTAAACATGTTAAAGTATATCTTAAATACAATAAATGTGTACATATATTGTTCTCTTGTTGCACAAGAAAAATCAGATTTAGTAAGGTAAATAACCTGGGAAGAAAAAAAAATGGAAGCAGTCCACACTCATTTCCCAGTGTTCTTTTGCTGGGTGTAGCTGGTTCTGTTCATCACTGATCAATTGGAACTGATTTGAATCTTCTCATTGCCGAAGATAGCTACTTCCATCAGAGTTGATCATCATCTGGTATTGTTGTTGAAGTGGCATCCATTCGTTTCCCAGTTTCTAGACACTACAAAGTGGGCTGCCACAAACATTCTGGCACATACAGGTCCCTTTCCCTTCTTTAAGATCTCTTTGGGATATAAGCCCAGTAGTAGCACTGCTGGATTACAGGGTATGCACAGTTTTATGGCCTTTTGAACATAGTTCCAGATTGCTCTCCAGAATGGTTGGATTCTTTCACAACTCCACCAACAATGCATCAGTGTCCCAGTTTTCCCACAGCCCCTCCAACATTCATCATTATTTTTTCCTGTGTATGAAAGCTATTATTTACCTGAGAGGGGAAGAGAAGCCCTGTAAAAAGCAAACTTTTGTGCAGAAATTACAGATAATTGAGACAATCCAGTTGTGACTTTCAATGGATAGCTCCCTCAGAATATTGCAAACAGGTCCTTAGGCAGGATCTCTTTAACCATGAAAGTCAGTTAAAATTCAGTTGTTAGACTATCCATTTGAATGATGATCAGTTTAGCTCTCACTTAAATTAATTGTGCCCATAAGAACAAGACCTGTTGGGGCAAGGGTGGAAATAGTCTAGAGAGAAATAGAAAGGGCCCCAAATTTGGACTCCTAAGACCTCAGTTTAGATCCCGGCTCTGCCCTTGATCAGATGTGTCAGGTTGGTCAAGTAATTTAGCTTCTGTGGGCCTCAGTTTGCTCATTTGTAAAATGAAGGGCTTGAACTTGACCTCTCCTGTCTCTTCTAACTCTCAATCTATGATGGGATAAGAAATGAAGGGAGAGCCAAATCTTACTCCAATTCAATCCGATTCAGTAATGATTTAACGCGTGTCAAACATCTTGTTACCCGGGGACACAAAGATTGACCCACAGTGTTCCCTTCCCTCTAGCTTAGAGTCTACATAGGAAACAGTGTCATAGTCAACTATCTAGAAAATACATACCCAGAGCAATGCAGGGTTATCAGGGTCGGGGGGGGGGACTCACTGACAGAAGGAAGGGATCCCTTGGAGGGACCTGGGGTGCCAGGGAGGAGAAGTGCCTAGGCAATCATGTTCCATTGCAAGGACTTTTTTGAGAGAGTATTGAAAATCACCCTGGTGACAAGGCTGGCATTGGTGTTATTAACACCGATTAATGGGCTGACTTCAATTCTTGTCAAAGTGGCGAGTCCTGGCCATCCTCCAGCCTCTTACTAGCTTTTTTGCCGTTCTCTCCATGTCTAATATTCATCAATCTCTACTCAGTTATAAATAGAACCTGCCCTTTTTTCCAATTCACTTCTAGAGTATCTTTTAATACATCCCTATCTGAATATGAGACTGAATTTCCCTGATTTTTGTAAATATTCACAGAAACCAATTTTAAGACCAATTGGGGATTAAATACTAGGAGGCAAGAGGAGCTAGTCAAGGAGGGTGCATTGGAGAGGAATCCATTTAATTGGCAGAGGAGTGCTCATTGCTGCGGCTGTTTTAAGTCTGCTCTCTCCCTGCCCCTCTCTCCCCTGCCGTGACTGATGGGGCAGGCCTGGGAAATTTGTACTCCATGAGCCACCTCCCAGTCTGAGAAAAAGCTGCAAAACCTCGATGAAGGAGGCTACAACTGGGGCCTGGAAAGGACCAAAGGCACTGAAGTTCTGACAATTATCTAGATCATTTGATTAACGCTGTTGGAGGATTCCCGCCATAAGGCAGGGCCTACCCTCAGCAAAATCATAAAATGAATCAAGTGAGTCTTTTCTGTCCCTCTTTCTACTTTGAGTGGTCTTTCTAACCCCTACTTTTAGGCATCAGTTTGCCTTTGTTTCCCCATTCTGAGTCACAGACAATAGGAGTCAGATAAATTCATTGCTTCTGAGATCTAGCCCTACTTAGGAGAATTGAAATGGGAAACAAGTTACAGGGACAAGGATGTGTTTTAACCCGAAGGAACTAGTTACCAATGGTGGAGTTTCAGTGGGCAGCCAATGGGAGGCAGGGGCAGAAAGACATTTAGTATTCCTGGTACCCAGGATTAGCAGCATTAAATGTCTTCCTTAAACCCACCTTTTCATGGTGGGCCTCGTGTGGATGGGCGGACAGGGGAGGCACTGATACTGGGGGATTACCACCTGATAAAGAACAGTATGGGGCCAAGCCATGTGGTAGCTCCTGAGCCTAAGAAATCATTCTCGCTAACTGATGAAGGAAAGGGCCATTGGGGGAAAAAAAAAGTAACAAATAGTACAGATTTCACAATCGTTCTTTTCCATTTTTGCCCATTAAATTTTAGGGCTCTGGGGTAAAGCCCCACCCATTCCACCTTAGGGGTGGCTTTGGGCAGCTAGCTTTTCTGTTGCCCTTCAGATTATACTTTAGAGGTCAATAAATATCTCTTCCACCTCACATATGGCCAGTCCATTTTAAGGTTACCTTCGTTCTACCAGATTTGCTGTGTGTAGGGTGGGGGGAGAGAAACCAGCATAAACTCTTGTAAAATAGATATTAACTGTAGTGTCAAGTTACCTTCAAATGCCTAAGGACCCAAGGTATTTATTTTTATAACGGAGGAGTTATGATACATCAAAGTGTCTCCTTTCCACAAACCACCCAAAGCGGCTTACTTTGTCACAAGGCAGAAATGACAGCAACATTTTTCAACACAGTTAAGATGATTATATACTGACTTTCACTTCTAACTGACTTAGAACTTTTTAAAAGTCACAGTCATTCTTCATTGAAGTATCTCACAGGAAACCTTTAAGGTGGGCTTCTGCAATCTCCTGTCTGTCATTTAGATGGCGCAAAAGTACACACTGGACCCTAAACCACATGGGCCTGGGCAATTGGAATTTGGAGCCCTGCTGGACCTACTAGTCCCACAACTAGTAAGGGGCAGAACTAGAACTAGGATCCAGGTCTCTTGTCTTTCAGACGATGGAAGTGAAGTCGAGCCTATAAAATACGTTGTATACGTGTTGGCTATCACCTCATGGAATGGCACTTGTCTCCTCCGAGCAGATGTGTCTCATCTGGAACAGATGTTCCAAACAAACAAGCTGTTTCAGCCCCACTGCCTTCAGGCCACATGGCCCGCACTTCCTTCCTCCTGCCACTACGTAGGATTTGCTTCCTCTTCTCCTTCCCCTCAGCAAGACGGAATCATAAGCTTTCCGAGAGCGAGTATCCAGCCTTGCATCTCTCCCAGAATCTCCTCTGCAGTGCACAATTCTGGAAGTGAGAACACGAGACGGGTCTCATAGAGTAGTATAGAAAAGTAACCGATGGGTATCACTTTGTAGTTCTGGGCAGTGGATTCTGAGGTCCCCACCGCTGACTTCCCAACATGAGCTCTGTATGCACTAGTTGGGACTGCTTATTTCCGTGAAGGGTAGCAAACCAAGCCGAGTCCGGGATTCCTTGAAGGTAGAGAAGCTCTTGGGTGGAGTTTCTTTGGAAGTGAAAATGGAACTAGATCATCTAACAATCAGAAGACCTTCTCTTGAGTAGGTCACCATTTTGTGGCCCATTCACCTCCTCATCCTTTTTTTTAAAGGAAGCTTGTTTTACTCTTGTTTTTGTTGTAACATCATTTACATTTCCCAGTGTCGCCCTCCCTTCCCACTCACTCCTCCAGAGAGCCCTCCCTTATAAGGATCCTTCCTAAGCGGCTAAATCATCCAGCCATGGAATGAGCTGCTTCATGGGGTGGCTGGTTCTCCCTCACTGGAGCTTTTCAAGTCAAGGCTGGGTGAGCAATGGTTCTGATATCCTAGGAGGAATTTTTGCTTGGCAGGGTGCACTGGGTGGCCCCTGGGACCCAGAACATTCGGCAAACAATTAAGAATGCCCCTTTGAACTAAGGGACCTTGGGATATTTCCTTTCTTAGCCTCTGAATTCGCACATTAGGATAACCATAGAGTGGTTCAGCAATGTGTTGGCAAGAAAAAGCTGTTTAGTCCTTTATGTAACATGCATTTATGGAGCACCTACTGTAAACAAGCCCACATGATCATTGTTTGGGGAAACAATGCTGTTTGAGAAGTGCCCCCTACCTTCCAGACCTACAGTCTATTGGAGGAGGGAAGAAAGGAGAGAAAACTGTATATGCTAAAAGCTAGAAGAAAAGTATAAACAAAATATGGAAAGAAAAAAAGAAGGAAAGGAGGAAGAAAGGAAGGAAGAAAAGGTAGAAAAAAAGGAAGAAAAAAGGAAGGAAGAAAGGAAAGAGAGAAGAGAAGGAAGGGAAATAAGCATTTCTTAAAAACCTACTGTAGTTATCTCATTTAATCCTTACAACTACACTGGGAAATAAGTGCTATTATTATCTCCATTTTACCAAGGAAGAAATGGAAGCAAACAGGGCACTTACTCTGGGTCATATAGTTTGTAAATGTCTGAGGTTGAATTCAAACTCAGATCTTCCTGATTCTAGGCTCAGCACTGACATTTAGCTGCTTCTCACATATGGGTTAACATATACAAAGTGCTTTGCAAACCTAAAAACACTTCATAAATTTATTATTGCCTGGTCAAGGCTGTTAGGAAGCAGAAGTCTAAGGAAGGAAGACTTTGGAGGCATGTGTCAGGGAGCAGTAAGAGATAAGACTCAAAGAGACTTTTGGGCGAGAGCCTGGAAGACCTTGAATGCCAACCTGTAGGATTTGGAATCTGCTTTATGGACAACTGAGAATTCCTAACAGTTTTTAAACATGGGGTTTGAGCTGTACTTTAGGGAAAAGAGTTGGTCTAAAGGAGAATCTAAACTCCTCAGAGGCTTAAATAGGATCTTCAGCAAGTGGCACAGGCATTTCTGGCTGTGAGATGGCCTCTCCCCTGAGGTTAAGTGTCATGGGGAGGCAGCCCATCCAGAACACCTAGGAGGAGAGAATGGGCCTAAGGACCCCTGGATGTTCTTCAGCACCCCAAGATGTAGCTCCCTTTACAGATAAAGGGAGAAGAAGATGGTGAAAGGAGGAAGTGACCCCCAGTTCAGTGCCATGACAGTTCATCAAGGGCCTGCTTCTTCCCTGTTTCCCCAGCAGCTCTCATGGAGCCCCTGCTGCTCACCAAGTGGGACAGCGAAATAAGAGCTTTAAGTCAAGGTCACCAAATAAATGAGAAGACTGCCTTGAAGTTGGAGCCAGGAAGGAACTCATTATAATTGTGATGAGTTATCAAAGCTGATAAGGAACATATTTACTTTTCTCTCTGAATATTAATAGCTCTTTAGCTGACACCCTTTATAGGATTTGAAAGATTTCGAGACAATTAAAGACTATGTCCAAAAAAATGACATTATTATTTATAAATCAAAATTCTAAGTGGAAGCCACATGCTCCCAAGCAAAATCCCAATGGCAGGCAATTCTAGGCCTTCCCTTTTGCCTTTAGGGCTGGTGTCCATGTTTGGACCCATTTGTCTAAATTCATTGGAACCTCATTGGAAAAACCCCTGATGCTGGGAAAGATAGAAGGCAAAAGGAAAAGGGGATGGCAGAGGATGGGATGGATACTGTCATGGAAGCACCAAACAGGAGCTTGGACAGACTTGGGGAGATAGTGCAGGGATAGCATGCTATGGTCCACGGGGCGACAGTGATAGCCCAACACCGAAAACAGATGAATACCGTCTACTCGCATTGGACAATCTGGGACTCGGAGAAGAGGGAACACCCTGATCCTTGGCGTAGAGGGACAGAGGGGATTGGACATGGAATGGGACTTGGTTTTGCTGAAATTTCTTTGTTACAGGGAAGGGCTTGTTTGCTGGGGCTTGTATATCAGGGTTCAGTCAAATCTTTTCTTTCTTAATATGCCTTAAAAACTAGGCTCCAATAACAACGAACAAGAAATAACAATCCACTTTGTCCTGAAAGCCCAGAGGGAATCCACAAAAGAAGCTCTTGATGGAAACAAATATCAGAACTGGAGGGGGCTTTTGAAAGCATCAGATGCAAGCTCCAGTTTTATAGATGAAGAAACCAAGGCCAAAAGAGGACAAATGATGTTGCTCCCCAAGAGAACCCTCAGGAGTGTGAGATTTGGAGTCTGAAGAGCTGATTTGAATCATGGCTATTACCCAACTGACTGATAAGCCGAGGCTAATGCCTGCTCCCTTCTGAGCCTGTTTGTCACCTGTGTGTTGAAGTAACTGAGCTCGGGGGTCCCTCCTAGCTTGGCTGTTCTTTGAGACACCAAGGCTGGGGCCCATCCTGCAGGTTGGGCCTTGGGCACAAAGCCTGCTCCCTTCATTCTTTGCCATTTCACTTCTCATTCGAGCACCGTCAACAGGATCATCAACATTCAAGCTGTAGAGGCCATTGTGTCCAAAAGCATCTCACTTGGCCAGCTGTTTGCAGTGGAAGAAATTCCATTAGTACAGAGTAAGCACCCTTGAGATACACATAAATTATAGTTAGACAGCTTCATTACTGAGTCCGTTTCCTTTTCCTGGCCCAGCTCATCTCTTTCCTGGTCCTCAGGAGATCTACTTTCTTTCCTTAATTCCTCTTCGACCCCAGGGCCAACGAGAACTTTCCCTCAAAGCAACCTCTGGGCTGTGGCCCGTCTCTTTCTGGTGCCTTCTCCAGGCACTGCCCTTGTCATCTCACTGGACTGGGAAGTCCTTGAGGACCAGGGACAGTGTCTTGGGCCATTTTTGTACCTATCCCCAACCATACCCTACACTTGGTGGATTTCAGGTATTTAAGAAGTGTCTGTTGAATGAATGACTTGAGCACTGAGATTCAGAGGGAGCTGGAAGGTTCCAGGCAAGTCTGTTGTTGTTCCTGCTCCTAGCACTTCAAGCTCTTTTCCTTCCCTTCCCAACTGATCTGCTACTTATCTTAACTAAGCTGAATCTTTCCTTTGCTGATTTGTCCTTAATTACTTCTCTTTGTCTGTCTCTCTGTATGTCTCTCTCTCTCTTCTCACTTTACCTCCCTTTTCTTTGTCTCTTTGTCTCTCTGTCTATCTCTGTCTCTATGCCCCTGTCTTCTTGTCTCTTTGCTGAGTCTGGGTCTGTCTGTATCTCTCTGTGTTTGTGTCTGTCTCTGTCTCTGTCGCTCCCTATCTCCTTTTCTCTCTCCTATGTCTTTGTCTGTCTGTATCTGTCTCTTGGTGTGTCTCTCTCTGTCTCTGTGTAGGTCTCTCTCTCTCTCTCTCTCTCTCTCTCTCTCTCTCTCTCTCTCTCTCTCTCTCTCTCTCACACACACACACACACACACACACACCCCTTTCTCCTGCTATCCAAAGTTGTCAGTCATTAATTCTGTTTTCTATCCACTGGTCGCTAATCCATTCTAAAATAAAAGCCTTTGGTAGACCCAAGATCAGTCAGTCAGTAAGCATTGACCAAGCGCCTACTATGTGCCAGACACAGCATTTCTTTGAGCTCCAAAGGGAACTTCTACAATACAGGGACAGTCGCCTACTGGGCACAGACACCCTGAGGAGAGCTCTTCTGTTTAGAGGGGCTCAGTGGATGGGCAGTGGCTCCCCAGAGCAAGGCCGACTGGCTTGGACCGGACTGGCTTGAGCCGGGTCTTTCTTCCGGACTGTTCAGACTTGCACTTTCTACAGCTGTGAACTGGATGTAGACTACCTGATGTGGGAAAATCTGAACTTGGGAAAAACTAATCTATTGGAGGGCAAGTACTATCATTAGGATAAGATTCTTTACTGTAAGGAATCAAATACCCCAGGGCTCCTTTAAATAGCAAGCTCCCTTCATGCATTGAAAATGGAATTCTATTTATAAAACTTCAATTTAGACACAATTCTGCAGGAACGCATCCACTGTGTAAACCCAGAGACACCTGTATTGTATTTGCATAACATCCACCTGTCTGTGCAAAATACAGTCATTAGTTTAGGGGAAATGAGGCACTTTTTAGAAATGGCATTTCAGAGTCGGCCCGTTGCTCTGGTATGGAGCAGTTCCACTTGTGCGGGATTGCTGACCTCTCAGAGTTAGTCCAGTGGGCACGGGCTAGCCTCCGTTTAGCCTCGGCTTAGTGCCCACTTCTGCTAGCCCCAGATCAGCTCCCACGATAAAAGTGTGAGGAGGCTAGAACCAGCTGAGTAGGCAGGCTACTGCAAAGACCAAACCAATTCTTTCCACTGAATCACAGAACAGGAGAGCTGGCTGGGACCTTGGTCAAGATCCGAGTCCAAAGCCATTGGAGATGAGCTCATTTGGCAGTGGACCCAAGTTCTTTTCATGAACTGAGTCCTCCCCAGGACTTCAGTGGAAGGACCATGAGCTCATTACCAGGCCCATGTCCATCTTTTACAGTGAAAGGGAACTTCCCGAGAAAGGGAGCCTACTCACTGTTAAGTGAGCCACATCCTTATTATGAGTGCTGACTGTGGATCCTACAGGAGGCCGGAAAACTCTGAAGTTGTTCTCCTGCCTGCCTCTCTGCACTGAAATGGCAGAAACGGTTCTATTTACTTTTGAATTTTCAAAGTGCCAGTGATGATGCTGAAACGGGCAACATGTGGATGCTAAAATAAATTTCCATGCCCCTTGGAAATCTTTCTATAAGTTCCCTTGTTCTCCCAGATGCTTCTGTGATCACCAGTGCCCAAGACACTGGAGTACTTCCATATATTCTAGGTACTTAAGCAGTTCCTCCCTCCCAGGCCAATGCTTGGAGACAGATTTCTATTATCTTTTCAATATGTCCCTCCTTTTGAGAGTAAATAGGATGAACAGAGAGACTTGAACAGCAGGGTTCTAACAAGAGTGGGGCAACTGGGACCTTGCCTCACGGTACCAAAACTGAGGAGAAGCCAAAAGGTAAATGAAGTTTCTCTTTAGTGCCCTTTCATTGCCTTCCTCCCAACTTGAGAGCATACTTGGGCATCTGGCATGTTATGTTGGCCCTGGCTACTCAGAGTCATTTGTGGTACCACCGCACACACTCTGGCCTTTATCCTATGCTCTAAAATGACCTCTGTCCTCTACCCAGCCATTAACATCCTCATTCCCTTCCTGCCTCTTCTGGGTTACCTTTTAGAGTTGCAAGCTAATCCAATTACTTCCTCTTAAAGTGTGAAAGATTAAGAAGAAGGGCATTCTTTCCAAGATGCTCCTCTGGGTCAGGGTGCAGTTTACCAATGGGATTTGGCCCATCTTCACTACCCCTTTCATAGATAAGAAACTTCGCTGTTGTAGCCCAGATCCAGTCTATGGATGAAGGCTATCACATACTGAGATCTTGGGTATGTAACCTGATGTTCATGGCTTCACTCAGAGCTTACAGAAGAGCATTATGGGCAGGGAGCAGAAAGTAATGGTAACTGTTGGGAGGCCTCTGGGATGTTCTTTTGCCCTGACTCTTCTGGGAAACACAAAAGTTAAAGAGGCTAGCTGATCTCTTTCTTGAGTAAGGGAAATTCATCTAGATATGTTTTGAGTTGTTTTCTGAGGAGCTAGCTCCCCAGCAGAGGGGGTACACAACATGGACGGGAGGAAGACAGCTCCCCGCCAACGCTGGAGATTACTCAGTGCAGAACAAATGGGAGTTATCTCACCTTGCTCTTGATAGGAGGTATGAACACAAGGTAGGAGAATCAAAAACACCACTGGCTCCAATATTGAGAAACAAAATCCCTCATCCCTCAAACACTCCCAGATTGAATGCCTGCTCCCCATTAGAGTGAGAGATGAGGACAGACACCATTGCTCATCTATTAAAGAAAAACGTTAAAAATCTGAGGATGAAAGCTGCACATTTGCATGCCCTGATTACTCATCATCGGAGAGAATACTGTATATTTTAATATATAATTAAATTCAGCAAATAACACAGCAGATGAAGAAGGATTGCGTGTTCTCATCCTGGTGGGAAAAAAATTTCTAAAAATACCCAAGCCTGATGCTGCCCTCAGACATGTGGGAGATGCGTTTCTTCCCCTTCTGAATCAGTGATTTCCGTCTCAGGCCATCACTACATGTATGTCCACATGAGCTAAGTTTAGGCCCAGAGGTCATGACCCTACGCCAATCCATTCCTTCTACTCTAACCAGTTGACTTAAAGAAGCTCCTGACATGCTGTGTAAGTAACTGGAGGGTGAGGTCATGGCTTTAGTTCACTGGCAGAGCGGACTAAGTACCCACGAGGTAGAGAAAACCTTCTTTTTTCCTCTTTTAGTATCGACAGAAACATTTTCCCTCTAACTTTGGATGTCTGTTGGCTATAATACCTCTCCTGGGAATTTCTCCTGACTTCCCATATTTATCCAAACACAACCTAATCGGATACCTCCTAAACATTGGACTCCATGAGGCTCAGATGAACAGAACTGAGAAACTGCCTGAGATGGTAAGAGAACTGGAAGAAGGTTAGGAAATGTATATTTTACAATATGTAAGCAGGCTGGCTTCACTAGAGCAAGAGTTCTAAAGTCAGAGAACTAAGGGACACTTCTGAGGCCTGCATAACTAGCCAAAACTAAAAATGTTCGGGGTAAATACCATGAAACTCACTCTCAATATGAAATGTGGCAAGACAAAAACTCTGGGATCCAATAGCCTAAGGCCACTTGAGGGGCAAGGGAAGAATTCAACCCTGTGGCCATCTGGCCGCCTCCTATGACTAACTTTGGGCCAACTTTTGTAGCTATAGTTCTGCAAATGTCAGTACCCTCTCAATTTGATGTCCTGAGGCAAAACTCTGGTTTCCCTATCCTGGTTACACCTCTGCCTGTGTACCTCAGGAATTGTTGGGAGTTGGTTCACCTGAGCTGGGAGGGGACAGGAGATGAGCACTATTTGCCACTGGTATATGTAGGTCATTTTTTGGCTTCCTGTTCAGAGAAAATTGAGGAATATTTCAGGTTCTCTCATGTCACTTAGTAGGCCAGATCACTGATGGACTTAGTAAGGAGACATTTACGTGGTATAATGGATTGAGGGCTGGGTGCTAAGTCAGGAATCCCAGAATTCAAATCCAATCTCAGACACTGACTAGCTGTATGAATGGAGCAAGTCGCTCAACCTTTCTCAGCCTCAATGTTCCCAAGTGGATAATAATGGCACCAAGTGGTGCCAGAGTGTAGCATCTGAAATCAGGAAGCCTTTTCTTCCTGAGTTCAGATGTAACCTCAGACACTTCCTAGCTGTGTGATCCTAGACAAGTCACTTTACAGCATTTCCTCAGTTTTCTCATCTGTCAAATGAGCAGGAGAAGGGAACGGTGAACCATGCCAGTATCTTTGCCAGGAAAACCCCAAGTGGGGTCACAAAGTGTCGGACATGACTGAAATAACTGCAAAGCAACAACCTCACAGAGCTGTTGTGAGAATTAAATGAGATAATCTAAGTAAAGTGCTTAGTAATGCTCAAGTAATATACATAGTGATAATGATGATGATGATGATGATGATGATGATGATGATGATGATGATGATGATGATGATGATGATGATGATATCAACTGGGGAAGGGATTGGCGGCCCTCAGGTTGAGGGGCAGGAAGGCCATGTAGGTTTCAGTCTCTCTGGACAATGAGCTTTCTGTCTTCTCCAAAGGTTTTGTGTGAGCAGAGCTGGTTAAATTGCAAATGCCAAGGGATCTCTGGGCTGCTGCCTTATTTATTGCTCGAGTTCCAGGAGGCCTTGGAGACCCTTCCAGTCTTCCCTAGCCACGTTCAGGAGTACCTTGGGGTGCTAAGAGAGGATAATAGCTAGGAGAAGACATCAAAGATGTTGGCAAAGCTGACCACGTCATCCAGGAACCATAAGCCCACCAGACCAGCAGAGGGTGTGCTATGTGGCAGATTTTGTGGCAGATGCTCATAAAATACCTGGATGGAAAGATTTTCCATCCCAGGCCTATTGAGGAACATTCATCATGGTATGCTGACAAAATCAGCCTTTACTATTTGAAGTTGCTTTCAAAACCTATGGATACCTTCCAGTGTGATCTTGGGCAAGTGCTTTCCTTTCTCTTTTTTTCCTCTCCTTTTCTTTGTCCATAAAGTGGGACTAAAACTATGAGTCTTAGAACATGGGATGATTTTTTAAAATAAAAGAACATTTCTGATATAGATATTCTACTTACAAGTGAGAGCTCTTGATACTGGGAGGTTGGGCTGGCCAGTCAGAAACATAACTGGGTGAGGTGATTGGGGCAGACTCCCCAGGGCCTGGAAGTTGAATGACTTCTGATAGCCCTGATCCTCCTTCAGCAGCATGATAACAATTGAGTTTATCATGTGCTTCTCAAGAACAATTAATTTTTTTTTCCAATCCAATGGGCCTTTTTTTTTTATATTATTATAGATTTTTATTTACAAGATAAATACACGGGTAATTTTTCAGCATCGACAATTGCAAAACCTTTTGTTCCAACTTTTCCCCTCCTTCCTCCCCCCCCTTCCCCCAGATGGCAGGTTGACCAATACATGTTAAATATGTTAAAGTATAAATTAAATACAATATATGTATACATGTCCAAACAATTATTATGCTGAACAAAAAGAATCAGACTTTGAAATAGTGTACCATTAGCCTGTGAAGGAAATAAAAAATGCAGGCGAACAAAAACAGAGGGACTGGGAATTCTATGTAGTGGTTCATAGTCATCTCCCAGAGTTCTTTCCCTGGGTGTAGCTGGTTCAGTTCATTATTGAACAAATGGAACTGATTTGGTTCATCTCAAGAACAATTAATTTTAAAAGGAGGCCGCCAGTTGGTTATTTCTTCAATGTACTTTTCTGACCCCAGTCTTCCACTCCGGGGGCACCCCCTTCCAAGGAGCGCCTCCCAGTGGCTGCCAGTGGAAACTGCTGTGTCAAGCCCTCTCCCTCCAACTGAATTTGTCATAAAAGGTCAAAGTGAGGTCACAGTTCACTTTTTTTGCCCCGGGCATCTTTTGCAAAATTTGACCAGGGTACCACAACTATTAGTCATTGGCTTTGAGTTCACAGAAGTGATTCTTTTCAAGCCGTGGAGTGGAGAGGCTAGACGAATGTCATGTGACCAACCTCCTTCCCACTGGGAGGAAGTAAGCTGGACCTTGCGCACTAACAGGGCATCCTGATCCAAGTATACTGTCCCTTTTTCCCATAGAAACTTTGACAGACTGGCAAGTTTCACTCCTTCCAGTGAGACGCTAAGTGGATATTGCTAAACCTAATGATCAAACAAAGTAGTGATTGGGGAAAACCATCTTATTTAATTTCTAAGAGTTATGTTTTTCAGTAATTCAAATTAGCTGATTTGGGAAAGAAATCTTCTCAGAACTCGAACTGCTTTTATCTAATCAGATCCCTTAAGCATGATTCAGAGAGAAAGATGATGATTCCTTAATCTATATGAAAATGATGAAATACTAATAGGGAGCAAAAGCTGACCTTTGCCAGAGACAGCTTTGGTTTTCAAATGATTCCGAATATCTGTTTGGTATCCTCTTGCCCTGAGTCAATTATCAGTTTTTTCTCAGATAGACCACATGACCCTCCTCCTCTCCCTTTGCCAGCCCTCCCCTCGCCTCACTTCACGTGGAGATCTTTATTCCAACCACGTACATCAGAGAAGTAAAAAAAATGACATGCTGATGGAGGATGCACACAAGGTTAGCATTTTTACCATATCTTCTGTGGATGCTTCACATGGCTCAAACTTTGGCCTTCTTCCTTCCTCTTGCCTTCCCTTGCCTTACTCCACCCTCTGCCTTCCCCCTTCCCTTCTCTTGCCTTCCCTTCTCTTCCTTGTTACCATCCTTCCCCTCCCCTCCCCTTGGTGAGCTCATCCTCTCCCAAGGTTTCAATGAACATCTCTCTGGAAATGACTCCCAGATTGCCATAGCTAGCCCTTATGTCTCTTCCCGTCTCTTGAGCCGCAGTCCTCCATCTCCAACTGCCTCCTAGCTGCCTCTACATGGTTGTTTCATGGACATTTCAAACTCAGTGCCTTCCCTTGCTGCCTATTTCTGTTGAAGGCGCACCATCCTTCTGGTCATCCAGATTGGATTAAACCTGTGCAGATTGTTGTCACAATCTTGACTTGCCCTTCTCCCTCCTCTGCCCCAGTATCCAATTGCTCATTGAGTCTTGCTGATTCCACTTCCGAACTTGCCCGTCTGTTCCTTTCTCTCTTTCATGTGAACAACCACCTAGTTCATGACCTTATCCCTTCTCTCCCAGCCTGTTGCAGTAACTTCTGAACTGGGCTGCCTGCATCCAGTGTCTCCCCATCCTACTTATCCTCCACTAAACTGGCATTATCCTCCCTCAGCCCCTTTTCTGGCTTTCTAGTGCCTCTGGGCTAAGGCTGCAATCAGACTTAGTGTTTGTGATTCCCTTTCCCACACACTGTGTTTCAACACAAGCTGACCCACTAACTGTCCTCCAAGCTTACTATTCCATCTCGCATCTCTGACGCTTTACAAGGGGCATCCCTCTGCCCCAGAGTGCACTTCCTTCCCATGTCCACTTCCCACAATCCTTAGCTTTCTTCCAACCTCAGCCCTTCCTGATTCCCTATCCCCTGCTCAAACTGCCTTTACTCTACTCAGCTCTCCACCACTGTAGTAGGACATAAGATCTTGGAGGATTTCGTCCTCGTATCCTCGGTTTGCCTGACATAGTAGGGGTCTACAAAATGTTTGTTGAATTGCTGAACTATCAAACGTAGCAAGAAAGCATTAGGCCCCTCTGGATTAAAAATGCCACCCAGGGCTTTTGATTGCATTTCGTGGCTAAAGAAAGTGGCTAAACTTTTTGTCCATGGGGAGCACCTTAATCCCATTCTGATCACCCGTGAAATGTTTCTTGCCCAATGCAGCCTTCCCTCCCTGGCTATTCCACTAGAATCAGAACCTGTGGAGGGATTGCTTTAATATTTTCCCATCTGGCCCCCTTGTTACATATCTCCTCTCCAGTACATTCTCCACACATTCAATATAATCTCCTTAATGCATAGGTCTGGCCCTATCATTCTCCTGCTCAAAAGCCTTCCACGGTCCCCTATTGCCTCTCCGATAAAAGGCAAACTTCCTGCTGAATTACCAAAAGCCTCATTTCTTGCACTCTACGCTCCAACTGTCTCCCTTCTCCATGAAATCCCTAGATCTGGACTGCATTCCCTATCTTTCCTACTGGTTTATTTATTAAATAGCCTTTGAAGGCTCGGCTTGCACACCACCTTCTTCAAGCAACTTGGGAGGGGGGTCTCTCCATTCTCCCATTTTCTTGGTGCATGCAAGTCCAGATCATTCCTACATACATCACCACAGAGTTAGAGCTGACCCTAGTGGAGCCTCCACTGTTGGAACGCCACACCCTGATTTTATAGAGGATAAAACGGGGATCAAAGGAGGAGTTAAGTAATTTGTCTGAGGCTGTGCGAGTAAGGTAGGATTTGAACCCAGGGTCTTGACCTCCAGTGTCCATTTTCCAGTGTGCCAGGTTGGCTCACTGCGACGTAAGCACTTTGAGAGCAAGGATTCAGTCCTGTTTTTCCTTGCAATCCTCATTTCTTGTTGAGAGGAAGTTTGTTGAAGTCGCTTGTTGTGTCCTGCTCCTTGGTGGCCTGGCTCTGCTGGCTTCTGGGCTTGGCAGAGGTCATGTGGGAAGCCAGCTGAGGTCAGCACTGGCCTGAGCACAGTACATGGCCCTCAAGGGAGCAGGCCAACCGAGTGAGGGGTGTCTACTTATGAATTGGTAGCCAGCTTTAACTGTAATCTTGCAGGGGTCCGGCATTGGCATGGGGTGTACAGGGAGCATTTTGTGGGCAAGAGCTGAAGAGTTGGGGCTGCTCGGGCTTGCAGCCACTGAGTCAGATACCCACGTGTAAGGAGAGGCCACATCACCAGAACTGTGTTTTAGTCAGAGTTTCAGGTTAAAAGGGACAAGAACTTAGATTTGAGACCCCCCCCCCAGATGACTCATTGCTTAATACCTCTCCAGTTTTGTGATTTAAATGTGACAACACAAGCCTTCTCATACAAATTCGGACCATTTTTATTCAACACCCGGCCTAGCCCTTCCATCAGATTTTCTTATATGAGACTCAGGGTTTGAGCCCACTCCATCAGTTTTCTCAGCTCTCTGGTTCACTAAGCCCACCCTAATTGGGTGGCCATCCCCACCAAAGCACCTCTCCGCTCAGGTTCTTGTCGCCTACCACCTTCCCTTGGAACCACACGCAGTCGTGAGATTCAGCAGAACAACACTTTTTACCAATCTGTTAAGAAAACCCAAGGGAAATGCCTATCAGAGCTGTTTATGGAAAAGATCCATCCTCCCAAGAGCACAAGCCCTCTCAGCACGGCCTCATATACACCTGCACATAGTCTCCCATGCTCCCACTGGCCACCAAATATGGTCACATCTAGACGGAGGCAGAGACCACCATGGGCCTGGAAGTCTCCCAGTCAGAAATGTACATCTGCTGTGATGAGGTCATCATAGTTAACACCCCGGGGACTGGCACTTGCTCCCAAGATTATTCAAGAGTAGGCTCTGTGTTTTAGAAGGCAGATCCTGGTGTGTTTGTGTGCATCCTTCTGCTTTTCCATCCTGCTGTCTCGGACACAGATCTCCATCCCTGGCCTGTCTCTCCGCTGAGCTTTGGTCCCAATGGCTTATTGGTCATTTCCAACACCAGGATCACCCGGAGACATTTCAAACTCTAGAGGTCCCAAACAGAACTGATGTCCTTTCTCCTCAAATCTACCCATCTTCCTGATTTCCCTAATTATTTTAATGACCTTATTGTCATTCTTATTATCATCTGTCCCGTATACAAGAACATCTTCCTTCCTCCCTTCTGTCTCGTAGAATCCCTCTTTTTTTTGGACACAGCCCAAAGGCCACTTCCGTCTGAAATCTTTCCATTTTCTAGCAGTTACTGGTGCCCTCCCTTCTAAACTATCTTGTGTTTATTCTGAATTTCTTCTCCTCATATTCTGTATATAAATAAATCTATACCTTTTCTGAGAGGATGTAAGATTCTTGAGAGTCGAGATTGTCTCATTCTATGTATTGCTCTGCCCAATACTCAGCAGGGCCTGGAACGTAGTAGGCAGTTAAACGAACATGTGTTGATTGATAGATACTGGGCTGCTTGTCAGCAGAGAAGGGTTGGTGAGGAGAGGGCCCATCTCAGTATATTGATATGTAAATAAATATATGATCTCATCAACGTGGCTACTCCCTCCAGTTGTGAAGCCCACAGTCTTTCCATAAATCTAGCACAGGGGCTCCAGCTACTTTCCTCTAGGTCTCTTAACATTCGGTAACCCCAGTGGAGCACGTGCTCTGGTCCATCCCTCGTTCTTTGCTCTTGCCTCTTGATTGGGCCCCCTTCTTTTCTGATCATCCATCTCTCTGATGCCCTCCTTTGCAGAGCTTTTCCTGTATAATTCATGGTCAGTCTCAAAATCAATTTGCAAACTACTCTGGGCTCATGTAATGAGACATTCCATGGACCAGTCCAGTCGATATATGTATAGGAAGAGAGGGGGGAACATAGGGAACCCTGTATATTCTTCATTTGAGTTGCCAAAATCCCTGGGCCCACTCCATGAAGGAGACATGGCAAGTGATTAATATACCAACATTCAAAGAAACCTCCAGGAGCATTTCTTATACAATGGCTTGGAAGACTTTCATTTGCTGCCTGAGCTCTCATATCTGTGCGTTACCACTTGGGCATTCCAATTGAGATATCTAAAGATCATCCTTTTGCAGAAAATAACCTACCTATAAGAGCAAATATTTATATAGCACTTTAAAGCTGGTAAAACTCGTTGTCATCAGATCTCATTTAAGTTTCACAACAACTCTGTGACATAAGTAAGATAGGAATTGATCACCATTTTACTACTGGGGAAACTGAGGCTCCTAGAGGGGAAATGACATATTCACAGTTGCATGGCTAATAAATAATGGATATGGGATTTGACCCCAGGACTTCCGAACTCCAAACCCTGTACTTTACTTGCCACCCTGCACTACCTTGAACTAAGTTCAATTATCCTTTATGATAGAACATTTTGGAGTTTGCATATAAATTGAGGTACGAACCAGTCCAATTGGGGATGGAATTGAGTGGTTCTCCTTAGAAGATAAGCATTATAAATCATGTCACAATTGAGTCGATACTTTTGCCTTTCCTGCTATTGATTTTGTGTAAGCTCATTGCCTCATTTCTGATGCTCAGTAATTAGATGACTGTTTGCCATTTTCTTGGGTTCCCCCAACCCCCACAGATTGCTCAGCAATGTATTTCAGTTACTAGGAGCAAAACAAGGTCTTAGGTTTCCTGTATGGCCAAGGCTTTGTAGTACCATGTATAGATTATATATAATGCCATCAATGAAGAGTACCACTTAGTGGTTTTCCTGATGTCGGATTAGACTTTTACACCCATTGGGATGTTAATCCAAGCCCATTCAATAAGTATTTTGAAGCACCTAAAGTACAAAACTCTGTCCTTGGTGCTAGAAATAAAAAGATGAAAACAAACCATCACTGAGCAGACAAGCCTTTTAAAGAAGAACTCAAGTATAATTGTACCCATTCGGTCTGACAATGAGAGGCCCAAGCTAAGAATCCCCATCCACGATCCCCACCAAGCTTAGTGGAAAGAGTGCCAGTTTGGGAGTTAGAGGACCCACATTCAAATTCTGGTTCTGATCCCTACTAGCTGTATGATCCTAGCCAAGTCATTTTCCTTTTTCTGATCTTTTGCTTGTAAAGTTAAGAGGCTGGACTAGTTGATGGTCCATCCATGGACCTAATAGGCCTGTAGTTATTAAAATAATAAAAGTATCATTGCAACTCATATGAGTGAATTGGGGATAGCTTTTAGCATATTCCTTGATGAATGAATGACCCAGCAAATGAATTCAAAAGCATATATTAAGCACTTACTTTGTGTAAATCACTGCGATGCTTTACTGCTCAAGGGAAACACCTTCTTTGTAGTTCTATCAGTTCTGGTCATTTTCTTTTTCTTTCCTACAAAAGTATTTAATAAAAATATCTCCACAGTGATTAGATATTACAAACTTTAAAAGCAAAATTGTTTATACAGCAATAATATACTTATACAAAATACATTGCTGAAATGTTCAGCACATGAACAACCCAACCAGCAACACTTTAGGGACAGCATGCCGAAACAGTTGCAGACCGTCTTTTGGATTTAAAAAAATTGGATTTTATATGATTCAAGGATGGAACTAAAGGAAAAAAATATTAATATTAAGCAATCCCAAAAGCTTGTGACAGTTTGTATCTGTAAGTGAACAAAACTGGGTGAATGGTGATGTATTTGGAACCATTGACAAATTCCAGTCCAGGCAACACATAGATCCTAAAATCCCAGAAGCCTCTTTGCTTCCTCACTCTGGGCCAAGAGGGTTTCACTGGCATACTTTTGCAGGTGTTCCATCTTCTTTCTTCGTACAAGAGCTTCGTACAAGATTCTTTATTGCTCAAGGGAAACGCCTTCTTTGTAGTTCAATCAGTTCTTGTCATTTTCAGCTTTTACCAAGTGAAAAAAAACATTGCTTGAGGTTGGACCCTACCCAAAAATATGAGATAAAGAAATACTTGCCAACCGGTCAGCAAGTGCAACAAAGAGTTAAAGATAAAATCATTTTTTAAAAAAAACCTTCTTTTTCCCCTAAAGCTTTGTGGAGCACTTTCCATACTGATCTCATTTGGGCATCGCAGCAGCCGCCTATGGGATGGGGACTACAGGCATCATTTCCCCCATTTTATAGATAAGGAAATTGAGGTTCACAGAATTCTCCATGGACACATAGATAGCAAGTATTGGAGGGTGGGTGTGAGTCTAACACTTCCTGCCTCCATGCGAGGTATGAAAGTCACATTGATACTTCATTGGATCTGACATCTCATCCCTAAAAGAGTGCAAGTGGCAAGTTGCCCGTGCCAGTAGGATTTTTATCCAGGCCTCCCTATAAATTCTCCCCAGGCAATCTATCCAGTATGCTAGGGCCTTCCTTGGTCTTGTCTTAATTTTGCATGGATTCCATGGGAGTGCGCACAGGGGCTCTTAATTGAGGACTCTGTTCTCGGTATTTCCTGTTTATGGCCAGGTGGCCAATTCCCCAACGCATCAGAACGCATCGTTCCCTGCTCTTGTCAGAAGTTTGATGGGGAATGATTCTGTAGGATTCAAGATGAAACTAACTGGCCGCCTCCTAAGAGAGATGGGAAAGACTCAGGCTGCAGATGGACACATATTTAATTTGTACATGGCCAGAGTGTGAGAATTTGTTTTGTTTAACTATACATGTTTATAACGAGGGTTTGGTTTTTGTTCTTGCTTTCTCATGGGGAAAGCAGGGGGAAGGAAGGGAATGCAGATCTGAAAATAAAATTGAATTTAAAAAATTAAAGAGAAGCATAATGGCAAAAACAGGGTCAAAGGAAGATGTTTTTGTTGTTGTTTTCAGAGTGAGGGAGATATAAGAACATTTGGAGATGGAAGGAAAGGCGTCATTGGAAAGAAGAGTCAGAAGGTGCCGGAAAGAAAGGGGAGAAGTTTGGGACTAGTTGCTGTGGGGAATGCTATAGGGAGTCAACAGAAGAGATAAACAAAAAGGATTGCCAAGAAGCAATGAGGGAAAAGCTGAGAGAAAAGACCCTGAATTTGGAGGGAGCCCAGTGAATGCAGCTCTGTGCTTTTTCCCAGCAAACGGCCCCAGCATCCTGACAGGCTCCTCCGTCTCCTTCTAGAAAACTTGAGCCTGAATTGATTGTCTTAGATCCCACTGTCCACATTTCTGCCAGTTCTTCCATCCTCTAACATTTCGGGCTCCAGACCTGCTTATAGAGCTGGCCACTTTCGTCTGGATGAATCCATTTTGGGCAGCTCCCCAGTTCCCCTAAAATGGGCCTGGATTCTGAACACCCCTAGCAAAATCTCTGGGATCGGCTTCCTCTCCTCAGCCCCAACTTAGAAGGGAGCTGAAATTTATGAAATCCTAATTTGTTTTCATTGTCAATGTATTAGTGCAGGAAGCATTAGGGAGAAGGGGATGTATGTTTTATAAAGAAAGATCCCAAAGGAAATCTCCTCCTGCCATTGACCTCTTTAGCTATCACTATAGTATAATAAGTATTAACCTTCTGAAAACACGATGTCCCCAGTAAGATAGTATCTTTGCAGCCTTTATGTCCACGTAGTAGCTCACCTGAAACAACACGAGGTTATGTTTATGCCGAAATAAAATGCTTTCTGAATTTGCAAAGGCATACAACCAATAGCAAAGACAGCAAGTGATCTGGGAACCAGGAAGCGCTGGGTTCAATTCCATCCCTGAAAGATGCCGGCTATATGTTCCTTGATAAGTCATCTAGTCTCTCGTGGCCTGAAGACTCTCTAAAACGCAATCTGCTTGGGATGAGGGAGTTTCCTCTTCTCAGAGTCCCCTAAACCAGTGAGATCCCAAGTCCGATCCCAATTTCAGCCCGGACTGGGTCAGCATGTGTTAATAGAACCAGGTAACTTTCCCTGCAGGTTCTTCTGCATTTGCAGCAAGAGTAGATCTTAAAAGATCAGAACAGGAAGGGCTATCGGAGACCATCAGATGCAGCCCTCTCATTAAGAAACCAAAGCTGGATACTCACTAATAGACTCTGACTCATGTATCACATGCTTCTATGTTGATTAACTCATCCAACTTGTTATAAATATGTAATGGGGATGGTGTGAGGGCAAATGATCATGTGGGGGGGGGGAACACTTTGATTTAGGCCTGGAACTGTAGAAAAATCTGGTCAAATTTTTGCAGTGTGTCTTTGAGTAAACTCCCTGTTAGATTGCCGGCGCGCACCCCAATCTTACACCTATTAGCATCTCATTTTCTGTTTTACTGAGGTGCAAAATCAGTCCTCCTTCCCTGTCCTCACATGTATGGATGTGATTATGAAAACACGTAGGGAAGAACCACTCGGGTATCTTTGTGAGCACTAAGTAAGGCAATCTGTTCCAACTGAAAGTACTTCCTAGCGAAAGCAATACTGCTGCTGGGAAGGAACTTTGCCTTCTGCAGAATTGGCTTCCATGCATTTCATAACCAAGGAATAAAATCCAGACCCTGGGGAGGGAAGAATAATCACATGTCCTGCCCTCCCCCCATCACAACTCTCCCAATTCTCTCATCCTTCCCCGGGGGCTGTCCCTGCCATTCAGCAAACAGCAGAAGAACCTACAGCAGGGTGAGCAGGTTGTGAGCGCTATGAGCTAACAGTTGAGAAGAGCAAGTCTTCTTAACTGACAAGAAATTCTGGCTTTGAAGCCTGCCTCAGACATAGTCACCTTTCTCCATTTGTGTTTCCTCATCTGCAAAATAGGAATAATCTCACAGTCTTCTGGTGAGGTTCAAATGAGATACATCAAGCACTCTATAAACCTTAAAGAACTAGAGAGATGTTAGTTATCATTATTAATTACAATAAGAGACAAAGCAAGAAAGAGTCAGCCCCGTGATTTTACTGTCTCAGTGGCCAAATGAGATGCACGGCCCAGTGAACTAGCTGATCTCCTGATGAGCAGGCAGTTGGTATGACAGCCAGGAGGCTCTTGGGAATGATCACACTATGCAACATTAATAGATTTCCATTGAACTCTTCCACAGTAGCTGACTATTACAAATGGCATTTCCTAGAGCTATGGATTTATTTTATTCACAGTAAACATTATTGAATTCTAAGCAAGGTCCTTTTGCTACCGTGTTTTATTAGTTATTAAATGCTTACTTTAAAAAAAAAAAATCCAGTTTTCAGATCTCTGGTGCCTGCCTTTCTGGCAGCATTGGAGAAAACTGCACAATCCATCCTTCAGTGGACAGTTGTCATCTGGTCGAGTTTCGAACTGTGCTCTGACGGTAGCTTTGCACCCTCGTACGCGCCTCGGTCCATTGTCTTTGGAACCAATTGGGATCACTTTGGATTGATGAGCGGCAGCCGTGGCCTTGGTACCCTTGGAGGATTGAGTTATGGGCCTGGTGTCATGACAACCAGCCTGTCCCTTTTAAGGGAAGTCAGCTGAATCTGCCTCAGACATCTACAGAGATGGAGCTGAGACCCAGATAGTTGAGTTAGCTCAGGTAGCCACTATGGGATTTTCCTGTGTGACCCAGAGCTTTATGCCCCAGTAGGCCTGGATTTTGTCCATCTATTTAGCTTCTTTACTGCAAGTGACTCTTGGTTGACCAATGTCAGCCCGCGCTTGGCTGGCGCTACCCTGAAATCTGTCTCATGGCCGCAAAGTGTGGCAAATTCCCTGGGGGATGCACTGACAAATGGCACATTTAAGTGTATGGGATTACTCAAGTCAAACTGAAGTCGAAGGAAAGAAAGCAGCATAGGCTCCATAGCCCAATCCCATCAAGGAAAGGGAAGCTCAGGTCTTGTCATGGGGAAGGCCTGAACTCTTACAGCCTCCCGATGGTGCCATTTGGTGAATTGCTGCTCTAGTGGCTTCTGCACTGTCAGTTTCAGGGCCCTAAGATCCCATCTCATCTCCAGACCCCTGGGGTCACCAATTTCAGCAGCACGGCTAATGATGGGAAAAATCATTTGAAGGAACAGGTGGATAATGGGCAAGGATATCACATGAGGGGGCAGAGAGAAAAGGCTGCTGATGAGATGCAATCAAGAAAGGGAGCAAACAAGAAAAAGCAGCCACTCTGGCTGCTGGCCTCATTTTCCTTTCTTCTCTTTAAGGATACAAGCAAGGAAATTCAGGTTTTGGAAGGTACTTCATGGCCTCTCTGTGAAAGGAGGCTTTCCATTTAGATGTCCTTGACAACTGCTGCTTTCTTACTACTTGTAATGTAGGCAGGGCAAAAGGAGAGAGTTTCCAACCAGGACAACAGATCTTAGGGAAGGGGGTTAGTGGCAGTGGCTTGTGGGTAGGAATGTGGGGTTCTGGCTGACAGCTTGTAGTGACTATCAAGGAATGGGGCCTGGGTGCTAAAAGGATTTGGAATGATATTAAATTTAGAAGGCTAGGTGGAAGGAACTGGGGATACTTAGCCTGAAGAAGAAAAAATTGAGTGGGGTGGCTATGTAAGCTATCTTTAAGCACTCTTAACCCTTTAGAGGGCTTTAACCCTTTAGAGGGCTGGCATGTGGTCCTAGGGCTCAGAATAAGGAGGGAGCAGGCTCAGGCTTTAATGGACTAAAATCTTCCTATTCTGTATGGCTGCAGAGGACAGCAATGGGTGGGAAAACCGATTTGGGTTCAGAACAATCAATCAATCGACAAGTATTTATTTATTCAGTGCCTACAAAGTGCCAGGCACAATGCAAAGTGCTGGATAATGGAGAATTGGCGGAAGAGCTGTCCAGAAAGCGGAAAGGGTCATAGTGAGTTCCTCAGTCCCTGGAGATGCCCAAGTTTGATGGCCTGGCCTTTCTTTGGAAAGAAGGAGTTCAGAGGTGAACATGGACTCTGTGAGCATGCACGTAGGATGGAGACCTATTTTGGCTCTAGCCACTATCTGAAGACATGTGGCCTAGGCCCAGGTTAGCTACGAATGACGGCTGTCTGGCCACCCATTGAATCACTAGTCACTGGGTTCCAGAAGCACGAGGAAGGTGGTGATAATGGCTGACCTCTAAGCCACACTGATTTGCAAAGTGTTTGACACTTTTCAGTTGATGAATGTAAAGAGTTATATGGCCACTATGCTTTCTTTTCTCCTTTCTTCCTTATGAAAAATGAAATGGGCTAAAGACAAAAGTTACCACCCTTGACTTCATACTCTCCAGTTCCTTCCCCATCTTCAGCCTCTTACATTTGCCTTCGATTGTTCCAAACCTGGATAGTACAAAGAATGCCCATGACAGAGGGCTTTGCCTTCCCTTCATTGGCTTGCCATGATCTCAAGATAACCAGTCTTGAATGAAATCTTCCTCACAGATTAGTTAAGTGATTTTCCTGAGGCAGCTGGAATAGAACTTAAACACAGGGCTTCCCAGCCTTCCCTTTGGCCCACTAGTAATGACAACCACAATGGTACTCCAGATGCAAGAGTTTTTTTTCCAGGTGACAAAAAGGGGGAAGATGCAGTTGCTATAACCAAGGCCCTTTTCTACTGTAAATTCTACCAGAAATCCCAACACTGAGATGGGAGTGCTAATGGAGGATAGGGCTGGTGGCCATGATTACCCCAAAGCTAGCTCCATGAGCACAAGGTTCTTTGCTCCCTCCCACCCAGGGCACTTGTACAGAGATACAACCCAGCGCCGGCAGTGCCTTGCCTCAGACATCTGCAGGGTCTACTTTCTTTACCACCAAAGGCACATCCATCCATGCTCTGTTCCCCCGGAGCCCCTTACAGTGAGCCTATATGAAGCACACTGCTGTTTCCAATGGCCTGGCCTATCTTGTGCAACTCAGGTTTGATGGCAGAGTCCAAGAAAGGCCTGTGTCCCAACACCCCCCCAAAGTTGATGCTGCTGCAGGCCGTTAATGAAGACCAAGGAGGGAGCCATGGAGTGCAGCAGCAGGGAGCCGTGGAGTGCACGGCCATTCCATAGCATCAGGGATGCCAAGCTGAAGTTGGTCCAGCCAGAGCCCTCCAAATATTTGCATCTCGATGGGAATCAGACCCTCGTTCCACCCTGGACCAGGATCTGGGTCCACTGTGGAGCTGCTTCACCAGGCACAAGAAGGTGCTCTTACACACTGGCCAATCCTAGACTTGGGGCTGAGACCTTCACTGGGCACCAGGACACCACACAGCACTACCTGGGCACTCTTCAGAAGTGGGTCTAATGACTGGGCTCATGAACCAGTTGCCAAAAGATTTCTAGCTAGGCCATTGTGACCACCGCCAGCCAGCTTCGATGGAAGAGAAGCCCTTGTAGACACGCGATGGAATCCTGACAAAAGGAAGCCATATATTTCATGCAGGCCATTTTAATTCTGCCCATCTCTACTGCAAAATTTCCTACGTGCTGTTTGCCAAAAGATAAATGCTTCTTTCCCTTGAAAATCAAACCCTGCTGTTTTTCATACGTACTCTAAAATAATTTTCCCTGCTAAAAGGGATATTTTGTTCCACTTGCCTGAGGAAATCACTTGGCTTTGCCTATTAGATGTGCCCTTTCCTCTCCTGTTTGCATTCTCTTTCTACCGTCCAGTGTTCTTCAGTTTAACTAGAAAACTCAAGACTTGGAGCAGAAGAGAGAACCCCCACAGGTGGAAAATCGATCGACTTCAGCAGCAATCTTTAAAGCTTTCCACACCACAAGGATTCCAGCTTGGAAAGACTTCATTGGGATGAACATATCGACCTGCTCAAAGATAACTTTACAAAAGTGAAGCTTGAGTTTGAGCTAGAATCTCGTTGGCTTCCTTCTTCTGCTGTAGTCTTCTCTGTTATCTGGAAAAGGATGGATCCATTTAAAGCCAGACTTGGAAGGTTGCTGTCAGATTGTTCATTTGGACACCGGTTCACTTATTCGCCTTATTTGCTTTTCCATCATAAAGGAAGACTCGCTTCAGCAATACCTTTGAGAGTTCTGCATGGCAACTTTGACCAATAGGATTGTAATAAATTCTTCAAAAATAATCTTTGTTTTGATGAAATCAAACTTGTGGTCAATTCGGAGACTGTCCCATTACAAAGAGACCATAATGGTCTATACCAATAATTAACTGTGTACAGAGTTAGCACTTTCACAGATGGTGGATTCTCTCTTGAAGGGGGGGGGGGATTGGCTATACTTGATCTTCTCCCTGGCTTTGTATTCATTTGCCTTTATTTGCGATCTATGCCTCATCTAGTTAAGTATTTCAGCACCTAGGCTTCTATTTACTTTGCTTGACGTGAATCCCTGGTAAATTCAGGCTCTGAACCATTTTTCCTTCAGCAATAAAAGCTTAAAAGGACAAGTGCAAAAGTGGGCTGACCATTTGTCGGGGATATATTGTAGAGGAGATTCTTTGGGGGCATAGGTTGAACTCAATGGTCACTAAGGTCCCTTCCAACTCTGTGATTCTGAGTCATTTTACATCTCTGTAACCTTTACAGCCTTACCACTTCATGTGTATTAAATACAGTGGTATAATACAATATATATACATACATACATACATACACACACACACATATATATATATATATATATATATATATATATATATATATATATATATAATACTAGTATTATTTGCTTGACACTCTTTATATGTAACCATGGCAACATTTTGACCTTAAAATATATTTCTGTTGACTTTAAGGTTCTTAAGGGCTAGCTTAAAATTGGTCTCTGCCTTATGTATGTCTTATGTTTCTGCTGGAAGTCAGCTTCATTTCTCCATGAATTTAGACATCAAAACTAACTTTTTCTTCATCTTGACATCCGTCACATGGAATAGGTTCCCCCCTGCCCCAACTAACATTTCAATAAATTAAGAAATAAAATGTTACAAGTTTGAAGGGTCTACCAGAAGCAAAAAAGGACTCCCCATTTCTGCAGGAAATGGTGGAATTTCTAATGTATCATAAATTTGAATCTTTTTCTTCAAATTTCAGATTGTTATTAAATATTAGTTTACTAAATGGGTGCTTTTGAGCAATTGCAGATTTTGGCTCAGAGAATCTGGGGTCCAATCCCAGTTTGGCCACTTACTACCTCAGTGACCCTGCAGAGGTAACGTGTCCCCTCATTTGTTAAAAGAAGGGGTGCTGTGTCATTTTGCTGGTGCTAATATCTCGGTGATATCTTACCTGACCTTTAGGGAGCGCCGTAGGCTTGCACTAGTAGGCAATCTTTTAAAATGTCGAAATCTGCCTTATTGCCATGTGAGAGCGGCCTGATTCTCGGCTTGGCTACCCCTCTGGATACATTTGTTGGGCTAATAATTAGCATAGGGTTAATCATATTCATTTGGATTAAATAGCAAAATGCCCTCTTACACCTAAATTTGGACTTAAAAGACTGAAGTAAAATCTTTCTCACTGCATATGTCGATGTTAGTCCTTTCTCTTCCCTGGACCTCAGTTTGTTCATCTGTAAAATGAGGGTATTAGATCCGATGGCCTCCATTGTCCATTCTTCCTCTACATCTACAATCACCTGATCTTCTAACCACAATCTTCAAGAATACGTTTCATGGATTACAATGTCGAGAGAATGTTCTTCCCAGGGGAACCTGAGGATTGTAGGATGCAAAGCGTCTTTAGACATTTTATAATCCAACCCCCTTATTTTTTCACAGAAGGAAACTGATATTCAAAGAGATTGAGAGCCCTACTGGAAAGTGTAGTCTTCTGGCCTAGTGAGCCAGAGGATACTTCACTACAAATGAAGAGCATTTATTAAGCACTTAGGAGATTTTACATCTTGAGGTGCACATGTCCTCAACCTGAAGAGGCTTATGTTTTAATAGAACTGGACAACAAATAGAAGGACGTTGTGATCAGAAATGGATTCTTTTGAGTTGGGCAATCAGAGATAGCGAATGGAACTTTAGGAAAGCCAGCTGACATTCTTCCCAAATGCAATCAATTTCCAAAAGCTGCACTCTCTTTGAGACTCAAGTCTTAATTCAAGTCAACAGATATTCATGAAACATCAGCTGGGTGCAAAGTACAGCACTAGATCCAGGGAATCCAAAGACCCTTGGTCTTTTTTTCTATCATACCATGTCTAACAGTGTTTAGTACTTGGGAGTGGGAGTACAGTAGTGGAGGCAAAGGATAAATCCAAGAGAATGGCCCAGGAACAAGTTGAGGAATGAGATAGCACTAAAATCTTGGGATAAGGGGTAGGAGAGAATTAGAGAAACTTTCATTGAGATGGCCCCTAGGCAGAGTTTTGAAGAAGGATCTGAAAAGTAGGGGCCAAGAGGGAGTACATTCCCAAACTACAATTTGGGGACTTCTCGTGCAAATATATGGAAGCCAGGGATGATGTCCAGAACCGTTGATCCTCTCTATGGCTCCATACTTCTCCCCAGGAGAGCTCACCATTTATGAGATTCCAGGGATAAGGCGATGTTTTATGCAAGAGAACGCATCACTGATGATGCTATTTCAGACATCGGTTAGGGAGCTATTTAGGGAGAAAAATGAAGGACTTCCTGGTACCCCTAAAAGCCTGCCACGTGACTAAATGGTTTTCAGAGAATATACATTCATTCCCGGCTATGCAGCCAGTGAATTGAAGAGCTCCAAATAGTGACTTTTCCTATCAAGTTCATGTCTCTATGTCCCCTCCCTTTCCTCAAAACTCACATCCTTTGGGGACCTTTCTGTGAATGATCACTCGGAATTCAGAATTCAGTTTAGAAGGATCCGTTAGGGAAGTGAATGGTAGAAACAAGATTAAGAAGCAACTGGGAGAATGAACTGATTTTCAGCACCCAGAAAGCAAATAGTTCCATATCAAAAGGTGATTCGGATTCAAAATCATATTTGATGACTTAGGTGAATTCAATACAGCTGTTGCCTAGATTTTAATATGAGCTTGAAAATAGGATCACAGGGTCATAAATTTAAAAGTTATGACTATTTAGTACAACCTCCTCTCCTCCTTTTACAGACAAGTAGACCGAGACCCAGACAGATTAAGTGACTTATCCAAAGTCATAAACCTAATAACAGAGCAGGGATTTCAGTTTATGTCCTTTGATTCCAGAGGAAGCACTCTTTCTACCACCCAACAAACTCCATTTTAAAAAGGCCTTCCTGATATCCTTTTATACATTCCTATATAAATATTAACCCCCACCCCCCCTATGGAACTTTCTCTTCTGGGAAAGGAAAATGGGCAAACAACATAATCACAGGATCTGACAGCATATGTAATATTTTGAACGCACAGTAGCCCGCCTTTCTATTGCCAGGAAGAAAACGTGTTTCATCCTCCTCCTTCTGGAATCAAGATTAGTCATTGCTTTTAATCTGATTTACAATACCCTTTGTAATATTTATTTTTAATGACTTACTTTTTCCAATTAACAAGCATTTGTTTTCTCTCCCACTTTCCTCCCCCCTGCCATTGGAAAGAGAAAAAACCAGAAAGAAACCTTTAAAGATCCCAATATGCTTGGTCAAGCAAAATAAATTCCCCACATTGGTCATGTACAAAAATATCTGTCTCATTCTGTATCTTAAGTCCATCATCTCTCTGTCAGAAAATGGATAGCATGCTTTGTCCTTGACCCTCTGGAATCATTGAGTTGATCTGAGTTGTGAAATTTTTCAGAGTCGCTTGTCTTTACAATATATTGTTCTTATTGTACAAGTTATTCTCCTGGTTCTGCCAGCTTCATTCTGTATCAGTTCATACAGGTGTTTGTCCCTTTCCTAATTTCTTACGGAATAATAAATAGTCAGAATAATATGGAATAATAAATAGTCAGTTACTGTGAATAGATCTGTATTCAGCTTTGCCATTCAAAGCTACAACTGTTTAAAATATAGTATTCAATTCCAGTCCCATGGAAATATGAGGGACCAATCCAAATAATATACTTCACAGAATTTATTGATTGAACTTATTGGAACCCCTGTTATATTCCTGTTATATTCCTGTATGGTGATTTTATGTCATTTCCATCTGACATCATCCTGGCCGTCGTATATGTTGTTTTCCTGGTTCTGGTTCCTTCATTCTGAATCCAGACGAATCTTCCCTCACTTTTCTGAATTCTTATTGTTGTTCTCCCCGCTCCATCCCTACAGTGGGTCTGATACTCAGGAAACATTTATTAAGACTTACCTTGTACCGGACAGCATGATAAGCTGTCCACAATTTGCATTCCCAATCAATGGGCACCCATTTTATTTAAAGTGTTTTGCTACCACAAAAAGTCAAAGTGTATTTCCTTATCAAATATGCTTTAATTTTTATTTCTCACTCCCTCGCTCCCTCAGATTGTTTTTCCTAATTAAAGGAGGGAACTCAAATGTCTGTTTTTTCCTTAGCATCAGGCCTTCTGATGAGGAGGGTGACAAAGGGAACGAGGCTGGTGCTTTCTGGTCACATTCAGAAGGGCTGAAGTAGCATGTAAAATCCTTGAAAGCTAGAGCTGGGAGGGGTTGCAGAGGACATCTATTCCTCCCTCCTCAATCAAAAGATGAGGATATTGAGGTCCAGCAAGGGGAAGGGACCTCTCCAAGAGCACACAGTCAGTGGCAGAGGCAGGTTGTGAACCTAAATTCTCTGACTTTGGACAGTATATTTTCCATTGTACCACCAAGGTAGGGGAACCCTCCAGCAAAGGTGGAGCTTGAGTTAATGGATTGGTTTTCCACATTGTAATTCTCATTGCCCTGATTTCCTCCTCCCCATGGTCCTTGATGTAAATCCACAGAGAGAGCCTCCAGCCCCTTCCAGTAGCAGCTTTCCCTTGGGTGGTCCTTCAAGGTCAGGAAGCTCTCACAACCATCGCTTGATGGTTGGGTAAAGGACACGTCCTGTGCAGAAGAGACATACACTCTCTGTCAACTGCACAAACCAATAAACACACCTTTATTGCTAATTACCATTTTCATTCTGTGCTGCTCTTTCCAAATGGCAATGAAAACCGAAGCCCAGATGCTCATTAACATGGTACTTGATTTACTCACAACTCAGCTTTGACAGTTTAATAAGCCTGGGCCTGGCCCAGAGATCATTTGTCAGTGTAATCGGCTGGGTTGGGGGCATGTAAAGGAGGGGAAGGAGGTGCCTTTGCTCACCTCTTCAGCTCAACAACCTGTCCGATTGAACACGATATGTCCTTTTTTAATAATGTGACTCCTAATACTTTGTTTGTTAATGATCTTTCTTTTGAAGAGCTCAGAGCATCCCCTTTGTTTAGTCTCTCTTAACACTACTTATCTGGGAGACCTTCTTATTAAGTGTGCTAGCATCCAGAGAAACTGAGGCACAAGCCAGTGCCCTGCCTCAGGACTTTTGCAACAAGCTTTTGCCCCCTTCTTGATTTACTAGACTGGGCTAAGGCTAAGAGAGGTTTGATACCATTTTTGCCCCTGTCCTTGTATGTGGGTTTTGCGTATAAACTCATAATAACAAAATCTGAAGGGGATGCGCCACAACGGAGGAGTCAAACTGATCTATTCCCATCTCCCCCCATTCCATTCCATCTCCTGTCTCTGCCTTTGTAGCCTTTCTGGCTTCCATCAAAGTAAGGCTCAGGCTTCATGTCCTTCCATGACCCCCCTCTTTCCCCCAGTCATTAGTTCTCTATATTTGTGCGAATGACTTTTGAATCATTTGCTGCATGTTTTTAATTGACTTTTTGGAATCCATTTTTAGCCTTCCAATAGATTGTAAGCTCAGGGACAGGGACACTTTTTGTTTTGTCTTTGTATCCCCAGAAAGAAGAGGAGAAAGTCTACTATCTCCATTACTCCATTAGTATCATCTATACTACCCCCAACTACAAAAATAACCACTGACATTTATACATTGTTTTAAAATTCACCAAATGCATTACATATGTAACAAAGAACCATTACTATGCCCGGGTGGAATGGGAGGCTCACCCCCTCTGTCCCCACTAAGGGCCCTCTCAGCTCTGTACCCATGTGTAGGATCTGGAGTTGAGCCCTGGGGATCCTGACCTTCACAGAAAGGGGTCGGGCTCCTTTGTCTTCTCATCTCTGACTTTATACACATGTATCCCAGAGCCTTGGAAAAAGGACCTAAGGCTTAGGTTTGCTTCATACCTATGGTCTCCCTGAAAGGAAAAGGTAGAAAGGTACTGCAAGTTCAGGCAGGCCTAGGACCCCTACTTATTTCCTTCACACGAATGAAATGTTGAACACACGAGACATACAAATGAACGTCGCAGAGAACGTAAAACATGAAGTGGAAACTTACACCTCCTACTCTCTTCTCCTGAGAGGATGAGACATAAACATGTGAAAATGAAGCAGCGATGGGGACTCCTGACGAGGCATTTTGCATTTCATCTTGGCACTGTGTCGTCCAACCAAAAGTCGTTTCCTTTCTGGTCCATGGCTTCTTACAAACCAGGCCAGGAGTTGGGCTCCTCCTCCTGTGGGTGGTGCTCTTCTCCAACAAATGCTGGAGTGGTCGCCACACGCTCCACCCACTGCCAGGTAGCTTTAGCACAGGGGCCCAAGGCCAGCACACCTCTTGGAGTCACGTGCTTGCCTCCATAGCTAAAACTATCTGTCACAGGTTTGATGGCTCACCTCTTGAGGGATATATAAGCCTCTGTTCTTCATTTCACCAGAAGTAGATGATGAATTTTTCTGGAAACCTTCTAAGATCAAACAATCAGAGTTGGACTAGACAGTTCCAGAAATAGGGGGAGCGCTCCCATCAGTACCACATCCAATTCTGTCACCCCTGCCCTGTCAGTGATTTGGGGACCATCTTTAGCAATAATAGTAGAACTTTCCCAGGAAACAACAGCTTATACAACTCTAATACACACACACACACACACACACACACACACATGCACAAATATGTAATGGATGACCTCCTAAACTACTCTATGAACCTGCAACTAACCCACATCAAGAAAGAGCACTATGGTTATCAAGAGACTGGCGGAACTCAAATAATTCATAGCTCTCAGTGATGTTCATCTCTTACACAAACAACCTGGGTAATTCAGATTTTCCCCTGAAGTACTCTTTTTTCTTTCCAGGGCTCTGGTTACCCAGGCTTTCTTTCCCTTCTGGGATTCTTCTCATTTTAAGTATCCTTTATGTTGCTATTGTGGTTGATTTGTATGGACGAATGAAATGATATCCTGCTGGTTGAAAGACATGCCATCCTCCCCAGTTCTGCCTAGCAGCTACTCTAGCCCCTCCTGAACGGTATAGACAGTATAGGAGCTTTAAGATCCTCATATAAATGACAGGATGAAATTCAACATCATTGGGAGTATAGGAGCTTTGGGATCCTCATATAAGTGACAGGATGAAATTCAACATCATTGGGAAACAAAAGTGCAAAAAAGCATGTGATGGGAAAATCAATCGATCAATAAGCTGATGAGGGGACAACGAAAGAACGCGTCAGTGGGCATCTGATGGCTCGCCATTCTTTTAAATTTATCCTGTCTTTAACACAGTTGTTCTGGGGAAGGAAGTGACAAAGCATTGGAGCACCTTGGCAGAGAACATTCTTAGCCAATATGGTTCCCGGGTTCATGAAGAGCCAGACGCAACTGAATGACCAAACAACAAAAGCACAGCTGTTCCCATGGGGTTTCCCCCATTAGACGGGGAACTCCTTGAAAGTAAATACCGTCTTTTACCTTTCTTTGTATCCCTGATTGTGCCTGATTTAAGCTATACATGGGAAAGTAACACAGCAGAACAGGAAGCCCCAAACTCAGGTTCAACCTGCCTTAGATATGACGTGAACTTTTGCTACCATATGCTCATGGTGTCCCTCACCCCTCCGGAGAGGGGGTCAGTAGACCTAGACAGCGAGACAGAAGGTGTTGTCCCTCCCTTTTTCAAATCTCCATGAACTTTGCCAGAGGAACTCTGAGTCCCACTCATCGGATGACTCATCCTCATGGACCTTCAACAGCGTGTAATCTCTGCCACATATGCTCAGAGCAACCATGGGGGATAGGTACTGGAGGACTTAGAATGTAGTTTTTCATTTGCATCTAATGGTGAGCATCTCTTATTTCCCTTGGGTATCCATCCTTATTCTGCCCCACCCCTCCTACTCTCTAAGCTCAATACAGTTCCATCACAGTCCCTGTGATTGCCAGAATACAGGCCTTCCTCAAAGTTATCCGGGGCATGGGTCTCCCCCAGGAGTCCCGCAGAGACTTCCTGCTGGGTCTGTCAGAAGGAGCTGAGGAGAAATGATGTCCCTTCCCACGCAGTGGAGGTGAGCTTTGATTAATGAACCAGTGGGGGCGACAGTTGCCATCTTCTCAAAGAGCAGTGAAGGAGGTCATCCTGGTGATCCAAGCCTTCAACACCTGTCCCTGTGTTTCATGAATATTTTAGGTGCGAGTATGAAGGGCCCCAATTACGAGTTCCGGTCTCCACTCGCTGGGTAATGAAGGTGTCTGAAGACTCAGCCGGGAGAAGTAGTTTTATCAGACGCTGTCACTGAGACGGTGGAGCTTTCCCTTCCTATCTAATGCCAGATGTCTATGAGAGCGGGGGCGGGACATACCCTACCGTGCCTTCTTCTTCCTTTCCCTGTAACTCTCTATTACAAGAGAAATCAGCTGGAAAAGCATATCCAGGCCTTTTTCAATCAAGGGAACTGCGGATGTAAACATGACGCTCTGTAGAGAAGTGAAGCAGATGAAAGGGCATGAGCACTTGCTGATTTGGGTCTCTATATGTGTATGCACATCATAAGCGTTTACTGAAGGCTTGACTCAAATGACTTGTTGAATTGAGAGGGACATTGTTACCAGGCGGTCACCTTAACTCTACTCCTAACTGTGTGACATTGGGTAATTTAACTTCTCTGGGCCTCAGTTTCCTTTTCTGTAAAAGGGAAGTCCAGATGATCTGTACGTTTTGTCCCAACTTTAACTCCATGATCCTCCAATCTTTCTGCTTTGCCTCAGTCGCTGTAGGAGATAGGTGGGCTATGCTGATTGCACTTTAGACAGTTCTGAGTGGTACTGTGCTCACATTCAGGGATGCTCTGGGTGTCTGCCTGGCACCAGTGTCCCGATCCCCATAGCAGTGCAGGATGGGGAGGCTCACTCTTATTTGCAAATTCTATGACGTGCTGGGATGCACGGCAGTTAGAATGTTGGCCCTGGTAGCAAGAAAGGATGGCCAGTGCTCTGGACCTTCCAATTTTGTGACATTAGGTGAGAAAGCTCTCTCTAAGAACTCCAAGAGACACCTTTCTGGTATCAAGGCCCAATCTCTCTCCACCCCCACCGTGCTTCCTCTCTGAATAAAGTCCTTCAAGAACTTTGAAACACCGTATAGAGACCATTGATCATGAAATAAGAAGTCCCATGAGGACTTTTTCACAAAGTGGATGAACATGCTCTCCAAATCAGGTCATTCTGAGAACAAACATGGACCAAAGTTTCTACCTAACAGCTCATTTCCATTTGGGGACTCCTTAGGACATTTTGAAGGTGTAAATATGCCAAGAGACACTTTTCCTCTACTGGTCTCTCTGTTCCTAAATACCACACTCTGTTCTGTCTTAGTCCTGACTCCCAGCATCCCCAAGAGAAACCTGCGTCCAGGTTTTCTGTCTTTACTTCTTTCTTTGGCGATCCTGTCTCTGGCTAAACCCCACTGGAAGGGCGCTACTCTGCTCTAATTGATCTTGGAGTCTAGAAAGCCATCCCACTCTAAAACTTACTGGGGTACTCTGGCTAAATCACCTAACCTTTCTGATCTTCTATTTCCCCATCTTTAAAATGGAGAGGCATGTCCCGGGGCCAGTTACCTGCAGGGTTGTTGGAAAGAAAGTGCTCTGTAAGTCTTGGAGTGCCAGGACTTGAAGACCATTGGTATTCTTCCTTCTGCTTCCCAGCATCTGCTTCATGGAGCTGGAAGAACTCTGAGCTAGCAGGTTTATTTACAGTGAGATAAAAGGGAAGGCAAGGTAAATAATGTATATGAGATCATTAGCAAATTTATGTAAATATTTCATGTACTATATCGTAAACACTGAACATATTTAGTAAGCCCCTATGAATATTTCATGGGCACCCGGGCTCTCAGGAGTTTGGGTGTAAATCACGTTGTGACTGTACAGGAGGGAGGCCCTTTTCCACGAAGCAGGCAGCCCCGACTTATAGAGGCAACACAGGCATGAAGGAAGGCCTTGGCCCTTAATCAGTTTAAGTTATTAAAGCTTCATGTTTTCTAAAGCATATAATGTGACAACAGGTGCTTTGAGATTTTATGTCCCGAGTCATAAAATAGTAGGATATCAGGCCTCTTAGAGCAAACTAGTCCAACCCTCACATTTACTGATGGATAAACCGGAGTCCCAAGAAATCCAGTGACTTGCCCGTGGTCATACACAAATTAGTGATAAGGGCAAGGGGCAAAGCCTCCAAACTCCAAGGTCAAGACTCCCTTCACCTCACTACTTTATTTCTCAGAGCCATAGCTGGCCATTTGGGCTCCTGAGATGAGCGGCAACAAAAGACAACTGGGACAAGCAGCAGGAAAAGTATCTTGAGTTGGATATTGTAATTCTTCTGTTTTATTTTTTTTGATATTGTGATTTTTAATTTGAAAATAATATATGTAATTAAGTCAGTTTCATTTGTGTGAGAGAATTCATTGTTCCAGTGAATTCTATGCTGCTGCAAGAATTTACGTAATAAATACTTAAGCCCAGTATGTCTTGACACTCTAGGACAAAGCACCAGACACCACATCTTGGTTATGGCTTTGGCCACCCTCATGGGGAGCAATAACTTACTCATTCACCAAATTCAATGGCAAGATAAAAGCCTGAAAGCAATTATAGCCAAATTCAAACATCGCTCTGGAGGTGTTTCAAATATGAATGCCAGCAGTTCTTGCCTATCTTTCTTTTTACCCTAGATCCAAATTCTAGAACTTTTCTTGAGGCCTCCCAGGCCACAAGAGGTGGAGTCTAGCTTAGATTCTTCATACTTGACAGGGAAACATGCCAGGGGAGCTCCCAGTTGCTAATGAAACAATGTCCACTTAAAGTCCATTTCCTTCAACTGATCTTGACATGGCACATTTTCCATTCCTCTCAACATCCTGGTCCTCCTCTTCCAGACATTCTCTCGTTTATCAATATCCTTCATTCTGGCCCAGTGGAGCAGAACTAATACTTCCCTTCCTTCCTCTAGACAATCTTCCTTTTTTTTTTTTTTTTTTTTTTTTTTTTTTGAGGCTGGGGTTAAGTGACTTGCCCAGGGTCACACAGCCAGGAAGTGTTAAGTGTCTGAGACCAGACTTGAACTCGGGTCCTCCTGAATTCAACGCTGGTGCTCTATCCACTGCGCCACCTAGCTGCCCCTAGTCTTCCTCTCTTTAAACAGCCTATGATTACCTTAACTTGTTCAGTAGTCCTTATCACCCTTTGGCTATAACCGAACTTGCAGTCTGTTAAAACCTTGACAGCTTTTTCATATGCCACATTGCTTATTTGTGTAAGTGACTTTCAAATGAGTCCAAGTATAGACTTTCCATTTATTCTTATGAAATTTTAGCAACCTTATTCAAACCTGGTACTTAATTTTAAAGAATTCACAGGAGACTTTGCCCGCTCCTAATGGTTTGGAGGGTCAGTGGTGAGTCTTCTTATTCTGGATGCAGAGATACACACACACAACATTATTTGTCCTAATTTCATGGCCAAGAAGTATGTCCAATTTGAATGAGGTTGATAGAGTCGTTTATGATTCTAAGAAAATACGGTGGAGCATTTGGGCAAGATCTTACTCTTCTGTGAGATTATGGGAAAAGGGAGAGATCCTCGCAATCCTGAGAGTAGGTCAATAGGCAAGAAGTACCATTCTCCTAGATTAGTTCTTTCTCTGCAGGCTGAAGGAAATTCCAGGCTAGACAACCTTATTTGATATCCAACTGGGCCGATATTCAGAGGGCAAGAAAAAAGCAACTCAACTTGCTGAGTGCTCGTTGTGCCCCCTTGGCCACATTCCTGTGTGTCTCCCGAGAATCCCCACCATATTCCTTGATTCTCCTTTCTCCAAATGCTCCCCTGGCTTGAATTCTCAGACTCGCCTACCCTAGAGCAAGTGACGTCAAACATCCTTAGCTGAGAGCACAGGAAGAGGACTAGCTGACCTGAATCTTCCATCTTGTAGCTTCTTATATGATCTAGTGATTCTGGCTACTTGGGCATTAGGCTCTGTTGTTTTGACAGTACTAAAGGCCTATGGGTACTTTACATTTAGAGAATCTGCTGATGGTGATATCTTCCAACTTCCCCACCCTGAAGCAAAGCCCCGGCTGCTCTATTTCCATTATAGCTCTTAGCATCATCCTGTTCTTATTCAAAAATCTGGCTTCTCTCCGGCTTTTGATCACATCGTCTCTGGGCCCAAAAAAGAAACAAATATTTCAGAGTAAGGGAAAAGTGGACCCCATTCTATGTCCCCAAAGTCCCCCTATTTGTACTGTCTCCTTTAGCACACAGACTGCACATGTGATACATTGATATAGAAAACGACCTCTAGCAATGCAAGGGAGCCTAGTCTATAGTACTTCTGTTTACATCTCCATATATCCACCACAGGAGGTCCATCTAATGTGCTGAGAGTTAACTTCGGGGATGAAGTGACTTTCCCAGAGTCACACGTCCAGTATTTCTCACAGATGGGACATGAGCTCAGATCTTCTTGGCTCCAAGATTAGCTTTTTATTCACTATACCATATTATCTCGTTTCAACTTCAGCACAATTTTAGAGGGGAAAAAAAGCATTCAAGCCAAATTGTGGCTGACCTTCACCCTTCACCCCTTGTGCCCCTCCTGACAAGAGAGCAGTCTCAGGACCCCTTTTGTGAGGGTATTTTGGGGAGCAGTGTGTCTGAAAAGGAGAATTTGGAAAGAAGCAACGTGAATTGGAGTGGGGGAAACAAGAGGCAACCTGGCTATTTTAGAAGAAAGGAAGTCAGACTGGAAGTGGATCCTGGGGTTGATTCCATTGCCACAACCCTTGAAGTAGCTGTAAGCCCTAGTTTGTGATATCTTGCCTTGAAAGAAAGTCAGGGTAGAAATTTAAGCCATCAAAATTATTCCCACTTGAAGGAGCAATTTCACATCTGAGGCTGGAAATTGCAGCCTACGATTACCAGCCAATTCTCAAAATAAGACGTGAATGTGGCTTATTATTCGCCTCGTGTCATTTTCCCAAATATGTCTGACATTTTCAGCGGCTTAGCCATTCAGCTCTGCCTTCTCCTGGCCCTGGCGGCCTTTCTGTGCCAGCTTTCAGCATAGCCAGTGTCTCCAAATCGCTCTCCCTGCTCCTTCCAGTCTGTTGGATGTTTTCTACCATTTGGTTTCATGCTTTTAAATGGGTATCTGGAGGCTAATATTTCCACCTCTAGTAAGAAATGGTAATTAAAAAATATGTTGCTTTTATTATTGTGTGGTGATGGGAGGAAGCCAGAGTGAGACAGGCCTAGCTTCTGTTTCCTCAGCTTGGGAGCTGCACAATTTCATCTGACTTGCCGTTACTTGGAAGTTTTTATTCTTGGGCAAACGCAAGCCAGTGCGCATAGAGCGGTTAATCGTGAAAAGCAGAGGACGAATTGTATCATCTTGGATGTCTCTCTCAGAACTCTTAGTAGGTCAGTAATGGGGCTGATGATGGGAAGTTCTCTAGGGACGTTATTCTTCCCCTGGACACCCTACTTTCGAATCACGTTATGCTCGTTTGTTTTCTCTAGCAGTGTAGGCTAATGAAAACGATGCTGTGTTTTTGAACGGAATAAACAAAAAGCCGATGGGAGGGAAGGATTTCTCCTTATGGAATAGAGACCAATAAAGGGTTGAGATTAGCTACCAGTTGAGTTTCATTCTTCCTGTGTAAGCAGGCCATCTTTCTTACTCGTGAATTTCTTCGATGACATCCTTTGCTCCATTTCTCTTTCAGAATTTCTTGTTTGTAAAATTCTGCAGCCTGCTCATATCTATCATTTGTCTTTCCATTAACTTCTGAGCGATGTTCACTTTTTGTCCTTCAAAGACTATGGTGTTCCCTCATTCACAGATATATGATACCTAAAGTAATTTTAAAAGATTAAATTCATGTATCAGGTTATAGAAAGTGAGCTTTCTTTTTAATTTTTAAATAATATTTTTTTCACAATATTTTCATTTTCATTTTTTAAATGTATGCAGATAGTTTTCTTTTCTTTTTTTTTTTCCCTGAGGCTGGGGTTAAGTGACTTGCCCAGGGTCACACAGCTAGGAAGTGTTAAGTGTCTGAGACCAGATTTGAACTCGGGTCCTCCTGAATTCAGGGCTGGTGCTCTATCCACTGCTCCCCCTAGCTGCCCCCAGATAGTTTTCAACATTCATTCTTGTGTTCCAGATTTTTCTCCCTTCCTTCCCTCCACCACCTCCCTTAGACAGCAAGTAATTCAGTACATTTTAAACATTTGCAATTCTTTTCTACATATTTCCACGATTATCATGCTGCACAAGAAGAGTCAAATCAAACCAGAAAAAATGAGAAAGAAAACAAAATGCAAGTGAACAACAACAAAAAGAATGAGAATACTATATTGGGGTCCTCACTCAGTCCCCACAGGCCTCTCTCTGGGTGCAGATGATTCTCTCCATCACAAGACCCTTGGAACTAGCCTGAATCACCTCAATGTTGAAAAGAGCCAAATCCATCAGAGTTGATCATCATATAATCTTCCTGTTGCTACGTATGATGATCTCCTGGTTCTATTCGTTTCACTCAGCATCAGTTCATGTAAGTCTCTCTGAAATCATCCTGCTGATTGTTTCTTATAGAACAATAATAATTTTTCATAACCTTCATATACCACAACTTATTCAGCCCTTCCCCACTTGATGGGCAGCCACTCAGTTTTGATTTCCTTGCTGAAAATGAGCTCTCTTTAATTAACCTGGGTGGCGTTTAGTTTAGGATTCCTGGTGAGGGACTGGGTAGTGTAAGACATCCATACCCTCACCAAATTAAACCTCATCCGTGCCCGAATGAAGCCTCGGGCCCTATCAAACCTGAATTAAGACAAAGATTCTATCTTAAATCTAGGGCTAAGCTTAGAAATAGGTAGGTGCCCAGATGGACTGCCTCCTGGGGCCCAGATGAGGTCCTGTTGCTTTCTCTCCATCCTTTTTTCACTCCCACAGCTCTCCTACTGCCTTCCCAGATGACTATAATTTTATGTTTAAGGCTTTTTGCTCATGATTTCGATGTCTGCGTGTTTTATATGACCTTTCCCTGATTTCCTCATCTTTCAAATGAGGAAACTGGACTAAGTATAATCCTAGCTTCTGTTGTCCTATAAATGGTAACTTACTCATCTATATTAGTAATTTATACCATCATGTGAATTAGTGTAGGAGTTACTTTCTTGAAAACAAGGAGTTGCGTCTGCAAAGGAAGAGGGAATGTGATCTCCCACAGCGCAGGGTGTAGACCCAACAAGCCCAGCCACATAGCCAGGATTTTTAGGGAAGAGAGGCCATTGAGGGAGACTTAAAGGAATTGAAAAGGGAGGCTGAAGGCTGTGGAGGCTAAGTTCTACTTTAGTATCATTCTCATCTTCATGGGGGCAGATGTTTGTCAGCCATGTTGGTTGCTTTGGCTCCTTTTATTATCGGCCAATGGAACTAGGAAGGGGAGTTGAGAAGCCGAAGAATAAAACGCTGAAAAGTTCCGAGATACAAAGTCAGAGAGGCAAGAACCATCACCAATGGTGCTTAGAGTTACCTGGCTCTTATGAAGGCCCCTTTTCCTATGGGACCAGACCCTCATTTGCCTTCTTGGCACATCAAGCTGCACCTTTCTTCTCATCCCTGAGGAAACTCAGATTTCTTCAGTACTCCAGGGCAGTGTAACAATTACCCTCTCCACCTCTGTTGCCTCTAGTCCCTCTTCTTCTGCAGGCTTAACCCTACCATAGACTCTGGGACCAACACTGACTCTTGAAAGGGAAAAATGAAGGAATTCTGGACTGTTAGTTCAGTGACAGCATCAAGGCAGCCTTCCTCTTGGTCTTGCTTGCCTTTGTACCCTGGTTCTAGCCACAGGACTTGATATCGTTGTCCCAGGACCACGGTTGTGCCTTCCCTTCCCAATCCCTCCTAGCTTTAAAATACTACTTCTTAACTGCAGTCCACATGACTGATTTACCTTGACCTCTCCAATCTTAGCAGAATTCTTGCCCATTTCCTGTTTCTGTACTGGACCCTAAATCCTGATTTCTCCCTTTACCCTCAGCTCCATGATCTGTCTGCCTGATGTGACTCCTTCTTGTGCTGACTTCCAGATCTCCTCAATGCCATCTTCTTGTGTTTTCCTATATTTCAGCCCAATCTCTGGAAGCTGGCCAGGTCTAGTCTCATTCATCTGGCTTCCAATAAATAGGCCCTTAATTATGGCATGTCTTGAGAGAGAAAAAAAGAGCAAACTATGAAAAAAGGAGATCGAGTGAAGAGAACTATGTATCATCCTGAGCCAATTTTGACTTTCCAATTCAAATTTCTATCTGGATTGGCTGGTTGGTAGCAAAGACGTGACAACATAAATTGTCTGAATCTTTAATTCTAAGTTCCTATTAATCTAATATTGATAGGATAGACAACAAAAATTCAGCCTCCAGAGGTCTGGGAAATGGGGGTTAAAAGGTTTTCCCATGTTAAATACACAACACTGCAGTTATTGAACCGATTCCTTTATTTGTCAGGGTCCCCACTTCTTTTTCTGAAAAAAAGAGGGCTGTATGGTGCCAGATGGTCCTTCCAGCCATAATGCCATGTGATCACCTGCCTTCTTTTCATCTCTCGTCCACATTGAAGTTCCAAGGCTGACAGACCTAAACCCATCCAGGCTTTTGAGTAAACAGATGATGTTCTACAGCATGCTTGCTTAGATCTGGACCAGATGACCTGGCTATAAATCCTAGCCCTGCTGCTTCCTTCCCTCTCTGGGCTTCAGGTTCCTCCATGCTATATATCTCTGTTCCTGGGAATTGATATGTGTGGGGGTAGGAGTTGTAAAGCTGTCCTGATACCCGGCAGTGTGGAGCCAGCCAGACTGATGTCTCTTAGTCTCCTGGTCCCCTTTGCTCTTGGGCTGGTTCGTTTTTTTTATTCATTCATTTCAGTCATGTTTACTCTTTGTGTCGCCATTTGGGGTTTTCTTGGCAGGGACACTGGAGTGGTTTGCTTATTTCCTTCTCCAGTGCATTTTACATATGAGGAAACTGAGGCAAACAGGGTAAAGTAACTTGCCACAGCTAGGCACTCGCTGCCTGAGGCCAGATTTGAATTCAGGAAGATGAGTTGTTCCCATTTCAGCCTTGGCACTCTATCCACTGCAGCGCCACCTAGCTGCCCTGGGCTGGTTGCTGTGGCTAAGCTATTTGTAACTGACATTCAAATCCTGGGGATGAGGCTGTCTACTTGCCCTCGATGTTAGGAACTCAGCCTCCTGGGCTCTCATGGTGACAAGTCATATATTGTGCTGTGGGCAGATGCTCACCACAGAAGCTCATTATTTGGTTATTTATATGCCTGGGAGAAACATTTGGAGACAAAGGGAAATGAGATTATTAACACCTTGTTTATCTCTAAGCTGTATACAATTCCAGACCCAAAATTAAATTAGAAGGAGACACATGTTTTCCAACTCAAAGGCATAAGTTTGGCTCGCATCTAAGAGACAAAGTCCCCAATATTTCAAACTCTGCCCTTGGCTCCTGGCTCATCCCACCAGGGTGTCCCATTGTCTCTCAAACTGAATGGGGACCCAGACTGATTTATCTTTCCTCCCCTTCCTTGAAAGACAAACAGCAGATAGCAGACTGGCCCCACTTCCCAACAATCGGGAAAATGGGGTTTGAGTAAATGACCTCTAAGGAAACCTTCAGCTCCAAATCTAGCATTTGTGACACCATTTTTACTAGGGCTAGCACCATTCCCCAGACTTGAAACCTGGGAGACATCTTTGGTTCATCTTTTTCCTTTATTCCCTATATCCAGTCAGTCATTAAGGCTTATAATTTCTTCTTTCTATATAATTGCCCCAATTGTCTTGCCATATTTATCAATTTTATATTGACTTTACTGTACTCCACAGAAAATATATTCATTGTACCTACCTTCCTTTGCTTCCCTTCCACTTAGAGTAATCTTTTTGCTACTTTCTGCCGGTGCAAATCCTGCCCTTGCCTCATTTTAAGTCATAATAGATCTGTAAAGCCTTCCCTCACCACTTCAGTCTCCATTGCTCTAGTGGATCACTGTTACCTGGGCATCTGTAGGCCTCTTAGTGAATGCCCTCTCCACACCTCCCGACACACTTAAATTATTCGTATTCATTTTGTTTCCCTAAAACTACACGCTCTGCTCTAGTCTACCCTTCACTTGGCAAACTCTTGGTACTAGTTTAAATTCCTCTTATCTCTTTCAATCATCCTTTCCTTATCATCTTCATTCCTAGCTTATTTATTCCCCATTGTGTCTAGGAATCGTTTATCCTCTCTAATAAATTAAAGCATAGTGAGACATTTCTTTTTTGAATGAGCAATAAAGCTGGAAATCTCTTACTCACTGAGTCCAGCTCCCTCCTGTTAGCCCAATTAATCCCTCTCTGTCGGCTTGCATTTGCTGCTTTCTGCTCAGGCAGGAAAACAAGTATAACATTTGCCTTAGATATCCTTGGAAGGTATAATTTTGCAAACGAAACATCCAAATGATATTTTGCAGGAAATTTAAGGATGGAGAAAACCCTAATGGCCGAATGAACCCACAAAAGGATTCACAGGATAATTGAGTCTGAACAAAGCCTGAAGGAAAATCAAGGACTCTAAAATGTAGAGATGGGTGCGCATCGGGGGAAGCCTGTGCAAATGTGGAGAGGGGGGAGAAGAAAGCTAGATGTAATAAACTACTGATTAGATTGGGGAACAGCTAAGCATGTTGGGGTCTATAATCGTGATGAAATATCATTGTACTATTAAAAATGATAGTAGGAAGCTCTCAGAAAAACGAGAAAAGACTGAGATGAACTGATGCAAAGTGAAGTAAGCAGTACCACGAGATCATTGTACACAGTAACAGCAGTATTGTATGGTGATCAACTGTTAATGACTTAGCTATTACAATGGTCCAAGATAGTTCTACAGGGCTCATGCTGAAAAACCCAATCTATTTCCAAGGAAAGAACTGATGGAGTCTGAATGCAGATCAAAGCTTTACTAGTTTTCACTTCCTTTATCTTTTTCATTTTTTCTGGTCTGTGTCTTGTTTCACATATTTCTAATGTGGCAATATGTTTTGTATGACTAGATATATATTACACATCAAAATTTTACTGTCTCAAGGAGGAAGGAAGGAAGGGAGAGAACTGAAAATTCAAAAATATTTAAAGTTAGTGTTAAAAAGTTGTCTTTACATGTAATTAGGGAAAAATAAAATATTATAGTAAAACAATAAACAAAAAAGAAAGGATATGCAGGATGTCTTTAGGAAAACTTGGGAAAGATTTATATGAGTTAATGCAAAGTAAAATCAGCAGAAAGAGCAAAATATTGTGCAAAGTAACAGCAATATTGGATGAGGATCAACTGTGAAAGACTTCACTGTTCTGCTCAGTTTCCAAGATGAAAAAAAAAATTATCTACCTTCAGAGAAAGAACTGATGGTGTCTGAATATAGATTGAAGCATTCTCCTTTCAACTTTATTTTTCTTGGTTTGGGGAAAGGGCTTTGTTTTCTTTTGTAACATAGCTAATAATGGACATTTTTTTTTTATAATTTCACATGTATAATTTATATCAAGTTGCTTGCTTTCTCAAGAGGTGAGGAGAGAGAGAGGGAGGGAGGGAGGAGAGAGAGAGAGAGAGAGAGAGAGAGAGAGAGAGAGAGAGAGAGAGAGAGAGGAAGAAGAAGAAGGAGGAGGAGGAGGAGGAGGAGGGAGGATTTAGAACTCAAATTTTTTTTCTTTTTTTATTAAAGTTTTTTGTTTTCAAAGCATATGCATGAATAACTTTTCAACATTAACTCTTGCAAAGCCTAGTATTCTAAATTTTCTCTCCCTTCCCCTCACTCCTTTCCCCAGATGGCACATAATACAACATATCATATATGTTAAACATGTTTAAAAATACAAAAACTTTTTTTTCGCAAGACTTTGTGGAACTCAAAAATTAAAAAAAAACACAAATATTCAATGTTTTTCATATGCAATTGAGCAATATTAATGCAATAAATAAAATTTATTGGGGGTAAAGAAAATCAAAGATTTGTATACTTTGACTGGAATATAGAATGCAGAAAGGGAGATTATTGGAAAGAGCCCGTTTGTGTCCTTTGGGCACTATTGTAGTATTATGATTACCTTCACCACTGTCTCTAGTCACCTTTCAATTCTGGACTAATTTGATTCTGTCCATCTGAGTATCCCACTGTCTGTCTGTCTGTCTCTCTCTTTCTCTCTCTCTCTCTCTCTCTCTCTCTCTCTCTCTCTCTCTCTCTCTCTCTCTCTCTCTCTCTCTTTTTTCTTAAGGAGACAGTAATAGCTCACTCCCATATGGCCTTGAGGTGCTATTGACTTGACCAACATCATCTGCAAAATGATATTTATGACTAGAATAGTTTCTTTCTCATTTCTAGGATATTTTTAATGGAAAATTTGTGTTCTCACTGGACTCTTCTGTGGCTTTTGCTTCTGTTTGTGACCTACCCCACGTGAGACCCTGCCAATTCATTTCACTTCCCAAATCAGTGCTCCGGCTTACCCGTGCGCTGTTTATGATTCAGTGGATAAATATCCTCCAAATTGCATGACATTATATTAATATATTCTTTCTTCTGATTTCAAATAACAGTGTTTAAAGACAATTACAGGAAGCCAATTGCATTGGAAAGCCAACTGTTTTGCATATGAAAGCTAATTATAAGATTCTTAATGAGAGAGTTTATTGATCCAATTCATTACAAATGAGTCCACCGTGATCTGGGATTTTCCTGTACTTTGTTTCTTTTTATTTAAAAAAAAAAAACTCTGGATAGCTCATTTTCATACCAAATGTCTTCTAATAAAAAAAATTGTAATATCCATAATGAGCATCAGTGCAGCTTCCATCAGCACAAAGTAGTCACTTCCAGAAGTCCATACAAATGCATGGATAATGAACTAAATTCTGCCGCAAAGAGCCGTCTCGAGTCCCAACTTTGACTCAAGTTTTCTCCAATAATGAGCTGCTTGTTTCGTAGAACACCAAATGGGGCATACCTTCCAAATGGTTCTTTCTGGAGAAAAGAGTGCCCCAGAAAGAGAGAGAAAACACAGTAGGAACCCATTGATTTGGGAGATGGCTGAAGAAATTATGGAGTACAAATGTGAGGGGATCTGATTATGCTCTAGCAAATTCTAAATAGAAGGATTTCTGAGAGAGAGAGAGAGAGAGAGAGGGGGGGGGGGAGGGAGGGAGGGAGGGGGGGAGGTGGTGGGAAGCCCCTTTGAACTGATGTCAATGAATAGAGTAAAATCAAAAGACGTAAATCAACAATAAGTGGGCTGGACCCAGAATCTCATCAGTCTCGGGAACTCCTTTCATGAGAAAGCTCCTCCAGTTAATACTGATGTACACTTTCACATTAGGTCATTTCTACCTCTAGATCATTTCTTAATCCTGTAATGGGCCAGAACTCTGGAAAAATGTACTTAAAACAAGTATTCTTACAACTCAGTACTGTTACAAGTGAGTACTGTTAACTCAGTAGAATTGATGAGACAATGGTTATCTAGTTTAGCATGGTGATTAATAGTTCTTTACTTCAGTATGATTGAATTAATCTTACAACAAATCATGGTTCCCTAGTGATATAATTATTGGCTTATACTCAGTGTACTGCATATAAACTGGGACAAATGCAGCCAGAGAAGGGCTTGGAGACAGACAAGACAGAGGACTAGAGGTGGGAGCTCAAGCTCTCAGAGCCAAGGAGAGAGATTCATTCCATCTCCCAACTTTGTGGTGGCTGGAGGCTGGAGCACAATCCCTCAGACTCAGAGATACTTCAATACAGAGACCGTTGTGGTGGTCCTCCTGCCTCCCCCACAGAAACCAAGACACATTGTGCAGGACCTCCAGAAAACTGGCCCAGGCCCCAGGCAAGGAAACAGACTATGAAGGAGATAATAAAGAATTTGGACTTTATCCCTGGTTATTCTCCTGGTGATTACTCTGCTGAAATGAAGGCTGGTCCCAAGACCTCCAGAAAACCAACCAGAACACTACACAATCCCTTCTTGCTTTGTATGATCCTCCTAAAGTTCAGGTCCTTATCACTTTTCACCCTCCCAGAATAGCCTCCTAAGGGTCTCTCTTCCTCAAGCCTCTCACTTTTCTAATCCATCATCTTAAAGAATTGCCTAGAATTCTGGGAGGTTAACTGGCTTAGCAAATTGACTTGCTCATTATGTGTCAGAGCTAAGTCAGGTCTTCCTGCTTCCCAGGCCAGCTTTTAATCTGCTTCACTACATGGCACTACTGTGAGTGAAAAGAAAAGGAAACTGAGAGTGAATGCTGAGAAACCAGAGTGGCCATGATTGGCCCCAGAGATTAAATAGAGGAACATTTCTCTACTTTCTCTGCTTACTGCTCCCATATCATCCTGCCCTCCCCTCCTCAGCCAGCCTCTGGAGTACCAAGAGATGCAGGCTTCATGCCTTTGATTCCACAAATACCTTTTTTTTTTTTTGTAATCTACTGTGGCAAGAGCTTTATAAAGCTTAAAGTATTACGGCCATGAGTTATTTTTTATGATTATTATGTTCTGTCTTAATTCATCACCCTACCCCTTCTGCTGACTGCCCTGCTACCTTTCCAGAGCCATATTTTAACGTGTGCAGGATGTTGTCAGTCACTTCTCTTTTCTTTTTATACTTTGCTTTCTCATGTATCCTCAAGACTGAATACAGTCAGAGACATCACTAGGGTAGGAAAACTGGCTTTTCTTCAAGGTATCAAACGTAAAGGGTGCTTACAGCACTTGAAATCCTCCCCCAACATGTAAGTAACAGTTCCTCGCTCCTAACTAGTAAGACTAATCAGTTTAAATTGGATGCTCCTTTCTCGTTCTGTCCCCTTCTTTTATTTATTTATTTTTTTATTATTCATTTTTCCAAATTATCCCCTCCCTCCCTCCACTCCCTCCCCCCGATGACAGGTGATCCCATACATTTTACATGTGTTACACTATAACCTAGATACAATATATGTGTGTAAATACCTTTTTCTTGTTGCACATTAAGTATTAGCTTCCAAAGGTATAAGTAACCTGGGTAGATAGACAGTAGTGCTAACAATTTACATTCGCTTCCCAGTTGTCCCGTTCTTTTAAACCTTCTTATTACTACCCTATACTATATACACAGAGGCCTCCCGAAGAGAAGCTTTGAGCCAGTATTCCAGGAGCTCTGCCTCTGGCATTGTGTAGTGTCCCACAAGTACCCTTCCACGAGGGTCTACATTATTCCACTTTTCCTAGGCCTTGTCAGACAACGAAGTCTAAAGACAATGCCAGTCACCCACGAACCATTAGAGAAACATAATTCCTCTGCATAATTTGAGGGGAGAAATCTCACAAGTTCTCCCTTGGTCATCTGGATGTTTCCAGCAAATAGTTCTTTGATAAGAAAGTGGAATTATTTTAAATGTTTGCCTCAGCTCTGCCATTTGGAGATCACTTTACCAGAACATCAAGGGGAAGATTGAAAATTGTCTCATGGTCATCTTCCCATCCTCCTGTCAAACAGTATTCCTGGGCTAAGGCAGATGGCAAGGAACAGATAACATTTCTCCAGAGTATCGGTTACTTTGCAAACACCTGGGGCTTCCCAACTGTGCCCTAAACCTTCAAGGTTGTGTAATGACATGCTGTAATTGCACGACTCTGGGAGATTGGCCACACCGATGAGAAGAGGACCGATGTCCAAATCCACAAAGAGAATTCTGGGGAATACAGAAACTTGTGGCTTTCTGCTCAAGGTTGGCCTCCATTCTGAAGGCTAGCATTTCTACAAGGACTCATGGGGGCCCTTGACACCCCTTTTGAACAATGGAAAACACATTGAAATATCAAAGAGACTCTTAATTGGGATGAAAGAAGGGATGGGAAGTGAGTTCAGTCTCTTTTGATAAGGTTAGAAGAAGAAGATGCCTGAAGCCACATGTCCTTTTCTTCCCCTCAGGAAAGATACACTTGAATCATCCTCCATTTCTGAAAGGGGAGAAGCACCAAGCAAACCCTCTAATGATGTGACCTTAGATGTCATTTAATTTTCCTCAGTTCGCCTCCCATTGCCCCTGTTCAATCCCTACTCACCTCTCTGTTGGACTCTAAATGTTAACTTTCTCTGTCACTTAAAGGGTTGTGAAATACTATGCATTTTCGATCGGGTTTGATCTTCACAACAACACTGTCAAGTATTATATGAGGAAACTGAGGGTGGCCAGTTAAGGGGCTTGCCCAGTGTCTGGCACCTCAGAGGTAGGATTTGGTCCTCTGATTCCTAGGCTAGCATTCATCCCTTTCTCTGAGTCCACAGTCATCCCCTCTGTCTGTAATATTCTGCCTCTCCGTAACTATTGGTTCCTTCTCTCTGGGCCGTCAGGTCTCTCCTGTTTTATAAGTCCTTGACTTGGCCAAACCATCTCCTCAGTCTATGGGTACAATGTCTCCTCCCCTTTTTAGCCTGGTAAAGCTGGCTGTGCTTATTACTTGTCTTTCTTCTGCTCTTAGTTACTCCTCAACCTTCTGCAGACTGACTTCTGACCTTATTTTTCAACTAAAACTGTTCTTTCCCAAGAGATCAACTATTCCTTAATTTCTTTTCTTAGGTCAGAGCTATCTTGATCTGCCCTGGACATTGTGATTCTTGAATATTTTCTCCTCTTTGGATTTTCACGACACCGGTAGCAACGGGAGACAGTGTACTATAGTGGAACAGTGGTCCTGAGTTTGAGGTCTAGCTCTCCCAGTTACTGTTGTGGAACGTCAGGCAAAACACTTCATCTCTCTGGGACTCAGTTTCCTCATCTGTAAAATGAGAGAATTGAATTAGAGAGCCTCTAAGATTCCTTCCAGCTATAAATCTATGATCTTATTATCTTGATAAATCATTTATGCTCCTGCCTCCTAGGTATCTCCCCATTTCATCTGTTTTTCAGCCAGCATCCCCATCCCCATCTCCTTGAACACATGGATAATTGCTTCACATCTTCACTTTGCCCAGGAAGACACAAACTACCTTTCAGAAGAAATCTATGGGGCCAGAATTTTTTGTTTTAATAGCTTTGCTAAAAGAAATAAGTTTATCATGAAATTGGTATATGGGTCAGTTGATATACGGCTGATACATTGTCAAAGAAGCCAGCATTTTTTTTTAATATAGTCAGTTGTTTTTGTTTTTGAGGCATTTTATTGTCTAATTTTTGTGCAGTGTGTTGGATGACATTCAAGGTTAATCTGATTCAGTTGATCTAAGTAAGCAGGCTTATTTTTGTGGTTGGAACCAGCTTTTAAAATTCTGCTAGAAACAGAGCAAATGAATGCATATGGCTAAGTTTTCAGTATTTTTCTTTTAATTCCCTAAATCTATAGATGAAAAAGGGACTATGAAAATTGTCCTACCAAAGGACTATAAGAACTGTGAAATTCAAACCTCCCAGGGACCAAACAACATTTTAATATCCAGCAGGGATAAATAGTCTTCCCCTTTAGAGGGTTTTAATAGACTTTGGCTGAGTAGACTTTTAGCATCTAAGAAGCCAGTATCATAAAGGCAATATTGCCTAGTAGTTAGCGGGCTCAGGAAATCTTGATCTGTTCCCAGGTCCACTATTCACAATTTGGCAACTTTAGTCAAATCGCATCAGGTTTCCTAGAAGAGGGAATTATAACACCTGGATGACCTACTTTTTCCAGTTGGATTTTTAGGGAATTAATAAAAGAAAAAAAAACTATGTAAATATAAATGACCACCAGTTCTTCATCCCCATCCCTGCCAAATACCATATATATTTATGTGGCCAAAATTGTTTGACTCAAACGAAGATTACTTTCTTCATAGATAGTAGGGGATTGCTCCTGCTCCACACGCCTGGGGAGGAGGGATGCCCCCAAAGCTTGACCTACTCCCTACATGCAGACTTGATGGGAGCGCTTGGTTGCCCTCCATGAGAAAGGGATTGATGTTGATATTATAGTTGAGATAGTTTAGAATTTGTCCTGCCCTACCCCCATGATCCTATCATGGTCCACTTTTATGGACCAGTCTAAAACTGTAGAAAGTTATCTACATAAAATATATCAGAAACTTATCCCAATTTTGGCTCATTACTTTGTCCCCACCCAGTATTCCAGGAAACTTTCCAAAAATATGGCTCATTCCTTATTTCTCATTAAGATTCTCACTCCCTTTCCCACTTTGCATTACCCAAAAGGAAGCACACTTCCATTATAGCTTGGGACGGATACATTTACTGTATCTATCCATCCATTTACAGTAAATGTAAGCAATCATAACTCAAAAGACACAGTGGTGAAACTTAAAACAGTGCTCAACACCATGGCAGCTGCTGCCCTAGTAATGACTAAGTTCACACACTTACTTTTCCCCAGGGAAGAATGGTTCCTCAAAACACCGAAGAAGACAACTCCCATTGGTTCTTGTAGTATCAGTCAGAGCTATAAAATGGTGGAATATCCAGACTCAATTCACTCCACGTGGCTTCTTCAGCAATTTCTCAGAGCCAAGAGTCATCCTGGTACTGTTTGTCATTCCCACCATTACTCTGTCCCTCCCCACCCTCTAAATCCTCACGAATTTAGACCCTGCTGAGTTGTCATGTCATCCCTGCTGTAGTTGTTTCCTTTTTGGCCTCCAACCACAGAGATGAGACAGAGAGAGAGAGAGAGAGAGAGAGAGAGAGAGAGAGAGAGAGAGAGAGAGAGAGAGAGAGAGAGAGAGAGAGAGAGAGAGAGAGAGAGAGAGAGAGAGAGAGATAGGGAGAGAGAGAGAGAGAGAGAGAGAGAGAGAGAGAGAGAGAGAGAGAGAGAGAGAGAGAGAGATAGGGAGAGAGAGAGAGAGAGAGAGAGAGAGAGAGAGAGAGAGAGAGAGAGAGAGAGAGATAGGGAGAGGAGAGAGAGAGAGAGAGAGAGAGAGAGAGAGAGAGAATGAGAGAGACAAGAGAGAGAGAGAGAGAGAATGAGAGAGACAAGAGAGAGAGAGGGATAGGGAGAGAGAGAGAGAGAGAGAGAGAGAGGAGAGAGAGAGAGAGAGAGAGAGATAGGGAGAGAGAGAGAGAGAGAGGAGAGAGAGAGAGAGAGAGAGAGAGAGAGAGAGAATGAGAGAGACAAGAGAGAGAGAGAGAGAGAGAATGAGAGAGACAAGAGAGAGAGAGAGAGAGAGAGGGAGGGGGGGGGAGGGAGGGGAGGGAGGGAGGGAGGGAAGAAGGAAGGAAGGAAGGAAGGAAAGAAAGAAAGAAAGACAGAGAGAGAAAAAGAGAAAGAGAGAGAGACAAGAGGGGAGGAGAGAGGGAGAGAGAGGAAGCGAGAGGGAAGAATTTCTCTGTCACATCAGATTGTCCAAATGGGTTTTCCATAGCATGGCTTCCTCTCTTATATACGAGGTTATTGTAGTATATCAAAAAGCTGAATAGTATTCCAGTATTACATTTTTCAAGTACAGCTCAATGGGATCCTCATCACTTTACAGAGCCAGGTAATTCCTACCAATTCCCTATTTCCACTTCCCTGATGGATGAAAAGCAAATGAATGCTATGGAAAGCTCCAGTCACACAAACATTGGCCAGATAAAGATGTCATCCAGGAGATACATGATCAGAGAAGAATATGGACTGGTCAGATAGCAAATGCTGTTCCCCATGCATGTCATTCTACCTCCCACTTCCAGGCCTTTATATAGGCTATAACACATGCCTGCAATGTTCTGTCAAGTCCTTCCCAGTGTTTGAAGTTCCTGAGTTTCTTCATGCCTTGCTTCAGAAGCTTCATTTCAAACTCCTCCATGGGACTTTCACTTGTCTCTGCTTTTTTAAAAGTTCTGTTTATTAAAAAAAAAACAGAATAGAAAAAAAGAAAGACAGAAAAGGAAAACAAAATAGAACAGAACAGCACATTGTCATGTGCCCAGCAGAGTATCAGGGAGCATTCAAAATATAATTGCAATCTACTGTGCACTTTTAAAAATGTTATTCTTTTTATCCCTTTTCATCTCCCCCACTTTCCCCCTCATCCATCAGAATTGATCATCATATAGTCTTGTTGTTGCTGTGTCCATTGATCTCCTGGTTCTGCTCATTTCACTCAGCATCAGTTCATATAAGTCTCTTCAGGCCTTTCTGAAATCATAGCATGGATATATTTAATGGATACACACAGACACACACATACACACACAGACACACACACATACACATACACATAGACATTCACACCCCTCCACAGAACCACATACATGTACATATATATACAACATGCATATATATCTACATATACTCCCCCACTTCCCCAAACAATCTATAGTTTAGCATGGATATATTTATTTATTTATGTTTATTTTTTTATTTTATTAAAGCTTTTTATTTACAAAACACATGCGTGTGTAATTTTTCAGCATTGACAAATGCAAAACCTTCTGTTCCAACTTTTCCCCTCCTTCCCCCCACCCCTCCCCTAGATGGCAGGCTAACCAATATATGTTAAATATGTTAAAGTATATGTTAAATACAATATATGTATACATGTCCATACAGTTATTTTGCTGTACAAGAAAAAATAAGATCAAGAAGGGAAAAAAAACTTGAGAAAGAAAATAAAATGTAAGCAGACATCGACAGAAAGAGTGAGAATGCGGTCCATACTCAGTTCCCACAGTCCTCTCTCTGGATACAGATGACTCTCTCCATCACAGGATTATTGGAACTGATCTGAATCATTTCACTGTTGAAAAGAGCCACATGGGTCAGAATTGATCTTCATATAATCTTGTTGTTGCCGTGTACAATGATCTCCTGCATCTGCTCATTTCCCTCAGCTTCAGCTCATGTACGTCTCTCTAGGCCTCTCTGAAATCATAGCATGGATATATTTAATAGATACGCATACATTACACACACACACACACACACACACACACACACACACACACACACACACATAGACATTCACACCCCTCCACAGATCCACACACATGTCCATATATCTGTATACACAAAATGTACAACATATATCTACATATATTCACACACACATATGTACACATATACATATACATTTACCCATATTTAAACATTAATCTATAACAATATTAGTATGGCTGACAAATAATGTAGTTTTCTCTCTTGATTGAATCTTTAGGTTTGACTTTGTCTAAAATCAATAATTACTCTGCATACTTTTTTCCTAAAAAACTTAACTCTTGAGCCTTATTGTATTTGTGTATATCTCTTCTTTCCTATCCCTGCTAGCTCTTCTACTTTAATTGTTCACCATAATTTGTCTTGCTATTCGTTAACCTCCCTCCACCCTTGTTTTCTTTTTCTACCCTTTGCTTTGCCCTTTACCCATCCCTTTCCTTGTATTTCCTTATAGATTTTGGAGGATTTACCTTTAATGGTATATGCGTAGTGTTGCCTATTTAACCCATTCTCGATGTGAGTAGGTTTTTAGAACTACCAGGTCTCTTCCCCACCCTCCCTCTAATGCCTCTGTGTTTATTATTCCTCTTCATTTCATTTGTATAAATATTTTTGAGCTTCCCAGTGTTAATCTTAAGCATATGGCATACATTTCTATGTAAAAGACATAAACAATCTGTCCATGTTAAGTTCCTTGAAATTAATCATTGGATATTGGCTCTTAGGTGTTAAATTTTCTATTGTGTTAGGGTTTGGTTGAAAGAAACTCCTGAAAATCTGCAAGTTTGTAGAATGTCCATTTTTCATTCGAAAATATCCCTAAATTACCTATGCATATGTACTGTCAAAAATGTTATAATTATAAAATTAATAAAAAAAGAAAAAAAGAAAGAAAATATCCCTAATAATTTTGTTGGATATGGATATTTTAGATGCAGGCCTAGTTCTTTTGGTATAAATGATTTCAGGATTCGCAGTCGTTTATGGTGGCTGCTCTTAATTCTAATTGTAACTCCAGCATATTTGAATTGGTTTTTGCTTGTCTCTTGCAAATTTTCTCTTTGATCTGGAGCTTTTGAAATTTGGCAATCACATCGCTATGTATTTTCCACAAAGGATCTCTTTGTGGTGGTGATGAGTAGATTTTTTTCTATTTTTAATTTCCCCTCATGTCCTATCACTCCAGAACAATTTTCTTGGATTATTTCTTTCAAGGTTCTTTTTTTGATCACGACTTTCAGGTAGTGCGATTATTCTTATATTTTCTCTTCTCAATCTGTTCTCCAGATCTGTGGTTTTTCTTATGTTTCACATTGTTCTATTTTTTCATTCTTCATATTCTGTTTTGTTATTTCTTGGTCTCATAGCTTCACTGATTTTCCCTGGCACAGTTCTAATTTTCAAAGAGTTATTTTCGAAATTAAGAATTTTCTAGTTGGATACCTTTTTTCATAATCTTGTTTTTCTTCCCAGAATCCTTCCCCATCTCTCTATTTCTTAAGGCTTTCCTCCTCTCCCTCCCCTCCCCGATATAATTTTGTAGCTTCTTGGTATAAAATTGGTACTTAAATATCTTTCCACTTGTTTTCCATACTGTAAGACTCCAAGCATTCTTGGAGCAGAGCAAAAGCCTATTTATGTTTTTGTATCCCTAGTACCTAAGAGAGTACACAGTGCCTGGCACATAGGAAATGTTTAGCGAATCCCTCCAAAATTGAATTGAGTGAATAGTAGCAGCCCTCCATGGAAGGCCAAAGTGCTAGAGGATCTCTGTGAGGATATTTGAAATTTCTGAGCTTTTATTTCTTCATCTGTAAAATGAGAGGATTATATTTGATCATCTCCAAGAAGTCTCTTTCGCCTCTAAATTTATTAGCCCAAGATCTTTTGATATGAACACAAGCCAAACAAGACGTAAAGGCCTAAATGAGTCATGATTTGCATTACTAGAGAGAGTAGCCACATCACATTGGAGGGAGTACCCACACCAATGAGGGCACAGACCTCCTCGGTATTGAAGTATGACATGTGAGATCATTTGAATGCCCTTTCATACTAGGTAAATAAACAAATGGGATTCAACTAACCATGGTTACAGTAACATGAAAAATGGCTTTTGCATTAGGATCCAGTTCTTCAGATTCAGAAGCTCTAGGTCAATTGGGAACCCGCATGCGAAGATTTCTAATGTTACCTCAACTCAGGATGGGAATGTGTTTGTCACACTCCTCTAGAAAAATTCAATGAAGAAAAAGTCCAAAGCAATGGCAACTAACAGGAACGCCCAGCATCGGCTCACAGAGGAAACTCAGCCTAAAGATACAAGTTCCCTCCCATGGTGTGCTCTTCTGAAAAGTGTTTTTAAATCAAAGGAGCCGCCTTTGTCCTCAACATTAAAGAAATCTCTCTGTTTCGGTCCTGTAGGTAGCAGAACTTTCTACAAAGAAAGGTGAATCTTTATTAGGAGGTTAAAGAAAACTGTTGAAATAGCACTGTAAAAATGACAAGAAACCATGAAGGTGATCAGGGGTCCCCTACGTGACGCTTCATGATGCCTTGTTGAACAATGAATTCAGCGGCAAAAGGAAGAACTTTTTTTAAAAAGTAGGTCATTAGTACACCATGAAATAGATCAAAAGGCAAAAGCAGGCTAGAATGCTCTTCAGGGCTCTTAACAGAAACCCCAACAGTGTCCTCTGGCCCTTCCTTTCCCCCACCCCCCCACATTACTGAGATTACCCTCAGCTCACATCCTCTAGACAGACTTCCTGCAATGACTAGAAAAGAATATCCCATTGCACTTCTTTCTCCCCTTTTGCTCATCTCTGCCAATAGCATTCCCATTTTCCTCACCAGGAGGCATATTTAGCTCACTCATCCACTATACCTTTACGAGCCCGGTTGATTCTTCTTTGGCAATGTTTAGGATCTCACTCCTTTCTTGTCTAGTCTCATCTCATTCTCATATTGCCACAGTGTGGTTACCTAACTTGTCTCCCATTATTTCCCTTGTCCAACTGATCTGATGGACTAAAATTTTAAAACATTATGTTCATCATGTCCCCTTTTCTGAAATAATATACATTGGTGGGGGCAGCTAGGTGGCACAGTGGATAGAGCACCAGCCTTGAATTCAGGAGGACCTGAGTTCAAATCTGACCTCAGACACTTAACACATCCTAGCTGTGTGACCCTGGGCAAGTCACTTAACCCCAGCCTCAAAAAAAAAAAAAAAAATATATATATATATGTATATGTAAATATATATGTATATGTAAATATATATATATATATATATATATATATATATATATATATATATATATATATATATATATATATATATATATACACACATGTTGGTTCTGTCTGTCTGAAATGCCTCCCCAATTCCCATCTTCTCTAAGGAGCTCCTCCTCCTCTTCTTTCTCTTCCTCCTCCTTTGTCTCTTGATATTTAAAAATACACATCATTTGTCCTGAAGTTCAGAAGTTGTCTGCTTTCTACCTGGGTGGAACTGGAAAAAAAAGTTGGATTTTTACCTCTGGGCTTATGAACTTAACTAAAGAAATGATGTCCACCCATAACTTCACATTTTTCAGCGATGATTTTTATAGGACACTGACTGCGTTGTGGTGATATCAGTCACTCAATCCAAATAGGTAGATTAACAGACATATTGACTGATGTCTGCAGGAGGTGCCGGTGGGAGAGAGAACTCCCATCTAATCTCACCACTCACAGCCCTCCCCCTCCGCCTGAGATGTAGGGCTCATTCTTGCTGTATTGTCCTCTGAGAATTCTCATATTTAACAAGAGACTTTTTTCATTATGAAAATAATAGCAAAAACAGCAGTTTGCATTGTGGTCAACTTAAAGATGCACCAATTTCCCGAATAATTATTGAGTGAGCCTTTGTGTTTTCCTCTTGTGGAAAAAAAATCCTTTCTGCTCATTAGACTGTTTTTATCAAAATTCTCTTTCACTTTGTTCAAACAACAACTCCAATGCTAGTTACTAAGCTAAAAAGCAGAATAATTTCCTTTTAGTCTATGTAGCATTGTAAACAATATACGATGGATACCTTTCTTGTTAAATTAACAAATACAATACCCAGATAACAGTTATGTTATAATAACATACAATATAAATAATGTATGACATTATTTGTTGGCTTTCTGTGTATTTTGGGAAGAAGCACTACCCTTTTGTAACAATCTAATTGACGAACTGGAGTTTTCACCTTCATATAAATTGCCACAAAGAAGATGGGCAGAAGTTTGGAAAAATCAAGAATTTAAGTGGAAAATGTCTTCATTAGAAAAGCTGAAGGTCTTTTGGAACCATTAGCCAGTGTTCATAAAGCCAGCGTTCTGTAATGATTGGGGCAAGCGGGTGAGGAGCCTTCCGAGGTGGGACTGGCACATCCTGTTCTCAGACACCTGGTAAGCCTAGAGGATATTTACTAAATTAGCACTTTCCAAAATCACCTAAGAGTTGCCAAAATATTGACAGCGAGGATTTATCTTACTTCCACCATTTTGGCCAGCTTCACAAACGGCTGTCCTCTTGACCTAATACCTAATGAGAACCTTCAGCTAGCTGACTTCTCAGTCTCCTTCAAGCCCTAGCACATGCTGATCTGGGACCATAAATATGAACTCAAATACTCTAGAAATGAAGAGAAATGGGTTAAAATATAAAAGCCAAGAGGAAAATGCATGCAATGTGGTCATGAGATTGAAAATTAGGAGAAGATGCTGCTGTTAACAGATGGCCTGTTAACATAAAGGGAGGGCACATCCAAGGAAAGCGGGAAAAGGTGAGTGACTCGAAATGAAGGCTGAGACAATCTCTTTACCAATGGGAAAAGAGATTCTGCTCAAGGGGTCTTGTTGTGCTTGACTACATGGCTCAGAAAGAAGAATACATCTGGAAGAACTTGTTCTCCCAAGTCAAAGATTTTAGATCCTCGCCATTGTCCAGAGCTGTTATTCCACTAAGCCTAGCGGTGGGCCATCTTTGCCTGGCAGAGAAGAGAGTTAACTAGGAGTTATCTTGAGGGATAGAGAAGGTACATGTCTAATCCATCAGGATTCCTGTGGGGCTTCTTGGGGAGTTTTAGCAAGTGTGTCATTCTGGCTTCCATAGACAGACTTAGAGGGGGTAATTATTAATATAAAAAATAATGGCTAACATTCGTATAGCATGTTTAGAATGGTCAAGTGCATATATATATATATATATACACATATATGTATATCTAAGGGAGGTAAGTGCTATCATGATCCCCATTTTACAGTTGAGGAAACTGAGACAGACATAGGTTAAATGACTTGCTCATGGTTGCACAACTAGTAAGCATCTGAGGTTTGTTTCCAATACATATCTGCCTGACTCCAAGCCCAGTACTCTTTCTATTCTGCCCCCCAGTCATTACCTCAAAAACTTAGAGTAAAGGTACCAGAAGATAAAGCTGAGGCCCCACTTCCCAAGTGGATCCAGAAACATCCAGCAGGGCCCTAGAGAGAATATCTCTTGGCCTCTTTCTCTAGCTTTCCTCAGGGCAGGCAGTAGCATAGGCAGGAGAACTGGGGCTTTGACCTCCGGAGGCCTGAATTTAGAGATTGCTGATAGAACTCAGTAAGAGAAAAGCAACAGGTCATAGAGAGAAGAATTTCTTTTTCCTCTCTTCTCCCACATCCAGTCAGCAGCACCCCCAGTGATAGCCCAGCTTCGCCCGAATCCCCCCTTGGGCTACATCAGACATGGCTCGGTGATGCTTGTCTAAACCAGGCACAAAATCTCCTGGTTATGGCTCTGGTTATTTGTCTCAGTCTTAGAACTTCCCCATGCTGGGACAACTCCAAGGCCTTACACTAACCGTCAGTGCATCCCGGCACCATGAGTTTCAAGCACAAAGGGCCTTAAGAGCTAGCTCACTGAACCCTTTACTTTTATTGGCAAAGAGTCTGAGGCTCAGGGATGTTAAGTGGCTTTCTCAAGTTCATAAGTCCTGTCCAAACGAGGATTCACACCCAAGTCCTCTTTGGTCTCCAAACTCAGTGTTCTTTTTGCCTGCTAAACACTGGGCATTGTAGATAGGCAGCCAACGGTACATCATGGGGCAGCTTGGGACCTCATGGTTTCGTGAAGCAAAGAGCTAGCCTGGAGAAATGATCTCCCTTTGCAGTGTGTCCTTTGAGCTGAAGAGCATTTAGTCCCATGGCTTTCTTGGTGTCCCAGAATATTCGTCCCCTAGTCTTCCACTTTCATCCACTTCTCTCCCTCACCCCCACACCTGGTTCTCCTCAAGACTCCTCAACATTCCAGGGGGAAAACAGACCGAGGGAGGGATTGGACAAGAAAACAATGTTCCACTTCCTTCAACCTACGTCCCTGATTATCTCTAGCCCAGGAAACCAGCCAAAAGAAGGAAAGATCTTCGGACTTAGAAAATAACTCAGTCGTTAGTGAATGAGGAAAGCCACCAGGATGGGAGGAAATATGAAATTCATGAGTAAAAGAATATAGAAAACAGAAGGAAGAGATGGCAAGGAGCCCTGAAAGTCTTAACTTGTACACTGAGGGTGATCTATAGTGGAAGAGATGCTGGAAGTCCCCCCTTCCCAACTGGCTCGCAAGGGGGTGGGAATGACAAGAAGAGACTCAGACGAGACTCCTCTAATCACTCACCCCTGTCACAATTGTTCCCAGAGACCACAAAGAGCAAAAGATGTGGGTCTGAGCACTCAAGGGAACGCCAAGACTCCTACATTATTAAGAGTGCCTCAACAAGAAGTGTGTGTGTGTGTGTGTGTGTGTGTGTGTGTGTGTGTGTGTGTACCTAGATGATAGATAGATGGTTAGAAAGATGAATAAAAAAATGGAGGGATGATAGATAATTAGATGGATATAGAGATGATAAATGAATAGGTAGATAGATAGGTGATGGATGGATGGATAGATAAATATACATGAATATAGATACAGATGTACATGTTTTGATACATATACATGTATCCCCCTATTGTGTGAATGTATGTATGCTGGAATTAGGCTGGGATAATACGGTAGGACATGCTTGTGTAGGGCTCTAAATGCCAAAAAAAATGATCCTGGATATAGTAGGGAACCACTGGAGTTTATCAGCGAGGTGACATTGTTGGACCCACACTTTTGGAAAATCACTTTGGCAGCTGGATAGAAAATGGATTGAAATGGAAAGATACTTAAATCAAGGAGATCCATTGGAACAGTCCATTAAAGAGGTTATACGGACTTAAATTAGGATGGTGACTTTATGAGGGAGAAAGAAGATATCGTGAAGGTGTAAATGACAATATGAGCAGTGACGGAGAGCCAAGTGATGGTGACTCATTTGCAGACCCGAGTGAAGAGAAGCGTGGTGATGGCCTTGACTAAGATAGGCAGGTTTGGAAGAGGACTGGGTTTGAAAGGAAAGATAAGTTCAGTTTAGGCATGTTGTTTTGAGATACACACAGGCCATCCTGTTTAGAATGTCCCAAAGGCAATTGAAAATGTGCAACTGGAATTCAGAAGAGAGATTAAGAATCTGTCCCTAAAGCTGGGAGTCATCCTCGTAGACACTCTCATTCAGCTCATGGAAGCTGATGGGGTCAACAAACATTAAATGGAGAAGAGAAGAGGGCTCAGGAAAGAGCCCTGGGAAACCTGTGGTTAAAATGATGGGAATAATGATAGGAAGGATACACCTGAAATGGAGAGAGAATCCAGTCACAAAACCCAATGAGACAAACTTGTCCAGTAGGAGAAAGTGATCCAAATGTCACAGGTCTCAGAGATGTTCAGAAGGATGAGACTTGAGAAAAGGTCCCTGGATTTGACAACTTTGGACAGAACAATTCAGCTGAATGATGAAATCGTGAGCCATACTAGAAAGGGGGAGAAGTGATTAAGAGCAAAGGGGAAGGTTAAGTGTAGACATCTTTTTTTCCCAGAAGTTTTGCTGCCACAGGGAGGAAGAGATCTAGTCTGAGGTGATGCTAGGATCTCAAGATTTTTTTTTCCTTTCAAAATAAGACTCGGCTGTGTTTATAAGCAATGGAGAGGGATCCACTGGATAGGGAGAGATTGAAGGTGGGAGAAGAAGTGTCAGATACTCGTGAGAACAATCTGTTGGAAATGATGGGAGTGGATAGGATCAGAGGCACGTGTAGATAGGTTAGCCTTGGGAAGGAAAATGGAACAGAATCAGAGACTAGCATAAAGGAGAGAATGGAGTATGATGTCAGGGCCTTGTGGGTTATAGAAAAGGGGAAAAAAAGGGAGCTCACAACAAATGACCTCGATTTTCTCAGCAAAGGATGAGGGGAAGTCCTCATCTAAGAGAAGGGACAGTTGGTGGTATGAGATGCTTAAAGAAATAGGAAAATGTTTTTGAATAGTCTCTGTATGGAATTGGGGCATGAATCACTTAGGGAGTAGTAAAGGACTACTTGACTTCTGTGAGGGCACAGTTGAGAGTATAAAAGATAAATCTGTAGTGAGCCTAGCCAGCACTGGTTTCCACTGAACTATGTCATTTTTGTCACTACACCTGGGGTTTTATTATTATTTAAAAGTAGGATGAGCATTTAATAAAGACAGGGGAATAGACTAAACTTCAAGAAATATGCGAGACCGTCTTGTATTTCTGACTACTGATTCATGCCCTTTGCTGGATCATCATCCAGGTCATTCCCAGTAACCATAGGCATCTTCCACAAGTTAGTCCTGGACCCTCTGCTTGTTCTTCAGGGCTAACCCTAACCTCATTAGCTGCCATAGATTTAATTATCATCTTTGTGAAGATGGATTTCCATATCTGTATATCCAGCCCTACCTTCTCTACTGTCTTCCAGTCTCTTCTTTCCAACTTCATGTTGGACAGCTAAAACTGACATCTTAAGCCGGACGCTACCAAAACTGAACTCGCTCTCTTTCCCCTTCAATCCTGTCATCTTCCAATCTTCCCTTCTATTATCAAGGATGGCACTATTTACCCAGGTTCATGACCTCAGTGTCCTCCTTAACTCCTCACTCTCTCATTCCACCTATCCGACAATTGCCAAGACCCATCATTTCTATCTTCATAACATCTCTTCTTTAGATCCCTTTTTCTTTTCTGATACAGCCAGCACCCCGGTGTAAGGCTTCATTATCTCATGCCTGGACCATTGCCTTCTGGGAGGTCTACCTGCCTCATACGCTCCCTATTTCCTTTCTCTGCTCAGCTGTCACTTTCCTAAAGCACAGAGCTGCTCTCTCTCTCTCTCTCTCTCTCTCTCTCTCTCTCTCTCTCTCTCTCTCTCTCTCTCTCTCTCTCTCTCTGTCTCTGTCTGTCTCTGTCTCTCTCTCTCTCTCTCTCTCTCTCTCTCTCTCTCACACACACACACACACACACACACTCAGCAAGCTACTATGTCTCTGTTATGTCCATGATCAAATATAAAATCTGCTTTTCTTCAAAAAGCCTTTCCCAAGCTAGCCCCTTCCTCCCTTTCCTATATTCTTATACTTTACTTCCCACCACATACTCTGGTTATTTTGTGATTCCTCACACAAGATACTCCACTTCCCTTTCTTTCCTGGCTTTCTTCAAGTCCCAGGAAAAGTCTCATCTCCTGCAAGATGCCTTAATGTTTATGCCCTCCCCCTAAGATGATCTCCCCATTTACCTTATAAATATCTTGCTAAATCACATAGTTGTTTGTATGTTGGCTCCCCGGTAGACTGTAGACTCCTAGAGGGCAAAGGCTACGTTTTCTTTTTCTTCGTATTCTCAGCACTCAGTACAGTGCCTGGAACATAATAAATAATTAATAATTGCTTGATTTGAGGGCATATGTGAGGATGGGTCACCACTTCTTGGGGTTAGAAGAGACTTGACTCTATACCTTACTAAATAGCCCATTTGGAGCATGGGATACCTGACATGTGGTCATTGATGCTCTTGCCTTGAGACTTTCAGGGAAGGGGAACTTCCTTCCTTCCAAATACAATCCATTTCTGTTTTGTTAATGCCCTTATGGTTGGGATGCTTTTTTTTTTCTCCCATCAACTCCAAATCTGTCTCTCTATAACTCCCATCCATTGTTCCCCTTCTGTCCTCTGGAACCAAGCAGAACATACCCTCAGCCCCCTTGGAGAGGTTGGCCGGCCTTTCACATACATGAAGACAGCTATTTTGCGTGTCCCACTCTCCCTGCGTCCAAATCTTCTCTTCTTTGGGCTAAACATTTCTACATCTTTCAAGCTTTCCTCATATGGCCCAGCCGCAGGGCCCTCTGACTTTGTTTGTCTTTAATCCTTATGTAACATAATGCTAACATCCAATGGTATCTCCCTGATATTTGTTTTCCTGGCGTGCTTTAAAATTCTTATTCTTAATGATTGAGCAGTTAAGCAATGAACAGTGTGTATAATTATTTGTTTGCTCCTGTCATCACAGCATCATTATTCTGCTGCTAGGAAATATGGATTTTATCTCCTGCTCGAGCAGCATATGCATGCAAATAACTTGTGCATATTTGTAGAAGGATATTAAATTCAAGTACTCCTCTGGTGATTTAAAATGGATTAAAACTCCACCACAAAATGTCTTCCCAGACAAAGGATGGACTTGAGAAAAGGACAAAAGTTGATCGGAACGTCACCATCTGACACTTTAAGGTGGGCACATGCGATCCCACTCCCATGGCGCCTCTGAGTATGAAGGCCACCCTAGGTTTATTGGCAAAGTCTATGGATACTCGTGGAATTCTAGATGCTTTCCAGATAGATGGACTTTTCTTAGAGTCCCTGTAATGGACTCCATGACACTTGTCCAAGGATTACCCTAACAGGCAACTTTGGAAGACTGCTGAGTCACAGGAACACTGTCACCTCAATGGGTTGAATAGCTACTCCGATGAAAACAAAAGCCCCTGAAATGGATTCTGTTCACTTCTTTTTTATAACTTTGAGTTAAGATAATATTTCTAAATATCAGCAGAATCAAATAGCTCTTTTTGACATTTGATTTGAGCAAACTCAAATATCAAAAATTCCTGGCTATTGTTCTTATCTCTTCCAACAAATGTGATAAGTGTTTAAAGTGAGTAGGGACCCTTGAGATTATTTATTTTAGTCAATTTACTTAAAGATGGGGAAACTGAAGCCCAGAGTACAGGGATTACCTGCCAAAGTCATATAAGTCAGGTGTCCTGGAACCAGATCCGTGATTCTCTCTAATACATGTCCATATTTCTTTCTGACTGTGCAACAACCTTCAACTTCTTCATTCCAACCATCAAATATGTTTCTATCTTGATTATTCATGTGTCACCAGTAATTTCCAAACACAAACTGATGCCAAGGGCTTCTGGGTACTTCTGACATTAGCCAGAGTTTGAACATTAGACACTTGAGATTAATTTGTCTCTGAGTCAGATGCACACAACACACTAAATTTACTTTGTTTGAAGTGGTGTTGCAAAAAGGGAGGCCTGGTTGGGATCTGGCATTGTCCACAGGTATTTGTTAAAAAACAAAACAAAACAAAACAAAACAAAACAAAACAAAATTACCATTTACTTCTTGCGTTTGCTTTGATAACATCATTATTCTCCCTACCCCAAAGATAGGGTTGAGCTATTTTTGCCTGTGTCTGAATGGTGCCAGCCTGCCACTAGTAGAGAAATATGGCAGTAGGATAGTTTGACGTGCCTGTCTCTGTGATGTCAACTGACATTTGTAGCCGTTGAAATCTATTATTTGTATATTGCAGGTCAACTGTTGGCTTGATGGGTGAAGTTCTCCACGAGCTGCAAACTTTGTTAACTGTACTTGAATGTAATTGGTCTTCTTTAAGTTTTTAAATGATTTCTTTTGTGATCCTGTATATTTTATTCTATTATTATTATTCTATTATAGCATTATATATCATTGTATTATTATATTGTGTATTATATCTGTGAATTGAGAAGCATGATTCTGACAGCGATCTGGAGGCCTACCCAGACTGGGCATGCCAAGCAGGCCCAGGGCCCAAAGCAGAGGAAGAAGCCTTGGGCTCGGTGCTTCGGAAGGCTCTGTCCAGCTCCCAATCCCAGACTTATTCCTTTGGGTCTCAGCACTTCTCAGTTTCTTCTATTACAATAGAGTTATGATGTCCCCAGGGCGGGGAATCTCCAGTCTTTCACTTATTAGTCCCTTCAGGAGGACCGGGGAATCAGGGGGGAGAAGAGGCCCACAATTTTGATCTCTCTGCCTTTCTATACTAGCTTGGGCTCTGACCATCTAAGGACAGCAAGGCTCTTTGGAGATAGCCCCAGAGAGCAGGATTGGTGGGGAGGGGAACTGCAAAATGGGGTGGCAAATCTCCCAACCTTGGCCAGGGATCACCCCTTTGTTGAGCTTCCTGTCTGGACACTAGCCACCCAGCCGGTGCCCAATCGAATGATTGATTAACAGGAGGGGTATGTGTTCAAATGTGTCCTGTTTTTCTTTGGTCTTTAATGGATAGCTCCTTCCTGTGATGGCCTCAGGTACCTGAAGGGAGCTCTGAAATGAATAAATGGCTAAGTGAGTCACCAGTCCTTGATACACCCTGGATGGGGGCCTGTGGCCCAAGCGCTCTGGCTCTGCCCACTTAGCCCAGCAGAATCCAATGATGATAAATTGAGTTTAATACTTGCAATTCCCAGGCAAGAAAAACATGCCACATTTAAATGGAAAACTACCCAGAGGGCTGTTGGGTTTGAGTTGTTGTTTCTGACTGGCAAACTCCTCCAAACATGATTTATAGCAGGAAGAGAGCCAGCACAAGCCTTGAACTTTTCTTTTTGCTGTTCCTTTGTCAAAGCTTCCTAAGTAAAGCCGGCTGCCGGGAACCTTCGAGATCATGGCCACTTGTGCTCTCCTCCACGGACAAGGACGCCAAGGAACGGAGAGAGCTCGTGGGCCCATAGCTGTGCAGCAGCACGGGGCCTTGGCAAGTATTTGGTCTAAGAAACAGAGGCTGAGAGAAATGTCGTGATTTAGAGTCACACAAGTAGTAGGTAGAAGACCCAGAATACAGTGCAGGGTCAGCTGTCTCCCGTCCCAAACATGCAGTGCCTTGTTTTGTGTCCATTATGAATTTGACAGGCATGGACATTTCCATATGCAAAGGACAGAAAAAGAGAGTTCTAGATGAAACTCTATTACTTTTCTTCAGAGAGGATACTGAACAGTCAGACTAATGCTTCTCTGTGTCCCCTTCTGAATGTTCTTCTGCTCTCTCCAAAACCTTTTTCAAATACTTCCTTGCCTCGCTTTTATTTATTTATTTTTTGTATCATGCTCTTTATGCCCTCACTCCCTTTGTAACTCTCTCCCCACCCTAACCCCCAGAATGAAAAACTGCCCTGGTGGCCAAGGAAACAGTCAAGCAAATCCGAGTCACGCGAAGAATGTGTCTGAAAATGGCAGTCTCCTTCTGCACCTACCTGGGGGTGGCGAGCATTCTGAGCCAGTAAGTAGTCGATTCGAACCCACATTTCCCTGCCTCTGATTCAGCTTTTTTCGGATGCAGTTCCCTGAAATGAAATGAGCCAAATGGAGGTTTCCAAGTCAGTCCTAAAAGTGGTGTCCAGGGAGGGGTGTTTTGGTCTACAAAGCCGCTGGAAAATAGTGAGTGGAGTCTGTGAGAAGAGATTGGCAATTGACTGACCTCCCCCCCCCTTTTCCAGAAATGATTGTTTTGATTTGATAATTAAGTAAAAGCTATTTGATTGTGTCCAAATTTGATTGTGTCCAAATCTTTGTGACTGCATTTGGGTTTTTCTTGGTGTGATTTGCCATTTCCTTCTCCAACTTATTTTACACATGAGGAAACTAAGTCAGAGAGGAGGAAATGACTTGCCTAGGGTCATAAAACTAGGAAGAATCTAAAGTCGGATTTGAATTCAAGTCCTCCTGATTTAGGGGTGGCACATCCATTGTGCCATTGAACTGAGTAAAGTGAGAGATGCAAAGAGAGGTACGCTTAGGCAGTCTGGGAGAAGACTACAGTGGTGTCTACCTAAGGGGCCTTATCTGTAAATCGAGCTAGATTAAATGACTTTTAAGAGCTCTCCTTGCAGCAACAGCCCTGAAGTCAGGAGGACAGAGTTCAAATCTGCTCTCAAACACTTAACACTTCCTAGCTGTGTGACCTTGGGCAAGTCACTTAACCCCAATTGCCTCAGGAAAAAACAAAACAAAACAAAAACAAACAAACAAACAAAAAGAGCTCTCCTTGCTCTTAACCCAATAAACATGTGTGGTTAAGGGTGAGGAAAGATGTAGGAGTTAAGAATGAAGAAGGAAGGGGGAGAATTGGTGGGGCTGAGTGGGAAAAAGGAGGGCATGAGAGGGAAGAAGGAAGAGAGAGGGGGGAGGAGAGAGAGAGAGAGAAAGGGAGGAAGGGGGAAAGGGGGAAGGGAGGGAAGGAAGGAAGGAAGGGAGGAAGGAAGGAAGGAAGGAAGGAAGGAAGGAAGGAAGGAAGGAAGGAAGGAAGGAAGGAAGGAAGGAAGGAAGGAAGGAAGGGGAAGGAAGAGAGAGAGGGAGGAAGGGAGGGAAGGAAGGAAGGAGGGAGGGACGGAAGGAAGGAAGGAGGGAAGAGGGAAGAAGAAAGGAAAGAAAGTATTAATTCCTTACTATGGTCCAGGAACTCTGGTAAGTGCTAGAATTACAGATAACAAATACAAGTCATACAGTCAAGGAAGAGAACATTCTCTTCTCGTGGGAAACAGCCCATCCAGGGGAGTGGTAACTGACCAGGGAATATTGTCAGTGGATTGACATGTCCTTTCTGGGACTGGAAATCTTGATTCCATTAGCAGTCTCAGAGCTCAAGTTGGACGTGGCTCGTGCAGATAGGAGGTGAAAGAGCCAGAATGAAAAGCAGAGTTAGTGAGAAGAGATGGCTGAGGAGGAGTGGAGGGAGGTGATACCAGCCCCAAAGTGAGGGAGTGATTTTTAATCATCTCAAGGTCCAGGCCGCAGAGAGCATCTTACCATGGAGAACACATTTGTTTGCTTTTGTTTTTAACCCTGCTGTCGAGGGATTACCTGGGATACCAGGAAAAACACCCCTGTTGTTTTTAAGTGTTGATGTTTATGTTCATGCTGTAGAATTACAGGTTTCAGTTTTATCCCAAATGGTTTTTGAAAGGAACAACAAAAAGTTTCAGCCCAGGGAGGGATTATAACCCTGTTTCTGTCCAAGTCTGGGATGGTTTTGTGGAGGGAGAACTCTTGTGTATGAATGCAAATAAGGGAGATGTGCCTCTGGATTGGCTAACAGAATGCTGATTATGGCACTGTGTGCCTGGGAGAAGGATTTAATTAAGTAATTTGGAGACAGAAGTAGAAAGAGTTTGGGGTGGGGTGGGGTGGAAAAACAGAGACAGACATGCAGAGAGAGACAGACAGAGAGACAGAGACAGAGACGAGACAAAGACAGAGAGGGAGAGAGACCATTAGAGAGACAGAAAGACAGAGATCTTTGAATCATGACCTGAAGCCACTGGAGGCAGAGATATGAGTGGGAGCCAGCCCCATCATGTTCCCTGACCTTTGAGGCTTCTAGTTCTGGAGAGTACTGTAACTGCTGCACACCTCCCTTTGATAGCTCATTCTCTCTCTCCTGAGATTGAGCTTAGATATTATGTCACTTCCACATGAAGATCCCATTTACTCTTTTTTTAATTAAAGGTTTTTATTTTCAAAACATACGCATAATTTTGAACATTCACACTTCCAAAACCTCGTATTCCAAATTTTTCCCACCTTTCCCCCTCATCTCCTCCCCTAGAAGCAAGAAATCCAATACATGTTAAACATGTGCCATTCTTCTATATATAGTTCCACAAATATCACGCTGCACAAGAAAAATCAGATCAAAAGGGGGAAAATGAGAAAGAAAACAAAATGCAAGCAAACCACCACAGAAAGAGTGATAATGCTATGTTGTGATCCAGATACAGTTCCCACAATCCTCTCTCTTTTTTCTGGGTGTAGATGGCTCTTTTCATCACAAGATCATTGGAGGTGGTCTGAATCATCTCATTGTTGAAGAAAACCACGTCCATCAGAATTGATCATCGTATAATCTTGTTCCTGTGTACAGTGATCTCCTGCTTCTGCTCACTTCACTCAGCATCAGATCATGTAAGTCTCTCCAGGCCTCTCTGAAGTCACCCTGCCAACCATTTCTTACAGAAAAATAATATTCCATAACTTTCATATGTCATAACTTATTCAGCCATTCTCCAACTGATGTGCAGCCACTCAGTTCCTTGCCACTACACAAAGGGCTGCCACAGAAATGTTTGCACATGTGGGTCCCTTTCTGTCCTTTAAGATCTTTTTGGGATACAGGCCCAGTAGAAACACTGTTAGATCCAAGGGGATCAACAGTTTCATAGCCTTTTAGACATAGTTCCAAATTGCTCTCCAAAATGGCTGGATCCATTCACAACTTCACCAACAATGTATCAGTGTCCCACTTTTCCCACATCCCTTCCAACATTCATCATTATCTTTTCCTGTCATCTTAGCCAATCTGAGAGGTATAGAGTGGGACCTCAGAGTTGTCAGAATGTGCATTTCTCTGATCAATAGTGATTTAGAGCACCTTCTCATGTGACTAGAAATGGTTTCAGTTTCTTTGTTCATATCCTTTGACAAGTTATCAATTGGAGAATGAGCCCATTTACTCTTGTATGTTCTTTCGTATATTCTAATCTGTGGAATTCTAGTTTCTGTTTGCCATTTTACTTGGTTATTTTACTTGCTATTTGTGAGGCTCTCTCCTTATTCTTCACAATATTCTATAATGTTGATTTTCTTCCAATTTACCACTATCATCATGGAGTCTTACTGTTCATCAGCATCACTCCATTATTTTTCTTTTTAATAGTATTTTCTTTTTCCAAATCCATGCAAAGATAGTTTTCAATATTCACCTTTGCAAAACCGTGTGTTCCATGTTTTTCTCCCTCCTTCCTACCACCCCCACCCTTATTTCCCACCTCCTCCTTACAGCAAGTAATCCAATATAAGTTAAACAGTGCAATTCTTCTAAACATATTTCCACATTTATCATGCTGTGTGAGAAAAATCAAATCACAAAAGGAAAAAAAGGAGAGAAAAAAAAACAAAGTAAACAAAAGCAAAAGTGAAAATACTATATTGTGATCCACATTCAATCCCCACAGAGCTCTCTCTAGATGCAGATGGTTCTCTCCATCACAAGTCTATTGGAACTGGCCTGAATCACTTCATTGTTGCAAAGAACCACATCCCTCAGAGTTGATCCTCACACAATCTTCTTGTTGTTGGGTACGATGTTCTCGTGGTTCTACTCGCTTCACTCAGCATCAGTTCAGGTCAGTCTCTCCAGGCCCGTCTGAAATCAGCCTGATGATCGTTTCTAATTGTTCTATGATATTTCATAACATTCATATACCATAACTCATTCAGCCATTCCCCAACCGAGGGGCATCCACTCAGTTTCCCGTTCACCACTACAAAAAGGGCTGCTAGAAACCTTTCTGCCCATGTGGGTCCTTTTCCCTTTTTTATGATCTCTTTGGGATTCAGGCCCAGTAAAGACTTTGCACAGTTTGCTAGCCCTTTGGGCATAGTTCCAAATAGTTCCAAATTGCTCTACAGCCGTGTTGGATCAATTCATAACTTCACCAGGATTATATTAATGTCCAAGTTTTCCCACATCCCCTCCAACATTCATTATCTTTTCCTGTCATTGTAGCCAATCTGAGAAGAGTAAGGTGGTACCTCAGAGTTGTTTTCATTTGTATTTATCTAATCAATAGATTTAGAGCATTTTTTGTATGACTAGAAATTGCTTTAATTTCTTCACCTGAAAATCATCTGTTCATTTCCCTCTGCCCATGTATTACTTGGCTTGTATTCTTATAAATTTAAGTCAATACTCCATGTATTTCAGAAATGAAATCTTTATCAGAAACACTGGCTATAAAAATTTTTTCTCAACTTTCTGCTTCCTTTCCAATTTTTTCTGTATTGGTTTTGCTTGTGCAAAACCTTTTTAATTTAATGTAATCAGAATTATCCGTTTTGAATTTTATAATGTTCTCCAGTTCTTTTTGGCCACGAATTCCTCCCTTCTCCATAGATCTGAGAGGTAGCCTATTCCTTGCTCTACTGATTTGCTTATAGTAAACCATGAACCCAGTTCGACTTTATCTTGGAATAGGGCGTTAGATGTTGGTCAATACTTAGTTTCTTCCATACTATTTTCCATTTTTCTCAGCAATTTTTTTGTCGAATAATGAGTTCTTATCCCAGAAGTTGGGGTCTTTGGATTTATTAACGTAGTCTTTGACTATTGTATTGCATCCATTTATACTGTTTGAAACAAAGATTAGGGAGGGACAGTGTCCCATTTGATTTCCCCTTCTGATAAGGTTCACTTCTCATGGTTGATTCCCCTCTCAGCTGTGGTAGGGTTCTGAACAAATCCAAGAATATCTAGCGGAGGGAAAGAGGGATAGGATGGTAAGAGAAACAGACACTGCATGGTGTAAAAATCAGTCAAAGGACCTCAGAATATTTAGTCTACAAAAGAAGAGTATTGTTTGGGGAACACGCTGTAACTACCTCTAAATTATTTGGAAGGTTTTTAATAGGAGAACTCTTTGTTCTTGAATTCAGAGCAGAACACTCCGTGATGGGAAAAGGTTCCAGGGAACCAGATTTAGGCTCAATGACAGTACAAACCACATCCTAAGAACTCTCCTCAAGTGCAGTGTGGGGAGTCGGCCACTAGTGGGTCCCCTCGTGCAAAGAGCACTGGGCCAGGAGTGGAGGCCTGGACTCCAAATCCTGCCTCACATACTAACTGGGCCAGTTAGTGTGACTCTGGAAAAGTCACATTACTTCTTCCAGCACCTCACAGCATTGTTGTAAGGATAAAATGAGATAATCATTGTAACATGATCAGCACAATGGCTGCGCTAGATAGATGCTGCTTCTCTTCCCTTCTTCTAATGGATTTTTCACTTTTTCTAAAAAAGCTTCCAGCATCGATTGGATAATCATTTATCCAGGTTTTTATGGGGGACACGGAGGGAAGGGAGGCAGGGTTATTCAGGTATAAGTTGAAACCTCTAATATCCCATCTAGCTGGGAGAATCTGAGATTCTCCTAATCACCAACTCTGCTCTGAGAGTCAGACATCTGCTATTGAACTGCCTTCTTTAGAGGAAGCACACAGGAAGATTCTGGGTGTGGGAAGCATTAGCCTTGGTTGCAGTCAATCAAGGGGCCTCCTCAGCAGCTACAGTTAATGACCCAGAACCCAGGAAGGTCAATAAAATGTCTAACTCTGTTGTTAGTCTGAATTCTCCTGCTGATGTATTCACGATCCTTTTTCCTGATGTCACCTGCTCCATCTTTTTACAAAAAAAAAGATGTCAGAAGAATTGTAGATGGACAGAGAGGGAGGGGTGTAAGGAGGAAGGCCTTTATTTGCTTTTTAGTAAATGAAAATACAGGGCCGGTGCTGCTTTCAAAGAGCCAGCTCAGGTAGCAGATTGTAGTAATTTAAACTGGAAAAGAAATTGGAAGTCATTGAGTCATTTCCCCTGATTGAACAAAATGGGAAACTAAGGTCCAGAGAGAGGAGTCACCAGAGTTGAGGAACGGTGGATGCCAAGAGTCATTTCTCATTCCCAATTCACCTCAGGAAGAGTCCATGAAGTACCTCTGGAGCCAAAGCTCAGTGCTAGCCTTTAGTTGCCCTAGAACGAAACGGCCCCTGCCCTCAGGGAGCTTCCATTTTATTAGGAAATATTACATGCTAACAGCTAAATAAACCAATCACATGAGTAAGGCTAAAACATGAATAAATAGGAAAGTAGTTTATATCCTGGATGTGAAAAGCTTTGGTAAAGATCAAACTTTCCACTATACTTGGAAGCTTAATAAGAATGGGGCCCCCAAGGCTTTGTCCCAGGACATTACCATCCTTGCTGGGACATTGAGGAAGTGGGGGAAGGGTTCTTCTTCAGCATGGTAGTCTGAAAACTACCTTTCTAGCTGTACCAGCACAATCCCTTGCCTTGCCCAGGACTGCTACGGCCAGTATCCTGTTGCTATGGTAACCCTCTCCCAGGGTCCCCTTTTTCCTCTAACCCCTGCAGAGGGGCTGTCTAGACTCCAGGAGATAAGCCACCCCTTCTTCCAACATGATCACACCCATGATTGGACCATCCATCATAGGGACAAATTGCCCTCTCCTCCGGCCCCCCACTGTTGTCACTGCTGCCTTATCCCATTGGGCTACCCTCTTTTATGGCCATTGCTCTTTGGCCCATGCTGTCACCCAGAAACTGCCCCCCACCCCAGTGGAAAAAATTGAGTATCCACAATCAATCGGCCAATCGATCAACAAGCATTTATCCAGATCTCACCATGTGCCAGAGCCTGTACCAAGCTTTGGGGACACAGGGACAAGACTCTTAGATCCTGTCAGGGAAGCCATGTGGACATAGGTGACCATAGAGAGTTTCAATTCAAGGCCATTGTGGAGGAACAGGAGGCTGCTAGCTGCTGGAGGGATCACCGAGGTAGATCTAGGAAAGATCTTAGAGACTAGTCCTCTTTCTTCATTTTCCAAATGAGGAAACTCAAGCCCAAGAAAGTCCCATGATTTCCTCAATGACACAAAGAAATGTCCCATTCTCTGAGCCCAGAGCTGGTACTTTCCCAAGGAAAGGAGGGCTGTGAAGGCCACAGGGGAGGAGGGAATGCTCTGATCTTGGACAAAGGCACAGACAGAAAAAGTTCCCTGTGAGAAAAACAGCAAGCTGACTGGCCTAATTCTACCACAGTTCATGCTAAGGAGAATTATATCTAACAAGATTAGAAAGGGAGGTCGGGTCCACTGTGGGAAGGGCTTTAAATGCCAAGCACAGAACTCTCTTTGATCCTGAAGGCAATAGGGAGCCACCGAAACTTATTGAGTAAGGGAGTGGTCAGATGTACACTTCAGAAAAATACATTTCTTTGATTACTGTGTGGGTGATGGGTTAGATCTGTTTGTGATGGGCCAGCTGAGAGATAAGAGAGACCCGAACTATGTATAAAAGGGGAAAGTGCAAGAGAAATCAAAATGCCCAGTTAGCCGGAGCTTGGTTGTATGGCGTAATAGAGAAAGAAACGACAAATCACTCAGTATCTTTGCCCAAATGGGGTTGCAGGGAGTCAGACTTGACTGAAGCAGCAGAACAACAAATGTGGGATGGAGAAGAATGAGTAGTTCAAGATGGGACCACGCTTGCCAAGCTGCAAAGATAGCATTGCATCTGATAGTAATAAGGAATGGTGGATTTGGGGGGAAAGATACATTTTGTTTTGAATGTATGGAGTCTGAGACACTTACAGGACATCCAACTAACCTACTGAGTCCACTGTTATCTCATATAAGCTCCAGTATATAGAACAAGGGCATCCACTCTTCTGGGTCAGGGATCTTATTTCTTAGTAACATTTTTGAATGTGTGAAAACACTATAAAAGTATTTAAAGAGATTTTGAAGGAAAAAGATGCTGTCTGACTTTGGGCCTGTACTTTCCCTTCTCTGAAAATTATGTTCAACCCCTGAAAAAATGAAGATGTTGGACAGAAAGGGCTGCCGCAGACATTTTTGCACATGTGAGTTCTTTTCCCTTTTTAATGAAGATCAGGGCTTCTTAAGCCAGAGTCTGTGAACTTTCTTTTTAATAGGTTACCTAATAGTATTTTATTTATTTTTCTAGTTATATGTAAAATAATTTTCAACCTTCATTTTTGTAAGATTTGAAATCTTCCATGTCCTCAGGAAAAAGGATTCTATGTGGTGCATATAGATTGAGGAATATGATAGAGCGCCAGCTGAGTTCTTTCCCTTGATTTGGGTCTTGCCTTCCTTTTCATGTGGGTATTAAGGCCTTCTTTTAAGATTAGAAGAAATAGATTTGTGATTTATTAGATTCTGCAGATAATAATTTTTTAAATCACAATACAAAAGGGCGTCTGGCATCCGGGGCATAGTTGCTTTGAATGATTTGAATTATTTTGAATAAACCAATATCAACTGATTTTACTGTACTCTGCTTTCTTGGGCACTATAAAATAGAAATAGCAGCTCATGTGAGCCTTTGAAGCTTCAGAGTTGCCCTCTTTTTAGTCCTGCATTTTGGGTTTCACTGTAAATTGGGACAAAGCTTGAAAGGAAGTGCTGTTAGAATCAAGACCTTTGTAATAGCTTGGAGAGAAATGGATTTGTACCTTCTCCTCATCCGTTCTTTTCAACTGGGTACCCAGCAGCACTGCTTTAAACCTCTCTCAGCAATCTTCACACACTGAAGAAGAATTAGCTGCTCTCTGCTTGGCCCTAGTGGGTAAAATCAGAAGCAACGGAGGGTACGTGAAAGATGAGAAGTTAGTCTTGATGACAGGAAGGCCCTTTCTAAGCATAAAAGGTGTTCAAAAGTGCCTTGGGAAGTGGCTGGCTCCCTTAGCAGAGGCTGGATGGCCACTTGTCAGTAATGCTGTGAAGGAAATTTTGGTCACTTATGGATTGGTAGAGCTCACTGATTAATCATCAATAAGACCAGGAGTTCTTTTTTTTTCTTTCATTTTTATAGCTGTTTATTTTACCAAATACATGCAAAGACAGTTTGTAAAACCTCGTGTTCCAACTTTTTCTCCCTCCCACTCCCATAGACAGCAAGCAATCCAATATAGGTTAAATCTGCACAGTTCTCCTAAGCATATTCATCATGCTGCATAAGAAAAATCAAATCAAAAGGTGAAAGAAAAAAATGAGGGAAAAAACAAGCAAACAAACAACAGCAATACCAAATAAGGAGAAAATACAATGCTTTGGTCCATATTCAGTCTCCATAGTTTTCTCTCTGGATGCAGATGGCTCTTGGAATTGCCTTGAATTACTTCATTGTTGAAAAGAGCTGAGTCCATCATAGTTTATCATCATACCATCTTGTTGTTGCCATGTACAGCGTTCTCTTGGTTCTACTCACTTTGCTAAACATCATGATATTGATGGGATTCTCCCCAACCTCTTGGAAATCATCCTGCTTGTCATTTCTTACAATAATATTCCATCACCTTCATTCACCATAACTCAGTCATTCCCCAACTGAGGGGCAGCCACTCAATTTCCAGTTCCTTGCCACCGCAGAAAGGGCTGCTGCAGACATTTTTGCCCATGCGAGTTCTTTTCCCTTTTTATGAAGATCAGGGCTTCTTAAGCCAGAGTCTGTGAACTTTCTTTTTAATAGGTTACTGAATCTTAATAGACTTGGTTTCTTTTGTAATCCTCTATATTTTATTTTATGCACTGAAACATGTTCTTTTAAGAAAAGGTTTTTAGGCTTCAGCAGACTACCAAAAAGCTTGGTGATAACAATGAATAATAGTAATAATAATATGTATATGATGCTTTAAGATTTATAAAGCTTTTACATTATTATCTCATTTGACCCTCATCACAACCAAGGGAGGTAGGAACAATTACTGACAAACACACCTTGAATAATAAATTCATGACTCTGGAATTCTATTATTTAGATTCAAAGTCCCGTCTGTATATTGTATTTTTTTCAGACATTAGTGTCAAGGTGTCCTGGTTCTGGGGTTTAGCCAGTGCCTGAACGTCTGGCTAATCTATGAGGAAGTGTTTGGCTTGAGGATTATGTGAAATGTTTATGATGATTGTGGCTTATACATGTGCAAAACACACTCAGCTGTGATTGACCAAGATCTCCTGTTGGCTGGTACTAAAGTGCTTGATCTCTATTGGGCCACTTATTGATTCTCAGACTAATGTTTGGGGAGTCCATTTGCTCAGTGTAGAAAAGCTCCCACTCACATTCATTGCCCCATCCTCAAGCCACATGACCGATCCTTTCTAAGACATCTCATGGTTGGTAGCAGCTCTAGCAACATCTCTGTTCCCATGTGGCCCAGATTCAGCAAATCTGGATTTGAATCTTGGCTTTGTCACAGTACCTGTATGTCCTAGGGAAAATCATTTCACCTCTCTGGGTCTCAGTTTTCCCATCCTGTTTTTTTTTAACCTAATTGTATTTTATTTTTCCAGTTATATGTAAAATAGTTTTCAACCTTTATTTTTGTGAGATTTGAAATTCCAGTGTTTTTCTCTCTTTCTCCTTTACCTTCTCTCTCCCTAAAACAGCCTATAAAAGACCATACATATACAATTATTTAAAATATATTTTCATGTTCGTCATGTCATAAAAGAAAAATTAGAACAAAAGGGAAAAGTCATAAGAAAAAACAAAAAACAAAAGTGTAAAGAATCTGCTTTGATCTGTATTCAAACTCCATAATTCTCTCTCTGGATGTGGACAGCATTTTCTGTCCCAAGTCTGTTGGAATTATCTTGGGTCATTGTATTACTGAGAAGAGCTAAGTCTGTCATAGTTAATCATCGCACAATGTTGCTATATTACTATGTACAATGTTTTCTTGGTTCTGCTCACTTCATTCAGCATCGGTTCATATAAATCTTCCCATTTTCTTATCCTTACACTGGTGAGGGGAGAGTAGATGGCCTGTAAGGTCTCTGGCAGCTCTTTGATTTCTGATTGTTTTTGATAAGGTGATCCAAGATTCTAGCTTATAAAATTTGTGCTTCCATTGGTGAGGTAACAGTAAGTCATTTTTGTGTCTTTAACTCTTTAGCTCAAATTAGTCATCTGTCATCGAGCATTGACTCTGGCCCTGAGGAAGCAATCTAGGCTATTAAATTACGTATATGAAGTATATGAATATACTTATATTAAATTATTTATATGAAGTATATGGATATATTTATATTAAATTACTTATATGAAGTATATGGATATACTTAAATTACTTATATGAAGTATATGAATATATTTATATTAAATTACTTATATGAAGTATATAGATATACTTAAATTACTTATATGAAGTATATGAATATACTTATATTAAATTACTTATATGAAGTATATGGATATACTTAAATTACTTATATGAAGTATATGAATATATTTATATTAAATTACTTATACGAATATGTTATATTCTAACATAATCGAAGTTATGTCAGAACACACTTGAATTGGTTGTGTACGTTTGCACGTCCATAGGCATATGTGGAACAGTGAAGTGTGCTAGCTGTTCTACCGCTCATAAGCTTAGAGAGTTTCCTTGGGACACTAAGGGATCGAATGAGTTGCTGAAGTCCACAGAGCCAGTATATGTCTCAGAGATAGGATCTGACTCCATCTTCCTGACCCTGAGGTCAATTCTCCATGTTCTCTGCCACGTTGCTTCTCTTGGCACATGGAATCATGCATGACATTAGGAGTTGGAAAGGCCTTGGAAATGATGGAGTTCAAATCGCTCATTTTTCACAAGGAAAAGTCAAAACCCCAAAAAAGTTTTTCCCAGGATGGCAAATGGCAGAGCTGGAATTTGAATCCAGGTCCTTTGATTCCCAACACAGTGATCTTTCTACCATGTAGATGTAGATATTTCAGTGTTTCATTGAAGTATATGTTTAGATACAGATACACATCTGTGTAGCTAGAGATAGAGTTATGTGTATACTATATACGTTATTATATATTGTATCCTATATAACAACATAATATGTTATAGAGTAATAATGTCTATATCACATATATACTTAATTATATATCTCTATATCCATCCATTCTATGACTAGAACTATATTAGGGCCATAACATGCATGTTTGCCTTTCTTTGTATACCCAGCGCCTGGCCAGTTCATTCATTGCTGCAGAGCGGGTCTCATACCCTTCATCCTAAATTGGTGATGGCTGTTCCCAGCCAGAATCCCGATTTAAGGCAAAAAGTTTAGCACAAGCTCTTTGAAGGATTAGCATAAGAACAGTGTCCTTGGTAAAGGGGAATCCATTGCTTTTTACTGGATCATTTCACTCAGTTCGGGCCTGAGAGAATAGCTCTGCTCGGTACATAGTTAAACCCCTCTAAACAACATACATCAGCTAATGAGCTGCACTAAACTAGGGACCAGAAAGCAAAGAGAAGCCCATCTCAGGAGAGAGAAAAAGAGCAGAGCTCAGAAACAGGACATCTGAATTTATCAGTATGGCCTAAGTGCACTTTCAACTTGGACAATCTATTGATTTAGTGGCCCCCAAATTAAATCAAAACTGCATTTCTCATTTCAAAAAGTCTTTTTCCATTTAGCCAAGCATGCATGACTTTGCTCCCAATACCTCGTTATCCATTACAGGTTGGTGTAATGTAATGTAATTTACAGATTGGCCTCTCGGAACATGTCGGACTGTTTGGATATTTTAAGACATTAGGAAATTACATTTGTGACCAGAGAACCTCTCCATATTCATCATTAAGACAGCTACTCAGAATGCCAGCCGGATTGGTCTTTCTTACAAGATAACCCGACTAGAACTGGGTTTTTTTTAATAGGACTTTGTTCAACACAAGACCAGGACGAGAGCTTGGAGGAAGTCTGGGTGACAGCTATGTCTCCTACTGCTCTTATCCAAGGAAGCAAAAAGATGGTATAGTAATGGTTTAGTAAGCATGGGGATTTTCTGTGCTTTCCTTCGAGGATGGGTGCTAAGTTGATCTCCTAATTTTCAAGAAACTTGTATCACTGGCTTACTGCAAGTCCAAGTAAATCCAAGAACTCCTGATGGGAGTATCATTGTGATGAGCTATTTTACCACAGTGCCCTGGTGACCTTCCCTCCACCGACTGGGCTTGTGTGGCCACCTACTGTTCTCTTCCTCCCTGCAACTTGAATCCTCCATCCACCTCATTGCCATAGCCTATCCTTCTGCCCACTCTGATGTCTTCACTACGTCTTCTCTCCATGTGAACTAAGCAACATAGTATGGAAGAGACTGAGACAGAGACATAGAAAAACAGAAACAGAGAGAGAGACTTAAGATCTGTATTCTAGACTAGGATTCAACACTCATTCATGGTGGAATTTAAGCCAAGTCTTTTAACATCCTGCTGTTTCTGTTTCCTTATATATAAATTAGGGCCAAAGAGTATCTGTGTATCCTACTAAATGGGTAGAAGCCCACTTCCTTCAGAGGGGAGTTGAAGGGAAACATATTTTATAAATCTCAAAGTGCTTAAACAAAATGAGTTCCAAAATGAGATCATATTAGAAGCAATATGGCACACGGGAAAAAGCCTTGATTCCAAGGTTCAAATTTGACCGCGTCGGTCTCTGAATGATCTTAGGCAAGTCAGTTTACCTCGCCAGTTCTCACTTTCCCCTTTTATGAAATGAAGGAATTTCCTTTTAGATCTTATGAGCCTGAGTGAATATACTTTATAAATAACAATGCTTATTGACTAAGGAAAAAACACCAAGAAAAGAATCCAGCAGGCCTCAAGCTAGCAAGTAAGCAAGCAAATTAATAAATAATAAAGATAATCTTTGGAACACTTAGAGCTTCACCACAAAACACACAGACACTCAGAAAAGGTTAGCACGGCACTGTACCCAGGGCAGCTCCTTGGGATAAACGATGCACCTTGCCCAGGCTTTGACATGGAGATCCCTCTGAGCTCTGCTGGCCTTGGCCGGGCTCCAAAGATGGACAGTGGGATGGAGAGGGACCTGGAACTCAGTTAAGAAATCACCCAGAGAATTGAATGTAAACTGTTAGCACTACTGTCTATCTACCCAGGTTACTTATACCTTCGGAATCCAATACTTAATGTGCAACAAGAAAATGGGATTTACACACATATATTGTATCTAGGTTATATTGTAACACATGTACAATGTATGGGATTGCCTGTCATTGGGGGGAGGGAGTAGAGGGAGGCAGGGGAAAATCTGGAAATAGGAATACAAGGGATAATGTTATAAAAAAATTACTCATGCATATATACTGTCAAAAATGTATAATTATAAAATTTAAAAAAAAAAAAAGGAAATCACCCAGCACTTTTGGTGATTCTGAGTAACTTGGAATCATTGTAAAAGCTCATTTTAGCAGCTGTATTCTTCCAGTAATATTGTGTTATGTTTACAAATCACCAAATTGCATGATCTCAGAAGAATAAGCTTGACATTGACCCAGAAGCCTCCTGGTTGGTACAAGGCCACTAGGTGATGCCATGTGTCATGTCTACAGATGTCAAGACGCTCAATCCCTAGCTGTGTGACCCTAGGCTGGTCACTTAATTTCTGTGTGTTTCAGTTTAATCTTCTGTAATCTTGGATTTAATCACTTCTAATGTCCCTTCTAGTTCTGACCATATGATCCTATAATCCTCCTCCTCCTCCTCTTCATCATCATCATTGTTGCTACCATTTATACAGCACTTCCCATGTGCCAGATTCTGTGCTAAGTGCTTTATAAATAATCTCATTTGATTCTCACAGCAGCCCTGGGATGGAAGTGCTGTTCTTCTCCCCATTTTAGAGTTGAATAACTGAGGCAGCCCATAAGTCACCCAGCTAGGAAGTGTGCTGTGATTTAAGGGATATTATCCAAGACACATATAAAAGATCACAAGAGGAGATTCCCTCTCTCTCCCTCATTCTTATAGTGTTCCTCAAGGGGTTTGTAGTTCACTGGCGGGGAAAGAAGACAATTAACTGTCCTGGAAAGGACAGTGCTGTCAGTCCTAGGTAGGGGGCCACACCAAATGCAGTGAGAAAGCTAAGGAGAAACAGACCCCTTTCTAGTCAGAGACACAGAAGAAAAGAAGGCCAGGGCCCACCCCTTCATCATTTCCATCTGGACCCTGCACTCAGTGCTCCCTTTCACCCCATCCTACATCTCATGTATCCCCTGATGTCACCCCCCATCTTCTCCTTCCTGTGGGTCTCTGCTGCTGAGTCCCGCCTTTTGTCGCCTTGGTGGGCCTTCCACACTCCTTGGATCCTGTGCCATCTCATCTTCTTCGCCACCTTCCTCCCTCTCCTGATCTTCAGTCTCTTCCTTTCCCTTGGCTCCTTTCTTCCTGCCCACAAATGTACCTATCTCTCCCAGCCTTAAAAACCCCAAACCTGAAAAATTAGAACAAAAGGTTTGGCAATTGTCAATGTTATAAAATTACCCATGCTTATATCTGGTAAATAAAAATTATTTTAAAAAAACCCAGACCTTTGCTAGACTAGCCTAGGGCCAGATTTCTTGATCTTTCCCCCCTCACATCCCTTTCTTTGCCCCAGAAATTTTAATGCATCACCAGGTATACAAGTATAAAAAATTAAGTATCCCAAGCCAACATTTACCCCTACACTCAGTTGGAAGACCCCATATTGGGTTAAGAACCATGGCTTGAGAAGCTGGAAACCAGAGCATCCCCTCCCTCGCGCCCAGGAGTTATCGTTCTATACTATCCCCTCTTCTTCTCAGCTAAACCTCTTTGAGATAGCCTTCTATCTACTTGGTGCCTCCATTTCCCCTCTTATTTCTTCCAAACCCTCTGAAGGAAGGATTTCCCCATTCAACCGAAACCATCAGCTCCAAAGGGACTGAGGATCTCTTAACTGACCAGTATAATAGTCTCTTTTTTAGAATCAGAAGAGACCTCGGTTTGGCTGGAACGTAGAGTACCAGAAGCAAAGTGAGACAAAGCCCAAAAGAAAGTTTGGGACAAGGTTGTAGAGGGCATCGAATGCCAAGTTCCAGATTTTATGCTTTGTTTGATCAACAGCTGAGAGGCAGTGAGAGTATCTGGGCGGAGGACTGACTTGTTAGCAGGACGTGAAGAAGATGACTCAGTTGGCAGTATGAAAGATGGCTCTGAGAGGAACTGGGCAGCCACTTAGTAGGCTATTTCCATAATCTAGATGATGAAGAAGGAGGACCCAACCTAAGGCAGTAACAGAAGCAGAGGCAAGGTAGTAGATGAGATGCCAGAGTGATGTCCAAGTAGAATCATCAGAACTGGTTGGGGCACAGGAGGGAGATGGTCAGGAGAGGAAGGAGGCCAGTATGACTCCAAGGTCATGGGGCCTGGGTGTCAGGAGCATCCCCCCAACAGAAAGGCAGAATGGAGAAGACTGAAACCAAGGAGGTGCTCCGTTCATCTTCCCCCTTTTGGTGATGAGCCAGCCATGGCCCCAAGATTAGCCGAGATGGGGAGAGTCTGCCCAAGGGGCTCTGCTCCTCACAGAGGCTGTGTTTTTACTGGCTCTCCCGAATTCTTTCCTTGGCCTCTAGTGGGAGTATACTCTGGATCCGTTTCTTCCTTCCTTCTGTTTGCCTGGCAGACGGACGGCCACAATCAGAAGAGAAGGGCAATTGATCTCCAGGCTGGGAAGGCGACAGCTGGTGCCAAAAGCCCTAATGAGGGCAGGAGCCTCTCCCCCTCAGAGGCTGCTTGTAGGCAGTGGATAAAAGCATAAGAATTTCAGCCTTCTGGACTCCTTGGAGGCTGGCTCATTTTCCTGCGGTGATGGAGTTGTGTGTTTTGGAAAGCGGGTGAGGGAGTGAGCCAGGTGAGCCTTTACCGAGCCAGAACGGGGCAGCTCCGAGGAGTCTGGTAACCTGGGTGGCTTAGCCTGAGTGTGGGTATTTGTGTTACCCTGTGCTGTGGAAAGTCTTGTGCACAGGAAGTTCCCGGAGGCCCTGGGCCCCACACACACCGAAGAACAAGGCTGTAATGACTTGGTTGGCAAGCACGTGTGAAGTACCTATGACCTACTAAGGACTGGAGAGATTTACGATGTCAGTGACGGCCGAGTCCCCAACACCAGTGTTTAAGTTCATAAAAGTGCCTTGTCCCATTCACTCTTTGTGTGTGTGTGATGGCTGGGTGGGACGGGAATATGTGTCCCTCACTGGGAACCGTGACCAGCTGTGAATGTTGACTTCTGCCGTGAACCATTTTAATATTTGGTGTTTCATAGAATTGTAAAATTGGAAGAGATTCAAAAGGCCACGTAATTTCACATGTATTTGACCCCAGATCCCTCTATCTACAACAACCCCATCAGATGGTCATCCAGCCTCTGAAGACCTATAGTGATGAAAAGCTCACTCCCTTCTGAGGCAACCCCTTGCCCCTGTGGACCGCTACAGTCAACAGATTCTCCCTAACTTCAAGGCCCAAGCCATTGTTTCTAGTTCTGTCCTCTGGGGACTAGCAGAACAAGGCTAACCTCTCTTTCACAGGATAGCCCTTTGGATTTCTTCAGAATCTTGTAAGTCTATTTCTTTACCCATACACGCATCCCCTGACCCCAGTCTGCTCATCTCCAGGCTGAAAATCCCCAGATCCTGAATCTTGATTGGTCCCAGTATCTCAGCATTCTAGTGGTCCTCTTTGAGTCACTCTTCAGCTCATCAATATATTCCTTAAAACCTGATACCAGGAGAGAATCTGGGATAGGAGAAGTCATCTGCCTGGGGCAGAGTAATATAACACTATCTCCTCCTTTGCCATGAATACTATGGTCCTCTTAATAAGACTTCCAACTTACTGCGTTAGTTTTTATACTCTGTTCTCTTAAAACTTTGTACTTACTACCTTAGTTTTTGCTCAGTCAACCATGTCCCATGGGTTAATCACAGTTTGTCTGCAGGCCAGTGAAAATTCCACTTTTTCCTAGGAACTACTGCCAAGCTATCCTCCCCGGTTTTGAGAAATTGATCCTTGGAATCCAATGTAGATCTCTACATGTATTCTTGTTAAAGATCATCATTTTCTACTTAGTCTGTCAAGAATTTTTGGGATCCCAATAATGTTATCCAAAACTATCCCATCATTCTCAGCCCCGTGTCACCTGCAAATGTGACAAACATATCTTCTCTTCCTTCATCCAAGTCATTAAAAAAAGTTAAGAAGCACATGCCCAAAGAAGAGATTCCCCTGGGCATTCCATTCTAATTAGATTTTCACATCCCACTTTAATTTCAGTACCCTCTCTAAATTAAGATAATAATCCCTACCCTAATCCACAATTTTTTATGAGTAGGTAAAAGAGGCCATTCTTCACCTCATTTCTTACCTAATCTTAGTCACCGAATGGGTGTTGCCTCAGTCAAATGGAGACCTGGGAAAGACCTGAATTTAAAGCGGCCAAGGTCTCCTACTACATCCGGGGCTCTCCGTTTTATATCTTTGCCACTGAGTCCTCTGAAGAGAGTTAGCCTGATGACTTTACACAACTCTCCCTGATTTCAATCCAATTTACTGGCAAGCCATGACATCACCTTCCTGATATCCTGGTCCTCACAGAGAACAAAAGACAAACAAACAAATGAACAAAATAGCTTTAAGCTGTTGTCCAAATCAAATGAAACAATATATTGGCGAGTGCTTTGTAAACTGGCAAGGACTATATCTTATTGGAAATGATGATGTTTTCCATGTTCAGTTACACCTTCTTAATTTGGGAAATTTAAGCCATTTATGCTTTTAGATTACAATTAGCTGTGTTTTTCCCTCTTTAAATTATTTCACGTATTCTGTTTTTCCTTCTCTTAAGCCCCCAGGACTGGCTTTACTTATATTAGCTCTATCTGTCTTCACCCACCGACTCTTGCTCTACCCGCTCCATTACTCTGCTCAATTCCAAATTCCTTGAGTTTACTTTTGTTGTCATTCTTTCTCCTTTTTTTAACCTTTGCATTTCCCAACCCAAATAAGAAGATATGTGTTTCTGCCTGCATATAGTACTCTCCTTCCTCATTAACTGCCTTAATATAAGCAGGGGTCAGCATACTGGAGCGAGCTGGCTGGAGACCCAAATCTAGTCTGCCTTTCTATTTGTATTAAAACCATAGAAACTCTCAAACCATAGAAAAACAGGTGTGGTCCAAGGACCATAGTTTGCCAATTCCTGATTTATAATATTTTTCTGTAGCATTGATTGCTTCTCAGAGAACTTTTATTTCTGACCTATTTTAATCCTTATTTTTCTTTTAATTCTTTGCTTTTTTGTATTAAAGCTTTTTAATTTTCAAAAGATGTGCATGGATAATTTTTCAACATTAACCCTTGCAAAACCTCGTATTCCAATTATCCCCCTCTTTCTCCCAGCTTCTCCCCTAGATAGCAAGAAATCCAATATATGTAAAATGTAGTAAAATATGTATATATAAATGCAATTTATGCATACATATTTATACAATTCTCTTGCTGCACAAGAAAAATCAAATCAAAAAGGAAAAAAAAATGAGAAAGAAAACAAAATGCAAGCAAACAACAACAAAAGGAGTGAAAATGCTGTGTTGTGATCCACAGGCAGTTCCCATAGTCCTCTCTCTGGGCATAGATGGCTTTCTTTATCACACAATCTTTGGAACTGGACTGAATCAGCTCATTGTTGAAAAGAGTCACATCCATCAGAATTGATCATCACATAATCTTCTTGTTGCTGTGTATAATGATCTCCTGGTTCTGCTCACTTCCCTCAGTATCAGTTCCTGTAAGTCTTTCTAGGCCTCTCTGAAATCATCCTGCTGATTGTTTCTTACAGAACAATAATATTCCATAACTTATTCAGCCATTCTCCATTTAATGGGCAGCCACTCAGTTTCCAGTTTCTTATGACTAAAAAAGGGTGCCACAAACATTTTTGCCCATGTGGGTCCCTTTCCCTCCTTTAAGATCTCTTTGGGATATAAGCCCAGTAGAAACACTGCTGGATCTAAGGGTGTGCACAGTTTGATAGCCCTTTGGGCATAGTTCCAAATTGGTCTCCAGAATGGTTGGATCACTTCACAGTTCTACCAACAATGTATTAGTGTCTCAGTTTTCCCATATCCTTTCCAACATTTGTCATTATTTTTTCCTGTCATCTTAACCAGTCTGAGAGGTGTGTAGTGTTAGCTCAGAGTTGTCTTAATTTTCATTTCTCTGATCAAAAGGGATTTAGAGCACCTTTTCATATGACTAGAAATAGTTTCAATTTCTTCATCTGAAAATTGTCTGTTTATATCCTTTGACCATTTACCAATTGGACAAAGGCCTGAATTTTTATAAATGTGAATCAATTCTCTCTATATGTTAGAATTGAGACCTTTACCAGTACCTTTAAATGTAAAATGTTTTCCCAATTTATTGCTTCCCTTCTAATCCTGTCTGCATTCGTTTTGTTTATACAAAAACCTTTTAACTTAATATAATCAAAATTATCTGTTCTGCATTCAGTAATGCCCTCCAGTTCTTTGGCCACAAATTCCTTCCTTCTCCACAGATCTGAGAGGTAAACTACCCTTTGTTCTTTGAATTTCCTTATAATATTACTCTATGTCTAGATTATGAACCCCATTTCGACTTTATCTTGGTAGAGGGCTTTAGGTGTGGGTCAGTGCCTAGTTTCTGCCATACTAGTTTCCAATTTTCCCAGCAGTTTTTGTTAAAGAGTGGATTCTTATCCCAAAAGCTGGGGTCTTTGGGTTTGTCAAACACTAGATTACTATAGTCTGACTATTTTGTCTTTGCTTTTTGAACCATTTTTGCAGTTGTTCTATTGTCGTTTGGGGGAAGGGGAAAAAGGAAGAATCCTTTGGACGTGTTTCAATAGTTTTACTTTCCTTCCACGTGTTTTATTTGATTTCCTTCATGACGTGATAGATGTTCATTGTATTTATTCTTGCATTATTTGTTTTTTTCTTCTTCTTTATTTCCTTAGTCTCTGTGCTGTTTTTGTATGATATCCTACCTTCAGTCAGCACTGGTATAGGATCAACACTATGGTGTTCCTCCTCCATCTCGGGACACTCTTTCCTTCTTCTGTTTACATCTCCAGGCCTAGGCAGGGCCTATAACCTCCCTCCATTCAGGATTCTGGGTCACTTCCCAATGGAAACTCCAAGAGACAATGACAAATGCTGCTGAAGCTACATAGTGCAGATTCTATGAAGTGCACATGGTGCAGGGCCAGGCCACAAGTACTTTCTGGGTAGTGCTAGGCAGTAGTAGTTCAGTGACCTGGTATCACGGCCTTCTGCTATTTTTTAAAATAGGAAATTACCTTAGAGTGGCTTGTTTCTTTTTTCTTCTTCTTGACATTGCTTTTTATTGCTTTTTCTGGCTCATTTCTTGTTGTTTGAAAGTTGTGAGTGGGAGCTGGCCTTAGAAGCAACCTCTTTCTCTGCCCCCCACCTCCACTTGAACTCCAGAACATCGTCCAATTTCCCAAAGACAAGCCACTCTCATCACCTCCCCCTAGTTCTCTTTTGTGGCAAAGTGTAATTCAATTGGATCTACACCGAATTAAATTTCCCTTCACATCAAAAGTAGCATTTCTGTATTTCAGAATGCAGAGAGAGCAAAACCGAAGGCTTCTAAAGGTCTTGGGGAATGATAGCAAGGATTAAGTTCACCTAGCCGATTATGTCACTCAGATCAAAATGATTTTATGGAGCTTTCCTGAGTGTTGGTTCCCTTTGTTTTATATGAACCTGGAAAAAAAATGATGTAAGATCTTTCAAGGTGGTTTTTGAAGCTTTGAGCCAGAAGCTTCAGGAAGGGGCTTTTGAATTCAGTGGATTTCTGAGGCAGGGCTTGTTTGAAAATTCCCTTGTATTCTTCCCTCCCTTGTCCACATTGGCTGCCCACCCATGCTGGCTAACTGTGGTATTGTTGTACTGGTTCCTAGAACATTTGGAATGATAAGTGTTGGTTTTGGTGAGGGCTTTATAGACATGTGGCGGGTGCTTATTCCTTTATTAAAGGATAATCACGAGGATGGAAATGAGGTTTTTTAATATTTTCCTTTGGTTTTGTTCCCTCTGGTAAGCTTCCCTAGAATGGTCACACGGTCACTCTCATGAAGAGGAATTAAACTAGGATTTAATTAAGCAGCTCTTTTGAACTTTGTCGACTGCAGTGATAAAAAGGCCTAATTATTTCCTTAGTACTTCAATTAAAGATCTTCCTAACATTCAATAAGCTTTGTAAATCTTGATTTAGGAGAGCACCTAAAAATTAAAAATGTGTCTGCCCGTGTATAGTTAGTTGAAAAATAATGCTTCACTCTGAGTTTGGAGCATCCAGGTCTGGATGTTGCTGCCGTGATAGATCATTTTAATACGTTCATCTTCTAAGGGAGTGGTGATGGAGTGAGTCCCATGGGACTTGCTACTAGCACACAAGAAATCAAGTATTGACTGAGTGCCTGCTCTATGCCCAGTACTGTATCAGAGGCGGTGGCCGATGCAAAGGCAGCGACACGATCCCTGCCCACTTGGAAGTTATGGTCTAGGTTGAATAACCAGACTGACATCGATGAAACGATAGCAGATGAAATAAGGCACTGTTGAATAGCGTGTGATGCTGTAAGGAATCACTTAGCAGGAGAATAGGTAGACCCCAACAGTTGGAGATTGGACAAAGTCAGCCAACTCAGTGGGGGGAGGGCAGGGAAATTACCTGTGAGCAATAGCAATCATAGGGCCTGATGGTTTCGTAAGATGGCCAGAAGGTCTGGGTCAAGTTAGATGTGCCTCAAGGTTTCACTGGTGTGTGATATATGTGCTTACATATGTGGAACGGCTTCATTCTGCTCAGAGAAGTGCCTTTGTAAAGGCTACCTGAGTAGTTCATTTACTCCAAGTATCAAAGACTCAGATAGAGTGGCTTAGGGTGTTCACGTAACCATTGGCAAGCACAGCACCTGGCACAGAGCTGACGTCTGGGAAATGCTTGCTGAGTTGACTTGAATCTCTAGGCAGAGCTGACGCCTTCTGGTCCTGGGTTATGCATGTGCTGTATGCTGTACCAAGGTTGGGACTAAGGAGCTGAGATGGCTGTATAACCAGTGCAAGTGACCATCCTTTGGGCCTTTATCTAGAAGAGTGCTTTAATATCAATAAATCATAGTAGAATAATGTTGCTGAAGATGAAGCCTTTGTTTTTCTGAAAAACCCTAGGAACAATAGAGCACCACGCATGTGCCCATGGATGGCTAAGGCTGGTCTATTCTTTGGCAGAGTTTCTACCAAATGACTCTTACTTGAAGGGATGTTGGCCCTATTCACTTTTATTCTAGCTCACCTCTAGAAAATTGTTAGTCTTCGGATCCTGACATGGTTTAATAACTGTATTCCATGGTTTAATAACTGTATTGCTTCATCTTCAGCAACATTATTCTACTATGATTTATTGATATTAAAGCACTCTTCTAGATAAAGGCCCAAAGGATGGTCACTTGCACTGGTTATACAGCCATCTCAGCTCCTTAGTCCCAACCTTGGTACAGCATACAGCACATGCATAACCCAGGACCAGAAGGCGTCAGCTCTGCCTAGAGATTCAAGTCAACTCAGCAAGCATTTCCCAGACGTCAGTTTTCTAACAAAAACTTCAATGCTACCTTGCCATTCACCCTGGTCTTTGCACAATTGGGAATCAACTGAGGTTGGGTATCAATGCCCATTGTCTTCTTCCTGGGCCCACCTCCCTCCAACAAGTCTCCTAATTCCATAATGCTGCTTGGTGTTTCCAATCAAAGAAAAGAAGGAATTTGTTAATCGCATACCTGATGGGGAGTTAGGGACAATGGGAAGAGTCTTCCCAGGTCATCTGGTGTCCATCTCTCATTTGGCAGAGGTGAAAACTCAAGCCCAGAGAACTTAAATTGGTAGGAGTCGGTTTGAAATAAATGTGATGGAGTCACAACGGCTGTTCTCTTTGGCTAAAGTAGATTTCTTTAGGGGGAAGAGGTTGCAGACAAAATGAAGGGATACCATAGACACCAGGAATGATAAACATGAAATAGAGTTGGGAGAGCATATAGTTAGCAAGAAAAAAACGAGTTCCCCAGGGGAATTCACAATTAAAAAGGAGAAAGGAAATGTTCCATGGGTGGGAGAAAGCCATTGACTGGCAGGATCTAATCAGAAGTGCTCTAGGAACTGAGGATCCAAAAACAAAGAACTTAACAACCACTGCTACTTGCACTGAGCTTACATGCTCCATCTCCCATAATCCTCCAAGAGAATGTGTGTGTGTGTGTGTGTGTGTGTGTGTGTGTGTGTGTGTGTGTGTGTGTGTTTTTAGAGGGCAAATGGTTAACTATGTGCTCCTAGGCCTTATTGAGGGAAAGAGCATGTGTTTTAGGAGCAGTGTGGCTTAAATCGCACCATGATCCATGATCTGCTATACCCATCTGGGAGGTTATTCCCGTTGGTGGACTCCAGACATTCGACTCATTGAGATGTCCTGGAAGAAATAGGCTCTTTTCTGGCCCTTTGCTTCCTGTTCTTATTGGAGAATGGAAAATGCCAAACGATGGTGATTATGGTTCCACATTTAAATAGACAATCATAAAATCACAAGTTTCTGCATTTTTAATTATTTTTATACTCATACTGGGACACTTACATTTGGACCATTCACTGGATTGGCTGTTGGACTTCTAACTAGATAACTTCCTATTTATGACTGTAAATTGAGGCAAGTTGATATTGATATGAGAATCGTGTTTGGATAACCCCGCGTGCTTCATTTTGCAACCTTAGCATTACATTAAGATAGTCTTTACAAAATTCCATTAGCTCCTTTTCCAATTTGACTGTCTTCAAATCACAGAATAAAAGGCTCCAAATTAAATAGCATCTCCTAAAAGAACCTCTACAAAAAAAGAAGTGGAAACTAGGAGTCCTGCTTAAGGTGCCATCTGCCCCATAATTAACTTTTGCCCTTTAGAAGTCAATAAAATGAGGCACGTTTGCCCTTGACATGTTGGAGGCTTTAAGAAGCTGGTTTCCACATCGCCGTTGCATTCTCCCAGGACGTTGAGCTTTAATTCTCTTGAGCATCGCCACTCCCCAACTCTATAACTTCCTAATCAATGGCTCCCCCTAATTGCTACTATTGGGGCTTCTTGGTTAGTAGAGCATGAAAGGGCTCTCAGTCACTCACTCAGGCCATGCAGTCCAGCTCTGCCATTACACATATGACAGGAGAGAGTTGAGGAAATGAGACCTACCCTAACCAGAGCTCTCGATGACAACCCATTGAATGGATTCATGAGGGTTTCATAATACTAACCAGAGAGGCTCAGGATATTTACCCTGAAAGGTGCAAGAAACTTGCCCAGGGAGGGTTCTTCTTCCTCAGTAAGGGTCCTGTGTCTTGCCCAGTAGGGGTTCTGAGATTTGCCCAAAAGAGGTGCTGGGTCTTGCCCAGAGATGCTTATAAGACACAGTCAGAAGGGCTCATGACACTTTGCAAAAAGGTTAATGATTCTTACCCTCAAGGACTCACAACATTTACCAAAGGGTCCTTTGAAACCAATCTAGAGGAGCTCATCCCATATACTAAAGGGGCTCATGAGATTTCCCAGAGTGCTTCATGGTCTTTATCCACAAAGTTCCAGAGACTTGCCCACAGTAAGTCCATAGTCTTACCCTGAAGGAATCCAAATACTTGTCAAGAGGGGATTCTGTGTTTTGCCCAGTAGAGGGTCCTGCCTATTGCCTAGCTGCCATCCTGCCTATTGCCCTATTGCCTACATTTTGCCCAGTAGGGGGTCCTCCATCTTACCCAGTAGGGGGTCATGCCTGTTGCCCAGTAGGGGGGTCCTCCTCCTTGCTCATTAGGGGGTCCTTCTTCTTGTTCAGTAGGGGTCCTGGCTATTGCCCAGTAGAGGTCCTATGTGTTGCCCAATAGGGGGTCCTAAGTCTTGCTCAGTAGGGGGTCCTCCTTACCCAGTAGGGGGTCATGTCTGTTGCCCTGTAGGGGGGGTTCTCCTCCTTGCCCATTAGGGGGTCCTCCTTCTTGTTCAGTAGGGTTCCTGGCTATTGCCCAGTAGGGATCCCGAGTGCTGCCCAGAAGGGTTCCTGGGTCTTGCCCAGAGAGCTGCTTAGGCCTTTCCCAGAGATGCTCAGGAGACACAGCCAGAAGAGTTCATGACACTTTGCAAAGGGGCTCATGAGTCTTACTGTCAACGATTCACAACATTTACAAAAGGAGCCTATGAAACAAATCTACAGGAGCTCATGTCATATACCAAAGGGACTCATGAGCTTTCCCAGGGTGCTTTCCCCAGAAGATTTTAAGAGACTTGCCCAGAGTAGGTCTTTAGTCTTACCCTAAAGAATTCCTGATGCTTGCCCAAAAGGGGTTCTGTGTTTTGCCCTGTGGGGGGGTCCTCCTTCTTGCCCAGTAGGGGTCCTGCCTATTACACAGTAGGGGGCATGCCTGTTGCCCAGTAGGGGTCCTACGTCTTGCCCAGTAGGGGGTCCTAAGTCTTGCTCAGTAGGGGGTCCTCCATCTTACCCAGTAGGGGGTCCTGTCTGTTGCCCTGTAGGGGGGGTCCTCCTCCTTGCCCATTAGGGGGTCCTCCTTCTTGTTCAGTAGGGGTCCTGGCTATTGCCAAGTAGGGATCCTGAGTGCTGCCCAGAAGGGTTCCTGGATCTTGCCCAGAGATGCTCAGGAGACACAGCCAGAAGAGTTCATGACACTTTGCAAAGGGGCTCATGACTCTTACCCTCAAGGATTCACATTTACCAAAGGGGCCTTTGAAACAAACCTAGAGGAGCTCATCCGATATAGTATAGGGGCTCATGAGCTTTCCCAGAGTGCTTTCCCTAGAAGATTTCAAGAGACTTACTCAGAGTAGGCCTTTAGTCTTACCCTAAAGAATTCCTGATAGTTGCCCAAAGAGGGTCTGGCCTATTGCCCAGTCGGGGTTCTATGTCTTACCCACTAGAGGGTCCTGCCTTTTGCCCTGTATGGGGGGTCCTCCTTCTTGCCCATTAGGGGGTCCTCGTTCTTGCTCAGTAGGGGTCCTGGCTATTGCCCAGTAGGGATCCTGAGTGCTGCCCAGAAGGGTTCCTGGGTCTTGCCCAGAGAGCTGCTTAGGCCTTTCCCAGAGATGCTCAGGAGACACAGCCAGAAGAGTTCATGACACGTTGCAAAGGGCCTCATGACTCTTACCCTGAAGGCTTCACATTTACCAAAGGGTCCTTTGAAACCAATCTAGAGGAGCTCATCCCATATACTAAAGGGGCTCATGAGATTTCCCAGAGTGCTTCATGGTCTTTATCCACAAAGTTCTAGAGACTTGCCCACAGTAAGTCCTTAGTCTTACCCTGAAAGAATCCAGATACTTGCCAAGAGGGGATCCTGTGTTTTGCCCAGTAGGGGGTCCTGCTTATTGCCTAGCTGCCGTCCTGCCTATTGCCCAGTAGGGGTCCTACGTCTTGCCCAGTAGGGGGTCCTGTCTTTTGCCTTGTAGGGGGAGTCCTCCTTCTTGCCCAGTACAGGGGCCTATGTCTTGCCCAGTAGGGGGTCCTGTCTGTTGCCGTGTGGGGGGGCTGCCTTTTGCCCTGTAGGGGGGGTCCTTCGTCCTGCCCAGTAGGGGTCCTACGTTTTGCCCAGTAGGAGGGTCCTATATCTTGCTCAGTAGGGGGCCCTCCATCTTACCCAGTAGGGGTCCTGTCTGTTGCCCTGTGGGGGGTCCTCCTTCTTGCCCAGTAGGGGTCCTGCTTTTTGTCCTGTAAGGATCCTGAGTCCTGCCCAGAAAGGTTCTTTGGTCTTGCCCAGAGAGCTGCCTAGGTCTTGCCCAGAGATGCTCAGGAGACACAGCCAGAAGAGTTCATGACACTTTGCAAAGGGGCTCATGAGTGGATTCACAACATTTACCAAAGGGGCATTTGAAACAAATCTGGAGGAGCTCATCCTATATACTATAGGGGCTCATATGATTTCCCAGAGTGCTTCATCATCTTTATCCACAAAGTTCCAGAGACTTGCCCATAGTAAGTCCTTAGTCTTACCCTGAAGGAATCCAGGTACTTGACAAGAGGGGATCCTGTGTTTTGCCCAGTAGGCAGTCATGCCTATTGCCTAGTTGGTGTCCTGCCTTTTGCCCTGTAAGGATCCTGAGTCCTGCCCAGAAGAGTTCCTGGGTCTTGCCCAGAGAGCTGCCTAGGTCTTTCCCAGAGATGCTCATGAGACAGAGCCAGAAGAGTTCATGACACTTTGCAAAGGGGCTCTTAACTCTTACCCTTAAGGATTCATTACATTTACCAAAGGGACCTTTGAAACCTCTCTAGAGGAGCTCATGATATATACCCAAGGGGCTCATGAGATCACCCAGAGAGCTTCATGAGACTTACTCAGATGGTCTCACGGGATTTTCCCAAAGGGCTTCATGAGTCTAACCCAGAGGTGCACAAAAGAGATTCCCCATAGGTGTTTATGAATGTTACCTAGTGGTACAGAAGACATTCCAAGGGGATCATGGGACTTCTGCAGATTGGATCATGACACTTTGTAAAGGGGCCTTTGAGGGGTTCATGACAAACACCAAAGGCTCCTTTGAGACTTGTCTAGAGGAGCTCATCACACACACACACACACACACACATACACACACACACACACACACACACACACACAAGGGGCTCATCAGAGTTACCCTGAGGTACTCATGAGCCTTACCCTGAGGGCCTCATGATATTTATCCTGAAAGGTTCATGACATTGAATCAGAGTGAGTCTTGAGTCCTGCCCAGAGGGTGTCCTGGGTCTTGCCCAGAGATCTACAAAACATTTACTTAAAGGGTGTCCTACAACTTACCCAGACGGCCTCATGAGATATAACCAGAGAGGCTTCTGACTCTTACCCTTAGGGATTCAGGACATATACCAAAGGTGCCTTGGAGCCCTATGTAGAGAAGCTCACAACATATACCAAAGGGGATCATGAGAGTTACCCAGAGGAGTTCATGAGTCCTACCCAGAGTACTTCATGAAACTTAACCAGAGAGACTCATGGCACCCTGCAAAGGGGCTCATGACTGCTATCCTGAGGGGTTCACCACATATACCAAAAGTGCCTGTGAGACTAATGTAGAGGAGCTCATGATGATACCAAAGGGGCCATTTAGAGTTACCCTGAGGGGTTCATGAGACTTACCCAAAGGGCCTCATGTTATTTACCTGGAAGAATTTGGTATATGTGAAGAACTCCTTAGGATAGGAGTCATGACACTTGCCCAAAAGGGATTCTAAATCTTATCCTGAGGGTTCAAGAGATTTGCCCAGAGAGGGTCCTGGGTCTTCACAGAAGGGGTCCTGGGTCTTCCCAAGAGGGGCTCATCAGACTTAGCCTGAGGGGTTTATGAAACTTAGCCAGAGGGGCTCCTGAATCTTACCCTGAGGGATTCATGACATACCAAAGGTGCCTTGGAGACTTATCTAGAGGAGCTCATAAGAGATAGACAAAAGGGGCCTGTGTGACTTACCCAGAGTAGCTCTCAACAGTTAGCAAACGGACCCATGAAATTTAGCTACAGTGACTCATGAGACTTACCCAGGGGTGCACAAGAGAGTCGCCCAGTGGGCTATACACGGGCTCATGTGAGACATTCTATAGGGGCCCATTAGACACAGACAGGTTCTTTCCACTTAGGAAAGGAAGTCATGAAACTTACCCAGCAGGGCTCATAGCTGCCAACCAAAAGGAGGCCTGCATCTTATACAGAGGGGCTCATGAAAGTTACAAAGGGGCTCATAAGTTTTACCCTGAGAGGCTCATGATATGTACCAAAAGGGCTCATGAGAGTTACCCAGAGTGGCTCAGGACACTTAGCAAAGGGCCTCATGAGACTCACCCCAGAGGTCATGAGTGTTACCCAAAGGGGCTCACGGATCTTACCCAGAGGTGGTTTTGACCCTTATGAAAGGAGTCCATGGGATTTAGCCAGAGGGGCTCTTAAATGTCACCCTAAGGAGCTCATGACACACCAGAGGGCCCCCGAGACTTACCTAGAGTTGCTTATGACACACAACAAATGGGCCCTTGAGACTTATCCAGAGGAAGTCATGGCATCTAGCAAAGCACCCCACGAGATTTACCCAGTGTGGCTCAGGAGACTTAGCAAAGGGGTGCTTGAGATTTAGCCAGAGGGGCTCATGAGCCTTACCCAGAATGGTTCATGAGACTTACCCAGAGGTGCTCAAAAGACTTACCCACAGGAAATTCTGTGTCTAATTCGTGACAGACATTCCAAAGGAGACCATGAGACTTACTCAGAGGGACTCATGACACTTAGCTAAATGGCACATAAAATGTAGCCAGAGGGGATCATGAGAGTTAGCCCAAGGGGCTCCTAAGACTTACCTCAAGAGGGGGCCTCAAGAGTCTTTCCTAGAGGGGCTCATAGCCCTTACTCAGAAAGGCTTATGAGACTACCCCAAACGCCTCATGAATCTTACCCAGAGGAGCTCATAGCTCTTATCCAGAGGACATCAGGAGACTTAACCCAGAGTGCCTCATGTGAGCTCCCAGAGAGGCTCATGGGAGTTACCTATGGGTAGTTCCTCAGTTTAGGATTTCATTCTCCTTTCTAAGTTCAGTGCTTCCTGAGAGTCAGCTGATGAATCTACAGGAGAAATGGTGGGAGGTAAATGAGAAGAATTTCCCCTTCCTGTGGAGCAGATGGTGACAGACGTGCCATCGAGCAGACATGACTCCCTGCCTCCATTTGAGGTTTATTTGCTGCCCTTTGGAGGCCTTCATAATAATTGGTGTGTAGAGCTCTGAACTTCCCGCCACCTCATTTGAGCTTCCTCTGGGAAGGAAATGTTCCAGATATTTTTCTCTCTATTGATGCAGAAAGGGATTTCAGATAGAACTGGTTGAGTTTTTCAGCATCCTGTACCTAGTGAGTATCTGAGGCTGAGGTTCAAATTAAGTCTTGATAGTCAATATGGCTAGACTGGTAGAGCATTAGGACATCTGCAAAGCCCTTTACACGGGTTTTTTTCATTTGCTCTTTATAATAACACTAGGATGCTCTTATTTTCCCCACTTTATGTCGAGGTCATCAGGGCCTCAGCGGAGTAAAGTGCCCAGCTCAGGGTCACACAGCTGACTTCAGGGGAAAGAGTCGAAGCCAGGCTTTTTGGACCCTAGGATTTTATCCATAGTCCAGCAGTCTGCTTTGGTGGCTTGGCAGCCTGAATGGGGTTCCTTTTTCTACTGTTGGTGAGAGGACGGCCTTTAGTTCTATCATGTTTTTGTCTTTCCCCCAAATTGATGGGGGAATGCCTCTTTAATCTGTCCACCTAGGGTTCCCCTTGTGCCAGCCCCGGGACTATTCTTATTGCATGATATCATTGTTCTCCTTGAGGCAGTGAATGGAGCAGTACCCACAATTCCCTTAATAGATGGCCAAGCTTGCCCCACGTCGGAACATGTAGAGAGTTGAATTGGTCAATAGGACGACAGATTTAGAGTTGGAATGGACTTTTGAAGGTCATCCAGTCCAATCTCCTCATTTCACAACAAAGAAAATGAAGCCCAGAAACAGGAAGGGACTTGGCCAAGATCCACCCAGCTAAAAAGTTTGATCCCTACCTAGAGAGACTTTGGGGGTTCCAGAGATACATTTTGGCAAAAGGGAACATTGCCATCTAGAAGTTCTTCTTTACCCATGAGCATCCTAGGCTTTTGGTGGAGACAAAGAGCAAATGGCATGACAGAGGCAGAAAGGAGAAAAGGAAGGTGAGGGAGAAGCATTATAGCATTGCCTATTTCAAGATGGAAGGACCTTTGGTCTAATTCCCCTTATTCTACATGTGCGGAAATGGGCCCAAATGGGGAAGAAAGACTAAGTAATACTAATGTAAAGTGCTTAAAGCTTTGCTTTGCATGCCTTAACACATTTGGTCTTCAAACCAGCCCTGTGGAAGAGATGCTGTTACTACTGACATTTGACAGTTGGGGAAACTGAAGCTTTAAAGAGGAAGTGGTTTCCATGGTCCTGCTACTACTAAAAGCCTGAGGCTGCATTAGAACTCCCTTCTTGACTGTCAATCCATCACTTCTATCCACGCAATCCCAACACAGTTTGAAACGAGCTCCTCTGATCCCATCTCCAGCACTTGCCACTGAGCGACCCTGCCACAGTCCACAGGGATGATTTGATTGTAAGCCTCATTGACTCCCAGAGCGCCTCAGAGGATATGTCCCTGCTGCTGCTTCTTTTGCCAAAGAGATGGTTTTCCTCTCACTCCAGTGCTCCAGGAGATTTATGTTCTGTCTCTCTTATATGAACACAGTGATTCAGATCACCACCTACCATGATGGCACCTTCCGTCCGTGTCTTCCCATAAATTTACCAGAGGACATCTCTTCATTGTTTTAGGGGCCAGGGGACACTTCTTCCCTTTCTCTGTGTTGTGCTAGGAACCATAGTTGTGGCATATCAGGTTAGCCCTCTGGTGGTCTTTGGGCTCCATGGGGAGGACGTTACCCTCAGCACTTCTGACAAGAACACTTCTGGTTTTCTTCCCAATGTTTTCTTTCCTGAGACGTAACATCAGATTCTTAATGACTTTATTGAAATTCACTCCGTTTCACTGGATCAAAAAACTGACTTAAGTGAAGACATTCTTTCCCATTAGCGGCTGGTACTTCCATTTTGTTAATTTTCTGAATTAAGCAGATCTGAACCATCTGCAGTGACAGATACATGATTATGCCTTGTCACCGACCAATAAGCACATGAGAGACTGATTGAGGTGATCGTCAGTTCCAATAAACGGCCTGCAGTCAGGAAGGACAGAGGACAAGTTGTCATCTTCATTGTCTCCTTTTTGTAGTCAGATGCATGTGAGACCACCCAGAGATATGTCAATCGAGGAGACGTTTTAACTGCTCATCCAGGTGCTGTTCAGCACTTTGTTAGTTTGCAGCAATCCACCATGCTGAGTATGGTGAAAGATGCTGACTTGGACTCTAAGAACTGGAGAAACGGTGGGTAGGAGGGGAGAAGGATTTCTAGGGAAGGAGAGTGTGGAAGGCAAGGATTAGAGTCAAAGGCCTTTTCCAAGGGAAGGTAGCGTGGCTTCACAAGATCAGAGAGGAACGGGTATATTACAAGAAATTGGGCCACAGGCTGAATGAAGAAACACATGCTTTTTTCCCATCCCTATCCTGACTCTCCCCTCCCCACTTCCCCACCCCCACACAGACACCAAAATAAAGCACCTTGCAGGAGTCACAGAATCTCGAAGCCAGGATCTTGCCCAACAGATGGTCAGCGGTTTAGCCTCCACTTGAATAGACCTCAACTTAAATGGAGCCCATCACTTCTAGGGAAAATCCACTTCTTTAGATTATTTGCATTAAGCTTAAATTAGCCTTTCTTTATTGCTCCTACTTGGGCCTTCTGGGAGCAAACAAAACTCAAACCCTAGTTCCACAAGTCAGACCTTCTGATTCTTTAAGACAGTTAGATAATTCTAGTTCCTTTGGTTGATCTTCACAAGTACTTTTATTTTCCCTCGTTCCTTATTCTCTAGTCTTCTCCTTCTTGACAACTGCCTTCTTCTTCCTTCCCATAATTCAAGTTTTAGAACCTCTGTTCCATGATTGAATGAATTGTTCCTGGTGGGGTATGTTCATCTCTTGCCTATGGCCTTATTCACCATTTTCCCCCCATTTTTGCCACTCTGCTGGATATGATGTGAAATCTCAGAGGTTTTTGGATTTACATTTCTATTAATAGTGATTTGGAACAATCTTTATGATGGTTTCAATTCCTTTTTTGAGAACTATGTAGTCATATCCTTTGACCACCTGGCAAAAGGGTCTTGTTCTTACATATTCGTATTAATTCATTATGTGTACACTTCCTATGTTGCCCTTATCTGTCTTTCTGTTTTTAACAAGTTCTAAATAGTTTTGATGCTTATTTCTTTATGCTGTGATTTGAAGTCTAGCGATGATGAGATTCTTCCTTTCTTCCTCTTTTTAAAAAATGATTCCCCTTCACAGTCTAGATCATTCTTCATTCTGAATGAAAATTGTTAATATTTTTTCTCCCTCTATAAATTATCCCCTTAGTATTTTTATTGATTTAGCACTAAATCTCTAAATTCATTTACGTTTATGCTCATTTTTAAAAATTTTCTTGGCATTGTCCAGTAGGTTGAATATAAGCAATGAATATTACTCCAAATTATAAATGTATCTATCTAAATACCAAATGTGATAGTAGATTGAGTCTCAGATAATTATGCATTTTAGAGTTACCTTTATCAGCTTTCCCTTTTATTTTATTTGGATTTTGTTGTTGCTTTAGAGAAATGGTGGTGATTTTGAGGGTTTACTTTGTATCCTCCTACAGTAGTGAAGATATTGTGGGTTATTCTAAGTAAACCAACATACAGTCCAAAAATAGGGGTAATTTTGTCTTTGTTGCCAATGTTTATGCCTTTAATTTCTTCCTCTTGTTTTCTTGAAATCATTTGCATTTGTAGATTCAGGTCAAATAATAATGAGGAAAGTGGGATATCCTTGTTTTACCCTTTGTATTTATTGCAAAAGCTTCTTATGCTTCCTCCATGCAAATGATGCTAGCTTTGGGTCTTCTCTATGAATACTTTTTTGTCATACTAAAAGGGATGCTCTGATGTCGATTCTTTGCGTGGTTTCTAGCATACATGAGGATTGTACTATGTCAAAAGGTTTTTCTGCATCAATTGGCCTATTTTAGGATATTTTTTCCTTTTAAATATGATAAATGATATTATTTTCCTAATGTTGAATCATCTTTGCACACATGATATAAATCCACCTCGGTTTTTAGGGTTTTTTTTTTATTATAATCCTTTTATACATCACTTTTAGAAATGGCAGTTCTTGAAGAAAAACAATAATGAAGGAATATCTGTGGCACAAGGGGAGGAGGAAATCCTAGGAAGTCGAACCTAGCTGTCTGGCAAACATGGTCTCCAAAGGGGCAAATTTTCCTCAACTAAAACTCATTATGAGCATAGTGGGCTTTTGGAGACAGATTTCTGTAAGCAGAGATCCTAGATCTATGAATTTCTGGGAAATGTGGTTTTGCACTGTTGCTTCCATCCTGGGAATGACTTTGCCATTATTTTAAATATTCAGTTGAGTAAGTCTGCCCAGCAAGAAATGGTTGGAATCTGGGGCTTTGGTTTGGAATTTTATAGGGAGAGGGAGATTGCATGTGCCCATTCAGATGAAGAGGAGAGAATAGAGGCTAGATCCAGATGGACATTGAGGACTGGGCTGTTCCTAGTGCCTTGAGGTCTTGACAGCTCTATCTGCTGAATAGGAAGGAGGGGAGATGGAGAGAATATCCGAATCTTGGGGTCCATCTCTCCTGGAGATCTAAGACAATGAAATGCTTTTCCTCCCCTCCTCTCTCTTCTTCTGGTCAGAGACAACAGCTATTTACTGCAGTGTTTCTCTGTTCTTTTAAGTTTCTTCATAATTCCTGATTTAATTAGCACTTTAAAACTGGCTTACTCTAGCTATAAAATGATAATATATAATAAGTCTTTATGTCTATATTTTATTATTTGGTTCCGGGTGGGGGAGAGTAGCAAAGGAGACACAGTGACTCATCAGTATATGGACAGAGACAAAGGGTTCACTTCTTTGTTTAAAATGTGAAGATTCTATCCTAAGTGGGCCTCAGAGAAAATGAGAAAAAGCATCAATGTTTTGGATTTATCGATTTTCTTTCTAAATATCTCATAGCCGCTCAAAGTGTACCAGCATTTTCTGCCCTTGGGCTAAGGTGAGTCAGTTGCCATTGCTGTGTGGGTGGAAGTTGGGGCCTGTGTCTCTCTTATTTCCCCTTTTCTCCAAAAACCTGCACAGAGAAAACTCTGCAGAGGTGGAGGTGAGGGCTGTGACTCAGGAGTAGGACCTGCGCAGAGGAAGGAGAAAAGAAGTGGCCGGATCTGGCAAGTGGCATCCAACTTCCCTCTCCAGACCAGAGCAGCACATTACCAGACATATTGCATCTTTGGAAACAGCTCGATGGATAGAGCACCATGTCTGGAGTTCAAATCTAGCCTTATGATGCTCTCTGTTTACCTCAATCCACTGGAGAAGGAGATGGCAAGCCAGTCCAGTATTTTTGCAAAAGTAAATAACTGAATGAATGAATGAATGAATGAATGAATGAATGAATGAATGAAATCCATGTATTATGGATCCACAGGGTCACCAAGAGTCTGACCAGAATCTAGGAGAGCTGGAAAGGTCATCCCCTGAGAGCGTGGACAGAGAATAGTGAAGAAGGCCCAAATCATCTACTTAGGCATTTGCGTGGAGTCTCTTGACCTAGAATGTAAGCTCCTTGAAGGGAAAGGACTGTTTCATTTTTGCTTTTTATCACCAGCACGAATTCAGTGCCTGGAATATAGTAGATGCTTCAGAAACGTTTGCTTGGTTGACATGGGATATCTATTGCCACCAAACGGCTTTTCGATGTTCCTGGCAGCTCTTATCAGAGAGAACTCTTCTTCCTTCAGTAGATTGTATTCCTAGGTTAGTGCTTTTATTTCCTGGTTATCTTGTCTGCTATTCTGCTATACTTTTTATTTTTAACTAGTACCAAATAGTAACGAAGACTTATGCTTTATAATTTTGAGATTTGACAATGCTTGGAATCCTTCATTCTTTTTTTTCCCCCTCAATTATTTCCCTGAGTACTCTTGAGCTTTTATTTCTCCAAGTGAATTTTGTTCTTTTGTCTATTTTGATAAAGTATATCCTCAAGTACTCACATTAGGAAAGTACTAGATCTATAGATTTATTTAGTTGGTATTGTATTTTGGGGCAGCTAGTTGATATAGTAGATAGAGTGCTAGTCCTGGAGTTAGAAAGACTCATTGTCTGAATTGAAATACAGCCTCAAACACCTCTTAGCTGTGTGACCCTGGACAAGTCTCTTTACCCTGTCTGCCTCTGTTTCTCATCTATAAAAAGAACTAAAAAAGGAAATGACAAATCACTTCAGTATTTCTGCTCAATTTCATGCCCCAAATGGAGTCACGAAGAATCAGACATGACTGAATTACAACCTTGTCATTTTTATTACATTGATACAGCTCAGACAGGAATATTAAATATCTCTCCAATTATTCAATAATCTCCAATTATTATATAAGTCCCTAATGTGTCATAACATATACTAGCATCCAGCAATATGATATAGTAAAAAGAACATGAGAGTCAAAAGGACTTTGGTTCCATTTTCACATTTATATCCCAGCACTTAGCATAGTGCCTGACACATAATGGTCATTTAATGTTGTTCTTTATCCTTCCTTGTTCAAGAGGACCACGACATCAGTCAGGGAGATGATAACATGACATGCAAGTGAATTAGATTTCAGGGAGGAAGGGCTAGGTAAGTTCATCTGCCTCACTTTCCCCTCCAGAGCCATCTGGGCCCACTGACAAGATATGTAGGACAAGACGACTGGAGTTGGCCCCAGATGAAATGGGAGACCTCGGCCTTATTGAGCTAAGGTCTTCAAGAGGTCTCACTTTGACTGAGACAACACCCGTTCAGTGATCAAGATAGCTGTCTGACTGACCTGACATTTTTAGTACCTGCGTGATATTGATCAAGTCATTCCAGGTATATGTCATCTTCTGGAAAACGATGGGAATAGTAGATGGGATGACATATGGGATTGTTTCCAGCTCTGAATCTCTATGACAAATTTGATAGTTACTTTGAATGGAATTTCTTTCTCTGTCATTTCTTCCTCATTTGTATCTATGCTATGCAGAAATGCCCGTTATTTAAATATGCTTGAATATTTCTTTACCAAACCGATTATCATGTTACTTCATTCTTTCTGATTACCTAGGATTTTCTAAGAAAATGCTCCTCTCCTCTCTCTGCAAATGGGGATCACTTTGCTTCCTCTTTGCTGATATTTATTGCTTTAATTTCTCTTTTGTCTTATTGCTTTGCCTAATGTTTCTAGTACTATGTGGAATCATAGCCTGGCAAAGGGGCGTACTTGCTTTGCCTCTAAATTTATTGGGAAAGCTTCCAGCATTTTTCCATTGGGGGAAAAATGCTGGCTCTTTCTATTAGATATATGCCTTTGATTTCATTAATGAAGGGTCCTTCAGGATTATGCTTTTTAGGATTTTCAGCACAAAGCAGTGCTATATTTTGTATAAAGTGTTTTGGGGTTTGTTTAGTTGTTTTCTTGCTCTAATCAGTCAACATCCATTTAGTAAAAGCTCGTTATCTGCAAAGCACTGTGATAAGCTCTGGGGTACAAAGAAACTTCTCTTCCTTGAAAGAACTCATTGTCCATTTGGGGAGACAGCATGTGAACAACTGTATTTGTACACAGAGAGAGCGGATAAAAGCTAATCTCAGAGATAAGCTGTGGGCTCCTTCCGAAAAGATCTGTTTGAAAAGATGGTGTTTGACCTGAGTCTTGAAGGAAGCCATGGGATCCAAGAAGTAGGGAGAGAGCATTCTGGGCCTGCAGATCAGTCAGTAAAAAGGACAGAATTGAGGAATGCATCTTTCAATCAGTAAGCATTTATTAAACATCTACTAAATACTAGGCACAGTAATAAGCACAGAGATGGAGTGACATATCCAGGAAGTATCAAAAAGGCCACAGTCACTGGATCATAGAGTGTGTAGAGAGGAGTAAAGTATAAAAAGAGTAAAAAAGAAGAAAAGAATCAGATTTTGAAGGCCTTTAAAAGCCAGAAAGATAGATTTATATTTGATTGTAGAGGTGATTGGGAGCCAGTGGAGATTATTTAGTATAGTGCTGATGTGGTCAGACCTGCCCTTTAGAAAGTCGCTTTGACATCTGAGTGTATGAGGGACTCAAGTGAGGAAAATTTTAGACATGGAAATCAACCAGAAGGCCATACAAGTGAGGGGAGACAGGTTTACTCCTTGGTGGAAAGAAAGGGCCATGGATGAGCCATGTGGAGAACGTCAAAAGGACAACACTCAGTAATGTATTGGTCATGTGTAGTGAGCGTGAAAGTGGAGTCAAAAATGTCAGCAAGATTGTAAGCCTGGGTGACTGGGGGGATGGTGGTGTCCTTCACATTAAGAGGGAGTTTTAGAAGCAGGGAAGGTTTTGGGGATGAGATCACATCTTGACTTTGAGGTACCTATAGAACATCCAATATTTGTATGATTTTTGTTTGGTGACAATTGTTTGTAACAATTGTCTTAATACTTTCTTATTGTTGGCCGTTCCTATGTCTCTGCAATAGATCCAGTTTGATTATAACATGTGCTTTGAGCACATATCAGCTGTCTTACATTTTCTCCCATTTTTTTCAGTCTCTATTTTGTTCTAAGATTTCTCACTTTCTTGCGAAAGCATTGATTTCTGATTGTCCTAGTCTAGTTAGGAGGGAGTCCATTTTTGTGTAGTTTGTCATTTTCTCTTCTAAGCTATTTATTCTCCTCCCAATTCCTTCATCCATAGAGTAAAAACAATCTCTCACTTTGTTTTAAGCATTTGTGTGGTCCTTTGGGAAAATTCATTTTTTCCTTTGAATCTCTGCTTGCAGATGTTATGGCGTTCTCCTCTCCTTTATGTGTGGGTGGGGACATGGTCCAGGCTCTCGATTTGTAATGTTGTTTGATACCAGTCAATAAGTTTCCTTATCTTGCCACCTTTAGATCTTCCTTTGGCCTTTATGCCAAGGTCAGGCTCTGCCCCTTTTTTATGTTTGTACATGGACCAATGAGCCCTGCTTGGTTTCACTCTGGGTACATGATGAGAGAGATCCTACATTCAGAGCTGCAAAAGCCATCCCAGGATTCTGATTTGATGACAAAAAAGCCATAATCTTATGCAGTGCAAAATAAGACAGAGAATGATCATCACAACAGAATGAGCCCAAGATGGTAACCTTTCACAGGCCCCGTTCTGTGAGGACCCCATAGGAAAAGATGAGAGGAGTGGGATGGAAAACAAGATGCTGATATTACAGTCTCATGGCTACAAATTGTCTAGGATGTAGTTAGCATAACTGCCGCAATCTCTAATTTAAAGTCAAGAGAGCTGAGGCTGTGATCTAAGCTAAGTCCCTCCTCGCCCCTTAATAAAACCCAATGCCCTGAGCGGGGGCTGGTAAACTATGGCCCTGCAGACCGGATTTGGCCATCACCTGATTTCATACAGAGCTTGAGCTAAGAAGATTTTTTTACATCCCAAAATAAGGTTTTGTTGTTTTTTAAAATGTATAATATGTATATATTTATTATACATTTTAAATATAATATGTATGTTTTAAATATATAATATGTATATACAATGTTTAATTTTTGGGCGGTGCAGAAACAGGTGGCAAACTGGATTTGGCCCAGCAGAGTTTGCCAAGCTCTAGCCCAGAGCAGTCAACATCTTAATCAAGGTTTGACAAGTAGAAAGTCTGAGAGCTCTGGTACAGTTCAGGCCACGCAACCCCCCCACCCACCCCACCCCCGTCCAGCACTCCTTGAACTCTATACTTTGCTGTTATTTGGGCACATACATATGTGTATGTGTATATGAGGATGTATATACAGCACACAGCACAATCACTGTAATTATATAGCATATATATGAACCTATGAATGTGTGTACCATGGGTGTGCACATGTGGGTGCATGGATTCGTAATGTGTGTGTCTACATGTGTGAACATACATGTGTTATTTTTAAATGTTTACAGGCCTGCAGGTTGTAAGTGACAGTGATGTGCTTCAAATCCAGGTCCTGTGACTTCCAATAAAGAGCCCTTTTTACCGTACCAGTTGTACCATATTCACACACATATAAATCTATCTTTCTGGCTTTTAAAGGCCTTCAACATCTGATTCTTTTCTGCAGTCACATCTATGTATATGTACCCTTGCTCACATACACATTCGTACATCCACACAGATGGGATATTGAATCGTCTCTTTTGAGATGATATAAGGGGCTCCTTCCCCATGTTCTCATCCAAACTGTTGCTTCCTAACCTTTTTTTTCAGCTCAGACTGTTTGGCTTCCTTTTCCGGGTTCCCCGTCAGAAGGGGCTCATTTCTTTGAGTAGCCTTGGAAAACAAATGGCAAAAAGATTTGGCAACAACTGCCCTCCCTCTCCCTCCCCCTGGACATATTTGACTGCCTTTTACCCGTTGAGAAAGCTAGATTGATTTTGATTGCTCCAATTGCCACAAAACACATTGTGTTCCTGTCAGCCTTTGATCAATAGAAAATTCATTGTGCCATTACTCAGAATCCTCCTCTGCAGGAGGAGGGCGCTTTGGGAAGAACAGGGTTGCTGTTGGCAGGCAGGACAGGGCAGAGCAAGACATGGAGGGAGGAGAAGGCAGCTGGCTCCCTCATTCTTTGGGTCACGTGTCATGCGAGTGGTAGTAGGGGTGAGCTTAACCTTTGCTGCTTCAAGACAGTTACCAGGGGGATTGGGATCCTGCCAGCCCCTCTGTAGAAAGTGATCTTGGGTAATGGGGGGAGGCAGCTCCATTCACAGGCCTTCTTTCCTCTCTCCCGGGCAAGATTTTCAGGTTACTGAGCCTCTTTGGGGCCAGACTCACTCTAATCCACTTCCTGAACTCCTGCTTGACCCAGGACCTTCCCAGCTCGCTGGCTGCCCTCCAAATGGATTTTTCTAGTTCTTAATTAGCATGGCACAGTGGACTAGAACCCCGGAGGACCTGGGTTTGAATAACAGCTTTGCCTGTGTGCCCTGTGCCAGTTTTTTTTATCCCCTCTGAGTCCTGATTTCTTGATTTCGAAAATGAGCAGGTCACTAGTGATGTTGAAGGTCCATCCCATCTCTGTGTGAGGCCGGGAAGCTTTTGTGAGTGCTGGATAAAGGTCTGTTGGACTGAGGCAATGGATCTATTGGAAAGAACACTGGAGGCATGCTTGGGAATCTTGCCTCAGCTACTTCCAATAGGTGATCCCGGTGCCTCCCGGCCTCAGCTCTCTTGACTTTAAATTAGAGATTGCGGCAGCTATGCTAACTACATCCTAGACAATTTGTAGCCATGAGACTGTAATATCAGCATCTTGTTTTCCATCCCACTCCTCTCATCTTTTCCCATGGGGTCCTCACAGAACGGGGCCTGTGAAAGGTTACCATCTTGGGCTCATTCTTTCATGTAGACCATTCTCTGTCCTATTTCGCAGATGCTAAGATGATGGCTTTTTTGTCATCAAATCAGAATCCTGGGAGGGAAAGCCATTCTCAGGACCGCTCCGGGAATGGACAGGGCAGCGGGGATCACAGATACCTCGCTTTCCTCTCTCCACATTGTGTTGTTCACTTCCATGGGGCCTCCATGTTTCAGAATTTTTTGTTCCCTGTTGCAGGGACTTGATGTGGATTCACTATAATGACATGTACTAAAAACATCATTCTTGCACTCAGTGTTATGTCTGGGCAATTGTGGGCAATAGTTCAGTCTGTGATCATGGACCATTTCCACGGTAGTTTCTCCATAAAATACTCAAGGACGCCTTAAAGTCTGTATTTGTAAAAGGGGACTTAGCTGGCTGTGAGGTTATGAAAAAGAGTGAGCTTCTTGTGGATGATTCTAGTCCCTCGGTTGTATCCAGCCAGTTATTCAGTAGGTTTTCAATGTTTCGAGCTGGCAGCGTTATATTGCCCCATAGCTCCCATTCCCCGGCACGGTCTCCTTTTGATCACTAAGACCAAAGTCTAAGATGATAACCCGCCTATAATTTTTGGTGGCTCTAAATAGTTGCTGTAGCATCCTCCTTGTCTATCTCTTTAACCCTTGGAATCAATTATATTTTACTTCCCAGCCAGCAGTGTCGTCAAGGATCAAGTATTCAGAATCTTAGGCTCCCTGGAAGGCCTTCAGAGCTCCTAGAAAAAAGTCTGAACACATAAAGTCCCTGCCATCCATCACCCTCGCCGGCACTCTCCAGCTCTGCCGTCGCCCACCCCACCCCTTGTGGTAGGGATGATGGGTTATAACTTGAAGGAGCGATCATTATTGTTATATGCCAACCTTTTACTTCACTTTATATTGCTTACCATAAACTGTAAAAATAGGTCACCTCCCAATACTCGGGTCAATCTAAACTCCTCTTTCTTCTAAAGGTCTGCATTCTCTACTTGCACCTTAGCTTAGCCACCGCTATTATAGGAACCCTAAGTGACTGAGAGGTGATTATGAAGAACGCATGTGTCCTCACTTCTGGATCCTGTCCCTTGTGCCAGCCTCTCAGCTGACTATGAGGGGTAATGTTACCTGTTTTTGTTTATTTTTAACTTGAAAACAACAAGCATTTGTTAAATGCTTCCTTGGGACCAAGTACTGTGTTAGGCTCCGGGAACTTGCAGATAAAGATGAAAATGGCTGCAGCTCCATGCTCAGGGAATTGAACATTCTAGTGGTGAATTCAACTGTGTACAGACCAGCCAGCATGAGTGGATTAAGGGAAGGAAACAGCTCTGACAACTTGGGGGTCAGAAAATGCTTCCCCTGGGAGCTGGCGTCTAAGCCGAGCTTGGATGTTGGACTAGCAGGAGCCGTGGACGTGCAAAACCCACAGTCCCAACACGAAAGTTTCCAGAGATAGAGAGAATCCAAAAAAGATCATGGTTCAGATTGTTTTTCAAATATATTTTAGAGTAAGCCCTCCTTGCCTCTGGCCCCTTCAGACTTCTTTCTGCTCTCCTCTGTTAATTTTTAAATGTAAAATGGCCCTTCCCTTTATTTTCTTTTTATTTGTATTGCCAGCTCTATCCCCTAATCGTCCCTACACATATGCACACGTACGACTCTGCCTCCCCAAATTAATAGGCCTCCCTTCTAACAAATAAGTATAACCAAATACAAGTTTTGCCCGTTGATCATGTTGGAAAATCCCCTTCTCGTACACATCTTCGCTAAGGAGTGGAAGAGATCCCTCATCATTCTTAGTCTTCTGAATTTAAGGCTGGTCACCCCCTGGATTAGGGTTCTTGAGTCCAACAGGGTTATTTTCCTTGGCATTATTAGGATCATTATATAAATTATTGCGCTTCTGCTACCATTGGGCTTCATCACTTTGTACAAGGATTCCTAGATTTTCCCTTTCATCATTTTTCATAGCCCAATCATGTCCCATTAAATCTTAGGCTGTAATTCGTGCAGCCATCCCCCAGCTGATAGGCTCTGGCTTTGACTATTTTTCTTTGCTATGACAAAAAGAGCTGCTATAAATATTTTTGTGCATGCGGGTCCTTTTCTTTCATCTTTAATCTCCTCGGTGGTATAAGCCGAAAAGCAGTATCAGCCGGGCCCAAAAGTAAGCAGAGTTTAATGATTTAGAGGCCATTGTTCCAAATGCTTTTCAGAATGGCCGTAGCAATTCCCAGCTCCTTACCTTCGATTTTTTCCTAAGACGTTTAACAATATCTCTTCTGCTATTCTCGTGGAAGAGATGGAAAGAAGTGGGTTTAATGATGGTACAATTACAGCCTGAATAAAAGAATGAATGATAAGCATTATTAAGTGCTCTCTAAGTGCCAGCACTTTCTAGTGCAGCGGATAAAAATCCCCAAATGAGCCTGTCCTCGTCCCGAAGTAAAACATTGTAATAGAAGGAGGCAACACATCTTGGGGATTGGTAGCTGGGGAAGGGGGTTGCTTCAGGGAAATCGCAGGGATGAATAGAGGAGGCAACTGATACATCCTTTCCAGAAGCAGTGGCAATATGCATTTGATCTGGGTTCCACAGAACAAGAGGTAGAAGAGGGGAGGGAAGTTAGTGTACTGGAGCACAGTTCAAGCCATGACAGGACAGGGTTCTAACATGAGCTTTCATTGCTCTGGGGTTGGCTAGACAGACTGGGCTTAGTGCCTTCATTCTCCCAGGGTCTGATCTCTGGAGACTGGGAGTGGAGGAAGGGGTCCAGAGGGTGTGGATACAGGACCAACATCCAGAAGATGTCCAGGATGGATGGATGGTGTGATGTGAAGAGACATGAAGATAGAGGACAGTCACTGCTCTGTTTTAGGCACTTGAGGACAGCTAAAGGAAATCTTTATTGGGTTTAGAAATGATTTTGCCCCAAACAGTCTGGGAGAAAGCTAGCCGCACAAGAGCAAATTCGGAGCTGATGAAGAAGAACCAACCAATTCCTGAAAACAGCTTTGTGACCTCGTGGGAACGGGTGTACAGTTGAGTGCCTGGCGGTTCTGTGCTGGGCTCTGGGCTGTTTAGCATCTTTATCAGTGCCTCGATAAAGGCAGCAGTAACATAGGATAAAGTTGCAATCAGCTCAAAGCTAAGAGTAAGAATTCATTCATTGCAAGACAGAGACAGGATCTGGCCTTTCACTTGATTCTCTTCGTGGTCTCATTTGATGGAGAAAAAAACAGCCTTGTAAGGAAAGAAAAAGTGATTTACTTCAAGTCACATGACGCGTGAATGGCAGAGGTGAAACTTGACCTCTGATCTGATCTAGGAATCCAGAGCTCTAGCCGCCCCTCTGTTCATTCTGTGCAAACGCCGAGATAGAGATATTTTTTCATGAGGCGATGGGACACAGAACTGCATCCAGCCAGGCGTGGGGAATGGGAAGCTCTCTTGGTTTCACTTGAAATTGTATTTTGTAAATCCACACAAGTGATAATAAACTATAATTAGATTTTTTGGTGCATGACTCTCAAAGAGTGTTTACTCATAAATATTTCCAGCACTCCACTCGGCGTGTACAAAATAGTTCAGTATTCATTAGGATGCCAAAGCCAAAGGAGCGGACTTAGTTAACGCCTCTGAGCTTATTTCTAATCTGCCAGAGCGTGCAGCTCGCCATTGAAATGGCAAACAAGAGCTGCTGGTGCGGATTTCTGGAGGAGAACACTCAATCCCAAAGATGGACTTTTTAGAATCCTAAAAGTCAGTTGTGCCCTATGCTGACAGTCCAGAGAAACACCATATTTTAAAATAAACGTCATTGGAACTGTAAGCTAAAACATTCTGCAGAAATCTTAAAAGCATAAGCAATTTCTGCTACTTCTTGGAACATCCCGGCTGGAAAACCTGGATGCATATACACACTAAATAAAGGGCTCAAATGGAAGACCAAGTGGGAGGCCAGAATCCTAAGAACACGGGAGTCCCGGGCTCGGGAGGCCTGATTGGATCAGTCATTGCTGAGTGACTGCTTCTTTCCTCTAGTGAGAGGATGAAGGGACTTGGACTCCCCTTCCAGCTCTTGCATTCTCTGCTACTTGAAAGGCTGGATCGGAACTGGTGAGAGCTTGCAAAGCCTTCCCTTAGCCCCAATTCTAGTCACAAGCTACTTGGTCATTCTCTCAATGTGAAATTCTGCACATTGTCACATTTGAAATCTGTGAAGATGAAGTAGCCCTCCTCACCCTCGTCCATCCCTTCCAGAAGTACCAATCTGGGTGATGATGCCGACCCAAAAGGGAAACAGGAGACGCGCACGGACGCCTTTTGTCCTATCTCTGATCTCTAGAGTTAAGCGGGACCTCAGTGACCATCTGGTGCACCGCACATCTACAAGCCAGCTGACCACACAGGCCTCCCTATTCTGCTTGCTGATGATATCCAACGAGGGTTCCCCACTTCTTCCTGAGGAAGCCCATTCAACTTAGGAATGACTCGAGTCATTCAGAAGCTTTTCTGAAATCAACCTTAGATTTTGCTTCTTTGCTACTCCTCCCTTTCCCCAACATCTGGTACTCCTGGGGCTGCTCTTGAGGAACAAACAGAACCAAGTGAATCTCCCCTCCATGTGGCATCCCTGTTCTTATGGTCTTCTCCATCTTCTCTTCTTTTGAAATAGCCCCAGTTCCTTTCAGCCAGGCTCATATGAGGTCTTTCACAATTCTGCTTGCCCTCCTCTGTATAGGTTCCTGAGCTTCCTTCTTAAACCTGTGGCTCCCAAACCTGAACCCGTCGCCCAGATGTGATATGACCAGAGTAGGAGAAGGCAGGATCCATTTGTTCACCGAGTCCCCATGGACTTTGTAGAGTAGTCCAAGACACCATTAGTTTGTTTTGGCCTGTCGTATTACTCTACTGGTTCATTCACTCAGTAAAAACCCCCAGGATTTTTTTCCTTACAAACTCCTGTCCAAATCTGCCCTCTCATCCTGTACTCGAGAGGTCAAGTTCTGAAATTCAAATATAAAACTCTGTTAAATTTTTCTCTATTAAAATTCATTTTATTCTATTCAGTCCAAGGCCCTGGCCTATTGAGATCTTTCATATTCAGATTTTTTTGTCCACTGTGTTAGCTTTATTTCCCAGCATTATGCCATCTCTACAATATATGTGCACGCCAACTGTGCCTCCAGGTCCCTGAGATAATTATTAAACCCTACAGGGCCTGGGACAGATCTTTGGGACACTCACTAGTGACCCTCCCAATTTTCATTGGATTCTTTAAACCTGGCCATTTGGGGCATCTAGGTGGCGCAGTGGATAGAGCACCAGTCCTGACATCAGGAGAACCCGAGTTCAAATGTGCCTCAGACACTTAACACTTCCTAGCTGTGTGACCCTGGGCAAGTCACTTAACCCCAATTGCCTCAGCAAGAAAAAAAAATCAATCAATCTGGCCATTCAAGCAAATTCAATTCCCTATAATTATACAATTATGTAGGCTACATCTCCATCTTTTCTGCAAGAAAAACATCTTAGTATTAATTTTTGTGGGAAAACCAGAGTGACACGGGCTAGACATAAAACAATTCAGTAAATGTGTAACTTTCCAGAAGGCCAGCCTCCTTGGCTACCTGTGCTCTTCTTTAATTTGAGTTATTGGGCAAGGGAAGAAGAATGGGAAGCCCCAAAGATACTTTTAGTATGGCAGAGCTTTGGAACTCTTTATGGTCTTGTACACCTGGATGTTCACCTCCTCGGGGATAATTCAGAAAGGCCCCTTTCCAGGCCCTTCAGAAGGTCCCTCTTCCCTCACCCCTCACAGAATCTCCATCATCCCTCTGCCGCCACCTCCACCATCATCCCAGATGTCAGTAGCATCATATTTTATGAAAACCATCTAGTAGGGCTTTGTATGTATTTTGTTTTCTTACCTGGGTACTTCTTCCCCTGCTGAGACCAGGATGTAAGCTCCATGAGGGAGCCCATGCTTATTCTCACAGTTTAGTAACTACAAAATGCAAGTAGAATGGCAGGCTCTCGAGGCTAGGAAAGGTTTTGCTTTGGTCCTCTGCTTCCTGTTTTGGCTACTATAGAGAAGCTGCTAAAAATGTTTATTGAATTGAATCAAATTCCAATTTTTAAAAAAGGACAGATCACATAGAAATGTCTTCTTCTATAAGATAACTTTTCTTTTTCTAGAAAGTTCTCTTGACCATTTAGACCAGTTCCCCAATCAGTCCTTGGCTTCCTTGTTACCTCTGAAACCCAATTGCGTTATTCGAAGACCTTTTTGGAATGGTTTGTCAAGTCCGCAAGGTCACGTGATAGGAAAGGAGCCAGAAACTGGACCATCCCCATGCTGGTTTGTGCTTCCAAGTCCTTTGGCCACAGGTTCTACTGAATGGAATTTGGGTGCCCTTTCAGTCATGGGAAGAGCAAGCAATGGGTGGACTGGATCACTGGAGAACTAGTCACGGTTCAGTTTTGAGAGCCCTCTTCCAGGCTGTGTGCCCAAGGTTGGAAGCAGGGTTATGCAATGGAACCCTTTTGAAATCTCAGATTTAAATCTTTGTCAGGATTTCCAATCTGGTCTCTTTTGTTCTATGTCTTTTACAGTTTCTTGTTGTAAGCTGACTTTGCTAACTCTCTAAGTTCAGTAAAAACAAAACAAAACCAAACCTGTTTATACGATAAACAGACTGCTAGGGAATACAACGTCATGGCTTGCTTTGATCCAAAGGGAAGGAGAAAGCTTGACCTGAAAATGAAGGTGAATTTCCTGATAGATAAATGATCAAAAGATATGAAGAAACAGTTTTCAAAGGAAGAAATTCAGACTACCAACATTTATATTAGTGTATACTGCAAATCATTAGTAAATAGAGAAATGCTTTGAGGTTCTACTCATTAGATTGGCAAAGGTCATTTTAAAAAAAAAGGAAAAAAAAAAAAGAAAATTGAAGCTACTGGAGAGAGGGACGTGGGGAATGATTGTATCACTTATGGTATAGGAAATTAATGAAATGTGACTGCATTATCAAAAATTAAGGGATGGTTTTAAGGAAAACTAAGGGGACTTAGAAAATTGATGCATAGTGAAGTTAGCAGAACTAGGAGAATAATTTATACAACAACATTATATACAAAAGCATGTTTGAATAAATTAATTTGATGAGGATTCTTTGATTAATGAAATAACCAACCACAACTTCAAAAGGAGTGATGGAGGATGGTACTTACTTCCTAAGAGAGAGGAGATAGTCTAAAGGGAAATAATAAAACATATATCTTCAAATATGGTCAATTTTTTATTGATTATGCATATTTGTTACAAGGATTTTGCTTTTCCCTTTTAAAAAAAAGATATGGGGAGGAGTTGGGAAGAGTGAGTGAAGTTTGACAATGCGTGATAATATACATATATATTTTTATTTTCCTGTTTTTAAGCTATAGAATGGGAAAGAATGGAGGTAGCAATAGTACTATCAAAAAAGAATGAAAGAGAAAGGAGGGAAAGAGGGAGGAAAAGAGAGAGGGAGAGAGGGAGGGAGAGAGGGAGGAAGGAAGGAAGGAAGGAAAGAAGGAAGGAAGGAAGGAAGGAAGGAAGGAAGGAAGGAAGGAAGGAAGGAAGGAAGGAAGGAAGGAAGGAAGGAAGAGAGAATGAAAGAAAAAGAAGGAAAGAAAGAAAGAAGGAAAGAAAAGAATGTTCCTTCCTGGCCTGTTCTATTTCATTGCTCATTTTTCTTATTTGGAAAGTAATAAAATATTTTTAGAAATAAAAAAAAATGAATGTGAAAAAGTAAGCTGGCAGAGAAACCCTCAGTTTGCAGAAAACTGATCTTAAAGGGGCATTGTGATGTTCTGAGCACAGCAATCATTGCATTTTTGCACAGGTAGAGTTGATGAAGATGGATCGGTGGGACTGTCACGGAGCTTCTAGTACATACAGGGGCCAGAAAGGCAATGGAAAACCATTCCTTTAATTGGTCTAACAATGAGTAGGGTGAATGGATTCCTTGCAACTGGGATTCAGGAAAAGGATACAGAAAGAAGAGTCAGCCAGAGTTAGAGTAAGCTATAACCAGGATAATTAATATTTTTTTTGCTTCATACCTTTTCTTTTTTTATTATAGCTTTTTATTGACAGTACATATGCATGGGTAATTTTTCAACATTGTCCCTTGCACTCCCTTCTGTTCCAAATTTTCCCTCCTTCCCTCCACCTCCTCCCCTAGATGGCAGGCAGTCCCATACATGTTAAATATGTTAAAGTTTATCTTAAATACAATAAATGTGTATATATTTATACAGTTCTCTTGTTGCACAAGAAAAATCGGATTTAGGTAAAAATAACCTGAGAAGAAAAACAAAAATGCAAGCAGTCCACATTCGTTTCCCAGTGTTCTTTCTGTGAGTGTAGCCGGTTCTGTTGATCACTGATCAATCAGAACTGAATTGGATCCTCTCATTGTTGGAGAGGGCCTCGTCCATTAGAATATATCCTCATACAGTATCGCTGTTGAAGTGTACAACGATCTCCTGGTTCTGCTCATTTCACTCAGCATCAGTTCATGTGAGGTCTCTCGAGGCCTTTCTGAAATCCTCCTGCTGGTCATTTCTTACAGAACAGTAATATTCCATAGCATTCACATACCACAATTTATTCAGCCATTCTCCAATTGATGGGCAAGGGATAGTTAATCTTTAGTGAGAAATGTACCAAATTGTACTTAGGAGGTTTTTTTTTTTCTTGGAATTTTGCTCTTAGAGATCCAAAGCTCCCTTATATTACTTAATAATGTTGCTCTGTATGTTTATACATTTTTTTAAAAAGAGTCTGCCAAATCCATGATTCTAATCAGGACGTCGTGTCAACATCCCTGTGGCTTAATCCCAAACAAGGGACTGAACAGGTGGCACCCAATGTACCCAGGAAGAAACAAGTCTCATAAAGACTGACCTTGGAAAGCTAAGTGTCCATATCTCAGACACTGAAGTCAGCCCTTTCCTGGAAATGCCAGTGCTAGGATAGACAGTAACTTGTAGTAGCCTGAAAAAGGCAAAGAATGAAATTAAAAAACTGGTAAAAATATATATCTCTCTATCTCTATCTCTATCTCTATCTCTATCTCTCTCTATCTATCTATCTATCTATCTATCTATGTATATATATATATATATATATATATATATATATATATATATATATATATATATATATATAATCAAAAGGCCAAGAGCAAATGCTATACTAGCAACAGTGGAGGCCCGAGCATCGAGCAAGGTGTGATCGGTGCTGGGTCTCTCTCCCCAAACTACCCTGCCTGAGAGGACCGAGCTATCCATACTGCAGAGGGTTTCTGTATCACTGCTCTTTCCTAGGTCCCCTCCTACCTATGGGATTTGCTGTTTGTACTTACTATAGAGCAGTCCCAGCATCAGAGCCAAGAACTTCTCCTTATGCCAGTCTCTGATGGAAAACAGGACCAAACACACCAGCATCCCACTGCCGCCCACCCACCAGCCGTGGATGCAAGCATCCAGCCTTCAGCACCAACTGAGGCAGAATGTTCTTTGCCCTTGAATTACATAAAGGCCGGCTGCCCTGTGCGTGGTCTCTCTCTTAGGCTTTCCTTTCTGTACTTATGGCCCTAAATTATTCCAGCCAGTATCCAGAGCTGCATGATTCCTTTCCCAAGATTTGCAAGGCTGGCCTTTTACTTACTGTAGCACAGTCATTATAAAGCAGACATAACAACTTAAGAAAAGAGCCTGAATTCTGTGTCTCCAGGAGAGAATGGCCTGCATATCAATTTTCACTTTCTGCAATGCTTTGGCTCTCATTTTTCTCAAATGGAACCTTGAGAAGAAATACAAATGGGAGCTTTCCAAATAGTATTCTGCATTTCTTGGCCACTACGTTTCACAGACTCCGAGAGTGGGAAGGGGCATCAGGGGCCATCCAGTCCAACCCAGCCCTAATGGGAGCATCCTCTGTAACTGACTTGACTTGCAGGCCTTAAGCCAGCCTCTTCCCCTCCCAAGGTGGCCCATTCTGTTTGGTTAGATAGGTTTGTAGAGGGCTGGAACTCTGGAGAAGTATACTTGAAACAAGGATACTTACAACAAGTAGAATTGATGAGATAATGGTCTTCTAGTATACATATGATACATCCTTGAAGTGTCTATCCTGTTGTGACCAATGCCCCTCTGAAGGACCTCCCGAAAGCTAACCTGTACATTACAGAGGTTTTCCCAGCATTGATCTTAAGTGGTCGTTCTTCCATCCTCCCTCTCTGGACATTCTGGGACTCTGCCCCCAGGGGCATGTAGAACAAGGCTAATCCCTCTTGTATACAATAGCCCTTTCAGGTGCTTGAAAAGGATTATTCTGTCCTCCCAGAGTCTTCTCCAGACCAAGCAGTCATCTGAGGAGCTAGACTCAAGTCCCAGATCTATCCTGCCCTGGACACTCTCCACCTTCTCGATGTCTTTAAACTTTGAAGCCCAAGTCAGAACAGAATTCTCCCTATCCCATCTAATGTCACTTCCTTGTGTCTGCCCCTCTTCCGACAAAACAAGATCACATTAATTCCATCAACCCCCTCCCCTCAGATCTTTCCCAGGGCAACTGTTGTTGATTTGTGCCATCCCTTGTATCTGGGGAGTTTATTTTTTGTACTTACCTGGAAGACTTTACATTTCTCCTTAATGAATTTCAGCTCATTAGATCAAGTCCAGTAGTCTGGCCTGTTGAGAATAGTTTGGATGGTGATTTTGTTGCCTTGTGTGTTAGCTATCCCTCTCGACTTTGTGTCATTTGCAAATACAGTGAGCACACTGTCTGTATCCAGGTCATTGGTAAAAGGAGCACAAATCCCTGCAAAGTAAAAATAAAGGTTCTATGTGAAATGATAATATAAACTAGAAATAGGAAATAGATTTGGGAGAGCACAGTGGTTAACGACTTGGAATGACAGGACTTGGACTTCCATCACATGTTACTAAAGTTGGCCATTTATTATGTGAAACAGCTCAGGGACTTAATCAACCACAACTAAACCAGGCAGAGTCAGGTGATTAAATAATTTGCTTATTGTTGGGGGGGGGGACACAAGACTTTATAGCTTAGAGGGAGGAAGGTGAAATAAAGGCAGGATCTAGGGAGTGATAAGGATGTGTAATGAGTCTTAAAAGCTAACAAGATAGTCTGAGAAAACTGAGTTCCTTTTATATTTGATTATGGTTGAGAGAGTACACATTTTGACTGTCTTAACTATGGCAATAATGATGGGGGCGGTAGCCTCTTTAAGATTTCCTTTCTGATTTCCCAACCCCCATGGCTGACCTTTGATTCACAAATCCCGGTCAAAAAAGCACTCTTTTGAATATCTGGGCCCAGGCCCCACCGGATCTGAGCTGGCTTGGGTTTTCAGCCCCCACTACTGCTCAAGTTTCCCCAACCCCCAACAAACAATTTTTTCCTTATCTGAAAAGCCCGCCAAGAACTTGGCACTGCCCATAAGCCCCTTCGAGCAAATAAAAGAGCCAAGCTGGAATCATCTCTTGGCAGAGAGTTGAAACATGCGAGCACCATGCTTTGCATCACCACTTTTGGTGTATTTCTTCCTCTATCTAATACCTTTTACTAACCAGACTTTAACCTGACTTCCAAACTCTAAAATAAACCTCTTTTTATCAATCTAGGTTTTCGGGCCTGTAAATTCATTTACAGGGGACTCTCGCCGCCACTACTAGACCTCATTTAACTCCGCATCCTTGCACCGAATCCAAAGGGGTTGCAGCTCCATTTGATTCCCTGTACCCCAAACCTGCCACTAGACCTCAATTAATCCTAATTTTATTTAGGTATACCTTAGCTGGACCTCATCATTTGGTTATACCTCATCAATAAGACAGTCTGGGAATGTTGACCCTTTTGCGTACTGATTATGATTGATAATAGGAACAGGATAGACTCCTTTTAGCATTTCCTGAGAATAAGCTGGTTTAAAGTTCACATCACCCTTGGGATTCCAATGAACATCCCCTACCACATTGAGACTGCGTTGTTAACACCCACTCTTGGAGTCTGACCATCCAAGCAGTTAAAAATCTATCAGATTATATTATCGCCTGCTCAATATCAATTTTCTCCATAGTATGAGAGACTTTTTAAGAAGCTTTGCTAAAATCAGAGTAAAAAATATCCCCGGCATTTTCGTCATCCCCCACTTTAGTAGTAGTCCTGTAGAGATTGGAAATGAGGTTCAACGGGAGCTATTGTTGAGCAAGCCCTGCTGGTACTTGGTAATCACCTCCTTTTTTAAACGGTGACCAACCATCCTTTTAAAAATCCATTCTCTAATTTGTCCAGAAGCTGAAGTCAAGATCACTGGCTCATAATTTTCAGGCTATGTTCTTTCCTTTTTTTGGAAAATGGAAAAAGTTTTTCCCATCTCTCATCTTGTAGTACCTCTCCCATTTTCCATGATCTTGCAAACATCACAGATATTCATACACTCAAGAACATAGTTCATCTGAGCCAAGTGATTTGAAGGCGTCAAGAGCCCCTAGATGTTCTCTTACTGTCTCAGTATTTATCTTGGGCATCAACTTCCTGTTAATCATTTTTGTTGAGGGTCATTCTCCTTGATCAAGAAAACAGAAATGCAATAAGATTTCAGCAACCCTCTCTGCCTTCTGTCTGTTCTCAGTTACCATCTTCCCATGTAGCTTCTTTTGATGCCCTTTTTCTCCCAATATATCTTTAATTTAAAAAAAAAAAAAGCTTTTTCTGTTAACCTGAACTTCCATTGTCTGCCCCAGTTTATTCTAAGCTCAACTTTACTCAATTATGAGTTGTGCTATGTTCTGATATTTATCTTCAGTTGTCTGGCCTTGCTTTATCTTCCAAATAGTTCTTTTTAAAAATATCTTTCCAATTACGTGTCAAAATAATTTTAGCATTTGTTTTGTACATTTTCGAATTCCAAATTTTCTTCCTCCCTCTTACCTGACTCTCTTCCCTAAGATGGCAAGCAATTTGATATAGATTATATGTGTGCAGTTATGTAAAGCACATTTCCACATTTGTAATGTTGGGAAAGAAAACACAGACCAAAATAAGATGTAAAAAAATTAAGTAAAAACTAAGTAAGTCTCTGGTCTGTATTCACACTCCATTAGTTCTTTCTCTGGAGGTGGATAACACTTTTTATCATATGTCCTTTGGAATTGTCTTGGATCTTTTTATTGCGAGAAAGGTAAGTCATTTACAGGTGATCATCAGACAATACTGCTATTACTACATACAATTTCTCGTGGTTCTGCTCACTTCATTTTGTATCGGTTCATGGAAGTCTTTTTAGTTTTTTTTCTGAAACCATCCTGATCATCATTTCTTATACCCCAGCTTGGTCAACTATTCCCCAATTGACAGGCATCCTCTCAATTTCCAAGTCTTTGCCACCACCAAAGAGCTGCTATAAATGTTTTTGTACATGTGGTCCTTTTCCAGAGAAAACAGTCACCTATGACCTTTTGGGCATAGTTCCAAATTGCTCGTCAGAATGGTTAGATCAATTTGCAGCTCCACTAACAATGCATTAGTGCTCCAATTTTCCCACATGTCTTCCATCTTCAGAATATTTCTTTGTTAAATTGGAATTGGTTACTGAGTTCCTATGTATCTATACTGGGATCTATAGACAAATCCAATTTTTCTTACTGGAATTTTTTTCCTCAATAGTAGTTTACTTTTCCAAACACATGTAAAGATAGTTTTCAACATTCATTTTTGTAAGACTTTTGCTTCGAATTTTGCTCCTTCCCTCTCTTACCTCTCCCTCCCTAAGACAGCCAGCAATCTGATATAGGTTAAACATGTACAATCCTTCAAAACCTTTTTCCATATTCATAAGAAAAATTAGACCAAACCACAAGAAAGAAAAAACAAAAAAAAAAAAACAAAAAGGTGATAATACTCTACTTCGTTCCATATTCTCCATAGTTCTCTCTCTGGATGTGGATGGCATTTTCTATCCCAAGTCTCTTGGAATTGGCTTAAATCACCTCATTGTTGAGAACAGCCAAATCCATCACAGTTGATCATCATGTAATCTTCTTGTTACTGTGTAGGAAGTTCTTGTGGTTCTGCTCATTTCATTCAGCATCAGTTCATGTAAGTCTTTCCGGGTTTTTCTGAAATCAGCCTGCTCATCATTTCTTATAGAACAATAGTGTTCCATCACATGCATATACTGTAACTTGTTCAATCATTCCCAACTGATGGACAGCCACTTACTTTCCAGTTCCTTGCCATCACCAAAAGAGTTGCTTGTCAAACATTTTTGCACATGTGGGTCCTTTTCCCTCTTTCATGATCTCTCTTCCTCACTGGAATTTTACAGATGATCTGCACCTCAAATATGAGGGTACCGGTAGAATTCAGTTGTTATTACTGGCTTGAGCCCCACCTAGGAAGAACTCCAATTCTGACAGTTCATCTGGTAGTCTTTTCTAGGGTCATAGATCATAGAGTTCAAGCAAGAAGGGACAGGCTAGATCAGGTAGTCCAGCCTCCTCATTTTATGGATAGGGTTTCAGAAACAGAGGAAAAAAAGACTGTGATCCAGCTGCTAAATTCATTGAGAAAGAAGGAAAAATAATTTGGAGACTTTTAGATGACTATGACAAGTATTTGAAGTGTGTAGTAAAGAAAGCTGGACTGAACTTCTAGGGGAGAAAGGGAAAGATTACTTTCTATTATATCTCTCTCATTTATTTTTTGCAGTTTATTTGTATATATGTAATCTTCCACTCTAGTAGAATGTAAATACCTCAAGGGCAGGGATTGCTTTGTTTTTGTCTGTGTTCCTAGAACTTATTGCAGCCTGAGTGCCAGGTTGACATTTAACAAGTGTTTGTTGAATTGAAGGACAGATAAGGAAACCGAGGCGCAGAGAAATGAGTAAGGATATGCCCAAAGTCTCAGGAGCCGTAAGTAGCATCCAGGATTCAGACTCAGGCTTCCTAACTCCAAATCTGATAGGCCTTTCATTACAAGATCAATTCCCTTTCTCCCTTGAGACAACTACCCCCATCTCCCAGTTATCCCAAGACAAATATGGAAATTAGCACCCATAATGCCCCTGGGTTAAAAATTTGGCTGTGATGAGATGTTGTTTTTCATTCTCTAGCCCTCCCTTCCTCTCTCCCAGGGTGAGTACATTTTTAGCAGGTGCCTCTCCTAAGAGTTTTTGGTGTCAGGCAATTTGATATAGCAAACCCTCCTCACACTGGTGGATGTATAATTACTCCCCAACAACAGTGGAGAGAGAATTTAATTTAGGGTCAGAGAACTGAATCCAAATTCTTGCTGTACTGCCAACTTACTTGGACAAGGGCTTTCCTCTTCCTGAATCCTGTTTCCTCTTCTGTAAAAGGAGGTTAGACTAGACGGACCAGATGATCTGTAAGGACCCTCGCAGCTGGGACTTTCTGTGATTTTGTGATGATTGGTAGACCTCATAGGTGTTATATCAATTTTTCCAGATGAAAGTAGAATCCCGTGTTTGAGACCAGAAATAAATGTTAGACAAGCCCTGGCTTGCACCATCATTTCTCTTCCGCCCTAGTAAGTCCATTGGCACTTGAACTGAAGAGAAAAAAAAAAGAAAAAAACAAAAGCAAAGCAAAATAAAAAGTGGTCAAACCAATTCCCAGCTCTGCCAGAAGTAAATTAAAATGCCTGTTTGTCTACAGCCCCTCCAATGGGGAATTTTTCCATTTCTGCCAACCTGATAGCTGTTGAGCAGAAGCCTAGAACTGTTTTAATGTATATTTCCTTGGTTAATAGTCATTTGGAGCATTTCTTCTTATGCCTGGCTATCATTTGCATTTCTTCTTCTAAAAACTGCCCATTGCAGTCTCTTGGTCAGCCATCCACTTCCATCCATTTGTCCTTTCCCTAGATAACATGGATATCAGACTCCCATCCCCCTTGATTAGACAGCCTTTCTGTTGACATTGCATCAGCCATCTTGGGGTATCTATACCACTGGCTTTCCTGGCTATCTCTTGACTGTCTCTGTCTAATAGTCCAGGTGCCCCCATTCATAGTCAAACTGGGCTCCTTCACAGCCAAGTCTGAGGATTACAACAAGTCACGCCAAGAATGAAGGGACCTTAAGAGAGTATAAAATCTTATATTTAAACCTGAAAGAAACCTCAGAGACCATTTGGTACAAGCCCTTCATTTTACAAGGGAGGAAAGTGTGACCTGAGGAAAGTAGAAAAAACAGTGAGGGCCATACCCCAAATGACAAAGTTAGCAAGTTGCAGATATAGATAGAAATTTAGTAAGACACTCCCTTTTCTGTCATTAGCCTTTTCATTCCAGGTACACTGAGCCACTTGCTAGCTCTAACGCTTTTAAATTTCCCCCAAAGAACTCATCTAGCATCTTACGTGCCCTTCCAGCTCTTTCTTCTGGACCCAAAGCTCTTCTTGCCATCCTAGTGGGTCACAAAATCAAGGTCAAGATATGTTAGCAACTCCTAGGGGTTTTGCCCAGTTTACCCTTTAAAGACTGAAAGTTGAAAACTATCTAAACCTAAAGATTTTTTTTTGGAGTTTTCTTTTTTTTTATAAGTCTTTTTTTAATTAATTTTTATAATTATACTATTTTTCTTTGACAGGACATATGCATAGATAATTTTTTTACAACATTATCCCTTGTACTCCCTTCTGTTCCGAATTTTCCCCTCCTTCCCTCCACCCCCTCCCCTAGATGGCCGGCATTCCCATACATATTAAATATCTTATAGTATATCCTAGGCACAATACATATGTGCAGAACCGAATTTTGTTGTTATTGTTGTTGTAGCAAAGGAAGGATTGTATTCAAAAGGTAAAAATAATCTGGGAAGAAAAACAAAACAAAAATGCTCTCAGTTTACACTCATTTCCCATAAACCTAAAGATCTTAATCTGAGATCCATATTCAACACCATTTCCCACCCAGGGACCTGTGAATAGATAAGGGTAAATTCATAGGTGTCCATGAAGTGGGATGGGAAAAGATAAGAGAGCTTTATTTTCACTAAACTTCTAACTGAAAATTAAAATTCCTTCAGTTATCTACAAACATCCCTCTGAGAAGGGGCTCACAGTCTTTATCCGGAACCCAAAAGTTCTACAGCACATTCCCTTAGAGATGCACGTGTGTTTGTTATTTTCTTAGACACAGCAGCTTTTCTTGGGATGGCTGTGGTTACATAGCATGGTACCCACGTCAAGAAGGCAGACCAAGAGCAGATATCCTTTCCTTCTCCCAGTGACTTTTGAAAGGGAAATTTGGATTGATTTTTTGTTTCGACGTTATATTCCCAATATATTTTCCCTCCACCTCCCAAAGAGCCATCTTCTATAAAGAAAAAAAAAAAAGAACCGTGGCACCACACCAAAAAGGCTGCCATTATGTATGATATTTCATGATCATAGCTCTCCACCTCAGCAAAAAGGGTGAGGAGGTATCTTCTCATCACTCTTCTGGGGGGGGGGGCAGGCTTGATGATTATAATTTCCCTGGATTCAGTTTTTTTTAAACATTTTAATATTTTATTTTTCCAAATACATGCAAAGATAGTTTACAACATTCACCTTTGCACAACCTCATGTTCGAAATTTTTCTCCCTATCCTCTCTTCTTCCCTCCCCAAGACAGCAAGCAATCTGATATAGGTTAAGCCTGTGCAATTCTTCTAAACATATTTCCATATTCATCACGCTGCCCTCAAAAAATCAGATCAAAAGGGGGAAAAACTACAAGAAAAAAAACCCAAACAAATAGCATTTTTTTAAAAGGAGAAAATACTGTGCTTCGATCCCCATTCAGTCTCCATAGTTCTGTGTCTGGGTGCAGATGGCATTTTCCATCACAAGTCTGTTGGAATTGCATTGAATCACCGCGTTGTTGTTGAAAAGATCCACGTCCATCACAGTTTGACACAGGTAAAACCTCTAGATAAAGAAGGATGGACGCTTTCATCACTATAATTGTAATTAGTCCATCGCCGTTGCAGTGCTGACTGTTTCCCAGGCAATCCTAGAGATAGGTATTTGATGTGAGATTGATAAGTTAGTATTTATTTACCTGTTCTTCTACTCATTTGTTCCTCTCAGAGGACATTGTTTTAGAATGGGTCATAAGAAAATAGATTTTGGAGCTGAAAGGTCACCTTGTCCAAGCTTCTCATTTTCCAAGTGAGGGAACAGTCCTAAGTGATAGAGGAGCTTCCCCAAGGCCACACAGTAATTGCCAATGGGTACAGCCCTGATGCAAACCCACTACTCTGACCTCAGATCCAGCATCCTTTCTGCTCTACTCTGTTTTGCTGTGGATTTGTTTGTAATCTTACTGGGTCTCCATGGCTGGGCATTTCCCTTTTGTTTCTCTGTATGTTTCAGGAATATTTTGGTAGGAAGTATATGATTTTTTTACCCAACTTGGCTCATTGATAATCATCCAACGTGAGTTTGTGGTGACTGATCCCAATTTTGTCTTATAGGAGTATCCTGAACTCTGTGGTTTTGATGGAAATTCTGCAGAGGCATTGGCTCATTCGCCATCCTAGAGGAATCAGTAGCAGCCCAAAGAATTGCTTGCTGGCCAAAGAAGGCATATAAGGAGTTGGGGGGAGGGTGAATCTTGCTCCCTGGACAGCTCTGACCCCCAGACCCCAAAGAAGGCATGTGAGGTGACATATGACTCTCAGGTTATGCTGCACAACATCCTTCAGGCATGACCTATTGTGACTTCCTATGAAGGCCCAGGCTGCTATTGATTGGGAGCCGATAGTCTCCTTTTCCCACTGGGGCTAGGCAGAGGGAACTGTTTTCCTTTCATGATTTTATAATATGATACAAAAGAAAGAACTGAACTCAAAACCAACCCATTTGTTCCCCTCATATGTAGTATCGTACTCAGGTTGGCAGAATAAGTAATTCTTGGATCTAAGTTTTTTTTTCTTTTGCCTTTTGGTATAACATAAATAAAGGGCATTTTAGAAGCCTTAGTACAGCTTTAAGCTAAATTTTAATAACTTGTTAAGTAAATATATTTAGTTAATATAATAATATTATATAATATCATTATATACATAATATATAATATGCATTATATATCATATATATAATATATAATATTAGTTATAATAATAATATAATAGTTAAGTATTCACTTAACTATTAAATGAAAAGCTAGTATAGTTGCACTAAGGCTTTTGGGATACTCTGTACTTCCCTTCCTTTTTAATCCCAGTTATGGCACAGTCTTTGCATGATTGGGACCATATTTCCTCTTTAACTTGAATTCTTTCTTGCCATTTGCAGCAATTTTTCTTTGACCTGGAAGCTCTAGATTTTAGCTATGACATTTCTGCCTGTATTCAACTTGGGGTTTCCGGAGGTATTGAGTAAATTCTTTATAATTCCTCTCTACTCTTCAGGGTCTCCATGTTCAGGATAACAGTATCAAATTTCTTTGATAATTTCTTGAAGTATGATAAGTAGCTTTTGGATTTGATCAGGGATTTCAGGGAATCTGATAATTCTTGAATTCTCTTTCCTCAACCTCTTCTCAAGGTCAGTTGATTTTGATTCTAGGTCCCTCACATATTCTGCTTTTTTAGCCTTTGAACTAATATTTCTTGTTGCCTCCTAAAATCATTATATTCTCTTTGCTCTTTTCTCTTTTCCCTCAGAAGCTTTAATTGTTTTTTTTTTTTTGTTTGTTTGTTTTTTGTTTTTGTTTTTGTTTTTTTTTTTATCCCTTGATTCATTTATTCTGGAGTTATTGTGGCAAAGCCATTCTTTTTCCTGAGACATTTCTTGTGCTTATTTTAAGAATCTTCTTCTGGGCTTAACTCTTAGACTTCTAACCTAGAGTATTTCTTCATTATTAGGAAATTATTCAGTTTACTCCTGCACCCAGCCTCGGTTTCTGTATCAGGACTTTGTGCTGGGGCCATCTGTGATCCCCCTCATACTTTTCAACTGGGAAGGGACCTGTTGTATTGTGGCTCATCCAGGAATTAGCTCCATCTCCATTTCCTTTATCCCTTGGTATGACTAACAATTGTTGGAGGTCAGGACAGTCTCAAACTTCTTTCTCCCCTCATTATTGTCCATTGAACTTTGTCGTATCTCCTTGCACAGCCCCCTACCCAGGGGCTAGTTTTGTCCCCTGCTCTAATACGCTGTAATCTAGGAGAGATCTAGGCTCCTCTTGTAAAAATAAAACAAATATAAACTCAAAGGCCTGTCTCAGGACTTGCTACCACTGACATGTAACAGAAAAAAAGGCAAAGAAATTGAAGCCCAGAGAGGTTAAGAGATGTGAAAAGGGGCATAGAAATAATAAGCTTTTGTGGCAAGATTCAAACCTAGGAGCTCCTGACATCGGTTCCAGTACTCTGTCCATTTCTCTGATGTATTTTCCAATTCTATCCAAAGGCCAGCTTATTCCCCTTTCAGTTCATTTTCCTCAGATAGTCAGGGCAGATGAATACCCTGGAGCCTTATTACCTAGCACATCCAACTCCTAACATAAACTGAACATAACAGCATACCTAATATATACAGGGTGGATGATGAAGACCTTTTCAGGAAAGAAAGCCCTGGAAAAGGAGCTGTGAGCAAGCCTGTGAAGGAGGTGAAATAGGGAGGGAAATATTAAAGGGAAATGGCGTTTATTTTGCCGCAGGCTACCTCAGCATCCAAGACCTGGTCACCGTTCAGTGATGGGTAGAATGAGGTAGGGGTCTTGTCGGGGCACAGTGCCGCCTGCTCCAAGGTGACGGCTTTCGCCTGGACTTCATTGCCAGGGCTTTTCGAAAAGGTGGGTTCACTCCAAATGACTTTAATGAGTAAGCTGAGTTAAACAGCACAGTGACTTCCAAAGGCCAGAGAAATCCATTTACAAAACTCATTTCTTAATCTGAGGTTCATAAAAAAAAAAGAAATCCCATGGAGTTTCTGCAGTCTGTATAGATGTTCCCTTTCAAGGGCTTCAAAGATCTCCGGAATAATTTGGGGACAGAAATAATGTAGTCCTTCTCTCGGCTGTCACCAGCTCTGCCATGGGCTCCAGGAACAAGAGCATTCACCATTGAAACGTATTTCCAGTGACAGGCAGAATCAATTTCTGAATCTGCTCTGCCATAGCGAGAGTTTTTTTAATAGCCTGTAAAGAAAAAAAAAAAAAAAAAAAGAAAGATCAGCTGATGGAATCAGCACTGAAGTCTCTTCTTCCCTCTCTTCTCTCTCTTCCTCCCTAGCCCTAGCATCCAGATTCATCTTTTTATCTCTCTGCTCAGGGGCTTTTTTGTTTCCTAAATTCCCTAAAAACAGGGTGACCAAGTGAGCACAGCAGAAGAGGTCTCACTGCTTAAGAAGCAAAAATCATTTTTTAAAAATGTCTTTTCCTTTAGGCAGTTAACAATGCAGTGATTTTTCAAAATGACTTTTTATTTTATTTTATTTTATTTTTTGCTGAGGCAAGTGGGGTTAGGTGACTTGGCCAGGGTTAAAATGACATTTCTTAAGATGGGGACTCAGTCAGCCCTGGCTGGCTCCTGGGCACAGGTTCTGAAGGAAACATTGAGAGGGATGGGGGTGGAGAAAGATGCTGCCCTTGCCCAGCTGGGCAGGTGGAATACAGCACTTAAAATGGCCCTGGTACCAGCTGCCTTGGCCATGGTTCCAAAAGGTCTGTTCTCTCAGTCCTAGACCAAAACAACAAAGCTCTTATCTTTTTTCTCCTCTCTTTTTTTTTTTTTTTAATTTTTTATTTTATTTTATAATTATAACATTTTTTTGACAGTACATATGCATGGGTAATTTTTTACAACATTATCCCTTGCACTTACTTCTATTCAGATTTTTTCCCTTCCTCTCCCAACCCCCTCCCCCAGATGGCAAGCAGTCTTATATATGTTAAATATATTACAGTATAATTTAGATACAATATATGTGTGTAGAACCAAATTTTTTGTTGCACAGGAAGAATTGGATTCAGAAGGTAAAAATAACAGTTTACATTCATTTCCCAGTGTTCCTTTTCTGGATGTAGCTGGTTCTGTCCATCATTAATCAATTGGAATTGGATTAGTTCTTCTCTATGTTGAAGAAATCCACTTCCATCAGAATACATCCTCATACAGTATCATTGTGGAAGTGTATAATGATCTTCTGGTTCTGCTCGTTTCACTCAGCATCAGTTGATGTAAGTCTCTCCAAGCCTCTCTGTATTTCTCCTGTTGGTCATTTCTTATAGAACAATAATATTCCATAACATTCATATACCATAGTTTACCCAACCATTCTCCAATTGATGGACATCCATTCATCTTCCAGCTTCTAGCCACTACAAAAAGGGCTGCCACAAACATTTTGGCACATACAGGACCCTTTCCCTTCTCTAGTAGTTCCTTGGGGTATAAGCCCAGTAGTAGTATGGCTGGGTCAAAGGGTATGCACATTTTGATAACTTTTTGGGCATAATTCCAGATTGCTTTTTTTCTCCTCTCTTTCCCCCATCCCTTTTTTAAGAAAAATCAATACAACACAAGTTCCCAGGGACAAGCTTGCCAATGAAAATAGAGAATAAATGATTTATTGTTTGAGGAGAGGAAGTTTGAGAACAAATTGGTATTCTGAAGCCATGACAATGTGTTGCCTTTATCGCATACAGCATGACCGTCTTTTATATATAATTCATTAATAAAGCCCATTCAATCCATTCAGTTCATTTCCACTTCTTTTGATGAGCTCTCTTTTGCATCTGTTGCAAAAGAAGAACCACGAAATCTCTCTTTGTGCTGGCTCCATCATGCCTGTGCATCCTCAGTATTAGACAGGGAAGCTAATTGGCTCACTTGGCCTCGTTTCCCCCCACAGGCTCAGGTTCCACTAGGGAAGTGCCCTGTTTATCCTTGATGTGCTGTCCTGCACTCTGGTTTACTGCTTCTCCTCCTTGGTAATTTCTCCTCTGTTTAGGTATACCAAGGAGCCAAGGAGCCCATCCTTTTGTCTTCTTTCTCTCCTCTCCAGCTTCTTCCTTTCTCCCCAGCATCTTGCTCAGATCTCCTCTGTCTTGGGGAAAAGTACTTTCTGTGATTCTTTGAATTACTCTCCTGTCCCTTTCACAACCACACTGATCACAAGCTCAATCTGTACCTAGAGTCTCCATGATCTCAACTTTTGAAGGGGGTTTTATTTGGAATCTTGGGGGAAAAATACCTTTAAGGGCCTCATTTATGTATTCCTCAGCATTCTAGCTTGATAACCTCATCCACTCCCATGGAGTCAATTCTTCTTTCTAATCAGATGACTCTGGGTTCTATGTAGCTAGGCCCAGGCTCGAATCCTGCATCACCAAATAGCTCTTGTTCATCCTAGAGGCATCTTAGAGTCAACCAGTCCAGAACAGACTCATGATCTCTTTCTCCTGAACCTGTCCTCTCTTCAGTTTTTCTGTTCCTGTCAAGGGCACCAGATCCAGCTGCCCTCTTTACTATGGTAATCCACGGTCCAGCCAAATCCATAGATGACATTACATCTCCAACCTCATTGCCTTTGCTTAGGCTGCCCCCCCACGTTTGGAATATACCTCTACTGCTTATCATCCCTAGGTTACTTCCAAGCTCAGCTCCAGTTCCTCCAGGTACCTGCACCCCCTCCCCCAAGATGACGTCCTATTTCTTTGTGTATATGTACATGTACGTTTTATCCAAGCTCATCCCCCATACCCACATATAAGCTCCTCAGGAGCAGGGATTGTTTTTTTGTTTGTTTGTTTTTGTTTTTGTTTTTTGTTTTTGGTATTTTTGTAGTCCCAGCAGATGGTACACAGTAGGTATTTAATAAATGCTTGATTGATAAAATATGACACTGCGTACACACAAAAATTATATTGCTTCAGTTCCTGCCATCTAGGAAATTACAATCAAAAATGGGCATACAAGTTTGCATACAAGTTTACTGGCAGCACAGTAAGGAATAATAAAAGAAGTAGCCTTCCAGGGGCCTGCTGGACTGGTTTTGTATGTTAGGAAGTCCTTCTCTTTTTTCACACAGTTGTTCCTCCCCCCCCAACCCCCCATGCTTTTGACAGTGAAACCTGAAATCCTATCAGTGGGGATCCATTCATTCTTTTAGGTAGAGGAATTACCCCCTATTCAAATGCAAATAAATTGGGGAAAGGTATCAGATTTTCTCCTCACCAGGCATCCCTCTTAGAATATCCTGGTATCTTTGAATTTAATTTAGATAGAAAGGGAAGCAGATTTAGAGATGAGCCCAGAACTTGGGTTCAAATTTCCATCTTGTCCATTGATTACCTGTGCAGAATTGGTCAAGTCATTTACCTGTGTGGATCAGTTTCTTTTGTTCAATTGTTGGGGTTGGTCAGGGTGATTTCCCAGATTACTTCAAGGTCTAAATCTATGGTTTTATGACTGATTGAAGGGAGTAGAGTGAAGAGAGAAGGATGTAACTGAAAGAAAAACAAGGAGGAGGTAGAATAAAGTGATACAGGAATTTCACTTCTCTGTGCCATCCTAACAAACATCCTATGAGAACAGGCTGTCTTTCCTAACTGTATATATAAAATATATAACATATGATATATAATTATATATAAGTGCATATATAAAATATATAACATATGATATATAATTATTTATAAGTACATATATAATTATATATAATATATAATTCTATATAAATATAAATCTATGTATTTAATGCTATATGTTTATAATTATACTTTTATTTTTATTCAGCAATTGAAATTGTCCCAGGAGTTACAAAGGGAAAAGGACCACCATTGTTTGCTTTTGTGTTGTTTTTTGTTCATTTCCAAGGCTCCCTTTGACAGGCTAGGGTTTGAACTCTTTTTTTTTCTTTTATTTTTTTATTAATTTTTATAATTATAACATTTTCTTTGACAGTACATATGCATAGGTAAATTTTTACAACATTACCCCTTGCACTCCCTTCTGTTCCGAATTTTTCCCCTCCTTCCCTCCACCCCCTCCCCTAGATGGCAGCCATTCCCATACATATTAAATATCTTATAGTATATCCTTGGTACAATAACTCCTATCAGGGGTATCAGAAGGATAAGTTATTTAGGTCTATGGATGTCAGAGAGCTAAAACTCCAGCCCCCCCCCCCAGCCCACCCCGATTCACTAGATAAGGAAACTGTTATGATCTGCCCAACTGAGGGAATACATCCTGGAAGCGAAATCTGAACCCAGTGCTCCGAGCCAATCCTGCTCTACCCACATTGCATTGTACCAGAGCCACATAGCTAGTATGTGGCAGGGGCAGGTTGTCAAATCGGGGCTTCCTGACTCTCGGGCAACACTAGGGAGAGTGTCCCAAAAGTCTTTGTGCCTTTTCCAGCTCCAGTTATATATAAAAGAGTAAGGAATAATAACAGTTTATCTAGCACTGTAAGGCTTGCAGAATATTTTGTATACATTGTCTCATTTGATTCTTTAAAGGAAAGTAGTTCAGAGGAAGGAGCGAGATAATAGTGTAGACTGGAGACTTACATATATATATGTGTGTGTGTATATATATATATATATATATGTACATGTATATACACACACACACACACACATATATATATATATATATATATATATATTATGTGTGCATGCACATTTGTACAAACATCCACATATAGTCACATCCCAGAGCTGATGAATAGGAAGCTCATAGATTTGGGGCTGGAAGGGCTGCAGGGAGATCATTTTGTGTGCCCCTGTCTCCTCCATTTTACAGAGCAGGAAAGCGGGACCTGGAGAGAAAAAGGGACTTGGGCAAAGTCCTACAGGGGGAGAGCTGGAAGCGGAGCCCGGGCGCTTGGGCTCCACACCGAATGCCTCAGAGGGTTTGTTCTCCCCCTTGCTCACGTCCAAGTATACGTGTCGGATGGGGCCTGGAACAAATGAGCTCTTCTGGCTCTTCTGAAACATTCCTGAAGGCCTAGAAGTATCCCTCTGTCCAGACCTATTGCTCCACATACAGCCTGGGCAAACCCAGAGGCCGCAGGGTAGGGGAAAGTGAGGGAGGAGAAGGAGGGAGAATGGCCAAGGGGCCCCTCCAGCTTCCAGCTGGCCGTACCCTTGGGCGGTAAAAGCCCCCGTTACTAGGGTGAGTGATGGTCCCAGTGCCAGGGCGTGCCAGCTAATTTCTCAGACCCGAGTGTCATGGTTGAGCTGCTGCCTGGCTCCTTGTTAAAGGTCTGTCTCTCCCTTATTTTCCCTTTCTCTTGTTGGCTTTGAGATGAGAAGAAAGCAGCTGCCTTTTCTTGTTTAATATATTTTGGAAGGTAGGCTAGTTTGCCAGAGTAGTTTGACCTTTTCAAGAGTGTATCTCTTGGCAGCCCTGCTCAGCCGGCCTTCCCAGGCCTGAGAACTCAACTTGTGGGCCCAGCGCCATCTTCAGGTAAGGAGAGGCAAGCTTGCCAGCTCACTCTGAGAGTAGCCCTCAGCAGCATTGTGCACATTAGGCTTGGGAAACTCTTCCAAGCAAATCTTGTCCCCGTCCCCGAGCCCGTTTCCCCCATTCCCACCCCTCCCCCATACCCTAGTTGGGGGGAGTAGCGAGAGCGGGTTTTATTTTATTTCATGTCTTGTTATGAAAAAAAAAAAAAAAGACTGAGAATTCAGTTCCAAACCCCTGGGAGTGAGCCTCTCTGTATGTGGCTCCCCCGTGGGGGAGAAAGCCAACAGTATATTTCTGGGCCTCCTTCGTGCCTCCTCAGACCCTTGCCTCAGCTTGGGTTCCAGCAGCCGAACCTTTGACACCCCAGAGTCACGGCTGTGAGTTACTGTGAATCACTGATGCCTTAAGATGTCTTCTGGAGGAAGGGCCCCCCTCCCCCCCCACCACATTGAGTGGACTAATTTATAGGAGCTCATGGACAGACACACAGGGGGGACGGGCATTGATGGATCGCTCTGTGCTCTGTCAGGGGGAGGCTCCCACTGAAGACAGAAGAAATCCCTCTGAGGATTGCCCCTCTAGAAAGAGCCCTCTGTCAACCCACAGGCCTTTGTACCCATGGTCACCTTTCAGCGAGCTTTGGTAAGGGCAGACGGAAGGGGACGGGGGCCCTTTAATAAGCTTTCTGATAAATATTGGAAAATGGACCAGAGGACATTTTCTCTGTCATGAAACAGCCTGAAGAGTGGAGAAGGCAAGAGGAAGGGAGGGGGAAAAAGGCCAAGGACTGGAGGACAGTGAGCTCAGCCACTGGCCTTCCATCGTCCTTGCTGTCACCCCCACCCCCTTTCCCGTGGCCTTCTTTTTGATCCTTGGACAGCCGTGAGATTGCCGGGAAGACAAACACCATTAATTGGATGAATGAGGACAGGTCCCTTTTGTAGAAGTATAGATGGCTTACAGGAGGGGGCTAAAAACCTCGCATCCTATTACTCAGTCCCCATCATGCCTTTGTCATTTGTTGTTCTTAGCTGTCTTGGGCTGTTTCAATGATTTTGTCTGAGTCAGGAGCTCCTGATAAGACACTTTCCATACCAATCCCTAGAGATAGGTGCCTTCTTTGCAGCTGAAAATCTTAAATTATTCCTGGGGGCATCGGGGGGCAAAAATGATCTTCCCAAGATGGGTCAGAGGCAGGATGTCAGCCTAAGTCTTCTGGACTCTAAGACCAGTTCCCTACCCATTACCCCACCCTGCTCCTCATTCCCTTATTCTCATTAATGTCTGAGTGCTAGTGGAGAACAAGAAACAGGCAAACCCCATTGCTGGGAGTCTACTTCAGACAAGCCTTGGCCAAGCTTGCAGCCCACTAGCAGAGTTTCAAGGACTCTAACAACGCAACCACTGATGCCTTAAGATTTCTTCTGGAGGGAGGCGTGGGGGAGATAACCCCAGAACCAGCCAGGCAGCCCCGAGACTACACAGATGAAAAATAGAAAACAAAACCCATACTCCCTATCCCATTTAATTCTAGCTGAGGGACATTAAGGACTTCCCTTATAACAAGGCCCTGGGAGGGGCTTTTTGGGAGCTTGCCTTCTGTTAGAGGATGGACATATGGACATAGAGAACTCAATAGAGGATGTGTACAAATTGATGGCTGGGAGATAATGCTAATAGGTACCCGAGAGATCAGAAAGGGAGATGTCGGCTGAGCAGGACTTTGCTGGAAGTTGAGGATTCTGGGAGGTCAAGATGAGAAGATTCCAGGGAAGGGAGAAAGCCCAACACTTCTTCTTGGTGTCCTAAATGCCCCTCCTTCCTGAGCCCACCCCAGGGAATCACCTGTTCAAAGGAGGCAGAAAAGGTGCCACGTGCAAAGTACAGCTAGCAGAGTGGCTTCTCCAGAGACAATGAGGCCGGGAAGTAATGTAGGAGCCTTTCACTACCATTTCAGTGAATACTAGCTCGACATCAATCCTGAATCAGGTCCAACCCATACTTTGTTGTGATGGAGCCCATTTTGAAGTCCCAAATGAAACCATTTTGATTTGGTGGTTAGTGAGAACTACACTCGAGCTCTGTTAAAGTTCAAGTCATAATAAGCTTTAAGAAAAAAATCAACCAATGTGGGCTATAAGGTGTTTACCTCCACTGAACAAAGCCCTGAAGGACCAGAGACTGAGGTAGGCTACGGCCAGTGGAACTGTGTGAGGGCACTTTAAAGACTGTTATGCTATCAGGGCTCTGTCATACTGTGCTGTCCAAGGCTCAGGGCCTTGCCCCAGGGGCTATTCTTCCTTTTTTAGCACCTTACAAGTCTGATGAGAGTCCTTGCTAAGCATCCTTGACTTTGTTAGGGCTCTGATGTAGGCTCTCCATCGTTGAATGACCCATTGAATGACCCTTTGAGTGACTCATCAGACTTTTAAGGTGCTAAAGAAAGAAGAATTCTCTTCACCAAACATTTATTGCGCTCCGGGTCTGCCTGGCCCTCAAATGAGTTTCTTGGGAGGCTGGTAGGATTTGTATGAAAATGCCTTTTGAAATTTGAAATGAAGATAATGGCTAAAAACTCTTCCAATTCTAAAGTCTTTTAATTCTAAAATGGATTCTGTTTTCCACCTACAGAGGTCATCTCAAATGGCAGGGTCCATTTTGTGAGGATCCAGATGGGGTCAAGAATGGCAAGAGGAGGTGCAGCAGTGGATAGAGCATTGGCCCTGAAGTCAGGAGGACCTGAGTTCAAATCTGGTCTCAGATACTTAACACCCTGGGCAAGTCACTTAACCCCAACTGCCAATTGCCTCACCAAACAAACAAACAAACAAACAAACAAAAAACCAAGAATGGCAAGAGGAAAACAGAAAGTATTCCTGTCATTTTATAACCTGACAGTGTGGCTGAAATGGTGAGAGGCTTTGGCCCCTAGAGAATTTCTGCATGTACAAAAAACATGAAGTTGACCAATTTCAACAATAAGATCCCCCAAGAGACAGAACTTGGGGTAGAATTTTGTGGAGAGTTCTTTGGTTTCTTTCCTCCAGCCGTTGACCATGCATAGAAGCACTAAAGTTCATATCCAGAAAAAGAAAAAGGTTAATTTGAGAAATCAGAAAGGAACAAAGGGTACAAGACTGCAGCGCAATCATTCCATCCCAGCAAATGGCCCAATGGAAAATCTTCCTGATGCTTAATGAACTCTTTGGAATCATCCCATCTATACTTTTAATGACTGGTACCAAAGAGCAGATTCTGTTCTGTCTCAGGTACATTCTGTGTCGGAGCCATTTGTTATGGGGAGTTGAATCTGTGGTAGGAAGAAGTCATTCCATTTAAGACAAAATGCAACTGAAGTGAAGCTTTTGTTCAAAGCACTGTGAATATTTGAAATGATTACCTAATTATCCTCCCTCCTCTTTTCTATCTAAATTATGCTTTCTGCCTCGAATCACACCTAAAATTCTCTTTTGTTTTGGCTTTTCAAAACTATGTTTCATATGAGATTCCTTCAGTACAGAAAGTGAATCCATTTATTCCAATTGGCGATTGAAAAAGCCGGCACACTGGTGCTTAAATGCCCTTTGGGTTTTTCCTTGCTCAGTCTAATAAAAATCCATCTTTTTGCCACTAGCACTCGCCATGTGGTGCCGTAGTTCTGTGCACAATGGAAGACCACAATCCCAGAAGAAATCAAATGGCAGTTGCTTGGCAGGGCAAGTAGGCTGCAGCAGATCAGCAGGGCCGATTTGTGTGTGGGAAGTGGTGGAAAGGAAGATCAGTCAAGTGTAGAGAAATGAGGTAAGGGAAATGGTCCACACGATGTTTCTTAGGATATTCAAAGACATCAAAGGGTCAGTCCTTCCCAGAGAGTATTTCTGAAAGGGCAAGAACAGACAAGAACCATAAAGGAAGAAAAAGCGTGGGTGGGATGGGATGATGCCTTCATTGCCAGAGAGAGTACCCACGTGAGTGAGCCATGAAGGTTACATCTTTTCTTCTCTTTGCTAGTCTTTGACTTCTTTTTCCTTGATGTGATATTGTTGTGGTTGGTTGCTGTTGGTAACTGACTCCAGTTGTGTCCAAATCCGTGACTCTGTTGGTGGTTTTCTTGGCAAAGGAGGGTTTGTTATTTTCTTCTCCAGTTCTTTGACAGATGAGGAAACTGAGTTGACAGAAGTGAAGTCACATGTGCAGGATCACATGACTAGAAAGTATCCAAGATCACCTTTGAACTCAGATCTTCCTGACTCCAGGCCTAGCATTCTGTCCCCTGCGGCACCACCTAGCTGCCCTCTGTGATAACATTAATGTCCCAATTAAGGAGGGAATAAATCGCTTTCTGATAAATTTCACTCAAAGGGAACATTCAGTGATTTGTAAGTCTTTTTATAGGGTCCTACCGGAAAGCACTCTGGACTTGTCTGGACAAGAAGCTCCTGGTGGAGGTTAGCCAATGATGGTGATAAGGATGAGGAAGATGATGGTGAAAAGGATAAGGTAGATGATGGTGATGGGGACGAACATGTAGATTTGTCCAGAATGTCAGACTTTATAAAACTCTTTTAAATACATGGTCTGTTTTGAGCCTCTCAAAAAACCATATGAATTAAGGAGGACAGGGATCTTTAGTTCCATGTTTACATGAGAAATGTAAGGCTCCCATGAGTCTCCGGGGCCAGGACTTCATCCAGGCTGCCCCGTCATCCTTTCCTTGTGCGTTGGCAATTCAGCCCTTAGGATCCAAAGCCAGATTGCTCTTTCCTGGTGGATCTTCATTTTGTCCCCACAAGACAAAGCCTTCCTCAGGAGTACCCATGCCCTCCTCGCTACCATCACAGCCGAGTTCTAAACATGTCCATTGGAAACAAAGAAGGAAACAAGCATTCATTAACTGCCTACTTTGTTCCAGCCACTGGCCTAAATATTTCCCAAATATGATTTCATTTGATCCTCACAATGACCCTGGGAGGTAAGTGTTGTAATTATTCCCATTTGGCAGATAAGGAAACGAAGACAATCCATAGGTTAAACAACTAGCTTAGGGTCACACAGGCAATCAGTGCCTGAGACTGGATTTGAACTCAGATCTTTTTGATTCCGGGCCCTGTTTTCTGTGCACTGTATCAGCCCCCTCTCTGTCCCACAGACTGGGGCGATTGTGTCTCTGCCATGTTGATAACACCTCACTAGATGACATCCAAGAGGTCAAAGTTTCAGCCTGATCATTTTTTCAAACCAGTCAATGGAGTGAACATACGAGTTGTGTGCTCTCTACCTTCTGAGATGCTTGTTTCTGGAATAACCCCTTCTAAAAGCACCCTGAAATTCCCCTGGATCAATGGCTCATCCCTATGGGATGAAGCATCTCTGGAGATAGATTGGGATTTATGAAAACTCCATCTTCTCTTCAATATTCAAATATTCCAAGCTTCTGTGTGAAGGCAGCACAGAATAAATAGCTCATGTCAGGAGGACCTGGATTCGAATCTCCTTTCAGGTAGACACTGGCCATGAGACTCTGGGCAAGTCATCTACTTCTGTATGTCTTAGGCAACTTAAGACTTATTTTAGGAAAGTAATAAGGCTAGCTCACACTGATTCAACATTAATTATGTGCCAGGTGCTGCTCTATGTGCTTTGTAATTCTTATCTCTTTTGATCCTCACAACAACACTGGGAGGTAAATGCTATTATCATGCCCACTTTACAGATGAAGAAACTGAGGCAAGCAAGTTAAGTGACTTGCCCATGGTCACAGAGGATGAATTCAGACCTTCCTGCCTGCAGTCTCAGTGCTGTATCCATCCACTGCACCATCTAGCCATTATGTAGGTGAAAATAACAGTTATCCCATTGGTAGAAACGAGTTCCTACCATGCTGTCAGAATCACATGTCCTTCCCTCTTTTTGTGTAGGTTACCAACCAACTAAGTGGATAGCATCACCTATAGGAAATCTGCTATTTAATTTTTAAATGAATCCAACCCTATTCTGTTTCTTCAGTGAATAGCCATATGACCTCCTCGAGGTGGCTATTCTCTTCAAAGACAGATTACAGCTTCTAAATAGCCGCCCATATGATGTTTTTTGAGAATCATCTTAACTAGGTCCAGAGGGAGGGCCGGGCACCAGAAGAATGGGCATGGCAACCCAGGAAATGCACTTTCTTATTAAGAAAATAATCTTACAGGCCCAGGACATTTGGATGGCCAAAACTTCGGCATCAGATGTCATCCCTTTGATTTAAGAAACATCATAACATCTCGGTTTTGATATTGTGCCCTCAGGCAACATTTGCAGCCAGCCTAACATCCAATAATAAGGAAGTGACAGGTAGTCCCTTTGCACTCTGGCCTTGCCTCGACTGCATCTGTTCTGACCACCCCAACCCAGAAATAACCCCAAAGAAATGGAGATTCCTCAACGAGAGGCAATGAGGGCAAGCGGGGGCTTTTAGTCCTTGCTGAATGAGTTCCATCAGGCACTGGGAAAACTTAGCAGGCAGAAGAAAAGCCTTCTGGGACCCATGTTCATTTCTGGGACCCATGCTCGATGATTGTCTATAAATATTTGAAAGGCTGTTATTGGAAAAGAGGGATAAAAAGCTTTTTCTCTGGCCCCAACAGGCAGAATGGGGAACAGTGGATGACTGGAAGGTGCAAAGAATCAAAATTAGACAGTGTAGCAGGAAAAGCTTTCCAGTTATCTATCAGAGCTCTCCAAAAGCAGAAGAAAGTAATGGGCCTCTGCTCCATGGAGGGCTTCAGACATAGGCTGAGATGCCTGTTACAGGGGAGGTTCAAGTGGGGTTATTTGGGGAATGGGGATTGCTGTGTTGGATTCTGGGATAGAGACAGATCAGCTTGTCCTTGGAGAAAGTCACTGGATAGACTCCTTTCTCTCAGTAGTTCCTAGCCACCAAATGCAAAACGAGGCAGACGGGAGCTCCCTAAACCTGCTGGGATTATTTATGTGCCCATTTCTACTATTGATTTAGCTCAGATATCTTTCCCCGAGAAACAGAGACTCAAGTAATTTTCCCACTCCCTTTGTTTACTAACATAGGTGAGAAAGAGATAGTGATTGGCACGCCTGGGGAGTACTTGTGAGCTCCCTGCAGCAATGAAAGTTTCATGTTTACCTCTCATTTTCTATCTGTGTCCCTTAGGAAGCTGGAGCTGCAGGAGGATGGTTGATTGATCAAGATTATCTGAGCCAAAAGGACACATTCTCCTAGAGGACGTGAGGAGTCGGTCCAGATGCCCAGTTCCACCCACATACCTTGTAACTAGTACTGCAAGTTCCAGTGCCTTGTTCAGCATCTGCAGCCCCAAAAGGACCGGGGTACACACCAAGTGACAGAAGCAAGGTGGGCCTGCTGGGGGTCCTGGTAGCAGAAGGGACAAGGCCAGAGCCTGTCAATTTCTTTTGAATACCTTGATCAGAGCCACCTCCTTTTTTAACCCTATATTTTACCCTCTATTTCTTAACCCTGGGACCACGGTACACACCAAGTGACAGAAACAAGGTGGGCCTTCTGGGTATCCTGGTAGTAAAAGGGACAAGCCCAGAGCCTCTCAATTTTTTTGGATATTTTGACCAGAGCCACCTCCTTTTTTTTAACCCTCTATTTCTTTCCCTGCACACATACACATACACCCCCACACAAATTCCCACATGAGTGCATGTATCCACACAGATACATAGACGCTCATGTAAAACTCATTTGGAACAGATGGGTTTAAAGAGAATTTTGCAAATGGTTTGGAAGAAAAATGGTTTACGGGGGAAAAAGACAAGACTGTTCTAAAAGCATTCTGTTTTCCTGGCGACTCTCTCAGAAAGCAATGAAATTTATATTGTGGGTTTCCTAAAGAAAAGAAATTGATTGGCCGGTGATTCTTTCAGTGTTCACGTGAAGGTACCCCGAAAAGAAATCTTTATATAATCATCTTTAAAATATTTTATTATCTGCCTTTCTAGAAACCTGTCCTTCATCCCTTCCCTAACTAACCCTAGGCAAATGAGTTGATACTGCAGAGATTTAGCACCTTGGACAGGTCCCATACTTCTGCCTCAGTTTCCCCATCTCTAAAATGAATGGCTTTGGCTAGCCAGCCTTGGAGATACTGGGACAAGGAGTTATTCTAGTAAGGGAATACAACAATATCAAATTTATTCCTGTTCTGAAAACCCTACAGAGCTTCTCATGGCAGGAACATGAAGAAACTTTGATCTTACTCTGTCCTGTCTTTGAGACCTCGGATATTGGGGGAAGCCCTGAGGATGGTTATTCAAAAGCCTGGGAGGCAAAACTCCGGGGAAAGGCCTTGAAGGTAGGGCTCCTTTCTAGGACTTTGTGGGATGAAGTCCTCCCTTCTGATAGAGGTTCCTCAGCTAGCCGGAGAGTGCCCCGGTGAGACACAGGATTTACAGCCGAATGCCCCCAATGTCACATGAAGGATAGGGATGGGATGGGATGGGATGGAGGAGATAGGAGGTGGAGGTGGAAGAGATCTCTAGCCAACCAGGCAGCACCTATTCTTGCCAGGGGCCAGGCAGGCCGTGTTTGAGCATCTGCCCTTCCTATTCCAGCATGTGAAGCAGTAAGTCAGGTTCACTTCTATCTTGTGAGAACAGATTTTATTTGTTATTTGTTTGGCTTTTGCTGGTCTGTATTTGCCATCCTACATACATCAGTGGGAGGAAGTTGGCCTTTAATTGCTAACAAGAGTTTGTGAAATTTGTTCTCCCAGGCGGTTACAAAAGATGTAAAGAAATGCTTTCTGTCAAGCATTTCCCAAATGTTTTCCCCAAATAGAAATGGAATGATATGGAATCTGGCCCTCCCCCCATCCCCGGGGCCTTTTCCACCTTGGCAAGAGAACTGAACAGGGCCCTCCGTCCACCTGTGTCGAGCCCGGGGCCGCAGGCTTGGGGGCTGGCATCTTCATGGTCCTGGGCACCATGTTAATAATTGATGCAGGCTATCTATACATAAGATTTTCAGACTTCCCCCCCCATGTTATACTGTCAGCTCTTTCATTTCAGTCCACCAAGCTTTTCCCAAGTGCCCACCTTGTGCCAGGTACTGTGCTAGCTGATGACATACCAAGGCAAAAGTGAAAAGAATGTCTGCTTTCACGGAGGAAAACAGTAAGTCCACGAGCACATATTAAATGATTTGTGTTTACCTAGCACTGGGCTGCGGGCAGGTTTATGAAGAGGAATAAGTCCCCAAAATATAAGTAACTGGGGTCGGGGCGGGGGGGGGGGGCAAGCAGAAACCAGCATGTGAGAGAATCCGGCAAGCTCTCAAAGCAGGGAGTGCCATCTTGAGTTAAGAGTCAGTCAGTCAACAAGCATTTACTGAGGGCCTATTATGAGGCAGTCACTGTGCTAAGGCTGAGGATACAAAGAAAGGTTGACAGAATCAGACCCCGTCCTAAACAAATCCCCAGTATGCTGTGGGAGACCATATGCAACCAAGGATTCACATCCAAGATATAGACAGAAAAAATAGGGCCGTCTTAGAGCGAAAGGACACGCCAGTCTCATTCAGACAAACTGCTGCCCAGCAGCACCTCTTCGCTCTGCTACTTGTGAAATGGCTTGTCCGACCCTCCATGACAAACATTACATTTCTCCTAGCTGAATTGAGCCTTATTGGATTCTGTGGTCCAGAGAGGTCTTTGATCCTGTCTGTCACCCAGGACGTGCCTCCTCCCTGCAAGTTCCATGCCGTCTCCCATTGGGAGACACTCTTTCTCCTGCTAGTTCGAGAAATTAAAATGCAAAGCTAGTCATTTGTTTCTTGAGCACATGACGACTCGGGCTGATTTATGTTATGGGAGAAAATTCACGTTCCATGAGAGGATTTTTGAAGAGTCATTTAATGCAATCAGTGGTAATATCGCTGAAGATGAGAATATTTTTTTTAATTGTAGAACTGCAGATTGTCATCCACTGGGAGGGCCTATTATCTAAGGAGCAAAACAATGAGAGGAAAAGAGAGAAGAGCCAGAACTTCTGAAATCACTAGCTATTCAGCACCTAGCCTCAAGGAAAACTGAGCTTCTCCAGCAATAGACATGCTTTATGGTTCTGCAAAGGTGAGTTTATTGACAGCGAAAATGACTTGCCGGTAATGATGAATTTCAGCTTTTCTTCCCATAAAAAAGAAACCCAGAATGCCGAAGCTCTCACGCATTGCATTAAGCTTAATTTGCTTGTAATTCAGTAAAACAAATGAGACTCCTTTCCAAATAAAGCTCCTGTCACTGCATACAGAGTGCGGGAGAAGTTTTAGGTGACAGCCTCGGTGCCGCCTGGCCTGCTGTAGGATTGTGTGATGATTGGTGCAAGGTTACAGGGAGTGAATATCTGGAGAGAGTGTCCAGAGCAGGGTGGTCAGGATGGCCAAGGGCCTAGAGCTTGCACCACATGACGCTGACCTGAAGGAACTATCAGTGTTGAGCCTAGAGAAGAGAAGACTCAGGGTGGGGACATGTAAGTTACCTTGAAGTATTTCAGGGGGCTGCCATGTGAAAGAAGGATTAATTAGATATCTTTGCTCAGCCCTGGGAATAAAAGAAGAAGAAATGAACGGTAGTCACAGAGAAGTGGCTGCAGCCTTGAGATAAGGAAAAACATCCTAACACTCTGAGATAATAGAAAAGGAGAATGGAGCGTCTCAGGAAATAGGAGCTCCCCCTCAGCAGAGTTCTTTACCTTGCACCCACTTGTCAACTGTGTAGGAGGGACTCCTGTTCAGCTATGACCTAAACTAGCTGGCCTCAGACCTCTCTTCTAGGAGGTTCAGAGGGATCTTTGAGCCCAGTGACAGTCATTTCTATTTCCATCTTCACTCAGCAGATGCAACATGAAATCTCTGTACAGAGCTCAGAATCAAACGCAGTATTGGGCTGGGTCATTTGGGCCGCAGCCAAAGCTTTTCCTTTCCTCCCCCATATGCACACCTTCCCCCGGGTAAGTCATATTCTGTCTGAACCTGGTAGCTGTTTCTTCGAGCCTTAGTTTGAAATCCTTTAATATTGCCCTAGCAATACAGACTCCCAATTCCAAGCTCATCTGTGGCAGTTTCTTTTTAGCCAGGTTTGGAAAAAACCAAGTGAGAAAGACAAAGGCCCACTCTGTGGGGTGTATGGTATAGGGTTAACCGATGATGGAATCCCTGGGAGAGACCTCAGAAACCCCCAAGCCCAATCTCCTCATTTTAGAGAGGAAGGAGCCGGAACAAGAAAAATATATTTTATGTAGAGGATGGGATCAACTAGGTGGCACAGACCTGGAGTCTGGAAGATCTGAGTTCAAATCTGGCCTCAGACACTTACTAGCTGTGTGACCCTGGGCAAGTTGCTAAGCCCTGCTTGCCTCGGTTCCTCTTCTGTAAAATGAACTGGAGAAGGAAATGGCCAACCGCTCCAGTATCTTTGCCAAGAAAACCCCAAATGGGGTCACAAAGAGCTGGACGTGACTGAACAACAACAAAAATGTAGAGGGTTAGGCAGGGGGACCTCACCAAACTTACTATGGTTAAAGGGTAAGGGCCATTTTGGGGTATATGGACAAGTCTTCAGAGGACTAAGCAGCTCCACAGAGTGATTGTGTGGTTGAAGTGGAGGCGGTCGTAATTCATAACCATCCTTGTCAGAAGCCTGTAAGAGAATGAACAAAGTCATAGGAGTTAGGCTGGTGAGTTGGAGCCAGAGAGAGAAAACCAGAGCAGAACTCGGTTCCAATCTCCTTCCTTCCCATGCAGAGGGAGCTGCTCATGGCAGCCATGGAGCACCAGTGCTAGAGCTCCTCAAGTACGGACTCAAGGGATAACCATGGCCAGAAGCGGCGGTGGCGTGGGAGAGAGCCAGGACTCAGCCTACCAGGGAGAAAAAGGATCCGCATGTGGCCCTGCAGCCAGAGCAGCAACCAGGGCTTGAGCCAGATAGAAGAGCAGGCCTGCTGCTGCTCTGCCGTCCAAGCCATGATTTATTCACATCTACTAGTATGCGGCTCTCCCACCCTAGGCTACTATCATGAGGACCAAGGTGTATGTGTGTGTGTGTGTGTGTCTCTCTCTCTCTCTCTGCATATATATATATATATATATATATATATATATATATATATATATATATATATATATATATATATATATATATATATATATATATATATATATATATATATATATATATATATTTATATATCCTTGGGATAGAAAATGGGATTTTCTGGGTGTGGGCAGTGGTCTCTAGCATCTCCAAGGTCACATCCTTTCTAGGAGAATTCAAACATTCCAGGTAGTGCTATACGGCTGGGAGACTTGCATGGGCCCTTGGCATGGAAAGCATGGGCCACCGGAGGGATGAAGAAAATCTTGAGGCTTTTGGGTTCCTGAGACACGTCTTTGTTTTGTCCACGTTTTTAGGGTGGAACTCGAGTTCCCTTTATGCAATAGTGCAAGCTTGAGTAATTTGCACCTGAGCTGTAGCTTTGTTGCTCATTTCTATGGAAATTTCAGCGTGATTGAAATCATCAGGTTCCCAGGGAAATGCTGGTAGGGGCAAAAGGAGTCAAAGAAATTGGATGGAAGGAGGGAGGAACAGTCCCTCCAAATTGAATCTATGCTGTGCAGGCCCCAAGTGGGGGTTTGGGACTACAGTTTGCACCCCGAACAGCCTAAAAGTACTGAGACAAGTTTAATAAAGAACTTCTCTCACCTGATATCATCAAAGGCAGTCTCTCACCTCCAGGGAACAATCTTTTCAAGGGATGTTTGGAATCAAAGCTTGAAACATAAAGTTCTGATCTTCTTTGTCTGTAAAGGCTCCCAGGGCACTTTTTAAATGAGAACCGGAGTGAGTTTGGTCTGCTTTTTCCTGTTGTTCTGGCCATGATTGCCCCTCCTCTTCCTCCTCCTCCTCCTGTCCATGCCGGACAGAACTCATATACTTGCTTTCTGTCCTCTGCCCCCCCCCCTTCCCCAGGGCAGCTGCCTGACAATGCTGCTATATGTGTGTACTTTGGAAAGGTGCCTTGGGAGGAAAGCTACTATAAAAATGTAAAATATTGCTTGCAATAAGGTCAGAACTACTTTTACAGCTTTAAGGCAAAATGATCTGTATTGCTCAGTTCTGCAGTGAGAAAGTTCCAAACAAAAGGTAGACGTGTCTGGGAACAAATAGCATGAAATTATTTTTTCTCCCAAGTATCGGTCCATAATTTGGAGCCCACTTCCTTGCTTCTGGAAACATGCCCCCCCTACTTTGTAAATGTACACGTGTGTACATGTGTGTGTATGTGTGTGTCCATAGGCAGAAATGGATTCATTTACAAATGGAGAGACACAGTTGAAAATGGCCCCAAACAAAGAACCATATGAGCCCATTCAAAGTCAAGTTTATAGGAAAACCAAGTTGAGAGAGATCAGCGTGAAGGTCGGCTCCAGTTCCAATTTCAAGATGCAAACAATACTTCACAAAACCAGACGGATGATTTGGGAATTTAAGCTTTGGGAAACTGGCTTTTCTGGCTTTGGAAAACCAAGAGAAGAACTAAGGCCTGCCCCTGCCACTAACTTACTAGTGATCTGGAGTTTCCATGGGAAGGAACCTCCTCCTTTCTGCATTTCCATTTCCCTTTCTGTAAAAGTAGAACTCCTACTAAATACTCTTTGAAGGCCTGGTCCAGCTCTTCTTTATAGAGAAATTTGACTCTAGTTCTAGGATATTCCATCCCTGTTTGAATAGAGATTTGGCGATTTTATTTAACTTCAGAGTCCTAAATTGCGTTCTTTCTTTGGGAAGGGGCCAAGTGGCCACTTGCTGATTTGTAAACTTATTAAGTGGATGCTGAGTGATTTGAAAATTAGAAATGGGAGAGGCCTTATAGCCTTCTATCACTAACTTTATAGGCCCACTTGTGGCCCTACCAAAAACTAACCAGAATTGCGAAGGGGTTAGAGGGAGTGAACTTGGGAAAGTGAAAGGAGTAGAGTGATTGAAGATCACAGGGAGGATGAAAGAGCCATTTGGGAAGAAGGCAGAACAAACTGCAGAGCTGGGGCTGGGCAAAGATGGCAAGGAGGAGGCCATGATCACAAAAGGGATCATTAGAGCTCTGCATCACGGGGCTGGAATAGTTATGAGCGATGATGCCGGGTCTTGCTGTGACCATCCATCCTGGCGGATGGAGTGCAGGTGATTTGAGTACTGAGATTCGAGGGTGTCAATAAACTTGATGACCAGAAAGTAAAGGCTCAATGCCTTTGTGGGAGCTCTTATTCAGGTCCAAGTGGAACTCGATACCTTTGCAGATCTGTTCCTTCCAATTCAGAGACTCTCTAATTCTAGAATAGGAAAGTCCAACCCAGAAGGGGCACATGGCTACTAACAATAGGGAAGGGAGCTGAATCCAGTTCTTCTCCCTCCAGATTTCTCTTCATCGTAGAGTGCTGTGTCCTTAGCAGGCAAATTTCTTTATAGAGAAAACCCAACAGAGAGATCCAAAGCAGTACTTGGGATTGGTGTCTCTTTAAAATAAACTACTTGAAATGAGCTTAGAAAACAAGTGAGAGACCTTTGGAAATGATCACAGATGGAGCCTCTTCTGCTTCTAATAAGGTTTTCAGGCAAAAAAAGGAGCTAGATCTTTACTTTTCCATCCCGTTTCCTGAGTTAATATAAAAATAAGCCACAAAGTACTTTCTTGCCCGTTATTGGATGTTCATGCCATCAGACCTGGATCCCAGATGCAATTTGATGAAAGCTACTGCTAACAAAAACTGTTGGGCTGTCTTTGTCTTGGTTTTAATTTTTCGGGAGAGGAGCGCAAGGAATGGAAGCATGACTTTATAGAATCATAGCGTTTCCAAGCTAGTCTAGATCAACTCATCTGGGGCAGTTACCTCACTCTACAGCAAGGGAGGCACAGAGAAGGAAAGACACTCCCCAGAGATCATTGGATGTGGGCGCTCCTCAGTTTCTCCTGTAGACGATGTGTACGTGAGAGCCTGAAATTTACCTGACAGAACATCCAAATATGAATCGGCACGCCGGCTAGTAAAGATGAGATTCCATAGGAATATGGCAGACGGTCCCATTATCTTTGGAATATTCCCTGCTTTTGGATTTGTGCAATTTTCATCTTCCTGATGTTGTACTGAATTCTACCAAATACACAAGCAGATGTGATTGAAGAATTCATTGATAAAATAGTCAGGGTCTCAACTTTCCAATATGACATCTTTCCACGGAAACACAGGCTCCTGAAAATGGATGAGTCCTTGGTGGCCATCGGCTTCAAGCCATACCTGAATCAAAATCCCCTGAGCAATGATCATCTTGTCTTTGTCCGAATACCTCCAGTGAAGTAGAACCCATACTTCCCAGGCACGGATTTTAGGACAGTGCCAATTTTAAGAAAGGTCCCTCCACACGTCGGCTGTGAACCTGCCTGCCTCTAACTTCACCCCTTCACTGCTGTAGTCTTTCCCAAGGCTTCTCTTCTTCAGGATAAATATCCCAGGTTCTCTCAACCATTCTCTGACTTCCTCTTGGTATATTCCACCCAGTAGCTTCCCTTCTGGAAATGCACTGCCAGAAACAGAGCACAGTCTTGCGGATGTGGTCTGACCAAGGCCCATCACCTCCCTTGTCTTCACGAATCACATCTCTCTTAAGCTAACTCTAGATTTGGGGGTTGTCACGTCACATTCTTGACTCATTTTGAGCTTGTAGTCCACCAAAACCTACGGATCGTTTTCACCCACACTATCATCTGACTGTGTCACTCCTCCCCCATTTATATTCCACTCTCTTGGAGTTAGAAGGAACCTCAGAAGGAGCCCAGATAAATCCCTACCTGACCAAGAACTCCTCACTCCTGATAAATGATCCTCCAGCCTTACTTATTCTCACCTAGGCATCCTATTTCACTTGGAGAGAAGTCAATTGTGTAGGCTAGATTTACCTCTTGGCAGCTTCCACTCCTCTCTGTAGCATTGCCCTCTGGGATGGATAGAAGAGGATCTTTCTGGGGTGAGTCATTATTTCCCCAACTAAGCCTTTTCTTCTTCAGGCAAAACAGCTCCATTTCTCTAAATAACCCTCAAAGTAGGGTCATTGTAGAACGGCTTTGGTCCCATAAGGGAGAAAAATTAAATTCTTGGCTCAAATCTAAAATGGAGTTTTGTAGGGAGTTTCTTAGATTTTCTAACAATGACTAAGTATAGTTTTTTTTTTCATTCGTTCATTGATTGATTGATTGATTGCTGAGGCAATTAGGGTTAAGTGACTTGCCCAGGGTCACACAGCCAGGAAATGTTAAGTGTCTGAGAGCAGATTTGAACTCAGGTCCTTCTGACTTCAGGGCTCTATCTACTACCACCTAGCTGGCCCAGAAGTATAGTTTTAAATCTAAAACAAGCACATAAATATAGCAACATGATTGTAAATAATCCTATTTAACGCTACTTTTCAATCAGCAAGCTTTTATCAAATGTCCACCAAGAAATGAAGCAATTCCTGCGCTCACAGAACATATACTCTACCCCAGGAAACAATATGTACTTGTCCAAGTTAATACAAACCCAGAGAAGGCAGCGAGAGGGTATTTTAAAGGGACACTTAGCAGTGCAGAGGTTCAGGAAAGGCTTCCTAGAAAAGATGACTTGGGAGGGAAGCCATTCCCACCTTGGAGAGCAAATTGCCTTCTCAGATCAAAATTCCAACAAGAGACTTGGTTTCTTGTGGTGCTTTCTTCCACCATTTTTATTCCTTGTTTCCAAAAGTACCTCCTTTTACTGACATGTTGATTTCTTAGCTTTCAGCCTGGCTGATTGTGGGACAGCAGGCAGCCCATGGAGTAGGTCTATTCAGAGAGGGTATCCTCCTATAGGTCTATATGCCCCCTGTTCATTCTTTTCTTGTTTTCTGTCTCAAATCACATTTGAAATGGGCTTTGGGGAGAAGCAAATGAGCTTAGGTAGCCAGAGCACCTCATTAGAGTGTTCTCAGGTATTAAAAAAGTACAAAGAACTGCCTCAAGTATGGGGAGATGGTGCAGATGGATAATTGGACTATGCATTTTTTCCAGGGTTGATGTGTCTTGGCCCTACTTATGCTCCCGTTCATGTGAGTTAGTAGCAGCATGTGCAGAGCCCTTTCTGCATCCTTGCCAAAGATCAGAGGGAAACGATTCCTTCGTGATGGCTTATGGATGAAAAAGCTGCCCACTGAGGAGAAGGGAATGGTTTTCTTTCAGCACTGGCCTTCAGAAGATGCCATCAGGACATCCTACAGGCCCCGTTCCAGCCAGGGAGGAAGGAATCTCTGGCATGTATGGGCCTGCTCATTACTGCCCAGGACTGTCCTCCACTTCAATCTGGGCAACATTTGGGCCCGCTACCAGATTCCTGCTGTTCCCAAAGACACTTGGGATGTTTAAAGGCACTGTTGTTTTGATAAAGTGTCGTGTCTCAGCTAAGATCTTGGATCTCTTCTAAGTATGTAACTGCAGCCTTGATTCCTATGTTTCTGTCAATAAGAGAATCATACAATTTGTAGGCATTTTACGGAACCTAATCGTGATTTAAATAACAAGAAGTTAGTTTAGGGAAGGAAAACATGTGACTTGTGAATGACAAGCAGAAAATTAGTCCATGAACCAAAAGGTATGTGGTGTTTTGTTTTGTTTTTAATCATTTCTTTTTTCAATTTTTGTTTTAATTGTTTAGGTTATACATATACATTCATTTTTTACATATTTCCACATAAGTCATGTAATCAGAACAAAAGGGAAAAAACATGAGAAAGGGGGGAAAAAAGGGGAAAATACACTGCATTGAGCTACATTCAGTCTCCACAGGTCTCTCTCTAGATGCGGATGGCATTTTCCAGCCAAAGTTCATTGGGATTGTCCTGGATCACTAGCTTACTGAGAAGAACCAAGTCTGTCATAATTGATCATCACACAGTCTTGTTGCTGTGTACAATGTTTTCCTGGTTTTGCTTGCTTCACTCAGCATCAGTTCATATGAATCTCTCCAGGCTTTTCTAAAATCAGATAGTTCCACTAACAAGCATTTTATCCCATACTCACTAAGTAGCAGTCCCCATGCTAACACTGATGATACAAAGGGAAAAGCAAATTTATTTCTTCCCTCCAGAAGCCTCCATTCTAATCAGGGAGACAAGATCCATAAGGGATAGATACAAGGTAGCCCTAGGGGGGGATATCTTGAGCACCTGAGGAGAATGGATGAAACTGATTTGCAGGTGTTTTTTTTTTTTTGAGGCTGGGGTTAAGTGACTTGCCCAGGGTCACACAGCTAGGAAGTGTTAAGTGTCTGAGACCACATTTGAACTCAGGTCCTCCTGAATTCAGGGCTGGTGCTCTATCCACTGCGCCACCTAGCTGCTCCCTGCAGGTGGTTATTTTTGAGCTGAATATGGAAGTCAGGAAAATTAGGAGGCAGAGGTAAGGAAAGAGAACATCCCAGATGTGGGGGTCAGCCAGTCCAAATGTACAGAGGTGGGAGATAGAGCATAACCTGTGGACAACCATAAATAGGCCAATATAGAAAAATACAAAGGGAACAGACTCTGAAAAGGGTTTGTGGGTGATCCTGGAAGTAGTAGGGAGCCACTGAAGTTGAGGGAGGAGGAAGTGTTTACTCTTTGGGAAGATGACTTTGGACAGAGGATGATTTGCAATGGGCAGACAACTCAAAAAGTTTTTGTGGCGATCCATGTAGGAGGTAACAGGTACCTGAATTAGGATCAGATTTACAGCAACTGGAATATGATGGAGAAGCAGCTGAGTAAAGGAACTCTAGGCTGACCCCCTTTGGCTTTTTCCATCTTCATGTGTTTTTTTTTCCTTTTGCCTTCTTTTTATTTCCATGTCAGCCCAAAACTAAAATGATCGTGAGCTGCTTTAGAAGTAAAATGTTCCATCGAGTTAATTTCAAAACAAAACAGTTCCCACTTGCTATTATTTGATAATACTTTCAGTGTTTCTTTGATGTTTTACCAGTAGGTGTTTGGCTCATGACAGAGCCAAGTGACCTCTGGCTTGTTAAAGAGCCTCAGCATCTTTGAGACTTACCATCACATTCATTATCTTTCTCCTAGGGGCCGGGTGATTGGAGTCAGAGACCCATCCCAGAATAGTGGCTACAGAGCCGACTCTAGAACTCTCGAGCCCCCGAGGTCTAGTTCTGCCTCTGGCATATGCAGGGCAAATCACTCAAACTCTCAGTGCCCGAAGAAGAAGAAGAACCAGAAGCTTGCTGTAACCAGATCTGACCAGTTCTTCAAAGCCGGTTATTCCATTTTCTGGGTGAGTGTTCAGAAATTGGCAGTTGGTCCAAATCTGGGCTTGCTTTATTTGTTGTTGACTGTGTAGGCTTAAGAAAGCATTCATGACACAGATGAAACTGAAAAGTGGGAATGTGCCTGCATTTCCCCAGCTCCCTCTGCTCCCCCTTTCAAAATTGGTTAAAAAAAATACCCAGTGAATAAAAGCTGAGAGCATTTTTGTGACTTGCAGTCCTATAATTCATAAGAAGCATCTGAAACAGAATCAGACTCTCCCTCTGCTGCCCGTGGGGCCTGCGTGCAAACCTGACTCTAAGTTGTATTAGCAGGACTTTCCTCCCCAGGGTGTTCCATTTGCCAATCCAGATCCTCATAGTTTGTTCTGCTGTTCCCTAAATATCCACAGAGACAAATGGTCTTCAAGAAAGCCAGAAAAAAATTAGGGAAATCAAAGAAGTTGTCACAGACATTTAACTCCCTGGAAAGAGCTGAATTAATTCAGTGCTATATTGCTTATTTCCTCTCTCCGAGATTCGAATTGCATGCTAAAGTCATATAAGGCTGTCAAGGAGGGGATTTAAGGGCCCTTCACCTTGCAAGGACCTTCAAAGTCCAAGATTTGAGGGGGGAGTTGTGTTTTGAGCAATAAAGCCTCAGTGGCCATCTTAGCCAAATGGAATCAGTCCCTAGAGAAATGGGCACATGAGAAGCCATTTCTCTTTTAAATCCCCTCCTTGGCAGCCTCTTCCCTTGTAAGAAAGATTTTACAAAATCAGAACACTCCAAAGTTCACAAAACTATCTCATACAACTGAGTGTGACAGCATATATAATAGTCCCCACCCCCTACCCCACTTCTTCAAAATAAAATCCCAGCTCTTATACTTCCCTATCTGTGTGATCTTGGCCTAGTGATTTTAGCTCTTAAAACATTTGTTTCCTCCTCTGTAAAGTGAGTGTGTTAAATGAAATAAGAGAGGAACGGATTTAGTCTCAGGATAAGGAAAACTTGGGATAAGGAGTGCTTTCCTAAATATCTGAGCCACATGGAAGCGGAATGGGCTGAATCAGGTCTTCAGACAAAGGCCAGATGACTATGTGGGGAAAATCTTGGCCACGTGTCTCTGAGGTCCCTTCCAGTTCTCAGAGTCTGTGACTACACAATCCTTTCCAACTCTTAAAAATCTAGGCCTCTAAAAGCCTCCTTGTATTTCTATACAGTCTATACTTAAATTGAGAGAATTTCACACAAAGCAACAAGATGGACAAAAAATTGGGGCACTGTGTAGTGAAGGAGGGAGGGAGGTACCTGGGGGCAGGAACAATACCTTATTGGGAGGCTGTAACCATCTGGGGCCCTGGGGAGCTGGCTTTCTTTAGGATTAGCTCTTGCAAGTTGTCCCTGTGTCTTATCTACCCCGCTTCGGACCCCCTGCTGCTCTCTCCATTCCCAATGGCATCAGCAGACCCAGAAGTAGACGTTTGTGCCAGATACATGTTTATCCATGGGGACTGTTAGGAAAATAGGTGTCTTTGCATGCACTGCAGTGAATCAGAGCAGGATGAACCAACGGGGGTTTATATAGTTAGGGAGAAAGGTAATGGAAGCATCCCATCGAGATAATTGGCTCCCCCCCACTTAAGATCTTCAGAGAAGCAAATCTAGAGTCTCCATTAGCATGGCTCCCGTCCCCAGGAAGGCTTCCTAATGCCTCACCAAAGTAGCTCCTGGTCCTGCAAAAAGGCCATCATCTTATCCAGTCTTCAGTGAGTACAGTTTTCAAAGCTCAGGACTCCCGCATCTGTGAATAGCCTCCGTGGCGGCCATCAGACCAAATGGCCGTAATTGTGTTATTAACAAAGCCGTGTTATGTTCGCCCTGTACACCATGGTGTGCTTTCTTTGGAACAAATGAATGGTTAACAAAGGTTCATTTACTGCTCCTGTCATTTTCCTTAAATCATCCAGTCCCCCCCCCCCACACACACACGCATTATGGCGAGATAAGTCCAAGAAATCAATATGGTGGCGACTTGGACAACGCATACCCTGATGCCCACCGAGAAAGAGAAGGCCTACTGCTCCATCTTATGCTATTCTTTCCATCTCAGTACCAGAAAGTAGAAATAACCCCTGCCGGGCCCTCCACTACAGTGAGAACAAGTAGCCATTCCAATCGCAACAAATCTAATACAATCTGCTGTTGAGAAAATTGATTTTTAAAAGCCTGACCTTTTCTCCCTTCTGTTTTAATTTTCTAACATGTAGCAAAGTGTTAAGAGATTAATTTTTCAGAGCAGTCCCCGCCTTGCTATTTTCTTTATTATTGTGAGGATGCAAATCTCAATTGCCCATACAAAAGAGGCTTTCTGAAGTCACCTGATGAAAGACTTTAATTAGCAGTCACCAAAAAGTCTTCCTATTTCTGTAGCCCTTTGCCATCCCCGGGTACTTTCTCTGGAAGACTCAACAGAATCCAGAAGGTGGCCACCTGCATGGTGAGGGAGAATATGTCACATCCTATCATTGAAGGTTCAGCCATTCTGGAAAGCATTTGTGAACAATAACCTGAAAGACACTCAACTGCATGCCCTTTGACTAGCGAAACCATTACTAGTCCCCTACCCCAAGAGATCAAAGAAAGAGAAAAAGGACTCATATCCCCAAGTGTTTATAGAAGCTTTTTTTGCTTGTGGGCCCTCAAAAGCCTAGAAAATGGGGGTTAAAGCATCAATAAGGGAATGGCTAAACAAATGACAGAAATGAATGTAATAGAATATTTTCATGTCCTACAAAACGATGAACAGGTTGGTTTCTGATAAGCCCGAGAAGACCTCATGAGGTGACATAAAGGGAAGTGAGCAGAAGCAGGACCGTTTCTACGCGGTAGTGACTGCCAACTTGGAAAGGCTGATTTTTGGTTACCTGTGCCAACCTGACAGGTAGGCATGGTTTTTGTGACGTTTCTCTTATTGTTAGGGGTCTGCAGCATTTTTCTATAAGCTGGCTTTTAGCTTTTGTTATCTTCTTTTGAAAATGATCTCTTCCTGTCCTTTGACCAAGATCTGTGATTGGATCAGCAACCACAATTCCCAATATGGAAGCTCTGTCTAACCACTCAGCTGGCAACTTGCCCACAACTTAGTAAATAAGTCCTAGGAAGATACAGAGGTTCAGAGTGACCAAATGACTCAGATTCAAAGTCAGGTCTTCCTGACTGTGCATCTGGTACTCTGACCATCAAGAAGCCTTTCCCAGTTTAATAACGATAAGAAAGCTTTCCTTGACATATTGCTATGAATTTTTCAGTGTATCTTCTTGACAGAGCCCTGTGTGGGGAGAGAGTGGGCACAGCCTCTCAATTTTCTTTCTCTGGGTCTCCATTTCCTCTGAAGAGGAAGGGATTGAAAGTAACCCTTAAAACCTCTTTTCAGTCCTGACCTCCTGCATTTCTGCCAGGTCCGGGCAGCTACAAAGCAATTTTGAGAGCTGGTAAATGAGCATCTGGTAAATCATCAGTTCCTCCACCTTCCTCGGCTGTAGGACAAGTGCTTTGGACACCAACTCTTGAGCTGATGATCATAATAGGCGAGAAATATGATTAATACCAAGGAATTGCTTTTCTTCACTCAGTTTTATAACAAATACCTACTTAGTGTGATATATATCCATCTTATTGTATTTAAACCTTTGGCTCAATTAGAAGAGATTAAATCCTTGCCTCCGCTGAGCTCCATGACATTGCAATTTGCAAAGGATCCTTATCTAATAAGATTAGATATTCATTATAATTAGACACATTTATTTCGGCCTGCAGATAATCCCTAATTAATAGCAATGTTGTGAAGCCCAGAGTATACCAGCCCCGAGTTGTAATATGGGAAAAGGGAGTTGTTTTCCCATGGCCCAGGGGGCCCCTTGGGATCAGCTATCAGAAAGAATTGTCCAGTGCAGTCTATAAAAGTGATTTCCCACCCATAAATGTGCTATACCATGATTCTAATCGAGTCACCAGCTTTGAGAGGATGTTTTCCTTGGCAACTGGAAAGTTGAAAAGAAAAGATTTTCCTTGGCTCCTTTGAGTTTTTTCCACATTTCCACATCCATTTGGATGGATACCCTATAGGATTTGCCCAACAGTATGTATATTTGAGACTGACAGGACAGATGGTCAATGAGCTGGGCCAAGAGTTGAACAGGAGGTGGAGAGTGGGCTGGATTGCTTTCGGGAAATTGCAGAGCCCTTTTACTGACCCCAAACTTCCCATGGAAGCAAAGGCCCTTCTTTTCAGTATTAACAATATAATGGTATGGCTGTATGGCAATGAGACGGGGAAAACCACGGCCTCTGAAGAACTAATGACGGATGTCACACAGAAGGCAGTGGAGAGAAGTGCATGGGGGGTATTAGCAGGCTCAAACTTGGGCTTGATGAAAAGCTCCAGGGAACAAAAGAAAAAGACAGGCAGGATCACTGATCATCCCCATGCTGGGAATGCTCTCCCTATTCATCTCTACCTCTGCACTTCCCTGGCTTCATCCAGGTCTCTTTTCCTAGTACTCCTAAATCTCAGTGCCTTCCCTCTAAGATTATCTCTAATTTATTGTTTTCAATAATTTATTATAGTATTTTTAAATGATATTATTCTATAAAATAGACTATATATATATACCAAATATTAAAAAATAAAAAATATAGTATTGTAAAAAAAAAAAAACAAAGACATTACAAAGTAAGAATTTATTATAATTGAGGTGGCTAGGTGGCACAGTGCATAGAACATCGGGCCTGAAATCAGGAAGACCTGAGTCCTAGGGGTTAAACTCTGGGAACAGGAAGAAAAGTCAAAACCAGTTCTTTCCTTGTGCTCAAGGAGCACACAGCCTGATGGGCAGGGGGCCAACATACAACATCTAGTGTTTCTTTGGTGTCTATTATGCAGTAGACACTTTGCTGAACACTTGAAAAGCAGTATCTCAGGATCTTCACAACAACTCTGAGACATAAATACTATTATTATCTCAAGTTGATGAGTTGAGGAAACTTAGGTCAATACAAGTTAAGTGATTTAGCTAAGACTACACAGCTAGTCTGGGTCTGGAGCAGGATTTGAATTCAGATCTTCCTGACCCTGCCAGCAGCTTTCTATCCCCCGTGCTCTCCGGTCACCTAGTCTACATGATGTAATGTAGTAAGAGTATCTTTTCCCCAGTCTGCACTTATGATTTCATCTGAATAGAAAGTTCCCCGTGTGAAAAATCTTGCACAGATGCAGATAGACAACTTGTCAGTAACTTTATCCTAAGAGGCTAAGTGGCTTGACCCCTTTGCAGCCAATGGGTCAGACGTGGAATTTGAATGCAAGTACTTCTGCTCCAAGGCTGACCCTACAAAGATCCCCCTTTCATTTGCCCCTTTTTCTTCCCCACCATCCATTCTTAGCATGGCCTGCAAAGACAATTAATTTAGAAATTTTTCCACTTTAATCACTATAATTGCTGAGAGGATTCATTGAAAAACAGTTGTTATTTCACAAAGAAATGAGATTTCATACTAAAGTACATTCCACTTTGGGGGAAAAGATTGTGAGGGCTTTTCCATACAAATCTGAAAGTTATACTGACAAACAGCTCAAATTGAAAAATATTCATTTTGTGTGACAAATCTTGAAATGTGATTAACATTTGTGTGTGTGTGTGTGTGTGTTTTAACTAAGTACTTTAGCATGCATGCAATCAATAAAACTGGGAAACTGCTTGGTTAATAAATAAATTGAAAGCTTTTAGAAAATGTGTGCATGTCATTATATGAATTCCTCTAATAGATCATGCTGGCTTCTGAAACAACAATAGTACAAGAGGTAATGCAAGATGTAGTTTTAATTTTTAATTTGTATTGATTTATTTGGCTTATCTATCACCTACATTTCTCAACATAACCCTCACCTTTCTGCTACTCAGTGAAGCTGAGTCAAAACAAGAATGAAAAAGAAAGAGAAAAGAAGCTTACAAAGACTCAGTAGAGTAAAGGTATGTACAATGTTCAACTATGGTCCACCATTCCTTCAGAGAGAGAGAGAGAGAGAGAGAGAGAGAGAGAGAGAGAGAGAGGTGCAATTTCTCATCTCTTATTCAGGGGCAAATGCAGTTGTAATAATTACATAGTCTTCAGGATTGTTATTCTTGTCATTCGATTTATGTTGTACTCATTATGCATATTGTTTGTTTCTACTTATGTCAGTCATTATCAGGTCATATCATTCTTCCTATGCTTCTCTGAATTCTTCATATTTCTTGTTTCTTACAATATGGGAATATTCCCCTGTATCCGTGTACCACAACTCATTTAGCCATTCCTCAATCATAGCCAATTATTTTCTTTCCAGTTCTTTACCACCACAAAAATTATAACATTTTAAATATTATGGTATATATGAGAACTCCTCAGGATATTTGCCTAGCAGTGGGACAGTTGAGTCAAAAGATGTGGACATTTGAGTGATTCTCTTAGCATAATTACAAATTGTTTTCCAGAATATTCTACCAATTCATAGCTCTACCAAGAATGTATTTACTTTGCTCATATTTCCACAGCTAACCCCTCCAACATTGACCATTTCTATCTTTTTTTGTCAATTTGCTGATTTAGGGGCAAAACCTCAGAATTATTTTGATTGGTATTTATCTCTGCTGTTTATTACTAATAATCTTAGCAATTTGAAGCACATTTTTCATATGGCAGTTTGTAGTTTGCAGTTCTTTTGAAAACTGTTCATATACTGTGACCATCTAACCTATAGATTATATGTATATATATATATATATATATAGTATCAATTTTCTATATTTCTTATATATCAGATACTTAGCAGAAATATTTGATTCAAAAATTTCTGTCAGTCAATAGCTTCCTTTCTTATCCCAGTTACATAGTTTTGTTCACATAAACACTTTTCAATTTCATGTAATCAAAATGATCTATTTTATCTTTTGTAATCATTCAACCCTAAGTTTTAGAATTCATCCTCTAGTTATATCTATGAAAATTACCCATTCTGGTTCTCTTCTAATTTATTTTTATAATATGACATTATTGTGCAGGCTGCAAATATATTTTGAGCTTATTGTGGTATGTGGTATAAGATATCTTCACCTAATTTTTACCAAAGTGTTTTCAATTCTCCCAGCAGTCTTTGCCATATAGGAAGCTCTCCAAATAATTTATGTCCTAGGATTTGTCAACAATGAGTTAGGGTTAACCCTAATTTTGAATTTGTTTTTGATTATTCCTTATCTGGTCTATTCTATTGTTCTGCTTTTCTATTTTTTAACCAGTACCAAATAGTTTTAATGATTCCCACTCTATAGAATAATTTGAGATCTGGATGCTATTCCTACTTCTTTTTTTCCCTTGAGAGTGTAGTACATCTGATCCTGAAGATTAATTTTATTATTTTTTCTAGCTGCACAAAGTACTCTGTTGGTAGTTTGCTCTTGGGATAAACGACATATACTTTCGAAATCTCTTCTGAAATCTAAATTGATTTTTCTTTTTTTAATCGACCTAATAGAAACTATTCTTTTCCATTGGTTAGCTGCTTAATATACAATATGAATGGGTCACTCTGAGTTGTGATTGCTGAACCTTTGAGCAAGTTGTTTAATTTCTCCCAGCCTCTGTTTCCTCATCTGTAAAATAAAGTGGAAGAAGGAAAAGATTTGGGCACAGTGGATGGAGTGTTGGACCTTGAATTAAGCTTTAGCCTCAGATATTTACTACCTGTGGGACTTTGGACAACTCACTTAATCCCGGTATGCCTCAGTTTCCTCATCTGTAAAATGAAGAACAACTACTTTCTAGGGTGGCTGGAAGGGCCAAATGAATTTATATTTGTAAAGTGTTTTGCAAATCTTAAATGCCAGCTCTTGTTATTATTATATATTTAGTTTCATAGAAAAACTTGTTTCACCCTGTAGGGAAGTAGGAGGGGAAAGGAGAAAGGAAAGGGAGAGGCTAAGAGAAGGGAGAACAGAAGTAGAAGGGGAAAGGAATAAGAAAGGGAGAGGGGCTGTAAAAGGACAGGACTGTTTGGTGGTCAGAAGCAAAACACTGGGGAGGAGGGAAAGAGGGAAAGGAAAAAGAATTTGTAGCAGCTGTTTCTGAAGCCCCCCCTCAGAATCTTGACAAAAGTCTCTCTCTTTCTCTTCAGCTCTACTTGGCTATTTGTTCTTCACATCCAACATTGTATCTCCTGCCTCCATAGCCTTTGCAAAGGCTGTGCTTATCCTCCCTATCGTTACCTCTTAGAATTAGAACACCTAATTCCCTACCAAAACTGGCTCAGGTGCCATGTGCTACAAGCGCTATTTCTTGATGTCATATCCTCTCCCAGTTTGTTTTTACTTTCTATATGTGTTATCCTTATCAGGGAACAGTAGTGCCTCCAACCACATTCAAGTTCTTGGAGGTCAAATACTATTTGTTTTTTTCCTTGTATCCCAACCATCTAACAGATTATACCTGGCCCACAGTAAGCATTTAATCAATGATAACAGAATTAAATTGAATTGAATCCACTAATCAAATTTGCCTTTCTTCTCAAGTCTTTTTTTTCCAATTTTGTTTTTCCATTTTAAAAATGACTAACCTTGAGATAGTATCATTTTCTATTTCTCTTCTCTACTCTACAGAACTTCAGCTAATCTCCAAGCTAAATAGATTTCTGTGGGCTAGCCTAGAACCCTAGCCATCATCTGTAAAATTATTTCTTTTTTTTTTTTTTTTGAAAAAAATATGTTCCAGTTTTCAAACACCTGAATTGCAAATGAACTTTTGGAATGTGATTCTTTTGCTAAGCAGAGACCACCTATATGTGAGAAAAGCCTTACTGGCCCAAAAGAAGTTGGGGACCTATAGTAACTAATCCCATTGCACTGAAGTGAGCCCAGATCAAGTGGAAATGGGCTTTTCTAAAAACCTCTTGATCAGCATATCAGAGTCAGATTTTGATTTCAAACTGAGAAATGAAATTCACCTATTTTCTGAGTATATAACCTCTTAACATAATTATCCATATATTTTGTTATTACAGTATGGATGAAAAAAGCATTATGAAAGTGTTTACTTTGGGCAAAGCACCGTGCTAAATGCTGGGAGTACTAACAGAAACATGAGACAGTCCCGCTCTCACAGAGCTTCCATTCTGATAGGCTTGCCTGCTATTTGGGTAGTAGTTGACCCATGTGAGAAGTTTCAGCTGCAGGGTGGATGGAAAGGGCCACTGATCCTTGAAAGGCAGCACCAAAGCAGATGGTAGCCCTTCTTCTCCATGGTTAACTTCAGTGATAAAACTACATTCATTTCTAATGTTAAACCCTTTGACAATGCTAAGGACGATGCAATTTGTCTGAGAAAACCAAAGCAAGAGAAGGATTGAGCATCTCTGCTTCATCAGTTCCCGGAGGGCGATATTCCATCATCATCTGGGAATCTCATCGACACTTGAACAACTTTCTTTGCCTTCGAATGTTGCTATATTTATCAGAGTCCATCATTCCCCTTTGGAAGTAAAAACAAAAAAACAATAACAACAAAACAAAACAAAACAAAACAATTCTTGACACACTTTTGGGGGTGGATTTTTTGTAATCTGATGAAAATGACCACATCTTACAGGCTTCCCTAGGTGTCTTACAATTTATTTTCTGTAGCCCTGAATGAAAAAGTGGAGTTGATCAGCAAAAATTGCCTTTTTCTAGCCTTTAATGCTCCTATCTTTTTCTTGCTAGTCATCCAACTTGAAGATGTCTGGGCTGTTCTGTAGAAGAATCAAAAACAAGCCATTTAGCTATCAGTTTCCTCTGAAGGTTCTGAGGATTAAATCGACCATTTTGCAACCGTAGTTTGTCAGTTCTAGGCATTTGTTTTTGACTATCTTTTCCTTTGCACTTCAATAGGACTGAATATATTTCATTGCAGGCTCAAATGATTCTTGAAATGCTCGACTTTACAACAACAGCCTCTCTGGTAGCTCTCACTTTCACTAAAGTGTGCTCCTTAAGACACAACATGGCAGCAGTGAAACGTATGTTTGGTCTGAAATCGAATACTCAACTGAGAGAAAATTAACTAAAGGGAGAGAAATCAGCTCAATCTGCATTTATCGGACCATTCTGAGGCAACCCAATAGCCATAGAACACATGACCATTACTGTCGCAAACTGATTGGCCCAGATAATTCATACAACCAGTATACCATTACCTGAGTCTGGAGGATATAAAAACTAAATTAAAAAAACGAACAGTCCCTTCCCTCAAGATGTTTCCATTCTACAAGGAGGAGATAAAGTCAGGGTGAATTTGCATGGGGAGAGATGAGATGTGGGAGATCAACTGAAAAACGATTGATATATTCTAGGTAAAAAATGATGAGGGCCTGAAATGATGTGCTGATATTGTATGTGGCAAGAAGGGGAAAGATGTGGGAGATGTAGAAGGTAGAATGGCTAGACCATGACAACTGATCACATTAGTGATGAAGGGGAAGGAAGACTTTCAAATGACCCTGAGTCACTGAAAAGATGATAGTGTTCTTGACAGAAACAGGGCCATTGGCAGGGAAGAGGATGAGGAGGAGAGATGATGAGTTTGAAATGGTTAGGGACATCCATGGCACAAGGTTCAGAAGGCAGTTGGTGATGAGAGACTTCAGGAGAAAGCTGCGATTGAACTGCATGGAGGCGATTGTGCAATCCCCAGGGAATTTCTTCTTGACCCATGAAAGAGACCATCTAGTATGTATTGCTCTCCGAGGTTCTTTGGTAACATCTTTAGATTTTTCCATCTAGCTTGCACAGGCCCCACAGAGTCCTTAATCACCCCTCCAGGAGTTTTTCCATTTGCCAGACTCAGCCAGTGCCCGTGTACTTGCAGCTTCCCTGTTGCGTCCTTTAAAAATTCCATCCAAGAGATTTCAGTAGAGGCTGCCTTGTCTCCTTCCAAGTATATCCAAGGACCAGAAGCTTGGAAGCTGACATAATACTTTTCTACCCTCTCATTGTAGGGGATTGATCAAGGCAGAAACCTAGTTTGTATGAGCCCAGAAATCCAGTTGCTAAGCCATGGGGGGTGTGAAGCCCCCCCAGGAGGGAGGGACCCCGATACCTCCTGTGCTGGTCCCTTCTATTTGTTCTATTTTCTGATGCCAGGCAAGAAGAAGGCTAAGGTCCCGTACTCTTCTTCCATTTGTCCTTGGACAATCCTAAAGATATATCTCATAAATATACTGTTCCACTTCCCATTAAAAGGGAGAGAATTCCCCTTTCTAAAAGCAGAGGGGCTTCAATTTTAATTGCAATTCTGGAATTAATCCCTAACTAGCCCATCCTACTAATTACCAACTTCAATTTGGGAGGGCTTAACCTTAATGAAAATGTAGATCACAGTCACCAGTTTTATAAGGCAGATTCCTCCCTCCTACTGCTGAAGAAGATCCAACTCAGTCAAGAATTTGATCTGTTCTAGCTTGGGACAGCTAGGTTTGGGCATTTGATAGAACGCCAGGCAGGACGACCCAAGTTCAAATGTGGTCTCAAACACTTATTAGCTGTGTGACCCTGTGTAAGTCACTTTATCCCATTTGCCTCAGTTTCCTCATCTGTAAAATGAGCTGGAGAAAGAAACGGCAAACCATTCCCAATATCTTTTGCAAGAAAAACCCAAATGGGGGCCCCAAAAGGTCAGATACAACTGAAATGACTCAACAACTGCTAGCTCTTTCAATGAGCCTGGCGCACCAGTGAGAAAGTGAAGAAGAAAAATGGTGAGTTCAATAATCAGCTGATTCATGGTGTTCTGATTTATCTACTGGCCTGGGCCTTATCCTCCAGGTTCTTAATCTGGCCGATTTTATTCAGTAAATCTCCAGTGAAAGCTAAGTTGGACTCTTTGGCTAACATTTGAATATATATATATATATATATATATATATATATATATGTATGTATGTATGTATTTTTTTATATTTTTATATATTTTAAATATATTTTTATAAAAATAAAATATTTTTAAAATATTTTATATATATATTTTTAAAAAAAATTTTCTTTTTTTTTTGGAGGCTGGGATTAAGTGACTTGCCCAGGGTCACACAGCTAGGAAGTGTTAAGTGTCTGAGATCAGATTTGAACTCAGGTCCTCCTGAATTCAAGGCTGGTGCTCTATCCACTGCACCACCTAGCTGGCCCCATTTGAATACATTTTCAAATCTTCAACAGGTAAGTTCCTGATTCTTGTGATGTCACCAAATCCAATATTGATTTCCCAAGATGATATTCTAGTGTGAATTTATGAAGAAAAACAGAGAATGGTTTGATTTATGCTAGTATATTTTAGAAAGGGGAGAAGATTGGAGGAGATAATTGAAATAGGTTTTTAAAATTGAAGTCTGGCTTCTGACTTCATCATTCAGCCAAAATTGCTCTCTCCAGAATTACCCATGGTCTCTTTTAATCCCCAAATTTAAGGGCTTCTTCTCAAACTGTTAAAATCCTGGTTGGCCATTGCATTGATCAGAAATAATCTTTCAAAGCTGTTTGTCTTGCAAGTAATGATATTTTAGAAATGGTTCTCCCACTTCTACTCACCTCTTTCTGCCTCAGTTCATTTTCCCGGCTTTCTCTAAAACTATCCCCTACTTGCTCATATGTCTGGCAGATACTTCTTCCCCAAACTACTGCATGTACCCTCAAAAACATTTCCTTTCAAAATTACTAAGGAATATGATCCTCAATTGCTTAATCCTTTTTCAATAAATGTAATTAGTGTCGTATTTCTGAAAACAGCCTTTTATTTAATAAACTCCTCCAAACCGTGATCACAAAAAAATAAAAACCGAAAATAAAACTATCCCCTTCATCATTTCTTATGGCACAACAATATTCTATTATATTCCTATACCATGATTTTTTTTCAGCTATCTCTCAACTGATGGACACTTCCTTAGTTTCCAGTTGTTCACCACCACAAAAAGAGCTACTATACGTATGTTTGTACATATGGGGCCGTCTTCTCTTTTATCTCTTTGTGGTACAGGACTAGTAATGGTAATGCTGGGTCAAAGGGTAGGGACAGATTAATAGCTTTTGGGGCACAGTTTCCACTTGCTCCTCAGAATGACTGGTCTAAATCATAGCTCCACTAATAGTACATCTGATGTACCTATTTTCCCACGGCCCCTCCACCATCTGTCATTTTCTTTTCTGCTCGTGATGTATATGTCACATAGAGTTACCATATAAAACCTATCTATGGGGTAGTTTATAATCATATCCTTAGCCTTACTTATAGTAAGATTTATGAATCTATGAGAAATGTACCCAGGAAATGAGTAGACCACAACATAGAATTTCTACTCTTTCTGTTATTGTTTGCTTGAATTTTTGTTTTCCTCCTCAGATTTTTTTCTTTCTTTCTAGATCCGATTTTTCTTGTGCAAGATAATTGTGTAAATATGTATACATATACTGTATTTAACATAGACTTTAACATATTTAACATGTATTGAACTACCTGCCATCTAGGGGAAGGAAGGGAAAAGTTGGAACAGAAGGTTTTGCAAGGGTCAATGTTAGAAAATTACTCATGCATATGCTTTGTAAATAAAAAGCTATAATAATTTTTAAAAACTTAAAAAAAGAAATGTACCCAGGGCATCCTCCAAATGCATGTATGTATATATATGTATATATACACACATGCAGGTGTGTATATACGCAGTGCACACGTGTATGTACACACACCTGTATTATATATAAATTGGGGTCTAGAAATAAAATTAGTAGCAAATAGGAGCTCTTTCAAATCATATGTTAAGGGAAGGAGTCATGGCCAGACACGAGTTAGAGGTAATTGTGAAAGATGACGAAAATCATTTTGATTATTTAAAATGCAAATTTTTAATGAATTTAAAAAGAGAGACACCATGTTTGAGTGGATAGTGAGCTGACCTCAGAGTTTGAAAACCTATGATTCAGATTCTGTCTCTGATATCTACTGATACAGTCAAGCTGTTTAATTTCTCAGTGCCCCAGGCAAGAGTATAAGATGAAGATCAGGTGCCAATCTGCAGGGGTAAAGGGAATCCTCTATCCCAAAATTCAATTAGAAAGTTTCGATATGACCAAGGTTTGATGCTAGAATAAAAATAAAATTGCTAAGTTGAGGAGAAATCTTTAATTAAAGTCTGATATCCAAAATACACAAACAATCGACACACATGTGTGAGACTAAGAGCTTTTCCCCAAAGGATGAGTGCTCAAAAGATATGAACATTTTTCTAAAGAAGAAATGCAAATGTCAGCAACATTTGGGAGAGGACTCTAAAGCATGAGTAATTTAAAAATACAAAACATTTCAGAAATATCAACTCACACCCATATTTGTCCATGATAATAAAAGATGGAAACGGTAGGCTTTGAAGGGGCTGCAAGAGGCTAGGCAGACATACTAACACGACATCTCTTTGAAAGAGCTGTGAATTGCTCCAACTGAAAAACACAATTTAGAATCACTAGAACAATGCTCAAGCTGCTCATACCCTCTGATCCAGGTAGCCCAGTACTGAGCATTTACCTCCAAGGAGGTCAAAGATGCTTTCTATATCTATGAAAATATCTTCAGTGAACTGACTTAGTTAAACTAGAAACAATGTCGATATCCATTGGGGAATGACTGAAGAAACTAGAGTTCTTGAATATAATATTGTGTGGTGCTTGACAAATAATATGGAGCCAAGTTGTTGTTGAGTAGTTTCAGTTGTTCCCAACTCTTTCTTCCCACCCCCACCCCTTTGTTTTTTTGTTTTTTGTTTTGTTTTGTTTTGTTTGTTTTGTTTTGTTTTGTTTTTTTTTGCTGAAGCAGTTGGCCTTAAGTGATTTGCCTGGGATCACACAACTAGGAAGCATTAAGTGTCTGAGATCAAATTTGAACTCAGATCTTCTTGACTTCAGGGCCTACAGGGCCACACCTAGCTGCCCCCCTTTTAGGATTTTCTTTACAGCGATACTGGAATGGTTTGCAGTTTCCTTCTCCAGCTCATTTTACAGAGGAGGAAAGTGAGGCAAATAGAGTGAAGTGACTTGTCCAAGGCCACATATCTGAGGCCAGATTTGAAGTCAGAAAGACTTCAAGCCTGAAGCTCTATCCACTGTACCACCCAGCTGCCTAAGGAGCAAAAATGAATGAATAAAATGAGGAATATTATAGGGCAACCAAAATTCACTCCAATTCATTGATCAATATCCTTTCCAGCATTAAAACACTTCCTTCTCCCCACAGAGAGATGATGGAAAGGAAATATGTGGAAAGCAGAGCTAGAACAACATACCTAATGACTACAGTAACATGCGTGAGAACAATCCTAGAAGAAAACAGATCCAATTGAGTGTCACAATCGGGACCGATTCTAGACAAGTGATGTGGGAACGTGTTTCCCCTTTGCAATGAGGTGATAGCCCAGAGGTCAAGAATGGTACCTCCTCTGTCACTTGCCGTGATTGTCATGAAAGACTTTGCTTAACTATTTTTATTGGGAACTGATTGCGGCACACAGACATTAATGAAATATTGAAAAAAACATCACATTCAAGTCATATTCAACTCAGGACTGTTTTCCCAAGAATAGAGAGAGCCTCAGAACACAAAGAGGAGCAAAAGAAAATTAAAGGAGACTTAGAGAGCTGGTAAGTTTTTAGAAAGTTTGAGAAAGAGCTGAATGAAGGGTCCCCACCAGGAGCAAAGCAATCCTGACTTGAACAAAGAGAGAACAAGAAACCGTTCATTGATTTTCCTCCCTGTTGAGTAGAGCATCTGTAGGAAACCACCAGATGGTATGGAGTTGGGAGGAGGAGTGAAGGGCTGAGAAGCCCAAGGAATACAAATCAGTCACTTTTATGGCAGCCTTGCTGGGAGTTTGATTGGAATGGCAGACGGCTAGTGGTTTTTCGCATGTGTTTGATATCTTTCTTTGGGGAACCAATTTGTTTGGAGATTTTACCTCGGACATTAAGATGATACACACAGCTCCAGGCTCTCCATGGGGCTTTGGGGCCTAGCCTTGTAATGGGGTCAGCCAGAGTTCTCAGTTTCTCTGCTTACTAGAAGGTGGAATAAATAAGTAGCCTGGACTTTCAACTGAACTGAAGCAAACACAGAAAAGGCACCTTCAGCCACCCACTCTATCACTAGGTTTCAATAAAACAGAACAAAAGGACTCCAAGAAGCAGCTGGTAGGTGCCTATCATGGCCGGGCAGTGTTCTAGTGCTCAGGAACTTTTAGGGGGACTGCTTGCTCTGCCAGTAGAGAAGGGTCAGATTCACTGCCCTTGCTGACCTAACCCCACAAACGCTGCATGAAGCAATGAAGCTGGAGAGATGAAAGGAAAGAGTCCCTTGCACACAATATAGATATGAAATAATTCCTGTTCTCAGAGAGCTCACAGTCCGAGTCACCAGGTACATGTTTTTATTTATTTATTTATTTGCATATTTATTTATTCATCTATTTAATTATTTTTTTATCTATCCATCCATCCATCCATTCATTCGTTTGTTTATTTGCTTGTTCATTTATTATTTATTTGTTCATTCATTCATTCATTCATTCGTTTGTTTATTTTTTTTTTGCTGAGGCAGTTGGGGTTAAGTGACTTGCCCAGGGTCACACAGCCAGGAAGTGTAAAGTGTCTGAGGCCACATTTGAACTCAGGTCCTCCTGACTTCAGGGCTGGTGCTCTCTCCACTGCGCCACCTAGCTGCCCCTACATGTTTTATTAATGAAACAAAGGGGCTGTTTATCATTACATCCATTTACCAAGGAGGAAACAAGGTGAAGTTAAGCTTGCATCTCAAGTCTTCCGAATGCTCTGCTCACTGCCCACTGAGATATGGTTCTTCTGGACAAACTGGGACTAAAGATATCCTAATACCTAGAGTGGCAGAAATGGACCATCGGATAAGAAAAAAAAAAACCTTGCATGTTGATTATAATCCCCAAGATCCTCTATCAGCCGTCAGGGTTGTCATCCCATGCATCCATGCTAGGAATGATCCCAGGAATGGTGTGGGGGTACCTGGAAAACTCAAAAAATGCCTCATTATGTGGATGAGACAGTTATTAGAAAAGGCCTTTGTGCCCTTCTCCCCTAAATACTTAACCCAAAGGCCAAACTATCTTTTAAGTAGCTAAAAAACTTGATGTTGAACAACATCACAGCCCAGCCAAGTAAAGTTGCTTAGTGACTATTTCCATTTAAATGAATGAGGCTTAATGTCCAAAGTGTCACTAATCTGCCAGGGTCTTGATTAAGCTGCCAGTGTGGGAGCCAGTGTAGCTCCCTGCCTTACAGGATGAGCGATTGCCTTAGGGGACCAGAGTGAGAGAGGAAGAAGGGGATGGGACAGTACTCTGTGGTAAGGCACAAGTTTCCCTCTGGGAGGCTGAGGCTGGAGACATTTGGGCAAAGGGACAGCCCAGAGTTCTCAGCTGATGTTTTAGCCCTAGCTGTGCTATTCCTGCTAAAGGTCTCAGCCCTGGGGAGGTTGCTAAGGAAGCAACAGTCCCTCTTTCCTGCCTCTAAACCCTGAATGTTGTGAGTAGGCAGGTGGGCCAAGAGGGAAGGGGAACCTCCAGAATAAGCTAAGTGGCCTGGGCTAAGGGAGTGCCCAAGCATCTAGCTGTTGCCCGCCCCCTGGCACTGAAACAAAATTGATGCTGGAGGTATGAGTGAAGTTGCGTTGCTGCTCTCAGAGGCACCGAACCCCCAAAGTCAACCTTTCTTGGGGTTCCCCCAGGATATCTAGCTACCTCAGAGACAACCTAAAAAATAATGGCTGCTGGAGCTGACCCTGAAAGCGGTGGGTCCATTCACTCCGCAGCAAATAGCTAGGGCAAGAGCCCTGCAGAGGGGTGACATGAGGCTACCTCCAGATCCAATCTGTCTCAAGCTGGACCAGCATCTGATGTCTGGCTGTATGACCCCCTAACCCAAGGGCCCTGAACCTGAAATATCCTTCCTGTGTCTCTGACGTACCCTGAGGTAAGGGGGTCACGCAGGGAGTCTGATCTTGGTTGGGGAGAAGCTGAAAAGGAGCCAAGTTTGCTGACATCCCAGCACTGTGGCTCAGGGTAGGCTTAATATAGGGTGTTCTCTGGATTAGCCTGCCACCTTCTCAGCCGGAGCCCCACTGCTTCAGCTTTAATGATCCACCATTTACTTTCCTCTGATCATCTGTTGCAGAATTAAGGAGCAGTCCATTTTAAGAATAATAGTACCTGACATTTATGTAACACTTTAAGGTTTGCAAGAATGCTTTATGTGTAATTTTATTTGATCCCTATTAGGGAGGTGCTCTCATTATCCACATTTTCTTTGCTTTTTTTTCCCCAAAGGTATTTTGTTTTTCCAAATACACGTAAAGATCGTTTTCAACATTCATTTTTGTAAGACTTTGTATTCCAATTTTTCCCCCTCTGTCCCTTACGTCGCCCCTCCCAAGACAGCAAGCAATCTGAGATAGGTTAGATATGTGCACTTCTTTTAAATATATTTCTGTATTTGTCATGTTGTGCAAGGAAAATCAGACCACAAAGGAAAAAACCATGAGAAAGAAAAAGCAACCAAAACCAAAAAAGGTGAAAATTCTCTGCTTTGATCCATATTTAGTCTCCATAGTTCTCTCTCTGGAATTGGATGGCACTTTCCAACCCATGTCTATTGGAACTGGCCTGAATCACCTCATTATTGGAAAGAGCCAGGTCCACCAGAATTGATCATCATATAATCTTCCTGCTATGTACAATGATCTCCTGGTCCTGCTCTTTTCACTCAGCATCAGTTCCTGTAAGTCCTTCAGGCATCTCTGAAATCCTCCTGTTGGCCATTTCTTGCAGAACATTCATATACCACAATGTATTCAGCCATTGTCCAACTGATGGGCATCTGCTCAGTTTCCAGCTCCTTGCCACCACAAAGAGGGCTGCCACACACATTTTTGCACATACGGATCGCTTTCCCTCCTTTAAGATCTCTTTGGGATACAGACCCAGTAGAAAAACTGCTGGATCAAAGGAAATGCACAGTTTGATGGCCCTTTGGGTATAAAGACTCCTTTTCTTGAGTTTAAATCTGGCCTCAGACACTAGCTATGTGAACTTAAGCAAGTCACTCGACCTGTTTGCCTCAGTTTCATCATCTAGAAAACGAGCTGGAGAAGGAAATGGCAAACTATTCCAGGATCTTTGCCAAGAAAACCCCAAATGCTCTTTAGCCCTCTCCCCACAGTCCAACCTCTGCAGTACTTCAGCCAGATTCAAGAACTGAGAATATGGCAAAGTGCTTTCCATACATTGTGGTGTCAGAACCATCCTGTGGCTTTCTCATTCAAGTCCAAGCTCTCTCCTCATAGCCCCGGGGGCAGCTGGGAACTTTGAGGGAAGTTGGCAGAAGCAGAAGGGGAAAACTTTCATTTCTTCGAACTTTTCTTTAGCTCTCCTGGCCCTCACCTCTGAAGGCTGGGAGACTGGAGGAATGGTTTTTATTCAACCCAGTTGTATTGTTCACTGGCTAACTAGCATATCTCTATTTCTTGGTTTTTATTTTTACTTTTTTATTGTTTTATATGTCTCTATTTCTTTATCTCTGTCTCTTCATCTGTAAAGTCAGGATAAGAGAGATTATTGTGATGCTGAAATTTGATAATATGTCCGGGCTTAGGGATGACCACTCTCACTTGTAACCTGAGTACAGGGCACTCTACTGGTTGACAACCACCCAGAACCCCCATCCGTTAGCCCACTGCTAGATTTTATTAATTCTCATCTCTCTCATTCATCAATTAGCTGAGTCAGCTATTCCAGTTGACAAAATAAACACAAGAAACAATTTTCCCATGACTTTTCTCTGTCTTCCTTCCCCCCCCAAAAAAAAACCCATTCTCATAGGCTTAAATAAACATCAGTGTTACTTTCTCTACAATTTATGGCCAACATAACAAACAATAAAAAGACACTGAAATATTTCAACAGTGTATCACAGTAAACACACACACACACACACACACACACACACACACACACACACACATACACACACAACTGCTGATTTCTTTAATCTGGAAACGGAGTCCCACTATTCAAATCTTTCAGGAAGGCAGTCAAAGGCTCTCTAAAACTTCTTTTCGAGATAGCTTCTCTGCAGCATATCCACAAAATAAGAATTCAGCTCAGTCTCCCAGGAAATATACTCTCTTGGTTATTTTTTTACCTTCAGCCTCTCTTCATCCATCACAGTTAACAGTGTCTAGTCAAGACTGTTTTAACAGTCTCCAGATCACAGCTGAACTGCCACGAGTACCAATTTCAAGTCCTTATTGAAGGTACAATATTCAGTCTCTCTGAAATGGCCTACTGAAGCTGGAATTATACTTCTCCTCGGCCGAAAGCTGTTCGGTCCCTAAAATGTTCAGATAAAGCACCCACGGTCCCACACCGATACGATATAAAATTACGTGCATCACAATGGAAAGCTCCACTTGACAGGCTTAGTGTAAATAAATACAGACAGAACATAATACCCACAAGTATTACAACATTATATGCGAGAAGGAAAAATAACACCACATCAGCAAATAATAAAGGCACATAAAGCAGACATGACATTAAATAAAACACAAAATGTATCTTAATAAAGTGTAATACAATAATAAACCATTGTGCAAAGTAACATAAAATTCCTATTAAGTGCATAACAGCATAGAATACAATTACAAAACAACATTCGTTGTCACTCAACAATGAACTACTTGGCTGCGTGGGAAGCCAAGCACTTCTCCCCAAATCCCCTAATTTGGCCCAGTTCTAGGACGGACATTGATCTTTCTACATTTGTACCTGAATTGTTGAATTTTAGAGGCTGACTACCAGTATTTTGAAGCTTCCTATATTATCTCTTTATCCCGGAAGTCACTACAGAGAAGGCTTGGTAAAGACAAGAAAGCTCCTGTCCCCTTTGTGGGGACTGGGGGACTCCTCAATCCCAGACAAGTTGATGGATATTTTTTATCCAGTGTCTTCTTCTGTCTTTAAGGCAATACTCTGAGCTATCTCAGTGGGAAATTTTCCTTTGAGCATCTTTTAGTAGTTCTTTAGTATAAAGGTGGTAGACCATTTCAGACTCTAGTTATCTCCTTAGATCTACGGTAATGTCCGGGCTAGCTTTCTGGAGGTCCTCTGGAAGGGTCTTGGTCTCAGCAGGATAGACACCACGAGAATGGACAAGAATCGAGTCCAAAGTCTTTATTGTCTCTTACACAGTCTGCGTCTGTCCTAGTCTGACCCAGTCTCCCTCAGCAATCTGCCGGTCTGACTTCCTGTCCCCAGTTCTTATATACCCTACTACAATTACATCATTATAGCATACGAATATATGTGAACTAGAGAACTATTACATCACCATGCTAAGTACTAAGGATAAGTAAAGTAGAGAACCATTCATTGTCTCATCAATTCCACTCAGTTAACTCCTTGTTCCAAGTATTCTTCTCCAGAGTTCTGGCTCCCTACAATCTATGATAGGAATATACTGATTTTGTAAGCTTGTATTTGTTCTACTGCCTGCCCACAGGTCAGATTCTAGGGCTTAGCATAGTGCCCATCACTAAGCACAAACCAAACAGCAAGCACTTAATAAATGCTTCTTAATTAATAGGCTTTTGCTCGTAGGCCTTTAACTCCATCCCTATAGTTGTCTGATCACGTTTGATTTCTTGGGTTATAAAACTCCCTTTTCACCCACCTTGATCATAGACTAATTGTGTCCCGAACCTGGATGGCGATCCGGCTTTGTGATAAATGGTGTTGCTGAGTAAAAACTCTCTCACAGCACAGAGGGTGGGCGCCCGGGGCCCCTTGAGCGTTTGCAAGCATGCTTGATAGGCAATTTCAAGATTCCTCTTCTCGAAGACTTCCCAAATTCCGGGGTGAGACCTGGGACACTCTGAACTAAATTACATTTCATCGAACTCATTTTGTCCATTAGTTTTTTTAATAATACTGTAGCATACGCATGTCCAAACCTTTACTGATGCTTCCCTGGGACAAAAGAAAGCTTGCCCTGAGAAGATTTCCAACATGAGCTTGTGATATTTTTGTGATGGAAGAAATCCCTATTCAGTACCCCTCATGTGTGAAGCATCTTTCTCTGACTTAAACATGCCTCCAACCAAGTTTCCAGCCTATCACCCTGGTGTATAAACTCTTCCTTTTCTTAAAAATTAAATCCTTCTCTGGAAGATCAATATTGCATATTATACTCTATCAGTGATTTTAAAACAATTGAATGAATCTGGTTATTCACCAGACTAGTTTCTCCTGAACTCATCCTGTGACATGTGGATCCTGCCAATTGTCGGTTTCCTTCCTTCTCTTCCCCACCCTCATCCCCCCTGGAGTGAGGTGCCTCACCATCTCTAAGCTGGTTCATTTGGACCCCAAACTGAAAGAGGAATGAGGTACTTCTCTCCTTAGGTTGTTAGGTGGAGCTGCAAAGGATAGAGCATTGGGCCTCCAGTCAGGAAGCCTCAGCTTCCAGAGTTCAAATTTGGCCTTAGACACTACCTGGGTAACCATGGGAAAGTCACTTTATCCTATTTGACTCAGTCTCCTTGTTTGTAAGACAAACTTAAGAAGGAAAAGGCAAACTGCTCCAGTATTTCTGCCAAGAAAACCCCAAATGGGGTTACAAAGAGTCAAACGCAGCTGAAAAACAACTTAACAACCAAACAACTCCTACTCCCTAGGTGCTTCGTGGCCCATGAGATAGATGGACATTCCAGATGGTTTTTCTTACAAACAGTTTATTATCCAAGCACATAAACTATGTCATTCCTTTACACTCAGACAACTTGAAGGAGCCCAGTTCTCCACCCCTCTGCCCCCAGGGCAGAGGTGAGGCTGGAAATTCTCAGTGCTGAGGAGGGGGGGGGAGGCCTCAGGAATTTGCTTGCAAAAGAGATTTCATCTCCCCTCCTTGGCTCTGCAGTAAGGCTGCAGGACTCTCTCCTGTTGACCCCAATGATCATTGCAAGCATAGGAAGAAAGAATCATGGGGAAGATCACAGAGGCGATTTCTTGGGTCTCTTAACACTGGAAGGCCTTTTCTCTAAATATAGACTGCTGCTTCTCCATGGGAAGAAGTTACTGAATGTCTCCCAGTGATGGACAATTAGAAGGAAAATACTGGTTGGGCGCTGATTGTCGGGGAGAAACTGTCCCCACAAAAGTCTGAGGGAGGCCCCGTCATCGAGGACCTCTGCCAGTTTCAGACTGGCTAGCTTTTCTCTTGGCTACTTGCTCCTTAGATTCGCCCTTTCATAGAACATGCTGGTCATCTTGGCTCCTCCCTTTTATGTGACAGTGACTAGAAAGCCTCTCTCAGAAGGGCATCTTGGTAGCCCTTAAGCAGGCAGGGGTCCATCCCACCCTCCTAAGAGGTCTAAATAAATTCAGACAAGGCCTTCCTAGGCTAAGATTAAGTTTGTCTTAAATCCTATTAACAGGATTAAGATCTCTCTTGTAACCCTGTGCTTGATGAGGTTGCACCCCGGATGGGGAGCCCGTGTCTCCAAAAGTTGTTTTGGGGGGATTTGGGGGGGATTTGCCAAAGATTGCTCCAAGTATTATGTAGATATGAAGTACCATGCTTCCTCTCAGTTCCTTAAGATCTTTTTGGGTTTTGCCACATAAACAAAAAGGGAAGATTTGGGGAAAAAAAAGACTAGTGGGGGCAGCTAGATGGTACAGCAGATAAGAGTGCTGGCCCTGAAGTCAGGAGGACCTGAGTTCAAATATGATTTCAGACACTTAATCCTTCCTAGTTGTGTCACTCTGGGCAAGTCACTTAACCTCAATTACCTCAGGAAAAAAAAAAAGACCAGGTAGAACTGCTGGGAAGCTCAAATCTTTTGCTCCAAATCATGGCCTTTTACATGCAAATAACAGCAACAACCACAAAAACAGCCTCCCAGATTTTTTCCCCACACTGAAGGCTCTCTTGCTTCTGAAAATTCTCAGTTACCCATAATCTCTCTAGATAACATATTAGCGTACAACCTAGTTGTCATTAACCTTTCTACCTCTATAGCAGAATGCATGTGCAGACATGTGATACTGGTATGCACACAGGAAGTTAAGAGAGCTAGCCACAGTACATGGGACAAAGACAACCCGCTGACTAATTACAGCACAGATCACCACATTGATTATCCAAAACCCAAAATGGGGAGTCTTATGCAATTCATACATAGAACTGCATCTCAGAATAAATAACTGCGTTTGTATGTATGATCCAAAAGCCGGAGGACGTTACGTAGTGGGACGTTGTGTACGACAAATGTGGCGATTACATACAAAACACGCAGGACGCTCTAACAGTGTGAGTTGTCTGGTGCCACACTTAAACCATGTGCGTTTTTGCTGAAACATCACAAGTAAGATTTGTTACTGCCTAAATAGGTTTGGCGTTCCTACTGAGCTTACAGATGGCCCCGGGTGACTGTGGGTGATCACAGACATGCCAGTCCTGGACTTGGAGATGATCAAGGTTGACTAGAACAATTTCCAGGCAATTTAAGCTGCCTTTATTTCCAAGAGGCCAACACTGTAGGAGTATGAACTTGGAAAGGTGCTGTTTTGGGGTTTGTATCTACTTATTCTAGCTGAAGATGGGGCCCCTTGGAGCTAAATTACCTGAATCACAGTTGGCAACCATCATCCTCTATTTAACTGTTTCCTTTTGGAGTTTTGGGGTTTTGTCCTTTTTCTCTCCTACTCTTTATGTGCTTGTAGAATTCTTTTCACCTCTCAGGCAAGCAGATTCCTCTTTCCTTTCTTCCCCTTTAACTCGTTCTGTTCATTAGTTTTTTACATTTCTTTTCTTGTACCCCTTTCCAGAAATATCTTCATTCTCCATCTTCTCTGTCTATTCCAGTTCTTCATTCTCTGACCCATAATTCCTATGATGGCTTTGTCTCTATTCTCTATATCTTTCATGCAATCAAAACTACCCAAGTCTCCAGTCTAAGCTTTCCTTTCTGAGAAGATTCCACCTTGTAGAGCTTCCCCCACGGATTTCCATTTTCTCTTGTGCCTCATTCCCAGAACAATGCCAGTTCTTGCAGGTGTTGGGACACTGCGCCATGGTAGTCAACTCCACCCCCAAACAAGCCCGTCAATGATCCCCACTCTCTATGGTTAACAATTTTATTTTCACCATGTGTCTCAAAATCTCTTCCTCTGGTCAATGCACTTCACTCTCCCAAGGGCCAGTTACCTGTAAGTTATGACTACCCCCATCAGTGCTAGACGAGTGCACTGCCCTAAACCCTCCAAACTAGATGCAGCACAGGCTGCCCATTTCCCTTCCCACGATCTCTCTTCACCCATGGAAGCATTAGTGGAACCATTTCCCGCTACAAAAACAAGTCTTTTCTTTCTCCTCCTTTTCAGTCCTTCCCCTCTACTCTTTTCCCCATCCTCTCTGAGTTCATCTCTCACAGGGATCTTCTTCTCCTCATTGTTAGTCCTCATTTTAACCCTTTCCCATTATACCCCACTCCCAGGACAATGCCAGTTCTTACAGGTGTCAGAAAGGGCATTGTTCTTTGGCAGCACCCCCACCACCAACCACATCCCCAGTAATGCAAGCCCATCGATGATCTATACTCTTGCTTGTTGATATACTTTTTCCACCATTTGTCTCAAAATCTCTTCCCTGGTTCCAAGTGCCAATTACTGTGAGTTCCCATCTACCCTCTCTCCCAGTGTAGGACAAGTGAACTGTACCAAATTCCCCAGACCATACCCAGCCCAAGGTCCCTAGCTCCCTTCATAGGATATCTCTCTTCACCCATAAGAGCACATTTATCAGTAAAAGCCCCTCCTACGCCCTAAATAAGGCCTCCTTCTTTTTTCTTCCTTTCTGGTCCTTCCCCCATATTCCTTACCCACTTGCAAGTTCTTCTCTTACCAAGAGCAAAGGAATAGCCTTCCTCTCACTGCTAGCTCTTGTTTTGACCCAAGTACATCACGCATTATTCTGTATCAGCTAATCTCCTCTGCCACTTCAGATCCCCTCTCTATTATATTTTAGTCCCAACAACAACAACAAAAAATGATTCATCTTTAGTCCGAGTGTTAGCAGGCTCTGCTCATAATGCTCCAGGCCTACCTTTACACTGCAATGTCTGCCAGATTTCTGCCTTCGCTCTGTCTCCTGTGTAGTTAGAAAGAAATTCCTTATTGTCCCCTCTACAGTCCTTCAATCGCTGTTGTTGTCCTTGGCTGTTGAACTCCTCCACTTCTGCATCTTTATTGTCTGAAGTATTCAAGAAACAAATCTCTGGTTTTCTTTCTAAAAATGTTTCAAACACCTCTTTATTATCGAATGTCCATTTTCTTTCATTTATGGTTAAATTCAACCTTATGGAACAGAACACCCTGGCTGCATCTGGAGTTCCATAGCTCTTCTGAGCACATTATTCCCCTTCTTTATGCATTTCTGGTAGATGCCGAATAGTCGGGTTATATAAATTTTCTTTCTTTTGAAAGTCTTTCTCCTGATAGCCAGCAGAACTCCAACAGTTTGCTGGTACTTAAGTGCTCCAGAAGCACGTTCCTTTGAACATATGAAGCAGAAATTGCACATTTATAGACACCACCTACTATCTTAGACCAGTAAAATCTATTTTGTCCCACTGCTAGGGTTCTTGACTTCAATATCCAAAGTCATAATGTAGTATTTACGTGGGGATAGAATGTAAAGCCTTGGGTAATTCCTAATGATGTGTGTGAGATTAATTAGAATCTAGTATAGAATACCTCCATTTTATGTTAGTGGCTCAATAGTAAGAGTGCCTGAGGAGGAATGAAGCTGGAGTTACCCAGCATTCCTCTCTGGCTTCATACCTTACATCACATCTCATAATACTTCATATTCGACTGCTCCTACAGTCTCTCATTCAGAGAGAACCAAAACGAAGATAACTGATTCAAAGCAACAAAGTTCATAAACATCGGTGGCGCATTCTGGTAGACATGAGCACTTCTGTTTATAATGCCCCAGTCTCTGTATATCACAGAAAATGCTCCTCCTTTCTGTGGGTACCACCATGACTTTGGATACATGTGGCCTGTGAGACAGTGCATCTGCATCCACATTAAACTTCCTGGCCACAAATGTATGCTGAATTTATAGCTGGCTGGTATTTGATTCTCATCTCTGCAAAATATCATCCAATTTATTGATGATCTGGTCAAAAGACGTCAGTGAATTATTAGCAGTCCAGATTTCAAATTGAGCTCCATGTACATAGTCTTAAAAGCGAAAACCGCAATTGGAGTAGGGAGTGAGTTTTAACATCGGTGTCTTCTATTGGCAGATACTATAGGGGACCGTCACTTACTTGGTATGAGATAACTTCCAAACCTTCCAGACTAGGATCAGGATGGAGTCCACGGGTTTTGTCCAGTTAGCTATTCATAAGCCAACAATGGTGCAAGAAGCAATGAACCAAGTTCTTCCGAGTTCATTCCAAACGATCTCCAAATGGTGGCAAGGTAACAATGGAATCAGACCAAATTCATCTCTCTCGCCCTTCCTCTTTAGCTTTCGACCATATCACTATGAGTAAAAGACTTAGCAACCTTATAGCATCATTCTTCACACTACCAAATTAACAGTCCTGCCTATTTGGCTGTGTTGTGTTGATGGTGGGCCAGTATCAGGCTGCTTTTACCTCTGGCCCCATGATGCTTTGTTTCTATGATTGCAGTAGTTCAGCCTCCTATTCCACTGTCATCAGGCTTTCTCTGAACTCTGTCTTTTAACACAGGTAAAGGAGGATGGTTTTTTTCGCAGCACCATAGCCCCTATCTGAGTTGTTCTGCCGCTATTAACATGTGATATTCCTTATTGCAGACCTCTCTAATCGACTGTTAGTGTGTTCTTGGTGTCTCATGCCTTAGAACATCTCTGGTCTACTGTCTGGTGTATATAATGATGGCTACATGTATCTCAGGCACCCTATTATCCAGAAAAGACTCAGTAACTTGTAATAGTGTCCTCTTCTACCTTCATTAAGAACTTGAAAACCAGATTCTAAAATCAACTATCCACCTGTATCCAAAAAATAGAGACTTTCTCTGGCTTGTAAGGGACTGGATGTGGACTTGATTGAGTCAAGGAGTCTCGAGTCTTGGCTTGCGTCCTAAGGGGGTACCATAAACTTGGGCAATTCATGTGACCTTCGTGGGCCTCTGAGCCTTTGTCTAGAAAACAAGGGGGTGGGGAATGTGAACAAGACCAGGTCTCTTCCAACTCCAGATCCCATGCTCTCACCATCTGTTGGTTTTTAGGTAAAGCTCCAAAGCAATTTTTAATCCCTGAGTCTCTCTCTGCCTACCTACTTTAGCCACATCACTCAGGCTCCAGCCACTCTTGTACTCCCCAAGACTGGGGAGATTGGTGCTCACTTGAAAAGCTAGCTAGAGTTTGACTGGGGCGGTACACCTGTCAAACCGTAACGCAGGTGTCCTAAGGCGAGCTCAGGGAGGACAGAAACCTCCTGTGGAGCAGAAGGGCAAAAGCTCGCTTGATCTTGATTTTCAGTATGAATACAGACCGTGAAAGCGGGGCCTCACGATCCTTCTGACCTTTGGGGTTTTAAGCAGGAGGTGTCAGAAAAATTACCACAGGGATAACTGGCTTGTGGCGGCCAAGCATTCATATTGAATAGGGAGGATCTTGCCCTGGGATGCTGGGCAGCATCTCACATTCCTTCTGTTTCCAAAGATTTCCCTTTATCGACAATGGTTTGTCAGCCACCTTCTCTTTAATGAGGAGTTGACTCCATATAGGATCTCACCATCCTCAGCAGAAGATTGTGTGACTGGCTGGCTGCTGGGAGGTACCATCAGGACATTACAGAAAATTGACATAACACACTACATCAGCTGGCCTTGCTCAGAGGATTTCTTTTTTCCCTAAAATGTTCACCTTCTGTACTAGGCAGACTGGAAACTGGAAGTACACTAAAGGAATGGAAATAATTTTACACCAGAATTCCAAGTCACAAATATTCATGGTACTAATTTTGTCTTAAAATTGTGTATCAATATAGTATAACAACTGTTCTGACAAGTAAAGAAAGAATTAGAAAACATGTTTTGCAAACAGAGCAACAACAAAAAACCCCCAACAAAACAACAACCTGTAACTGGTTTCTATTGGGTCCCAGCAATACGATACAATTCAAGGGCACCCAGACTGAAGATACTAGACAAGAAATCACGTGTAAGGGCTTTTTTTCTCTTTTCCTTTTGGGCTCATCCCGAGAAGACAAGTCTACAGTCCATGATACAGAACATACTACACACCCAAGTCCAGCTTTCCATTAAGGGTCACATCCTGGTCACCTATGAATCACCGATGGATTCTGTCCCAGAACATTCTGCCTGAACTGTGCCTGGCAAGCAGAAAAACTCAGACAAAGAAGATCCTCTCAACCTCTAAACAAAGCTCTCCAGATTTCCTAGAAAGCCTTCTCCCTGACACAAAATGGAGCCTTCACCACTAGTTCCCTACCGGGAAAGCCCTCTCTATTCTTGCAATCCAAGGAAGCCCAGCCTTTGTTCTCCTGACAAGTGCCTGAAGACCACTGTCGACTCTCAGAAAACAGCAGGAAACTAACTTGCAGGCAACCATTATGTCTCATAGAGAGGTGCCCAGTGTTCCCATAACCCAAGAGATCCCACACCGTCTCCATCTACCTGAAGAAAAGGGCTTGATTGTCATTCTCTACCCACAGATTCCAAACTCAAGGTCTGAATGGAGCTGCGAAGGCCTGTGAGAATACTCATACTAGGAATACTCAATATATATATCTATAATACTAGAATACTCAACACTAGGCAAGAGAATACTCAAAGAACAGATAAATGGATGTGATCACATGGCCTGTCAACTCCCACATCCTTCCTACTCTTTGCCTTAAACCCCAAAATTAAAGAGTCCAGTGAAGGCCACCACACATGTTCCTTTCAACATTCAAGTCAGAATCTGAAACATAAACACTTTCTTTTAAACTGCATCCTCACACTAGAAAGAAATCTAGCAGAGCAGTATCATGACCAAGAACATGTCATGACATGAAATCAGGAAGAATTCAAAAAGAAAGATGGGGACTTGTGGCAAACTCTCTCTATCAAGACCCAAACACAACCTGTGGTTCTCTTGGAGCCTTATTATTTGGCTCTCTAGTGAACACAGCCCAATATTTCAACTGGAATAAGAGGAGGGAGCCAGAATCCATGCAGATTTCAAACCAGAACTGATATAAAAGTGACCAACATAAGGTCCTGAATCAAAAGGAGTGGCTAGAAACTGAGAAACAATCATGGAGAAGATCACAGAGGCGATTTCTTGGGTCTCTTAACACTGGAAGGCCTTTTGTCTAAATATAGACTGCTGCTTCTCCATGGGAAGAAGTTACTGAATGTCTCCCAGTGATGGACAATTAGAAGGAAAATACTTGGTTGGGCGCTGATTGTCGGGGATTGAAGGTCAGACCAAAATGATTTCTCTAACTCTGTGCATGAGGAATTATTTCCTGTTCTCAATCTATAGAGGCAAATCTTGGGCTCAGAGAGACAGTGTCCCATTTATCACCCAGATAAGAATAAATATTTTATTACTTAGTATGCTGTCATTAAGTAAATAACCACAAGATGGTATACTGACGAGAGACAAGGTGAACAAAAGTGTGACGCTTTTGGCAAATCTGCTTGTCAACATGGCACTCAAAATCTAATTGGGCTTTACATAGCGGGACCACCACAAACACTCCTCAAAATATTTGAGGAGTGTGCTCCCGAAAAGCACCTAGAATTCAAAGGTTAAGACTAACGCACAGAACGGATGGACATTGGCAAATCTATCTGTATCTCCAATGTACACAAATGCATACCAATTCAGATGGATCCACTACCACGAGATGTTGGCTAAAAAATGGGAGATGTGACCTTCAAAGAAGAATCGGGAACTTGAAGATTAGGACTAATGGTTATTGAGAAGACTAATTTCCCCCACAATGCATGCGAATGCATCCCTGGTCAAAGAAATAACAGGAGGCTTAAGTTACAAAATGGGTTTGTGACCTCCAGAGTATGATTAGGCACGCAATGGTTAGTGCAGAACCGGTAAATCTATTTGTTAGCAGCCGAGTCTTTATTTTTTTTAAATTTCCCACAGCCACAGTCCTTGACGTAATACATGGCAAGGTCTATAACAGCATCTTGAGTCACAGCAGGTGGCTAGAGAATCAGTGAACGTCACCATTTAGCTTCAACCCAGGAGGACTTTCACTGAACCATTCTAGGCACAAAACCTCCAGAAAAAGGAAAAAGAAATAAGCATGAAGCATATGTGGCCAAAGTGGTTTGTAAAAGCCAAACTCCTTCATGCCCTCTACCCAGAAATAATTTAAGTAGGTAGAGACAAGTGGAGCATCTAATGCTCATGACCATAGGATTCTCATCCCATGGAACAAGACCTATTACAGTCCTTTTACCCAAGGAATGTGGGACATATCCCTAAAAGCTCACTCCTTAAAACCTATAGCTGATTGGTCAATATGTTAACATATTTTTCACCCCAACACCCACTCTCCAACCCTCAAATCTAGTTTTCCTTTTTAGCTACATTGAGAAAAAGGTGTTTTTTTTTCATTTGGTCACTGAGGCCTTCTTTAAAATCTCATCCCAGTTTCCCTAATCCTTTCCATGGCCAAGAAAAAAAAGTCTAGCAAAGAAATAAGCAGAAAATGAAGTAGGAAAGATGGTATAAGCTTAACCACTTTTAAATGGTTCGACAGTCAATTATCTTCTGTCAGTTTCCTGAAATCCAAGAGAAGGCTCATTATAGCTAGGAAACCTTTTTGTCCCCATGGTGCACAGAAACTATCCAAGTTGAGATGGAGGGATGAGCACGAGGCTGTAGCCACAAAATGTGAAATGTGCCCTTCAAAAAAAGCATCAGAAACATGAAGGTGAATGGATGATGTTGGCAAACCCCTTTTTCTCCAGAGTGTGAATAAATGCATCCCAGCTCAGATGGAGGCAACATCAGGAGGCTTTAAACACAAAATCGGAGGTGTGATCTCCAGAGCAAGATCACGAACTGGAAAGTTAGGACTAAAACACAGAACCGATGTGTATTGGCTAATCTCTTTGTCACCATGGTGAACACAGACGTATCCAACTCAAATGGAAGCAACTTCCAGATGCTTTAGCTACAGAATCAGGAACTTGAAAGTTAGGATTAAAGCACAGAATTGATGGCTATTGGCTAATCTCTTTGTCACCTATTGCAAGCAAATATAATCCAGTTTTAATGGAGCCAAGGTTAGGAAACTTGAGCCACAAAATGGGAAATGTGTCCTCCAGAAAAGCATCAGGAACTCAAAGGTTAGGACTAAAGCATAGAATGGATGGATTTTGGCAAACCTATTCATCAATGCCTAGGTCTTTTTTTAAAATTTTCTCTAGCTAGAAACCTTGACATACTATATGGCTAGTTCCACAACAGCATCCTGCTTCATAGTAGTAGGCCAGAGAAGCAGAAAGAATCGCTGTTTAGCTTCAACCCAATAGGACTTTAACTGCATCGAGGTACAGAACCTCCGTAAAGAGGAAAAAGGAATATGCATAAGTAGAGCTGGCCAAAGGGTTTTTTAATAGCCAGGCTATCCCATACTCTCAACTCAGGGACAATTTAATTAGGTCCATACAAGTGGAGAAGCCAACGCTTGTGCCCAGACTACTCTCATCCCATGAACCAGAGTCCATTCCTTTTCCTGAAGAGCATAGGACATATTCCATGAAAGCTCTCTCCCCCAAATCTCTCCCGGATCAGCCAACGTTCTAATATGGAAAAGGATTCTCTTTTTACCCCCCCCCCAACACATACTTCCCAACCTTCAAGCATTAGTTTTCTTTTCTAACTACACTAGCAAAACTTTCTCTTAAGTTTATTTCATTTGGCCACTAAGCCCATTTCAAGGTCTCTTCCAGCTTTTCCCAATCCCACTCCCCACCCCACTATCATGTCCCAAAAAAAAAGCTAGCAAGGAAAAAACAGGAAAAAACATGAAGTAGGAAAGGCAGCATGAACACACCAATTCCTGACTGTGACAGTTACCTTCTGTCTGTCTTAGTAAAATAAGGGCCATAATAGCTGAGACCTCCTGGGCTTGTTGTAAGCACCTAAAAGGAGGTAATACTGACCACCCCTTCACACACAGCACTGCACACATGCTACATCTTTCATAAATCCTTATTCCATTCAGCTCTCAAAAATGACCACAGCCCTAGATATTCAACAATCTGAAAGTAATCCAAATGTTTGCCTCTAATATTAAATTCTCAAGGCTTTTTCAGACTAGCTGGGTCCAGTGCCAGCTCGACATCCCCCATAAACTCCCGTGGAGTTTAACCTAATGTTTGCCTTTTTGTGACCCCTGGATGAGATACAGCAGAACCTTCTACAAAATCTCCACCCACCTGGCAACATAGCTTCCAAGAAAAGGAGATGTTGCTCAATTCCTAAACTCAGTTGCAAAACTCAAACTAAGAAACTGTCCTTGGAGTGGAAAAGTTGGGCGAGATCTCCATGGAGCCTCCCTGCCTTGGGATACAAAATTTAAGACTGAAGAAGATAAAAAATGAAGGTTGGCAAATGGATGTTTGAGTATTCCATCCATAAATTCTGGGTCCCGTATCTTGTTCCCTCTATTATATATACACAGATTCTGGGGGCTACAATCTTCTTGGATTGTATACTACATGATGGACTAGGAAGAGGACATCTCTAGAGTCTTCTACAACAGAAATGGCTACTGAGAAAGGGAGACCAGAAGCATTACCCTCCAAAAGATCACCTGCAGCAGAATAAATTCAAATCTTGAGATGTAGCTCTCAAGGATACCTCTGAAAAAACCGTATTTTGTTCAACGAGCCACCGAGAAAGTGAAGAAACCCCAGCCAGAATATTCCTAGGAAGTATCTCTAAAGATTGAGGTGAATGAGCCAGGAACAGAATGAAAGGATGTTGAATAATCCTGAACAAGAAAAAGCAGTGGGAGAAGCTTGGCTCCCACATAGCTTTAGGCACAATGAGATTTCAGCCCACCAAGGCAGGACAGCTGGAAAGAAGAATGCTGACTAAAACACAAAGTCTATTGATGTTGCTAAAGAGTTTTATAAAAATCCAGGCTTCTTTTCTTCCACAGGCCTTCAGTCAGGAAACTTTGTTTATTTAAGCCTCAAGGAGAAACCAATACAAATAACCTCTACCCAACAACCCATAGGGAATATACCCATTTTTTGAAGATTTGTATGTAGTGATAAAGTTGGAAAGGTACAGAATCAGGACAACTATTCATACACTAATTTTAATATTGTAAATTTTGCATTTACAATTGTACATTGGGGGCAGCTAAGTGGCACAGTGGCTAGAGTCCTGGGCCTGGAGTCAGAAGACCCGAGTCTGGACACTTTCTAGTTGTGTGACCCTCAACCTCTGTCTGCCTCCGTTTAACACAACCACCTCAGTGGTTGAAATCCAGGGAGGAGGAAAGGCCTTCCTCAAAGTTGTTCCTTCCAAGTCCAGATCACCATCCTTCAACTCTGGTCTTCCTTTCTAGACACCCCCCCAAGTCCTCCTACACTTCCAGTATGTACAATCAATCTCTGACCTTTTCAATGGTTCTACAGGCTTCCAGATAAAATGAATTCTTCTGTACCTCCTCCTTCTAAAAGTAAAAGCATCCTCCTTCCTCTGCTCTGGCTCAGCACCTTTTCTCACTTACTAAGAGGGAAAAACCAAGACTCTAATACCTGTAAATGAGGGGCCTTATAGAGTATTTCCAAGCCCTGGAATTGCTAGGGTCCTCTTGACTGCTTCAGATAGCCTTGTGACAGAGGCAGGGTGATGTAATATTATCTAAGAAGTAAAATAATTTACCCAAGGTCTTACCATTTGTAAGGAACAGAGATGGGACTAGAATACGGCCAACCAGCTTCCTACATCCTGTGAGCCTTCCATGTATGGTACATATGGGGATATAAAGGGTGCTGGCTGCAGGGCCTTGGAGAATGCACCCAGTTTACCTAATCCTAGAAGACCACTGGTAGCGAGATACATGGATTCTAAACTATTTTACATGTGGCAAAGTCTGGGAATCAATCAGAAGTAGAACCAAAGACTGGAGAATCTTTAGGAGAGAAAGTAGAACCACCAAGTGTCAATAGCTTTCTCCTGGAGTTTAGCCAAGAATCAGGGATGGAATATAGCTAGTAAAGCTAATGAAGAAAGTTGAATCAAGAGAGCTTTTTAAAGGATGAAGGAGACATCGATGTGGTTTTAAGCAACAGGGCAAGGACCAGTAAACAGAGAGCCTCACAATTATCAAGAGAAGGTTGGAAGGGACAGGATGAAGTGTGCATGTGGCAGGGATTGGCTCTGGAACTCAAAAAGGCCTTTTCATCATCAGAGAAAATGGTGAAGAAGGAGATGGAGAAGGGTTGAGAAGATCTGTCCGAGTAATATGAAGTAAAGAGGGGAGGAGAGGGAGCTTTTGGCAAAGAGATTCCATTTTTAGTGGAGTTTGTCCTCAACTAACAGGACCTGGAAGGGAGAGAAGTATGGTGGGAAGCTGGAGGAAGGATAAAAATATTTGGAAGCTCCTTTGTGGTGAGTGAGCAAATCATTTAGTGAGGTATAAAAGGATTGCCTTGCTGCAGCGAGGGCCCGGCTGAGATCATGTAAGTTTTTTGTGGACCCAGTAATCCATTGTTAAGTGACTTTCTTCATTTCTGTTCCTCGGCATGTAAATAGCAGCAAAGGAGATTGGCCCTCATTAAGGTGTGATCCACAACAGGACCAAGGGGTTAGGGAATCAACTGCCACTTCAATTCAACTTTTCTCTTATTGCCCATCTCCATAGCATGCTCTTTGAAACTAATCCAAAACACCAGAGGTTCTGGGAACCCTAAAGCAAGGGGAGCTTCCACGTGCAAGCTTAAGTCTTCTCTTACTTGTGGAGTGGGTCCTGAGGTAATGCCGGCTACTCAAGATTTCCAAACAAATGGGATGGAGTGTACTAGAAACTGCTGGGAGGTCTCAGGTACTCTTCCACCTCCATCCTCCAAAGAGCCAAGAATGTCACATAGTCACTAAGAGTGCTCTGTGCAATTTCTACTACTCCCTAGGTACTCAAGTTAATGAAAAAATGAAGATGGTCATATTTTCTCAACAGCTGCCTCCTTAAACCCTCTTCATGATTTCCAATCAAGCTAAATTTGGCAGTCGCTACCTTCTTGCCCCAGTGAAACTACTCCCAGTGCTTCAGTCTATGGTGCTAGCTTCCAAGCAAATCTAACATCTGGTATATATACATAATAAAAGACAAAGGAAAGCCATGTCATCATCCATCATTATTATGTTATAAAAGTGCCTGCAATTGATTGCAGATTTGTAGAGGCTGTTTACATTGCACCTTTTGTCCAAAATCCACTTTTTAAACATTGGGCTAGATTTTTATCCTTTTCCCTTGAAAAAGAGAGTGTTGGTATTATTGTAGCAAATACCCACCTCTCCATTCTGGAAATAAAGTCTAGGGTAAAGGCCGTTTTCTTTCTTTCCAATATTGTTAAAGAGGCAATTCCTGGAAGCTGCTGTTTCTGTGGAAAAGATTCTTGGATTAGGATGGAATGTGGGCTGTCTCTAGCTGAGAAGAAAATAAGGCCTTCACCAGGCCTCCTCAACTACCACCAGCCCTCCCCAGATCAGCCCCTGCTTTATTTCCTTTCATAAAAATGAAGGGCAAACAAGTTCTGCAGCAAAGAGCAGTAGTACCAGTGGGCAACTATAGATGCACAGAGTGGATGTGGATGTTGTTAGTGTGCTCAAGAGAAGCCCGAAAGGGGAGGGAAAGCCCCCGAAGCAAAACCAAAAAGGGGAAAACATGAAACCAGATAAATAATACCTTATTCTTCGATATCTCGGCCGGTTTTCTGGTTGGAGGCCCAAATAACATCAATACTATGGGCCTGATGGCAAATCTCCAAAGGGACGGAGGTGCAAAAGCTGTGTGCTGGGAAAGTAGCCACCCTTGGTTCAGTCTTAAGCTGCAAAGGAAATTGGCTTTCTCATCTCTGAAAGGAGAGCTATAGCACAGGGTGGGGTTTGAAGACCAGACTCAGTTCTAACTGGAGCTCAGATAAGCTAAAAGATAACAAAGCTCTTCACAAACCTTTAAGGGCTGCTCAAATCTTTGACTATTATGCTGATCAGGAATTAGTTGTGACCAGGAATTAGACTGTGACCAAAATACTCTAGTGTCTTGCCTCAGTAGACTTCATGTCAAATAGGAAGAGTCAAAAGTAGTTGGAAAGACTGAATGAGATTAATGAGGGAAAGGAAAGGGGAAACCCCATTTCTAGGCGCATAGATAGTAAGATAATCCCATGAGGCGCAGTGTCCCCTGTAAATGAATTTACAGGCCCGAAAACCTAGATTGATAAATAAAAGGTTTATTGTAGAAATTTGGAAGGAAAGTTCAGTTAGAAAGACGCCAGGGCAGAAGGTGGCTGCTGGGTGGGCAGGAACCCTTACATGGTCGGAAGGATACCATGTGTTGGCGGGGAGGGCTCCTGCAAAGAGAAAGCTCCGCTTGGCTCTCTTATACCCAAAAGATGATGGGCGGTACCCCCAAGTTCTTGGCGGGCTTTTAAGTTAGCTCAGATCAGGTGAGGGCTGGGGGAAGCTGAGCAGATAGTTGGGCTGGGCCTGGATATTCAAAAGGGTGCTTTTGACCAGGTCAGCCATGGGGGTTGGGCAATCAGAGAGGAATCTTCAGGGGACCTCAACCCCCATCAAGATCATGGGTACGTTACTGGCTCCCTGGCCCCATTCAATAATGAAATAAGCCATCCTACATATACAGATTATTTTTCTTAAAAAAAAAAAAAAGATTTGCGTACTGAGTAAAAAATACATATAACAACAATAAAGCATCTACAAACAATTACAAAGTATACAAGGTGATAAAGACAATGGAATTTAAAGAAATAGGAGAAATGAAGGTTGAAAAGCAGAAATGATCGTGAACCTAAAACCCACAATGAAAAGGATGAATGCACCACCAATAAAGCAATTTTTAGGAGTTCTTTTGCCTGAGTATTGCCAGTAAAACAGACAATTTAAATGAAATGGATGAATGTTTACAAAAAAGATAAACTTCCTAAATTAAAAGAAGAAGAAATAAGAAACTTAAATAACCCTATCTTGGAAAAAGAAATTGAACAAGCCATAACTTAGCACTCCAAGAAAAAGTCCCCAGGACTAGACAGATTCACAAGTGAGCTCTACCAAGCATTTAAGGAATAATTAATCCTACTACTATATAAACTATTTGGAAAAATAGGCAAAGAAGGAGTCCGACCAAATTCCTTTTATGATATAAATATGGTGCTGATACTTAAACCAGGGAGAGAAAAATCAGAGAAAAAGAAAAACAGAAACAAACTATACACCAATTTCTTTAATGAATAGTGATGCAGAACTAAACAAAAATCATTAAGATTATTATCTCAATAGATGCATAAAAAGTCTTTCACAGCACAATTCCTGTTCTTATGAAAAACAAAAAAATAAAAAACACAGTAATAAATGGAATCTTTCTTAAAATGATAAGTGATAACTATCTAAAACTAAGAGAAAACATTGTCTGTAATGGGGATAAACTTGAAGCTTAACCAATAAGCTCAACAATGAAACAAGGTTGTTCATTTATCACCATTAATATGGAAATGTGTTGCATGATTACACATGCGGAATTGCTTGCTGCCTTAGAAGGAGGAAGAAGGAAAAAAGAGAAAATGTGGTACTTACTCAAATTTTTAAAAATTATCATTAAAACTGTTTTATATGTAATTGGGAAATATTTAGTGAAATGAGTAATTTTTTAAAAGCAACAAAAGAGAGATAAATGGAGGAAGACATAAACCCAACTCTATGACCTTAAGCACAAATGGTTTAACCAAGATACTTGTGAAGAACTTATGATGAAAAATGTTATCCACTTCCAGAGAAACAACTGGAGTCTAAATGTGGTTTGAAGCTTACTATTTTTTACTCAGTTTTTTCATGAGATTTTTTTCTTTTACAACATCACTAATACGGAAATATGTTTTTCATGATTGTATATGCATAACCTATGTTAAATTGCTTGCTATCTTAGGGAGAGGGCAGGAGTGGGAGGGAGAGAAAATTTGGAATTAATAAAAATGTTAAAGATATTTTAAAGTGGATATTGGTTTATAGTATTCTGCTTTTGCTTTATTCTGTCCTAGTTAAAGTATTAGGAGCATATTGGTCTCCTGAAAGAAGTAATATGTTCTCTTTCTCAATTTTTTGATAATAATTTGTGGTTGTGAATTACCCCCTTGGCGCATTTGCTCTCTAAGTTTTGAGTTCATGTTCCCCAGGACTTTCTATGTACTTGTGGGAGGGCGAACTTGTCACAGACCTCTAGGGAGAGGCTTTGTGCTACTGTTGTACCACCATACTAAAAAGTACACTTTTAAAGGTACTTCAGAATGGCTAAATTAATTGATTCTCAATTGATAGTCTTGAGGAGGGAGGGAATACACCCGTGAGAGCTTAAGCTAAGAGTTTAGAAAATCAATTTTTAACTCCTCAGGCTTACCCCTAGAACTGAGAGGGGAAGAGATAGCTAAGCTAGCTCTGAAAGCCTGGTTCATATGGGAGGGTGGGAGTTTAAGGAAAAAATGTCTCAAAACTCATGAGTTGCAAAAGAAAGAGAGCATTCTGCTTCCGTTATGAAACAAATTTGGTCCTGATACTCAAAGCCAAAAAAAAGAAAGCAGAGAAAGAGAGAACCACATGCCAAATCCACTAATAATTATTGATGCAATTGTGTTTTTATTATTTTATTTTTTTAAATAATAGTTTTTTATTTTCAAAATATATGCAAAGATAGTCTTCAGCATTCACCCTTGCAAAACCTTAAGTTCCAAATTATTTTCTCCCTTCCTCCCCCAGACAGCAAGCAGTCCAATATATGTTAAATGTACAATTCTTCTGTACATATTTCTACAATTATCACGCTGCACAAGAAAATCAGATCAAAAAGGAAAAAAGAGAAAGAAAACAAAAAACCGGCAGAGAGAGAACAACAAAAAAGGTGAAAATACTATGTTGTGATCCATATTCAGTCCCCATAGTCCTCTCTCTGGATGCAAATGGCGCTCTCTATAACAAATCTATTGGAATTGGCCTGAATCACCTCATAGTTGAAAAGAGCCACATCCATCAGAATTAATCATCATATAATCTTGTTGTTGCTGTATACAATGATCTCCTGGTTCTTCTCATTTCACTCAGCATCAGTTGATGTAAGTCTCTCCAGGCCTCTCTGAAATCCTCCTGCTGCTCATTTCTTACACAACAATAATATTCCATCACATTCAGACGGCATAACTTATTCAGCCATTCTCCAACTGATGGGCAGCCACTCAGTTTCATGCCTGATGCAATTGTTATAATAGCAAAAAAAAATCCAAAAATTTACTATGATCAGGTTGAATTTAAAATAAAATGATAGGATGATTCAATGCTAAAATAATAATTAGTGCAATCAGTCACATTAACAACAAAAACTATGAAAATGTATTATTAGACACAAAAAAACCCTTGGAAAAATATAGTACTAATTTGTATTAAAAATCAATTAAAAAGTATAGTCATAGAAGGTCGCCAATTTAAAATTATCAAGAAGTAGATATTTCAAGCAAGAGCTAATATTATTCTCAAATAAGAAACTTTCTTAGCAAGGACACAGGTTTAAAAAAAGGATTCTCTGTCTCTCCAATATTATTTCACTTAGTACTGAAAATGCCTTTAATTTCTCTCCTTTCAATGCTATATCTAGCTTAGTCTCCTACCTGCAAATATCATACATATAAACTCAGAAATCCCCAAAGAATCAGTGAAAACAACTAATTGAGAGAATAACTTTATTCAAGTAGCAGAAAACAAAAGAAATCATAAAAATCGTCAACATTTTCAATAAACAAAAATCAAAAGGTAACTATAAAAATACAAATTCCATTTAAAAATATACAAAAATCCATGAAATTTCTAGGAGTTAACATTCAGGACTTTATGAATACAACTATAAGACACTCTTTACAGAAAAAGAAATCCTTCAACAATGAGAAGTTCATGGTTTATGACTGGACTCCCCGTAGAAAGTTAAAATAATATTACCTAAATTAACAGATCAGTGATATGTCCATCAGCCTACCAAGAAATTACTTGACAGAATCAGACAAAAACAGAACCAGTCTTTCCTTTCAAGAGCCTAAAGCTTGAGAATCTCAAGGGAAATCATGAGAGGGGAGAAGTAAGAATAAAAGTGAACTTTGAGTTACCATACCTCAAAAAAAGTACATTATAAAGTAATATTCATAGAAATAATTTCACACTCGTGGGAAATTAGAAAAGTTGATTAGTACATTGGGGAATATTATATCAGATCAAATTCTATATGGGGAGCCTAACAAAAACCTTAGGAGCAGCTAGGTGGTGAAGTGGATAGAGTGCCTGGCCTAGAGTAAGGAAAACCTGAATTCAAATCTGGCCTCAGACACTTCCTGGCTGTGTGACCCTGGGCAAGTCACTTTATCCTGTCTGCCTCAGTTTCCTCATCTGTAAAATGAGCTGGAGAAGAAAATGGCCAACCATTCCAGTATCTCCGCCAAGAAAATCCTAAATGGGGTCATGAAAAAGTCAGGTCTGACTGAAAAATGACCAAACCAAAACCACAAACTTGTCCTCATCTGTATTATCCAGAAGGCAGGGCTAGAGTAGCATTAGGCCATAGCTTCCAACAAGGAAACACACTCCCTCCCATAGTTTACTGAGTAGGGGAGGAATTAGTAAAACACTTTTTGAGCTGCGCCTTTGCTGGAATCTGTTTAAAACTTAGACTTTCATTCCCCTATTCTCCCCTCCTGTGTCACCATTATTGTTAGAAATGAATAGAACAATAAATGTGCTTTAAAATTAAAAAAAAAGAAAAAGAAAGAAAGAAAAGGACAGAGATCAGAAGAAAAGAATAGGGAAGTAAAAGAGGGATCAGATAATTACACCACCACAAATTGATGAGGTCTTGGATGACTGAGTGGAGTTGGCACAGAAACATGAAAGTATTGCCTGGAGGCAAACAGGGAAAGGCAATGATAGGGAGCCATTTCACCTTATAGCCCCACCTTGTTGTAGACAGCAAAGAAATCCACGTAAAGTCAAACCTCTGAGGCTTACCCACTATGAAAGTTCCTCCACTCTGTGGGTGGTCCCACTTGGCTATATCCAGCCAAGAACTCCTGCTCATGTCCCTGAAGTTAAAAATTCCCCTATAAAATTTATCTATGGCCCATGCCATCTTTGCTGAACTCCCTTGTGTCAGGGCCAGGACCCACTGCCTAGAGGTGTTTTTCCCTTTACCCCTTCCCCATGCCCCGTGGCATCTCTCTTCTTGAACCTCACTATCCCTTATGGGGTCTCCTTCTTATAGCTACCTCTTGTAGGGTGCTGAGGCTCTTTCAGGATTTAGCCTAACAGCTAAGGGTATGTCCCAATCTCATAGGGTGTTCTCTTCCTATTGGGTAATAGAGAGTTCTACCAAGAAATTTGTCTTTCCAATTATTAAATTATTAAACCCCTTTCCTTGCTACATTAAACCCCTCCCAACTCTATTTCATATTTGCCATTCCTGTCATCTATTGTATCTCTTCAATTTGTCTGTAACTTCTCCTGAATAAAGCTACCTCTGGCCAAAGAGATGGCCATTGTGAACTCTTCACATGACCGAACTCTAACATTTGGTGCTCTCCTAATGAGCATCATTTGTGCCGACAACAAGCGTGTCATTTGCTCCATCAGCCACATTAAAACTACTTGGATGATGTTACTTTCCACAACTTAGGTCAAGGGTTGGCAACACGGGGTATGAGTTTTCCCTCCAAGAAACTTGTTCTCCAGGTTTCCAGAATATTTGGTGAGTGGCTGTATTGAAGCTATAGACTGGGCCTGTTATTTTATCGGTCTAGCAATAGTATTTTAAAATGTTAAAAAAAAAACAGAATCCAAAACATTTCTGGCTTATGGGCTGTACAAAAACAGGTGGCAGACTGGATGGCAGCTGGCAGGATGCCAGCCCCTGGAGTTCTGTACCAGGGGATCGGCATACTGCAGCCCTCCATCTACCATGGCTTCAGGTTAGCAATGCCTTTGCAATTTAAAGTCCAAAAGTCTCAGACCACTGAGGAGGTGAGAAACTTAACCATCTTTATCCAGCCATTGTGTGTCAGAGGTAGTACTTGAACTCAGGTTTGAGACCAACTAGCTTTGAAGCCCACTCTCTATCCACTATTAGACTGCCTTTCAAATAACTGCAGTGTCCTTTTCAAATATTCCAAAAATAGCAGTGGTGTTTGGGAAAAAGAAGTGAATTGAAGAGAAATGAGGAGGGGAAAAAGGAAGGGAAGAAAGAAACACGTGGTGATCCTCAGAATATTTGGTGAATAACTATAGGAAGGATTGGACTGGGCTTGTGATGTGCTTAGCAATTGTAGTGTATAATATAGCACACCACAGAAATTTAACATAGAAAAATGCATATTAAAACAACCCTGAAGTTTCACTGAAAATTGGTAAAGATGACAAAAGATGAGAATAATCAGTGTTGGAGGAGTTTCCTTTAAGAATTCATTTATAGCTTGTTCTTTTTCTTTTTCTAATATTCTCTGGTGATTTAGATGATCTATTTCTTTTTGTGCCAATCTGAGTAGTTTATATTTTTTAAAGTATTCATCCATTTCCTTGAAGTTACCTGTTTCACAGGGACATTATTGGGCCAAGTCATTTTTGATAGCTACCTTTATTTTGTCTTTATTTATGGCAGTCTCCTTTTTCATTTTTAAAGGAACACTTTGGTCTTCCTCTCTTTTTTGATAATTAAACTGTCTAGTTGTTCAAGTTTATTAGATTTTTTTTCAAAATACCTCGTTTTACTCATCAGTTCAATAGATTTTTTTTTCATTTTTATTAATGTCATGTGATTTTCAGAATGTCTATATGGGAGACTGGGTGGAGTTGATTTGCTATTTTTCAGCTTTTTAATTCTATGCCCAATTCATTGATATGTTTCTTCTTTATTTTGTAGATGAAAGTATTTAGAGATATAAAATTTCCCCTAAAGACAATTTAATTTTATCCCATAAGTTTGGGTATAGTATTTCATTGTTCTCAGTTGCATTGATAAATCTTAATTAAATCATTGATTTATTCTTTGACCTGGCAATTCCTTAGTATTGTGTACTTTTTTTTTTTTTTCTTTTGCTGAGGCAATTAGGGTTAAGTGACTTGCCCAGGGTTCCACAGTTAGGACGTGTTATTAAGTGTCTGAGATCACATTTGAACTCAGGTCCTCCAGACTCTACCCACTGCAACACTTAGCTGCCCCACAATTCCTTAGTATTAAATTATTTAGTCTTGAGTGACTTTTTTTGTCTTCCTTTTTAAATAATTATTTTTTGTGAATTGTCAAAGAATATGAAGAGATAGTTTTCACAAAAAGAAATCTAAGCTAAAAATAGCCACATGAGAAAATTCACCAAAACACTCACAATTAGGAAATGCAAATTCAATCAACTCTGAGATTTCCCCTCAAGCTTATAACAAACATGACAAAACAGAAAAGTGAGGAATGTTAGAAGGAAAACAGGCAAATCTTTGCATTGTGGGTGGAGCTGGGAATTGGTCTAGCCATACTGGAAAGCAATTTGGGACTGTGCCCAAAAAGTTACTAAAAAAGAAGAAAATGTACATGTACAAAAATATTTATAGTCACTAAACTTGAATTAAATGCCTACCATGTGCCAGGCACCATGCTGAGTGCTAGGGATACAAAAAAGGCAATTCAGGGTTCTTTCATTTATAACAGCTCTTTTCCTACAAATTTCTACAAGTTTTTTGTAGGAACCAAAAAACTAGACACCGAGAATGTGCACATCTATTGGGGAATGGCTAAACAAAGCACAATTTGTGAATGAAACGAGATATTAGTATTCCACTATGAAGTAATGCAGAATGAAGTCAGTCAAACCAGGAGGACAATTTATGCAATGACAAGATTATGGAGAGAGGCAGCTTTGAAACTTTAGAATGCTTATGATACAATAACAAACCACAAGTCCAGAGTACTGAAGAAGAAAAACACCATCAATATCCCTTTTTTCCAGAGAAGTGATGGACATAAAATGCATGGGACGTGACCAATATGGAAATTTGTTTTGGTAAAAAAAAATCATATTTGCTGTGAGGGTTTTAATTATGCAAATTGTTTTTAATTATTTGGAGGAAGCAAGAGGAAGAAAAGATCATAAATGCTTCTAAAATATTTGAAAATATAATTTTATCAATATTTTTTGTTTTGATATCACTTACATATACCTTAGTAGTCCTCCCCTTCAGTCCTCCCAAAGAACTATCCTATATGACAAAGATTTCTTTTCTTAAAAGAAAAAGAGGAAGAGGAAGAAATGATCAGCAAATCAAAAATCAATACTTCAAAATAATCTAGCAATGAAGGATGTTCCAAAAGTCTTGGAGCTGTTTTAAGCTTTATTAGCTTAAAACTACTGCAACTTTATTAAAACTGCCCCAAGACTTTTGAAACACACTGAATGAGCAATATTCTGCATCCATGAACCCCTTCTCCCACATCTGCAAAGGAGCCTGAGGGATTGTAGGAGAGGACTCTTCCTAATTTTACAATATTCATTTTCAATTGGTTTGTAGTTGTTTCTTATACATTGTTGTAATCATTGTATACATTGTTTTTTTCTTCTTTCACTTTACATCAGCTCATGTCTTTTCTTTCTTCTTGATATTCATCATTCTTTTTTATGCAGCAGAGTAATACTGTATTACATTCACATACCATGATTTGTTGAGTTACTTTCTAATCAATTGAAAATCTGCTGTCCCCAAAAGTGCTCCTCTAAATATTTTGGTTGATATTTAGTTTTTCTTTGTTATGAATGATTTTCTTGGATATATATATATATATATATATATATATATATATATATATATATATATATATAAATATAACAGTGAAATCTCTGGGTCAAAGGATATGAACGTTTTAGCTATTTTATTTGCAGAGTTTCAAATTATTTTCTTAAATAGTTATGCTAATTCACAGCTCTGCCAACAATCCATTAGTGTGCCTATCTTTCCTCAACCCTTCCAACATTGACTATTCTCATCTTTTGTTCTCTTTGCCAATTTGCTGAACATGAAGTGAATTTTCAGGATTACTTTGCTTTGTATTTCTCTTCTTATTAGTGATTTGGAATATTCGTTCATATGTTTATTAATTTATATTTCTTTTGAAAACTATTTATATCCCCTGCCTATTATTTCTCTATTGGAGAATGGCTTTTGGTCTTATATATTTGTTAGCTGACTATCTTGGAAAGAAACCCTTTTCTCAGAAATCTGAGGCAAAGATGTTTTCCCCAAATTGACAGCTTCCCTTCTTATGCTATTGCATAGGTCTGTGTAAAATCTTTTTAATTTCATGTAATCAAAATTGTTTATTTTAGTTTTTGAATTGCTTCTATTCTTTTTTTTTGGTTTTGGTTTATAAAATTTTTCGTAACTATAGATGGAAAAAGATATATGATTTGCTTGTCTTCTACATTTTTATGGTATGATCTTTCATGAGTCTCCATTTTAAGTTAAGAAATAAAGTCTTGGTCTAAGCCTTATTTCTGCCAAAATACTTTCCAACTTTCCCAGCAGTTTTTATGACATAGGGAATTATTTCTTATGCAATTTGTGTTTGGGAGTTTATCAAACATTGAGTAATTAAATTAAAGTAAATTCATTTCCTACCAGCTGCACAGCTTGGACTGGACTTCACCATCATCATGCCCCTCCAGGAAAAGCTCATCATGAGGAAATTCATCATCCTGGGAATTGCATCAGCTTTGGTATTCACATCTCATCTGTACTCTCAGTTGCCTCTACCCCTCTGATTGGAGGGTTATGTGAAACTCACCTCCCAAAGCCCCCATTTAAAGAGAATTCAGAAGCCCAGCCAATTCTTTATTTCCCACTGGCCACACTATTTGGATTTTACTTTATTACCATTATGCTCCCCCCAGGTACCTTCTCCCAATTCCCTCCTCCCCCTTTTAGGCTTCTTTTTGTGTGTTGTCTTTCCCCAATAGATTGTAATAAGCTCCTTGAAAGCAAGAATTGTCTTTTTCATATTTGTGCCTCACACACACAAATTGCATAATAAATGTTTATTGTATTTTATTTGTCGTATTCTAATATTCCAGTCTGTTCCATTGACCTACTTCTCTATTTTTAAAATACTATCAAATGATTTTGATGACTGCTGCTTAATTATGCAGTTTGAAGACTTAAGTGTTACTCCCTTTGTATTCCTACCTTTTTACACTGTTTCCCTTGATATTCTAGATCTTGTTCTCCCAAATGAATTGTTGTTTTATTAAGTTCTATAGCTCTTTGATAGATTTATTCATATAGACATAAAATTGCATATTAATTTTGGTAGTTTTGTCATTTTTATTATATTGGTACTACCCAGCCATGAGCACTGGATGTTGTAGCTATTTAAGTTGTTTCTTTCAGAAGCACTTTGTAACCGATCTATACTAGTGTTGATTATGCTTTGGAGGATTGATTCACAAATATTTTATGCTTTTTGTAGTTATTTTGATTGGGATTTGTCTTCCTATTATTGCCTCTTATATTTTGTTAGTATATTAAAAATCGTTGATTTTGGGGAATTTCTTGTATAGCCTGCCACTTTGCTGAAGTTATTGTTTCAATTAGTTTCTTTGCTGATCATCTAGGATTTTCTAAGTAAATTTTCATGGCATAAGTCATAGGGGGATAGTTTCATCTTCTTTACATCTTTAATTTCTTTCTTTCCTCTCATTCCTATTACAAGAATTCCTAGAACTATGTTAAATCAGTGTTTGTAAGGTCTTTGTCATACATGAGTGGTGCGCTTTGTCAAAGCTTTTTTCTGCATCTATTGAGATAATCATGTGATTTGAGATGCTTTTGTTTTCTATGTGATGATGTTTATTGTACTAATATCGAGCCATTTTTGCATCCTCGGTATAAATCCAACTCTCATAATAATGATTTCTTGGATAAATTAGTATAAATTATTTGATGTAATTTCATTTAAAATTTCTCAATTTACTTGCATTATATTGACAGTTATCCTGTGCTCTATCATGTCTTGTTTTGGATATTAGAACTACATTTGTCTCATGAGATGAGTTTAATAATGGCTTAAATTTATTTATGGTTTTAAATGGGTTCAATACTTTTACTTTTTTGAGAATCTTTTGTGTAGTGTAGGTATTAATTTTTGTTTTAAAAGTCTGATGGAGTTCTCTTGCAAAGTGATCTGCACCAGATGTTTGGTTTGTTGGGTTTTTTTGATAGAAGTTGCTTAACAGTTAGATGCCCTTTTTTTGAGATTGAATTGTTTAAATTCTCTATTAGGTGTTTTATTACTTTGGATATTTTATATTTTTGTAAGTAATCTTTTATGGATTTCTAATTTTTTTAATGAACAGGTAGTCTATTGAACTTTTCTCTTTTGTTAATGTTTGTTTAAAAAAATATAATTTTTTCCTTAAGGACTACATCAGTTGCATCCCAGAAAATGAGATAAGTTGTTTTAATACTTTGAAATAATTACTGCCTATATGTATTCTTTGACTCACTTATTATTTAGGATTTCATTATAGTCTCCAATAGGGCTATGTCTTTTGTACAACCTGAGGTGATGACTGTTTTTATTATGGAATAGTCCTTAAAGCATATGTTTAGAATTTTTGCCTTTTAGCATTTATTTGAAATATCTCCATTACCTAATAGTTGGTAAATTTTCATAAAAGTTTCCATGTGGTACTCAAAAAATATGTGTATTCTTTAGTGCTTCCATTCAAAAGATGCTAAGCCTTTTCACCCTTTAAAAAAAAATCTAGCAATTTGTTCAATTCAGGCAGAGCAACTATCACTATCCCTCTTCATCTCCATGTTTGGCTGGTAAGAGTTACTGGCCTCTCAACACACCGTGTGTTTTGGTAGGCTGCAGAAGCAGGGAAATGACTGAGAGGATCCAGAGTATAAGCCAATGAGTCATTTTTTTGTATGTTTTAGGAACACGGTGACTAGCAGAGAAAGGTGGGAGTTGGGGGGGGGGAATAAGTGAAGCCTAAGGGTTAGGATTCCCCCTGGTTAATTCATAAGGTAGTTATCTTGTTCAGCTTCTTCCATGTCCGGTAGAGATAACCGTAATATAGCTCTATATCTGATGCATAATTGTTCCCTTTTTTGTGGGGTGTTGAGTGTTACTGGGTGCTAGAGAAAATGTCTGGTTCTCCGTCTTGCGATCACATCTACAATTGCCTTCATACATATTTTCTTTTTTATATCACCTAAAATTTCTCCAGTTTCTCTCCCTCTCTCCAATTAATTTTATATTCTTTCTTCAAAGACTTTTTACTGAGCATAATTTTTATTGCTTTGTGATCAGTAAAGAATGAATTTAGTATTTCTACTTTTCTGCATTTTTATGAGGCCTTTATGGCCTCATATCTCATTTATTTTTGTAAAGGTACCATGCTTGGTTCAGAAATTTGCAAATACTCTTTTTGTTCCCATTAAAATACTGCCATAGCTAAGTCATTTGTAATTTTTCTAATTTCTATTTGGGTTCTTAACCTTCTTTCCTGTTTATCATTATATTTGTTTAAGTCCAAAAGGAGAACATTGAGTTCCCCCACAATTACAATCTTATTTCTCCTTGCCATTAGTTTTTTCTTTTTTATGATAATAGCTTTTTTATACATGCAAAGATAGTTTTAAACATTCACTCTTAAACAACCTTGCACCCACCTCCCCATCTCCTAGACAACAAGTAATTCAATACAGGTTAAACACATGCAATTCTTTTAAATATATTTCCACATTTATCATGCTATACAAGAAAAAGCCAGATCAAAAGGAGAAAAAAATGAGAGAAAGAAAACAAGCAAATAACCAAAACAGGTGAAAAAGAGTATGCTGTGATCCATCTCAGTCTCCATAGTCCTTTCTCTGGATGCAGACGACTCTCTCCATCACAAGTCTATTGGAATTCAACCATTCTGGAGAGCAATCTGGAACTCTGCCCAAAGGGCTATAAAAGTGTGTGTGCCCTTTGACCCAGCAATGTATCTACTGGGCCTGTATCAAAAAGAGATCACGAGAGAGAGAAAGGGACCTACATGGGCAAAAATGTTTATAGCAGGTTGTTGTTTTTTTGTGTGTGTGGTAGCAAAGAATTAGAAAATGAGTGGATGACCATCAGTTGGGGAATGGCTGAACAACTCGTGGTAGAGGAAGGTAATGGAATATTACTGTTCTATAAAAATGACGAACAAGCTGATTTTAGAAAGGCCTGGAAAGATTTATACAAACTGATGCCAAGGGAAACAAACAGAATCAGGAATACATTGTACACAGTAACAGGAAGAATGGGTGATGATCAATTGTGAAAGGATCAGTTCTCAGCGGGTCAACTATCCAAAGCAGTTCCAACAGTCTTTGGGCAGAAAATCCAGAAAAAGTACTTAGGAACCTGAATGTAAATCAACACATGCTATGTTCATTCTTTTTAAAATCTCTCCCATGGTTTTTTCCCTTTTGCTCTGATTTTTCTCTCCCAACATGCTTCATAAAGTAATGTGTAATAAAAATAAAGATTAAAAAATAAGTCTATTGGAATTGTCTTGAATCATCTCATTGTTGCAAAAAGCCAAGTCCATCACGGTTGATCTTCACATCATCATCTTGTTGCTGTGTACAACGTTCTCTTGCTTCTACTCAGCTCACTCAGTTCATGCTCGTCTTTCTGGGCTTTTTGAAAATCAGCCTGCTCATTACTTCTTACAGAACAATAATATTCCATAACCTTCATATACCACAATTTATTCAGCCATTCCCCAACTGATGGGCATCTACTCGGTTTCCACTTTCTTGCCACTACAAAAAGGGCTGCCACAAACATTGTTGCACATGTGGGTTCTTTTTTCTTTTTTATGTCCAGTAAAGACACTGCTAGATCAAAGCATATGCACAGTTTGAGAGCCTTTTGGGCACAGTTCCAATTTGCTCTCCAGAATGGTTGGATCATTTCACAACTCCACCAATAATGCATCAGTGTCCCAGTTTTCCTATACTTTGTGACACCCCTGAACCCCAATAAGTGAAGGTAAGGCTAATGCCATCCTAATCTGTGTGAAGAGAACCATAAGCAGGATTTGGAAGTTTGTACATAGTCAACGTGTCAAAAAAGCAAATGACACAAAAGTGGGAAGTAACTGTCAATCTTTTTTTTTTCCAGTTTAAGAAAGACAAAACAGGCCCTGTCTGTGATTTTATTCCTCCTAAGTGGGTGTGAGTACATGGGAGTACAGTTAGAATTGAACATGGGCATGAGCAGCAGGGGTTATGATCACAGGGTGGGGTGCTGGTGTAATTGCATAGTGGTCTTATTGACTCATCTCTGCCTGAATTGTTTTTCAGAAGTGGGAATTGATATGAATCAGTTGGAGTTGGTTATTGAGCCTAGCAGGGGAAGTTCTGGGTTCAGTAAGCCAGTACTGCACGGAACTTCCAATGCACAAATACTGTTTTGTCCAGTTTAACAAATACTTGGTTTTATCTGATTCTGAGCCTCCAGTAAGGGAGCCTGAGCAAATGAAGGTGATTAATCAAGTCATGAACCATTCTATTTTCACAGACCATACCAAATGCTAGAATCAAGATACAAAAAAAAAAAAAAAAAAAAACTAAACAGACTAGAACACTGGACTGACGTGAAGGTATGGATAAGGGAATAGGACTTGTGGGAAAGGAGTTGTTTATTTTCCAAAGATCTAGGGTTATAATGGGCTGTGAAGTCAAAGTGAGTCAACTGTGGGACATATAATTGAGGAACGAAATGGATTTTAGGACATGTGGAAAGGTATTCTCCAGGAATAACTAGGTCACGGTCCTGCTCTCCTTTGTCTTGCTTGAATTCAGCCATGGGGCACGACCATCTATTAGGAAGGACCTGTGGTGATGGGCCCTGGATCTGTGATATATTACCACTGGCTGAAGGAACTGGGGATGTTTAGAGAAAAGTACACTTGGAAGGGGTGAGGGGAAGGGCAGCTACTGAGTATTTGTAGAATAGGCTTTTATTTGTTTTTATTTATTTGTTTGTTTTTCTTTATTATTTTGTTTGTGGAATAAGTGTGAAGACTTCTATTTGGGCATGGGAAGAAGCTGCAGAGAATCAAAGCTACACTTGATGGAAGAAAAACCTTCCTAACAATTAAAGCTGTTCACAAATGGAATAGGTTGTGTCAGACCATCAGTGTTTACATTGTGTGGTCACTGGAAAGCTCAAGGAGCCAAGATTGAGCAGGCAAAAGATGCCATGGGCCGAGAATCTGCTGAAAGAAGTGCAGATGGTCAGCCCGGAGAACTGAGGGCTTAAGGCAGGCATTCCCAATCTGGGGGTCCCTTACCCTTTGGGGTGGGAGAAGCTCGTCCAATGGGCCTGTGGAATATTCCCCTACAGAAATATAGTATCCTCCTGAAATGAATGAATTGATATCCCATTTCTTTTGATATAGTTATAGATATAGATATAGACCTGGCCCAAGGGGTACCAGAACAAGATTCTCTAGGAATAGGTAACCTTAGGAATGGTTTAGGTATCAGCATAAGGTAATTTGTCTCCTTCTTTCCCACTGATCTTGATGTTGATGAGAAAATTCTCATTTGCTTTGAGGAATTCATTGTTCATAGAGTCAGCGTTAGAAAGAACCTTAGAAGTCATAAAGTCCAATTCATCCATTTTCCAGATGAGGAAACTGAAGCTCAGAGAGATTGACTCAGCTAGATCATATAGCTACAAGTGTCCAAGTCTTTTGAACTCCTGCTCCAGCCTACTTCATTGTATATTAGGCTATTTGTTCAGTCTTTTTTTTTTTTTTTTTTTTTAAGTTGTGTTCACTTGTCATTTGGGGTTATCTTGGCAAAAGCATTGGAGTGGCCGGCCATTTCCTTCTGTAGTTCATTTTACAGATGAGAAAATTGAGGTCAACAGGGTGAAAGTGACTTGCCCAGGGTCACACAGCTAGGAAGTGCCTGAGGCTGAATGTTTTCTTCAGTCTTCCTGATTCCAAAGCTGGCACTCTGCGTACTGGGCTGCCTAACTGCCCTATAGTAGGCAATATGGCTCCTGCTATCTGTCCATTAGGTCCTGTGAGGAGGGAAGGGGCCTAGATGGTTTCAGGGTTAGGGAAGGCCTGGGGCACTCTACTCAACCCCTCCCCATCCTGGCACTGCCTGAGCCCCGGGGCTAACTGGAGTTAAGAGCTGGTGGCCTGACACCTAGGCTGGGGGGGGGGGACACTAGGACTCTTATGCTCCCCCAGCTTGGCACCCAGGCCTGTCTGTAGTTAAGAGCCAAGATGTGGGGGGGAAATTCAGATGCTTATGGCCCCCCACAGTGTGGCACCCCTTGGCATCCAGCCTTGTCTGTGGTTAAAAGCCCAGGTTGGGGGGGACACTCGGATGTTTATGGCCCCCCACAGCTTGGCATCCCCTTGGCATCCCAGGCCCATCTGTGGATAAAAGCCTGGGGGGGGGATACTCCGATGCTTATGGACCTGTGGCTTGGCAGCCCCTTGGCACCCGGGCCTATATGTGATTTAAGCCCAGGTTGGGGGGGAAGCTTGCATGCTTATGGACCCCCCACAGCTTGGCACCCCAGGCCCATCTGTGGTTAAGAGCCTGGGGGAGCACTCTGATGCTTATAGACCCCCCATGGCTTGGCACCCGGTTGGCAACCAGGCCTCCCTGTGGTTAAGGGCCCGGCGGGCCCTGGCTGACGTGGGCGGGGGGCACTGTCACGTCAGACACTCGGGGGCCCACGCCACGGCTTACGGCCCGGCGGCCCAGCCCTTGTGCTTTGTGACGTCATAGAAGGTGCAGGCCTTAATACTGGGCGCCGCCAGCTGCAGCTGACTCGGGCTCGGGGCGCGAGGAGAGGCCGGCCGCCAGTGCCCGGCCAGTCACTCCGACCAAACTGCACGCTGCCTTCCTTTCTCTCCCGTCCTGTCCTTCCTGTGCCCCTGCCTCTGTCCCCCGCCCCCCCAGCCTCCACTCCAGCTCCCCCGCCCTCTTTACCGTCGTTCCCCTCCACTTGTGGGCCCAGATGCCCTCCGCTGCAGCTGCCCTCGGGTGGCAGTGAGCAGGAAGCGGCTCGGGCCCCGCCACCCCATCTACACCTCCGGACGCACGGCCAGACCACCACCATGTTCGTGGGAGCGATGTACCTGCTGCTGACCGGTGGTATCTTCGCGGGCCTCTGCATTCTGGCTTGGATCAAGGGCTGGAAATGGCTTAAGGTAGAAGATGGGGAGGGGCCACGGGGGGAGGGGGGAGGGAGGAGAGAAATTAAGGAAGAAGGGGGGAGGAGAGAGGAAGGGGAGGAGGGAGGAGAAGGGAAGGGAGGGAAGGAGGGAGGAGAGGGGAAGGGAGGGGAGGAGGGAGGAGAGGAAGGGAAAGGAAGGGAAGAGGGAGGAGGGAGGAGAGGAAGGGAAGGGAGGGGAAGAGGGAGGAGGGAGGAGAGGAAGGGAAAGGAAGGGAAGAGGGAGGAGGGAGGAGAGGAAGGGAAGGGAGGGGAAGAGGGAGGAGAGGAAGGGCAGGGAGGGAAGAAGAGAAGACAGGGAGGAGGAAGGAAGGGAGGAAGAGAAGATAGGGAGGAAGGGAGATGGAGGACGGAGGGAGAGAAGGGGAGAAGGGAGGAAGGGAAGAAGGGGAAGAAAAGGAAGTGGGGGAAAAGAGAAAGGAGAGGATAGGGAAAGGGAAGGGGGGGTAGAGGGAAAGAGGGGAAGGTAAGGGAGGAAGAGGAGAAGAGAGTGATGGAGGAGGGAGAAGAAAGGAGGAGAGGAAGCTGAGGACACTAGAGAACACTGCTTACCCCTCCCCTTCCAGCCTCTGTCTGCCTTTGCTCCCCTTTCCCCCCCCCAAGGAAAGGTAGCTAGGGATCCCCTCCAACCCCCCTAGGAAGGCTATTTTCTCCTTCCTGCCCCACCCCACTCCATACTGGGAGGTTAAAATAGAGGTAGGCAACTGTGCAGGTGGGGGGTCCCCCCCTTCCCCCGCACCTGAGGCCCACCTTAAAGGTGGCCTTCTCCCACTCTTCTTCCCGACCCTCCCCCCATCTCCCTATCCATATTGTTGCCCCCTGTCCTGCCCCTCCCCCCAGGTTTGCCCCTCCCACATTGTTATTCTTCCTGCCTCTCCCACACACTATTGCCCCTCCCACTTCCGCCCCTTTCTCCCACTGTTGCGACCCCCACTGTTGCCCCTCCAGTTCCTCCTCCTGCCCCTCCCTCACTGTTGCCCTTCCCACTTCCCCTGTCTCCCCGTCCATTTTCTTTCTTTCCCCTCTCAGAGTGTGCCCTGAACTTGCCAGTGCCGCCCATTCTCCATAGGTACCCATTCTCTCCAGGGTGCTGAGGTCTAACCTCCAGGATACCGAGTTGGATTCTTGGAACCTGGGCACTTGGGGGGTGGGGAGAGGTTCCTATAGCTGTCTTGGCCTGGCGTTGCCGGCTCCCAGCAGGCCTCGGTAATCTACGCCAATGATAGAAGATGGAAGAGAAGGCCGGCTTCTGGGCCTTGACCTTGAAAAAGCACTTTTCTGTGAAGGATGGGTTTCTTGTTGGAAAAAAAAAGCCATTTTGTTTTGTATAACTTCACATATGGTTTAATTGTAAATACATACATATGTGTATATATATATATATATATATATATATATATATATATATATATATACACATACATATATATATGTATAAAAAATTGGTTTTAAATGTAAGGGGGTGGGACCCAATATTAAATGAATGCCCCAAATCAAGCCTCTCCATGGGGCAGGAAGGCCCTCCCCTTAGACATAGTCTTCTTAAATGTATTTAGTTTTGGTTTTTTGGAGTTTTTAAGTACATTTTTCTGAAAACTTTTTCAATAGTTCCATTTTGTACCCTTGCTCAAAGATAGATTTGAAGCAATAGCTGGCCACAGGAGGAAGGAAGCTCGTCTTGGAAGGCAGACTGGTTTGGGATTGTCAAGAATAGCCATTTAAAATGCCTCTAGTTGGATGTTTGGAACACAGTAAACCACAAATGCACGATTTCTCTTTTCCAGAGAAGGATCCCTGAAGCAAGAGCAGAAAATGATGAAGAAGATGCTACTTCAAAAGACAAAATGGAAAATGGGTTATCTGTGCGCAATCTCTCCAAGGAGATCCTGAATGACTATCCACACTCCATCGCCATGCAGAAAAGAATTCTGTTAAACCTCAGAATGGTCGAGTACAAGCTGGCCGAACTGGAACAATTCCTGGTTGCCCAGGGCTTAAGTGGCGAAATGGAGTACCAGCAGATTTGTGAAAAAGATCCAGATAACAGCAATGTTAATGGAGACCAACAATAAATCTGATGGCCAGGCGCGGCACTCTTGTTTTTGTTTTTCTTGGTATCATAGGTATAAAAGCGACAGCTAGGTGGGTCAGTGGATAGAGTGTTGGACCTGGAGTCTGGAAGACTTTGAGGTTTACTAACTGTGTAACCCTGGGCAAATTATTTAATTTCTGCCTTCCTCAGTTCCCTAGTATCTGAAATGGGAATAGTAACCCCTGGGAGCAGCTAGGTGGCGCAGTGGATAGAGTGCCAGCCTTGAATTCAGGAGGACCAGAGTTCAAATTTGATCTCAGACACTTAACATTTCCTAGCTGTGTGACCCTGGGCATGTCACTTAACCCCAGCCTGGGGGGGGGGGGAAGAAAAAAAAAAGGGAATAGCAACCCCTACCTTTCAGAGTTGTCAAAAGGATCAAAAGAAATATTTGTAATGTGACATAAAAATGCAAGCTCTTATTTATTGATGAAAGAATCCTTTGACCCTTAGAGAAGCAGACCTCAGGCTCTGTTAAAGATAGTCGTCTGCTAGTGCATTTAACAAATTTAACTTTAAAATTTAGTAACAAATTTTAATTTTAACAAATTATCTGTTTGTAATGTCTTGCCACTGTAGTCAGGAATAATTTTAAGGAAATGGTGTTGTGATATGTTCCTTAAATGGGTATAAATGTTGTTTATCTTTTCCTTCTCCTTGCCATACCCAAGCAGAAATACTATTTAGAGGACTACAAATAGGAAGATATGCCTGAGGAGCAGAAGCACTTTTTATCCTTAACAATCTCACATCCCACTATCATTAAAGCACATTGGAAGAAATGAATGGGAAAAAAGCATTAAGAAATTATTAAAAGGTAGGAACTAGGAATACAAAAGACAGTTGAGAACAGTCCCTTTGAGGAATTGATGTTCTAAGGGGGAGATCAGGATCAGGTGGGCAGGGAAAAGGGGGAAGAATCTCCATAGTAGTCACTTGTTGAGTAGTACTCGGGATAAATCCCATTAACGACAAACATCTATTCAAATTCTTGGTGACATCCTACTGCTTAGAGTAATATTTGATAAAGAATTACAGTATGCAAAAAACTGAATCCTGCAGCTTTGGGTTAACAATATCTGTTGATGATAAACGCTTAGGACTTTTAAGATTTATGAGGTACTTTAGTCGTAACCACCAAGGGGGTAGGTAGGACAGATATTCTGCCGGATTTATAGATAAGGAAACAGGCTTGGGTGCCGACCTGTTTCTGACCACGCAATTAATAAATGCCAGTTCACAATTTGACTTAAGTCTCCCAACTTAAGTCTGTATTCTATCCACTCCATCATGCTGGGTCTGTCTGTGCGAAGAGAACTTTACATGTTAAAAACCTCAAAATCCATGAAATGTCTAGCACAAGTTATTTTATTTGTAAATAGTATTTTATTTTTTCTAGTTATATGTAAAGATAATTTTCAACATTTTTTTTAAGATTGTAAATTGCAAATTTTTCTCCTGCTTCCCTCCACCGTCCCAAAAGGGCTAGCAATCTGCTACAGGTTATACATGTCTATTTGTGGAAACATTTCCACCTTAGTCATATTGTGAAAGAAGAAACAGAACCAAGGGGGAAAATCACATATAAAATGTAAAAAAAAAAATAAGCTTTGTCTGGATGCGGATAGCATCTTCCATGTATATATATATATATGACTCTTTGGGATATTGTAATATTGCTGGATCAAAGTATTGCTGGATCAAAGGGTAGACATAGTCAGTTTCCTTTGGGTATAGTTGACCATTTATCAATTAGGGAATGACTTGTATTCTTATAAATTTGAATCTGTTCTCTATAGATTTGAGAAATGAGGCCTTTATCAGAAACAATTGCTGTAAAATTGGTCTTTCTGATTTTGGTTGCATTGGTTTTGTTTGTGCAAAGCTTTTTTAATTTACCCCAATCCAAATTATGTTGCATTTAAAGATCTGTCTTGTTTGGTCATAATTTTTTTCTTTTCTCCATAGATCGACAGATAAATTATTCCTAACTATAATAATTTGCTTTGTGCCTAAATCAAGTACCCATGTTGACCTTCAAGCTTGGATTCTTGGAAGTTTTGAGGATTGCAAGCTATAATAGTTCTTACCTGAGGTAAAAATATTTCAGATACAGGCCTGACAGAATACAGACCTCTTCTCTGATGCCCTAGCCAAGTATAGAGAGGGTCATCACTAGAAAACCATGAGATCGAGGATTTGTTGGCCTGTATAGCATTTTGTGAAATGCAGGATTATGATCTTCCATGAGGAAGAGGTACTTAGATATATGGTGTATGGTGTATGTTATCAGTATAGTAAGGGACAGTTCAATGGTAATACCTGATATTTATTATGCCCCTTCCCATATACCAAATTCACCATTTAAAAAAATTTCAGTCACCAGAGGTATATGATAGTAAAAGGAATTTGGGATGTATTCTCTCCCTAGAATTTTTCAAAAATAATTTTTTTAACACGACGCCGAATAATCACCAAGCAAGAACTAGCAATTTTAGAGTAATATAGTGTGGGCACTGCCAATGATTTAGAACTTTCTTTCCCAAGCTGTTTCATGGAATCCTGGTATTGTATGATATGAGATGTTGACCCATGGGGAAAAATTGAGGTTAGGAACGTGTCCCTGCAAATTATTTATTTATGAAACTTTGTATATATAAAAATATTAGGAAGTTTTCTAGTAGAAAATATTTAATCAATAATCAAAATTAAATGATTAAAACTTTAAGTAAATATTTACTTTTCTCAACAAAATAATTAATTTTATATTTAATTTAAGTCAGTTAATTTAACAATTAACTTAATTAACAAAATTAATTTTGACAAAACCGATTAATTTAATATTTGATCAACAAAATTAATTGATTTAATATTTAATTATCAAAATTAATTAATTTAATTGTTAATATAATTAGGAAAATAAATTCTATTTAATTAACAAAATTAATTAAGTTATTAACAAAATCAAATATTCAATCAATGGAATCAATTATTTGCTATTTAATTAACAAAATTAATTCAATATTTAATTGCCAAAACGAATTAGATATCTAACAAAATTAAATAATATTTAATTAACAAAATTATTTAATTTAATATTGGACTCAATTATCAAAACTTTAATCAAGCACCTAATTAGCATATCTAAATAAATATTCAATTAACAAATTTAATTAAATGATTACCATAATTAAATAACATTTCATCAACAGAGTTGGCCATTTAGTTTAATTACCAAAACTAATTAAATTTTAATTGACAAAATTAACTAGATAATTAATTGCCCGAACTAATTAGATATTTAACAAAATTAATGTAATATTTAATCAACAAAATTAATTAATTTAATATTGGACTTAATTAACTAACTAATTAATTGAATATCTAATTAGCAAAACTATTTGGATATCCAATTAGCAAAATTAATCTAGTACTTAACAAAATTAATCTAATATTTAATTAATACTTAATTAACAAAGTTAGTTAATTTAATACATAATTGACAGAGTTGATTATTTAATAATTAACAGAGTTAATTAATTTAATTTCATAATTAACAAAGTTAATTTAGTACTTAATTAACAAAGTTCATTAATTTAATACATAATTAACAAAGTTAATTAATTTAAACCTCAAGTAGCAAAAATTTAATTAACAAAATTAATTGCTTTACTTAACTAGCAAAACTAATATTCAGTTTGAAATCTAATTTTAATTAACAGAACTAATTTGTTAATTAATTAGTTACTTAATTAACAAAATTAATTAAAATTTAATTACATTAATGCTTGATTACCGAAATTGATTGAAGTTTTAATTAACAAAATTAATTACTGTAATACTCAATTAACAAAATTAGTTAAAATTTAATTAACAAACTATTTACTTTAATACTCAACTAATAAAAATTAGCTAGCTGTTAATTAACATAATTAATTAATACTTAATCAACAAAATCAGTTAAATATTTAACTAACAAAATTAATTTAATACTTTAGGTAACAAATTGATTAGTTAATTAACAAAAGTATTTGGACATTTAATTAATGGTTAATTTAACACTTTGTTAACTAAACAAAATTGATTAATTGACAAAATTAATTAATATTATATTTAATTAACAAAATTAATTAATTTTATATTTAATTAACAAAATTAATTTGCTATTTGACTAAATTAATTGATTTACCATTTAATTCAATTAACAGAATTTATTAAGTTAGAGATTAATTAAATATTTAATTCATTAAAATGAATTAATTTAATAATATTTAATTGCCCAAAACTTTTCTATCCCTCCCTCTTCTATATCCTAGGGATATCACAAAACCCTAGATTCTTCCCTGGATCAGCATTTATCAGTTCTGTAGTGCTTTGTAGGATGATCTTTAAATTTGAATTGTACATTATTTCACACTTCCAGATGTTCTGTGACTAGGTTGGGAAACCACTGCATTAGAAGTGACTTAGAATCCATCTTACAAAGGGCTCATGTCAGTAACGCACAGCGCTCATCTAAGGAGTTAGAAACATCGTACACGCCTGTTTGTCCCGTCTCTTACTTTTTCATTACTTTTGATGAGTGTGATGGTTAGGTCAAGAGATCAGGGCTTCATAGCAATATCAACACTGAGTCATAAGACTGCATTCTCGATGGCCGGTTTAGAGGGCCTATGGTTAATAGATCATCAATCCGTAAGGTATATTGAGTAGTAACCTATTTGCATCAGGACAAAATGAGTGCAGATTAACCTGTCAAAAGTACATGATTATTTGAAGAGCACTGACCTGGAGCATAGATTTCCTATGCATAAAGCATTGTGAGAAAACCAGTGAGGTTACCATTTCCCCCCATGTACCACAACCAAAAATAAATATTTTATATACACACGTGTGCTCACGTGTGCATGTGTACCTATGTGTGTGTGTTATACCACACCTTGTATGGGAAGATGACATTAGAGGAGAACATAGTGGGGAACAAGTGGGGAACATAGAAATCAAAGATTCTGGATTCTCTTGGTCCATCATCTACTAGATGAAGAATCCTTCTCTTTTCTTTTTTTATCCCTTATAAAAAAGTAGTCCCATTGCCATTTTTGTGATGATCATCTAAGAAATAGCCAATGCTTGAAAGTATTATTTTAAACTTACATGTTATATTTCCATTATCTCGTTTCATTTTATCCCTAGACGTACATAATTTCTGAGAGAAACTTGTTTCTATCGTGCTTTTATTATCCTAGTTAATTTTCTCATTTTATTCAAAATCATCCACTGCACTAAGAAAATATAAACACGTGATTCAAAAACATTGCAATAGAAAAGACAGCCTTTTGCTAGCTAAAGAACTGAATCAAAAATAAAATTCAATTATTAGAAAAGCATTACAAGAATAATTTATTACAAAAAAAAAAAATCATTGTGCTATGTAGACAGGTATGTGAATGAGGTGAGACAGATGCAGAGAAATATCCTGATGGAAATTCAGCTAGATGCTAAATCTGCAGATTCGTTCCATTATGTTCAACTCCTGCTTACATGGCAAGAAAGTGTCATAACTAAATTATACATGTGGTATATACATGTTTTTACTCGATGAGCATATAAATAAATACTATGGCTTTTCATTTTCTCTCCATTCTAAAAAAAAATATCACCTTCGATTTACATTCCAAATGGATCTTATTCTGGTTTTGTATTGCCACTGACAGTTGGTATTTCATGGTCATGCTCTTTTTTGGGGTCCACCATACCACTGTATCTCTCACCACGATGCCGCTCTAAGTAGGGACCCCAGTTGGAAGCTGGTCTGCAGCAACTTTTAAAACGCTAAAAGGTGAAAAACAAAAGTTTGGCGTGAGAAAGTTAAGTGTCGCGGGATCGAATGGTAAATGAGAACAGAATGTACAAATTCACAAATGATTAGACAGAAATCTTATTTTCTGCACGAAAAATGATTATCCTTATTATTGATAATGCATATTCCACTGAGAATGAAATTATATTTTAATTTAATTACTGTTAATGAAATTATCTTAACTGAAGTAGAAAATCTGATTATGTAAATTATTTCATAAAGCAGAATAATGTTCCAGTGCCTGGTGCCAAGGGACGATGAGGAAAGGAATGCTAACCACTCTTCATCTCACGCATCCCCCTCAGATTCCCACTGATCTCTCTGGTCCAGGCCCAACCCTAGAGGTGAGGACCTGGATGATGGTATTTCTAGGGGATCTGCTCACATCGAGAGTGATCACGAGAAGTCCAGTCTAACCAAGCATAGTCTCTTTACATTTTTGCAAGGGGACAAAGAGAGCAAGATGATTCCAGTTATAGTATATTGAGTGGAAAGATGGAAGTTTGTTTTCATCTCCCGTAGGACACAAGCAGTTGACCTGTGCATGGGGAGTGTCCCTGGACATGCGGGCATAAGGCTGTTCTCCTTCTGCTAATTTTAGTACTTTTCCTTGGTGACTACCTCCACTTAACCATCTATAACTTGGCAATACATAGCTTTTTGCACGTTGGTTCTCCCATTAGACTGAGTTTCTTGAGGGCAATGATTGTGTTTTGCCTTGCCTTGTATCGCCAGTGCTTAGCAGAGTGCCTAACCCTTAAGCACTTAATAAGCATTTGTTGACTGACTGGGGGATGATTGAGCTTATTTTATTATCGTCACCTTATAAATGAATGCTTGCCCCCTCCCTACCCAATCCTGGAACTCACCTGGATGAAGCTGCCTTTGGCTTTCGCTATTTTCACTATTGCTATAATAGGGATCCAAATGATGCAGAAAATTATCATGCACCAGCCTAGTGCAAGTGCCCAAGTAGGGTATGGGATTTTAGCATACTCCGGTTCCTGAAACGTCACGAGGGACCAGATGAAAATGGTCTGTTAGGATGAAATTGAGGAAATCAAAAGTTAATTTCAGGATCAGTGTTCTGCCCAGGTGACATCACCACTAAAACATCCACTTGGGATTTTAAAAATACAATTCAATAAAATTCAACTAAAAAAGCCCAGCCGTTTAAATTTAAAAGAAGTCTAGGAAATTAGTTGGACATTTTAAGAAGTTGCTGGTGGTACTTTAAAAAAAACCAAACAAACAATTTCCAAGACAGAAGATAAAAATAGTATGCAACCAAAACCAAAGGAATGTTTTTATTATTGATTTCCAAAAATAACCATTTGGACAAGTTCTCCATATCTCTAAGTAGATAGGTATGCTGTATGATTTTCAATAAATACAATACTGGCCAGTATAAGTGTTTCTTTTCTTTTCTTTCTTTTTTTTTTTTAGGCTGGGGTTAAGTGACTTGCCCAGGGTCACACAGCTAGGAAGTGTTAAGTGTCTGAGACCAGATTTGAACTCAGGTCCTCCTAACTTCAAGGCTGGCGCTCTATCCACTGAGCCACCTAGCTGCCCCCAGTATAAGTGTTTCAAAGTAAAGTTGGGGGAGCCAGGTGGCACAATGGATAATACAATGGGTCTGGAGTCAAGAGGACTAAATTCAAATATGACTCTGACACTTGACACTTACTAGCTGTGTAACCTTAGATAAGTCATTTTACCCCAACTGCCTCTCAAAAAAAAAAAAAAAAAAAAAAAAAAGGTAAAGTTAGATTCAAAATGGATATTATAGCAATGGGCTGGGGGAAAGGCTTATATGACATTTTTTTTTAATTTTGGGGAGTTCTGGGATATATAAACCCAAATAATTCCACGGTGAGAGAGTAAGATATGGAACACACATGGGGCAAACTCCAGTGGCCACTGCTGGAGACCAAACCTCTTGCAATGGGGGTGGGAGGAAGAAATGAGATTCGGGTGTATGTTTCCCTAGAGAAAACTAAAGCCTGAAAAGGAAACTCCCGATAAGGCTGCATCCAAAGAGCATCAAAATGAATGAAGGTTCTTCAAAATTAAAAGGTAATTCAAACTAGGTATTTCAAAATGTGTCATGAATGGTAACATCTGAGTTGTATGCTTGTTCACCTCATCTATTTTCTTTTGACAGAATCTAGTACGTGGACCCCCCACTAAACATCGCATCTCTATGGAGTGAACTTGAGCTCTACAAGTATGCTTTTGGAACTCAATGCAACTTTGCCGGTAAAATCATTGAAAGTCCATTCATTTTTTCCCTATGCAGGATACCTATCTGGCCATGACCCTGGAGCAGGTGCTCTTCCATGAGAAACCAAAGTGTTTTCCGAAGCCTCACAAAACATACTTATTTAATTTTAAATGTAAAGGCTCATATAGTTGGATACAACTAACAAAGGTAGGAATGATCATAAGTTTCCTGCGACATGCAATCATTTATTTTCAGGGGCTGGGCCTGTGATTCCATCCACGTATGGCACTCCCAGCATGGAGTACTCTCTCTGCCTAAGGAGATCAGTAACTTACGGGCAACTTGGAGCCATAGATAATTGCCTGTGTCAGAAGAATAACAAGAATCGACCGGGTCTTCTTTATTTCAAGGATGGCTCTCACTCTGCCAAGCCAAAGTAGCTGGCAAACAATTATATATAATGGGCCCTCTTAGCTATTTAATCATGGAACAATTACATTTCCCAATTAATTTGGTTCCACAGTAGATCTCTTTCCCGATGGACATTTGCCTGGTTTTGGGACATTTTTCAGAGTTGCAACTGGGTGTCAAGCTTTCTAGGAACCAGACTGTGGCTTCTCATAAAGTCCGGGTAGCTACAAAAACAGCTCAAATGAAAGGTCCACAGCGTGGTTGTAAAATGCATGTGTTGACAGCAACTGGGCTGACTTAATGCAGAATGCTGCCAGAGTGATCAAAGGAACCAAAAAGGCTTTTTCAGGGGTTCTTCAATGAAATCGGATAATAGCTGCCATGTTTATGGTCCTTTAAGGTGGGCACAAAGCTTTATAGCCATTATCACATTTGATCTTAACAACCACCTTATGGGGGTGAGTTATTTTTAATCCCCCTATTTATAAAGCAGAGGTTCATAAGGGTTAAGCAACTTGGCTAGACTCACACAACCAGGGTTGGAGATAGAATCTGAACCCAGTCTATTCTGATTCCGAGTCCAGCACTCTTTGCGATATAGTGTCACGGTGCCTCCTGGATTCAAGTCCATTTTCCTTGGGAATGACTCAAACTACTAAAATACAAATTCAGTTCGTAAGAAGACTCAACAATTCCCATCCCAAATCTCAAATGTTACCTAGCTAGAAGCTATACTAGTGGAAAATGAGGCTCACCCTATTTCCATTTTTCTATATCCAAGAAAATCACTGTATACCTTCAAGCTAACTAATCCTCCTAGCAAAGTGGACTGATATTGTCATAGAGATCTTCTTTCCGAATTCAGACACTTTTTCTCCTAGTCGCTCAGCAATGAACATCCACCGTAAGATAGTTTTAGCTCCCTAAAATCCAACTTTTTCCTCCCGGATTTTACAGAGAAAGAAACTGTGGACCAGAAAGGGGAAATGACTTGGCCAAGATAACCTGGTTAGAATCAGAGGATTCTAGCTGGAAGGGCGATAAAGATGAAATTTTACATCTTTACATTTTGATCACTTAGCTCAGCATCATATAGATAGCATTGAATGTTGTCCATCTCCAAATCTAAGGTTCCTGTGTCCAGCCCAGCTGTCACTCACACCTTGTCGATACCTGAATTGTTCTTAATGTCTTAGGAGTGTATAGTTTTAAAACTCTTTCGATACAAGGACAATGAGTCCATTGTTCTGTTTTCCCATGGCACCTAAACCTAGATGCTCATAGGGACAAAGTAGAGAGGCTTAATCAATATTAGTTCAATTGGTTGAGGGGTCATCTAGCCCACCTCCTGTGAAGGAAATCGTCAGCTCTTCAGGGGACTACTACACGTATCATCACAAGAAAAGCAATGGAGCAGCTTGTCAGTGTAGTGAATAGAGCACTGGCTCTGGAGTCAAGAAAAGCTGAATTCAAATCCAGACCTAGATAATGACTGCGTGACCCTGGGCAAGTCCCTTCATCGTGATTGTCCCTCCCCTTCGCCGCCCCCAAAAGTAGCTATACATGAAAATAAATGAACGTGTTGTTTCTTATTGGTTTGTATTTGTACCCTCTTGTCTGATTATTTGTAAAGAAATTACCGAAATGCCAAATATATGTATATGTTTTTTGCTCCCATATCTGTTTCAGTCTATTACTTACCATCAAAAGAAGAGGAGTAATGAAAAACCAGCAGGCTCTCCACCACAGCCAGAATATCCACCTCTTTGCTCCAATCATCATTTCTATGTCCTCTATGAATCTGTTCCCACCTAATGGAAAAATCCAACAGAGAACGGGTTGTAGCCAGAAGTTCCACGTGCCTCCAACAGGAACTCGGTCTCCAGTTCTATTGGCAGGCCGGAATTATTTTAGTCTTTTACAGCAGCAGGGATGCACACATCTCAAAGTATGTCTACTTCATAGAGTGGGTAACTCAAATTGATTCCAAAACACAGTAGTGAAAAGTGATAAAAAAAAAAAAAAAAAAAAAAAAAGGAAGCCATAGAAATGAAGCATCATGGGGATAGCCTTTCCGATAATGCTTTGGGCATCAGGTTCACCGATGGCTTACCATAAATCCATATGATCCCGATGATTTCTAGTATGGCTGCGATCAAAATGCCCCATCCAGCACAGAAATGGTCAATGAGATTAACCCAGTAGATTCCAGCCTAGCCAAGAAAACCAGAGATCATTTCGAGCTACATGAGAGCAAACAGAATTGCGTAATACAGTTTTGTAAGGTTTTCAGAAGGCCATTTACTCATTGCATTTAAATAGGTTCTATAGCATTCCATTCCACCCAAGAAATGTGAAAAGGGAAGGTTTTCCCATGTGAGTACAAGGTGCCTCTGATGAAGTAGCAAAGCATCATGGAACCCAATAGGCTACTCTCACTCTTCCCTGAATCTCTCAATAAGAAGAAGGGGGCACCCAGAGTGGATCTTTTAGAAATTGCCAGGTAGTTCTTTAAGATATAGCTATTTGGGCATGGTCCTGGAGAGAGAAATGGCCAAGAAAACCCCAGAGGCACTATAAGCTGCCGTATTGTGGAAAGCAGGACCCGACCGAACACTCAAAGTTCTGTGATAAAAGATCTTGAGTTGGAAGGGAACTTGGAGGTCACCAAGAATGAGAGAGAAAGAAATCAGGGCCTAGACAGATCCAATGACTTGCCCAACATCACAAAGGATAGCGACAGAAGTGGGATTTGAACCATGTTCTCGGTATCTTTGCAATTATATCACATCACCATCATCATCCAACAGAGATCGAATGCATGCATACATTTGCTCAAGTCCTATAGTTTATCATAATTCCCGGGCTTGTTTATTTGAACCATTTGTTTCTGAAGAAATGTAAAACATAATTGCTATGAAAAAAATAAATTGTTCTACCTGAGTTACACAGACCAGACCTAGTAAAAACAAAAGCAAGCAGCATCCCAAAGTTATGGGAGCTCTCAATTTCTTCATCACTTGGGGAAATAAATCTTGAATGGTGGTTGTTATTGTTTCTGTAGAGGAAAAACGATAATTTAAACGTCAATTTAGTAAGGTCTAGTTATGGTTGTTGGAGTTCAAATGCAGTGAATCTCCCCCCAAGTAGTTATCAAATATCTATATGGCTTTGGGGCACAGGACCAATGAAATCTCTAGGGATGCTTCTTGGTCTTGGGCCCCTTATCCCCTCTTGCAATCCCTAGGAATTGGCCAGCTGGCCTTCCTTTCGGCCATCACTACTCAGAGCTTCTGGCCAGGAATTCCCTGTTCTGTAGGCCCTGAAGAAGAGATAGGAAGGCTATCTCCAATTTCTCCCTTGCCGCCTCATATTCTGCTAAGTAACCACAAAAACTAGAATAGGGGTACAAAATGAAAACCTGGGGGGTCGGTTGCCAAAAAATAAAACATCTCAGAATAAAAGTTCCCCTTTTTCTTTACTAGAATGTAAATGGAGCTCGGCCCCTCTTTCTCTTCCCTCCAATTATGTGGTCTTCTTGTTCCGATTAGCCCCCAGAAACCTTCCTTCCTTGGCCATAGACCAAGTCCACCATACCTTCTGCCATTAGCCCCATAGAGCCAAACGGAGGCACTCATGGGTGTTGAAAGTGAGTATTAAAAGGACTGAAGTCAGATTTGTCTCTGTTTCAGAGGAAAACCTTAACCTCTTCAAGGGTCTTCCTTCTGTATAATGGAGGGCCATCCTAAGTGTTTCTTTACTGATACTGTGACCCCAAGTGTCATGTTTGATGGAAGACAGGATTCCTTTCCCCAATGTGATGTTCCAATCTAGTCGGGAGCAATGATACTAGTATCCATGAGCCAAGAGCAAACAAACCAAAATAGGGGATAATTACTTAGCAGTGTGGTTCAGATTATACACACTTCCTCTCAATATTTTGGCTCAGAATTCTCTAATGCAATTGTCAGTCATAATGATATTTCATATAACAGTTTGTATGTATGCATGTGTGGCCTGCCTCTATTTGGATATTATGTATATATATATACATATATATATTATAAAATATTATATTATAAGAATATTATTTTCTTTTTTTTTTTGCTGAAGCAATTGAGGTTAAGTGACTTGTCCAAGGTCACTCAGCTAGGAAGTGGTAAGTGCCTGAGGCCAGATTTGAACTCAGGTCCTTCTGACTTCAGGGCCAGTGCTCTATTCACTCACTGTGCTATCTAGCTGCCTTAAAATTATTCTTTAACATTATTGTGGTCAGACATTTATTGAGACATTATTGAGCTCTAGCTGCAATAAAAGCACTGTGACTCACCTTTTGGGAGAAGCAAAGTTTACAAAGACAGTATTTCTGCCCTGTCAGAGCTTACTTCCAAGAAGCTCAGACTTGGAAAAAAGCTGTGAAAAGGCATCCCCTTCCTTTTGTTGCAAAGGTGAAGACCAAGGGCATGTTATGTCACACATACTGCCAGACTGATTTGACACATGACTTAGTTTTGCTAAATTAGGTTTTTTCTTCCTTTCTTTCTTTATTACAAAAGGGAGTGATATCTTTGCAATGCAAGTAAGTCATATAAAAACAAAAGATCCTAATAACTTTAAAATCAAATGAATGAATGGGAAAGTCAAAGTACTGAGTAAAGGTGCATGCTGGGAAAGTAAGTCATATAAAAACAAAAGATCCTAATAACTTTAAAATCAAATGAATGAATGGGAAAGTCAAAGTACTGAGTAAAGATGCATGCTGGGAAAGTAAGTCATATAAAAACAAAAGATCCTAATAACTTTAAAATCAAATGAATGGGAAAGTCAAAGTACTGAATAAAGATGCATGCTGGGAAGCAATAGAAATCGAAGTAGGATCAGGTGGTTGATTGATGCAAGGTCGAAGAAAACAGACCCTAGAATCTGGGCTTTCTCTTATAGGCATCAGAGAGCCATTGAAGGGTTTTGAACAAAGGACTGGACAGGCATAATAAAAGTTGTGTTTTTAGGAAGACTAGTGTGGAGCAGCAGAAGACAGTCTAAAAGAGACTGTTTTGAAATAAAAACAGCCTCAGCTATGAGAAACTTTCTTTTGAAATATTACCCCCCCCAAATTACTTACCTATTGAAGCAAACTGAGAGTCAAGACCCAAAGTCAAAAGCATGAAGAAAAATAATATAGACCAAAATGGGGCAACTGGCAGCTGTGCTAGAGCTTCCGGATAGGCAATGAATGCTAAATCAAAACCTAGGAAAAAAATTAGGATAATTCAGGTTATCTCGATTAAAAACAAAATAAAAGCACAAATACCAAATTTAAAACTTATATTCACTTCCTTATTTTTCTAAATGTGATACTAGATAATTTGGTTATAATATTCCTTGGCTATATGTATTCTTTATCAACAGTGACATTAAAAATTGATTAATTTATTCCATGATGTAAAAATGGAAATATTCTTTCTTCCTTGAGCCATCTTAGGTGTGGAGGTCCACAATGTCTCTCTGCACAGCAGGGGACTTCGGCAAAATTGTAAGTAAAGGAAAATCTTATAAACTAAATTCCATTTTCACTTTAATGGTGCACTACAGATTCAGAGATAATTTATCTTCACTTCTGATTTGATCTTCAGTTGCCAGGAATCAAAAAAGAATAGATTTAGATTTGAAAGGGACCTCAGAGGCCCTGTAGTCTGTAAAATGCTTGTATGTTGTCTCCTCAACCTCCAATAGAAAGTAAGCCCTTTCAGGGCAGGGGACTGGTTTTTTTGTTTGTTTGTTTTTCCCTCTTCTTGTATCCCTAGTGCTTAGCACACTGCTTAGCACACAATAGGTGTTTAATCAATGTTAATTGTTGGATCAGTTGAACAGATTTGCTCAGGATCATGCAAATTATAAGCATCAAGCTTCTAAGACTTTTAAGTTCTTTCCACCTTCCACAGCTCTGGAGTCAGGTGCTCCAGGATCTAGTCTCAGGTTGCCACCTTGCCAAAGCTCAGTGACTTTGGGCAGTTTTTTTAGACTTAGGAGTTGTACCGTTTTTGGCAAATCACATAATCGCCCTGAAATTTAGCTTCCTCGATTGCAACATAGGAACTAGAATAACAGGTCTTTGTAACACTGTAGTTATTGCTATCATCCTCATTATGATCATCTCTTTCCCTGGACCTCAGTTTCCTAATCTATGAAACAAACTCATTTATTGAAAAGGAATCACAGAGTTTAGAGCATCGTGAAGCCCCAGAAAATTTAAGGGACAGAGCCAGTACTCTTAATTTCAAACTCAGCTCCCTTTGCACTATAAACCACAGCTGCTTTTCTTGTTTAATCAGTTAGTCCTGCTCTCGTTTGGGGTTTTGTCTTTTTGTTTTTTGTTGTTGTTGTTTTTTTTTTTTTGGCAATGACACTGCCATTTTCCTCCTCTAACTCATTTTACAGATGAAGAAACTGAGCCAATCAGGGTGAAGTGACTTGCCAAGAGTCACTCAGCTAATAAATATCTAAGGCAGATTCCAACTCAGGTCCTCCTGACTCCAGGGTCGGCACCCTATCTGCCACACTACCTAGCTGCCATGGCTGCTAGACCTTTCTAAGGTCCACTCCATCTCTACAGTGGGATAGTCTTAGTTCCTCTCTCCTGCTCTGTCAAATGAGTAAAGGAACCTGGGAACTGAGCCCGTTCCTAAATCCTTCAACAAGGCAAATGATCATTCCTGATTAATCTATTTTGTAACCTGGGATTTCCAGCTTTCAAAGCATATTCAAAGAAGGCGATTTTAACTTCCAGTCCTATGGCCTGGAGGTGTTTTCGAAGCTAAAATAAGACTACAAATGTAGAAGAGAGCATTTATTGGATCACTCCAACTTGGATACTTCTTCAGATATTACCTCAGGTATAAGGAATGCTGCAATTCTACTCCCATCCTCAATAATGACTATTCGAGACAGGGGGTCTATGAATATGGAATTAGATTTGTTCTACTTCACATCCAACTTCATGTAGAAGTGTTCTCTGGAAGATGGGATTTTATCTGGATCATTTGCCAAATTCTGGGCAGACTAATTTTTAATTCCCCTTCCCTCTTATATAAGGCAAGTGATTCAGAATCTTCTGCCTCCTTCTCTTTTGTTTTGCAAATGAGCCTCCAGAGTTACCCTTGGCTTCCATGTCCTACTTGGCAAGAAGAGTGAGTGTTTACTTGCTAAGGCAGTGTGGAGGCTCCTTAGATTTTATTGTTATTGTGACTGTTCTGCATTGTCAAACCTATTGAAGAAATGGTGATCTAAACAGGCCTTTTACTTTGGAACATTTCTGATTTTTTAAGAGTCAACAGCTGATGGGGGCAGCTAGGTGGTACAGTGCATAGAGTACCAGCCCTGAAGTCAGGAGGACCCGAGTTCAAATTTGATCTCAGACACTTCACACTTCCTAGCTGTGTGACCCTGGGCAAGTCACTTAACCCCAATTGCCTCCACAGGAAAGAAAAAAAAAGTTGATAGCTGATAGCTTATTGAATGAAACTAGTCAGGCTAGAGATGCTGCAACTGCGTACAAACCCATCTCCCTTTTCAGCTTCTTTCCAATTTGGTACTGATTTTGACCTTCTGAATAAAAGTCAGTGATCTGATTCTGAAATGTCACCTGATTGGCATCCATCGCCAAATCCAGTCGCTTGTTCGTTTCAGTAGACTATTTGCCGTATCTGGCACCTATGGACTCTTGAAGATTATAGGCCTAGAACTTCTGAGAAGTCTCTACGTTTGGGAATGCTCTCATTTCTCGATGTCAAACTATATTTTCTCTCCCAGCCTGGCCATCCTCCTCTTTGGCCACCTTAGCCCCAGAGTCCTTGGGTACCAAGGAATGGATTGACATAGTTTGTAGGACCTGCTGGAGTTCCTCATGGACCATTTCTACTTTTTCATCCTCTGCAATGGATTTGGGCTCATGAGATGTCATTTTCTCCCATGGCCATCCGCTTTCTCACATTCAACCTGAGTACTGCTCAGGTACACGCATGGCAAAGCATCTCACGAAATAACAGTCTACATTGACTTGGGTGCTTGAAAATGGTAGCTTGGAATCTTTTGTCTTCTTCTTTGAGGAAAACATCAGTGGAAGGCAACTTTTCATTCAGCTGCAACTTCCTTTTATCTGCTCACTTCATTTATAAGCAGCAGTTTGTGAATGCTAATTATTATTATTATTTAGAACAAAAATTCGACACAAAAATCATTCAGTCCCTTGATCTGTTATAAAGTCACTGGCTACTGGACAAAGGTCTCATTTAGAAGAACCACCTCGGAACTTAAACTTAGCATTCTCTGGCCCTTCTCAGCTTCTCCATTGCCTTCACTACATGAGCAAAACGGGACAGCCAAAGGGGTATTAAGGGCCATTCTTAGTTGCGTCCGTTCGCAGGGCACCATCTGCCAAATAAAGCATCACCTCGTGGCCAAGCTGCTGACCGTACACCTCTTGGTTGGGCTCCCGATGCCAGATGCAGCCTGTTGTCGGGACTATACCCAGAGCCATTCTTTCTAGCCTGATACGAGTTGCCAAAGCTTATGTTCTAAAGACAGAAGCCTTGAGAGCCCAGAATCACCCCAAGTGCTCAGTATTCAAAGCAAATCTTTCTATGTTTCCCAAAGCTACATAGAGAAATCATGGAATAAGCACCGAATTAATCTGTAGTTGCGAAAACAGATGATTTCCTACCTGATTTTACAACCTGAGAGACCTCTTTTCCAGATATGTGAGCCATATGTCCCAATATGGAAAAAATAGCAAAGCCAGCAAATATACTGGTCAAGCAATTTGTCAGACAAACCACAATGGCGTCAGAGTAGCAGTTGTTATTAAACTTATTGTAGGAGGAGAGAGCAACCAAGCCTCCCCAGGCCACAGAGAGGGAATAGAATATCTGGGTAGCAGCATCTTTCCAGACCTACAAAGAAAAGAAATTGAATGAAATGGGACCCTTAAGTATGGCTCCTTTCATGCAGTAAGTCTATCATAAAGGTACCTGGGGTCTTCCCACTGGCCAGTACCTCCTGCCCCTCCCTGGGCAGTAGCCTATCAGCCAGACTTCCAACCCCTTCTCACTCCATTAACACATTTGACCTTTCACGTGATCCAGACCCTCAGGGTGGTAGAACTAAATTCAGAAATTAGGCCATGTTAATGTGTGTTAATAGTTAATGTGGTTGGTATCCCCTCCCAGGTAAGATGTTTGCATTTTAATAATGCCCTTCGGGAGAAAATAATAACCTTGCTTCTTAATGGAAAGGTAGGAATTTCAGACCAACCCTACTCCCACCTTATCCTTAAGGTTTGCCTTTGGGATAGAATTCTGCCCCTAACAAAAACCAGTATCAAGAATATCGGCAAGGGGGGAGGTGCGGGGGGAGGGAAGTGGTTAAGGGGGATGTTTGAGGGCTGACCCCTGTGAGGGAGAGCATCACAATTTAATTCCACAAATATTTATTCATCTCATTTGAGCTTGCCATTTCTTCCCTCCCCGCAACTGATAATGGCTATTTCTATTTATTTCTAATTTCCAGGGTTTGAGTGGAATTAGCATCCCTCAGAATACAGCCTGCTATTTCTTTTCATCCTGTCACAATTTTTAGCTAAGGCTTTAAGAGAAGGAAAGAATGTATCTTCCTTGTCATTGCCTGCCCGTATTGGAAAGATGGAGATAGACAAGAAAAAGGAACCAGGTAGGGGAAGCTGGAGACCAGGAATAAAGGGGTTCTTGACACATACACACTAAACACTGGGCCCTTGTGCAATCTGGCCTTTGATGCTATCTCTCCTTTCCTGGTATAGCCCCCGGTGATAAAAATGACCCTACCCTTACAAGGTCATTGCGAGCATAAACTAAGATGATGGATATAAAATACTTTGTAAACTAAACTCTAGCTTTTTTTTGTGAGCTATTATATTTAGTTATTTTTAAAGTTTGTTGATCCTGGCAAGTCGCTTAACCCCAATAGCCTCAGCGAAACAAACAAACAAATAAATGAATGAATGAATAAAAATTAAAAATTAATTTTAAAAAAGTTTGTTGTTAAAAGTCGGGGAGGGGGATTTCATTTTCAGAGAGATCACTATTATGTATTTCAAGAGAGAAGCACATGGTTGAAAGAAGCATTCTAGTTTCACAGAAACATTTGGAAAGTCACCTAGCTCTTAGTCTACACTAGAGGTGTCACATGACCCTATTAAAAGGTGGCTCTCATCTTTCTATGTGGTGTTACTGAGACAATTGTAAATGATGATGGTGGTCCTGATGAGCATGAGGATGGCTACCCTTTATGTTGGTCTGTAAGGTCATACATTCAGTTCTTGTCTCTCATGCTTACTCCCTGACTTTAGGCAAGTCCCATAGTATATTTGAGCCTTAATTTCTCATGAATCCACTCTCTCTGAATTCGAACCCAGGCTTCTTTGCACTGCGTAAGGTTTACCAGGTCGATCATCTCACCCGATCGACTTGAAAGCTTGATTGGCTCTTACCTCTGCTTCTTTCAGTTTGGTGAAATTCGACTGCTGCCCAATGTAGTAGGAAATTCCTTTGAAGGCACCCTCGAGCGTTGCACCTCGCACCAACAGGATGAACAAGACAACATAGGGGAACAAGGCAGTGAAATAGACCACCTGCCAAGAAAAAAAAAAGATCAGGAATGGTGGTCATCATCAGCTCTGGTGACATTGCAGTGGATAGCGCACCAGACCTGAGTTCAAAGATGCTACTTAACATGTGACCCTGGACAAGTCACTTCATTTTGCTGACTCAGTTTCTTCAACTGTCACCTCACCTGGAGAAAGAGATGAAAAACCACCCCAGGATCTCTGCCAAGAAAACCCCAAATGGGGGACACAAAGAATAATCGAGAACTATCAAATAACAACCACAACAAAGGTCTTGGATTACACTTAAAGAAAAATGGCTACCCAGGACAAAGAGAAATCAGTAAGATCAGAGCAACAGAGAAATCTTCCAAGAGACCCAGAGATCCTATTGGTTTCTGTGTTGATTAATTCCCCTTTGGGGCTTCTCTCTAAGGAGCCATTTAAAAAACCAAACAAACAAAAGCATCTTCTGAGAACATTCCCTGAGTTCTGTTGGGAGTTGTAAGCCTGGCAGCCATAATAATCTTACCAAGAAATATCTAAGGCTTGTATAAATATGTTCTTCTGGGAAAACTAAATTAAGTCTGCCTTTCCCGGTCCGTATATGCCGTAGGGTGCCATTTATGAAAAACAGCATGGAATGGAAGGTAGAGTCAGCTTTGGAGCCAGGTTCAAATTCTGCTTCTGAACTATTGTGACCCCAAGCAAGTCATTTCACTTTGTATTAGTCTAAGTAGCTCTTTGAGTTGCAAAGAACTTGCCAACTTTCACTGGTAGAAGGAACTGCTTTCCCTGGAAGTTCCCTATCCCAAATGAAGTCATAGAACTAGTCCCCATCCCTAGCTCTATTTTTAGCACTTAGCTCCCAACTAGAAAGTAAACGTTCTTCCAAATGTATCCTCTTGTACTCTACAAACAATCCAAAATGCCTATTGGACCCCTACTGCTAATGTGTGTCCAACAGTCAGCAATCCAGTGTGAGACTTGGGTGAACAGGAAGTCACTCTGACTGGGATCTTTTATAAATGTGGGCTTTTAAAATTTCTAATTAACTTTTTTGTTGTTGTTGAGGCAATGGGGTTAAGTGACTTGCCCAGGGTCACACAGCTAGGGAAGCGTTAAGTGTCTGAGGCTAGGTTTGAACTCAGGTCCTCCTGTCCTCCTGACTTCAGAGCCACTGCTCTATCCATTGCTAGCCCATGTGGCCTTTTTTTTTTTTTTTTTTTTTTTAGAAAATACTCCCAGAGATGGCTTCAGAATCACTGAAGGGCTCTCCAAATTCAGGTGAGGCAGGATGTTCTCAGCTTTGGCAGCACAAGGAAATGAGGTACTGAGTTTTCCAAATGTTCAGTGGCAAAGTCAATACCGTGAAGTTGCCGCTCGCTATGTGGGCACTGCCAAAATGTTTCTGAGAGCATGAAGCAGGCATGTTCCTTGGCCGGACCTCGGCCTAACTTGCTCTACTCTAACATGTATAACTCCAAAGTGTAGACAGACCCAAGGTGGAATCCCATTTGCTGCCCCAAATGGTGTGAGCTTCTATGAGGAAGAAGACCTGTGGTAATCACCTTGCTTTAGGAAACCTTAGGTGCCAGTGGGTGGAGTTCAAGGAAAATGTAGTGTGATCTCTTAGAGCAAGAGTCTTTTTTGCTCTGGTGGAGAAAGGGAGGCTTCAGAGCTGTCATCTTAGAAAGCTTCCCAATTCTTCTTTGCAAAGGCCTTCCAGAGATGGATTCAGGAATTATGGGACTGATCCCAGAAGCAGGCATGGAAAACATTCCACAGACTCTTCAGAGGGGCCAGGAGGGGCAAAGGGATTTCAAGTTGGAGCCTGGGAAGCCCTGAGTGGAGCAGCACCACAGGGCACTCACAGACCTGGCTTGGACCACTGACTGCCAGTCCTGTCACTGAGCCTGCCGAGGCCCAGGGGAAAGGCCTACTCCGTTATCACATAGAAGTCTCTTGGCCGTGGGCCAGTGCCCGATTTCTCAGTCCTAAGACTCTAAGACGCTTAATCACAGGGTCCCGGCTTCACACTGGGCCTGCAGATAAGACAGTCAGAGCCTCTCCTTATGGCAAAGTTTTACTCTTCATTGCTGAGCAACTTTGTGAACTCAGTCATCCAGGGCTGGATTTTCCAGTTAAAGGATTAAAGGTAAACAGTGTTTTTGTTTTTTTTTTTTTTTTTTTTTTTTTCTCATATTTAAATGACTCTACAGTATATCTAGACGTACATGAAATGAAGTTGCTACGAAACTGGCAAAGCAGCCCAGTCAACAGCTGCCGGGATGTTCCCTGCCCACCATTGTCCTGGCTACGTGGCTTTCCCCCTGCCCCCCACTGGGCAGGAAGCTCCTCCCCATGAGAACTGCTTTGCTTTAGTAGTTTCATTCCCAGCATTCATTACAGAGCTTGCTATATGGTAAGCATTTCACAAATGTTTTCTCATTCATTCATTCATTCATATTACCTTTCCTGAAGATTTGATTCCTTTAAACAGAGCTGCTCCTACTATAAGCCAGGCCAGAAGAAGGCAGAGTGCCAGGTACCACACAATCTCACCAGTCTCATCCATGCTATTGGAACGCTTGAGTGTCACTTTGCTGAAAACACAAAAGTCCATTTATGAGCATGGAGCCTACTTGGGTAGTCTTTTATCCACAGAAAAGCTTTGGGGAAGTACCAGAGCACCAGGCCTGGAATCAGGAAAACCCAAGTTCAAATCTGGCTCCGGATACTGAACTTGCCTGGGGAAGTCACTTAAGCTCTCTCTTGTAGTTTGCTCATCTGTAAAACAGCACCTGCCTCCCTCCCAGGGTTATTGGGAGGATCAAATAAAATGGTCATCGGAAAGCCCTTAGCACAATGCCTGGGATCTAGTGAATGCAATTGGATATTATTAGCTATTATCTGGATTAATCCATCTGCATCCCGGGAGGCTCATGGAAGTCAGTAAGTAACCCTTTTTTCCAGTGACAAAAGCAGTTCATTGTCTACCAGAATCAAACCCAGCGTTGATTGAGCACAGCTTAGAACCTCAGGAGAGAGAGGAATTGAACAAAATCCTTCAGCTAACATTGCGGAAACATACTCAAAACCGTACTCTCTGGAGCGGGGGTATTGTTCGATTTCGGCCATAGTTTCCCAAGTTACAAAAGAAGGAGAGCCCATTTGAATTTTATTTCATGTTTCTGATTTCATCCCATTTGGAGAGTTCACCTGATCCCAGCGTTCTAAAGTTTGTACACAAACACGGCCCCCCGCTGTGACCCAGGTGCCTGGAACAGGAGGTGTCTCCTTGGCAGGATCACTTCCCGAGTCTGTTCCTAATCTCTCGGGAGGGTGACCAGGGTAGTGAGGTGGTTAAGAAAGGATTGAAGACACTTCAAGAGGCTCAAGTCTGGGAGAATAGAGCTTTAAGCCTTGGAATTGTAACATAGACAGGGTATGAAGTATCCGGGGTGACTTTAAAAAAGCCAAGTTCAGAGCCATATGATAGAAATGGCAGAAATGCAGATTTCAGTCTCCTCGCAATCAAAGCTAAGACTGGGTCATCTGGGTAAACGGCAAGTGCTCCATCACTGGAAGTCAAAGGGTTCTAGATCTTCAAGCTGGAAGGTAGTTTGGCGATCATTCCCAAAGGAGGAAAATGAAGACCAAAGATGAATGACTCACTTGCCCAAGATCAATGAGGTAGTACCAGAGGAGAGCTTCGATTCCCAAACCAGCCCATTTTCTACTTCTCCTTGCTCCCCATGACAGCATTCGCACACGGGCCAGGACAACAGTTTACCAGATATATTGTGGAGGGCCTTCACAGACCATGTAGCAGAGAGCCTTTCTCCATCTCTCCTGACCTTTCCACCACTCAAGCACCTTCTAGCTAGAGAAATAACTCAGTATGTGCACTGTTAAACACACAACCAACTTTGAAATCGATGTTTGTGGAAAGAATGAAGCGATGAGAATCCAACTTTGCAGATGGCTGCTTACTTAGGGAAGGGAATACTTGGGCTTGGCCAGAGCCATAAGGAGCAATCCCCGGCTCGGGCAAGCGCCATTAAAGCAAGAGAAGGGAGAAGGGGAGGGGGATCTCAAACTTCGGGATGTGAGGGCCCTGCCTTGGTAGGGAGATAAAAATCCTAGCTTCTGGGATCCTAGATATCCTAGAAATGCTAGGTCGTGGGATCAGGGGACCTTAGATATCAAGGGGACCACTTCTGGAGAAGGGAGGAAGATGGGAAATCTCCCCTGGGGGTGGGGAGGGGTGAATCCTGTGACCCAACTAGAGCTTCCTAGTTTAACAGATTATTCTAACTCTGTGTTCGGATTCCTTTATTTTACCGCAGAAGGAGTGAGTCCATGTGTTCTCAGCTCATCTAACTTTCAGCAGCATGGAGGGGGGAAAGCATAGTCCCCCGACTGGAAATCTGGCTCCCAGGCTGTGTGGGGAGTAAGATCAGCTCCAGTCATCTCAACTCAACAAACACTTATTAGAAGGCTTTTGTGTGCTGGACAAAGGCAAGCATGAAAGCAGCTTTTGTCCTTAAACAGCTAATGGGGATGAAAACCGCTCTGATTTCATGTCTTTAACTTCTGACAAGAGCAAGATGAGAAGGAGAGGAGACTCTGTTTGGTCTGGGCTCGCTAGTGTTCTGCCGGCCACTTGTTCAGCACCAGAATATCTGGGATACTTACTCCCAATACTGCTCGCTGGGAAGCTGCCCTGGCTGCTCCACCTGAGTGCCGTTGATGCAGGTCAGATTGTTCTCAAGTACCCACGAATAGTTCATTTGGACAGTATCCCCCATGTTCGAAATCACGTTACAGTAAGTTACTAAGGAGAAAAAGATACCCGTGGTCAGCTCGGGGAAAGGGCCGATGGTTTTCTTGAATTCGTGTGTGTGTGTGTGTGTGTGTGTGTGTGTGTGTGTGTGTGTGTGTGTGTGTGTGTGTGTTTGGGTTTCATGTTTCTGACATTTACATGCCAACTGCTCACTTCTGAGCAGAAAAAAACCAGTGTATTCCCAGTGGAATGAAAATCAAAATCAGCCCCATAAGTTTCCTCTCTTACCCTGGAGAGAAGACAAGGGGTACAAGATTCGCAGGAGCAAGTCTTGTTAGAACAAAGCTGAAATGGCAACAACACGATACTTTGCTTCCTTTGACTGAGATTTAGCTACCATCTGTTATGAGCAGCACAGCATAAGGGAGTTCCCAAGGTAGACATGGGGCCTCTGCTTGCAACTGTATTCCCTGAAATGTTCACAAAGTCCTGAGCTCTCTCCGGAATTACTTTGTTTCAAGCAGTGACAGCACTGAAGGATTTCCTCTGGCTCTCCTCTCTATCACTTTTTTTCCTGCTTCTCTTCCTCTTCCTACCCTTATTCCACTCTTTCCCTTTCTCTTTTCCTCTTCTCACTCTACTCCCTTTCTCCCATCTTCCTTTCGTCTTTCTCCATGGCTGTTAAGGGAGACCTCCCAATGGTCAGCCTGGGCTTTACTCACTCACACCGGCAATACCCAGAGTTAGACACACTGCCGCCACAGCCCGTGTTCTCGCTCAGGTCCTTTGTCTTACTCAGATTTCACTAACTCTCACCAAAAACCAAACCAAATAAAATCGTTCCTCCTTAATTGATGAAGAAAGGATTTAGGCCTTCGGGATTCTTCTGATCAACTGCTACAGGACAGCATAAGTCTTCCCAGCCCAAGCGTGGCCAAGAGGATACTTTACCTATGGGTGTTCTGCTGCAGTTCTTATCTGCCCAGTGGAAGCATTCAGACCAGGGCAGGACTCTTTGAAATGAAGCAAATAAATAGTAGAGACTGTAGGCAATGATAACGTTGTAATAGATGGTTACAAATATTGAGATCAAGATCATGGTGATTCCCACACCTAGAAGAGAGAGGGAAACTGGTCACAATGAGCACAAAGCAAAGGAAGTAGGGAAATGATTTATTTGATGAGGAAGGCCATTTCTCTCCCCCAATCCCCATTTTGATTCAAGCCAGAGAGTAAGGGATCTGTTTGAAACAAAGGTTGGGGAAGCTAGTTTAATCAAAGGCTCTTGGCCTGGACCAAAAATAACAGTAACGACAAGCAACATTTCTGTAATGCCTTCGAGTTTACAGAGCATTTTCTCGACATTAACAGTAATCCCAGAGAGGTAAGTACTAATAATAGTATTTGCCCCATTTCATAAATTGGGAAACAGGCTCAGGGACTTGCCCGTGGACATATGTTGGGTGTCAAAGGCAAAATAGGGACCCGGGCCTTTCTGACTTGAATCTGGCACCCAATCCAGGCTAACCATCTTGCATGTTATGCTTTTATTGCTAGTAGAACCAGGATGACCTGAAGGGATTCAAAGATCACAGATATGTCAGTATATGATTATCTACTTTCATGGGCAGCCTACTAATGAAATTAATAGCTGTGGCTCCCATTTATATAATATTTTACGGTTTAGAAAACATTCTGCCCGAAGGACTTGAGTTACATCAGACTCAAAATCACTTAAAATCTACCACGTGCCATTTCAAAAACTACCTTCAAAAAAATGAGCAAATCAGAAGCAATAGAAATTTAACATTTCTTTAGTTTTGATGCTTCCCCCAAACAAGGGGGAAAAGTTCACAATGGCTCTTTCTGTGGCAGTTCTTCTTTTCTTTTCTTTTTTCTTTTCAAAATACATGCAAAGATAATTTTCAATGTTCACCCTTGCCAAACCTTGTGTTCCAGAATTTCTTCCTCCTATACCCCATCCTCTCCCCTTAGAGAGCAAGTCATCCAGTATATGGTAAACATGTGCAATTCTTGTATACATGTTTTGTGGCAGTTTTTCTAACGTGCATTGAGCTATTGGCTTCTTTATCTTTCTCAAATTGTATTTTCCACGGAGCACTCCAATTACTTTCTGGGAGCCATCCCATAGCCATAGTATATCTGATCTCCTCAGAGGAGGACGCTCTGAGTGGAGCGTGGAGCCAGGAAATGCCCCCATTGCACAGTGGTGCCCTGTTCTCTTGGGCCCATCCAATACATGCAGCACAAGGCCGCCACGCTCTTTTGAATCAGGCATTGGTAAAGAGATGGGAAGAGATGCTAGCAAAAGCTAAAGGCAGCTTCATCGTTCATCCTCCAAACCATTATGTTCTGGCCTGTGCCTCAGAGCAATCCGGAGAGAGGAAAAAGGCAACTAATGACGGTTATTATATAGTTGCTATAATATATTATATAGTTGTTTGACCCTGAGCCCTGCCTGAGAAACTCTAGCCTTCAATAAGGTGACCTTAAATTGATAGATCACTTGATAGCTTTCCAAGGGTGCTTTTGCATAAATTATCTAATTTCAGCCTTGCCACGGCTCTAGGTTGGAGGGGATAGGAAGAGGAAGCCGGAATTTCTGCCCACATGGCAACAGTAGGCTCAGATGTGCCGGGGAAAGCATGAAGTCCTGTGGAGTCCCACCAGAGCCAGAGGCTGGAAAGCTGTAAGCCTGGGGAGTGGAGAGGCTGGAAGAGGGGTGTGAGAGGGAAGGAAGGAGGCTGGCAAAAGAAGTAACTTTAAAACCTACCTTGAAAAAGCGGCAGAACCCTCCAAACCGAAACTGGCCCCAAGCTGGCAAACTGTCCCAGTGAGCACTCCAGGAAGAACAAAGGCAAGCCGGCCAGTGCCAACATTATCGCGTAGGGGATGAGGAAGGCACCTTTCAAAGGGGAAAAGAAAACAAAATCACATTTGCCTTCTCTCACTGAAGCACTGGAGATGGATTTTTTTTTCCAAGCCAAGTTTCCTTTGGAACGAGATGGTTGATTTCTAAAAGAGAAGACAGGTGTTTGTTAAAAGCCTCCTTCTATGAGGAGGCATTGCTAATGCAGAATTGGGATTTTGGTTTGAGTGAGACATCAAGCAGCCAGTCAACAATGCTTCCCATTGGAGGGATGGTACCTAGAAATGGAAAAAAGGGAAAAAAAACGGATCTATGATGTAAAGAGTGACAAAGTTCTTTCCCCCGGGTAGCTAGGATGCTCCTGCTATATGCACAAGATCTTCAGGTCTTTTCCTGATCATAAAAGAAATGATCATGGGCTCTTCTAGATTTCTTGGGGATAGAATCACCTGCCTATGAGTAATCAAAGCATCTTTCTTCCTCTTTCCCACCACTGTCCTTGGTCTGCTAATATGGAGCTTGCCGTCTACCAAAATCCCCAGGTCTTTTTCAGACAAGATCCTATCTGGCCCTGCCCTCGATCTGTACTTGGAAAGTAGATTTGGGAGCTGAGGTCTAAGACTTACATTTATCCCTATTAAGTTTCATTTTTTTTTCCCTAGCAAAAGATGCGATCAAAAAGAAGTCTTAGCCTCCCCTTACCAGACAGTAGGTTGAAGATAATTGACCAACTTTTCAGCTTATTAGTCTTATAAAAACATTGATGGAAGAAATGAAACTAAAGGTGAAGATGAGGCTTTTGTAATAATATATATTTCTTCACATCCCAACCCTTTTCCCTACTGACATGGAACGCGGACTACTCTTTAACTTTACATATGTCAAGGAACTCCAAACTCCAACTTTTCCATCAGGTAACAGGAAAAGCCTGAAGGTTTCTTATATTCACTTTGAAGGTGATGTACCCTCAGAATGCCATTCACCTCAGCCTTATTTGTCACTGGTTCTTTGGGATCTATGGGAGAGGGTGGATGATAGAGTGGAAAGCAGCACTACGAGTGATCCAAATCATCATACCAATGGCATGATGGGATATGTAGTGTCAATCCAAAGCCACAACGTTGGGAGGGGGAAAGAAAAGAGCTATTTTGAATTATTACAAAATTTAAGTGCTAAAGGAATCATCATTCCCATCTTTGAGCCAAATCAACTGTCTTTTGCCACTTTCTTTAGCCCCAGAACTTAGCACAGTGTCTGGCACAGACTAGGTGCTCATTAGACACTTATTCTCTGACTGAATTTCACTGAATTGTCCGGTGTAAAGTCAGAGGGAAAATTTGAATACAGGATTTCTTGACTCCCTGTCCCAGCCCAGTACTTGGTCGACCGTTACCTTCTCATTTCATTGATTCCTCGAGAGGATGCTAGCAAATCGAGGTAGAGTGTTCTAAACCCCATGATGAGGGCAAGTTTGAAAAATTAGCTTAAGGAATTTCTAAGGAAGACTATCTACTGGCTCTAAGTAGTTTTTGAAAGAGAAAAAAAAACCCTCTGAACAACCATGTGAAAAAAATGTTCAAATCAACTCAGAGATTCCATCTTATGCCCATCAGATTGGCAAAGGGAGAAACGCTGAGAGCCAGTGCTGACGTGGTTTTGGGAGGAGCGAGTGGGCCAATAAACTGCTGCTGGAAATCTTTACAGATCTCCACAGTAAGAATTACAGAAGTGCTTGCCCGCTAGACCCAGTAGCCTAGTGCCCCACCACTGTGATTATACCCTTTGGAGATGATTAACAAGTGATGAAAAGTTGTCTGCACTCAAATGTTCTGAGCCCCGCTACTTGTCAAAGCAGCAAAGCCCTCCCCATATATAACCCTGAAAACAAGCTCCGGGTCCACCAATTAGGGAATGGCTCAACAATGTGTGCCGTGTGGACGCGACGGTGTGTTGTTGTGCTATAATAAAAAGTCAATAGGAAAAAAATTAAAGAGAGATGAGGAGATCTAAGAAGGGCCAGAGCCTTGAGAAATCAGATAAAAAAAAAAAAAACCAGCACACATTTGAACTTGATCTGTCTGACTGAACAGTCCCGACAACGAATAATACCCAGAAAAGAAGTTCAAAAGGAATCACGGGAACAAACGTGAAGATAGAGCCATCTTTTGTTTTGGGGCCCATGCCCTTAACACCTGGAGAACTCTGGCAGTTCATGAACACCTGCAAGCTCGTCTCAATCTCTTTTTATTGGGTCCTGTTTTGTCCTTTATTTCTATTTTGAGGTTGGAATACTTGTACTTAATAGAAAGTAGAAAAGAAATCAAAAATCAAATCAAATCAAATTGATTTTTTAAGGAAGCGCAAACAACAATTGTTCTTTTCTCCTAACTAGACTAATGGCAAAAATCCTGATCTCTGACTCCTGATGTGATGAGTCCACTTTGCTTAAACACAAGTGCTCAAGTATAGGATAAAATGGCTTCTCTGGGCTAGAGGCACTGTTCCACTCATACAGTATTCAAAGAATCTCAACTGCCATCCATAACTTTTCAACCCTAACTAAATGTCCTGCTACAGACCTCTGGATGTTTACCATATTAGAGTCTCAGCTCCTTTTCTTATTTTAGCTGCCCTCTGTTGCGAGCAACACTGATTGGTGAATTGGCCCCCCAAAAAAGATCTATGATAGGGGAGAGATATTTGAGAGACTACGTGATTTCTTCATGTGTTATTCACTGGTATAATCCTGTTTCCACAATTTCAGAGCCATATAGACCTTGGGGACCAATTAGGCTTGCTTCACCTTGATGGAGAAGCTTTTCTCTGGCAGCCCCAACTGTCAGAGTTGACTTTGGAATCCACAAAGCCCAGATATGTTTTCTTTCCTGGTCAGAAAGAAGGGGAAAGCACCTGTTGCAGGGTGCTAAACACTGTTCCCTAGAGATTTAAAACCACTCTTGCCATTAGTTTCAATTAGCTAGAAGGACTTAAAATTAAGACTACAACTGGAGAGCATTTTGGGGGTCCATCCCGGAAGAAGATTCTCACTCGAAGGCTCACGCCCACCCAACCAGAAGGGCTTGGCAGATTGCCCAGTGTGTCTCCCCATCATCCCAAACAGTTGCTCTATGAGCCATTCTAGCCAAAGTCCCGGCTCCTGACTCATCTTCAAGCCAAATCACACACATGACTGAATGAGCTTAAAGCCAGCAAGAGGGACTTCTGGGACCAGCACCTAAGCATGCGCTCCTAGCTCCTCGCCGGGGCTCTCCCTTCCCTGTCTGAAGGCAACCTTCTTATTCACCCAATGAAAAAGGGGGCACGACACTGGAAGATCTCGAGCACAAAATCCTATTGTAGTAAGCAAAAGACATGACAATGGCCCAGTTTCATTGGTACTGGGCGGGAGTTATGAAATACAAGGGCACGTCACCTCTGCACTTTTATTGGAACCTGTAATTAGCAAGCAAATAAAATAGGGTGTAAGTGAAAAGTTGTTTCGACAGTACCGAGGGATTGTGCAATGTCTTCTTGTTTCCCTTTGTGTGTTAAATCAGGATTTCCCCCCCCACATACACACACACACACACACACCTTCTAATCTACTTTGCTTAAATGGCCTATAAGCTATAAATAATGTCATCTTTCCAAAATGAAATCCACACCCTGGCCTTGAATTAAGCTCAGAGAAGAGCCTGATTCAGACACTTGCCATTTGTAGGGTCTCAGACACATCCCTTAACCTCTGGGAGCCCTTAGTTTCCCACTGTGTCAAAGGAAGGGAGGCCCAGATCCCTTTCTGCTCCAGGCCTCGCTTGCTCCAAAGAAACACAGATTTCCCAGTTTTTCACTTGCAAAGGGATGATCTTGTGTTCTTCTTCCTACAGGCTACCGGGACCCAAACGGAGCATTTTCCCAGGCAGAGGCTCCTCCTTCTACCTTTCCCTCTAGGAAAATGTAACTCAATGCCACTTCCTCCGATATAGACTTCTTAGCTGCATTTCCAGGTGGCGTGGACCGAGGAAGCTTTTCCACACTCACTGCTCATCCAGGAAGTACAGAAGCTTTCCCAGAAAACCTTCTCCCACCTCCAGTCCCAGGCTGTTTCCTTCATTCTACTGGGCAGCCAGTTGAACTGCATAGGCCATGTAGGGCACCTGCTTTCCAGGGACTCCCATTTCCCTGCCTCCCCCCCCCCTCCAACTCCTAGCCACGTTCTCCATCACGCTCTGGCCAGATCTTTTCCAAGTCTATTGGGAGAAAAACAATACCTCCTCCATTCTGGTAAGTCAAATAAGGGAATCTCCAAACATTTCCCAGTCCCACGGCGTAGCCAACCATGGAGAGAAGGTAGTCGGATTTCTGGGACCAGTTTCCACGCTCCTGGTTCTCATCGTTTTCACCCACGTGGAAATTCTCCGAGGAAGCAGTCACTTTCTGAGGGATGAGAGAAAAGGCAACGTGGGTCACCAGGGGGGCGGCGGGGGAGTGGCCCACCAGGCTTCCTCTCCCAAGGCCGGGGCCTGGGGGACCCGGAGAAGCCCAGAGGGGGCTGGGCCCTGGGGCTTTGGGCGACCGCAGAGATGGCTTAACTCTCTTCGCCACCGGCCCTGGCCCCCGGCCAGGCTCCGCTCGGCCGCTTACCCTGCCCCTGCCTTAGCTCCATCGCCATTTGATGAAAAGGAGACGAGCCCCATTCCTCCCCCAGAAAGAAGGAAATAGGGAGGGAGCGAGAATCCAACGACAAATTCCCCCGAGGGGAAAGTGCAAAATCCACCCGAAGGCTCCCGGAAACCTCGGAGAGATGGGATCTCTAGGGGATCCCCGCCAAGGATCCAAAATGCTCCCCCCTCCCCCCGCTCCCCTGGGATGTAGAGAAGGCAAAGCCCCTCTCCCTTCCCTGCCCAGAGGAGCGCGAGCAGAAGGAGGGCAGGGACCAGAGACCAGCCATCTGCCTTGGAGGCCCCCTCTTCCCCGCCGCCCCCCACTGGAGGGGGAGGGGGCAGGGCAAGGGGCAGAGAGGAGGCGAGAGCCGCACCGCGGCGGCTCCAAGATGCTCCCGGGCATCCGCGCTTCGAGCGGCCGCTTCTGTGGCTCTGCCCGCCACTCGGCCGCCCGTCCCCCCCCCCCCCAAGTAAGAGGGTAGGACTTCGGGGGCTTTCGCTCTCCCTCTCGGGTCCCCATCTTCGATCCCGAGTCCACGTCGGTCCCAGAAGCCCCCACGCCTCCGTCCCCGTGGGGAGAGGGGCGGCTCTCTGCCCGGGGCTGGCACTGCAAAGCAGAGTGGAGAGGGGAAACCGAGGCAGAAGCGGCAGGGAGGGAGGGAGGGAGGGAGGGGAGGAGGCGCGAGCCAGGAGCTGGCTCTGGCATGGAGCTCCGGGGCGCCCCCGGGCCGCTCGTCTGGCCCCTACCTCTTTCCCCCCGCGACGTAAAAAGGAGCGGAACTTGTCCATGCTGTGCTCGCTTCCCGGGAGCGTGTCCCTCTCTGGGCTCTCGTGGCCTCAGAGGCCGGCGGCGGGGCTGGGCGGGCTGGGGCCGGGCTAGGCTGGGCAGCGCCTTGGCAGGTGCCGGCTCCCCAGTCCCTACCTGGCAGGATGATGCACCTTCCTCAGGGGAGGGACCGTTTATGAAGGTGAGCTGCCCTCCCGCCCCAAGTGCTGCTTGCCCCCGCCCCCTCCCCTCCACCTCCACTCGGCCCGGGCACCTGCTGTCAATCAGGGGAGGGCACCGCCGGAGCCCGCCTTTGGCCTGGCCCGGGTGAGGCGGCCCGCAGCCGTCGCCCTCCCCTTTCGGGCCGGGCCGGGGGTGGGGGGGGGAGGGCCGGGGGTCTCCCGGAGCCCCTCCGCGAGCCCGGCCCCGCCACGCCCCTCGTGCCCCGGCTGGGGCCGAGCCGCCCCCCACTCCCTCCCCGCCTCTGTCCTCCGCCCCCTCCCCATTAGTTCTGCTCCGGCTGTCCGGAACACCCGGTACTGTCCTGGCCAGGACACATCTCTAACCCATCACTCGCCCCCTCAAGCCCCCCCCCCCCCCCAGCCCCGGTGACGTCTTCCAATTCCCCCTGGGCAGGTGCCCGCTCCCCGCCGGGACCCCCTGGCAGCAGCTGCTTTGCCCCCTTGGGGAGGTGATGAGCCTGCGGGCCGCGGGCAGCGGAGCCAGCTCGGCTCGGTCTCCCTCAGGCCCTCCCTCCCCAGGTGAGGGCTCGGTACCTGCGAGCTTTCCACAGGCATCCTTTGTGTGACTTCCAAGAGGCCAAAGGGAAAAGAGATTATGGAGAAGGGTGAGGGAAACCTGAAACCGAACCCAACTCCTACTCCTGCTCACCCAGGGCCAGCCCACAGCTGGAAGGGGCCAGGGACAATGGCCGGGCGCAGGGGCCAGGGAGGAAATGGCCACGGGCCTCGTCTTTCCAGCACCTTCCCCACCTGTGGCGGGCCTGGCTGTGGCCCCGCCACGCGAGGGAGGGGGAGCCAGCCTGGCCTCTGACCCCCCAAGATTACTGGCCTCCCAGCAGCTCCAGGGAAGGTGCCTTCCCTGCTCGGTTAACCCTTTCCTTGTTGCGCCGGTGCAGGAACAGGAGACATTGGAAGGACCAGGTGACCGAGGAGGGAGCAAGGAGCGAGTGCCGGGGACACCAGGTAACTTGTCCCCAAGGAGAGCACTAGGCCGCAGCAGGACCAGGATCTGGCCCCTGTCGGTCCCCTCCCTGGTGTCAAGCTCGGGACGGAGGGCTTTGCCGAGCTCCTCCAAGTAACCCTTGAACTGTGAGAAGAAAGCCCTTCAGTGCCCCCCACATGGTCTCAGCTCACCCGGCTCCTAAGAACCAGCTTTGAACATAGGGTCCCCTGTGGGGGACCCCAGGGAGGCAGTCTGTGTGATTTCAGGGGATGAGAGTCCGCATTCTCCGGTAAGTCTGACTGAACCCCAAGTCACCCTAACTGAGTTTCCAGGTGGAAAAGTCACCGGCGTCTGAGAGCAGCTCGGATTTGTGATTTTGTTCACAAAGCAAAAGAGACAAACACTCTGCATAGTTACTAGTTACCGATAATCTCCTCCCTTCTTATTAAGTCCGTGCGGTAATGGTGAAGTCATGCTCTGTGGCAGCTCTTCCACGCTTAGTTCTTAGGAACTGAGCTAAACAGAAAGGGGAGCTGGCACCTTAAGCCTGAGCCCAGCCTTTTGGAAAGGGCTGGGCAGGGCTGGGCAGATCTTTTGGAGGGACAGGGGCACAGCGACTGTCAAGAGGTTTGACTACTCCCAAGGTACTGGCCAGTATGGCAGCTTCCTCGTCCCACCGCCAATCTCTCCCAGCACACCCCCTGTTGCTTTTAACAGATGAAATGACTGCGGGGGGCCAGGGAGGAGACAGACACAAATCCAACCGTTAGGGACTAGAGTTGAGTGGATTTTGCAAAGGAGACTCTGTTGGAGCACAAGTTATTTCTGGCCTGGAAAGTGGACTCGAATGTTCCAGGGTTCCCGATCTCATTGAAGTGGATTTTTTTTTTTTCCAGTGAGCAGGCGAAAGCCCATCGAACACTGGGCCGTCCTGATCTCCTCGTGTGGACTTTACCTCCAGTGATGCAGATCCCAGCCCGTCCCAAGCGATTCTTTCCCCTGCCCTCAGCTGGGTTTACGATAGGCTGCCAATGCAGTCTTCCAGGGGCTTTTCCTTTCTCCCACCTGAAATCCCTTGAAACATATGTCTCGCCCGATGGCCAAGGCATGGCTGCCAAGCTGAGCTCTTCCACCCTTTGGGTGGCGGCTGCCCATCCATCACAGGGAGTCCTGCTGCCAGCCCTCAGTCCAAATGATGACAGATGGGGAATCCAGCATCATCAACAGGTGATTTGGGGAAATGATCCCCAAGCACCCCCATGCTGATAGTAGATAGAGAGGCCTTAGAAGAAATGGTCAAGGTCACTCTCAGGTCTTCACTGCCACCCTGCATAATGAATCCCTTGCCAAATCTTGTAGTTTCCACCTCCCCGACCTCTCTGGGATACAGCCCCTTTTTTTCCGCTCCCACTGCCTCCTCTCGAGTTCAAGCCCTCATCCCCTCCTGCCTGGACTAGTACAACAGTCTCTTAATTGGCTCCTTGCCTCCTGGCTCTCCCTTCTAATCCAGCCTGATTTTGGCCACCCAAGTGCTTTTTCTAAAACACAGGTCCCATCTGGCCACTTTACTCTCCCCCCAGCCCCATTGACTCCCTATTACCTCCGGGGTTAGATGGAAAGTCCTCTGGCTCTTCAAGCTCTTCACAAACGGCCCTACTCCCACTTTTCCAGACTTCTTATACTTTGGTGATCCAGAAACGCCGGCCTCTTTGCAGCTCCTGACACACAAGACTCCATCCATCGCTCATCTGTGCCTTTGTGCTAGCTGTCCCCCGTCCCCGGAGGTTCTCCTGCTGCCTTTAATTTCCCTGCCACCCTTCAAGACTCAGCTTAGATTCCACCACGTGCAGGAGACCCTCCTGGGTCATTTCTCTCCTTGCAGCTGGGGATGACTTTCAACCTACTCTGTATCACATACGTGCCCATCTGTTGCCATGCTGCCTCTCCGTCTAGAATGTCATCAGGAGCGGGGACCCGTCTTTGCCTTTCCTGGTTGCTTACCCTAATGTCTAGCCCAGAGTGAGTACTTATGGAGTGTGTGTTTACTGGCTGAGGCCACAAAAGCTCTTCTGACCCATGGTATAAAGGTCAACTTTTGGGAGGCCGTGCCAGTCAAGCTCAGCCTCTGGCAGGTCCCTGAAAACTAGACAACAAGCAAGCTCATGACACCTCCTCTGGTCACCTGATGACCCAACTTGGAGAGGCTGTGTCCACTTGGCCTGAAGTGGGATAAGTCTGGCAGCTCCAGCAGTTCCCCCCAAGTCATTCTGGCAGTGAAGAGGGCATCCACCCTGATGAAATCCCGAGACCTTGGAGTGTTAAAGAAAAGCAATTCCCTGTAAGAGTCCTTCTGCCTTTAAAAGTATGTATCTCATTGATTATTCCAGATAAAATGAACCAGAGATTTCTAGCTCAGGAGACCTGAGGGGTCATTAAGAAGGGGATACAGAAGTCAACTTGTCCAACTCCATTTACAGATGAGGAAATTAAGGCTTAGAGACAACAGACCAAAGTGATTTCCCCAAACCGTACAGTATCAGGGTTGAGATTGATCAGAAGGCCAAAGCTCTTTTTTAAAGTAGTATTTTATTTTTCCAAATACATGAAAAGATAGTTTTCTGTTTTTTCTTTTTTATTAAATCAATTAATTTAATTAAATAATTCAAAATAAATAATTAAATTAAATGAAAGATTTTTTTATTTTCAAAACATATGCATGGATAATTTTTCTTTTCTTTTTTGGGGGGGGTTTCTTTTTTCTTTTTTTTAGTAATTTTTTATTATAGCTTTTTATTTACAAGATATATGCATGGGTAATTTTTCAGCATTGATAATTGCAAAACCTTTTGTTCCAACTTTCCCCCTCCTTGCCCCCACCGCCTCTCCCAGATGGCAGGTTGACCAATATATGTTCAATATGTTTAAGTATATGTTAAATACAATATATGTGTACATGTCCATACACTTATTTTGCTGTACAAAAAGAATTGGACTTTGAAATAGTATACAATTAGCCTGTGAAGGAAATCCAAAGTGCAGGTGGACAAAATTAGAGGGATTGGGAATTCTATGTATTGGCTCGTAGTCATCTCCCAGAGTTCTTTCGCTGGGTGTAGCTGGTTCAGTTCATTACTGCTCTACTGGAACTGATTTGGTTCATCTCACTGTTGAAAATGGCCACGTCCATCAGAATTGATCATCATACAGTATTGTTGTTGAAGTATATAATGATCTCCTGGTTCTATTCACTTCTCTCAGCATCAGTTCCTGTCAGTCTCTCCAGGCCTTTCTGAAATCATCCTGTTATTCATTTCTTACAGAACACTAATATTCCATAACATTCATATACCACAATTTATTCAGCCATTCTGCAATTGATGGGCATCCACTCAGTTTCCAGTTTCTGGCCACCACAAAGAGGCCTGCCACAAACATTCTTTGTGCTCCAAATTTTCTCCTTCTTCCCTCCCACTGCCTTCCCTACATGGCAATCAATCCAATACATGTTAAATATGTTAAAATATATGTTAGATCCATTATATGCAAACATTTATATATATATATATGTATATACATATTTATATATATTTATAAATACATATACATATTTATATATTATATATATTTATATATTTATCTTGCTGTACAAGAAAAACCAGATCAAAAAGAAAAGAAACTGAATAAGAAAACAAAATGCAAACGAACAATATCAAATAGAGTGAGAATGTTATGCTGTGGTCCACACTCAGTTCCCATGGTCCTCTCTCTGGGTGTAGATGGAAAGACAGTTTTCAACATTCATTTTTGTAAAACCTCGTGTTCCAAATTTTTGTCCCTCCCTTCCTCCCTCCCTGATGTCCCCATTTCCCCAAAGAGCAAACAATATGATATAGGTTAAATTCTTTTAGGTTGAATGCTATTTTTAAACATATTTCCATGTGTCTCATTGTGAAAGAAAAACCTGATCCAAAGGGGAAAAAACACGAGAAGGAGAAAACAAACAAACAAGAACAAATAAAGGGTGAAAATACTCTGTTTTGATCCATATTCAGTCTCCATAGTTCTCTCTCTCGATGAGATTTTCCATCCCAAGTCTATTGGAATTGCCCCAAATCACCTCATTGTTGAAAAGAGCCCCATCCATCACCGTTGAGCATCATATAATCTTGTTTCTGTGGTGTTCTCTTGGTTCTGCTCACTTCACTTAGCATGTTTTTTAAGTCTTTCCTGGCTTTTCTGAAATCATCCTGCTTATTGTTTCTTATAGAACAATAATATTCCATAACATGACTTATTCAGCCATTCTCCCACTGATGGGCATCCACTCAGTTTCCAGTTTGTGGCCACTACAAAGGGGGCTGCTACCGACATTTTTGCACATGTGGGTCCCTTTCCCTCCTTTAAGATCTCTTTGGTATACAAGCAGTGCCGGATCAAAGGAGATGCACACTTTGAGAGCCCGTTGGGCAGAGCTCCAAATACTTTCCGGAATGGTTGGATGAGCCAAAGCTCTTTCTACCACTTCTTTTTAAAATCTGTTTATTAGTTTTTGACATTTATTTTTATAAGATTTTGATTTCCATTTTTTCCATTCTCCTCTCTCTTCTCCCCAAGATGGCAATCAATCTGATAGAAGTTCTACATGTAAAATCATATGAAATATATTTCCATATTAGTCATGTTGTGAAAGAAGCATCAGAACAAAAGGGGAAAACCACATTTCTGCCATCTTTTATGTGGTTTCCTAATTCCATGTGAATATGTGATTTAATAGTGCCCACGACACAATCTGCAGCCAAGTCCCTAGGGATTGGGCCAAAGAAGGCAAGAAAAAATAAGGGGAAAGAAAAGGAAAAGCCAGCTCCTTGTTAGGAGGAAAAGAAGGATTCGAATGATAAACAGGACATCCTGGAAAATCCCAGACCTTTGGCATTTCTAAGGTTTTGCAGGAGTCTGTTGCCAGATCTCCTTGACTTAGGAGTAATGGCTCCAGATGCCTTAGCTGCTCCTCCTGAGCCTAGGGAGCCCTGGTCTGGGACCTGGGAAAGGCCTCCAGGAGGCTGGAGAAGCCTATGTGTATCCCCACATCCCTCAATCGTGTCCTTCGGGGCCAGTTTCCCAATGGTTTGTGAAGCAGAAAAGAGTCACCTGCAAGAGGTCTCCCGACGTTGATGTGCTTTTGATGTCCACTTGTCAATTGCTTGTGGATCCTAGATTTCAGTCCCTCCATTCTAAAGAGAAGAGAACACGGAATTCATCATCATTTAGAACATTATCACCTCAGTAACCCTGTCCGTAAACAAGAACAACAAAAAGAAACAAGATTAAGTGTATGTCTAATGATGACCAACTTTGAATGAAGTCGGGATGAGACTTAAATCCGGGATGTAGGATAGCGGTGGGAGATTGGAGCTGACTTGATGGTACATTAAAAGGGCAGAAAGACAATGCAGCCTTTTAAATGCCCCGCCATAGGCTCATGTGGCAGAACGTTTGATTGCCTTGGGGTTTATTCCTGAAAGTCAAAGGCGACTTTTAGTTATATTGCCTGAATCCCTCCTCTGAGAAGATGGAACCACTTGTTTGGGAGTGCTCGGGTTTACGCTGGCAATATCTTCCATATATTTTTAAACATCTTCCTCAAATGAACCAGAGTAACATTGAGGAGCTTGATGTGGTGTGAGTGGGACAATACCAAGAGTTACAAGTCTGCGGACAAGACTTCCAATCCTGAGCGTGAATGTGGGATTTGGGAGATGGGAATGGCAGGCTAGACCAAGAAACCAAGAAGTGGCATTTGTCTCCTGCTACGGCATTGGCTAACCAGTTGCCCTCTCTGCTACTGATTTCCTCATTTGTAACTGGGGGATGGAGGGGAAATAGTAGGCCTTGGAAGTCCCTTTTCAATACAGGCCTCTGATGTTACAATCCCTAAGTGCTTTTGTGGGCTGTCAATGTGGGCACGTGCAATTTAGAGGGGACCTTTCAAATCTATTATCAAATTACCCCTTCCATATTATCAGAAGGCAAATGGAAAAATTGTCAGTCCCCCAATTAAAAAAAGAGACACGACCTTGGAAGATCTGAAACACAAAAGCCTATTGGAGTAAGCAAAAGTCATGGCGATAGGCCGGTTTCATTGGTACTAGGCAGGACTTAGAAAATACTAGGGCATATCTTTTGGTTCCATGTTAACGTTGGCCTGATTGCTGTTCCCTTTACGAGGTGGTCCATCTCTTGCCTCCGTGCTCTTGCCCAAGCCGTAGCCCATGCCTGGAAAGCTTGCTCCCTTTCCCTCTGTCCACTGGAATCCTTAGCTCTCTTCCCTAACATCTCCGACTAGAGATCTCGGCCGACTTGTCCCTAATTACTTAGTATTTATTTCACGTATCTGTCGTTCCTCCCCACATGTCAGCTTCCCGAGGGGATGGACTACCTTGCCATATGCTACGTGTTAGCTGCTTAATCAGTGCTTGCTGATCAAATTTGGCAAAGTACAGAAAGTTTCCGGGTTACTTCTGGCTCCACAATCATATTAGGGGAAATAAGCAGCTGATAAAAGGTTTCAAAAGAGCATCTGTCATGGATGACAATGACACCGGGCAGCATCTCCCACAAAAAGGATTTTGAAGTGGCCTCCGCAAGCAATGACAGTACACCGAGAAGCTGCTGTTATTGGCTTTAGAGCCAGAGGCTCTGTGTTCCGTAGCTGACGCTGAAGCTTACTAGCAGAAACATCTTAGAACGAGACTCTTCCTCTTTCTCTACCTCAGTTTCCTCATTTGCAAAATGGGAATGGGGTTGTCAGTTGATCTCTCCGGTTTCCTCTGGCTTTCACATTTTAGCAATTAGGGAATCATCTCAGTGAAGTAGGAAAAGCAACTGAAGCTGGAAAACCTAGAACTATTCCTATCTCTGGTACTGGACAGTGGGATGATCCTGGGCAAGTCTCTTTCCCTATGTGAGTTTCAATTTTTTCTCCTGTGAAATGGAGTTGAGTTAGGTTCCTGGCCACCTCTGGGGCCTAGGAAAGCCTCTGCTCTTACTTCTTTAAATTTCTCCTCCCCCCGCCCCCAATCCTTCTGTCAAGCGCTAAGCAAGCCATCATTAATATTCTCCCTTCCTTGACCCACCTGCTTGCTATCTCAGGCCACAAGCTCGGGGACACTGAGGAAGGAGGAGTTCTGGGCTCATCCACTTGTGGCTTCCCTGCCTGCCCACCTACTTGCCTTCAGTGGAAACAGTTCAGAAAACAAGAGTTCAGAAAATAGGAGTGTCTCAAAAAAGAGGGCGCTGCCATCTGGGGGCAGGCCTTGGGGGTAGGTCCCGGTGGCCAGCCACAAAGCTTCTCTGCTACCACAGTCACTCCGACTCCCTGAGTGGACAGGTTGTTGTTGTCGGGAGAGGCCGGGCACCCTGGGTAGCTGGAGATTATGCAATGCCAGCTGGGAAAGGCTACAGTGGGATTATAACCTGACTCACTTGTTTGTGTCTTTGGTGTCTGGAATAAAGGAGGAAACTGGGTTTTAAAGTCTTGCTTGTCAAATGTTGTTGAAAAAATTCAGGAAATCATTCAAAAAGATCACACGCTGCTGAAACGCCTTTTGTCCCCAAGAGTTTTTGCTGATCACAGAGACTCCCTCTGGAAAGGTCAGGATGGAAGTTAACTTCTGCTACTTTCTGGTTGTATTACCCTGGGCAGGTGGGGCAACTAGGGGGCACGGCAGTGGATAGAGAGCTGGGCTTAGAGTCAGGACGACTCCTCTTCCCGAGTTCAAATCTGGTCTCAGACACTTAGCTGGGTGACCCTGGGTAAGTCACTTCACCCTGTTTGCTTCAGTTTCCTCATCTCTAAAATGAGTCGGAGAAGGAAATGGTGAACCACAGCAGTATCTTGGCCAAGAAAACCCCCAATGGGGTCACGGACAGTCTGGAAATGACTGAACTACAAGTGATATAACCTGTCTGAGGCTCCCATTCCTCACCTCTAAATTAGGATCAGGATCCCTGTAGCCTTTGCCTTAGGTGTTTTCAGGACCAAATGAGATCCCAGATGTAGGGAGCTTAATATAGCCCAAGAATAACATCAGCCATGTTAATGACCGGGGGTGGCGATGATGATGAAAGTAATGGGGATAACGTGCTTTCCTTACATTACTTTATTGGAGCCTACAAAAGGGAGATACTTCGGACATCATTGTCCCCATTTCATTGCATTTTGTTTCTTAGACAGACTTAGGGTTTTCACATTTGTCATTTCTGGATACAGCTGTGACCTTCCCCCTGTACCAAGCCAAAATCTATTCAGTTCCATCCAAGGAGGATTTATTAAATGCCCATGATGTTCCACGCTGGCTTTCACATGGAACAGAAACAAAGATGAAATGGTCCCTGCCTTCCTTGTATATGGTATTCTGTACCCATAGTCCCCTACCTCGAGAGAGAGAAAGGGGAGATGGAAATCAGTAATTACAACTGCTCAGTGTTTAGCTTTTATTATCTTGTCTTCACATGTGAGGGTATGGAGGCTCAGCACAATGGAGTGACTTGCCTTTGCTGACATGGCTAATATGTAGTGTTTCTGAACCCCAGTCTTCCTCATGCCCAAGCTGACGAGCTCTCCGCTGTGCCATTTTTTGCCTCCCACTTTACAAATTGCCAAGATCAAAATGGGCTCAGCGCTGTAGAGTACTAGATGGAACGGCAGGGTTTTAGCTCCCAATCCAATCAGCAGCTCCTAGAAATCAGTCTGCAGTGGGCAAACCTCTCTTCCCAGAAGCAGAAGCAGCCTCTAGGAAGGCAGGTGAAGAGAGGCCTCTCTGAAGCTCTCCGGTCCCTCTGGCTCCGAGTCTGCAAAGACCGTGCCTTCTAGACCATGGCCTCCCCTTCCACTTCTCCCAGGGCAGTGGAAGGCACGCACAGTCAGCCAATTACAGGGGAAAACAATAATCATGTGTGGACATTTCCTTTCTTACAAATTATAAGATACATTAGGTCAATTGCAGGTAAACAATCCCATTATTTAAAATGAGCTGGCTGAGCTGACTCAGAGGGCAGGCTGCCGATCTGGTCTCTCCATCCCGGGGTGGCCGGCTCCCACCTTTGGCCCAATCTGGGCGGTCATCAGGCCTTCTTTGCTGACCTGCGGGGCCCGGCCTGTCCCATCCTGGAGCTGTCCTCTCCTTTGCTTCCCAAGCCCCACCTAGCTGGACCTACTGTCCTTCCCAGGATTCGTCTCAGCATCTCTTTAGTAAAGTCTCTTCTCTGGCTATTTCTTCCGAGTTTTTTGCTCCCCAGGAGGGTCCGGTTTCCTTCCAATCAGAGCTCACCTGCCAGCTTCTCTAAAGCCCAGTCTGTTGCCAACGTCCCCGGCTTTTCTTTCACCTGTAAGTCACCTGTAAGGGAACGGGTCCCAGTCAGGCCTATCACACAGGCTTCCTAGCAAACAATTCTTACTCAGTGTGAAATATTAGCATATCTAACAGCCAATTTACGTTGTGATTAATCCTGCCCTAACCAGATATGAACCTTCTCTTTCCACAGCTGACATACAATGGGCAATTGGATGCCAGCTGCCGACTGGGCGAGTGTGCCCAGCTCGGGGAGGAAGCCTTGGTGCAGGACTGTACAGGTGATCAGAAGTGCCTCTGGGCTACATAACATCAGGGGAACCCCAGTGAAACTTTTTTTAAATTAAATGAAATCAAAATATATACACAGATAATTTTCGACACTCACTCCTACAAAACCCTGGGTTCTAATTTTTTCCCCTTCTTTCCCTTCCACCTTCTCCCCCAGTTGGCAAGTGATCCAATATATGTGAAATGTGCAATTCCTCTACATGTATTTCCACAAATATCATCCCAACACGACTTTTGAACAAGGACATTCGCCTAAGCTGGTGGCTCTGTGGACTCAATGAATAGAGTAGCAGTCCTAGAGTCGGGGAAACCGGAGTTTAAATCTCACTCCAAATACTTCCTAGATGTGTGACCCTGAGTGAATCACTATATCCCGTTTGTCTCAATTTCCTCCTCTGTAAAATGAGCTAGAGAAAGAAATGGCCAAGTGCTCTGCTATCTTTGGCAAGAAAACCCAAATGGGGTCACCAGGAGTCAGATGTGACTGAATAACAGCAACCGTACACCTTTCCTTTTCAAGGCCTCTTCTGTATTGTTCAGAAGCCAGGGACTCAGCTGCGTCAGGTAATAACTTACGACGAGCAAACACACCGAAATGATTGAACAACAATAAACCTTGGTGAGTTTGATGGCGCAGTCCCGACCCGTGCTTCGGGGTCACCTGAGGGGTGGAATTCAATTTCTTAGGGAGACAGGCCCCCTCTGACTTTGTATCCCTAGCACCTAGCACCGGCCTCAGACATAGGAGGTATCTAATAAATGCCTGTTGCATTAGATTTTTTAAAAAAAGTGTTTTTTCTCTTTTTATGACAACAAAGAACTAGAATCAGAGGCCCAATTGGACCAAATGAGGTTCTGGCCTGGCTTGGAGGATGGCTATGCTATAAGAAACAATCGGAGTGAAGCCAGGTGAGCCAGGAAAACTATATACCCAATGACCGTAACAATGTCAATAGAAAGAACAATGGAAAATGAAAGTTGTGAAATGACAGTGAAAAAGCTTGGTTTCCCCAAAAAGATAAGGGTCTCCCCACTCCTTTGAAGAGGCTGGGGGTGGAGGAAGGGGTCAGGAGGGGCTTCTGTAACTGGGGGACACTGCACAGATTGATTTTGTCAAGATGTTGATCAGTTTTGCTGATTGTTGTTTTCTCTTTTTCTCTTTCTTAAAAAATCTTTGTCATAAGGGAGGCCTTTCTAGACAGGTGGAAGAGGAGGAGAAAGAATTAAGAGAGAAATTTAATCAGTGTAGATACAAAAGATCTCAATGAAATTTGTTTTCTTTCAAATGTATTTAAAATGAAAAGAAATGCTTGTTGATTGAATTTTTTTTCCCTGAGGCAATTGGGGTTAAGTGACTTGTCCAGGGTCACACAACTAGGAAGTGTTAATGTTGATTGATTCTGGAAAAATGAGAAGATATGCTCATTGAGAAATATTTATTAGCTGCCATTTTGTTTTTTAAGAAGAGAGACCAATCTGTAACTTGAATCAAAAGATGTATAATTTTTGACTGGGGAACCTATTGTGCAATGGACATAGTACAAACCTACAGTCAAGAAGAACTGAGTTCAAATTTGATCTCAGAGACTTACTAGCTGTATGCTCCTGAGCAAGTCACTTAACCCTGCTTGCCTCAGTTTCCTCATCTGTAAAATCAGCTGGAGAAGAAAATGGCAAACCAGCCCAGTATCATTGCCAGTGACATCATTTTGGTAACTTTCCTAAATGGGATAGTTTTATTCAGCTATTCCAGGTCCTTCTAATATGATCCTGGGATGGGCAGGCAAATGTGAAATGCTGAGAAGCTCTCATTTCACTTGGCCCATTATTTGGTAACTGACTTACAGACTGAGAAGTTCCTATTACTGCCTTTGACCAGATTTCCACAGGGATCACAGGACCCTAAATTTGGTACTGAAAGGGATCTCAAAGGTTATCGGTACAATCCCCTCCCAGTCCTGAGGGCCAGAGGAGTAAAGTGACTTGCCCAAGAACATCCGGTTACTTATCTGCAGAATCAGGACTTAATACCATGCTGTCCCCTGTCTCCAGATCCAGTGTTCTTCCTCCTGCTTCAAACTGCCTTTTTTTTTTTTTGCTAAAAAGGATGCACAATGAATGATCCCAGGACACTTTTCAAATATAAACATAACACTTAATAAGCCAAGCTCCTGGCAGAAGCTGGATGGGATGGGAGCAGCAGGATAGTCAACTGGACTAGGCCCAGTGGCTTCAACATGTTTGTTATGTGTCCCTGTATCGATAGCTATGCAATAACTTATTTCACAAGGCTGAGCATGAATGCTTCCAGGTGGCTCTTCATCTGTGCAAATCTTGCTGATAGATATCTGAGAGGGCCATACAAGTATCTGAGAGCAGCCGGCCTTTCACAATCTGAAGGTAGAGAGGCCTCTGGAAGTCCTTCAATGGCAAGTTGAAACTCAGTCTAACAGGAAAAGACATCCCCTACCTACACCTAGCCGCCTTCTCACTCCTTCCTATAAAAGGAGGGATTTCCTTTTCCAGGTGCATTATTGCCATTAACATTTTAGGCCAACAATTACTTTTCAAATGTGTGATCATTGCTCTTTTATAGATCTACACATCATATGTGTGCGTGTAGAGCTCTTATTTCCTGATGATGCCCCTCCAGTAGAACAAAAGGTCAAAACAGATGAGTTAACTTGTTAATACATTCTTAAACACCATTATTCTCATCCTGGTTTCACAGGGGAGGCTCTGAGAGATTAAATTATTTGCATATGGTCATAAGCAAATAAATAGAAGAGTCATAATTTGAACTCCAAACTCTGAATGACAAGGCAAGAATCCTCTCTCTTCCAAAACACGTGACTATTACTGTACGTACCCTGAAAGCACCTGGTACCGCCTGCCACCGTCAGAGAGTTGGCACAATAGGAACTGGTAAGGTTCTATTATAGAAAATTGTGATTTTTTAAATATAGGAAGTAGAGACTGTATGGGCAGCTAGGTAGAGTAGAGTGGATCGATTGCTGGGTCTGGAGCCAAGATGACTCCTCTTCCTGAGTTCAAATCTGGCCTCAGATACTTTCTGGCTGTGTGAGCTTGGGCAATTCACTTAACTGTTTGCCTCAGTTTCCTCATTTGGAGAAGAAGATTACAAACCACCTCAATATCTTTGCCAAGAAAACCTCAAATGAGCTTGCAGGGATCCAACCTGATGGAAAAATGACTTTATGACAGTAATTGGGATGGATTCGCAGGGGTTAGACATGATGGAAAAATGACTTTATGCACAGAAATGGTGATGGAATATACTATCCAGAGAGTTGATAGACTCTGAGTATAGATGGAAGCATACTTTTATTTTTTGTTAAAGCTTTTTCTTTTCAAAACATGGATAATTTTCAACATTCATCCTTGCCAAACCTTTTTCCCTCCCTTCCCCTCACTCCTTCTAGACAGCAAGTAATCCAACATTTGTTAAATGTGTGCAATTCCTCTATATGTGTTTCCACAAATATCATGCTGTTCAAGAAAAATCAGATCCAAAAGGGAAAAAATGAGAAAGAAAACAAAAGGCCAGCAAATGACAACAAAAAGAGTGAAAATACTCTGTTCCCCACTACGCTCGGTTCCCCACAGCCCTTGCTCTGGGGGCAGATGGCTGTTTCCATCGCAAGATCATTGGAATTGGTCCGAATCACCCCACTGTTGATGAGAGCTGTGTCCATCAGAATTGATCATCGTATAGTCTTGTTGCCGTGTACAATGATCTCCTGGTTCTTCTCACTGCACTCAGCCTCGCTTCATGTGAGTCTCTCCAGGTGTCTCTGAAATCCTCCTGAAACATACTCTTATTTCTTTCTTTATTTCTCTTGTTCATGTGCATATGTGCATTTTCTTTTGCATAGTGGCTAATATAGAAATACTATTCTGCTGGATTTCACATGCATCATCGACATATTGCTTGACTTCTCGAAGGGCAGGCAGGAGGGAGAGAATTTGAAACTCAAAATTTTTTAAACATCAATGTCAATTTTTAAATGGAATTGTAAAATTTGTAATGAAACCAAGAGAAATGTATCTGTGTTTATTGATTTCTGTTGGACTATGTGCCAAATACCGTGGTAGGCCCTGGGGATACTGAGATTCTGAGGAAAGTGAGGTTGGGAAGCATTTGGTGGGTGCCTACTATGGGCCGGGCGCTGTGCTAAGGGCTGGGGCTACAAATACAAGCTGAAAGAATATAATCCCGGCACTGCTGGAGTTGATAGTGTACTGAGAGAGAACACCACATCAAAGGAAGCTGCTTGCCCCAAAGGAGCTCATAGACACTCTTCAAGGAGGACTAGCAGCATAAATACAAGGTTCTATGAGGTAGGGAGAGACTTGCTGCCTGAGGATGGCACCTGAGAGCAAAGGATGACTGTTAAATTGAGCTGGAGAGTTGTCAAGGATCCTAGAGGCAGAGGAAAGATGGAGAGAATTGCAGGCCTTTACGTGGGGCCTTTGGTTTTCACCCTAGAGGTAACAGAAAGAACCTGATCCCTGAACAAGGGAATGTGATTGCCTGGGGATGGAGTGGGCTGTGTGTGTCTGTGTGTTTGTGTGTGTGCGCGCGCGCGCGCGCGCGGGGGAGACACTCTCGTTTTGGGAGTATCCCTCTGGCGGCTCAGAAGGATGGATTAGAGAGGGAGGTACCGGAGGCAGGGAGGCCAATTAGGACACTATTGCAATATTTCAGGTAAGAGGTGACACTAAATTCCATTGCTGACTGGGTCATTAGATGTAATATTCTCTCTAAAATGTAATGTGCTCTTTTGGTTCGGTTTCCTTGGGGTCTCTGGAGGCAGCCTTCCTTTCAGTTCAATAATCGCCATAAGTACAGCCAGGGTTAAAGTCCAAATCTTTTATTGTCTCTTTCAAAGTCTTGTCTCCTTTCCTGGGGCCCAGTTAGCTTTCTTAGAGGCCTATTGCTCTCTTTGGTTCTGTGTGCTTAAGTTCCTGCTTCCTTCTCTGCCCTCTGAATCTCCCCGAATCCAAAGGTTTGTGTTTCAGCCTGCTGCCACCACAAAGGGATGATGGAATGAATCTGTCTCAGCCTCCGAGAGCTTCAAATGAATCTGTCTCAGCCTCCGAGAGCTTCTAGTGCGCTTGTCCTCTCTGGCCCATAACCTCCTTGTAGGATTAAATCAATCATACTGAACCATGCTAAACTAGATAACTTTTGTCTCTATCAGTTCCACTGACATAGTACTTTGTAAGAATCCTTTGTGTCAAGTTCAGAGTTCTGACCCATAACAATTAGAAATGAAAATGATGAGAGTCACATCTGTCTGGAGCTAGGAGGGACCATCAAGACCCTCGAGTTCAGCCCCTTCATGTGACAGATGAGAAGGCTGAAGCCAAGAGAGTATTGAGGGATAAGGCCCAATTAGTAAATCTGGGAGAATCCTAGAATGCCTTTCAGCTGTCGAAAGAGCGGCAGCTGTGGGCCCTGTTGGCCTCTAGCCAGAGATCCTAGGATGCTGGGAAATGGGCAACGGCTCGGGAAGGTAGAGAGAAGCTAGCGGCCAAGCAGGAGACAGTGTTGCCTGGCTGGCCCCGTCAGGAAATCATCCAGAGCTGGCTTGTTTTGTTCACAGGTGAGTGGCAATCACTCCAGTTGGGAGGCCCTGTGCTAACTGACCTTACCTCTCCCTTTCACTAATACGGAGTTCACAGAAGAAACAGAAACTAAGGGATTTCAAAATATTGATCATCCTCTGACACACACTATGGAATCCAAACAAGGAGACCTGATCCTTTCTCCCCCCCCTTTTCCAAGTAGGAAAGAAACGTCTGCCGGGGAAGGCAAGTGGGCATGCTGTCAATAGGATTTTAAGGGGGAAGTTATAATGGCCCCCATCCTTCCTTCCTCCTATTTTTTTCCCCTCTGAGGCTGGGGTTAAGTGACTTGCCCAGGGTCACACAGCTAGGAAGTGTTAAATGTCTGAGACCAGATTTGAACTCGGGTCCTCCTGAATTCAGGGCTGGTGCTCTATCCACTGCACCACCTAGCTGCCCCTTCCTTCCTCCTATTGCTCATCCTGCGCCCTAATTATGTAGGTCCATATTTGACAGAAGCCCCACTTCAGATGTGTGGCCAGCCCCAAAGTTTGAATGACTAAGGGGTCCCAAAACACTCTGTTGGTCTTCTAGCTTTACTAACTAACCTTCTGAGAACAATATGGGCATGAGCTCCACGTGCCTCCAGGATCTTTAAGATCAAGACCTACAGACCAGGAAGTCCATTGAGCATCCTGGGACGCAGAACCCGTTACTCTTAAATATATGTACCATCACACCATTTGCTCAGTTCAGGCCAAGCCAGCTCCTAATGGGCCCAGGGTCTTAAGCCTGGAAGTAGTCAGGAGCTATGGGCTGCAGGGAAACTCTCTTGACAGACCTAGGAGGTCTGGTTATCTAGAATACAGAGAGCTCAGCCTGGCCTCAGGAAGGCTCAGATCCAACTTCTGATACCATGTGGACTATGTTCAGCAAGGTCGATACATCTGTGTAAGCCTCAGTCTCCTGATCTGTCAAATATAGTTAATAATTCCTGTACGACTGGCCTCATATGGCTTGTGGGACTCACAGGAGATAGGATACTTACTATGGCCAAAGGGCCATCAAACTGTGCGTACCCTTTGACCCAGCAGTGCTACTCCTGGGCTTACATCCCAAAGAAATACTAAAGAAGGGAAAGGGACCTGTGTGGGCCAAAATGTTGGTGGCAGCCCTTTGTGTAGTGGCAAACAATTTGGAACTTAAGTGGCTGCCATCAGTTGGGGAATGACCGAATAAGTTGCTGTTTATGAATGTTAATAGAATATTATTGTTTTAGAAGAAATGATGAGCAGGCTGATTTCAGAGAGGCCTCGGAAGACTTGCAGGAACAGATGAAGTGAGCAGAGGCAAGAGAACATTGTACACAGTAACAACAATATATTATGTGATAAGCAACTGTGATGGGCTTGGCTTGTTTTTGTTTTTGTTTTTGTTTTTGTTTTTGTTTTTTATCAATGTGGTGGTTCAGTTCCAATAGACTTGGGATGGAAAATGCGATCTGCATCCTAAAGGAGAATTACAGAAACTGAATGTGGATCAAAGCACAGTGTTTTTACCTTCACAGTGTTCACACCTTTGTTTGTTTGACTTTTTTTTTTCTTTCTCACAGTTTTTTTCCATTTTGATTTTATTTTTCTTGTACAATATGACAGATATGGAAATATGTTTAAAAAAACTGCACATATTTAACCTATATCAAATTTCTTGTTGTCTTGAGGAGGGGGAAGAAGGAAGGAGGGGAGAAAAAATTTGGAACATAAAGTTTTAAAAATGAATATTGAAAAGTATCTTTATGTCTATTTGGATTCAAAGAATTTATTTTATGTATGTATTTATTGATTTTTATCATGGCGATTGGGGTTAAATGACTTGCCCAGGGTCACACAGCTAGGAAGTGTTAAGTGTCTGAGGCCAGATTTGAACTCAGGTGACTTCAGGGATGACTCTATCCACTGCGCCATTTAGCTGCTCCCTTTACATGTATTTGGAAAAATAAAATACTATTGGAAAAAAAAAAGAACTGGGGCAAGTCCCTTAAGTTAAGTCAAAGTCAGGCCTGACTGATACATCCAGGGATTTCTTGCAGGGGGACTTGGGGATGATGATCATAATAAGCACTTGGATAGCCCTTTAGAGTTTACAAAGTACTTTATGGATATCATCTCATTTGAGCCTCACCCCAATGAGGGTACTGTAGGGTAGAGATAGTATTATTATCCCCATTTGAAAGATAAGAAAACAGAGGCAAGCAGAGATGAAGTCATTTGACCTGAGTCACCAAGGTAGTAAATACACAAGGCTGCTTTTGAACTCAGGTCCAGCTCAAGCCCAGACATTGTTAGGTGGCCCATCAATGTCACTGACTGGGCTGCCAATTAATAACCAGAGTCGTCTGATAGTTTCCTCTGGTTTTTATGTCTCTCTCGTTGGTTGGTCCGATGCCCATTTCCAGCTCAGTCAGCCAGTAAAAGCGATGGAGAATTGATGAACAGATTCCTGCCCTCCCCCCCTTCTTGACCTTCTTTGGTCCCAGTATGAGAAGGTCCCAGGTAGCAGCTGTCCCAGAAATACTGATGCCATTCATCAGTGAGTACTTTACGGTTACAGAGCATCCACAGCCATCATCTCAACCCATCTTTATGACTGCCTAGGATAGAGGTGATCCCAGTGTGACTATCCCGATTTTGCCCATCTGAAAATTGATGGTTAAATGTTTAGTGGTTAAGTGAGAGTTTATGCGACTTGGCCAACTTGATGAGTTGAGGCGACTAAGCTCAGACCCTAGGCCTACTGCCTCCAGGCCTAGCCCTCCCCTCTACCATGCTGCCTTTCTTTACACACCCTTAGATATCCAACTTCAGATCAACAGGGGGCCAAATGGCCGTATGGACTGAGACTGTTAACAAGCCAATGCCAAGCCAAGCCCCGCACTTCCAGAAGGCACAAGGGAAACTAAGATATTCTAGAACCGCGGAGCCCAGAACCAGGACAACCCACTTAGGAAACGTGCCAGAGTCGAGATGCTGTGAAGTCCAACCCTTCCCCTGACTGGTAGGCCCCAAGTGGATGCCCTTTGCCTGGAGAATGATCGAGCACAACATGGAAGAAGAACATAGTAAAGTGGGATTGTTCCATACAAAAGACGTGTTTGAGACTCACAGCATGGAGCTGAAAGAGCCCTTTGATGTTATCCCAGATGCTACTCACTCCCCATCTTTCCCTTCTTGACTCGGGGCTCCACAGCAAGGCAACAGAGCTCAGCCAAAAGGCAGTGATCACTTCTGATGACAGAGGATCAATGGGAGGACTATAACTCTCTTCCCTGTGGAGTGGTGGGGATCTAAGCCGTCAAGAAGAATTGCTTCTATCTGTTCTGCTTGACTGTTTCCTCGCATCAATCAAGCAACAGTCAGCAAATATTTACAAAGCACATACCAGGCGGTGGGCTCGGTATAGGAGGCGCTATCCTATGTTCCAGAAGATCCCCGGGGGCTCCAGGGTCAGGGACACATCCATAGATAACTGGATTGAAAAACACAAAAGGAATAAGTGAACTTTTCAAAAAGAAGCAGGGCTAAAACTGCTTTCTGGGCCTTCAGCAGAATAACTTACCTACATCTAAGTACCTCCCTTTGAGAGAATGGATCAAATGGCATTTTTCTTCTAATACCATGGGAGGAAATGAGCAAAAAAAAATCTGCAAACCCCTACCCTGAGCCTTGTTATTAACCAAAGGGATTCCTGATTTTGGCTCTTTGCGAATACTGTCTTAGTGAGACTGTAACTTGCCGAGCAAGGCTCCAAACTGTGGTGGAGATGAGTAATTGGATCCAATCTGATACTTGCCAGTTATGAAACGAGTGAGTCACACTTTCAGTCTACTCCTCTTTGATCAGAGGGTGGTGACATGAAATTATCAGAGAGCATTTGGGGATGTGATGCATTTGTAATTATTTAAACATACTGCCACTTGGAGGGTGACATCCTGTTTCTGGGAGTAATCTCAAGTCTGGGAGGTCAGGGGGTTAGAGTATTCCTACATAGCTTCTGAGCCAATTGGACCTCAGGAACAGAGGAGTCAAGGGCGGTGCTGTGGTAATTATTGAGCAGCATAGGAGATAAAGATGGGCTTGGATGAGGAAGACCTCGGTTTGGATGCCGTCTTTGGCTGTTTTGGGACCATGAGACAAACATGGAAGCTCTCTGAAGTTTAGACGACTTCCTAGGATATAGCACCAAATCACAGTTGGGTTGCAATATGTTCTCGGTGGGAAGGGTTTCCCACACCAGGAATCCCTCACGTTGATAAACTCATAGATCTTTCATCTATCAGGAGCTTTGGTTTTAACAGGGGAGACAGTAGGTATATAGATCCAGTTGATCGCCAATATGTATGAAGCAAATTTTGCCAGGTCATTTGGGAGTCCTTGCCGTGAGCAGCTGGGAAACTGAGGGCAGACATGATGAAAGATGCAACTTGAGCTGAGTTTTGAAGAAAATAGGACTCATACACTACAAAGATTAAAAAAGTACTGCATACAGGCAGAAAGGACGGATTGTCCTGAGATATTAAAGATTTAGTAAATCAGCTCCAGAATCATTCATGAAACAATTCTGATGGACATGGCTCTTCTCAACAGCTACGTGATTCAGGTCAATTCCAATGGTCTTGTGATGGAGAGAACCATTGGAATCCAGAGAGAGGACTATGGGAACTGAGTGTGAATCACAGCACTGTATTTTCAACTTTTTTGTTGTTGGCTTGCATTTTCTTTTCTTTCTCATTTTTTTTTCCTTTCTGATCTGCTTTTTCTTGTGTAGCACGATAGTTGTAGAAATACGTACCAAAGAATTGCACATGTTTAATATATATTGGACTTTTTGCCAACTGGGGGCGGGGGCGGGGGAAAAAGGGAGAAAAGAATTTGGAAGACAAGATTTTGCAGGGGTGAATGTTGAAAACAGTGCATAGGTTTTGAAAATAATAAAAAAAACTTTAATAAAAAGAATCATCCATAAAAAAATCTCTTAGAAAGATGGCAACCAGCCAACTGGGTGACTGGACAAATCTCTATCCCAGGACTCAGTTTCCCCATTTGTAAAATGAGTTGGCTGGACTAGATAGTGTTTAAGCTTCTCCCATGTTGTAATAACCCATGAATACCTCTGAAAGAGCTGGTAAAGTGCTCATGACTCTTAGCAGGAATTGAGGTAACAGGGAATTCCCCAACATGTCCAGGACCTGGGATTTCATCACTGTGGGAACTCCCTTCCACCTTCACTATTGATCACCTGACCCTGCCTAACTCTTATTGTCTCACCTAGCTGCCTGTCACTCAGAAAGCTCAGAAACGTATTCTTGGTTACCGTCTGAAATGAAAAATTGGAAATGAGCTCAGAGTCACCGAGTTTCACCCACAGAATTCTCCCTCCTCAACATCCCCAACAAGAGGGTCTTTCCTTGAAAACCTCCAGGGAGGGGAACCCATGATCAATTGACACAGTCCTTGCATCATGCACATGGCCAAGTGGGCAGCTTCTTTAGGTCAGATCTGAGTCTTCCTCTTTGCTACTTCTGCTCATCACACTCATTGGAACCAAACTGATTCTTCCATAACATCACCTTTCAAATATTTGAAGGGAGCTCTCACGTGTCCCTCCTCCTCCCACCTTCAGTATCCCCCAATTCAATTCGGTAAACATTTATTAAACATCTACAATGAGCCAGGTGAGAGTGTGTGTGTGTGTGTGTGTGTGTGTGTGAGAGAGAGAGAGAGAGAGAGATAGAGAGAGAGAGAGACAGAGAGACAGAGAGAGAGAGAGACACACACACACACAGAGACATAGAGACAGACAGAGACACACACACAGAGACACACAGAGATAGTGACACAGACAGAGACAAAGAGACAGACAGAGACAGACAGACAAACACACAGAGACATAGAGACAGACAGAGACACAGACACAAAGAGACAGTGACAGAGACAAAGAGACAGAGAGGGGGGGTATATACAAAGCAAGAGTGAAAAGGAAATAGTCTCAATAGGAACACAAGCAAAGTCCTGATGATATTTGATGATGTATCCAGATGATACTAAAACTGAATCTTTTTTTTTATTCTAGCTTTTTATTTACCAGATATATGCATGGGTAATTTTCCAGCATTGACAATTGCCAAGCCTTTTGTTCCAATTTTTCCCCTCCTTTCCCCCACCCCTTCCCCCAGATGGCAGGTAGTCCAATACATGTTACATATGTTAAAGTATAAATTAAATACAATATATGAGTACATTGAACTGAATCTTGAAGGAAATCAGGGATACTTAGGAAAAAGCATGGAGGGCATATGTACTTGAGGTGATCATGGGGCAGGAAGAGGAGAGATGGAAGCTCAAGTGTGAGGAGGAGCAAGGAGGCCATTGTGGCTGGATTGTAGAGTCCATGGAGAGGACTAATGTATACAAAGAATAGTAAGTGAGGAAAGGCCCAAGGTGTATAGCTTTGTCAATGTCGGCTAGAGGAGCTTGTATCTGATACAGAACTAAGACCCCTAGACATCTATTAAGTACTTACTATATGGGCCTGGAGCTGTCCTAAGTACTGACTGTACAAAAAAGGGGCAGAAGGTAGAAATAGGGAACCACTGGATTTGTGGAATATGGGGATGACATGGTGAGATTTCTGCTGCAGGAAGATGACTTAGGTGATCAGATGGGAGATGGGAGTGAAGAACGCTATCGCCATGGTCCAGGGGACAGAGGATGAAGGCCCAAACAGGCTGTGGCATGTGGGTAGAGAGAAGGAGGCAGAAGAGAGGCAGAAGAGGAAGACAGGTAAGAGTTGGCAGTGTTTGTCATCATCTATTGTGTCCTCCACATGTGGTCTGCCTCCAGAGCAGAGGCCAGTGGGATTAAAATCTCTCCTGATTCATGAAAGCCTGCCTGCCCTGATAAAGAGCAAGAGGCTCTTCTGGGCAGTGTAGCACACTCTGGATTCACACCTCACCTGCCACATCTAACCAGTTGCCACACCTTGGTCCTCTTCCTTGGTTACATTTCTCATATGCATCCTTTTCTCTGGACTAATACTGTCAACAGCCTGGGCTAGTCCCTCATCATTTCTTCCCCAGATGACCCCATGGGCTGCTGGGAATAGCCTCAGGCTATTCTTTCTGCTCCAGTCCATCCTCTCCTCAGCCACCAAAGCGATCTTAATGCACATGAATGGCCATGGTGGCTCCTTGTTGTCTCCGGGAACAAATATCAACTTCTTTGTCCAGTGATTAAAGCTCTTCAGACCTTTACCAATTCCTGTGTATAATGTCCCATTTCTTGACTCCAGGCTTTTTCACTGGCTTTTCCCCATTCCCAGAATACTTTCCTTTCTTATCTCTACATCCCCGTTTCCCTGGGTTCTTTCGAGACCTAGCTCAAATCTCACATTCTGCAGATGGCCTTTTCCAGTCTTCCCAACTGCAATAGCCTTCTCCTTTACTTTTACCATCCATCTGCTATGAATGCATCCTGTATGTAGGATAGGGATATGGATTGGACTTGTGGGTTACTGGGATCCCAGATACTGAAACTCCCTCTCCCAAGGCAAGTCAGCACCTTCTCTGCACCTTTGAATCCTAGCAAGTCTCTTGGGTCACATAGCAAGAATGTGCCATAGGTTGGGCCCCTTTGATCATGTATAAACCAACTTACACGATGCCTCCTCCATTAAAAGTGGGCTCCTTTTTGGGCTCTACTTCTTTCTACTGAGATTGGCTTGAGTCTTGCTAGTCTTAGCTTCCTGCTAGTACCAGAGCCTCAGAACTGTGCCCTATCACTTCACCCTTTCTCTTTTCTTGCTTCCCTTCCCCAGGGAGGCTTCCCAGCAGCCAATAGAGCCTCTGTATAGAATCTACTTGGGATGTTTCATCTTTCAGCACCAGCTGCAGAATCTGCACAATTCCAACAGATTTTCATTGTGGAAATCTGAGTTCTGGATTATTATTTAGAGAAATACTTTATGGTGGTCCTGAAGGTGGATGTGGCCATCCTTGAGGGCGACCCAAGTGGGCTTCTCAGCAAGATGTCCTCATCAACTGGAGTGCACCATCACTGGACATTCATTTAGAATGATTTTTGGAGGATTCCATGGAGCCAGTGACTCTTCTTCCATCTAACATGGAGGTTCTATGGAAAAAGCCAGTCATCATAGCTCAGCTTTCCAAGGTCGAGGAAGGAAAAATTAATTGGTACTCTTCTACCATGACCCCCTTGGTTTGAGACAACTATACATCCCAGTGGTGAAGGATGGGGCTACAGATGTCACTGTGAATTTTCTTATTACAAAACAGACACAAGAGAGCATCAAGCGTTTTGAGCAGCAGACAGGGCTGAGTGATGCTGGATATGCTCCCCACAAAGGCCTTGTCACAGAAGAAGAAAAAATCACATCGTGTAACAGAGACTGTTGGTAAAGTTGCCTAATGGAGATTTGACTAAAAAGATAGATTACTTCAGTCCTGTCTCCTTAAAGGTTGAAAGAGGACAATTCCTTTAAACCAAAGACCAGACACTGGCTTACTCCTGGATCTTTTATTTCCTTCCCTGGCCCAGACATCAACAACATGGATTCTGGAAGTGGGGATAAAGATAGAACCTCATCTGAAAAATGGAACCTTTTTGGACCATGAACTCTCCAGAAATCTGACTTGGGTATTGGCATCAGATCCTGCAGAGGTACTCTCTGAAGCCATTACTGATAGAGCTCATTCAGGTCCATTCTACTAGATCTGTGAAGGACCCAGCGGTCCCCAAGCCACCTAAGACAGACCTTCAGCAATGGAAGTGAATAGACCATCTCTACAGTCCCATAACCTCAAACTGAGAGACATGACGGATATTGACTCCCATGGAGTTCTAAAGCCCCCTTTTCACATGGGCAAAGCTGCTCTCCCCAGTGGCCCACTGTTGTATAGAGCAGAGATAGCGAATATGTGTGACCCAAACCATATCAAAATGTACCTGAGAAATAATTTACATAGTAATAGAAATAGTTAATATAGTATTATATATAGTATAGTGTAATTAATATAGTATTATATAGGAATATAGTATTACTACATAGTAATAGAAAATGCAATAAAAAAGAAATGACATTACATTTTTAAATGATGTCAATATGCTACCTACAGAGATCCATATATTTTTATGACCAGCCCCCATTTCTGTTGAGTTTAACACCATTGGTGCAGAAGGTGTCTTAAAACTTATCTGCCTTCCCATCGACATCAAAAGACGTTGGCCATTCATAATTCTGCTAATGATAATATGCACGGTGATTGGTTCTTTGAATATCTGAAACTTTCTAATGTAGGAAGACCTAGCTGTAATGCCCCTCAAGCTGACCAGTGTAACTTTTCAGAGTCAGTCAAGCACAGTCAAGTAGGGTAACGGCAGTAGGAGTGAAGAGAAGGGGCCCATCTCTATGTGAGAAATGACACAGAGAGTTAATTGGCAGAACGGGGCAACAGATTGGATATAGGAGCAAGTAAGGAATGAGGATGACCCCCTAGGCTTGGAGCCTGAGGGGCTGGGGGGATGGTGGTACCCTAAAGAGGAATGTTGAAGTTTGAAAGAGGAGAGGGTTTGTGGGAAAAGATGAGTTCTCTTTTGAGACATGTTGAATTGGAGCTGCTTCTGAAATTTCTGACAGTGTCCTGTCAAGATCTTTAAAATGGTATGTCTGGGTAACTCCAGGCATAAATATTCATGTTGGTACTTAAGTAGGGCATGCCCTGTGTGAAGAACAGCTCATTGGGTAGAGTGCCAAGCCTGGAGTCAGGAGGACCCAAGTTCAAATTCTGACTCAGACACTTGCTTGCTGTGTGACCCTGAGCAAGTGACTTTCACCCTATTTACCTCAGTTTCCTCATCTGTAAAATAAGTTAGAGAAGGAAATGGCCAACCACTCTACCAAGAAAAGCCTAAATGGGATCATGGAAAGTTGGATGTGACTGAAATGATTTTTTTTAAAAAGAACCAAAACATTTTAATTTAGTTAAGAACTTTATATTGCTTCATAAATCAAATCAAAAGATAAAAGTAAAGAGCTCGTATTAATAAGATGCTATATTTATCTACATGGTGAAAATATTACATATTGTCATGTATGAAAATGTACTCTTTGGGATCATAAAAAAATGGAAAAGAACCCTCATGTACAAAAATATTTAGTGATCACAAAGAATTAGAAATCAAGAGGATGCCTATTATATGGAGAAATGCTGAACAAGTTGTGATATATGAATGGAATGGAATACCATTGTTCTGTAAGAAATGAAAATCAGGTGGATTTCAGAAAAACCTGGTAAAACTGACATGAACTTGAGTGAAGTGAGCAAAACCAGAACATTATACACAGTAAAAGCAACATTTGTGGGAATGATCAACCTTGATAAACTTTGCTCTTTGCAGCAATTCAATGATCTCAAAGAATTCTAAGACTCATAATGGAAAATGTTATCCACATCCAGAGAAAGAACTATGAAGTCTGAATGCATATGAAAACATACTATTTTCACTTTTTTGTTGTTGTTTTCATTCTTACGATTTTCTCCTTTTGTTCTGATTCTTCTTTCACAACATGACTAATGTGGAAATATGTTTAATATGAATATATATGTATAACCTATATCAGATTTTTTTTCTTTTTTAAAATTAATTTTATAATTATAACATTTTTTTACAATATTATCCCTTGTACTCCCTTCTGTTCTGACTTTTCCCTTCCCTCCCTCCACCCCCTCCCCTAGATGGCAGGCATTCCCATACATGTTAAATATATTATAGTATATCCTAGGTACAATATATATGTGCAGAACCGAATTTTGTTGTTGTTGTTGTTGCAAAGGAAGAATTGGATTCGGAAGGTAAAAATAATCTGGGAAGAAAAACAAAACAAAACAACCAAAAAAACCATAAACAATGCTCACAGTTTACACTCATTTCCCAGGGTTCCTTTTCTGGGTGTAGCTGATTCTGTCCATCATTGATCAATTGGAATTGGATAAGCTCTTCTCTATGTTGAAGATATCCACTTCCATCAGAATCCATCCTCATACAGCATTGAAGTGTACAGCGATCTTCTGGTTCTATTCATTTCACTCAGCATCAGTTGATGTAAGTCTCTCCAAGCCTCTCTGTATTCCTCCAGTTGGTCATTTCTTACAGAACAATAATATTCCATAACATTCATATACCACAATTTATTCAGTCATTCTCCAATGGATGGACATCCATTCATCTTCCAGCTTCTAGCCACTATGAAAAAGGCTGCCACAAACATTCTTGCACATGTGGGTCCCTTTCCCTTCTTTAGTATTTCCTTGGGATATAAGCCCAGCAGTAGCACTGCTGGGTCAAAGGGTATGCACAGTTTGATAACTTTTTGGGCATAGTTCTGACTGAAATGATTTAACCTACTCTCTGCAAGACTGCTCTGAGATCTTTGTCTCAAAAAGAGAAACTTGCTCTCCTGTCTGCCCATGAAGTTCACTTTCAGTGCTATCAATGAAAGCTAGCAATAAAGTGTTATTATAGAGTTTATATATTATTATATTATTTTGTATATTATTACATAGTGTCATATTATTAGTAAGGCAGCTAGTGGCACCTGGTGTCACAGAGGACTCAGAATTAGCATGTTACCGAATTCAAATCCAGCCTCAGACACTTCCTCACTTGATGCTTGAGTCTGGACAAGTCACTTAACCTCTGTCTTCCCCATTTTCCTCATCTTTACAATGTGAATAATAATTCCTGGGGTTGTCATAAGGATCAAAGGAGTTTACATAGAAAAGTTTAAATCTTAAAGCACTCTGTAAATGGCTGCTAAATTATTTTAATTATTTACTATTGTTTATTATCAATTATTTTATGGTTATTGATTATTTGATATTATTTGTTATTCTTGCTTATTAGTAATTGTTGTTATTTGTTATTATTATCTGTTATTATTTATTGCCAATAATTATTTCTTGTTATTCTTGCTTATTATTATTTGTTGTTATTTGTCATTGCTTATGATCAATTATGTGTTGTTTATTGTTATTATTGTTGTTATTTTTGCTTATTATTTATGTATCCTTGCTTATTATCAATTATTTGTAATCATTTATTGTTACTAATTATTTGTTATTACTTGTTATTCTTATTATTTGTTCTTGTGATTTATTTGTCATGGTTTATTATCAACTATGTAGTATTTTCATTGTTGTTATTCTTGCTTGTTTGTTGTTTTGTCATTTTTTATTATCAATTACCTGTTATTGTTTACCGTTATCACTTATTTGTTATTTGCTATTATTGTTTATTATTATTTGTCATTGCTTATTATCAAGGATTTGTTATTATTCATTGTTATTAATTATTTGTTGTTACTTGTTATTTTTCCTTATTATTTGTTGTTGTGATTTATTTGTCATTGTTTATTATATATTATGTAGTATTTTCATTGTTATTCTTGTTTGTCTTTTTATTATCAGTTATCTGTTATTGTTTACTGTTATTATTTATTTGCTATTCTTGATGATTATTTGTTATTGCTTATTACCATGTGTTATTTGTTATTATTTGTTGCTCTTATTGTTATTTGTCATTCTTTATTTTCAATTATCTGTAATTGTTTATTATTACTAAATCTCTGTTATTATTGCTTATTATTTGGTGTTTATTATCAATTATTTGTTATTATTTATTGTTATTTGCTGTTACTTTTTATTCTTGCTAACTTTTGTTACTGTTATCAGTTATTTGTCATTATTAATTTTTTGTTATTTAAATCTGTTATTATTGCTTATTATTTGGTGTTTATTGTCAGTTACTTATTATTTATTGTTATTATTTGCTGTTACTTGTTATTCTTGCTGACTATTTTTTGTTACTGTTGTTAGTTATTTGTCATTACTGTTAATTTTTTGTTGTCTTCATCCTTATTATCATTTGCTATTATTGCTAACTTGTTAAGATTTTCTTAACAGCAAATAGAAACCTGCATCTCTGTGATTTCTACCTAATTGGCTATTTGGGGGGCAGATCCAACAAGCAGAACGTTACTTCTTAAGCAGCCCTTCCCAAACCTGAACAGAAAAGTCTGACTCTCAATGGCCTTTTTGGTCTGGGGGCAGATGCGCTCGGGGGTCATCTCGCAGGGACTCCTGAGTCAGGATTGTGAGGCCCTTCTCTGCCTTCTTTGTGCTCCTTGAGACCCCTGACTTAGAAATGTCCTCCTTAAAAATGTGACACCTAAAAATAAATAAAAGAATCCATGGTATTGATTTTGCTAGGCTAAAGTACATCAGTGCCATTGCCTGCCTTATTCGGTATCCTACGTCAGCCACTGATTGTTTAATATCCTGTTATAATAAATAACCTGTTTGAAGTCCAGTAGGGTGATACAATGCCACATTAGGTCCACTTGATTCCTCCCTCCTTTGACTTCAGAATTTACTTTAGATAAAAAGGCTCAAGTATATAATTTTCTGTTTGGCTTCCCTGCTGTGCCCTTCCCCACTTTTCCAGTCTCCTTTCTCCACACTCTCTGTGACCCTATTTGGGATTTTCTTGGTAGAGATACCAGAGTGGTTTACCATTTCCTTCTCCAGCTCATTTTACACATGAGGAAACTGAGGTAAGCAGGGTGAAGTGACTTGTTCAGGGTCACCTTACTCCTCCGTGTGCTCTTCAGTACAGGGGTACTGCCCCCTTTTTTGTTCCTCCAATAAGTCACTCCATCTCCCAGCTCTTGACTTGGGCTGAGCCTCCAACAGGCTCTTTTCTCACTAATCTCTTCATCTTGGATAAAGAACAGTGTAATTGACTGCTCTGTGTATATTTTGAGGAAATGCTTCTTGGGAAGCGATTGCTGCACGATGTAAAAAGTCAATTCTTCAAATATGGAAAAAGTCAACAGGGGCAGGGCAACCATTTGATTGGTAAAATCAGATTGAGTCTCCATCCCTCTTGTGCCCAAGGAAACCTATGGGTTGAGCATCCTCTCCTAGCCTGACCAAATAGTCTGGGGGCACAAATGGGCACCAGGGCAGCATTGGCAACTTCCAAACTATTGATCACCCTGAGCATCGGTAGTTTTCTTTGCCACTCTCAAACTGTGGCCAACTTAAAAGTAACTCAATCATGGCATTTTGGCCCTATCCCACAGGCTTAGTCTCTTTTGAATTATCTGATCTCAGGATTAGAATGGGCCCCATCTGAGCTAGAGTGTTCCCTCTAACCAGGGCTTGTCTGCCCTTGTCATAGCTCCCCAGACAACCCATTTTACCGTGGGTCAGTTTCAACTGTGGGGGGATTTCTGACATCCATCCGCAATGGACCTACGAAGGTGATCTCATGAATTAAGTGGAGAGTACAAATGAGGTCCTGGTCCTTCATTAGGGTTTGTACGAAAGTAAAAAAAAAAAAAGCTTGGTTTTGTAATTTGTTAAAGAACCGGTGAGGATGCTTGGCTCCCTGCCTCCTGCCAGAGTGGTGGATATGGCTAATGTTGCTATTTGGTCTATTTGTTATAAGATTTCTGTTTTTCTCTCTTTTTTCAGGGTGATGGGGAAGGCAGGAGGAGAGAAGATAAATCTTGGGGAATTGAGATAAAAATGTAAAATCTTCTCTTGGTGGAGTTGAACTTTGACCTCTTAAAACCACTAATTAAGCTGAAAGTGGTTCATAAAAACATCAGTTTAGATAGGGAAGGGACCTTAAAGGTCATCTTACATTGCTTCTTAGTCTTCCATTTTCCAAATGAAGAAAGCGAGTTGTGAAGAAAGCAATGCTGCAAAAAGGCTATTTTTTGGTTGTTCTCCACTCTCCCCAGGGACCGAGTCACCTTTTCCTTCTCACGTGTATGGCAGATTCTTGGTTTGGGGGCCCATGGAACTTTATGGCCCAGCTAGGTGTAATCTGAAGCCCCAGTAAGACCAAAGAGAAGTGGTAGTCTCTCTACAAAATAGAAAGGTGCTAGTGAATCCATGTTATTTTTTCATTGTAAGGTCTTCGGTGTGAAAGGGAACTGAATATTGAGTATCCATCCACACAAGCCACTTTTATTGAAAGGAAGTCTCCTTTGGAAGGTAGAACCAGACTCAAGGCCCGAAGGACCTGGGTTTGAATGTTGACAGTGTCATATACTGGCCGTGTGGCCTTGGACAGGGCTCCTTTCGGTACTCCTAGGGAATTTTCTAAGCTCCTACCTTGTAGAGAAAGTATCAGTCTATCCTCATGGAGGGAGTTTTGTAGGGAATTCTCTGTCCTGTTGAAGCCATTTGTCCAGGTCCCGTCCTTTGCACCAAAAATGAAAAGTGGTCATCCAGAAAGAAATAGCTGTGCTGGGTCACTTCTTGAGGCATTTGTTTTCTTGGGGGACCTTGATGGTTCCTCCATCTGGTCATGTATCTCATAGCCAGGATGGTCACAGATTGCACTTCCCCGGCTTGAGTTTTATCCTCTCCAGATTTCAAGGGTTTTATTCAAGTGGGTATTTTGAATAAATGAATTGTTTTAGTCAAGTCTTTGGAGGCTTGACTGCAATACCTTGTCTAATGAACAGAATGGACCCTTGGCTTTTTTGGATTTCTTTCTTGGGATTCCTGGGGGCACCAAGTCTCAGGGTGTTAGAATAATAACCGTACCCCCCTCTTTCTCTCCCACAAAGGAGCCATGTTTGAGAGCACCTGAGGCAGCAGAGAGAGGGAAGGAGAAGAGAAACACTGTGAGGTAAGACCTGGAAGGAGGGTAAGGGAATGATTGACATTTGAGACCTAGTTTCCAATTGATTGCCCCTTATTTCCTGCTTAATTCTGGGTGAGTCATTTAATATCTGGGGGGCCTCAATCTCCATTCCTGGAAAACTGAGTTTCCCCTTTTGTCAATTCCGTCCAAGCCAATACATGTGTATGTGTGCATATGCCCATGCCCACTAATAACCAAGTTTTATGGGCCGGGTTGTGCGTTCAATGGCACAGCTCAATCTGGACAATGGGCACCCTCTATTTAGAGCTTTTTTTCCCCCCTTCTGTGAGGTGAATAATGAGGGCAGTAAATGTTAAACAGTCCTGGAAGTGGCTGTTATATAGGGGAAGGAATGAAGGTCCACACTAATCAGGAAAGCTTCTGGGAAGAAAAGGACCTTGAAGGACAGATTCGAACTGGGCCCTTCCTGACTTGGGAATAATACAGGAATGAGCATGGCAAGTTAACAAGACAGTGAAGTGAGCTGCTCCTAAACAGAACTGTGAAGGAGGCCAAGTCTGGTCTCCCTTCTTAGTCCCTTTTCTTCTGCCTTTGTGGCTCCTTAAGGGACTCACTCTCAGCTGTCTCTTGGCTAATCTCCACTATCACAAAGAGCCTCAACCTTTAGGGTGGAGCTTCTCCAGTTTTCCCCCTTGGGCCAGTTATTTGGGCATTGGGAGCCCAAAAATTCTCAGAAAAGAAAACCAAGCCTTCTTATAGGTTTATACCAGTTTGTGTAGTCAAGCAATCGACAAGCTTTTGTTCAGCACCCAGTAGGTGACAGACCCTGGACGAAGCTTAGGGGATGAGCAGAAGGGTGAAAGACGGAGTGCTTCCCTTCTAATGCTAGAGACACCACATAAGCCCCTGCAGACAAATGAGCTCTATCTGGGGCAAATGAGGTAGTCCCAGAGGGAAGGCACTAATATTAAGGGAGACCAGGACAGGAGTATCCAGGAGAAGAGGGCGAAGGAGAGTCGCAAAAGCTGCTGCAACATTAGGAGAGATGAGGATGGCAAATTTGGCCATAAAGGGCCCAATTTGGAAAGAGCTGTCTCACTTGAATGATGAAGTAAGACACCGCCTTTTCCTAAAACACCCGGTGTGAGGAATTTTGTCACATTAGGCAGGGGAGATATGGGCAGACCGCAAGGGGCCATGAATCAAGTGAGAGTTTTGTTTAGGATTGGGAAGACATGGACGTGTTTATTGATAGTGCAGGAGGAGCCATCAGACAAGGAGAGAGTGAAGATAAAGTGATTGGGGTAGGGATGACAGAAGGGATGATCTGTTGGAGGGGAGAAGGCACGGGATCAAGGGTGCATGTCAAAGGATTGGCCTTGTCCAGAAGAAGGGCCAACTCGTTACGAGACAAGGCCGAAGGCGTCCAAGTGATATGAGATGAAGAGGAGGGGAGGAGAAATAGCTCAAGGTGAATGACCTCCATTTTATCAGTGAAATATGAGTCAAGGTTCTCAGTTGAGGAGGGAGTGGGCCAGACCAGGGAGGGGAAGGGAGCTATCAGAAGTTTGTGAAAGGATAAAAAGGTTTGGAAGAGTCACTACCGGAGAGTAGGGGAAGGAGTCATTTGGAATGGGGGGAAAGTTGTCTTGGTGGAGCCAGGGCCTGGTTGGGATGATACAATGTAAATTTGCCACGGATCCAGTCAGTGCGGCTTGGGAATTTTCTCCAGCTTCCTTCAATGCCACGGGTGAGTGAACGGTGGATCATGGGAGGAATACAAAGTTGGGACTCAAAGAGATATGATCCCAAATAGGACAAAGGGGCAAGGGACCACGGAGTCCAAGAGGGCAAGATGGGGAATGGAGGAGAGTATAACTGGTGCAAGGGCAACAGCCTGGAAAAAAGCTGAAGGGGAGAGTATGATTGGAGCTCACAGCAAAGATGAAAAGCTGGTTTTACGGTTGCAAGGCAGAGATGGGGCGGAATGACAAGAGAGTGTGGAATTTCAGAGCTCACGAATGTGGAAGCGGTTCATTTGTAGGTGACGGCAAGATGAAGGGTCCCATCATCTCTGAGTATAGCTGAGGCTGGGTACCAGGGGCTGCCATGGGAAATGAGTGAGTTGAAGAGGTGGGCGGTTAGAGTGTTGAAGGGGGTGATAATCCAGACCCCCTAGTATAAGGGGGAAGCTGGAGATGTGATGCTGAGCACTGGGTAGCATCCTGAGAGAGTGGAAGCAGCTTGGGCCCAACTAGCAAGTCCTTGCTTTCTCTCCTTAGCAGCCAGGACATGAGTCAACTAGCAGGGCACAGGGTATACCCTTTCTCACACCTTTTTTAGGACTTGTGTGGGAAAAAACCCCAAACAAACCCAGCATGAGTCATTCGTAGCCATCCCAAGAGCTTCCTTTATCGTCCCGAGCTCTCTTTACTGAGCCTGCCTCTCTCGGAACTGCCTCGTGGGGGGCATCTTGGGAAAGATGGAGCTGGCAAATACTGGAGGCCCAACACCTTCTATCTAGGCCTTAGCCCAAGTGTTAGTCCAAGACGGCTAGCAGTAAGCAAATGGGCTTAGATTCCTGAAAGGAGCATTGAGGCTGGAAGGGGCCTCAGAGGTAGGCTAGTTCCATTTTACAAAAGGGCAAGCTGAGGCCTGGAAAAGGAAGGAACTTTCCAAGGTCAGCCAGCAGCTTCTTAGCTCTATTAGCTCCTGACTCCAAGGCCAGCTCTTGTTGCCACTGTACATTGCTAACTCTCTAAGAGAACAAAGTTCAGGTTCAGGCCTTAAAAAAAATCTGGAGAAAAATCTCCCCAGCCCTGTCCTTCTTTTCCCTACTCCACTTTGTATTTGGCTATAAAATGCCTTCCCACAAGCTATCTGTGGAGCAAAGTGACCCCGGTGCAGATGGCGGCCGGTCGGCCTGAGGCTGGGACCGTGTGCTGGGTCACTCCCTCGTTAGCCACAGAGTTCCACAATGACGCCTACAAATGGGAAGCGCCAACGTGCCCTGGGATGGTACCAGATGCTGACCTTCCGAAATGGCCACCCACTAAAGAGCTTTCTCCCTGTGCCCTGGGAGAATCCATCCCAGGCTCCAGGCCAGCTGGGCTAAAATTTCCCCTGAGAATGAGTCAGGCTCAGGCTTCCTGGTATGGCATCCTGGCAGATCGTTGAGAGATGCTGCGGATAGAAAGTCTGATCCCAAACAGAGAAATCCTGGGAGCTGTTTTCTTAGAGCCAAACTGACTCAGCAAACGCACTGAATACCTTGGTCAGGAAGGGAGTTCAGAGGGAGCTGGGGAGGAAGTCAGCTCAGCAGGAGGGACAGGCAAGGGATGGGGGTGCGGCCCTGGGCAGGCTGTGCTGTGGGGTTCCCTGTCCTTCCTCCCTCCCTGCTTCCCTTTATTCCCCAAACTCCCTATCAAATCCTAGCTGGCCTTGAAGCCAGCCCCAATCCTACCTTGTGGGTGAAACTGTGTCCACTGCCCACTAACCCTAGTTCAGAACAAATGCTCTGTGACCTGCTTGGGATAGGGCCCGCCACACAGTAGGCACCTAATTGCTCTCTTCCCCGCCCTTCCAGGGAGTGCTGTGCTAGCACAGGTTTTAACAACAAGCTCTCTGGGGAAGAAACCTGCATTAGGGGCCAACTTTGTCTAGTCTCTGACCCCTTGTTGCCCCAGAAACTTTTACCTAAGCCCAGGTAAATATGTAGATATGACACATCTACAAACCCAACATTTTCTGATAAGGAATCACAAAGAAATTGATTTTAAAACAATTCTCTGGTACACACTTCATTTTACTATTTATTCAAGATGAAAGCAAACTTGCATACTAATGAGATGGATGCGCTTGTTTATTTTTACATAGAGAATTAACTCTCCATGGGATATTGGATGGCCGTACTCTTGCCAAATTTTTGTAGGACCCCCACATTCACTGGGGTCCCCATCCATAGTTTTACAAGCTTTACTCCAGGACACACTTATAGGTTTAATCTTCATTCACATTTTTCCATTACTCTCTTCGGTGTAGACAATCAATAAAACAATTAATCACAGCCTAATTTGTATGAGATGAGAGCTGGCCCTGCCCCCTCCTTCCCCCTCCAGTCTGGCCCTCACCAGAACTTCTTAGGACACTTTATTTTGTTTTTGTACTTTTTTTTTTTTTGTGCTTCATCTCATTCTCTGAGGGCCTGTATTTATTTATGTAGTTGTTCTTCCTCACAAGATTCAGTCTATCAAATTGCTTTCTTTAGCATGTTCCTTTGTAATCTCATATATCTGACTTGATTCACTTATTTTATTTTTATTATTCGATTTTGGTTTTTGTTTGTTTGTTTTGACTTGGTATATTTAAAAGCGTTGTTGGGAGAAGGCTTCCCTAGCTCAGCTTCCCCTGTAGCTTTCCCCAGCCTGCCTTGCTGCAGGAGTCCAGGCTACTTTAAAGGTGAAGAGCCAGGCCTTAACCCTGAGAATAGGCCCTGGATGCAAAATAGCTTCGCAAGCTCCATCCTAGTCCAGTCTTTGGCACCTAGGAGGTGCAGGATCAGTGTTGGAGTCGAATGTAATAATATTCTGGGCCAAGCATTAATCACTCAATTAAATCCCTAATGATAGACTTGTCTCCACTGCACATGAATCATTTCACGCGTAATAGTCTCGTCTCCCCAACTAGCCTTTCCACTCCTTCCGAGCAGGGGCCAGCAATCATCCAACAGGTATCTTACAGGTGAAGATTAATGGGATCTTAGGGCTAGAACTGAAGTATCTTCCAGATTATCCTCTTTACATCCTCGTTCCCTCTCTGGAACGAGGATGTAAAGGGGATAGAGCTCATTTAAAGTCACACAGGCAATATGTGGCAGAGAGGAGATTGGAATCCAAGTCCTCAGCCCACAAGTCCAGCCCTTTTGCCGCTCCATTCAGGGCTTATTCAGAACTGGTGGACTGATCACGTGTTATGCTCTGTTAGTGTGAGAAGTGTTCAGGATACTACAGAGGTTTAGTGTTGAAAGTTGGAGGCTAAGATTATGGGGCTCGGTACTCCCAGGGACAGAGGCCAAGGCCTGGACTTTGCTTGGCGGCCTTGGGTGGGACTGAATGTGAAGGTGATTTCCAGGCTTTACCCAGGACACCTGATACCTTCTCTCCATCTGGGAATTAGGAAACACTTGGTATTGAATGGGGATGGGTGCAGCAGGTGACTCCCCCCCCAAAAATGTGGGTGTTCTCTTTCCACTATTAAGGAGGGTGTGCCTTCCAGGAGGGCCTCAAGGTCATGTCAGAGACATTTGGGAGACCCTCACAGCCTTTCTGTTTCCCACCCCTCCTTGGGTACCCAGGCTTCTCACAGGAAGAAGGAAGGCCTCACAAGTCCAAAGCACCAGGATTCCTGGGAAGTAACTTTTAGGCTTTCCATCCAGAAAACATTGCTATTTTAAAAGAAGAACAGAATGAGGAAATGTGAGAAATTAATCGTGGAAGGAGTTTGAGAGCCTTTGGCAACTAGGTCAGAGATATCTGGGGAGTCTGAGGGTGCCTCAGATTGTAGCCTCCCTTTTTCATTCCTCCTTCTCCCTTGCTTTTCTTTCTCTTTCTTTGAATTGGATTGAGCTTTTCAGCCTGTCCTCCCTGAAAACAGTTCCCCCCTGTGTATTGTTTATTTCTGTGGAACTGCCAATATTTTACAAAGTCTCGCTAGGTTCCCACAATATCTCTCAGGGTTGCTAAGTGAATATTGTATACCCATTTTACAGATGAGAAAACAGGAGATTCAGAGAAGCAATGCATCAAGGGAATTATCCTGGTCCCCTAATTGATCTATTCAAGGCAGAAGAAGCCCATTTCATTAAGGTGTGTGCTTATGGAGTTTCAGTTTCAAAAGTAAATATTTATTGACTATTCAGTCATCAAGGGCATCATTTTATTCATGTAACAGACTGAAATAACTGAAAGCTAACATATTTTATTTTTTTTTAAATTTACTAAACCTTGACTAAGGTTAAAATTAACATAATAATAAAAACCAATATAGAATAAATATAATAATAAAATCAATAAAATAAAATAAGTTAAAATCAAACACAAAATGAAGCCCCAAATCCACGAGCAGGCGCAGAGCCTCCAGGAGCTTTTGTGCCCATCTCTGAACTGCTACTCATTATTTGGGGGTATCATCTCACGGGGTCCTTGTTTTTTCTGTGCAGAGGGCAACCCCCCAGGACCTTCTATCCTCTCCTCATCCACATTCCCGTACTGGCCATCTGCGATTTGACAGTCGGAGACTGTGGGGCAGCATCAGCACTGATCAGCAGCTCTTTTCTCTCCCTCTCACTCCCTGCCCTGCCCATCTCTGTTTCCCGTATATGCTGATTTCTTTGAGGCCTCTTCTTTCTCAGCTGCCCCCATCTTGGTTCACTAGGAACGTCCTGAGATCCCAATGGGGTGAGATGTGTCAGAATCAGAAAGAGCCTGAGTAGCTCCCGGAGCCAAGTCTGAACAAGAAGTCATTCTATATATAATATCCCTGGCAAGCATTTAGCCAGCCTTTGGTGCCCGAGGGGGTGTACATTGCTTCCCCACTTTAGGGTGGCTCCCATCCTAGGGAAGTTTGCCCAACGTTAAACTATAGTTGGCCTCTTGACAATGTCTACTTGCTGCTCCTACTTTTGCTCTGGATAGGCAAACAGATCAAGTCCCATCAATGGCTGAGCATTTCTTAATCATGTACTGTGTACCGGAACTGCGCTAGCCTCTGGGAACGCAAGTGCAGGGTTTGAAAACATCCCTCCTCGTAAAAGGTCTCATATACTAAGGGAAGACAATGAGAACATATAAAATATATAGAGCATACTGAATCAATTCAATATATGGGATAGTTTGGGACTTAGGGTCAGGAATGATTTTTGGCAGAGCTGTACTCTAGAAGAAGGCAAGGGCTTTGTGAGGCTGAGAGAAGGGGACAGGGCCTTATAGGCCTGGAGAAGAGCCAATGGAAAGGAAGGGAGAATGAATGTCACAAGACCAGTTTGGTCATATGACAGAGCTGAAAGGGACAAAAATCTCCAAGGAAATGGGAAAGATTAGGACCAGGTTGGGAAGAGTTTTAAAAGCTGGACAGAAAAAGTTAGATTTTATCCAAAATTCAATAGGAAGACACTCAAATTGTTCGACGAGGGAAGTCCTGTGGTCATATTTGAGCTTAGGGGAAATGACTCTGGTGGCAGTATGCCCTGTGGATTGGTTGCTGAGAGACAAGGCAAGGAGGGTAATTGGGAGGTTGTTGCAATGATCTAGGTGACAGATGAACAGGGCCTTAATTAAGCCAGTGGCTATGGGAGTGGAGAGAAGGGACTGGATGTAAAAGGTGTTGTGTACTACTGAATTATCTACCAACCATATATATGGCATGCTAGATGATGCCGGCATTATGCCCTGAGATGGGAAGGGTGGTGATGCCTTTGATAGAAGCAGGGACGTTTGGAGGAGAAGAGGGTTTACGGAGAAAGATAATGCATTTAAATTTAGACACACTGGATTCCAGATGCCTCTGGGAAATACTATTTTTAATGTCCAATAGGCAACTGGTGATCTGAAAAGGAAGAAAGAAGGGCTGGGTATATAGATCATGGGACCATTTGCTTAGAGACGACGGGTAAATCTACGGGAGCAGATGAGGTTACCAAGTGAATATAGAAAGAAAAGGGGAAAGGGTCCAGGACAGTTAATGGGAAATCCTATAGTTTAGAGGAGTGACGTAGATGATAAGGCAGCAAAGGAGACTGGGAAGGAGTTGTCACAGAGGTAGAAAGGGAACCAAAAGAGAGCATTGTCTCAACAATTTTCCCAGATGGGAAAGAAAGCATTCAGGCAGGAAGAATGCTCAATAGTGGCCAATGCTGCAGAGGGGTCAAGAAGAATTAAGCCTCATATATTTGTCATATATTTGGCGATTAAAAATTCAATAATGAATATGGAGGGAACAATTTCAGTTCAAAGATGAGGTCAGAATTGCAAAGGGTGAGGAATAAGAAGAGAGGAAGCAGAGAGATTGAGTTTAGACAACTTTTCCAAAGAGTGTGGCTGAGAGACAGACAGATAAAGAGATACGAGAGAGGTTTTAGATGAAGATAATGGGGGAACAGGAAGTTGATGGTAAGTGGCCTCAGTGTTTTTTCCAGTAAAGTAAAAAGAAACTCATCTGAGAGAGCTAGGGGAAAAGGGAACGCGGAAAGAGGGAAGAAAAAGTTTCAGGAAGGATGACAAAGTTTAGAATACTTCTAGGAGGTACAAGATAGGGGAATCAGGGAAGAATAACAGAAGTGTTTTATGGCAGTAAAGGCCCACTTTAAAGCAATTCACATCTCTTTTCTATTTCAAAAGCCCTTCAAATACTTGGAATACCAATGTGTTCCTCCCACTCCCTTAATGCCTTCTCTTCCACAAGTTAAACATTACCAGCTTCATCGTTTCACAGATTTAGTGCCAGAACAGATCCCCAGAAATCATCTAAGCCCATGCCTTACATAATAAACTGAGTGCAGAGATTAAGTGATTACCTAAAGTCACAATGTATGAATAGTAATAGTCATGGTGGCAGTAGTAGTGGTGTTAATAGTAGTGGTTGTAGTAGCAACAATAAAGACAACTGGCATTTCTTTTTTATTTTTATTTTGAAGCTTTTTATTTTCAAAACATATGCATAGCTTTCAACATTCACCCTTGCAAAGCATCGTGGTCGATTTTTCTTCCTCCCTTTCCTCCATCCCTTCCCCTAATCTGAAAATAATCTATATATGTTAAACATGTGCAATTCTTCTAAACTTATTTCCACAGTTATCCCAATGCACATGAGAACTCAGATCAAAAAGGAAAAACGAAAAGAGGACAAAAACAAAATGAAAGCAAACAATAAAATAAGTGAGAATGCTCTGTTGTGATCCACACTCAGTCCCCACAGCCCTCTCTCTGGGGGCAGATGGCTCTCACCATCACAAAACCATTGGAACTGGCCTGAACAACTGACATTTCTAAAGCACTTTAAGATTTGCATAGGTCTTCTAATAATGTGCTATCTATGCCATAATTATTCCCATTTTACAAATAGGGATACTAAGCGTCAGAAAGATGATTTGTTTGCCTGTCTTCCCACAGCAAGTCTTTTGGCTGATTCCCAGATCTTCAGAGGACATGGACTCAAAGCTCTTCACCGTCCTGTCAGCCCTCCGGAGACTGCATACACCCTCGCTGTTTAACAGCATCCCGCCTGAGCCATGGCTTCCCAAACTGAATCCAGTACTCCAGGCCAGGATGAGCCACAGGAGAGGACAGACAGATCATCACCTCTGTATTCTGGACACACCTCCTTCCTTAACTCCTTGTAAGTTCATGTTCTTAACATTCCTTTGATTCTCCTGACTCTTAATTTTTTTTTCCAGTTAATATACATTTGATTTCCTCTCATAGCTCTACTCTAATCGAGAAAGAAAACTATAAAGAGAAAGAAAAGCCTTGTAACAAATGTGCAAAGTTGAAGACAGATTTTCATATTGGCCATGTCCAAAAATATTTGTATTATTCTACATCTTGAATCCATCATGTCATGATCGAGAGTTGGGCCAAGTGCTTCGGTATCGTTCCTCTGGAATCATGGTTGGTTATTGTGTTCGTCAGAGAGCTTACATCTCTTTAAATTGGCTATCTTTGCAATATTACTATTATAGTCTATATTGTCCTCCTATTCCCGTTCACCTCACCCTCAATCAGTTCATCTAAATCTTTCCAGGTTTGTCTGAAATCTTCCCTTTCATCATTTCTTTTAGCACAATAATATCACAATCCATTCAGATGCCATACTTTGTATGGCCATTCTCCAATAAACACATAACCCTTTTCCAAAGTTTTGCTGTTACTATCAGTGTTTTTTCAAATATATGGGTCCTATATATCTATTTGGAACTTATCTTGGTAAGTGATGTGAAATGTTGGTATATACTTTATTTATGTCAATGGGCTGCTAGATAGAACAGTGGATAAAAAGTCAGGCCTGTAAAGTAATCATTTGGTATTTTGGTTGATATTAAATAAATGGAGAGAGAAATTCATTCTGAGCTATTAAAATAAATATTTTGTATTTTATGAGTTCTTTTATAAAATGACTAAGAAATTATTTTGTAATTAATTGCTCATGGGTAAGTAAATTAATTGAGGCAGTGTTGTCATTTTCATTATATTGGCTCAGCCTAATATTTCTCCAATTATTTAGATCTGTTTTTATTTTGATAGAGTGTTTTAAGTAGATTGCCAAGCATTTAATAAATTCCATTGTTATTTTAATGGTTATTTTACACAATAATTTCTTAGTTATTTTATAAAATAACTCATAAAATACCAAATATATACCTTAATATCTCAGAATGAAATTTCTCTCTCCATCTTTTCTTGTTGAGTTTTGTTGGTGATATGCCAAAATACTCTTGATTTATTTAATACCCTGAAACTTTGCTGAAGGTATTATTTGTTTTGATTAATTTTTGATTGAGGGTTTTCTAATGCACCAGCATGTCATCTGCAGACAGCAATCATTTTGTTCCTTATTGTCCATGTTCCCTCAATTTCTTTTTCTTGTCTTATAAGTTAGCATTCCTAGCCACATATCAAATAGTAGTGATGATGATAAGACATCCTTGCTTTTACTCATGCTGATCTAAGAAAGACCTTTAGTTAACCACCATTACAGATAATACTAGCTCTTGATTTTAGATAGATATTATTTACCATATTAAGGATAGATTCATTTATTCAAACTTTTTTTTTTAAAGTTTTTCATCGAAATGGGCGGTGTATTTTACCAAAAGCTCTGCTTCTATGGATATAATCGTGAATTTTGTTGCTTTTGCTATTAATAACCAAATGGTGAGGTCTATGCTAAATAAAATTAGGATTAATTGAGGTCTAGTGGCAGGTTCGGGGTATAGGGAGTCAAACGGGACTCCCCTGCAACCCCCTTCAATTCAGCGCAAGGGTCCTTGCTTTCTTCTTCATCTGTTGAAGATTTTCATTTTTATACTGGTAATTTAGTTTCCTTTTTTTTTTTTTTACCAAATGAATGAATGAATGATTTTTCTATTTTAGTTTTTTTTAAAATTCCTACTTTTATTTATTATTTCCAGCATTTTTTTCCTTTGATTTTGCTAATCTCTTCTTTGATTTTTTCAAATCTATTTTGATTTTTAATTGGTTGTTTTAAGTCAATTTCCTAGCATTTAAAAAATTATGTGTTTAATATTCAGTTCAATACCTACTCTCTGGGTTTTTTCTTAAATTTGTCTAGATCTAATTGGTCTGAGGTTCCCCAGTATCCTAGTTTTATAGCTATTTTTCCCTGTAATTTAAGTTGAGCATTTCTTTAGCTTTTCTTGTCAGTATTTTTATGCTATGTCATCTAGTGCATAATTGTCAAATGCTGATATTAATCTATTGTCTATAACTTTCATCATAATGTAATTTCTTTGATTTTTCTCTTTTAATTAGAATATTTTGACTATTGCCTCATCTGAAACTATGATTGCTGCCCCGTGATTTTTTTCCTTTTGCTGAAGAATAATAGAGTTTGTTTTAGTCCCTTGTTCTAACTCTGTGAATCTTCATATTTCAAACATGTTTCTTATAAACCACATATAGCTGGATTCAGCTTTGGATTTTAATATATTTTGCTATCCTTTCCCCTTTAGGGCTGACTTTATCCCATTTACAATCACAAATTCTAAGCCATTCTTTCTTTTTTTTTTTTTTTTTTATTATATATATATATATATATATATATATATATATATTATAATATTATCCCTTGTATTCATTTTTCCAATTTACCCCCCCTCCCTCTATTCCCTCCCCCCGACGACAGGCAATACCATACATTTTACATGTGTTACAATATAGTCTAGGTACAATACATGTGTGCGAATATCATTTTCTTGTTGCACAATAAACATTAGAATCCGAAGGTACATGCAACCTGGGCAGACAGATATTAGTGCTAACAATTTTCATTCCCCTCCCAGTGTTTCTTCTCTGGGTGCAGCTACCTCTGTCCATCATTGATCAACTGGAAGTGAGTTGGATCTTCTTTATGTTGAAGATTTCCACTTCCATCAGAATACATCCCCATACAGTATTGTTGTTGAAGTGTACAGTGATCTTCTGGTTCTATTCATTTCACTCAGCATCAGTTGATGTAAGTCTCTCCAAGCCTCTCTAAGCCTTTCTGTATTTCTCCTCCTGCTGGTCATTTCTTACCGAGCAATAATATTCCATAACCTTCATATACCACAATTTACCCAACCATTCTCCAACTGATGGACATCCATTCATCTTCCAGTTTCTAGCTACAACAAAAAGAGCTGCCACAAACATTTTGGCACATATATGTCTCTTTCCGCTCTTTAGTATTTCTTTGGGATATAATCCCAGTAGTAGCGCTGCTGGGTCAAAGGGTATGCACAGTTTGATAACTCTTTGGGCATAGTTCCAGATTGCTCTCCAGAATGGCTGGATTCTTTCACAACTCCACCAGCAATGTATTAGTGTCCCAGTTTCCCCACATCCCCTCCAACATTTGTCATTATTTGTTCCTGTCATCTTAGCCAATCTGACAGGTGTGTAGTGGTATCTCAGAGTGGTCTTAATTTGCATTTCTCTGATCAGTAGTGATTTGGAACACTCTTTCATGTGAGTGGATATAGTTTCAATTTCTTCCTCTGAGAATTGTCTGTTCATATCCTTTGACCATTTATCAATTGGAGAATTAAGCCATTCTTTCCTTTTAAACAACTCACCTCCTGATCTGCTCTTCCAGATTAGAATTTGTTTTCATAATTACTAATCTCTCCCAGAATCTCTCCTCATTCTTATTCTTTCCTGGTGAATTCTCTTCCTGATCAATTGAATGAATGTCTACACCAAACTCTTCTGACCAGTTTGGATGAAATTAAGGTCACTCTTCTTAGTCCATTAGATTGTGAGAGCAGGGACTGATGGGGTTTGGGGCCTTTTGTTGTATCTCCAGAACCTAGCATAGTACCTGGAATGTAATAGTTATTGAATAAATGCTTATTGATCGACAGACCAACTCTCCTCTTATCTTTGTTTGTATAGACTTCTACTTGCAGACCCATGGTTATGTGCAATAATCCATTCTCCCATTCTTCCTCCTCTTTTCTTCCTTACTGTATTCTTTTTTCTGCCCTTTTTATTTCTTCCTGAAGACCATAAAAACAACAAAACCACTCCCAGGCCCTGTGAATCATTTAACTTCATCTATGATGATATTATTAGTGTTCTAAGGGTATATTTCCCCACCCACTTAGTCTTGTACAGTTCTTTACAACAGCTTTTTAATATTTATTTTTTAATGTTTCTCTTGACACCTGTTTGTATTATTAAGTTTCTTCTCAGCTCTGATATTTTGATCAGGAATGTTTCAGAAGTCCTGAATTTGATTAAAGGTCCATTTTTCCTCTTCAGAGTGTATTCACTCTTTTTTTTTTTTTTTTTTTGCTGCTGAGGCAATTGGGGTTAAGTGACTTGCCCAAGGTCATACAGACAGGAAGGTGTTAAGTGTCTGAGACCACATTTGAACAGAGATCCTCCTGACTTCTGGGCAGATGCTCTATCCACTGCGCCCCCTAGCTGACCCTGTATTAATGTTTTCAAAAGAAATTTTATAGCTATTTTTATATTATCAGAATCTGTCCCCGTATTCCTATTTTTGCATATTCAGAATTATCCCATAGGACAGATAATATTTTTTAAAAAGAGAAAAAAATTGATCAAACTTGAAAAAAATCTGAAAATGTGTACGGTATTCCACATCAGTGCATCTTCCATCTCTGCAAAGAAGTCAAATGATAGTGAACTCTCATCTGCTTTCTTTGGAGACCTGCTTGTTATTTCTAATTTTGAAACATTCAAACTCACTGCTGGTTATTTTGTCATTGTTCTTTCCATTTACACTATTCTAATCATTATACTTTGTTTTTTCTTGCCTCTGCTTACTTCAGTCTGCATGAGATCATATCAGTCTTTTTGTACTTCTCTGTAGTCATCATTTTTATTTTTTCTAACAACTTAGTAATGTTCTGTTACTTTTATGTACCATGTTTCATTTAGCAGTTGCCCAATCAATGGGTGTATATTTTGTTTCCAATTCTTTGCTACCACAAAAAGTTCTGCTAAAATAATTTGTCAGGTACGAAGACTTTCTTCTTCTCCATGACTTCCTTGGAGTATAAACCTAGTAGAATCCCTAGATCAAAGGGTTAAATCACATGGTGTCACTGGAAGAATAATACAGTAGAACATCAATAGTTCCCCTTTCAGTTCATCACAAAGCTTATTCTGCAACTAGGGACGACCTATAATCAGAAGGGAAGTAGCATTTATCTTTCAGCGTCTAAAGACACATATTAGGAAAAGAATATTGAGGAACATCCAGAGGAGAGTAGCCACCTTGGTGAAGAGCCTTAATATCAAGTCATAGGAATATTAGCTGAAGGATTTAGAGACACTTTTAGCCTGGAGAAGAGGAGACTGGGAGATGGGTGATCTTTAGATTTTTAGATTTGGATAGAGATGTAGAGATAAGGGACTTTTAACTTAACTAATCCAGCACTCTCCCAGCATAGCTGACTTCAAGTCTTTGAAAGGCTGGTCATGCAGAAGAGGGATTGAATGCAGTGCCCAATTTGACCTTTCTGAACTATCGGTTCATGTCTTGTTCCTCTTGGCTGAAATGTGGTGAGCTCTCGGTAATTGGTTCTAATACCTCCGTGGAACCCAAGTATGTGGCGTGTATTTACATTCCTTTTCTTTAGCTGTACTTCTTTGTTGGCAAGGGGAAGGAGGATGAGCAGGGAGCCATTGGGAAATAAGAGTGATGTTTATTAAATTGAGAGGGAGGGAAAGAGACACATAGACAGACTCGGTGGCTCCCGAGCTTTCTTCTAACTTTGAGAGTCAGTGATTTTTTTTTTTTTTTTGCCTTGCCCATGGGCACATAGCTAGCAAGTGACATATTTGAGGTTAGAATCTCAGTCTGTCTGTCACCAGCACTGTTCCTTTGGAAGAAGGCCCATTCCTAGTATTTTTCTTTTGCTGGTTTTTCATCACATCATCCCAATAAGGTCTCTTTAGCTGACGTGAGAGGTTTGTTTCACCCCTGGGTGTAGACTCAGCTTTCAGGTGCAATATGTTTTCCCAGTGAACCCTGAATTTGAGAATTGAAGCTCTGGATCAAAAGCAGCCACTGTAAATACACCCGCATAGAAACATGAGGTCAAACCAGAGACCTAATCTTTCTAGCATGGAGTTCATTCTAACCCCAACCCTAATTCTGATGGATACTTCACACAAGACAGGATCTCTATTCTTAGAATCACTTAGTTGTGGAAGACTGAAAAGCGGTTGCTGCGAATGGATTGACTCCATTTATTCATTCATTCAACATGTATTTTTTCAGCACCTGAGAGCTGCCAAATAACTGTGTTAGGAATTGAGACTATAAATATAAATATAAAACAATGCTTGCCCTTAATGAGCTTACATTCTACTCAAGGGAAATGACACAGAGAGGTAAATAAAATACAAATAAAATAAATGGAAAATAATATAGAAATGGAGAGGGCCCTAGCGAACAAAGGTAGAAGGGAAGGGAAATCAGGATAGAATTCATTTAGGGAGTGGCACTTAAGTTGGGTCTTGGAGGTAGCTAAAAACTCTAAGAGGCATGAGTGAGGAGGACTGTGGGTATTGGGACAGGCTGAGGAAAAGCATATCAAATGAGTCATGGGGGAATAGGAAATAAGCCATTTTGGTTAAGCTACGGGAAAACGTACCATAATCCTGCATATTAGGCTAGAGACAGATTAGGGAGGCTTAAAATGCCAAAAAGAAAAGTCTGTTTTCCATAGAGAGACAATAGGCAAGTGAGGCCTCAGTTTCTCTATCTGCAGTATGGGAGCTGGGAGTGAGGTGTTATACTACCTATCAACTAGTCTTTTCCAATTCTTACCTTCTCTAAGTTTATGGTGACTGTGTGTTTCCACTTTGTTTGCGTGCCGAATCAACCAGTAGAAGGTAAACTTTTTGGAAAGCAGGGATTTGTTCTTTTTTTTTGCCTCATGACTTTCACTTTCTAGTGCCATGCCCAGCACACAGAGGTGCTCTGTGGACGCTGATTGGTTTGTAGTAGGTGGCCCTCATAAGCAGATGTTTCTCTGGGCCTCCGCAGTTTGAATGACTTATAAAGTGAACCTACCATTTCTGCCAACCTCTCTCTCTCTCTCTCTCTGGCCTGACCTCGAGCTGGCAAATTAGGGACAGGTTTTAACTTCGTTGTCCCTTTGAGAAATCCAGGGGAAGTTAAACTGATGGTCTACGGGGATGGGGTGCTATGATATACTGTGCAGATAGGACCAAGATGGAGGCTGATGTTGGAAGTACATCTAGGTCCTCCGCCGACTGCATTCTCAGGACCATTGCCCATCTGGGGATAGTTGGGGTTTTTTTTCCAATAAGTGTAATAAACAGTAAACACTTGCCCATGTGCCAGGCAGTGTGCCATGTGTGTTGGAGGCATGAAGACAGAAATGAAAGGACCGTCATTGATAGGGACAGTGGTAAGCCACAGAGTCTCCAGTGGAGGGTACCCAGAGTGCTGAAAGGCCCCAAAGCCATGCTACATAAGGATCCCTTGAAGGAATTGGGGCTGTTTGGACTAGAGGAGACTGTGTGGGTGGAGGAGGAACAGGAAAGCTGTGTACAAGTATTTGAAGGCTTGTGTTGTACAAGAGAGTCTGGACGTGCTGTGTTGGGTCCCGGGGGATGGAGAGAAGCTAACTGCACATAGACAAAGTTCGGCCATATGTCCGGAAACACTTCCCCTCAGTTAGAGCCATTCCCAAGGGCAATGGTGGGCCCTGGCCCCTGACTGGAAAACTTGGAGCAGAGGCCGTCTGGCCCTGTCATCGTCCTAGGACAAGTTGTATTAGGTGGCTGCTGAGCTTTCTCCCACATCGGAGATACTGTCCTTCTGGGATCCCTCCGTGATTGGAGTTTGTACTCAGTGTATCTTTTCAATTTGCTTTGATGAGAGAAGTGGTCGTGGGCAGCAGCCTCCCTGCCTTCATGTCACCACAGCCCCTCAGAGGGAGCTTCGTAATGTCAGGAAATCCATTGGCGAATCTGGCAGCATTTGGCTCGGTGCTTCAGCTTTCTTCCATGTGGATAACTAGCAGCCTCTTCTACCTAGTGGATCTTATAATTCAGAGTCTTATTCGTGAAAAGTTCTCAATGCCTTTTATTCTTCTGAATGCTTTGGTAGAAAGTCTCTCTCTCCTCCTTCTCATCTGTCAGAGATTTGCACCATTAATGGCAGAACTGCTCCACAAAAGTATTGGAACCAATTAAGAGAATTACTGATTAAAGATTTTTTGGGGGCCCGCTACGGACCTATCAGATGGCACGGCACATACTTGTCAGAGGCAGCAGCTAGAATTCAATAAGTCATCTCTTGTTTTTCTTCATCTCAGTCTACTCTGCAGCCTCAGCATCTGGTTTCTACTTTATCATCAACAAGCCACTTCAGAGAAGGCTTTGCACTTAATTACTATTTGGATTTCGATTAGGAAACTGTAGTTAAGAAGTTAAGAAACTCTAGGGAGTTGTAATTGTAATAACTTCTACTGTATACTAAGCAGGCCTTCACTTAACAGCTGGAGTGGAGTTCTTCCAAGAATGTCTCAGAACTGGGCAGTTGCCAAGCCAAGAGCCTCTTTCCCTCTTTTTCCCCTCATCCCCTGCTCTTTTACCTCCGTTCCCTTTTGTCCTCATCTGCACAGTGTCAGGAAAAGCTCTGCTGAGGTTAGAAAGGAATCAACAGTTATGAAATCAGAGAATCCTTAAGTCGATGTGGCAATGGAGGAATTTCCTTTCCACCATTCCCACCTGGAAATCCATTTCCTTACAAAGCAGCCCATCCCATCTAGGAATACTTCTGATTAGTAGAAAACTTTTGTCTGTATATTGAGACCCAAATCTGCATCCATGTCACAGAGGGTCAGAGACTCTCCCGTGACCTAGAAATGGTCTGAGATCTCAGCAAGTCGCCATCTGGTTTTCACTGAAATATCTGTGAAGGGGCAATTATTGCCCATGGAAGGAGCCCATTTTCTGTGGGCTGATGAGAAACTTTTTCTTGTGATAAGCTTAAATATTCTGTGATTTCTAGACATTAAGAACAATTCTGCTCTCCGTGGGGGGGGGGAAGCAAAAGAGTTCTCCCTTCCACATAAATCCTAGGTTAAAGACCTAGTATTCACGGACCCCCAAGGAATCTCTGGTTAGATTTCAAGGGATCTGTGAACTTGAAAAATGGGGAAATGATACCTTTTCCCACTAATCTCTAATGGAAACTTAGCGTTTCCTTCAAGTAATTAAAAATGGTATTCTGAAAAGATTTCACCAGACAGATCACCAAAAGGGTCCAGGAGAACTCCTGCTTTGAATATTGGCAAATTGCACTCAGGGCCAGCTTCTCTGCAGCCTCCAGGCCTGCTTTCTGGCTCCTGACCTGGCTGCCCTTGTTTCAAGTCATGATTGTTCTTCATACCTAGAACAAAGCAAACCCCCACGTACACTTTCCACCTTACCACCCCTAGCAATGGAGAGAGCACTACTATTCCTAGAAAGAGGAATCAGTCAGTTTCCTATGGCTCCACTCACCTTACCTCTGACTTCCTGGTCCACAATACCCCTCCCTTGGTAGCACTTCCTAATCTGCATTGGCTTCTCTTGTTAGGATAGAAACTCCTCGAGTGCCTGGATCCTACTTAGATCCCTACTAATTACCAGTGTGTTAACACACAGTAAGCACTAAAAGTCTCATCCATCCATCCATCCATCCATCCATCCATCCATTCATTCATTCTTTCTTTCCACAAGTCTTCTCTAGGGTAAACATCAAGCAGATCTCATATGGTGCAGTCTTGAATCCTTTTACTATTTTAGTCATCTTCCTCTGGATTTGTCCTCATTTGTCCATGTCATTCCTAAAATATGGAATCTGGAAACTGATGATATTCTAGCTATGATCTGAGAGGGTAGAAGGGCCACCATCATCCTCAGTCTAGGTGCCATGCTGCCATTGATTGAACCCAAGATCTCATTCCTTTTTTTGTTTGAGTTTATAGGCCACACACACACACGCACACACTCCCACACTCCCACGCCCACCCACCACCATGTTTGTTTTTCCACTTAAATCTACCACATATCTACCATTCTATATTACATGGTAGATTTTTTGAAACCGTGTAGACATTTACACTGATCCCTCTTTAACCAGGCCATTTACAAGTGGCTCACTAGATCACGGAGATAATCCCGGGTTCTCCAAAGCTTTGTGGGGAAAACGGGGCAAATTCTGTCTGGTCCTTTTGAGCCGGAAAAGCCCAGGCCCAGCTACCTATGGCATCCAACCAAAAGGCAGGAAATATGTGCATCTATAGTTCAAGGGCTAGCCTAGCTAAGTTCAGAGAGGAGCAGAGCCTGGCCATCAGGTGATTTTTGGGGGCCCCTCCCGAAGCCATTTAATACAAGTGTTGAGGAAGCTCTGATTGGCTTTGGTCAAAGAAGCACCCCCACAGATTAAATCCTGGCTGCTCAAAGTAATGAAATCACTTGCACTGTTAGATTTCTGTCCCACATGACTAGGCAGCAGGATATATTTGCAGCCCGACCCCAGCTTCCAAAGAACTTGCTCTATCTTCCAGTTTGGGTCGGCCACACATTTGATAAGTGTGCCGGCTCGATCCTTTCTCTTGTGTCATCGCTAGCAAATGTTGAGCAGACAGAGCTCCAGCAGTAAGACGAGATGGCTCCATCGAGCGACATTCCTCAGGCGTGTTCATTCAAGCAGATGCAAATCCGTGGAATTGTATGATTGTGTGAAACACCTTGTCAAATGCCCTACTGAAACCCAGATGTGTGATGTCGGAGGCACTCCCTGATCTGGCAATACAGTCACCCTGACAGAAAAGGAAATGGCTTTAGTCTCATGTGTCTCGTTCCCAGGGAACTGATTCCATTCGGTAAATATTCATTAATGGGTTGGGTGCTCGGGGTACAGAAATGAAAAATAAAATGACAAAATTTATTCCCTCAAGGAACTCACATTTTACTGGAAGGAGGTGGCATAGCCACGAATAATAAGTATGATGGTAATTACTTTTGTTTATGTAGAATGTATGTTCTTCTTGAGGCCAGGGAATGTGGCTCGCCTACCTTGGGACTTGCTTTTGTTTCTATCTGTAATACTCCACCAACAGAATTGTTGCATTGGGACTCGAACTGTCTCCTTTTCCCGGAGCTCTTTGAGGGGACTGGTGGACTGCTATGGGGGATGGAGTCCTCCATGGCTCCCATACCCCAGCAGGACCAACTCACCTTTTGGAATGGGTGCTTTACTGCAAATGATCAATTCTATCAGTACCCCTGGGGAAACAAAGGGAGTCTGGTAGGTGAGAAATGGGAAAGAGGAAGTGGAAGGGAGAGAAAACAAATGGGAGAAAGGCAGTTTCCCATATACCACAATCTTCTCCCCTCCTTAGCACCTGGAAAGTAGATTTTGGGTGAACACTCTACCAGTACTCAAGAGTGTGGATGCCCTGCTTTGCCTTTCTTTGTCCTGCTTCTGTGGTAGCCATACTTTCTATTCACTTCCTGCCATGGACTGCCATCCAAAATACATGATTCCATCTTCCCCATTCTCGTGCTCAAGCAAAGTCAAACAAATCCAAGGACACTGATGGCCAAGACGCTTCCTTAGTGGTTTGTTGTTGGGTTACCACAAGTGGACAAAAGGAAACCAAAGCTAGCTGTTCTCCTCGGCTATACCCTGTCGTGTCTCAAAGAACCAAGAGAGAGCGACGAGATAGAGGAGGCCTTTCTTTCCTTGGATTAGAGTCCTTAATGCTTTTTGGGTCATAGACCCCTTTGGCAGACTATTCAGACAATAAGATACATAGAATTACAAGGAAAATCCATTGCATTAAGAGTTAGCAAAATGTTTGAAAAATAACAACAGGTTCAGTTGCCCAGGTTGGGAGTCCCATCCTGGGAAGACATGACTGCTGACTGTTGATACGTCTGGATTCCAAAAAGCTTCTGAAGCCCAAACTCACTCCCTCACAGACTGAGCTAAAGCTTCGGAATCCTATGGGGCAAGCATCCCAGATAATTGCAGCCATTTTGAAATGAATTTTGGGAGGATCCCTCAGAATGTGAAAAGCTTCTGAAAGCTTCAACTCAGATTGATGAAAACGGTCGTCATTTCTCTGGCACTTGAAAATCTGCGATCACTTGAGAGGAGGCTTGTTTTTACCTCTGTTTACCTGTCTTTCTAGCACCCTAGCACAGTGCCAGGTATACATAGATAGTACCAGCCTAATCAGTGTTTGCTGACGGGCTGTTGATTAACACACGTTCTCTCAGCTCCGTATCAAAAGAACCTTGGGAAGTAAGGGGGCCATTATCTTGAGGAATCCCATTTTATACACTCTCCCAGAGCTGGAGTAATTTCCTCCATCACACGCAGCAAATATTAAAAGCAGAATTCAAACCCAGCTCTTCGGAAGTACAGGACTATCTAGCATCCAGCCTACTGTGAAATGGAACTTTTGAGTACTCCAGTTTCCAGAAATACATGCTAGGGTTTGAACGGGCTGAGCTGGGGCCCCTCCATATTTACAGAAGAGCCATAGAATATAAAAGAACTTTGGAGGTCATCTAGTTCAACCCCTGCTTTTCCTGATGGCTTAGAGGAAAAATGTCTTGCCTAAAGTCACTCAGCTAGTTAGTGGTCCAGCCAGGATTGGAAATAAGGTTGTGGTGAGTTGACTTAAGCAAAGTGCTTTACAAACCTTTTAAAGCATTATCTAAACTCTGGCTTGTTGTAGTAGCAATGTAGTCATTAATAATGGTGGTAGTAGTAAGTAAATAGTAGTAGTAATAGTAGGAGTGGAAATAATCATAGAAATTAATAATAGCAATAGTAGTAATAGTAATAATTAATAGTAGTAGCAGCAGCAGCAGCAGTAGTAGTCGTAGTAGTAGCAGTAGTAATAGTAATAGTAGTAATAATAATAATAATAACGACCCTCTCACTTCACAGCAGAAGATGCAGTGTACGTAATACGGTTTTGACAAAGTTCAGAGTATTTTGTTGATGTAAAGGATGGTGACTAAGATCCTCGGTGCCAGGGCAAGCCATTAGCTCCCCTCGGTGTTCCATACTGTTAGGATTCTTACAAGGTGCTAAGTCAGTTATCTAATTTAGTATGATACTTAACTGTTCTCTAGTTCACTAATGTACTTAGTACTTATTACAGTTCTACAAGATTCACACCTTTAAGAGAACAGATACAAGCTAGGAGCCTCAACCAGGATTCAGTCCGGGAGATTCGGAAGTCAGAGAGGAGAAACCCACTAGAAGCTCTCGGAGCCTCAGCCAGGATTCAGTCGAGGAGATTCACAAGTCAGAGAAGGCAGCTTAAGCTCTTGGAACCAAGACTACAGAAGGCCTCAAAGAAAGCTAACCAGGCTCCAAGTGAAGAAGATAAAACTTTGAAGGATAAAGGATTTGGATTTTTAATATCTGGCTGTCCTTTGTAATTATTGAACTGAAACTAAGGCTGCCTCTAGAAGCCCCTGAGAAACCTGCTCCTAGAGAACATTACATTTTAAAGAAGAATATTACACTATATAATCTCTAAGAATTGAAAGGATACATTAATTCATTGTCAGTCTGCGTGGGTAGAAGGAGTTTCCAGTGGGGCAACTTTCTCCTGATAAAATCCCAGGTCCTCCTCTCCCTTCTTCCCCAAAGCATTCTGGGTATATTAGCTATAGCTGTAGTCTTGGCTGTGCCTTTTGCTGGCTCTTTAACCCTACCCCCCCATCTGGCCCTCATTTCCTCATTTGGAAAGTAAAGAAAATAGTGGACTGTGTGCTTTCTTTATGTAACAGAGGTATAATGAGGCTCAAATGAATTGTGGAGGCTGGCTGTATAGTGAGGCTCAAATGAATTGTGGAGGCTGGCTGCTGTTGTAGCCAGAGGGATGAGAGGCTGATTCCAGGGGCCTGGGCAAAGGAGCTGACAAGACTAGGGCACATAGCAACTCACGTGCATTCTGTGGAGATGATTCATTTGTCACTCGTCTCTTGGAGCAGAGGCGGGCCTACCTCTGGGTGACTCCCCTGCGAAGGCACGGCAGACCCAAGGCTATGTGTCCCAATGTTTCTGGAGGGAGAATGTGGTAACTGGAGTCACAGGGTCTGGGTTTCAATCCCAGATCTGCTTCTTTGACCAATTTACCTCTGCAGACCTCAGTTTCCTGATCTGTCAAACAAAGGGGATGGGACAAGATAATCTCCCAGGTTGCTTTAAGTCCCAGCTCGCTGGTCTCGTGAAAGTCAGACATCTGTATCTTTAAGGGCTGGCCTTCTTGGCCTCTGCCTGTAGCCCGGATTTGGGCTTTTCAGACCATTAGTATGGTCCAAAGACAGTAGATATGTTCATTACAATGGAATGTTTTCTGCAAGGGACTGATGGGAAGAAAGCATCTCTGAGACTTTTCCCCAGAAGCCATTGTTCCGCCACAGTGTTCTGTCGTCTCCTCGGTCCCACCCAGTGGACTCAGGTTTCAATTCCTGGGATGGCTTTATCATCCGAGGAACAGTACACACTTGTGTTTTCTATTTGTGGGAACAATCGACAATAGCTTTCTCTAAAGAAAGTCTTCCTTGTGTCTGCTGTTGCCTATAGCTTTCTGGCATGACTTCCTAAGGCTACCTCTGCCTGCTCCCCAAGCTCCTCAGCTGCCAGCTCTTGGGAAAAAGAAGCAGCGCCGTCTTTGTCTGCTTTTTACCAGGAGGGCAAAAGACAAGCAAAAGGACTTCTGTATAAAGTTCTCAGCTGGCCCAGTGAGCCTGACAATCTCAAGGGAACACTGACTTCCCAACTCAGATCCATTCAGTAGCCAAGTCATGACTGCGAGGAGAGTGGGTCCCCTCTGCACCTAGAACCCCCCACTTCTCTTCTTGAAGGAGGGGGAGACTAGGTACAGAACAAAGCATCGGCTACTTCTTTGATACAAGAGGGAATTCTATGAGGAATGGAACAAGTAATTAGCAAGTGAAAGCAATATTTTCGAAAAGCAGCAAGAAAAATGGTTTCTAGAAGCACCAATCCCAGATTGTCAGAGCTGGAAGGGCCTTTAGCTAGCCAGCTTTTCATGTTACAGCTGAGGAGACCGAGGGTCAGAATGAGGGGGATTTTGCCCGTCACCCAATGACAGAGCAGAAGTGGGAGCTGGAGGGAAACCGGAAAGGGAAGTCCTTGCAGATCGCCATTCCGGGTGGGGGCAGATAGCTAAGTTCTACTTTCTGGCCACGCAGGGGCTTCTTGGGCAGTTTGTGTGTCTCTTTCGTGTTCTTGTCTGGCCGAGCCTCTCTCCCTGGTGTTGGCTTTTGGGTGATATATTGGGGGAGAGTCCCCCACATGATGACATCGTATTTTGAATCTTTCTAGAACATAGCTCTCGAGTCTAGGGAATTTGAGTGAGCAGGAAAATGGGGTTCACTTTCCTCACTTTGCTCAGCTCAGATCGGCTTTTTTTGGCAGAAGGAGCCCATGCTTTAATGCCAGCTCTGGCTCGCACCCTGATTTTGTGCTGGGAGCAGAGTAAATGTCTTCCCCTTTCGGATCTAAGGTTTTCTCAAAGTAGAAAACAGGGCGGGGTGGGGGTGGGGGCGGCGCTGGACAAAATACCTTCTGTCCTCCCAGTTCTTGGAAAGTTGTTAATATTGTTTACAAGAGTAATCTACCTTCTTGAGTGTGTTGGGAGCCAGTGAGCTCTTTACTGGGGAAAATCACATGATCTTCCATACTGGCTGGAATGAAGTGTGATAGGAGCATCCACTCCCATATTCCCTTAAGGGGAGGGTTTCCCTCAGCTCATCCTACTTGAGGGGAGGCTGGGTAAAAAGCACTTTTAGAAGAAGGAAGAGATATAAACTGCTTAGGTAACTGTGGGAGTTGGTTGAATAAATCAATCCATCACTCCACCTCACTTTAAATTTGCCCTTTAAGCACGCCCCATACCTCTGTCAGGTGAGAATAATCAGAGGCGTGAGCTAGCCAGGAAATAAACCTGGGTGCTCTATTGAAAAGAAAATCAATCCTGGACTTTTTGTCTAAGGGCTAAGACTCTTTGGCTAATTTAAAAGTCGATTAATCAGCACCTACTTATTTACCCTTGGCCAGACACTGTGCTAGGCCTAGGGATGTCAATATATGGAATGAAAGAAACCAGGGAGTTTATCTACTAATTGCCAGGGGGGGGGGAAGACAAGAAGTACATATAAAAATCAATGCTGCTTCAATAAAAAGTGAATCAATACCAAGAAACCAAGGAGTTCGGTCTGAGGGAGTTGGAGAGGATGGGCCTTGGCTACTGGGGGAGGATCCCAAAAGGCTTGTGCAGATGGTGATGCCTGAGCTGGATCTTAAAGAAGGAGAGGGACTCTCAGGTGAGGAAAGGGAAGTGGAAGAGGGGGAGCTTCAGGGAAGGAAGAGGCCCAGTATTGGGAGCTGGCAGGAGCCAGGGACTTGACCAGATAAAAATGAAAACTAGCTTATTGCAGGCTTGGCAGATGACTTTTGGGGAGGGCCTTTTGGGGGGTGACTGGAGGGTGGACGATGTGTGCAACTGGAGCAGAAATCTTCATAGCTAGATTAGGACTAGACAGTGTCAAAACTTAGTTTGGTTCAATAGTTAACGGGAAACCACTGAAGGAACTGTAGTTCAGAAGGGCAATGACAGCATTGGGAAAGGAACTTGGGCAGCCAAAGACAGGCTGTAGTGGGGCCTGGAAGAGGAGACGCTCTTGAGGCAGGGACTTCAATTAGACCAGTGATGTCAAACTTACCTAGAAACACAGTATATTGACTTAGAAAATCACAAATTAACATTACTGTGTTGTATTTTTATTTGCTTTATTTATTTGTTTGTTTTTTTATTTTTATTTTCTTTGTTAAACATTTCCCAATTACATTTTGATCTGGTTGGGGTATATATTGGTGAGTTTTATGGGTAATTTGATAGTTCTGATGAGGAGACTAGATGAAGCCCAGGGAGAAGCTAGCAGCAGTGGGTGTATTGAGGAGGAGCCAAAGGCCCAGATAGTTCCCAGGTAGAAAAGAGAAGATTTGGTAATTGATTGGAATTAAGGGATGAGGGAAACGGAAGGACCGACAGTGATGACAAAGTCAAGTTTCTCCCTCATCCCACACGTCCGATCAGTCTCCAGGTCCCATCCTCTATCTCCGACATCTGGTCCATCTCCGTCAACTCCACTACTATTGCCCTCATTCTTCACCGTCAACTCCACTACTATTGCCCTCATTCTCCACCTTATTTCTTCTTTCCTCATCTTTTGGAGTAATTTCCTAACTGATCTTCCTGACTCAAGTCAGAGAGTCAAAGATGAATCCAAGGGGAGCTTCCAAAGTGGTTTTCCTAAAATCCAGGTCAGACCACGGGTGCCATTCCAGTCACTACTGGATTCTGATGGTTCTTAGTGAATTCTAGGATATTACTACAAGCTCTTCTGTTGGACTTCTAAAGACCTGTAGAACCTGACTCTAGACTTCCTTTTTTCTCTTTACTCACTATGTATTCCTGTCAAATCTGCCATTTTGGTGTTCCTAATACAAGACATTCCATCTCTTTTCTCCAAGCCTTGCAAAAAGTTCCATTTCCCAGCCCCGCACCCCCATCCCTGCAATATACTTGATCTTGTGTTTTTCTTCAAATCCCCAGCTCCTAGCTCTGTGCCTTACATGTAAGAAGAACTTAATGCATACTTGTTAATTGTTTGATTTATAACAGGGAGGTTGGTGGTACCCTCAGCAAAAATAGGGAAGTTGGCAGAGGGCATGTTTAGGGGGCGAGATCATATATCACATTAAAAATGTTTTTCAAATAAACATTTATTAATATCGCTTCATAATTTCTGGCCAACATGATTGCCAAAATGGAGGTGGACTGCCCTCATCCCACATACTTAGTCCAGCGATCAAAAGCCCCTGTTTTGTCAGAAATGGACAGGGGGTGTTGGAAACCACTCAGAACAACAGCAGCCAGTCTTATCAGAGCTTTGTCCTGCAATGGAGCTCCACTTTAAGAACTAAAGTTGGAGACATGAGCAAACCATAGAAGACACTGAGTGAAGAATTATCATAGCCTCAGCCATGTCCCAAAATTCATCCTAGGAGACTCAAGGGGGAAAAAATGGATTTTCTATAACAAAGACTACATGAACACCTAGAAGAAATTAAACAAGAGATGTTAAAAGATGAAACAAAAGCCATGGGGGAAAGAATGGGAAAGAGAATAATAAATAGCTAGGGAGAGAAATGGTTAAACCTTACCCAGATTATCGATTCTCTGAAAACTAGAATAGACCAAAGAATAATCAGCTGCCCCATGAGAGAGCAAAAGACATTAGAACAAATTCAAATGACTGAAAAACTAGAAGCAAATGTGAGATAGCTGACAGCAAAAAACAACTGACCTGGGCAACAAAAGTTGATTTAAAAACCACTAGACTTCCTGAAAACTCTGGGAAAAAAACCTACACTACATACTTGAGAATATACAAATGAAAATGGCCCCAGATCTAATAGAACCGAAGGGAAAACAGAAATCAGAAGAAAATAGGGAGGCCATGTTTGTGAAAGCACAGGCCTGGTTGTGATGTCCTCTCACTCAGTAAACTCCAATGGCTTCCTTGTGGTCTCCAGGAACAAGGAGAAAATTTGGTGGGGTTTAAAACCCTTCATGATCTTCCCCTTCCCACTTTTTCAGTCTTCTGACACTGTCTAGCTCGCCTTCCCCCATTAATATACTCAGTGGTCCAGTGGCTCCTTACCTCATTGCTACTCCATCTTCTTTTCCTTCTCTTGCTTCTTCTGTGTGTCTCTGTCTCTCTGTCTCTGTCTCTCTGTCTCTGTCTCTGTCTGTGTGTCTGTCTCTCACTTTTTCCTGTCTCTGTCTCTCTGTCTCACTCTATCTCTGTATCTATTTCTCCATCTCTGTCTTTCTCTGTTTCTCTGTTCTTTTTTCTCTAGGTCTCTGTCTCTTTCTCCTTCTTCTTTGTCTCTCTCTCTCTCTCTCTCTCTCTCTCTCTCTCTCTCTCTCTCTCTCTCTCTCCCTCTCTCTCCCTCTCCCTCTCCCTCTCCCTCTCCCTCTCCCTCTCCCTCTCCCTCTCCCTCTCCCTCTCCCTCTCCCTCTCCCTCTCCCTCTCCCTCTCCCTCTCCCTCTCCCTCTCCCTCTCCTCTCCCTCCCTCCCTCCCTCCCTCCCTCTCTCTCTCTCTCTCTCTCTCTCTCTCTCTCTCTCTCTCTCTCTCTCTCTCTCTCTCTCTCTCTCTCTCTCTCTCTCTCTCTGTCTGTCTCTTTCTCTCTTGGTATCTCTTTCTTTCCCTTTCTCTTGCCTCTATCTCTCCCTCTCTCCCTCTTTCCCTGTCTCCCCTTCCCAGAAAAGTTCTTGTCCTGAAACACTTGAGAATTGTGCTTTTGGTCTTTAATGCTTTTCTTTCTAATTTAGTGAGCATTTATTAAGCGTATGCACTTTGGGCCAGGCACTGTGCTCAGTGTGGGGACAGAAAGGAGAGAAAGAAGCAATTGCTCATGTCCTTTCTGAGCATCCCTTGTACCTTCCCTTCTCACCAAGGAAAAAAGTTAACATAGAAAAGGTAACAGCCAGATGGCGCTGCAGTACATAGAGGCCGGCCTTAGAGTCAGGAAGCCTAATCTTCCAGTTTAAATTCAACATGTGCTAACTGTGTGACCCTGGGCCAGTCACTTCACTCTCTTTGCCTCAGTTTCCTCAGGTGTTGAATGAACAGGAAAAGGAAAGTGGTGAAAGACTCCAGCATCTCTGCCAACAAAACCCTTAATGCAGTCAGGGAGAGTCGGTTACAACTAAAAGGACTGAACGACAACATTATTACAAACATTATCTTATTTGATTGTTGCAACAACCCTTGGTGGGAGTATCTATCTTTATTCCCATTTCACAGATGAAATAAGCCAAACCAACTGGCACAGAGACCCTAGCTGGCATCATTAGCCCTCATAATCCCCTATGGTCTTGGTGGGATATCCAGGGTAAAGACGGTCTGCCGGCAGTGAATGGCTGGATCTCTCTAGACATTCAGATCTGAGGGCATCTGTGTGGGATTGAAGCCGGGGAGGCGAGGGCTCTCTTTACTTGTTTGTAGGGAGGACCTCCTCCTTAGCTTCTCCTAGTTCCCCCAGTGCCTGTCCTCAATGGAGTCTGTATTTACTTGTGTACATATCGCAGCCCTCCATCAGCACCCCGGCCAGCTCCTGGAGGGTAGGGATCAGTTTCCCTTTTGTCTTTTTACCATCAGTACCCAGTGCTGGGTTTCCACATGGTAAATGCTTATTTCATCCCATTTAATCTTTTTTTTTTCTCTCCAGTGGACTACAGAAACAACAACAATACTAATAGTCAGATATGTTGTCCTTGGGTGAATCTGGACAGGTCATCATGCCTCTGCCTCAGTTTCCTCATATCTAAAATAAGGAAAATCATATCACCTACCTGCCAGGGTTTGATGAGGATTACATGAGATAAAACTGTTAGCAAACCTCCAAGTACTTTGGAGATACATACTCTTATAATTATAACAACAAACATTTCGGTAAGACTTTTGAGTCCTGAAGGGCATTTTAGACTGTGTGTCATTTCCCCACAAAGATTCTGGCCTCCAGGAAGTATCCAGGAGAGGTCCTTTCCTCAGGGTACACTGTGGGCAGTCGGCAGATCCTTCCTGAGGATCCCATCCAGGCAGATCTGACTCATTGCTCACCTCCTTGTGCACCTTCCTTTCTGATTTGGACACAATAAGTATATATATATATATATATATATATTTTTTTTTTTTCGTATTGGGGCTTTAATTATCGTAATCGTGCCTTTCTGTCAAGCAAGCAGAGAGTTCAAACTTCAGGTAACATTACCATAGGGCCAATGAATTTGTCACTGTGTAAACAGGAACTTTCAGCTGATTCTGCATCTCCCCAGCACCATAGTGATCCAACAGGTAGTGCTTGGGGAGGCATGGAGGAAGTATTTACCAAAGAGGCTGTGAGAAAGGCCTTAGAACTGCTTCACTGCACTGGAGGGGTTCTTTGTGACTGGGCAGTAGGGGGCATTTTCCTGGGGCACGTCCCGAAATTGAGAAGAACAGAGAGGCCTTAGATCCCAGAACCAACCTCCCAAGATCCCTGGAGTCTCCTGGAGATTCTTTGGCAGGGCCTACCTGAAACTGATAGGGGAAGTTGTCAGATTCTCTTCAACTGTATTTTCTAATCCCTTTTGAAAGGCGAATCACCATTCCATTCAAGATGTGCCTCCTTGTTATCTCTTGTGGTAGAAGTTAAGCCCTGCCTTTTGTGTACAATAGAAACCAACTAGAGTTCACCCCATTTGCTTCCTGCTTGAGGTAATAAGTCTGACCACATAGCCTAGGGTTCAATGTAGAAACACCACTGGTTGGGGATGGGCCAGGAAGTCACGGCCTCTCCCAGGGAACTCATGGTGGAATCCTTGAGTTTCCCCTGAACGTGGCTGGCTGCCAGAGTTATTCCTGTGCTGGTCCTTGGCTGGCTGCCTGCTCTGGTACCGACCCGAGCCCTGCTGGAGCAATCAGACGTATCTCTTGGCAGTCTCTCTTCTTGAGAGATTCTCCTTCTTTTTTTATTTTTCTTTCTTTCTTTTTTTTTTCCCCTGTGGAAATTGGGGTTATGTGACTTGCCACTGGCTTGTCAATATTAGACAATATTGGGTATATAACCATTGACCTATCCTCTGGGGCCCTCAGTTAAAAAAACTCCCTTTTCACATGTTTCTTAGGGAAAGTTCAGACACAGCCATTCTTGCAACTGGAATCATGATCATGATTGTGATGGAAATACACTTAGATTCAAATACATTGAGCCAAGTATAAAAATCGACCCTGTTTTTCCCTTATGTGGTAGTCTTTAGAGCATTGTTGGTCTTTGTTTTCCAGTTGGGCTTCACTCTTTATGACTCCAATTTGGGGTTTTCTTGGGAAAGATACTGGAATAGTTTGCCATTTCCTACTCCACCTCATTTTACGCGTTAGGAAACTGAGGCAAACAGGGTGAAGTGACTTGTCCAGGGTCACACAGTTAGTCATTGTCTGAGGCTGGATTTGAACTCCAGACCTGAGGCTTTATCCCCTGAGGCACCTAACTGTCTCTTGTAGGGCATTAAACGTTATCCCCACCTCCAAAATAATTATCCAGTGATGCATTTTGGGACTGTTTGAACCTCTTCAAAAAGATGAGAATGAGATCCTAATACTATAGTGCTTATAGTGTTATAATAATTGTTATTATTGTTATTATGGCTGGTACTAGAGTTGTCATGCTTTCCATGAAGTTACAGAGCACAAGTTGCGGTCATATTCGGTTACAGAATACAAATATTTTCTCTTCCTTTGAAGAATCTGAAGAACATAAAATACAAAAATGTTGGTAGGATAGTGCCCCTGCCATCAAAAAAGATTAATGTGACATACTAATAAGCAGGGTTTCATATGAAGGTTTGCAAAGTGCTTGCACTGCGTTCTTTCACCAGGTTCTTACCCTCACCGGGAGGGAGGGACTCGTTTTTATTTCATTATTTTCATCTTTGAATTGAGGAACATGAAATCCAGAGAGGTTGTGATTGACCTGGGATCCATCAGTTTGCTAAGGGTTCTCTGTGTGCCATACGTTGTTTTAGGCCCTGGACTTAGAAAGAAAGCAGGGAAAAAATGGCTCCTGCCCATAAGAAGCTTCTATTCCGATGGGAAGAGAGCATGTCTACAAGAAAAATTGAGTGTAAATGGAAAGGAACCTCCTAGGAAAGATAGGATGGGGGAGGAAGATGAACCTTTGGAGGACACCTCAAGCTATGGTTCCATGGTTAATGTTAATGATGTGGATGAGGGGCCGAGGAAGGTGATCAAGAAGGACTAGTCCTAGAGGTAGAATGAGAACAGCAGAGACTGTGTCACCAAAGTGAGAGACTTTAGAACAGCACAGCAGAGTAGGAGCCAGCAGATTCTACACATGGACTGTGTTTGTAAGCAGCGAGGAAGGACTGAGTAAATAAAAAGAGATTCAAAATGAGAGTGGGAGAAGATCAGAGGACATGGCCTTCAGGTACATGAGGAGGGAAGGAAATGGGCCTTTAGATATAGCTCCTGCTATGAGTTGTGGACTGGATTTTATAGACTCTATGCTTTAGTAGTTTTGGGCCACTAGGGGGCGCCATAGTGCATAAAGCACAGGGCCTGGAGTCAGGAAGACTCATCTTCCTGAATTCATATGCAGTCTTATGCACTTCCTGGCCAAGTCATGTGACCCTGTTTTCCTCAGTTCCTGTAAAATGAGCTGGAGAAGAAAATGGCAAACCTCCATAGTGTCTCTGCCAAGAAAAATGCCAAATAGGGTCATAGAGAATGGGGGGTGATTGAGGAACAAGGGGAAGACATGAACAAAGTACCACGCCAAGCGCTTTACAGATATTCTCATTTGATCTCTATCGCAATGGTGGAAGGAATATTGCTGCTATTGTGATTCCCCATTTGACAGTTACGGAAACTGAGGCACACAGAGATGAAATCACTTGACCAAAGTCCAATAGCTAGGCAGTATCTGAGGTAGGATTTGAACTCTGTTCCTCCTGATAGGCCCAGCACAGTGCCATCAGCTGCAGAAGCATTGTCTTAGACAAAAAACTGGGAGGGGGGCTGTTATCATCAGACAGAGGACTGGGGAAAGGACTCAGATGTCTGAGTGGAGTGAGCTGCTATGGGAATGGAGAGAAGAGGGAGCTCTTGATGAATCGCCTCCATTTTTTAAAAATGAAGAATGAGGTAAGATCCATTGCTTCAGGAAAACTATTCACCTCCATAGTTTCAGCCCATTTAGTTCATACCATCTACTCAAGTTCTATCTCCCAACTTCCTTCTGTGCCCCATGTAAGCCTTAGAAGACTTGGATGCTTCAGAAATTTGAGGGTCCAATTCAGTAATTAGATGGCACGGTCAGGTGAGCAATCTTGATCCTGATTCCTTAATTCAACTGGTTTTGCTTGGCCCCAGAAGAGTTAACCAGAAATGCTGGATGGAAGAGACCACATTGGAGACATGCTTTGGATTGGGCTTGGTAAAAACTTCCTAAGAATCCACAAGGGAAATAGGCTTCCCTTCCCTGGCTGTATTCCAGTAGTTGGATCTCTTGTCAAAGTAGATGGTAAAAGGTGTTTTTGGTGTGGACTACATCAAAGCTTCTTAAACTGTAAGTCATGACCCTATATGGCATCATTTAGCTGAACGTGGGGGGTCATGAAACTAGGCTTTATTCTCATGTAATGTTTGATTTGTACAACCTATTTTATATACCTGTATTCCTGGGGTCATGTCAACATGCCTCATGCAACAAGGGGTCACCAGTGGAAAAAGTTTAAGAAGCCCTGGATGAATGACCTCTCATTCTCCTGACGTAATGGAAAGAATGCTGGATTTGGAAGCTGAGCGCCTGAAGTCAAATCCCAGACCTGTGTGACCCTGGGAAATGACTTAGCCAATTTAGGTCTGAATTTCCTTAGTTGTAAAATTAGAGAAGAGAGTATGGACTCAATCACCTATAAAGTGCCTTCCAATGCTATATATGACATCCCGTGAAACATAAACAGAGCAGGTGAGACAGGAGTTAAAGTCATTAGAAATGGGCAAATCAGCTAAGAACCCAGGCTAAGTAGCCAACAAGAAAACCAAGTCAGGCCAGGCCTGAAATCTAAAAGATAGAATAGTTCTTCAAGTGCTCAGTAGGTGGGGCAGGGCCCCTATTTGGGTCTCAACCAATTGGCCAAGATTCACCTGGGGCTGATCACAGTGTGCTCACACAAGAACATTTCCCTGTGACAATAGTCAGGCTCAGATGAATATTGAGTGCCCTCTTGGATAAGAAAAGTGGCACGTGGCCTTGCAGAGGCAAGATGAGGCAAGTCTACTTCATTGCTTTGGTATTCAGGGTCCGGTTGGATAACTCTGAGCCTTGGGCCTTTTTCCCCTGCTGGCGTAAATGACCCCCACTAACTCCCTTAGGCCAGATCACAGGGTTGTAAGCCACAAGCCTCTCCCCTCTGCCTTCTCAAAGAGCCCAGGATGGTCATGGTACCTTAAGGATCAAGGTTTGAAAAAGACAAATATATAAAGCAAAGAAGTTCCCAGCTCCTTCCTGCCCTGGTATATTTAATGTAGAATTATTGTACCTACATTAAATAGGTAAAAATATACTCACTGCAGAAACAATGTGTTGAAAGCCTGTGAAGATCGGGTATGTTGATGGGAGGAAACATTGAGCTGTCACACTGTAAGATACAATGGATAGATTTTCACAGAGCATGAAGGAAGTTCAAATACTGATTCAGATACATATTAGTTGTGTAACCCTAAACAGGTCACTTATCTGCTGTCTGCCTCAGTTTCTTCACCTTTAAAACAGGTTGGTAATGTTGGTAACTAGATGGCCCAGTGGATAGAACATTGGGCTTCCAGTCAGGAAGACACATCTGCATGAGTTCAAATGTGGCCTCAGATAACCTCCCCAGGTTGTTGTGAGAATCAAATTAGAGAATATTTGTAGTGCTGGCACTTAATAAATTCATATTCCTTAGCACAGTGTCTTACACATAGCAAGTTTTATCTATATAAATATTTGGGTTTTCCCCCTCCCTTTCTCAGTAGAACTTGGAAAATATGGGGAAAACATGTATACTAAAAGTCTGGATCCATTTAGAAGAGACACAGAGAAGTGACACAGAAATATGTCCAGGGCGATATCAAGTATCTTTCAACTTTTATGAAGTCATGAAAACCCAAATTCAAATGCAGCTTCAGACACCTACTAGCTCTTCGACCCTGCTTTTTTTTTTAAATTAAAGCTCTTTATTGACAAAACATGCATGAGTAATTTTTCAACATTGACCCTTGCAAAACCTTCAGTTCCGAATTTTCCCCTCCTTCTCCCATCCCCTCTCCTTGATGGCAGGTAATCCAATACATGTTAAATATGTTAAAATATATGTTAACTCAATATATGTACACATATTTCTACAGTTGTCTTGTTGCACAAGAAAAATCAGATCAAGAAGGAAGAAAATTTCAAAAGAAAACAAAATGAAAGCAAATAACAACAGATAGAGTGAGAATGCTCTGTTGTGGTCCACACTCAGCTCCCACAGTCTCTCTCTGGGTGCAGATGGCTCTCTTCATCATTGAACAATTGGAACTTGTTCTAATTATCAAAATTGATCATTGTATAGTCTCGTATATAATGATCTCCTGGTTCTGCTCATTTCACTCAGCATCAGTTCATATAAGTCTCTCCAGGCCTTTCTGAAATCATCTTCTTTCTCTGTTTTCGTCCTACCTGGTTTATGTATCAGTACCATGTCTGTGTCATAAAATGAATTTGGTAGGAGTCCTTCATTCCCTGTTTTTTTCAATAGTTTATATATTATTGGAGTTAATTGTTCTTTAAATCTTTGGTAGAATTCACATGTAAATCCATCTGGTCCTGGAGATTTTTTCTAATGGAGCTGATTAATAGCTTATTCTATTTCTTTCTTTCTTTCTTCTTCTTCTTTTTTTTTTTTTTCCTAAAATGGGACTATTTAAGTAATTTATTTCCTCTTCTGTTAATCTGGGCAATCTGTTTTTTTGTAGGTATTCCTGCATTTCACTTAGGTTATCAAATTTATTGGCATAAAGTTGGGCAAAGTTACTCCTAAGTATTACTCTAATTTCCTCTTCATTGCTGGAATGTTCTCCCTTTTCATTTTTGAGACTAACAATTTGATTTTCCTCTTTCTTTTTTTCTAATTAATTTAACTAAAGGTTAATCTATTTTTTTGTCTTTTTCATAAAACCAACTCTTAATCTTATTTATTAATTCAATATTTTTTTAATTTTCAATTTTATTGATCTCTTATTTTTAAAACTTCAAGTTTGGTATTTGATTAGGGGTTTGTAATTTGCTCAGTTTTAGGTTTTTTTAGTTGCAAGCCCAATTCATTGATCTTTTCTTTCTCTGTTTTATGCAAGTAAGCATCTAGAGATATAAAATTTCCCCTTATTACCACTTTGGGTGCATCCCACAAATTTTAACATGTTGTCTCATTGTTGTCATTCTCTTGGATGAAATTATAAATTATCTCTATGATTTGCTGTTTTACCCATTCATTCTTTAGGATGACATTATTTAGTTTCCAATTATTTTTTTGCTCTATTTTCCCCTGGCCTTTTATTGAATGTAATTTTTATTGCATTGTGGTCTTTTTACTATTTCTGCCTTTCTGCTTTTGGTTTTGAGATCTTTATGTCCTAAATAAGGTATGACCCTCCTTTAACCTCTGTCTGCCTCAGTCTCCTATAATATGGGGATAACAATAATAGCACCTACCTCCCAGGGTTTCTGAGAAGATCAAATGAATTAATAATTGTAAAGCATTGCTATTATTATTATTATGGCTCAGAGAGTTAGTGTATGAGAAAACTGGGACCAGCAATCCTAGCTGGTGTACAAGGAGGACTCCAGATAGGAGGGGTGTGAAGCAGAGATTTGGTCTGGGTTTGGATGAGAGTATCCCAGTTGATCAGGGACCACATGGGATGAGGGACTATCACGTGACTGGGAGAGGAAGGTGCTTCTGATTGCAGTTTTGTTGGTAGGTAACTTGGTCAGGAGGCCAAGATCTCAAGGCAAGTCAATACATAGACCATTAAAGTCTTAGGTCATTTGCTCAGTAGCTTCCTTTTGACTTCTTGTTATGGTGGAGACTTGAAATCCCAAACACAACCAGGACCCTGGACCAGAGAGCCAGACCATTGGGCTATTTCTTAGATCCTAAACTTTCTGGTGTAAGCCATCCTCATATACACACATTTCATTTTGTCTTGGTATCACCAGAGCCTACTATGCTCAGCACATAGTAGGAGTTTCACAAGTGTTTATGGGTGGAATTGAATTGAATCAACTAGTCAGACTGAGCCTTGTCAGACAAGGCTTCCTTTTTGAAGAAGACTCAAGACATTTACATTTCCATCCACTTGTATCGGATCCCATGCCTCATTCTACTCCAGGTAGCCATCTTGTTTAGAATATGGTCTTATGTAATTTGGGTTATCGGTTTCTCAGCAGAGATAAAGCCTTTAGTGAAATCACATGTCAGGCATTGTAATAAAACCTGTCTTTCTTAGAATTGTGAGATGTGAAAGCTTTTTTTTTTTTCTTCTTATTGATTTGCCTTCTCAAGATTCATGGCACTTCATACTATGGTTTATAAAACCTCTTTCAAACTCAACTTGGTTTGGGGGCGAAGGAGCTTCTTGTCAATATTCCTTTCAGGTTTGAGAAATGGCAAAGACCCATTCTCCACTAGATTTCAATGTCCTTTCTTTGTCCACCAGGGACTTTCTTTGATACGATTTTAATGAAAAAAGAGTAATTCTATATCTATGTTTTCCTCATCTGATTTAATAAGAGAACTAGGTGGCAAAAATAGTACAACAGGAATAAGAAACAAGTTAGGATGTGTAAGGATATGGAGACTCAGTACACACAGAACACACTCACACACTTTCAGACTCACACATCTTTCTTTTCCTGCATGTATCCAAATTTTCCACAAATTGCTATTGATAGGCAGGGATTGGCTATCTATGAATAGACCGATCGACTCTGTCCAAGTGCAGAAAAACCTTAGAACTCAATTGAAACCAAATAAAATGTCAACATTTTTTGAAAGAGGTCCCTGAATTTAACATATATTGTAACATGTTTAACATGTATTGGACAACCTGCCATCTAGGGGAGGAAGTAGGGGGCAGGAGGGGAAAATTTATGAACCCAAGGTTTTGTAAGGGTCAATGTTGAAAAAGTATCCATGCATATGTTTTGAAAATAAAAACCTTCAATTAAAAAAAAAAAAAAAGAAAGAGGTCCCTGAGCAATGCAAATGTGAACTTAAAGGGCAGTTGAGAATAGCAATAAGCAATAAAACAAGCAAAGAAGGAAACCATTAGAAGATACTTGTCAACCATTTGGGCGTTGAGAATTTAGTTATGTAAATTAGTCAGAGAAAGAGAAAGAAAACAGAACCAGTTCTCACTTGGACAAGAACAGCCCTAAATGGTTTGGCCTGTTTGGGTGAGACTGAGCCACCCATTTGGAAATAGTCATATCTTTCTGCAAGTTAGTCAGATTTCAAATGAGGCACCATATGTACACCGAAAGAGCTGAGAATTTGGACTTGGATTAATAGCTATAAAGAGAAACCAATTAATAAAAAATTCATCAATAGGATTATATTTATGTGATCGACAACTAAAATAACAAATTAGTAAAGACCAAAGTACTGGGGAGAGGGGCTACAGATGATGGCCAAAATCCTCCTTTATTTCCTTCTTTGTAAAAATGAGCCCAAATCTGAAAGGTTGTGTTTGGTTCTGGGTGCCATACTTGAGGGGCATCTGAAGGGGACATTATCCACAGGAGGCCTCAAGAGAATGCCAGGAGTTGATCAAGTGAAAGAACTCGGGAACATGAAAGTTCTTTTTAAGTGCTGAATTCTCAAGTGGAACCAAGATTAGCCTCATTGTTCTTGACCCAAAAGGTTATAGCTGGGAAAGGGTGGGGAGAGGTTACCTGAAGGCAAATTTAGCACTCCCTCTTCTCCACCCCTCCCCCCACCAATCCTCAACTTTCTAACCATTAAAGGGGATTAAAAGTAGAGTGGTCTTCTTTGGAAGCAGTGAAAGGATGTTACCAGAAGTCTCCAAGCTAAATTGGGATGAACAGATATTTGAAGTGAGATGGGATCAGAGATTCATATTCAGCTCTGAGTTGGACTGGATCTGTTCTCAGGTCCCTTCCACCTGGGGGATTCTATGACAAACCTGACTGGGTCCCTTCCTTCTCTCCATCCTCTGCATTGGGAGAAATTGAAATTTGGTTTAGAGGATGATTAAGGGTAGAAAAAGAAAATAAACTAGACCAGGTTCACTTTGAAGTTGTTGGTTTTGGATCCCAGAATGCATTAGGTCTTTTTTTTTCCATCATCAAGTAGTTGCCTTCTTCTAGACCTCCTTGAGCCAGTCTCTTCCTTCTCTTGATCCTCTGTGTTGAGAGAAATTGAAATTTGGTTCAGAGGATCATTGAGGGTAAAGAAAGAAAATAAACTAGACCAGGTTCACTTTGAAGTTGTTTATTTTGGATCCCAGAATGCATTAGGTCTTTTTTTTTTTCCATCAGCAAGTTGTTGTCTTCTTCTTCCAGACCTTCTTTTTTAAAAAAAAAATTATATTTAATTTATATTTAATTATAAAATTAAAAATTTTTTTGACAGTATATATGCATGAGTAATTTTTTTATAACATTATCCCTTGTATTCATTTTTCCAGATTTTCCCCTCTCTCCCTCTACTCCCTCCCCTAGATGACAGGCAATCCCATATATTTTACATGTGTTACAGTATAACCTAGATACAACATATGTGTGTAAATCCAATTTTCCTGTTGCACGTTAAGTATTAGATTCCGAAGGTGTAAGTAACCTGGGTAGATAGTAGTGCTAACAATTCACATTCACTTCCCAGTGTTCCTTCTCTGGGTGTAGTTGTTTCTGTCCATCATTGATCAGCTGGAAGTGAGTTGGATCTTCTTTATGTTGAAGATATCCACTTCCATCAGAATACCTCTTAATACAGCATTGAAGTGTACAGCGATCTTCTGGTTCTATTCATTTCACTCAGCATCAGTTGATATAAGTCTCTCCAAGCCTCTCTGTATTCCTCCTGTTGGTCATTTCTTACAGAGCAGTAATATTCCATAGCCTTCATATACCATAATTTACCCAACCATTCTCCAATGGATGGACATCCGTTCATTTTCCAGTTTCTAGCACTACGAAAAGAGCTGCCACAAACATTTTGGCACATACAGGTCCCTTTCCCCTCTTTAATATTTCTTGGGATATAAGCCCAGTAGTAGCAGTGCTGGATCAAAGGGTATGCACAGTTTGATAACTTTTTGGGCATAGTTCCAAATTGCTCTCCAGAATGGCTGGATTCTTTCACAACTCCACCAACAATGTATCAATGTCCCAGTTTTCCCACATCCCCTCCAACATTCATCATTATTTGTTCCTCTCATCTTAGCCAATCTGACAGGTGTGTAATGATATCTCAGAGTTGTCTTAATTTGCATTTGTCTGATCAGTAGTGATTTGGAACACTCTTTCATATGAGTGGATATAGTTTCAATTTCATTATCTGAGAATTGTCTGTTCATATCCTTTGACCATTTATCAATTCTTCCAGACCTTCTTGAGCCAGTTACTCCCCATCTGCTTTGTCTCTGTAACTACCAGGTCTTCCCTACCCCATTCCCTAAGGAGATCTGTGGTCATGAGCCTTGGGCTGCCTCCCGGACTTTTCCAGCTCCTCCAAAGCTCAGGTTTTTAATATGGGGTTGACCATTATTTCTAGTACTTCAGTGGACCTGGGACCTTCCAGATTTGGCTGTTTCCCTCCAGTTATGCAAGAAGCAGCCAATTCAGGTCAGCCCATCCTATCTAACTTTCCTCCATGCTATCCCATACATTTAGCACGGAAAGTATGAGAAAGCATCTTCTCATTCTCCTGATATTATAAGGATACTAGTGGAGTAATATGGTGTTCTCTGGGTAGTTCTTGCTCTTTCCACATTACCAGCCAATAGCAAATTAGCTCAGATGGTCCTTTCCATAAGTAACTGTCAGTGAGGGAAACAATAAGATTTGGGACCTAAATATCTCAAGTTGGCTTGTGTGCGGTCACCAAATTTCCTAAAAAATTGCAAACTCTTCCCTTCATTCTGTGACAACCTATTTTCTCATCTAATTCACTTGATCCTGTTAAGATAATATAGGCTAATTAAAGAGCTGCTGTGCCAAGTACTATAGGTGAGAGAAACCAAGGCAGCTGCTCACTCCCTAGATTGTCAGAGCTCCTCACATTAGGGAGGAGAACAAAACAAAGACATGTGAACCTGAGAATAAGACCTGCCATGAAAAAGTGGGGACATCTATATCCTAGAACAGTGCCATCAAACTCAGAGAAGCAAGGACCATTAAATTGTATCTTAAGATCCCTCCGGGCCACTTCATGACTTAAAAAGAACTAAGCCGAACAATCCCTCCTGCAATTCCTCCCCCTACCCCACACATGGATGAGACAGAAAGATGCTATTAAAGACCTGACCTTCATGAGATGTTTAAGGTCACAGAATTTAGAATCTGAAGGAACTTAATAGGATCATTTTACAAAAGTGGTCTTATGATGGTAAATGGCAGAGACATGGAGCATCTGACTCCACATTCAGTGATCTGTTTATTTCAATTCAATGTGCTGGCAGCTGGATGGTACAGTAAATAGAACACAGGCCCTGAAGTTGGGAAGATCTAGAGTCAGTTGAAATCTGGCCTCAGAAACACTAGCTGTATGACTCTGAAGAAGTCACTCAACCCCAATTGCCTCACCAAAAAAATACATCCAAACTGCATTTATGAAGCACTTACCACATACTGGGGGCTCTCCTGGGCTCTGGGAATGTTTCTTTTAGATAAGCTCTGTGATTGCATTGATGTAAAGAACTTCCAGTGTGGCAAATCCCTCCACCTGTTCTGTCGCTACTATGTTAGGCTCTGTGGGTGAGACCGTGAGAGTGGTTTGGGGTTCCTGAGAGGTAACATACCCAGGTCCATAAGGACAATGGACGAAGTCTTCCTGGTTTTAAGTTTGGCTCCCTATCCACTGTCATGCTACCTCTTGGGTGCTGAGGACACAAATTCAAAAATGAAAAAGACCTTACACTCACGTTGCTTATATTCTACTATAGCATGCTAGGGAATCTGTCTGTTTCTTTCTTTCTTTCTTTTTTGCTGAAGCAATTGGGGTTAAGTGACTTGTCCTGGGTCACGCAACTAGGAAGTGCTGTCTGAAGTCAGATTTGAACTCAGGTGCTCCTGACTTCAGGGCTGGAGCTCTATCCACTGCACCATCTAACTACCCCTGTGTCTTTATAGTTCAACTGAAAATTTCCTCTTCATATCTTTTGATCATTACTCAATTAGGGAATGTCTCTCATTTTTATAAATTTGACTCTGCTTCCTATATATCTTAGAAGTGAGACCTTTATCAGAGAAACATACATAAATATGTTCCCTCCATTTTATTGCTTCTTTTCTAATTTTAGCTCCTTTGCTTTTGTTTGTGCAAAAAGTGTTTTAATCTATGTAACTGTGTGGGATGGAGATCAAGTGAAGAAATTCTAGGAATGTTTAAATTCCTTTTCTGTATTTTATTTTTCATCCTTTTTATGTCTCTGTGATCTGAATAAGTATGTTGAGTATTAGCCAATATTTACTTAAATTTTAGGTATATTTACTTAACTTAAAATGATGACATTTATCACTGTTCAATGTTATCAATATTTATACTATTAGTTAAATTTGAACGCCTGATATATGGTTCCTTTTGGAACCAGGGAATCTGAAAGCATTCGGTTCTAATCTGTTTTTGGCACCTCAATTAAGGGGAGAAGGCACCTATTTCTTAATGCTCCTTATGATGTAATCCTTTGTAACCAAACCTATAAAAACGGTGTATCTTTCCTAATTCTTTAGCCCTTCTACTGCGAGCTTTCTCTCTTTCCCTCCTCATGGTGGAATCACTCATTCTCACGAGAATCTATTAATAAACAATAACTTTTTTTGCTTTTTTACTTCAAGAGGTCTGAGTAGTCATTTTTGAATACGAGTTCTATCCCTCACATAACCAACTTTTTACTTCTTATGAACTTTTGTTTCACTTGTTTGCATTTGAACTTTTCCCTTATCCATCCACAGATCTGACAAGGAATTTCTTCCATGGTATTTTAATGTGCTTACGCTATCACCCTTTAAGCCTAAATCTCATGTCCTTGTGGAGGTTCTCTTGGTCTACCACGTCGGATGCTATAGTTTCTACCAGAGTGTTTTCCAATTTTCCCAAGAGTTTCTGTTGAATAATAAGTTCTTGCTGCAGCAGGGGGGATCTTGGGACTGATCAAACCTTAAGTTACTATGCTCATTTGCTTCAGTATATTGTGTATCTCATCTGTTCCTCTGATCACCCCCCACTATTTCTTACCCGGTACCAGATTGTTTTTATGATTACAACTTTGTAGAGCAGATTGAGATCTGGCACTGCTAGGGGAGCATTTTTCTTGTCTTTTTCTTTTTTTTTTTAGAAAGTGAATAAGCATTTATTAATCACCCCATACATTATACATTGATTGAGATTCTCCAAGCTTAGCTATGCTGGTTCTTAGATGACAAAGATATATTTAAAGTTGTACAATGTACCAGGGTTGGAGTTGTTTGAGCACAATCTCTGAGTATTCGGGGCAATCCCCATGCCATAAAATGACAATCCAGGAAGACTTAATGGAAAATGATCTTATATATAATTCCAGAGAAGAAAGAGTTTATTGAATAGGTCATTAGCAGTGTCAAATGCCATAGTTAGACCCTCCAAATTCAATCCATATCCTTGGCCTGTCTTAATTTTTTGAAAATATAGGAAGCATTTAACCTCTTAGGTTTTCAAGAAACTCTATATATCTAGAGGTTGGAGACTAGTTACTTATCTCTCTTAGAAGAGGAAGTTTCCACTGGGATTTTCCTATAGGAAATCATAGGCCTGTATCTCCAAATCTCCAAATATATACTTATCAAAATTTCACCTTAGCCATACACTTGGAAAAAAAGCTTAACTTAAACATATACAAATATGTATAAATATGTGTATATCTTTCCTTTGACTATAGCTTTTTACTTTCAAAATATATACGTGGGTAATTTTCAACCTTCACCCCTACAAAACCCTGTGTTCTAATTGTTTTCCCTTCCTCCCCCGAGTTGGTAAGTGAGCCGATATATGTTAAATATGTGCAATTCTTCTACACCTATTTCCACAAATATCATGTTGCACAAGAAAAATCCGATCCAAAAGGAACAAAAAATGAGAAAGAAAACAAAAAGGAAGCAAACAACAACAAAAAGAGTGAAGTTAGTGTGATGTGATCCACATTCGGTTGTAGGGGAACATTTTTCTTGGAAACTCTCAAAAGACCAAAGATGTTTGGTAGGTTGTAGAGTGCACAGGCACTCCAGAACTGAATAACTTGGAGCTCATCATTGAGTTGCATGTGGAATAAAGAACAGATGAGATTTCAACAATTTTCAGAGAGTAGGGAAACAGTAAGATGGTTTCTTCAGCCATGACTTTCTCATTTCTCCTTCCAAAACCAAGGGCATTTCTGAGGGAGAGGTAAGGAACACACACACACACACACACACACACACACACACACACACACACATACACATACACACACACACACACACACAACACACACACTACCGAAAACATTTAGTAATTGACACCTTGAATTCAACTATATGTGTGAATAGGCAAAGTCATTGTTTAGGAACAGGAATTTGAGAACAAGACTTAGACAAGTATAAGGAAAAAAACTGAAAATATGTTTCTGGCTTACCTATAAAGGAAGGGCACTGGGAAGCCTGGATTGAAATCTATGTTTATGAGTTTCTTCGTATGTCACCTTGCTAAAGATTATTTTCAATTTATAGACAAATTATGTTCCCAAAGTTTGCTTTTAAGTTGTTTGTTTTGGATCCCAGAACGCATTTTCCAAGAAATGATGCTATAATGTGAAGATTGGGCTTGCAAGCTAGCCAACAAAATGGAACTGAATTATGGAGCTGATGGTATCAAGCTCACTTGTGGAACCTGGGACTAGGGAGAGGGTCATGTGATACAGGAAGAAGGATAAAGCCTGTCCTCCCTTCTTCTCTATAGGCACAGATTTTAAACAGATGTTATTTGTCTTTGGCCTTTCTTCCATTCTCCTGAGGCCTCTGGTGCCCTCAACATACCAGCATCCCTTGCTGCAGTGCCTCGGACAGACCTGCCCCAACTCAGTCTAGAGTGTTCCATTTCTAGAATCACTTACCACCAAATCACGTCATTAAAACATTAACGATGAAACTAAGTCAGTATGGTGACTGGCACCCTTTTAACCATCTCTAGGGTATTTTCAAGTTTTTAGAAGCTATAAAAGATTTACAAAATGACTCTCTAGTTGGTATAATCTTCAGGTAACTGAGGATTGTACAAGGATTTGGAGTAGAGTTACAGGATCCCAGAATGTTCTCTTCAGGGATAGCCCACAGTAAGTGAGTGGTGCTTTTCCATACATCTTCCCTTTCTCTATATACAACTCAGAGTCTTCCCTTGTCCCCATGGCCCTTGCCGCCTGCAGGGTGGGCATTCAGTGAGCACAGTGCAGCAGGGGTCTCCTGTGGGCATGTCTGTGGCATGGGCAAGCCAAGAACTGCCCCTCTTCTATCCCACGCATAGGAGAAGCTCCTGAGGAGAGGGATTTTATATTTTCTGCAGGAGAAATTTTCCCAAAAAGGTTTTCTTTCCCAGTGACTAGCTTTCTCCCTGCTTCCTAACTCCACGGCCGAGGTTCGTGCTTTTGAGAAAATAGCCTGGCCAGTTGTGCAGATGCAGACAAAGCCAGGCTGGAAACCTCTGCAATGCAGTGGGACCCGGCTCTCTTCCTCCCCGCTGGAACCTCAAGCAGCATTTCATAATGCCAGGCGGCAAAGGCGAGCAAGGGGGTCAAGAAAGGACAGAGCTTCTCCCTCTGCCAGGCAGCCTGTGACTTTATTGATGCCCCCATGTCAATGTTTCTGGCACTAGAGCTATTTTCTTTATTGATATTTCTCATAATGGACTGTCTTTACTCAGCGATTGCTACAGAACTGATGGGGGCTAGAGAGGCAGTAGCATGTCCTCAAACCAGCTTCCCTACTGGCAAATAGGGGGACTGACATCTGTGCTGTCCTAGAGCAGCAGAGGGGAGGCATGGGAACTGTAGCAGTCCAGAAAAGCTGCCTGGAGAAAGCCCCAACTTTCTCTAGAAGTTTTGGGGGGCTGTGGGGGGGGAGGAGAGGAAGATTCAGGAATGCTAACAGAATTGTGGCTTCCCAAGGCAGACCCTGAAAGCATAGGGTCTGTCTCCTGTCAGCACTGGAAGAGATCCTCCCCACTCCCAGTGTTATTGATAGAGAAATTAAACCTAGAGAAGAAATGAAGAAACATAGGATGTCAGAGCAGGGAGACTATAGAGACCATCTCATCCAAGCCCCTCATTTAACAGATGGGGAAATGAGTGGGACCTTGTTCCTAGCCACTAGATGAGTTAGTGGCCGAGCCAGGTTTCCCGGATCCCATTGGAACGTGCTACCTATCTCTCTTACGAGCCGTCCCAGTTCATTTTCTGCCTTTCTTTGTATCAGTTCAATGGGTAGCAAAAGTTTCCTTCTGCTTGTATTACTAACCCAATGTAGTTCTCTGGATTGGGCATTGAATTTAACTGAGCCCCAAGGCCGGAACTTCACCATGACTTATTTCTGTGGATTTGATCATCATAAGAACTCCTTGATGCCATGTCCTGTTATTTACTTACCTATTCCCATTTGGGCCCAGTTAAGTGTCTTTTGGGTTTGGAATCCATTTACCTTTTGGATGATCTGCTTTTATTGGTTTCTCGGTTGAGCATCAGGTCATGGCTTCAATAGTCTATGTCCCAACATAGCATAGTAAACCCACAAAGTAACAAAGGATCCAAGAGCCAGCTAGGGACTCATGGGAACATGTAGGGGCCAGAGCTACTCTCACCTGATTCTTTTTTTTTTCTCTCTGTCAGTTTTGCTTTTGTGCAATCTCCTTCCATCACACCACTAGCCAAGGCTATCTTTTCAGTGTTGGCAGTCAGAATGCAAGAGGGGAAAAATATTTATTGGTGTCAAACCTATTTGAACGTAAGTGGCTTTTGGTGGTTGCCTGCCACGGTGGCTTCTAGACTCCTGCCATTGGGCTTTAAAGACCCCAGGGCTTTGGTGACCTCCTTGGCACAGTGCCCTAGGAACCCATAGGCCTCCCCACTTGCCTGACAAATGAATCTTCTGTGCAGTAGTATACTGACAAGTGTTTAACAATCAGCTCTCCAGGACAAAAAGGAAAGGCATACACAGGAAATACTTTACAAGTTCAGTCTATAGTATTAATATTTTGTCTCAAGTCTACAACAAACAACACGATAATAAATCAAGCCCTGGTTTGTAGCATTTGATAATTTCCAAGGTGTAAATACACGGACATTTTAACAGTCGGTTCTATGGGATGATATGTGCGGTCTTGTCTAAAATGTGAACTCGGAGAAGGAAAGAAACAAGCATTTATTAAATATGTGTGCTTAAGCACAACTCTACTTGTCTCTGAACAACTGAACAACCAACACAAAATGGCAATTGGAGTTGGATTGTGGAGGGCCCCAAATTCCTGGCCAAGGAGTTTGTGTTTTATTCTTTCAGCAATGGGGAGTCCCTGAAGAATTTTGTAAGGGGAGGGACACGGTCAGACCCGGCCATTATTGGGAAAGCCACGGGATGGAAGGTGACAGAGATTGGAGGCAGGGAAATTATCCTCTGGCTGTGACATGTTACTTGCTGCCCCTCCCCTTATCTTTTCCCAACATCCAGTGCGTTATTTCTAAACCATGGCTGTCTTCTCAAGCTTCTTCTCCGACCTTCCTGCTCTGATCTCGGCATGCTGAGCCCAGGTCTGCCTTTTACTGGCATTTCCGGACATTTCCACATCAGCCATGAATCAGTGTGTTTCTCTAGATGTGAGACCCTGGTCGATTATTTAATTCCCTTTGTCTTCATCTGTAAAATGGACATTATAGCACTGAGTCTCACAAGGATGTTGAGAAGACTGAATAATATATGTAAAGATAATATATGTAAAATTCTTGGCAAACTTTAAAGGTGCACTCTTATCCAAAATGGCCCCTGGCCATGATTTCCTCCCACTCATATAGTGGTCTATTACCTTGACCTCAAGCCCTCCAAGCCTACCATATGCCAGGGCACATGTCACATATTGCAAGGACACTGACTTCCTCACTGCCCCCTGTTCTCTTTTCCAGGTGGACATCAGGAGCAAAATGCATCCTCAAAGGAAATCAGGTATTGACTTAACAAATAGCTTTAATAAACCGCTGTTCTTCTCACTGCAAGGAATAAAACTTGCTTTCTTTCCAAATTACTTTCCTCCCAACAACCTTGAAAAAGAACAGTACAAATACTATCGCTACATTTTACAGAGGAAGAAACTGAGGTTCCTAAGTGAAGGAACTTACTCAAGGTCACATAGATAAATCAGAGGGAGTAAATTGGGGCAGGATTGCCTAAGGCAACAAAGATATTATTTTAAGAACATCACTCCCAAGTCCAGGTGACCTTGGGATTACTGCTACATGTTTCCAAAGAGCTGCACCACAGCAGTATCCGAAGAGATATTTCAGCCCTGGTTAAGCAACTTCAAGTATAATACTCTGTCCCATTCCACCACATGGAGTCATTCTCTGAGTCATGCCCTCTGGGTAGGGCCCATCTTCCTGAAGGTACAGGGACTGCATAAGATAGGAAGTGAAACTCCAAGATTGAAGAGGAATAGGGAAAAAGTCATAAAATCTTGAATAGCCTACATGTTCAGAGAGGGAACCATGGAAGTTGAGGGTTCAGATTTTTCTACTACCCTGAGGACAACGTAAATCTGACCCCTTTGACTTAGCTATTGCTTTGGTGCGACTTGGTGGTCCAGTATGGAGTGTTTTCAAAACTTCTCAGTGCCTTCTGTTATGATGTCACAGTTTATGATGAAAATACCCTTCTCTCCCACTTTCCAAATTGAACCCTCCCTTAATAACAAGAGAAAAGACAATGATGCTTACTAAAATCATTGCAGGTGGCGGTGAAAACCACTGTCCTATATTATCCTGGCTCCCTCTCAGGGATATTCTGGGTTATACTGTTATCAGCATTATGTATGGTGTTCCTTTGCTTCTGATTTTTTTTTCTTCACTCTGCTTTGGTTCTGGCAAATTTTCCCATGGTTTTTTTCCTTTTCTGAATTTTGTGTCATCATGATGTCTTACTAGAGAATAATATCTTATTTCCTTTCTCTACCGGGGTCTTTTTTAAAAAAAAAATTCAGTCACTCCCTAGTTGATGGTGACTATATGAAATTTTTTAGTGGATAAGAATCATATAAATTTTTATGACATTTTCTCAGGCCTCAAACTTACTATAGCCCTGACTACCTTGGAGGCAACTGATTCCTCCCAAAGGATGCTGGGAACCTGACACAGTGAAAGTTACAGTTTAACCATCTATTTTTTTGTAACCAGGAGAATTTCTTCTATCTCAGCTATGTATCTCTATGTTCCATGAGTGATAATAGGCCATGGTCAGTCAGGAACAAATGTGAAACAAAGTCAACACAGGCATATACAAAGTAAATACAAAGGGATGGAGGAAAAGTTTTGAACAAGGTCATTTGATGAAAGTTTTAGCTATCTACTTAAAAATAGTGCCAATTTTTTTTTGATTATTACTGCTTTGTCATATAATTTGAGATCAGGTTCTCTTGCTTCCCTCCCTTCCCACTGTTTTTTCATTCATTTCCTTGAGATCTTCCACCATTTGTTTTTTCTTGATGAATTTCTGTCTCTGTAAAGAAATCCCTTGATAGTTTGCTTGGTACAGTCCTGAAGAAGTAAATTAATTTAGGTAGTATTGCCATTTTTGTTATCCTGGGCCTAGTCTATCCATGAGCAACTACTATTTCACCAAATATTTTTCATTGCATTTTTATTAAAGCTTTTTATTTTCAAAACATAAGCATGGATAATTTTCAATATTCACCCTTGCAAAATCTGTACTCCAAATTATTTTCCCTCCCTTCCCCCACCTCCTCCCCTCGACGGTAAATATCCAATGTATGTTAAACATGTTTCACCAATTATTTAAGACTTTATTTATGTAGAGAGTGTTAGGTATATTCATGTAGTTTCTGGATTTCTCTTGGTAGGTAGACTTCCAGGTATTTTCTATGACTCACAAACTATAGCTCTGTCCTCTCCCAGACCCATTCCTTGAAAATTGGAGGTGATGGGATGATGCCATGGGATCCAATCGATCTGTCTGATCAGTCAAGAGGTTAGTCAGTTTATTCAAACAGTCATGTCAAATTATAACAATAACAAAACAGTAATAATGATAGCTGACATTCTTTTCCCCTAGTCATCCTTATCCTCGCCAAGTATTATTTTTTTTTTTTTGATCCTCACAACAACCATGGATTTTAGTGCTGTTATGATCCTCATCTTGCAGATAAGGAAACTGAGGTAAACAGGACTTAAGTAATTGCTCAGGATCATACAGATAAGAAGCATAAGAGGCCAAATTTGCATTCAGACCTTCCTGACTCCACTGTGTCATCCAGCTGCTTTACACTTCTGAACTTCTCTATTACTTCTGGAAGTATCACCATCCTCCCAATCATTCAGTCTTTATGGTCTAGACAGTATCTTTGACTGCTCTCTCTCACCCCCCATTTCCAAGCTGTCACCAAGGCCTTTGCTATATAGCCCTTCTCTCTTGTGGTACTGGCAGAGCTTTAGTGGTGGCCATCATCACCTTCTGGCTGCCCTCCAATGTATCTCCCCACTCGAGCCCATCAGCCACTCTGTCATCTTCCTAAGTGCACTTCCGATGGGGTTATACCCCCTACTGGAGAGACTCTAGTGACTCCCCAACTTCTCCAGCATCAAAATAATCCTGTTGGGCATTCAAGGCCCTTACGATGCTGGGTGTCCCCTCACTCTGAGCATTTCACCGACTGATCCCCATGCTTGAAATGCTTTCTTCTTTTATTGCCTCCTGCTCACTTTCCTGGCTTCCTTGGAATCCTGGCTACAACCCCCCTTTTTAGAGGAAGCCACTCTGGATCACCCTAAGTTCTGAGGCCTTCCCTCCAATTTAGCCTGCTGCCTTTAGCTTATTTGGGCATAGCTGTTTGCATGCCGTATCCCCCATTAGACTAGGGTCCCCCTGAGAGCTGAGACCACATTTGACCTTTCTCTTGCCAGTGCTTAGCACAGTGCCTGACCTATAGTAGGTGCTTAATAAAGGCTCACTGACTGCCATATCTGCTGCCTCGAAGTTTCCAAATTACTTTATAATAGACAGTTTCATTTTATACAAATGGAATGGTGAATAGGGCCAAAATGCTTGATTTGTTTGTGAGACAACAGTGGTGTCTCCCTTTGCTGCAGCTTTAAGGTCCTCAAAATAGCTTATTTGATCCTTACAGAAACCATGGGAGCTAGGTACTTGCGTTTAGACAGATCAAGTGATTTGCTCAAGGACAAACATCAAGTAAGTATCTGAGATAGAATTTCAAACCCAGATGTTCCGATCACAGAACTAGCTCTTCTCAACCCTACTTAAGGACCTGGGATTTTGTAGGCATGGAAATGCCCTTCTTCCACCAACAGAGATCATATCTGCTATAATTTTGGACATTAGACTTTTGTCCAAGTGTTTCTAAGACAGGACTTGAACTCAGGTGTTTGTAAAATCAAATCTAACAGTTTATCCACTCTACCATACTTCTTTTGTGAAACAAAAGGTAATAAAACATGTTTTTGTCCAAAATCGTTGATAAGGGCAGTATTAGAAGTCTTCACTTAGGGGAGGAACCTTGTTACTTCACAGAAAGGATTGCCTTCTATATTTTTCCATGGAATTTTTCTCCGTGCCAAGGAGTCATACACATCTGGGAGCAGAACTCGTGGATGGCCTCGAATCTTGACTGCCCCCCGCCTTTGCTAGCTTCCTTACTCAATTCCCTTCTGGGTTTCCTCAGCTTCAATTCACCTGGATTCTTAAACCCAACTAGCCCCTACAATTTGAATCCTGTCTTTCTTTTCATGGTTCGTTGGCCAATAATTATGTCACAAATGAAATCCTTTCCTGCTGGAAAGCGGTGTTTCCTGAGGCTGGTGAACCTGCAGCCCAGTCTGCTAAAGTTGTTCTGGAGCTATTCAAGATTTTTTTTTCAAAAGGAACAAACTGGCCAATGATTTAAAAATCTAAGGGTCATTATTGGAGCATTTTGACTCATCTAGGCTAAGGCCTATAGGTGATTTTAAGTTGATCAAGGGCATGAAGAGAAGGGCAATGGAAGAGCATCTTTGGAGGAAGGGAGGAAAGAAGGATTAAGAGAGGGAGAAAGATGCTCCTAAAGGGGGAGTCTTCTTACCCCAGCCCCTGCTTATGTCAGCCCTTCCACCTGTTTCAGTTGGAAAGACTTGGTGGGAATGGGTGGGGACCAAATACAACTGGGCTGCCCTGAACAGTGATGCAGAAGAAGGGTAGGGCCACATGTGTCTGATTAGTTTCCCAACTCTGATATCACTGGCAGGGAAGTGCTGATTAAGATTTCATGTGTTATTGAACTTTTGTGGCCAGAAGAGGGATATGTATAGTAGACACAGCTCGTTACAAAAAGTACTAGGCCCAGAAACCCAGAATTTGGAGGTACTCACACATACTATCTCCTTCGGATTTTTCTGTACATCATCTTTTCCTGTGATGTTCAGCTTTCCAAATTCATTAGTTTGTTTACCCGAGCCCCTTATCTAAATTAACAAAGTCAAACAATCTGAATAATTTAAAAGACTCATAAAAAAACCGCATCTTCATCATAATTGTAAAACTATCTTGGTCTCATGTTCTCAGAACCTCAGGACAAGGAGCTGATTGTGATCACAAATAAACAGTAACTATAGGTCTGGCTTGCTCGCCTATTTTTCTTGCTATCCCAGTATTTTGGTATAAACAGGATCATTCTTCTTCCTTATCTTCCTGCTCCTTCTGCCATATTAATTCAGCTTTGACATGTCCCTATATAGTGTTTATGGTAAAATGAGATGAGTGAACTGATTCGAATGAAATAGCTGACTTTTGACCCCCATCTCATGCCAAAGACGAACTGAACTCTATTAAGAGTTTAGAAATGTAGTTGACTTTCACATTATTTTCCCACATGGAGCCATATTGTTCATGTGTATGTATTTGGTATGTTTTTTTTTTTCTTTTTTTTTTTTTCTCAGAATGGTTGACTCTTAAAGGCCCACTGGATGGAAAAGTACATTTGAACCTTATCAATGCCAGGCCCTGGCCAACTTTTTGTGGACTACCCTTTTTTTTAGAAACTATTTGCAATGCTGAATATAGTTTCATATAAAATAGAAAGTTAAAGATTTGGGAGAAATGCAAATATATGACACTGGAAATGTAGAACCCTAAATTTTAATCCTCCCTCTGGCTGTGATCACTAGATAATAAGAGGTCAACTTTGGGATCTCATTTTTTCTTTATGACTTTGAAACACACCAAATTCTTCTCTTCAAATGTCCTCCCTTCTAAAGGGCTGAACTAGCTGGTTTCTAGAGGCCCCTGAAGCTTGAACAGCCTATGCAAATGAAAAATGCTATTCTTCTAGGATCTATTGTTTCATTGGTAGTTATTTCATCCTTTGACTCAGATGATAAACCTTCTGTGACTCAGTGGATGGTCTTTGAAAGTTGTATAAGTTAAAAGAAATAATCACTTTTCCTGTGGCTGATCTGATGAGGAACTTCTGAGAATTTGGTTAGGCTGGTATTGGACAAGAAACATAGCATCCATCCTTGGGGTCCATCTTGGAAGCCTTTGCAGTTCAAAAGGATCATTCAGAGCTTCCATTCTCCTGACTCAGGCTTCTGAAAGCCAAGATCACCTTTACACCATAGTAAAGTATTTCAAGAGGACTTATGAGGAACATACATATCGGTTAAACATATGTAATTTTTATATACATATTTCCACACTGAACATGCTGTACTATAAAAATCAGATTAAAAAGAAAAAAATGAGCAAGAAAAAAAGTAAGCAAACAACAACAAAAATGGTAAAAAAAAAATACTATGTTGTGATTCACATTCAGTCCCCACAGTCCCCTTTCTGAATGTGCATGGCTTGCTCCATCACAAGTCTATTGGACTTAACTTGAATCACCTCATTCTTGAAAGAGCCATGTCTATCAGAATGAATCATCACATAATCTTGTTGTGGTGTACAATGATCTCTTGGTTCTGTTCATTTCACTCAGCATTGGTTCATATAAGTCTCTCCAGGCCTTTTTAAAATCTTTCTTATAAAATGTTTCTTATAGAGTAATAATATTCCATAGCATTTATATAACTTTCTTAGCCATTCCTCAACTGATGAGCATCCTTCAGTTTCCAGTTCCTTACGACTACAAAAAGAGCTGCTACAAACATTTTTGCACATATAAGCCCTTTCCCCCTTTTTATGCTCTCTTTGGGAAACTGACTAAGTAGAGGAACTGCTATATCTAAGGGGATGCACAGCTTGATAACTCTTTGGGCATAGTTCCAAATCGCTCTCCAGGATGATTGGATCAGTTCACAACTCCACCAACAATGTATCAGTGTCCCATGTTTCCCACATCCCCTCCAACATTCATCATTATCTTTTCCTGTCATCCCAGCCAATCTGACTGGTGTGTAGTGTTAGCTCAGAGTTGTCTTAATTTGCATTTCTCTGATCAATAGTGATCTAGAGCACCTTTTCATATGACTAGACATAGTTTTAATTTCTTCTGAAAATTGTCTGTTCATGTCCTTTGACCATTTATCAATTGGAGAATCAGCCCATTTGTTCTTGTATATTCTAATCTGTGGAGTTCTATTCTTATAAATTTGAGTCAATTCCCTATAATGAGGCCTTTATGAGAATCATGGGATATTAAAAAAAAAAAAACAATTTTCTGCTTCCCTTGTAATCTTGTCTAAACATTTTAATTTAATATAATCAAAATTATTTATTTTACATTTTATAATATTCTCTAGTTCTTCTTTAATCATAAATTCCTTCGTCCTCCACAGATCTGAGAGGCAGACTCCTTTGTTCTCCTAATTTGCTTGTAGTATCATTCTTTCTGTCTAAATCATGAATCCACTTCTAACTTCTCAACAAGCATTTTTTACTGATATAATTGTGCCAGGCACTGTGCTCAGCACTGGGGGATTCAAAGAAGAGCAAACATATATTTTCTGGCATCTTAAGGAGTTCACCTTTGAATGGAATCTCATCCACATGCAAACAACTGTGTACATACAAGATATTAACAGTATGCAAGAGAGATGATCTTAGCAGAAAGGCATTGGAAATATCAGTAGAGGAAAATAGTGAAAGGACTTGGATAGAAAGGATTTTAGTTGAGTTTTTATGAAAATCATTCACCACTTGAATGATATAAAATATCAAAGGATATCAATAGGCAGTTTTCAGAAGAAGAAATCAAGTCTATCTATAGTAATATGAAAAAAATGTCTGAAATCACTAGTGATTAGAAAAATGAAAATTCAAGAAACTCTGAAGGACTACCTCACCCCTCTCAGAAATAACACATGTTAGAGGGATTGAGGTGAATTTTTGGTGGTGCTGTGAACTGGTTTAGCCATTCCGAAGAATAATTTGCAACTATGCTCCAAGGGCTATAAAATGCCCATACCCTTTGATTTGGCAATATAACTATTAGATATACCCCAAAGAGATCAAAGGAAAAGGAGAATGAGTGAGATGTACAAAAATATTTCTGGTATTTTTTTTTGAAGTGGCCAAAAATTAGAAATTGGATGGCCATCGTTTGGGGAATGACTGAACAAGTTGTGGCATGCTAGTGATAGAATACTCCTGTGCTATGAGAAATTATAAGGAGCCTCGTTTTAGAAAAATATTGCAAGACTTCTATGAAGTCATGATTCAAGGCAAAGTGAAAAGAAGCAGAAAGTCATTGTGCACAGTAACACTGATGTAATGGTCAACTGTGATCATCATTTCGGATCAGTACAATGATCCAAGCCAATTGCAAAGAACTCATGATGAAAAATACTATCTACCTCCAGAGAGAGAGTGAACTCTGGTTACAAATTGAATGATAATTTTCTCTATTTTTATTGCTTTTTCTTGCAATATGGATTTGTTTTACATGATTTCACATAGATAATTGATAAATTGTCTTCTCAGTGGGTGAGGGAGGGGTGAGAATTGGGAAGTCAAAATTTAAAAAGAAAAGAACGTGTGCTTTTATATCAAGACTTAATTCATGCTGAATATGTTACCCTTTGAAAAATGATGAGATAAGAGTATCCATCATACAAACAGAGTTTAAGCCTATCCCTCAGCCTTCCTCTCTTAGCCCCACCTTCCACCATCCAGGAAGTTGGAAAAAAAAAAAAAACTTTCCAGTTCCTGTCTCTTAGAAGGAGGAGGCAAGTGTTGGTGAGGTTGGAGTAGACTGTGAGGACTTCTGGTGCTGCTACTATGGAACCTCTCATCTTCAGTGGCTGCAACCTCCAAGGACCAAGTTGAACTGCTGGACTGGTCAAGTAACATTACCAAATCTAATACTGGGTGGGGAGGAGGATGGAGGACAATGGGTTGAGAGCCAGAAGCCCAGATTTTTCAAACCTGGGTCTTCAAGGAAGACTCACTTTGAGTTTGTTTCTTTGAAAGTAAAAGGGGGCAGACTGAGTTCTAGACTTGGGTCTAGATGGGCCTTTAGAGACCATCACATCAGGTCTTCTAATTTTTCAGGCGAGAATTCTAAGGGGTTTGGGAGGGGAGAGAAGATTGCTTTCCTAGGGCATTTCCTAAGAATGTGCCCAAAGAATGCAGCCACTTTCCTAACCCTACACTTGGTCTAAGCCTGCCTCAGTAACTTTCAGAATTGGGTGGCAGAATACAAAACTAAGGGACGTAGTGGACATGGTGAAAGTCCAGGGTGGACATGGTGAAAGTCCAGGGTGGACATGGTGAAAGTCCATGTTAAGGGAATAATCCGGAAAATGAGATTCAAACATGGAGGCTCTAGGCCCCATGGGGAGTGGAGCACCAGAAGATTCCCTTATTCCTACCCAATCTGCTGCTGGGCAGGCCAGTTGGTGGTGTTTTGCCCTGACTTCTCCAAGTCCGACCTCCCATGTTTCTGGGTAGAGGAGTTACTAGGCAAGATGTGATTGGCTATTCTGGGTGTTGAGTTCTGGCCACCTCCCCACCCCCTCACCCTGTTGTTTGCAGGTCTCATGATGGAGAATTGGGGGGGGATTTATCTGTTGGTTTTATCTGGGAACTCGGAGTATTCTACTGCCCTGTGGGCAGGCCTTGTGCCTTGCGTTGGGGTATTCTCAGGCCTCAGCAGGCCTTGCACTGGGAGAGGTTTTTTTAATAGCCCTGTTGTCAAGCAGGCTTCATCCTTGGAGTGCTCTGCTACCTCTGTTGGGGGGGCAGACCTCGTGGGGGGGCATTCTTAGAACTCCCCAGGGCTGGTGCTGGGAGAGGGGTTTTGTTACTGTCTAATCCCTGTTGTGGGGCAGACTTCATCTTGGAGCATTGTACTATCTCATTTCTGGATAGGCCTTGAACTTGGACAAATCTGATACTTTGTTGCTGAGCAGGCCTGTGCTTGGGGAGCTGGTGGGGTGAATTTTTTTTTTTTTTGACAATCCGTGTTGCCAGGCAGGCTTCATCCTTGGAGAGTTCTGCTATCTGTTCCTGGGCAGACTTTGTCCTTGGAGAATTGTATTATCTCATTCCTGGGCATGCCTCGTTCTGGGACAAATCTGCTACTTCGTTGCTGAGTGGACCTCATGCTTGGGCAGTTAGTGGGGTCAGTTTTTTAATTTTTTTTTTTAATTTCCTGTTGCTGGGCAGACTTGGTTGTTGCAGTGGTTGTCCTCCTCTGTTGCAAGCAGATGTTCCGGCCTACTGACCTCTTCTTCCAGCTTTAGGTCTTTTCCTGCCTTTGTGTGTGTGTGTGCCAGCAGGCTATGGCAGCCCGGGACTGTGGGGGGTACCTTCAGCTCCGTAGTCAGTTGGCTTCCTGAGGTGACGCTGTCTTCTCTCATGGTCCTGCCAGCACAGGTCAGTGGGACTTCCAGGACGGAGACTGGGGCCAACCTGATCGGAGATCTCCCTTCATCTTGTCCTCATCACCCCAAGTAGGCATGTTCTGTCCCGTTGGGAGGCCTTGAACCCAGCAGAAGGCGCAATGGCCAAGAGCTCTGGCCTTTTGGAAGAAAATTGCCTTCAGGCCCCACTCCTCCTGGGAAAAGGGGTATGGGAAGGGGTGGGGTGGGAGAGGCTCATTTGCAAAGTGGGGGGGGGACTGAGTTGGGATTTAAAAAAAAATTAAGTGTGAATTCAGTAATATTTTATTTTTCCAGTAGCATGTAAAGATAGTTGCTAACATTCATTTTCATAAGATTTTGTGTTCCAAATTTTTTCTCCTTCCCTCCTCCCCAAGACAGCAAGCAATCTGATATAAGATGGACATGGACAACATGTTAAAAACATTTTTGTATTAAGTTGTAAAAGAAAAATCAGAATGAAAGGGGCAAACCAGGAGAATGAAAACACAGACAAAAGAGGTGAAAATGATGTGCTTTGATGTGCATTCAGTCTCTGTATTTCTTTTTTAGATGAAGATGTCTGTCTTTTTTGATCATCAGGCTATTGGATTTGCCTTGAATTACTGCATTGCTGAGAAAAACCATATCCATCCAAGTTAATCATCACAAGATCTTGCTGCTGCCATGTACAACAATCTCCTGGTCCTGCACATTTCACTCAGCATCAGTTGATGTAAGTCTCTCCAGGCCTCTCTGTATTCCTCCTGCTGGTGATTTCTTACAGAGCAATAATATTCCATAACATTCATATACCATAATTTACCCAACCATTCTCCAATGGATGGGCATCCATTCATCTTCCAGTTTCTAGCTACTACGAAAAGGGCTGCCACCAACATTTGGGCACATACAGGTCCCTTTCTGCTCTTTAGTATTTCTTTGGGATATAAGCCCAATAACAGCAATGCTGGGTCAAAGGGTATGCACAGTTTGAGAATTTCGGGCATAGATCCAAACTGCTCTTCAAAATGACTGCATCCCTTCATGTCAGTTGAAGCTTCTTGTGAAGAAAAGTAAATAACCAGGCCCTGTCCCTCAGGGTTAGGAAGTGGAGATGGTGGGGGGAGTCCCCTTCTCTGCCAACTCCAGATCTTACTAAAGGCTGGGTCTCCCCTGAGCCCTTCTGCCACATTATTGTGGACTTACCCTTGGTCAGCTAAAAAAATGGTACTGGTAGGAATGGGATCTCTAGGTGGGCCTACTCTAGGTAGACAACTTCTAGCACAAGAGCAATAACATTAAGCCTGTTTCCAAATGATTAAATGTCCCCCCTTTTGTCCATTATTAGGGAAGATTTCCTGCCACCAGCATCTCCTGTACTTGTTCTTTCTTCCCTCACATTGTGGCTAGCAAGGAAGTGGCCTTAGAGGGAATTATGCTGCCTACCCCACGTCTCCAGGTCATTCCACTACCCAACATTTATACCTGACTCAAAAGGTACGTGAATTTTAATATGTTTGGGGGTTTAGTTGCAAATTACTTTCAAGGAATGGAACAGCCACTTCACAGATTCACCTAGAGGATATTAATGTCTATGTTTTCCTATGTAGCCCTTCCAACAGTTCTTATTTTGCACTTTTGTTATCTTTGTGAATCTAATGAGTGAGGTAGAATGTCACAAAAATGCTAAACATGTCATGTACTGTTCACAATGTAAATAAAAATTTTATTCATTGAAGGCCTTTTGAAGAAAATTCAAATTGGAGACTAAATAATAATTCTAAACATCTGTTGGGTCAAAGGATAAATTACAGAAATAATAGGAAATTTCATCCAAGAAGATGTCAGTGATTAGATAAAATACCAAATTTATGGAATGCAGATACAGCAGTCCTTAGAGAAAATTTATATTTAAACAGTTTTATCAACAAAATAAAATAAGGAGAAATTGGTCAATTGAACAATTAATTAAAAAAAAACCCTCGAAGAAAAATAAATCAACCCCCCTAACTAAATAACAAACTAGAAGCTCTGAAAAACAAAGAAGGGATTAATTTAATTATTATTTTAATTGAATTAATTCTTTAGTTAATTATGAATGTAAAATATTAAATTAATTAAAATTTAAATTATAATAATATTAAAATCAATTAAAAGTAAAAAATTGAATTAATAAAACTAGAAGTTTGTTTTTTGAAGTAAAGAATAGACCCATTAAATAAGCATTGAATATGATTGTAAAAGAGGGAAGAAAACCAAATAGCTTACCTCAAAAAGGAAAAAGTTCATACAGTTAAATTGAAAATAAAGGAAATTTATTTTGACAATTATATACGTTAATAAAACTGATGATTTGTAGAAAGTGAATATTTACAAAATAACCCAGAAGTAACATATTATTTAAACAAGTCCTGTATCAAAAAAAGAAATTGAACAATACATAAATGATTTCCCTCTTCCCCTAAGAGCCCCAAAGAACAGAAGGATTTATAAACCTTCATAATAAATATGGATAATCTGATTTCTCATTCTGCACTCTGGGTTCATCATTACACTGTAATGAGATGGGTAGCATGTTTCATCTTCTAGTCTCTAGACTTAAAATTTGTTGCCGCAGTGGTCAGAATTAGAAATTCTTCGTCTTTTCTCCCTTTATAATGTTGCTATCCTAACAGTAAACTTTTTCAATTCTTTCTTCTTTCATTCTGCATCACTTTATAGCAATCTCCCCAGTTTTCTCCAGAATTGTTAGAATGAGACAAATTATTCCTTACTTGTTATAAAGTTTTCTTTTCATTTATGCAATTGAAATAATGACAAGAAGGAAAAAAAGTTAAAAATTTTTTAAAAAAATATATTTTAAAATTGAGAAATAAGTTATACAAAAAGCTTTTTTAAAAAGAAAATTGCCAGTTCCTAGCCTTTGAGTCTTTATCAATTAAGGAATGGCCCTTAGAACTTGAGATCAGTTCCATATTTAAATCATGGAAACTAGAGTTTTTTAAGAGAAACTTGCTGCAAAGATTTTTTTCCCTAGGTAACTATTTCTCTTATAATTTTAGCTTAATTGGCTTTGCTTTTATAAAACCTTTTAAATTAAATGTAATCAAAACGACATAGTTTACTTTCTGTGATCCTTTCTGTCCATTATTTCATCATTAATAATCCCCCTTTTCATAAATTCAAAGGTAATTTTTTTTCTTGGTCCTCTACTTTACTTCTTATTTAAGTCATTTAGAGCCATTTATATATGGAGTGAAGTTATCAGATATCTAAACCTAAACTAGTTTGCCAAAGTACTAATTAATACCTAATCTGCTCCACTGATTGAAATCTCTAATTTTTAACCAGGAGCAAACTGTTTGGATTACTGCTTCACATTATAGTTTGAGATCTGGCACTTGGCCCCTCTTTTCCTCACTTTATTTTCATTATTTCCTTTGAGATTCTTCACTTTTTATTTTCTTAGATTAATTTTATTATTTTTCCAGTTCTATGAAATCATCTTTTTTGATTATTCTGACCCTGAATAACTAAAGTTACTTAGGTACCATCAATTTTGTTAAATTGACTTAACCTACCTAGAGACTACTCTTCCCCGCATTTCCCCCCCCCCCTACTTTTTTAGTTCTGTCTTTATTTCTGTAAAGAAAATGTTTTAAGAAAACCTTTTGAACAGACAAAATTAATTCATGTAGGATAAGAAGGAAGATGATTGAATAGGGAAAAACATCTTTTTATCAGATTTTCCGATAAAGGTTTGGTATTCAAGATATATGACAACTAGCAAATATATAAGACCAAAAAACATTCCACGGTAATTAAGTGTTAGGATACATACAACATTTCTCAAAAGAATGCTAATTGTTGACAAGTATATTCTAAAAATACTTTCAAATTACTAACAAGAGAACTGAAACTCAAACCATCCCTGACTTCATACTCAGCAAAATTGGAAAAAATGATACAATATAGAAGGAAAGTCAGTGATATTAAAGGGATTATGAAAACACAAGCATATAAAGGAATTGTTGATGAAGTTCTGAATAAGTAGAGCCATTTTGGAAAGCAGTCTAGGATTATCCAGATAAAGTGACTAAAATATCCATACCCTTTGACTGAGAAATTCCATTACTTGGCTTATAGATCGAGGAGGTCATTGATGACATGAAAGTCCCCATATAGAACAAAATATTTTTAGCAGCACTTTTTGTGGTAACAAAGAAATGAAAACAAAGTATATGGCCCCTAATTGAGGAATAATGTGGTAGATGAATGAAAAGAAATATTATTCTACTCTAAGAAATTATAAATATGAATATAGAGAAACATGGAACAACTTACATGAACTGAAGCAAAAGTGAAGTCAGCAGAGCCCAAAAAACAACATAAACAATTACCATAACAATATAAGTAGAAAAAATAACCCCAAAATAAAATTTCAATGTTCCAAAATTACCAAGAATAAGCATAGATCGAAAGAAGAAAAATGAGAAGACTCTCTTATCCCACTTCTTTTCAGAGGTAAGGTCCATGGATATGGTATGTTATATGTATTTTTCAGACTTATATTGATATACAATGTATTGATTAGTTTTCTCTGTTTTTTCTTTCTAAAAATATTGTTTGATATATGGAATGATTCTGTGGAGTGGGGGTGCAGTAACACTCTGGTAGAAATTCTGATGATGAAGGGAAATCCCCAAACATCAATGACTATTTACTTATGTATTGGCAAGGCAATTGGAGCTAAGTGACTTGCCTAGTGTCATACAACTAGTAAGTATCAAGTGTCTGATGCTGGATTTGAATTTGGGTCCTGACTCTAGAGCTGTTCCTATATCCACTGTGCCACCTAGCTGCCCCTGATGCTTTGTTTTTAAATTTTAAGAGGTTGTACGTTCCTTCCTCATTGGAAATCTTCAGTTAAAGGCAAGATTAATGCTTGTGGGGCACACAGTAGGGTGTATTGTGTTTCAGATATTATTTAGATTGATTTCTACCCATTCTGAGAAGTAGGAAGAATTTAGTAGGTCAGTCAAAGGTAGAATAAAAGCTTGTAGGGTATGTTGCATGCCCTACCAGTTCCTACCAGTTTGAGATTTTCCAATTGTATAAACATTGATCCAATGGCTGACAGAGTTGAATAGGCCCCTCCAACAGACCATATTCTATCACACGGACACGTAGGGAGTTTTATGCTTAAGATTAGGTTTTGGCTTTAAAGCAAAGCTGCCTTTCCTACCTAAGCCCTTATGAGAGGTTGTAAAGGAATTCTTGTTCAGGTGGAGCCTGTGAGATCCCTGGCAGCATGTAAATAGATAACCTTCATTCTCTGAATATATCTTCCATGAATGGGCCCTTAGAGCATACAACATCATCTTTTTGCATGTACATGTACCTGAGAATAACATATTTCAAACCGAGGCTGGGTGACCTGTTGTTGGATATGTGGAATAGGGGAATCTTATTCATTTGTGGGTTCACTTTTAAAAGACCTTGGGAGTGGATCTTTCAGCTCTTTGATTGGAGCGCTTCCGAATGCAGAACTAAATAGGAACAATGAGAAGAAATCAGAAGGGGTGGAGATATGAGCTTGAAAAAAAGAAAGCTTTTCTAAAAATGTAGAGTTGTCTTTTAGAAATTTTTTATAAAGCTTTTTGTTTTGAAAACATAAGCAGAGATAATTTTCAACACTCATCCTTGGAAAACCTTGTGTTCCAAATTTTTTTTTCCCTCCGTTACCTCCCTTCCCTAAATAGCAAGTAATCCGATATATGTTTAACATGTGCACTTCTTCTCTACATATTTCCACAGTTATCACCCTGCAAAAGAAAAATCAGATCAAAAAGGGAAAAAATGAGGAAGAAAAAAAAAGTTCAAGCAAACAACAACAAAAAGGTGAAAATACTCACACAGTCTCCCCAGGCCTCTTTCTAGGTGCAGATGGCTCTCCCCACCACAAGTCCATTGGAATTGGTCTGAATCATTTCATTGTTGAAGAGAGTCACGTCCATCGGAATTGATCATTGTATAATCTTGCTGTTGCCATGTACAGTGATCTCCTGCTTCTGCTCATTTCACTCAGCATCAGTTCACGTAAGTCTCCCCAGGCCTCTCTGAAATCATCCTTCAGGTCGTTTCTTATAGAACAGTAATATTCCATAGCAATCATATAATTTACTCAGCCATTCTCTCCAACTGATGAGCATCCCACAATTCCTTACCACTACAAAAAGGACTGCTACGAACAAAATGTATAGTTTTCAAGAATTCTGTTTTCTATTCTGGGTTGGATGATTGTTTATGGAATATACTGTTTGATCAAACTTTGTTTCAGGTACTCCTTTTACAAAACATTTTCTGAGGACCCTCCCAGCTCTTGGGTTCTGTGATTCAATTATTCTTTGAACACAGATTTTCAGAGGTGGCTGGGCCCTCGGAACATGCCATCGTCCTATTCCCAGGATATTTAGAAGAGTACTTGGGTATGTTGTATGTGATTGGCTGCACGAGAGTTGCAAGCTGTGGAGTGAAGAAGGTTCTTTTATAAGAACTAGAGAGCCTCTAATTGTTCCTATCAGCTCTGTGTACCTCCATGGAACTATGATTTGGACTACAGGTTCTCTGAGTTGAAGGGCTCCTTAAACCATGTTACAGCATGATCCGGGATGATGTGCAAGTGGAGTGCAAAAGGTCAGCTTCAAATTCCAAACAGCGGTGAATTGGGAATGTGTAGAAAATGTTACACAAGGGGTTATTGTCCTGTCTTTCTCCTCTTTTTAGTGGCTGTACTTCTTAAGACTAAATTATCTGTAATTCATACCTCTTCTTCCTCTTCTGAATTCTCTGTGATATAGTTTCTGGCCTCATCTATCAATTGAAACTCCTTTCTCCAAAGATACAAATTTACAAAATTAATGGTCTTTTTTCAGTATTGTCCTTGTTGATCTCTTTGCAGCCTTTGGTACAGTTGAACCCTTACTTCTGAATAATCTCTTCTCTCTAGGTTTTCCTGACCTTGCTTTCTCCTGCTTCTCCTCCTATTTGCGTGACTTCTCAGTCTTTGCAGGATCTTCATCCAGGCCATACCCACCATTTATGCATGTCCCTCAGTGTTCAGTGCTGGGCACTCTTTATCTACTATTTCTTTTAGAGTATATATATATATATATATATATATATATATATATATATATATATATATATATACACACATATATATATATATATACATATATATATATATGGGGGGGGGGCTTGTGTGTTATACTATATCCCCTCAGATCCATTTTTTTTGACGTGAAAAAACTTCCTATATATATATGTGTGTGTGTGTGTGTGTGTGTGTGTGAGGGGGCTTGTGTGTTATACTATATCCCCTCAGATCCATTTTTTTTGACATGAAAAAACTTCCTAACATTTAGAACTATGCCAAAGTGTAGTGAGCCTCGAGTTCCTACACTCTGGAGATTTCTGTGCAATTGCTTGTGGATCACAATGTAAAAGGAATTCTGTTCAGGTTCTCATTATGCTGAATAGCATTTGGGCGCCATACTTTCTCGGAGATTCTACAATTCTGTTCGGCCCTAGAATGAAGAAGTCGGATGAATGAATGGAAATCAAAGAAAGGCACATTTTAGCTAGACATGAGATGTTCCTAACCGCTAGAGAGGCCTGAAAGGCTGTGTCAGAAGTCACTGAATTCCTTCATATTCAAGATCTCCAGTTAAGGGTTGGATGAGTATTTATGAGAAACCGCATCGAGGTAAATCTTGTTAAATTACATTTTGAACTGCACGGCCTTTGAGGTCTCTGGATGGTTTGTGATGGCAGAATTGTATGATTACATTGCCTTGCTGAGTAGGCCTTTAGAACAAATACTCCTATTAACTACACTGGGGAAGAAATGAACCTCGGCTTAAGTTTCTGATGGAAAGATGGGGGAGAGAGCCCCAGCAGAAGCAGCAGGGTGCTATCAGAGTGAGACAGTATAGAGGGGTATCTTTTTCATGATGGCTTGGAAGAGATACATTTCAACTCTTGAATTATTGTAATTCTTATTTTAGATGTCAGAACCAGGACAAATGGATGGAATTTTCAGAGAGGCAAATTTATTCTTCACATTATGAAAAACTTTCTAACAGAGCTACCTAATAAGAATTTGACTTTCCCAAAAGCCTTATAGCTGCTTGTGGTATATATATATTTTTTCTTTTAAATAGTTTCTGAGCTTCCTGTCAGCTCTGTGATCTTGCAAACACTTGTTTCCAGAAATTAATAGGGTTTTAGAACATTCTTTATTGGTTTATAGCAAGTACATTTGAGACAGTATAAGACCAGGGGTGGTGTGAGATCTGATGTTGGAAGAGAGGACAGGTTGCTTAGCAAGAGCAGATGATTAATCATAGAATATGCCATTGTGGGAATGGGAGTGGGATTTTTTTCCTCAGGTGTTCTTATCTCTGATGTCCCTATCAGCTCTGGATTCCTATTTTTCTATTAGTTTTGATTGTAGGTTCCCAAAGCTGAGAGGGGCATTAGAATATACAACCTCTTCTTGTAATATGTGCGGAGTAAGGTTTGAGACAAGGGTAAGTGTGAAGCTAAGCTTTGGAGGTAGATTTCCTAACAAAGGCCGGTATATCACATGGGGTATTTGTTCTCTTTTAGATACACGATGGTCACTGATATCTCTCCGCCATCTCTGAGAAGCTATGATCTGCCTTTTTCAGCTTAGTGGATGGAGCCCTTAGTGGCTATATCATCACCATCAGGCAACATTTAACTGACATTCAGCATATGTATTTTGGAAGGAGCCGTTGTTGAGGTAGACCATCCTTCGCTGCTGGTGAGGTGAGGAGATCCAAACGGGGAATGGGATTCATGTTTTACTTTGGCAATGGAGCACGGGCAGTACAAAGTTTTCCTCCAGGAGCTAGAGTGAGGAAGAATGAGAAATTCTGATGGACTGTAGAGTGTGGGAAAGTGACTCGTGAATGGTTGAGGCTGAAATGATCAAGATGTGGTTGAGAAGCTTTTAAAAAGCCAAGTAGAGACATTAATATTTAATTCTAGAAGAGATAGGGAATCAAGGGAACTTGTTGGGGGAGGGGAAGGGGAATAAAATGATTTTTACGTTTAAGGAGACTCATTTTTGCAGTTGGAGAAGAATGATTGGAGTGGGGGGAAACTTGAAAAGGTGAGAACAATTAAGAGACCAATGCAGTAATCCAATGGAATGGATCTTCTGCTCATCTTCATCACTCGCAATCTTTAGTTTCCATGGAGATTCAGCTCAGACTCCATGAATCCTTTCTTGATCCCCACAATTGCTAGTGCCTTTCCATCTAATAGTTGGCATTTATTTTGAGCGAACTTTGTGTGTACCCATATTTATATCTGTTGCCTTCCCTAGGTAAATTATAAGCTTCTTGAAGACATTGCCTTTTTTTTTGAAGTCAATGTTTCATTTTTGTCTTTGTATCTCTGGTGCCTACAACAGGTACAGAGTAGATCTTTGATAAATGTCTAATTTGCAAGCTTCATGATCGTTTGGGGTATATGTGGTCTCAAGGTTATTTTTTCCCAAATGCAGGTTGGACTACATGACTGCTGGGGTGCCTAATTAATTCTGAGATCCTGTTTTGCTGTGACATATTCAGCTCAGCATCCCAGAATTGATTTGGCCCATGGAAAAGCATCATCATGGTGCAGCAAGTGCTCATGGGAAGATATAAACCCAATTTAAGTATAGGGTATATGATTGGTGGTGAGACAGGAATTCCTCGAAGTAGTAGGATGAATAAATAGGATTCTTTTGCAGCTTCTGAAAGGCTTTCTGACGTCCCTGTCTGCTCTGAGATTCTGTGGTCTGTGACATCGATTATAGGGTTCTAGAGCTGCATGGGCTCCTAGAATGCACAATCTAGTCTTGTAGCAGTTACATTAGGGAAGAAGAAAGACCACGCTAGGTCAGAATTTGAGGGATTTGGATTGAGAAGGAAGATAGATTGATTAACAAGGACTATCGAGTGCCGATGGAGTACTGTGTAGAGGGAATTCTTTTATCAGGAACTGTATGGCCTCTCAGGCCCCTTACCAGCTTTGAAATGCTGTGATTCTGTAACACTTTGAATGTTACCAGACCAAGCTAAATGGGCCCTTTGAATATATGATATCATCCTTTGTCTAATTCTCTCAGCAGGGACAGAGCTGGGAGTTAGGTTTAGGGTCATTGTGGAGAAGGCTTTTTAGGGGGTCCCTAGACTCTTACCAGGGGCCTGCAAGGTTAAAACTATTTTTATAATAAAACTAAAACATTTTCATTTCTAATATGGTCATTGTTGCTAGATATGACCAGATAGAAACAAAAGCTTTTGGAGGGTCCTCAGTTTTTAAGAATGTAAAGGGGTTGTGAGATACAAAAGTGTGAGAATCATGATTTTAGGAGAACTCTAATTGAACACCCGTGGGACATGTTATTGAGGAGATTCTTATTCACATTTGGGTTAGACCAGAAAACTCAAATTATATTCTCTGGCTACTTTTGGCCCTTTGGTCCTAGAGGGCAGATCAAGGAGAAATGGGTAGAAGTTTTGAGAAGCCAGGGTAATGTTTGATAATAATGAGAACACTCCTAATGACTAGAACCTGCCCAAAGCAGAATGGGCTATCTGGGGAAACACTGAATTCTCCTTCAATAGAGCTTTAGTCATAGACTGGATGACTATTTCAGGGACACAATATACAAGGAATTCAGTTTCAGGTTCCATTTGGACTAGAATTCTTGCCATTTTGACATTTTCGGAATCCATTTGATGTAGCTAGCATTAACAAGCCTAAATCATAGAAAGAATGTCCTAACAACAACAACAACAAAAGCATTCCCAGTGTGTTTAGCAGGGGGCAGTGAATTCCCCTTCCTTAGAAATCTTTGGTCAAAATCACTTGTAGGATATGATGGTAGAAGTGATATTTTTTTAGGAACCACTTGGGCTTGGCAGGCGAGGTTCTAACCAGCTCTGAAACCCCTTCAAAATCAAGTCCCCAAACTGAATAGGCCCTTCACTGTTATCTAAGAGACATTTAAAAGGGAGGTAGTTTTGGGCTAAATATCAGGACAATTTCCTCAAGAACTATATGGAAAGTTGCATCAGGAGGTGATGCAAATGGAAGATTACTCATTCAAAAGCATAATATAAACTCAGTTGCAGAATATGCTCTATAGAAAGCAGTAGTTTTCGGGCGAGGTTGTACATACCACATGCAGTGTGGTTTGCAACATGATCCCACGGGGTGAGGGATAGGATAATAAGATATTCGATTTTTACTTTATGTATTTATTTTGATCTACAAAGTGAAGCTTTGATGGTTCTTTAATCTGCTGGTGATCTCCGGTGTTCACTTTGTCCACATGTCAGCTAGTAAGATTGTCAAATAGTGTATGGCAAGGTATTCTGAGGGAAAAGTAGCACCCTAACTTTTGTTTCCTTTCAGAATATTTCACCATATTGCAGTTTCCATATGCCTGGTTAAGCAGATTGATATGTCATATTATCTCATTTTAAGTAAATTACTCTTCACAAAATGAACAAGTGACTTCAAAAGATCCCTTCAAAGAAACCACAGATGGAAGATTTTGCTAATAACATTATCACAGACAACAAGAAAAGGATGCAGCTGACATTTCTCAATTCCTGTTCCTCACATTAAAAGCCAAAAAAAAATGAGGATTTTAGAAGTGGGCCAAAAACATTGGAGATGATCAAGATTATTTGAAATATAGATTTACCTCTTTTTTATTCAGTCCATTGTTGTTATACCTCCATAATTATGAAATTATGAATTTCAGTCTCAGTGTATATTGTGCTAATAAGAGTCAAGTCAACAAGCATTTTTAAGTACCTACTATGTTTCAGGCACTGTGTTAGGCCCTAAGGATAAGAAGAAAGGCAAAAAACAAACCAGTCCCTGCTCACAAGGAGCCCCCACTCCATTGTCTCTCCAGTGGGAGAGACAACATATAAACAACTATTTAGGAACAATCTCTAGACAGGAGAAATTGGAGTTGATCACAGAAGGCACTAGCATAAAAGGGGATTGGGAATGGAACTTACCAGAAATAATATGGGGGCAAGAGAGTATGGGAGGGGAATAAATTGTAAGAAGACTGCAAAGATAGACAAGAGGCAGGCTATGAAGTACTTAAAAATCAAACATTTGATGCTGTATTTGACCTGGAGATTCGTGGAATATGTTAAACAGTGAGGGGGATGACGCGATAGGATTTCGGGTTTGTAATTTAAGAATAGCAATTTGACAAATGAGTGGAAGATACATTAGAGTAGGACGATTTCTTGAGGCAGAGAGACCATCCATTAAGTGAAAACTTGTACCAAGGTGGTGGCAGTATCCGTGGAAAAGGGGGAGAGAGATATTGGGAAAGTACAATCCATAGGACTTCGGCAATTGATTGGATGGGATGAGGAACAAAGGGTGAAGTAGGGCAGAGAGATATGGAAAACTCACCATTAGTCATTTAAAAACTAAGCATCCAGAACATGTAAATAAACCTCTATTTTTTCCAGTAATTGTTAAAGCTATGTGTTATGAAATCCTGTACCTAATAGGATTATACTACACTTAATGATAGATGTTTACAATCCTCTTTTGAGGTTTTTATTTATTAGTGAAAAACAAAAGACCATGTACCATTAGGAAATGCACATTCTTCTTGCTATGGGAAAATGGCTAGAATAATAAACAGAAAACAATTTGACAACAAATTAAAATACATTATTTTGTTAATTACAGTTGGAAAAAACATAGGAAACATAACAGGAGATTCAAAGAAACAAGGATTAGAATAAATTATATTGTGGAGGAAATTAACCACTTAGTTGAATGAATGCTCTGATGTTTTTTTTTAGCATAATTAAATGCTTTTTCAATAATGATGCATATGAAAAAAACTTTTGTGAGTCACTTAAGATATACCAGAGAATATATAATGAGAAAGAATAGCTAACATTTACGTGGTACTTACTATCTACTATACCATCTAACTGCCCCTCAGATATACTTTTAAACTCAAAGATTCTTGGATTCATCAGGGGTACCAGAAAGCTAAAAAAGTAGCAGTGTGCAAAGTTGAAAGAAAGCAATTTATGCTTAAATGTACGTTCAACAAATAAAAGTATGGAAAAGTAGAATATGTTAGGAAACTATGTTTTACATCTCAATGGAAATAATTCACTCAAAAATTGTATTATTTGTTGGTGTAATTAGAAATTGATCCAACCGTTCTGGAAAGTAATTTGGAACTGTGAGCAAAGGGCTATCAAACTGTGCATACACTTTGATCCAGCAGTGTCTCTACTAGGCCTGTATCCCAAAGAGATTATAAAAAAGGGGAAAAGACCTACATGTAAAATATTCATAGCAGCTGTTTTTGTGGTAGCCAAGAATTATAAATTGAGGGTATGCCTGTCAGTTGTGGAGTGACTGAATGAATTGTGGTATATCAATATAATGGATTTGTTATTATGCCATAATGCCCTAAGCATAATGATGAGTAGGCAAATTTCAGAAAAACCTGGAAAGACTTACCTGAACTGATGCAAAGTGAAGAACCAAAAGAATATTGTACACTATAACACCAACACTGTGTGATGATAAACTTTGACTTATCTCTTCTCAACAAGACAATGATCCAAGACAATTCCAAAGGACATGGAAAATGTATCCTTCCCCAGCGAAAGAACTGAAAGAGTCTGAATGCACATTGAAATTTACAATATTCACTTTATTATTTTCATGGTTTTTTCCTGTTTCTTCTTTCACAAAACGACTAGTGTAGAAATGTTTTACATGATTGCATATATATTACCTGTATCAAATGGTTTATTGTCTCAGGAAGGGGGAAGAGGAGAGAAGGATAGAAAAAATTTACAACTTATTTTTTTTAAATTGTTTTTACATGTAATTGGAAAGTACTATTTAAAAAGTTGTGTGTCTCTATGGTCTTAAAGAATTTTTTTTTCAGGTACAAGTTAGTTTACTTGGCTGATGAGGTCCCTGCCAGCTCTGAGATGCTTTAATTCTTTGAAAACATATTCCCAGAACTGAATGGACACTTGGAACATAAATCATCTTCTTGAAGCAGGAGTACATGAGAAAGCACGATCCACAATTATACCTGTGTTGTGCAGTTGTTTGTGTATTGAGATGTTATCAAATAAAAGTAAGGTAGGAGAAGTATTTTTGCAAAAATCACTTTTGCTATTGAGATTCCTTTTAACTCTGAGATTCTGTTATTCCTTGACAACCTCCCACGACTGAATGACCCTTCAGTAAACCAACATCATTGTGTAGAAAAAGATGTTCCCTTGAATGAAGCCTAGGCTTAGCTCTTGGATGGCAGGGTGAGTGGCCTTTCAGTGTAATCTGATGGAATATTTGTGAGTCACACTTGCGGGGTTATTATTGTTTATATTTAGGTTGGACTTTCCAGTAGATGGCTTTCCCTTTACACTTTGATTACTATTCATGTATGGGTTAGACTATATATCTTCCAAGTCTAAACAATTCTGATTTTGTCGTCCCCATTAAGTGATATAAAGTAGCCACTGGCACAAAATTTAGAGACGTCCATTTAGACTCTTTTTATGAAAAACCTAGTAACCTAATGGAACTATGAAAAAATAAAATTTCCTGCTTCAGAAGGTAAAGTGTTTGCCCTTAAATTTTTTTTCAGTCAAAAACTACATGATGACTTAGTTACTCTCAAGGAAGCCTTTTTCTACTTTTTATTGATGATAGAATCATCTACCAGCGCAACAACCTCTTTGACCTGTGCAGTTCCAACCTAGACTGATTGGCTCCCCTTTAAACAACCTTTTTATTCCCTTGCTATCAGGGACTCACAATTTTAGGACCAGATTGGTTAGGAACATCATTTGTCTTTAGCATAACTACAGCTTAGCATTCCTGGACTTAAGCACTTTATCATTATTTTGGAGCTGATTTCTTTTCATAAAATGGCTAGACATTGTAATAGGCCCCCAAACCTTCCAGTACTAAAATTCTTTGATTTTGTTTGCCTCTGGGTCAATATGAAGAAGCAATGAGTTTGAAATTGAGGGATTCCCAAATGTGTCTTTCATATAGAACTTTAAACCTAATATATCTGTGGGAAAAAAAAAATGAATTGGCTTTCACAGAAGTCAGTTGTACTCACCTAGATGGATGCTTTCACTCAAGGGGTAAAATACAACTTGTTGCCTGTTGGCTTAAAGAAAGATGGGGTATTTTCACCCATGAATAAGGTCATGTTTCAGACCCTGAGTCTCTAACTGTTCTGAGATGTTTTGATTTTTACGACTCTTTGAATAAACTTTCCCAGTGTTGAGTAGGCCCTTAAAATACACATCATGTTTTTTCATCAGTTGTATGTAGTGGCAAATGAGATTGGGGTTATCATGTCTTATACTGGTAAAACAAAGTAGAATAAGTAGGGCAAGATAAGTATTCATATAGTAGATACATCAATAGCTACTAATGTCTCTTCTGTCTCTTGAGATGCTGGCACTCTGTCACATAGTGAATATGTCCTTCCACTACTATATGGGTCCTTGGAAAATACTTTGCTATCTAATAGCTAATATTCTTGTGATTACTTAAACTCGGGATCTTGTCCAAAGCAGTTTTGTATCTGGTTGGATATCCTTGTAAGTGGACTATGTGATAACCCTTGTGGGGCATATTATAATGCTGACTACCATTCATAGAGAAGATGAGTCCCGTAGCAGAAGTCAACACATTATTATGGCAATTAAATGTTTTTTTTCTTGGCTGTTAAGCAAGTTAAAGGAGAATGTGTTCAAGTGTGAAGGATTCCCATTCCCATTTCTTTTACGAAAAACCTTTGAACCTCATAGAGCCGTAGAAAAGCGCAACTGGCTGTCTCACGAGGCAAGCGTTTGACCCTAAATGGACATGATCACTCAAGGACTACAAGAGAATGGATTAAGTATGGTCTTAAGGAAAAGTTTTACTTCATATATTTCTTCTTTTTAGTTACTAAAGTTTCTGCCAGCTCTCATATGCTTTAATTTTGTGACTTTTTGAACACTGTTTCCCAGAAATAATTGGGCCCTTAGAGAATACCCATCATCTTCTTCCAATTAGTCTATGTGAGCACAAGTGAGACTGTTCTGAACATGGGTAGTCTCTTTAGCTGTGGGGTATGGTGGTTTCTACTCTTAAGTAGAATCAGATGAGCATTTCTGATGCAGTTGCTTTTACGTAGAAAAGGGCCAGATGATATCCCTCTACTCTTTGAGAAAATATTATTCTTTGAGTCATTGTAGATAGTAATTCTTTAATTAGCCCTTGTAAAATAAGTCACCATCTCGTATTCAGTCAGCCTGAAATGGTAGAAGCCTATGGTCAGGTTTTGAACCATTTGGAGATAGTCCTTTTTAAGGAAACCTAGTGGAACATTTGTGGGTCCTGTTGGAGTGATGATTACTTTTTATATCTGTGATGACCATTATAATAAATAAATAAACCTTCATTACTGAATTTCTATGATTTTTCTTGCCTCTTTGTCAATATGAAGGAGTAACTGCATAAAACATATAGAAAAGCTTTCAATCTAATAGAACTATGGAGAAAGTGATTCGGTTTCATCAGGAAGCAAGTGTTCACTCGAGTCAACATGTTCACTCAGGGGGACAGCTTATTGATCATGTTCTTAGGGAAACATTTTATTTTATGTGTAAAGTTGTTTTATTTTGTTTTTTAGCTGCTGAGATCCCTATCGTCTCTGAGAGATTTTGATTCTGTGGCTCCATAAATGTAGTTTCTCTGAGTTAAATGGGCCCTTAGAAAATACAACATCTTCTTATTGTTCATATATGGGATCCAACTCACAGCAAAATAATATACATTCCCATGGTGAATTTCTATAATTTGTCTTGCCTCTTGGGCCATTTACAAAGACATTAAATACAAAATTATAAGAAACCAATTCAGACTTTTCTTATGAAAACCTTCAAACTTAATACCATTTTTGAAAAATAGAATTGGCTGCCTCAGGAGACGGGGGTTTTCCCCCAAAGAATATGTTCACTTAGGGGCTATAATGTGATGTACATGTTGCCTAATTTCTTTTTTTTTTCCCCTGAGGCCGGGGTTAAGTGATTTGCCCAGCGACACACAGCTAGGAAGTGTTAAGTGTCTGAGGCCAGATTGAACTAGTGTCCTCCTGACTTCAGGGCTGATGCTCAATCCACTGTGCCACCTCGCTGCCCCTTAAAGAAAAATTATAATTCATGTGTTTGGTCATCTCTTTTAGCTTCTAGAGTTCCACCCAGTTCTGAGATGCCTTCATTCTGGGATTTTCTGAACAACATGTCCCAGAGTTGAATGGACCCTTAAAACCCACATAATCTTCCATGAGGTAATGAGTGAGACTGAAGGATCTAGGTCCATGAGGTAATGAGTGAGACTGAAGGATCTAGGTCCATGAGGTATGAGTGAGACTGAAGGATCTAGGTTACTTGCCTACTTGTGAGGCATGATACTTTCTACTGTCAGTAGAATAAGATGAGAATTTCTGTGGCAGATGTTTTTTGTATATATAGAGGACCAGTTGACATATCTCCCAGGTCTAAGATGTTTTTAATCTTTGATGCATTGTGGACAGCATCCAGAAGCTGAAGAGGCCCTTAGTAAATATTCCACCAGCTGGTAACCAATATACTTGCATTTTTTCAAGATCTGTATCAGGCCAGTGGCAATTTGGGGGCATCCTCTTAAGGGGAATGTGGACAAACGGTTGTGGAACACATTATGATAATGATCAGTTCTTATAAGTAGTTTAGCCCTTATAGCAGAAGGATATATACATTGCCATTGTGAAATTCCATGGTTTTTCTTGTCCCTGAGGCAATTTAAGATCAGTGGGTACAAAACTGAGAGAATCTCATTGGTACTTCTCTTTAAAACTTCTGAACCTCATTAACCCGAGCAAAAATGGAATCGGCTGCCTCGGGATGCAGGTGTTTATTCCTAAGAAGGCATGTTCACAAAAGAGCGTTGACCATTTTCTTGAAGAAAACTCAGATTTGTGTTTTCATTCATCTTTTTTTAGCTGCTGAGGTCCCTTCTCAGCTGTGAGAAGCCTTGATTCTGCTACTTTTTGGTCAATATGTCTTAGAGTTGAATAGGCCCTTAGCACATGCCTCATCTTCTCCCTTGCATATCTATACAAGGACAAGTGAAACTTGGTGGACATGTGATACGCTGTTGAATATCTCTCCGACTCCTATCCTACAGAAAGCAAATAAGTATTTTTGAGGCAGAAATTTTGGCATATATTTGATGAATACTGATAGCCATTTCAGCTCTGAGATGCTATCATTCTTTGACTCATTGAATATGGTCTCTCAGAGTTGAATGGGCCCTTAGAAAATATTCCACCATCCGGCAACCAACACCCCTGAAATTGCTGAACACAGGATTAGGTCAGTCACAGTTGGATGAGTACCCTTATTGGAATGGAAACTATTCCCCCACATCAGGTACCTTCATTCACCCTCTCTCTTGCTTTCCCTTTCCCTTCTGTGTGTTGTCTTCCCCTATAGGATGATGCCCCTTTCAGCCCTAAGAAATAATTCTTTGACCTTTTCTGTGGACTTCCACTGAATGAACTCTGGAAAAAATATTTTATCATCACATATATCATTTAAATTCCTGACTCTTGGATGTGGTTAGAGGAAATAGCAGATGCTACAAACCTACCCCAATAGGTCAAAGAAATACAACATCTAGGAGCTTAGGAGGAGAACATTGGACACATGAAAACGTGCCTTGGAAATATTCATCTTGTTCTTTTTTTTCAGTAATATCCTTCAGGCTTTGCAATTATGCCCATCCCAGTCTCCCTTGTTTCAGTATACACCTGAGGGAAGATGATGTGGGTTCTGAGGGTACACTCCATTCTACAACATATTGTTCAAAAAGTCACAGAATAATATATCTCCAGAGTGGATAGGGTACTTAACAGCTCAAAATACAGAGCTCTACAGGAATTAAAATATCTCTTTAAAACTACATCCAGGAAGTTTTCTTCTTAACCATAAGAAAACAGATCCTCTTTGGTGTGGTCTTATGTCTGTAGATGTAAAAAAACCCAAAAAAGACCTAAATGTCCATACATCCATTGGATTTATACATTCACCACATGAGCAATGCAAATACTCTAATATATGCCAGCCAATGCACTTGAAATTGATGATGTTCTGGATAAGGTTAGAAGCAATTAGGTAGGTATCCTTTTCAGTGTAAACTGGGAGAACCATTGTGGAATGGGTAAAAACAAACAAACAAACAAAAAAACAAAAACAAAACAAAACAAAAAAAAACTGAGAGAAGCCCATTTGTGTTTCGAATATGGCAAATATGAGAATACATGCAAATTATATCCACCCAGTGGAGCTGTAAAAATATTGCTTTGACTGCATCTGAAAACATGTTCTTTTTTTGGATATATGTAAATTTTTTAAAAAATTTTATTTATTTATAATTTTTTTGACAGTATATATGCATGAGTAAAAACATGTTCTTTTCAAAATGGATGTTTACTTATGTACAGTAAGGCAATTTGTTGGCTGAAATCTTAAGTAAATGTTTTATTTTACATATAGGAATGCCTTTCAGCTGCTTTTGAGAGCCATTAATTTCTGTGATTCTTTAATCAATATGACTCACAGTTGAATGAGCTTGTAGGAGCCACATTATTGTTTTCATCCTTCAGTTATATGTTGGAAGAATGTCTATGAGGGAAACAGGCCCTTAGAACCCACATTATCTTTTTTATCCCTCAGGGGTGGGCATAGTTAGGGAGCTTGGTGGTCCTGATGAAAGGAGGGCAAGATGAATATTCCCAAAGCAGAGCATTTTGCAGGTTTTCAGGAGCCAAATGCTCCTCTCATTTCCTAGATGTTTTTATTCTTTGATCTATCCCAGTGTGTCTGAGTTTGTCCTGAGAATCGATTTCTCTACCTGGTACCCAATATCCTGGGAATTCCTGAAACTTGGATCTTGTCAGGGGGACGTGGGTTCAGAGTTGACACAAAAGGCCATTTGTGGGACATGTTATTGAGATGATTATTGTTCCTATGTAGAGGAGCCACTGAAGTAGAAGAATATAAATGCCTTTTGTGAAATTCTGTTGTTGTTCTTATTCCTGAGGCAATTCCAAAGAGAAGTGGGTACAAATTTATTATGGGTGGAAAAAAAGTGGTTGAGCAGGAGTAGCTATTTTCATCTATACTCCCGATGACCTGATAGTTCACAAATAGAAAAAAAGACGTTGTATTGCTTTGTACTGCATTATCTTGCAATTGTTCTGTTCAACTCTGATGAGCCTAAACTGCTTTCTTAGTTAATGATGTATTGGTGTTCCTTCTGTAAGTGGAACACTGTGTACCTTTCTGAGGCAGATTGCTTTCGTGTATCAGAAGACCAGTTGTCCTACTCAGTTTAAAGAAAGTTATTCTTTCAGCGTGAGCCGTTGGAGACGAAGGGATCTTGAGAAAATATGTCTGTGGTCAGCCAATCTTCTTGCAACTCCTGAAGCTCTGGAACAGGTCAGTGGCAACTGAATTAGATCCCTCTCCAAACATATCTAAAGAACACTTATGGGGCTTCCTATGGACATGTTTCTTGTTTACCCATGGGTTGGAATTTTAAGAAAAATGATATACATTCACATTTTCAAAATCATTTTTCAAAATTCAATGCCCTTTAATCAATTGACAGATAACACTGAGTGATGTCTTAAGTCAGATGAACAACCTCAGTCCCAAAGTGGGGAACATTTAGAGAACCTATAGAGGCAATTACTGCCCTCTGCATTAGACCCTGTGATAAAAGAATAGATATGGATATCATGAAATGCCAGAATTTTTGTGTCACTTAAAGGATTTTAGGCAGCAACTGGGGAAAAGTGGAGTGAAGCCCATTCATGGTAACTTATTTGATGTTACTTGAGCTGTGGACATAATGGATTTCCTTGCATTTAGTGACATGTGATCTCATCCAAATGGAATTGTTTTGTTATAGACAAAAAGACAACTTAAAAGAAGCCATAAAAGAGAGGTTTTATTTCCTCCTATAGGGGACTGTATTTTGAATGGCTGAGATCCACTAGCCACTCTGAACACACATGGCTTCTGTGACTCTTTGAACAATGTGCCTCAAAGCAAAATGGGCCCTTAGGACCCATATTGTCTTCTTCCCTCAGCTGTATATTGGAACAAGGGAGACTGGTGGATGTAGTTGTGGACCCCGAGGGGTCCTAGTGAAAGCAGAACTCGATGCATTTTCCTAAAGGAGACCATTCTGCATGTAATCAGGAATGCTTTGTTGGCTCTTTCAGCTCTTAAATGTTTTTATTCTTTGATCTGTTATAATGTTCCCTAAGATGGTCCTGAGGAAAAATGTGGGGAATCTCCTCAGGGTCAAGAAGGTGACCATCCTGAATCAATCAGGAAAATCCATTTGTGGGGTATATGATCAAGGTGATTATGATTCCTTTGTAGATGGGCCCCAACCACCAAAGGCCCTAAGTGCTTATTGTGAAGTTTTATGGTGGGTCTTATTTAAAATGATTGCTCATATATAATAAGTATTAGATTGCTTGCTCTATTGGGGAGGTAAGTGAGGGGGAGAGAAAAGAAAAGAAAATTCAGAAGTCAGAATGTTACAAAAATGAATGTAGAAAAGTATCATTATATGTAACTGGAAAATTAAAATACTATTGGAAAAAAAGAATATTTCAGAATCAGAATTTTGCAAGTTTTCAGCAGTCATATGGTATCTCTCTGAGCTCCTTGGTGGTTTTATTTTGTGACCTAACCCAGTGGGCCTGTAGTTGCTGAGTTCATCCTGAGGAAAAAAAAATTCCCTATCTGGTTTCCAGTAACCTGGGAATTCCTGAAGCTTGGATCTTGTCAGGGTCAGAAGAGTGAGTATTCCTCTGAGGTGATCATGAAAGTTTATTTCTGGGATATATTACCTATGTGACTATTATGCCTTCCTAGATGGGCTCCTACCCCGAAGGAAATAACATGCCTATTATGAAATTTTATGTTGTTTTTTCTCCCTGAGGCAGTTTCAACTGGGTATAAAATTCAAAACTGTCATATTTAAGTTCCTTTTATGAAAAAAAAATCTTTAAAGATCTTTGGAAGAATAGAATTGACAATAGTGGGAAAGTGGTGATTTCCTAGCAGTAGGTGTGGTTGATCAAGGGCTCTCCAATAAGTCGGTACATAGACATGGTTCAGAGACATGAAGAGATATTGTACTGCATGTATTTACTCTTTTTTTATTGCTGAAGTTGGAACCATTCTTTGAAATCAGAATCCATGACATCACTTTTTGTGAATGTTTTCAGACTGAAATGGACACCAAGATTCCATATGAGCTTCTTATGTGATATTTATTTCCTATAGAAGGCTGCATTTTCAGCTGCTGAGTTCCTACTATCCGGCCTGAAGACACATTGTGTGACCCTTGAAAACGATGTGTTTTCAGACCTGAGTGGGCCCTTAGTACACACATCATCTTCTTTCCTCCTGTATATATTGGAAAAAGAGAGACAGATGGGTGTGGATGTGGAGCCTGTTCAGTCATAGTAAAAGTAGGGGAAAGTGCAGATTCATGTTTTTTTGGAAGCCAAATGCTATCTGTCTCATCTCCTAAATGATTTTTATCCTTTGACCTGTTAGTGAGACTGTAGAAGCTGAGTTTGTCCTGAGAAAGGATTTCTCTACCTGGTACCCAATATCCTGGGAATTCCTGAAGATAGGAGCTCCTCAGGGTCAAGAGGGTGAGTAGCCTTCTGAGGGATTCATGAAAGACCATTTATGGGGCAAATTATTCCAGGTGATTGTGATTCCTTTATAGATGGGTGCCTACCACAGAAGGACATACATGCATATTGTATAGTTGGTTTCTCTAGGAGGGATTTCCAAGGAAAAATGAGTCTGAAATGGATAATTATCTAACTTAAGATTCCTTTAGGAAAAAAGCAAAAAGCTTTGTAGCTTGAATTTCTTTGGAAGAATACAATTGACTATGGCTAGAAGAAAGTGATGTTTGAGACATAGACAGGTTGTCCCATGGTGTCCCCAATTACCTGGTTTAGAGACAGGAAGAAAACTGTATTTGTTTGTTCTTCTTTGTCTGCTGAAGTTGTTTATTCTCTCTAAAATCAAAATGAAATCTCATGATAATAATGAATGAATGTTCAGATGAAAATGGTTATGGCTCTTCCTATATGAGGTTCTTTCTTCAGTCTTACAGAAAAGCTGGGTCCTGAAGCAAGGTGCATTTTAAGCTGCTGAGGTCCCACTATACGATCTCAAGGCACATTGTTTCTGGGATTCTTTGAGCAATGTGTCTCGGATCGGAGTGAGCTCTTAGTACCTACTTCATCATCTTAACTCAGCTGTATATTGCAACAAGGGAGCCCGGTGGGACATAGTTGTTGCATAGGCTGGTGGGTCTTAGTGAAAGTAGAACGAGATGCATATTCTGAAAGTAGAGCATTGTGCATGTATTGGGGGAATGTATTGTTGTCTCTTTCAGCTCCTAGATGCTTTTATTCTTTGACCTGTTAGAGTAAGTGGGCCTGTAGGGTCTGAGTTCATTCTAAGAAAAGATTTCTTTATACCCATAATCCTAGGATTTCCTGAAGATAGAATCTCCTCGTGGTCAAGAAGATGAGTATCCTCCTGAGACGATCGTGAAAGACCATTTGTGGGGCATGTTCTCAAGGTAATTACTGTTCCTTTCTAGATGGACTCCTACAGCAAAAGGACTTACATGTATGTTGTGAAATTTTGTGCTTGGGTTTGTTCCTGGGGCATTTCTAAGAAGTAAGTACAAGATGAGAAACTATCTAATTTAAAGTTCTTTAGAAGAATAAAATTGACCATGGCTGAGAAAAATAATGTTTGAGACATAGCCATGTTGTGCCATGGCAATTATCTGGTTTAGAGACATGAAGAAATGATATACTGCATTTGTTTGCTTTTCTTTTTCTCCTGAAGTGGTTTGTTCTCTCTAAATTCTGAATGAAATCTCATGATAATAATGAATGAATGTTCAGATGAAAATGGATACAGCTCTTCTACATGAGGTTCTTTCTTTAGTCTTACAGTAAAGCTGGCTTCCGGAAGCAAGGTGCATTTTGAGCTGCTGAGGTCCCACTATACGATCTCAAGGCACATTGTTTCTGGGATTCTTTGAACAATGTGTCTCGGATCGGAGTGAGCTCTTAGTACCCACTTCATCATCTTAACTCAGCTGAATATTGCAACAAGGGAGCCTGGTGGGACATAGTTGTTGTATAGGCTGATGGGTTTTAGTGAAAGTAGAACCAGATACTTATTCTGAAAGTAGAGCATTGTGCATATATTGGAGGAGACCCATTGTTGTCTCTTTCAGCTCCTAGATGCTTTTATTCTTTGATCTGTTAGAGTGGGCCTGAAGGGTCTGAGTTCATTTGAAGTAAAGATTTCCCTATACCCATACTCCTAGGATTTCCTGAAGATAGAATCTCCTCGTGGTCAAGAATGTGAGTATCCTCCTGAGGCGATCATGAAACACCATTTGTGGGGGATATTCTCAAGGTGATTACTGCTCCTTTATAATTGAGTACCTATAGCAAAAGGCCTTACATGTATATTCTGAAATTTTATGGTGGGTTTGTTTACTCTGAAATCTGAATGAAATCTCATGATGATAATGAATGAATGTTCAGATGAAAATGGATATAGCTCTTCTACATGAGGTTCTTTCTTTAGTCTTACAGAAAAGCTGGGTCCGGAAGCAAGGTGCATTTTAAGCTGCTGAGGTCCCACTATACGATCTCAAGGCACATTGTTTCTGTGATTCTTTGAGCAATGTGTCTCGGATCGGAGTGAGCTCTTAGTACCCACTTCATCATCTTAACTCAGCTGTATATTGCAACAAGGGAGCCCGGTGGGACATAGTTGTTGTATAAGCTGGTGGGTCTTAGTGAAAGTAGAACGAGATGCATATTCTGAAAGGAGAGCATTGTGGATGTATTGGGGAAGACCCATTGTTGTCTCTTTCAGCTCCTAGATGCTTTTATTCTTTGACCTGCTAGAGTGGGCCTGTAGGGTCTGAGTTCAATTGAAGTAAAGATTTCTTTATACCCATAATCCTAGGATTTCCTGAAGATAGAATCTCCTCGTGGTCAAGAAGATGAGTATCCTTCTGAGGCGATCGTGAAAGACTATTTGTGGGGCATGTTCTCAAGGTAATTACTGTTCCTTTCTAGATGGACTCCTACAGCAAAAGGACTTACATGTATGTTGTGAAATTTTATGCTTGGGTTTGTTCCTGGGGCTTTTCCAAGGAGAAGTAGGTACAGAATGGGAAACTATCTAATTTAAGTTTCTTTAGAGTTCTTTGGAAGAATATAATTCACCATGGTTAGAAGAAGGTGATAGAAGAAGGTGATGTTTGAGACATAACCATGGTGTCCCCAATTATCTGGTTTAGAGACATGAAGAAATGATATACTGCATTTGTTTGCTTTTCTTTTTCTCCTGAAGTTGTTTGTTCTCTCTAAATTCTGAATGAAATCTCAGGATAATAATAAATGAATGTTCAGATGAAAATGGATACAGCTCTTCTACATGAGGTTCTTTCTTTAGTCTTACAGAAAAGCTGGGTCGTGAAGCAAGGTGCATTTTGAGCTGCTGAGGTCCCACTATACGATCTCAAGGCACATTGTTTCTGGGATTCTTTGAGCAATGTGTCTCGGATCGGAGTGAGCTCTTAGTACCCACTTCATCATCTTAACTCAGCTGTATATTGCAACAAGGGAGCCTGGTGGGACATAGATGTTGCATAGGCTGGTGGGTCTTAGTGAAAGTAGAACGAGATGCATATTCTGAAAGCAGAGCATTGTGGATGTATTGGAGGAGACCCATTGTTGTCTCTTTCAGCTCCTAGATGCTTTCATTCTTTGAATTGTTAGAGTGGGCCTGTGGGCTCTAAGTTCATTCAAAGTAAAGATTTTCCTATACCCATAATCCTAAGATTTCCTGAAGATAGAATCTCCTCATGGTCAGAAGATGAGTATCCTCCTGAGGCAATCATGAAAGACCTTTTGTGGGGCATGTTCTCAAGGTGATTACCGTTCCTTTACAGTTGGGCTCCTACAGCAAAAGGACTTATATGTATATTGTCAAATTTTGTGGTTTGTTTGCAGGACATTTCCAAGGAGAAGTAGGTACAAAATGGGAAGCTATCTAATTTAAATTTCTTTAAATTTCTTTGGAAGAATAAAATTGACCTCAGCTCAACTTTGTGATGGACAAGAAGACAACTTATTGAATTTCATCTTAAAGCAATGTTTGATTCCTAAAGGAGGCTGACTTTTCAACTGCTGAGGTTCCCTATCTGGTCTGAGGACACATTGGTTCTGTGACATTTTAAACTATGTGACTCAGAGCAGAGTGGGCCCTTAGAATGCACATCAACTTCTTCCCTCAGGTATACTGGAATAAGGGAGACTGTGATGAGCATTGTTGTTGTAGAACCTGAGGGATCCTGGTGAAAATATACATATTCTCAACTCAGAGCATTTTGCATGTTTTACAGAGCAAAATGTTGTTCATTGCAGCTCCAAGATGTTTTTATTCTTTGACTTATTACAATGGCTAATTTCCTCCTAAGAAAAGATTTCCCATCTAGTGTCCTGTATAATGGGAAATCCTGCAGCTTAGGTGTCTTCAGGGTCATGGAAGTGAATATGCTTCGGAGTCAATCAAGAAAGGCCATTGGTGGGGCATATGATCAAGGTGTTATGATTCCTTTATACATGAGCACCAAACAAGGAAGGAGTTACATCCATATTGTGAAATTGTACAGTGGATCTTGTCCCTGACACAGTGCCAAGGAGATTGCTTTATGAAAAAACAAAAACCTCTAGACTTTAAATTTCTTTGAAGGAATAAAATTAACCATGGCTGGAAGAAGGTGATTTTTGAGGAGTAAGCATGTTCTCCTGGGGCCTTGCCTATGGCTCTATGGTATGGAAACATGAATAAATGTACTGCATGTATTTCCTTTGCCTTTTGCTTTTGAATCCATTTGTTCTCTCTCAAGTCTGATTCCATGACTCTTTTGAGCGAACGTTTTCAAATAGAACTTGACACTCAAATTCTTCCTGAGGTTTTTCCTTCAGGCTTAATTCGATGTTCATTTGTAGTACCAGGCCGCATTTTAAGCTGTTGAAGTCCCACTAAACGATCTGAAGCCACATCATTTGTACAGTTCTTTGAACAATGTATCTCAGAGTGTTGTGGGCCTTTAGCCCCCTCTCCACATCCTCTTCCCTGAGGTGAATATTCAAAAAAAGGGAGACTGAGGAGCATAGTTGTGGAGACAGATGTGTATCCTACTGAAAATGAGGTAAAATGAATATTTCAAAATCAGAGCATTTTTTCCAGTATTTAGGAGCCAAATGTTATCCTTCTTAGATTCTCAATATTTTTATTCTTTGACCTAGCCCAGTAGGCCTGTAGCAGTCGAGGTCATTCTGAGAAATAACTTCTTCATGTGATTCCCAAACTCCTGTGAATTCCTGAATCTTGGATCTCTTCAGGGTCAAGATGATGAGTGTCCTTCCAAGGCAATCATGAAAGACCATTTGTGACGCATATTACTGAGGTGATTACTTTGCTTTTATACATGAGCCTCTATCTCAGTAGCACTAACAAGCGTGCTTTAACATTTTAAGGCAAGTCTGTCCCTGAGACAAACTAAAGGAAAGTGGATACAAAATTTAAAACTGTCAAATTTAAACATTTTTTTTTGTTGTTGAGGCAATTAGGTTTAAGTGACTTGCCCAGGTCACACAGCTAGGAAGTGTTAAGTGTCTGAGACTAGATTTGTACTCAGGTCCTTCTGATTTCAGGGCTGGTGCTCTATCCACTGTGCCTCCTAGATGCCCCTTTAAATGTAAACTTTTTAAGGAAAAACGTTTGAGTTATTTTCCTTTTCAATAGTATTTTACTTTGCCAATTGCATATAAAGATAAGTTTTCATTCATTTTTATAAGATTTTGTGTTTCATTTTTTTTCTGCCTCCCTCTCTTATTTCCCCCCCTCATTAAGACAACAAGTAATCTGATACAGATTATACATGCACAATAATTGTAAACATATTTTCTTATTAACCATGTAGTTAAAAACAAATACCAGAAAAAAAGAGCAAAACCACATTAAAAAAAAGCAAACAAAAAAGGTGAATATTCTATGCTTGCTTCCATATTTAATCTCTATAATTCTCTCACTGGATGTACAGGGCTATTTTGTATGGTGGGTCTTGTCCCTGAGGCATTTCCAAGGAAAAATGGGTATGTAATTGAAAACAATTTTAACCCCAATTGTCTCAGCAAAAAAGAAAGAACTTGAAAACAATCTACTTTAAGATTGCTTTATGAAAAAACAAAAACCTTTGTACTGTAAATTTCTTTGGAGGAATAAAATTAACTGTGGCTAGAAGGTGATTTTTGAGGAGTAACTATGTTCTACTGTGGCCTTCCCTATGACGTTATGGTAAGGAAATATGAATAAGTGTTTTACTGCATGTATTTCCCTTGCCTTTTGCTTTTAAATTAATTTATTCTCGACTGACTCCATGACTCCTTTGAATGAATGTTTTCAAACAGAATGTGACGCTGAGATTCCTCCTGAGGTTTTTTCTTCAGTCTTAATTTGATGTTCATTTCCAGTATTAGACTGCATTTTGAGCTGCTGAAGTCCCACTGGGCACTCTGAAGCCATATGGTTTGTATAATATTTTGAACAATGTGTCTCAGAGTGTTATAGACATTTAGTACCCACATCATCTTCTCTGAAATATATATTTGAAAAAGGGAGACTGAGGAGCATAGTTGTAGAGCCTGCTATATCCCTATTGAACATGGGGTAAGATGAATATTCTATAATCAGACTATTTTGCCAATATTGGGGAACTAAATATTGAGCTTCTCATCTCCTCCACGTTTTTATTCTTTGATCTATCTCAGGGAGCCTCTAGTAGCTGAATTCTTGTTGAGAAAAGATTTCCTAATCTGATAAACAATATCCCGGGAATTCCTGAAGCTTAGCTATCTTCTGGGTTAAGATGATGAATATCCTTCCAAGTTGACCAGGAAGGACCATTTCTTAGACATATTATCAAGGTGATAACTTTGCCTTCATAGATGGGTCCCCATCTCACAAGTACTAACAAGCATGTTTTGAAATTTTATGACAGATCTTGCACCAAGCTGATAGCAAAGGGAAATGGCTACAAAATTCAACTTCTTTTATGAAAAAAAAAACCTTTAACCTTTGCTTTCTTTTCAACAGTATTTAATTTTTCTAAATACATGTAAAGATGCTTTTCAAATTCTATCATTTTTGTAAGACGTTGTATTCCAATTTTTTGTTTCCTCTTATTTTCCCTTTCCTCAAAATAGCAGATAATCTGATTGATGTTAAATATGTACAATTTGTTTAAACATATTCCCATATTGGTCATGTTGTACAAGTAAAATCAGACTACAAGGAAATAGACCATGAGAACAAAAAAAAGCAAACAAGTTAAGAAAAGGCAAAATTTCTCGGCTTCAATCCACATTCACTCTCCATAGTTCTCTCTCTGATTTCAGATGGCACTTTCTATCCCAAGGCTATTGGATTTGCCTTGAATCACTGGATTGTTGGAAAATGCCATGTCCATCACAGTTGAGCACATAATTTCCTTTTTTCATATACGGTGATGTCCTGGTTCTGCTCACTTCACTCAACATCAGTTCATGTAAGTCTCTCCAGACCTCTCTGAAATCAGCTTGCTGATCCTAGCTTACAAAAACAATATTGTGTTACTTTCATATACCATAACTTATCCAGGTGTTCCCTAACTAATGGGCATCCACTTCATTTCCAGTTCCTTGACATTACAAAAAGGGCTGCTTCAAACATTTTTCCACATGTGGCTCCTTTTCCCTTTTTGGGAAATCTTTTTGATAAAGGCCCAGTAGAGACCCTGCTGGATCAAATGGTATGTACAGTTTTATAACCCTTTGATCATAGTTCCACATTACTTTCCAGAATTATTGAATCATTTCACAACTTTACAAAAAATGCATTATTAGTGTCCAAGGTTTCCCATTTCCCCTCCAACATTTCTCATCTTTTCTTATCTTCTTAGTTAGCCTGAGAGGTATGAAACCATACTTCCAAACTGTCTTATTTTGTTTTTCTCTAATCAATAGTGGTTTTGAGCAATTTTTTTAATATAATGAGAAATGGTTTTAATTTCTTCATCTGCAAAGTGTCAGTTTGTATCTTTTGACCATTTATCAAATGGGGAATGACTAATATGCTTATAAATTTGACCCAGTTCTCTATGTATTTTAGAGACCTTTCTCAAAAATTCTAGCTGCCAAAACTTTTTCCCACCCCAATATGTCCCACCTAACCTTGGCCACATTGGTTTTCTTTGTGCAATTTTTAAAAATCTAACTTAATTTAATGTAACCAAAATTATCCAGTTTGTATTCCATAATGTTCGCTAGTTCTTCTTTAGCTAAAAATTCCTCCCTTCTCCAAAGATCTGACTGGTAGATTATTCCTTGCTCTCCTAATTTGCTTATAGCATCACCATTTATGTCTCAATCATGAATCCATTTCTACCTTATTTTGCCATAGGCTGTCAGTATTGGGCAACACCTATTTTCTGCCATAAAGAAGCTGGCATCTTTGGAAAAACATTTTAACCTTAAGGAACTTGGGAAAAATGGAAATGACCATGGCTAAAAGGAGGTGATTACTCTTCCTCATTGGCTCCTCAATAACCTAGGAATTTACAGACATGAGAACATGTTTTCCTGCAATTTTTTGCTCTATTTCTGCTGTTGAGATCTTTTAACCTCTGAAATTCGGTTGCGTGGCTCTTTTGAATCAATGTTTTCAGGTTGAAATGGATGCTGAGTTTCCAGGAGAGTTGCCTTACAGCAATGCTTACTTCCAGGAGAGAGCTTCTTACTGAGCTGCTCACGTCCCACTCTTTTCTGCAGACACATTGTTTCTGTCACTCTTTGAACAATGTGTCTCAGAAAAGAATTGGGCCTTGAGACTCACATCACCTTCTTCCCTGAAGTGTATGCTGGAACAAGAACGCCTGTGAGGGACACAGTTGTTGGAGCTCCGGATGGGTCCCAGTGAAAGCAGAGTAAGATGCACGTCTCCAAAGCACAGGACTGTGTGTGTATGTTTTAGGGAACCAAAAGTTCTCTCTCAGCTCCTAGATGTTGTAATTTTTTTGACATTTTACAACAAGCCTGTTCTACCTGAGCTCATCCTCAGAAAAGATTTCCTTCTCTAATAAACCATCTTCTGGGAATTCCTGAAGCTTGGATCTCTTCAGGTTCAAGAACATGAGTATCCTTCTCTGGTGATCATGAAAGACTATGTGGATGCCATCTTTTCAAGGAGAATATAATTCCTTAATATATGATGAGAGCAAAAGAACATATATGTATATTTCTTCTCTGAAGTATTTTATTTTCCAAGCACATATAAACATAATTTTTACTTTCTTCTTAGTTCAATTTTGATTTCTATTTTTCCCTCTCAATGTCTTTCCTCTCCCTTTCCCAAGATTCTATGTGATATAGGTTATTCATGAACCATTATTTTGAACATATTTTCTCATTACCCGCATTGTGAAAGAAATATCAGAAAAAAAGAGAAAATCCCCAAGAAAGTACTAACAAAGCAAAAAGGTGAATATCCTATGCTTGCTCTCTCTGGATGCACAGGGTAAATTCTGTTGGAATTGTCTTGGATCACTGAAATGCATACATGCATATTATAAAAGTGTATGGTGGATCTTGTCCTTGAGGCATTTCCAAGGAGAAATGGTCTGAAACTGAAAGCAGTCTACTGTAATTTTCCCTTATGAAAAACCCAAAACCTTTGTATTTTAAATTTCTTTGGAAGAATAAAATTGACTGTGGCTGGAAGAAGGTGATTTTTGAGGAGTAAGCATGTTCTACCGTTGCCTTCCCTATGACCTTATGGTAGGGAAACTTGAATACATGTTGTACTGATGTATTTCCTTTGCCTTTTGCTTTTGAATTCATTTACTCTCTGAAGTCTGATTCCATGACTACTTTGAATGAATCTTTTCAGACAGAACTCCAGACTGAAATTCCTACTGAGGTTTTTTTTTTTTTTTCCTTCAGACTTATTTTGACATTCATTTCCAGTACCAGGCTGCATTTTGAGCTGCTGAAGTTCCACTAAACACTCTGAAGCCACAATGTTTGTATTATTTATTGAACAATGTGTCTCAGAGTGTAGTGGGCCTTTAGCACCCACACCATCTGCCTTGACGTATAGAATCGAAAAACGGAGAGCCTGAGGAGCATAGTTGGGGTGCCTGCTGCATCTTGCTGAAGATGGGGTAAGATGAATATTCTCTAATCAGACTTTTGTCAATATTGGGGAGGTAAATATTGAGCCTCGATGTTTTTATTCTTTGATCTATCCCAGGAGCCCGTAATAACTGAGTTCATCTTGAGAACGGATTTCCTCATCTGATTAACAATATCCTGGGAAATCCTGAAGTTTGGATCTCTTCAGGTTCAACAACACGAGTACCATTCTGTGGTGATCATGAATGACTATTTGTATGGCATCTTATCAAAGCAGGTACAATTCCTTTATATATGGATACGACAAAAGGACATACATGTATACTTTTTCTCATCAGTATTTTATTTTTCCAATTCCATATAAAGACAGTTTTCAACATTCCTTTCAGTTCAATTTTGAGCTCCATTTTTTTTCTCCTTCCATGTCTTTCCTTTCCCTTCCCCAAGACAGTAAGGAATCTGATATAACTTATGCATGAACCATGATTTTGAACATATGTCCTCATTGGCCATGTTGTGAAAGAAATATCAGAGCAAAAGAACCACAAGAAAGTAAAAGCAAAGCAAAAAGGTGAATATCCTATGATTGCTTCCATATTCGGTCTCTATAATAGTCTCACTTGATGAGGACAGTTTCTGTCCCAAGTGCATTGGAATTGTGTGGGATCACTGCCATGTATACATAAGTATGGTAGAATTGTATGGTAGACCTTGTTCCTGAGGCATTTCCAAGGAGAAATGGGTCTGAAATTGAAAAAAAAATCTATTTTTATTTTCCTTCTTTGGAAGAATAAAATTAACCCTGGCTGGATGGCGGTGATTTTCAGGGAGTAAGCATGTTCTACTGTGGCCTTCCTTATGACCTTATGGTATGGAAAGATGAATAAATGTTGTACTGCATATATTTCCTTTGTCTTTTGCTTTTGAAATCATTTCCTCTCTCTGAAATCTGATTCCATGATACTTTTGAATGAATGTTTTCAGACAGAACTCAGAGCTGAGATTCCTCCTGAGGTTTTATCTTTAGTCTTAATTCGACGTTCATTCCCAGTAGGCTGCATTTTGAGCTGCTGAAGTCCCACTAAACACTCTGAAGCCACATTGTTTGTATATTTTTTGAACAATGTGTCTCAGAGTGTAGTGGGCCCTTAGCACCCACATCATCTTCCCTGAGGTGTAGATTGGAAAAAGGGAGACTGAAGAGCATCGTTGTGGAGCCTGCTGTATCCTGTTGACGATGGGGTAAGATGACTATTCTATAATCACTCTATTTAGCTAAGATTGTTGATCTAAATATTGAGCCTCTCACCTCCTTGCTGTTTTCCTTCTTTGATGTATCCCAGGGAGCCTATAATAGTTGAGTTCATCTTGAGAAAAATTTCCTAATCTGATAACCAATATACTGGGGATTCTTGAAACTTGGATCTCTTCAGGTTCAAGAACATGAGTATCATTCTGAAACAATACTTTTATTGTGTCTTATCAAGAAGATTACAATTCCTTTATATATGAGTACAGCAAAGGGGCATATGTGCATATTTTATCTCAGTAGAATATCATTTTTAAAAATTACATATAAAGATTATTTGCAATATTCCTTTTAGTCAGATTTTTTTTTCTTTTGCTATTTTTTTCCCCTGAGGCTGGAGTTAAGTGACTTGCCCAAAGTCACACAGTCAGGAAGTATCTGAGATCAGATTTGAACTCGGGTCCTCCTGAATTCAAGGCTGGTACTCTATCCACTGCGCCACCTAGCTGCCCCCCTTTTAGTCAGATATTGAGTTCCATTTTTGTCTTCCCTCTATATCTTTCCTCTCCTTTACCAAAGACCATAAGTCACCTGCTATGGGATATGCCTGAATAATCATTGGAAAACATTTCATTATTAGCCATATGGTGAAAGAAATATAAGAACAAAAAAGAAAAACTACAAGAAAATTAGGCAAATCAAAAAGTTGAATAGCCTATGTTTATCCTATGCTTGCTTCCGTATTTGGTCTCTATACTTCTCACTAGATTAGTAGGGCAATTAATATCCCAAGTGTACTGGAATTGTCCTGAATCACTAACATATATACATGCAAATTGTATAATTGCATGGTGGATCTTGTCCCTGAGGCATTTCCAATGAGAAATGGGTATGTAATTGAAAGTAATCTACTTTAATTTTCCTTTATGATAAGATAAAACCTTTGGACTTTAAATTTCTTTGGAAGAATAAAATTGACTGTGCCTGAAAGTTGCTTTTTGAGGAGGAAGCATGTTCTACTGTGGCCTTCCTTATGAACTTATGGTATGGAAACATGAATAAATATTGTACTGCATGTATTTCTTTTGCCTTTTGCTTTTGAATTAATTTACTCTCTCTGAAGTCTGATTCCATGACTCTTGAATGACTGTTTTCTGACAGAATGCGACACTGAGGTTCCTCCTGAGGTTTTTTCTTCAGACGCATTTCGATGTTCATTTCCAGTACCAGGCTGCATTTTGATCTGCTGACGTCCCACTAAACACTCTAAAGACACATGGTTTGTATAATGTTTGAACTATGTGTCTCAGAGTGTTGTGGGCCTTTAGCACCCACATCATCTTCCCTGAGGGAATTGAAAAAAGGAGACTGAGAAACATTGTTGTGGAGCCTGCTGCATCCCTACTGAAGATGGGGTAAGCTGAATCTTCTATAATCAGACTATTTTGCTAATATTCGGGAACCAAATATTGAGCCTCTTACTTCTTCAATCTTTTATTTCTTTGATCTATCCCAATGAGCCTGTAGTAGCTGAATTCATCTTGAGAAAGGGTTTCCTAATATGATAAGCAATATCCTGGGAATTCCTGAAGCTTGGATCTCTTCAGGGTCAAGAATATGAGTATCCTTTTGTGGCGATTTTGAAAGAGTGTGTATAAGACATCTTCTCAAGGCAATTACATTTCCTTTATAAATGGGTACAGCAAAAGGACATACATGCATATTTTTAAAATAGCATTTTATTTTCCAATTACATATAAAGAGAGTTTTCAGCATTTCTTTAGTGAGATTTTGAGTTCCATTTTTTGTCTCCCTTCATGTCTTTCCTCTCCTTTCCACAAGATAGTAAGCAATCTTATATAGATTAGGAAGGTACAATTATTTTCAACATATTTTCTCATTAGCCATGTTGGGGAAGAAATATCAGAACAAAAGGGAAAAATCACAAGAAAGTAAAAACAAACTAAAAAAGTGAATATCCTCTTCTTCCTTCCATAATTGGGTTCTATAGTTCTCTCAATGGGTGCACAGGGCAATTTCTATCCCAAGTGTATTGGAATTGTCTTACATCACTGATACACACACACACACACACACACACACACACACACACACACACACACACACACACACATATATATGCATGAATTTTGTAGAATCGTACTGTATCTTGTCTGTGAAACATTTCCAGGGAGAAATGGGTCTGAAATAAAAAAAAAAAACATGTTTTAATTTTCCTTTATGAAAAAAACAAAAACTTTGTACTCTACATTTCTTTGGAAGAATAAAATTAACCCTGGCTGGAAGGAGATGATTTCCAGGGTGTAAGCATGATCTACTGTAGCCTTCCCTATGACCTTATGGTAAGGAAACATAAATAAATGTTGTACTGCATATCTTTCATTTGCCTTTTGCTTTTGAATTCATTTACTCTCTCTGAAGTCTGATCATTCTTTTGATTGAATGTTTTCTGACAGAAATCAACAGTGAGATTCCTCCTGAGGTTTTATCTTCAGTCTTAATTCGATGTTCATTTCCAGTACCGGGGTGCATTTTGAGCTGCTGAAGTCCCACTAAAGACTCTGAGGCCACATTGTTTGTATTACTCTTTGAACAATGTGTTTCAGAGTGTTGTGCACCCTTAGCACCCACATCATATTCCCTGAGGTGTATATTCAAAAACGGGAGACTGAGCACTATAGTTGTGGAGCCTGCTGCATCCTATTGAAGATGGGGTAAGATGAATATTGTATAATCAGACTCTTGCCAATATTGGGGAGCTAAATATTGAGCCTCTCACCTTCTCCATGCTTTTATTCTTTGATCTATTTCAGGGAGCCTGTAGTATGTGAGATCATCTTGAGAAAGGATTTCCTAATCAGATAAACAATATCCTGGGAAATCCTGAAGCTTGAATTTCTTCAGGTTAAAGACCATGATTATCGTTCTGTGGAGATCATGAACAATTATTTGTATGGCGTCTTATCAAGGTGACTATAATTCCTTTATATATGGGTGTAGCAAAAGGACATACAGGCTTGCTTTTTCTCAAATGCATATTTCCAAACACATATAAAGATAGTTTTAAACATATCTTTTGCTATAATTTTGAGCTCAATTTTTCTCCCTCCATGTCTTTCCTCTCCCTTCCCCAAGACAGTAAGAAATTTAATATGTTATGCATGTACAATCCTTTTGAATCTATTTTCTCATGGCCTTTGTTCAAGTGAAAGAACTATCAGAACAAAAGAGAACCACAATAAAGTAAAAGCAAACCAAAACAGTGAATATCCTCTGCTTCCTTACATATTTGGACTCTATAGTTCCCATGCAGAATGAACAAGGCAAATTCTCTCCCAAGTGTCTTGGGATTGTCTTGGATCACTGATATGTATACATGCATATTTTGGAAATATATAGTACATCTGGTCCCTGAGACATTTCCTAATTTGTTTCTTTTTTATGTTAGAAAACTTTTATTTTTTTATTTTTCTAAGCTTTTTGTTTTCAAAACATATGCATTGATAATTTGACATTAACTTTGCAAAGTCTTGTGTTTCAGATTTTCTCCTCCTTCCCCCCACCATCTCCCCTAGATGACAAGCAATTCAAGACATGTTCAATTTGTTAAAATATGTTAAACCTAATATGTATCAACATATTTATACAATTATCTTGCTGCACAAGATAAATCAGATCAAAAAAAGAAAGTAAATGAGTAAGAAAACAAAATGCAAACGAACAACAAAAAGAGTGAGAAGGTTATGTTGTGATTCACATTCAGTTCCCACAGCCCTCTCTCTGTGTGTAGATAGATAGCTTTCTTTATAACAAGATATTTGGAACTGGTATCAGTCATCTCATTGTTGGAGGAGTCACATTCATCAGAATTGATCATTGTATAATATTAATGTAGTCGTGTACAATAATCTCCTGGTTCTGCTCAGTTTACTCAGCATCAGTTTCTATAAGTCTCTCCAGGCCTTTCTGAAATCATCCTCCTGATCATTTCTTATAGAACAATAATATTCCATCACATTCATACACGATAACTTATTCAGCCATTCTCCAACTGATGGGAATCCACTCAGTTTCCATTTTGTTGCCACTACAAAAAGGGCTGCTACAAACTTTTTTGTCCATATGTTTCCCTTTCTTTCCTTTAAGAGCTCTTTGGGATACAAGCCCAATAGAATCACTGCTGGGTCAAAGGGTATGCACATTTCGATAGCCCTTTGGGCATCATTCCAAATTGCTCTCAAGAATGCCTGGATCCATTCACAACTCCACCAACTATGTATTAATGTCCCAGTTTTCCCACATCTCCTGCAACATTTGTCCTTGTCTTTTCCTGGCATCTGAACCATCTGAGATGTGGGTAGTGGTATCTCAGAGTTGTCTTAATTTGCATTTCTCTGATCAGTAGTGATTTAGAGCACTTTCTCATATGATTAGAAATAGTTTTAATTTCTTCACATGAAAATTGTCTGTTCATATACTTTGACCATTTATCAGTTGGAGAATGGCTTGAATTCGTATAAATTTGAGTCAATTCTGTATATATTTTAGAAATGGGGCCTTTATCCGAACCTTTAAATGTGAAAAGGTTTTCCCAATTAATTGCTTCCCTTCTGATCTTGTGTGAATCAATTTTGTTTGTACAAAATTTTTTAATTTAATATAATCAAAATTGTCTATCTGGTGTTCAATTATGAATTCTAGTTCTTCTTTAGACACAAATTTCTTCCTTCTCCACAAATCTGAGAGTTATACTATCCTCTGTTCCTCTAATATGCTTATAATATCACTCTTTATGTCTACATCATGAGTCCATTTAGATCTAATCTTGGTATGTGGTATTAGGTGTGGGTCGAGCCTAATATCTTCCGTACTAGTTTCCAATTTTCCCAGCAGTTTTTGTCAAATAATGAGTCCCTGAAGCATTTCCAAGGAGAAATGGGCCTGAAATGGAAAACAATCTACTTTAATTTTCTCTTATGAAAAAACAAAACTTTTGTACTTGAAATATGTTTGAAAGAATACAATTAATTAAGGCTTTCATTAGGTGATTTTCAAGGATTAATCATTTTCTACTATGGTCTTCCCTTTACCATTATGGCATGGAAACATGAGTAAATGTTATTCTGTGTATATTTCCTTTGCCTTTTGCTTTTGAATTTATTTACTCTCTCTGAAGCCTGATGACTCTCTTGAATAAATGTTTTCAGACAGAACCAGATACTGAGGTTCATCCTGAGGTTTTTTCCTTCATTTTTAAATTGACATTCATTTCTATCACCAGGTTGCATTTTGAGTTGCTGAAGTCCCACTAAACGCTCTGGAGCCACAATGTTCGTACTATTCATTGAACAATGTGTAGTGAGCCCTTAGCACCAACATCATCTTCTCTGAGGTACCTATTCAAAAATGGGAAACTGAGGAATATGGTTATGGAGCCTGCTGCATCCTACTGACAAAGGGTAAGTTGACTATTATATAATCAGATTATTTTGTCAATATTGGGGAGCTAAATATTGAGCCTCTCAGCATCTCGATGTTTTTATGTTTTGATTTATCTCAGGCAGCCTGTAGTAGTTGAGATCATCTTGAGAAAGGATTTCCTAACCTGATAAACAGTATCTTGGCAAATCCTGAACCTTGGATCCCTTCAGGTTCAAGAACATGAATATCATGAAAGACTACTTAGATGCCGTCTTATCGAGGTAATCACAATCCTTTATATGTGAGTACAGGAAAAGGACATACATGCATGCTTTTTCTCAATAGTATTTTATTTTTCCAATTACATATGCAACATTTCCTTTGGTATGATTTTGAGTTCCATTTTTTTTCTCCCTTCATGTCTTTCCTCTCCCTTCCTCAGGACAGTACAAAATCTGATATAAGTTAGGTAGGTAAAATCCTTTTGAACCTATTTTCTCATTGCCCTTGTTATGAAAGAAATATCAGAACAAAAGAGAAAAACGACAAGAACGTAAAAGCAAACCAAAAAAGTGTCTTACATCCTTTGCTTCCTTCCATATTCAGTCTCTGATGATGATGAATGTGCAGGGCATTTTCTGTTCCAAGTGTATTGGAATTGCTTTGTATCACTGACATGTTATACATGCATATTGTAGAATTGTATGGTGTATCTAGTCCCTGAGGCATTTCCAAGCAGAAATGGGTCTGAAATTGAAAACAATCCACTTTAATTTTCTTTTAAGAAAACACAAATACCTTTTTCCTTAAAATTTCTTTGGAAGAATAAAATTAACTGAGGCTTTAATTTGGTGATTTTCAAGGAGTATATTCTACTATTCACAGTATATTCTCCTGTGTCCTTCTCTATACCATTATGGTATGGAAATATGAATAAATGTAGTAGTACAGGTATTTCCTTTGCCTTTTGCTTTTATATTCATTTACACTCTCTGAAGTTTCATGACTCCTTTGAATGAAAGTATTCAGACAGAACTCGACACTGAGATTCATCTTGAGGCAAAATTTCTTTCACTCTTAATTCAATGTTCATTTTTAGTTTCAGGTTGCATTTTAAGCTGCAGAAGTCTCACTAAAGACTCTGAAGCCACATCCTTTGTATAATTCTTTTGACAATGTGTCTTAGAGTGTTGTGGGCCCTTAGCACCAATATCACCTTCCCTGAGGTATATATTCGAAAATGGGAGACCAAGCAATATGGTTGTGGAGCCTGATGCATTCTACTGAAGATGCAGTAAGAGGAACAGTCTATAATCAGACTTTTGCCAATATTGGGGAGCTAAATATTGGGCCTGTCACGCCCTTGATGTTTTTTTTTTATTTGATCTATCCCAGCAACCCTGTAGTAGGTGAGATAATCTTAAGAAAGAATTTCCTAATGTGATAAACAATATCCTGGGAATTCCTGAAACTTGGATTTCTTCATGGTAAAGAACATGAGTATTGTTCTGTGGCGATCACGAAAAACTACTTGAACGGCGACTACTCAAGGTGATTATAATTCCTTTATATATGGGAAGAGCAAAAGGACATATATGTATATTTCTTCTCTGAAGTATTTTATTTTTCCAAGCACATATAAAGATCATTTTCAACTTTCTTCTTAGTTCAATTTTGATTTCCATTTTTTTCACTCTCCATGTTTTTCCTCTCCCTTTCCCAAGATTCTAAGTAATGTGACATAGGTTATGCATGCACCATCATTTTGAACATATTTTCTCATTAGCCTTGTTGTGAAAAAAATATCAGAATCAAAGAGAAAATCCCCAAGAAAGTACTAACAAAGCAAAAAGGTGATTATCCTATGCTTGCTTCCATATTTGGTCTCTAGAGTGCTCTCTCTGGATGCACAGGGCAATTTCTATCCAAAGAGTGTTGAAATTGTCTTGGATCACTGACATTTATACATGCATATTATAGAATTGTATGGTAGATCTTGTCCTTGAGGCATTTCCAAGGAGAAATCAGTCTGAAATTGAAAACAATCTACTTTAATTTTCCTTTAGGAAAATACAAAAGCTTTGTCTTTAAGTTTCTTTGGAAAAATATAAATAACCATGGCTGGAAGGAGGTGATTTCCAGGGAATAGGCAAGATCTACTGTAGACTTCCCTGTACCATTATGGTACGGAAACATGAGTAAATGTTGTACTGCATATATTTCCTTTGCATTTTGCTTTTGCATTCATTTACTCTCTCTGAAGTCTGATTCCATGACTCTTTTGACTGTTTTCAGACAGAACTCGACAGTGAGATTCTTGCTGAGGTTTAACGTCAGTCTTAATTCAATCTTCATTTCCAGTACCAGGCTGCATTTTGTGCTGCTGAAGTCCCACTAAACGCTCTGGAGCTACAATGTTTGTATTATTCATTGAACAATGTGTCTCAAGAGTGTTGTGGGCCCTTAGCCCTCACATCCTCTTCCCACAAGGTAAACCTTTGTGGAGCCTGCTTCCTCCTACTGATGATGGGGTAAGATGACTTCTATAATCAGACTATTTTGCCAATATTGAGCCTCTCAGCTCTTTGATGTTTTTATTCTTTGATTTATCTCAGGGAGCCTGTAGTATGTGAGATCATCTTGAGAAAGGATTTCCTAATCTGATAAACAACATCTGAGGAAATCCTGAACCTTGGATCTCTTCAGGTTCAGGATATGAGTATCCTTCTGTGACAATCATGAACTATTTGTATGGTGTCTTCTCAAGGTGATTGCAATGCCTTTATATATGGGTACAGCAACGGACAAATGTGCATACTTTTTCTCAATAATATTTTATTTTTCTAGTAACATATACATCATTTACGTTGGTACAATTTTGACTTCCATTTTTTTCCCCTTCCCTGTCTTTCCTCTCCCTTTGCCAAAGCAGTAATTTGATATAAGTTAGGTATGTGCAATCCTTTTGAGCATATTTTCTCATTGCTCTTGTTGTAAAAGAAATATGAGAACAAAAGAGAAAAACCATAAGAAAGTAAAAGCAAACCAAAAAAAGTGAATATCCTCTGCTTCCTTCCATGTTTGACCACTATAGTTCTCTTGCTGGATGTACAGGGCAATTTCTGTCCCAAGTGTATTGGAATTGTCTTGGATCACTGATATGTATACATGCGTATCGTACAGCTGTAGGATGCCTCTAGTCCCTGAGGCATTTCCAAGGAGAAATGGGTCTGAAATGGAAAGCAATCAACTTTAATTTTCTCTTATGAAAAAACAAAACGTTTGTACATTAAGTTTCTTTGAAAGAATAAAATTAACCAAGCCTTTAATGAAGTGATTTCAAGGAGTAATCATGTTCTACTTGGCATTCCCTGTACCCTTATGGTATGGAAACATGAGTAAATGTTGGACTGCATATATTTCCTTTGCATTTTGCTTTTGAATTCATTTACTGTCTCTGAAGTCTGATAAGTCTTTTGATTGAATGTTTTCAGACAGACCTAGATAGTGAGATTCCTCCTGAGGTTTTTTCTTTGGCCTTAATTTGACATTTATTTCTAGTACCAGGATGTATTTTGTGCTGCTGAAGTCCCATTAAACGCTCTGGAGCTACATTGTTTATATTATTCATTGAACAATGTGTCTCAGAGTGTAGTGGGCCCTTAGCACCCTCATCTTCCCTGAGGTATATATTCAAAAACGGGAAATTGAGGAGCATTATTATGGAGCCTGTTGTATCCTACTGATGATGAGGTACGATGACTGCTCTATAATCAGACTAATAATAGCTCCATTATCGTGGAGCTAAATATTAAGCCTCTCAGCTCCTCGATGGTTTTATTCTTTGATCTATCCCAGGAAGCCTATAGTAGGTGAGATCATCTTGAGAAAGGATTTCCTAATCTGATAAACAATATCCTGGGAACTCTTGAAGCTTGGATCTATTCAGGTTCAAGAACATGAGTATCCTTCTGTGGCAATAATGAACGACTATTTGTATGGCATCTTATCAAGGTGATTACTTTTCCTTTATATAAGGGTACAGGAAAAGGACATATATGTATACTTTTTATCAACAGTATTTTATTTTTCCAATTACATATTAAGAAATTTTTAACATTTCTTTTATTATGATTTTGAGTTCCATTTTTTTTCTCTCTCCATTTCTTTCTTCTCCCTTTCCCAAGACAGTAAGTAATCTGATACAGGTTATTCATGAACAATCATTTTGAACATATTTTCTCATTGCCCTTTTTGTGAAAGAAATATCAGAACAAAAGAGATAAATCACAAGAAAGTAAAAGCAAACCAAAAAAGCAAATATCGTTTGCTTCCTTTCATATTTGGTCTCTATAGTTCTCTCGCTGGATGTACAAGACAATTTCTGTCCCAAATGTCTTGGAATTGTCTTGCATCACTGACATTTATACATGCCTGTTGTAGAATTGTATGGTGGATCTTGTCCCTAAGGCATTAATTTCCAAGGAGAAATGGGTCTGAAATGGAAAGCAATCAACTTTAATTTTGCTTTATGAAAAGACAAAACCTTTGTACTTTAAATTTCTTTGGAAGAATAAAATTAACTAAGGGTGATTTTCAGGGAGTAGCCATGATCTACTGTAGCCTTCCCTATGGTATGGAAACACGAATAAATGTTGTATTGCATGTATTTCCTTTGTCTATTACTTTTGAATTCTTTTACTCTCTTTGAAGTCTGATTCCATGACTTTTTTGAATGAATGTTTTCTGACAGAACTGAGATTCTTCCTGAAGTTTTTACTTCAGTCTTAAATTCAACATTCATTGCAGTACCAGGCTGCATTTTGAGCAGCTGAAGTCCCACTAAACACTCTGAAGCCACAATGTTTGTATTATTCATTGAACAATGTGTCTCAGAGTGTAGTGGGCCTTTAGCACCTGCATCATTTCCCATGAGGCATATAATAGAAAAAGCTAAACCGAGTGACATGATTGTGGAGCCTGCTGCATCCTACTGATGATGGGGTAAGTTGACTTCTATAATCAGACTGTTTTGCCAATATTGAGGAGCTAAATATTGAGCCTCTCAGCTCCTCAATGTTTTTATTCTTTGATCTATCTCAGGGGCCTGTAGTAGGTGAGATCATCTTGAGAAGGGATTTCCTAATCTGATAAACAATATCCTTGGAAATCCTGAACCTTGGATCTCTTCAGGTTCAAGACCATGTGTCTCCTTTTGTGGGATCATGAACAACTACTTGGATGTCATCTTATCAAGGTAGTTACAATTCCTTCATATATGGGTATGGCAAAAAGACATACATGCATATTTTTTCTCAATAGTATTTTATTTTTCCAATTACATATAAAGATAGTTTTCAACATCTCTTTTCATACAATTTTGGGTTACATTTTTTTTCTCCCTCCATGTCTTTCTCCTTCCTTCCCCAAGACAGTATGAAATCTGATATAGGTTAGGTACATATAGTCCTTTTGAACATATTTTCTCATTGCCCTTGTTATAAAAGAAATATGAGAATAAAAGAGAAAAACCACAAAAAAGTATAAGCAAACCAAAAAAGTGAATACCGTCTGTTTCCTTCCATATTCAGTCTTTGTAGTTCTCATGCAGAATGAACAGGGCAATTTCTGTCCCAAGCATTTTGGGATTATCTTGGCTCTCTAATATATATATATATGTATGTATCTTGTCTCTGAGGCATTTCCAAAGAGAAATGGTACTGAAATTAAAAACAATATACTTTAATTTTTGAGGTTTTTTTCTTCAGTCTTAACTCAACGTTCATTTCTAATTCCAGGTTGCACTGTAAGCTGCTGAAGTCTCACTAAACATTCTGAAGCCATATGGTTTCTGTAATTCTCTTAATAATGTATCTCAAAGTGTTGTTGGCCCTTAACACCCACGTCATCTTCCCTGAGGTATATAATTGAAAAAGGGAGACTGAGCAAATGGTTGTGGAGCCTGCTGCATCCTACTGAAGACAGAGTAAGATGAATATTCTATTATCAGACTATTTTGTCAATATTGGGGAGCTAAATATCGGGCCTCTTACCTCCTTCATGTTTTATTCTTTGATCTATCCCAGTGAGCCTATAGAAGCTGAATTCCTGTTGAGAAAGACTTTCATTATCTGATATACAGTATCCTGGGAATTCCTAAAACTTGAATTTCTTCAGGGTAAAGAACGTGAGTATTGTTCTGTGGTGATCATGAAAGACAACAATGTCTTCTAAGGTGATTACAATTCCTTTATATATGGGTTAAGGAAAAGGCCATACCTGCATATTTTTTCTCAATAGTATTTTATTTTTCCAATTACATATAAAGATAGTTTTCAACATTTTAGTAAGATTTTGAGTTCCATTTTTTTTTTCACCCTCAGTGTCTTTCCTGTATCTTCCCCAGGACAGGAAGTAATCTGATATAGGATATACATGAGCCATCATTTTGAACACATTTTCTTCTTAACCATTTTGTGAAAGAAATATCAAACCAAAAGAGAAAATCCACAAAGTGAAACCCAACCCAAAAGTTGAATATCCTATGCTTGCTTCCATATTCAGTCTGTATAGTTCTCTCACTGGATGTACATGGCAAGTCCCAAGTACATTGGAATTGTCTTGAATCACTGATTTGCATATATGTGTATTGTAGAATTGTAAGGCGGTTCTTGTCTCTGAGACATTTACAAGGAGAAATGGGTATGAAATTGAAAAAACATCTACTTTAATTATCCTTTTTGAAAAAACAAAATCTTTGTAACTTAAATTTCTTTGGAGGAATATAATTAAATATGGGTGGAAGATGTGATTTTTGAGGAGGAAGCATGTTTGCTGTGGCCTTCCCAATGAACTTAGTGTATGGAAACATGAGTAAATGTTGTATTGCATGCATTTCTTTTGCCTTTTGCTTTTGAATTCATTTATTCTCTCTGAAATCTGATTCTCTGATTCTTTTGAATGTTTTCAGACAGATCTCGACACCGAGATTTTTGCTTCAGTCTTAAATCGGCATTCATTTGTTAGCACCAAGCTGCATTTTGAGCTGCTGAAGTTCCACCTGCCACTCTGAAGCCACATCGTTTGTATAATTCTTTGAACAATGTGTCTCAGAATGGTATGGGCCTTTAGCACCCACATCATCTTCCCTGAGGTATATATTCGAAAAAGGGAGACTAAGGAGCATAGTTGTGATGCCTACTGCGCCCTACTGACTATGGGGTAAGATGTAAATTTTATAATCAGACCATTTTGCCAATATTGGGGAGTTAAATATTCAGCTAACCACTGCCTGAACGTTTTTATTCTTTCATCTATGCTGGAGAGCCTGTAATAGCTGAGTTCATCTTGAGAAAGGATTTCCTGATCTGAAAAACAATATCCTGAGAATTTCAGAAAATTGGATCTCTTCAGGGTCACGATGATGAGTATGTTCCCAATGTGGTCATGGAAGGCCATTTGTGGGACATTATTGAGGTGATTACTTGGCCTTCATAGAAGGGGTCCTATCTCAGAAGTACTAATAAGAATGTTTTGAATTTTTATTGCTGGTCTGACACCAGGATGATACCAAAATGAATTGGATATAAAATTCCACTTTTATGAAAAAAATCTTTAAACTTTGTTTTTATTCAAATGATATTTCATTTTTCCAAATACATGTAAAGATAGTCTTCAACATTTTTTCAGGGCTTTGTATTCCATTTTTTCTGCCTCCCTCTCTTAATTTCCCCATCCCCAAGATAGCAAGTAATCTGATAAATGTTACAAAAGTCCAATTCTTTTAAATATGTTTCCATATTTGTCATGTTGTGCAAGGATAATCAGATGATAAGGAATAAAAACCATGAGAAAGAAAAAAGCAAACAAGCAAAGAAAAGTTGCAATTGCTCTGCTTCAATCGATAGTGCAATCTCCATAATTCTCTGTCTGGTTGAAGATGTCACTTTCCATTCCAAGGCTATTGGATTTGCCTTGAATCACAAGATTGGTGAAAAATTCCACGTCCATCCCAGTTGACCACCACATAATTTTCTTTTTGCCATATATAAAGATGTCCTGGTTCTGCTCACTTCACTCAGCATCAGTTCATGTAAGTCTCTCCAGACCTCTCTGAAATCAGCCTGTTGATCCTATCTTGCAAACAAATAATAATTCCATTACTTTCATATACCATAATTTATTCAGCTATTCCCCAAGTGATGGGCATCCATTTCATTTCCAATTCCTTGTCATTACAAAAAGAGCTGCTTCAAACATTTTTCCACATGTGGCTCCTTTTCCCTTTTTATGATCTATTTTTGATACATGCTCAGTAAATACCTGCTGGATCAAAGGGTATTCACAGTTTTATAGCTCTTTGATCATAGTTCCACGTTACTTTTCAGAATTATTGGATCATTTCATATCTTTACCAAAAATGCATTAGTGTCCAAGGTTTCCTATTTCCCCTCCAACATTTGTCATCTTTTCCTGTCATGTTAGTCATCCTGAGAGGTGTGAAGTCATACTTCAGATTTGTCTTAATTTGCATTACTCTAATCAATATTGGTTTCGATAATTTTTAATATGATCAAAAATGGTTTTAATTCCTTTATCTGAAAATTGTCTGTTTGTATCCTTTGAGCATTTATCAAATGGGGAATGACTTGTATGCTTATAAATTTGACCCAGTTTTCACTATCTTTTAGAACAAAGATCTTGTTCAAAAATGCTTACTGTCAAATTTTTTTTCCCAATTCGATGCTTCCTTCATAACCTTAGCTGCATTGGTTTTATGTGTGCAAATTTTCAAAATTTAATTTAATTCAATGTAATCAAAATTATCCATTTTGTATTCCATAATGTTCTCTATTTTTTCCTTAGACAAAAATTCCTCCCTTCTCCAAAGATCTGACTGGTAGATTATCCCTTGCTTTCCTAATTTGCTTATAGCATCACCATTTATGTCTAAATCATGAATCCATTTCTATCTTATTTTGCCATAGGCTGTTAATATTGGTCAGTACCTACTTTCTGCTATACTATAGAAGCTGGAGTCATTGGAAAAGAACATTTAAACTTTAAAGATCTTTGGAAGAATAGAACTGACCATGGCTAAAAGGAGGTGATTATTGAGGACTGTGCATGTCCTCTCATTGGCTTCTCAACAGCCTGGTGCAAAGACATAGTTTAGAGACATGAGAACATGTTTTCCTGCAAAATTTTGCTCTATTTCTGCTGTTGAGATCTTTTAATCTCTGAAATTCGGTTGCGTGGCTCTTTTGAATGAATGTTTTCAGGTTGAAATGGATGCTGCGTTTCCAGGAGAATTTCCTTCTTGGCCTTACAGCAATGCTTACTTCCAGGAGAGAGGTTCTTACTGAGCTGCTCACGTCCCACTCTTTTCTGCAGACACATTGTTTCTGTCACTCTTTGAACAATGTGTCTCAGAAAAGAATTGGGCCTTGAGACTCACATCACCTTCTTCCCTGAAGTGTATGCTGGAACAAGAACGCCTGTGAGGGACACAGTTGTTGGAGCTCCGGATGGGTCCCAGTAAAAGCAGAGCAAGATGCACGTCTCCAAAGCACAGGACTGTGTATGTTTTAGGGAACCAAAAGTTCTCTCTCAGCTCCTAGATGTTGTAATCCTTTGATCTTTTACAGCAAGCTTGTTCTACCTGAGCTCATGCTCAAAAAAGATTTATTTATCTGATAAACCATCTTCTGGGAATTCCTGAAGCTTGGATCTCTTCAGGTTCAAGAACATGAGTATCCTTCTCTGGTGATCATGAAAGACTACTTGGATGCCATCTTTTCTTTTTTTTATTAATAGTTTTTATTTACCAGATATATGCATGGGTAATTTTACAACATTGACAATTGCCAAACCTTTTGTTCTATTTTCCCACTCCCCCCCAGATTGCAGGTTGACCAATGTATGTTAAATATGTTAAAGTATAAATTACCAAACAGTTGTTTTGCTGTACAAAAAGAATTGGACTTTAAAATAGTGTACAATTAGCCTGTGAAGGAAATCCAAAATGCAGGTGGACAAAATTAGAGGGATTGGGAATTCTATGTAGTGGTTCATATTCATCTCCCAGAGTTCTTTCGCTGGGTGTAGCTGGTTCAGTTCATTACTGCTCTATGGGAACTGATTTGGATCATCTCATTGTTGGAGAGGGCCACGTCCATCAGAATTGCTCATCACATGGTATTGTTGTTGAAGTATACAATGATCTCCTGGTCCTGCTCATTTCACTCAGCATCAGTTCCTGTAAGTCTCTCCAGGCCTTTCTGAAATCATCCTGTTGGTCATTTCTTACAGAACAATAACATTCCATAATATTCATATAACACAGTTTATTCAGCCATTTTCCAATTGATGGGCATCCACTTAGTTTTGGATGGCATCTTTTCAAGAATACAATTCCTTTATATATAGGGAGAACAAAAGGACATACATGTATATTTCTTCTCTGAAGTATTTTATTTTTCCAAGCACATAAAAAGATAATTTTCAACTTTTTTTAGTTCAATTTTGCTTTCCATTTTTTTCATCGTCCATGTCTTTCCTCTCCCTTTCCCAAGATTATAAGTAATCTGATATAGGTTATGCAAGAACTATCATTTTGAACATATTTTCTCATTAACCTTTATTGTGAAAGAAATATCAGAACAAAAGAGAAAAACACGAGAAAGTACTAGTAAACCAAAAAGTGAACATCCTATGCCTGCTTCCCTATTCAGTCTTTATACTTCTCTCTCTGGTTGCACAGGATAATTTCTATCATAAGTATACTGGAATTACCTTGAATCATTGACATATATACATGCATATTATATAATTAAATGGTGGATCTTGTCCCTAAGGCATTTCCAAGCAGAAATGGGTCTGAAATTGAAAACAATCTACTTTAATTTTCCTTTATGAAAATACAAATCCTTTGTACTTTAAATTTCTTTAGAAGAATAAAAGTAAATGTGCATGGAAGAAGGTGAGTTTCAAGGAATAAACATGTTCTAGGCTGGCCTTCCCTATAACCTTATAGTAGGGAAACAAACGTTTTATTGTATGTATTTCCTTTGCCTTTTCCTCTCTCTGAAGTCTGATTCCATGACTCTTTTAAATGAATGTTTTCAGACAAAACGCTACACTGAGAGTCCTCCTGAGGTTCTTTTCTTCAGTCTTAGTTCGACGTTCATTTCTAGTACCAAGATGCATTTTGAGCTGCTGAAGTCCCACTAAACACTCTGGAGCCACATCGTTTGTATTATTCATTGAACAATGTGTCTCAGAGTGTTGTGGGCCCTTAGCACCCACATCATCTCCCCGATGTTCAAAAAAAAGTAGACTGATGAGCTTAGGTGCCTACTTCATCCTCCTGAAGATGAGGTAAGATAAATATTCTATAATGAGACTATTTTGACAATATTAGGGAGCTAAATATTGAGCCACTCATCTCTTCAATGTTTTTATTCTTTTATCTATCCCAATAGCCGTAGAAGCTGAGTTCTTCTTGAGAAAGGGTTTCCTACTCTGAAAAAGAATATCCTGGGAATTCCTGAAGCTTGGATCTTTTTTTGGGTCAAGACCTTGAGTATCCTTCTGTGGTGGTCATGAAACGTTACTTGGCTGGCAGTTTTTCAAGGCAGTTACAATTCCTTTATATAGGGATATAGCAAAAGAAAATATGTGCATATTTTTTCTCTATAGTATTTCATTTTTCCAAACACATATAAAGATCGTTTTCAACATTCCTTTTAGTTAGATTTTGAGTTCCAATGTTTTCTCCCTCCATGTCTTTCTTCTCCCTACTCCAAGACAGTAAGTAACCCGATAAGGTATGCAAGAACAATCATTTCAAACATATTTTCTCATTAGCCATGTTGTGAAAGACATATCAGAAGAAAAGAGAAAAACCACAAGAATGTAAAAGAAAATCAAAAAGGTGAATACCCTCTGCTTCCTTCCATATTTGGTCTCTATAATGCTCTCACTGGATGCATAGGGAAATGTGTGGTCCAAGTGTATTGGAATTGTCTTAAGTCAGTGACATGTATGCATGCATATTGTAGAATTGTACAGTGGATCTAGTCCCAGAGACATTTCCAAGGAGAAATTGGTCTGAAATAGAAAACGATCGACTTTAATTTTCCTTTATGAAAAAACAAAAATCTTTGTAATTTAAATTTCTTTGGAAGGATAAAATTTAGCATAGCTGGAAAAAGGTGATTTTCAAGGAATTAACGTGTTCTGCTGTGGCCTTCCTTATGACCTTACAGTATGGAAACATGAATAAAGGTTGTATTGCATGTATTTCCTTTCCCTTTTGCTTTTGAATTCATTTACTCTTTCTGAAGTTTGATGACTGTTTTAAACAAATGTTTTCAGACAGAAGTCAACTGAGATTTCTTCCTGAGTATTTTGCTTTAGACTTAAATCAACTTTCATTTCCTGTACCAGGCTGCATTTTGAGCTGCTGAAGTCCCACTAAGCACTCTGAAGTCACATCGTTCATATAATAAGTTGAACAGTGTGTCTCAGAGTGTTGTGGGCTCTTAGCTCCCACATCATCTTCCCTGAGGTATGTATTCAAAAAAAGGGAGACTGAGGAGCATAGTTGTGGAGCCTGCTATATCCCTACTGAAGATGGGGTAAGCTGAATATTCTATAATCAGATTACTTTGCCGATATTGGGACGTAAATATTAAACCTCTCACCTCCTCAATGTTTTTATTCTTTGATCTATCCTAGAGTGGCTGTAGTAGCTGAATTCATCTTGAGAAAGGATTTCCTAATGTGATAAGCAATATCCTGGGAATTCCTGAAGCTCGGATATCTTCAGGGTCACAAAGTGGTGTATCTGTCCATGGTGGTCAGGAAAGAAGATTTGTGGGACATATAATAGAGGTGATTTATTTGCCTTGATGGATCGGCCCCTATCTCAGAAGTATTAACAAGCATGTTTTGAATTTTTTTGGCAGTTCTGGCTTCAAAGCAATACCAAAGGGAAGTGAGTATAAAATTCAACTACTTTTATGAAAAAGTCCTTAATTTTTAGTAGTATTTAATTTTTGCAAATATATGTAAAGATAGTTTTCAACATTCATTTTTGTAAGATTTTATATTACAATTTTTCCCTCTCTTTCTTACTTTTCCCCTCCCCAAAATAGCAAGTATGTGCAAGTATGTGCAATTCTTTTAAACATGTTTCCATACTTGTCATGTTGCACAAGGAAAATCAGACCACACAGGAAAAAAAAAACATAAGAAAAAAAAGCAGACAAGCAAAGAAAAGGTGAAAATACTCTGCTTCAATCCACATTCAGCATCCATAGTTCTCTCTCTGGATGCAGATGGCACTTTCCATCTCCAGGCTATTGTATATACCTGGAATCACCGGATTATTGAAAAATGCCACATTTTGATCACCACATTAATCTTCTTTTTGCTGTGTATAATGAATGATGTTTTGGTTCTGGTCACTTCACATTTAAACTATAAGGATCTTTGGAAGAATAGAACTGACCATGGCTAAAAGGAGGTGATTATTGAGGACTGCATGTCCCCTCATTGGCTCCTCAATAACCTGATGCAGAGACATAGTTTAGAGACAGGAGAAAATGTTGTCCTGAAAATATTCGCTGTTTTTCTGCTGTTGAGATCTTTTAATCTCTGAAATTCGGTTGTGTTGCTCTTTTGAATGAATGTTTTCAGGTTGAAATGGATGCTGAGTTTCCAGGAGAGTTTCCTTCTTGGCCTTACAGCAATGCTTACTTCCAGGAGAGAGCTTCTTACTGAGCTGCTCACGTCCCACTCTTTTCTGCAGACACATTGTTTCTGTCACTCTTTGAACAATGTGTCTCAGAAGAGTTGGGCCTTGAGACTCACATCACCTTCTTCCCTGAAGACTATGCTGGAACAAGAACGCCTGTGAGGGACACAGTTGTTGGAGCTCTGGATGGGTCCCAGTGAAAGCAGAGCAAGATGCACATCCCCAAAGCACAGGACTGTGTATGTTTTAGGGAACCAAAAGTTCTCTCAGCTCCTAGATGTTGTAATCCTTTGACCTTTTACAGCAAGCTTGTTCTACCTGAGCTCATGCTCAGAAAAGATTTATTTATCTGATAAACCATCTTCTGGGAATTCCTGAAACTTGGATCTCTTCAAGTTTAAGAACATGAGTATCCTTCTCTGGTAATCATGAAAGACTACTTGGATGGCATCTTTTCAAGGTGAATATAATTCCTTTATATATGGATACTGTAAAAGGACATATGTGCATATTTTTTCTCTGTAGTATTTCATTTTTCCAAAAACATATAAAGACAGTATGCAAACTTCCTTTTAGTTTGATTTTGAGTTCCAATTTTTTTCTCCCTCCATGTCTTTCCTCTCCCTTCCCCAAGACCGTAAGGGATCTGATATAGGTTATGAATGAACCATCATTTTGAAAATATTTTTCTCATTAGCCTTGTTGTGAATGAAATATCAGAACAAAAGACAAAAAGCAAAAGAACATAAAAGCAAACCAAAAAGTTTGATATCCTATGCTTACTTCCATATTTAATCTCTATAGTGCCCTCACTGGATGTGAAGGGCAATTTCTGTCCCAAGTGTATTGGAATGGCCTTGGATTACTGACATATGTATATATGCATATTATAGAACTATACAGTGGATTTGTCCCTGAGGCATTTCCAATGAGAAATGGGTTTGAAATTGAAAACAATGTACCGTAATTTTTTTATGAAAAAAGAAAACTTTTGCACTTTAAATTTCTTTGGAAGAATCAAATTAAATAAGGTTTTAATTAATTGATTTTCAAGGAATAATCATATTCTACTTTGGCCTTCCCTATGAACTTACATTATGGAAATATGAATAAATGTTCTACTGCATGTATTTCCTTTGCTTTTTGCTTCTGAATTCATTTACTTCCTCTGAAGTTTGATGACTCTTTTGACTGATGTTTTCAGACAGAACTCGACAGTGAGATTCCTCCTGAGGTTTTATCTTCAGTCTTAATTCGATGTTCATTTCTAGTAGCAGGCTGCATTTTAAGCTGCTGAAGTCCCACTAAAGACTCTGAGGCCACATTGTTTGTATTATTCTGTGAACACTGTGTCACAGAGTGTTGTGGTCCCTTAGCACCCACATCATCTTCCCCGAGGTATATATTTCGAAAAAAAGGGAGACTGGGGAGCATAGTAGCGGTGCCTGCTGTATCCTACTGACGATAGGATAAGATGTAGATTCTATAATCAGACTATTTTGCCAATATTTTGGAGTTAAATAATGAGCTTCTCATCTCCTTGATGTTTTTATTCTTAGATCTATCCCAGAAAGCTTGTAATGGCTGAGTTCATCTTGAGAAAGCATTTCCTAATCTGATAAACAATATCCTGGGAAATCCTGAAGCTTGGATCACTGCAAGGTCAAGAACATGAATATCCTTCCAGGGTGATCATGAAAGACCATTTGGGGGACATTTTATGGAGGTAATTTCTTTGCCTTGATAATTCGGCCTCTATGTCAGAAGTACTAACAAGCATGTTTTGAAATTTTATGGCAGATCTGGCACCAAAGCAATACCAAAGGGAAGTGAGTACAAAATTCAACTTCTTTTATAAAAAATGTTAAACTTTTTTTTCATTTCTATTTAGTTTTTGCAAATACATGTAAAGATAGTTTTCAACATTCACTTTTCAAATCTTTGTATTCCATTTTTTTTCTTCCTCTTACTTTCCCACTCCCCAAGATAGCAAGTCATCTAATAAATGGTAAATATGTACAATTCTTTTAAAATGTTTCCATATTTTCCATGTTGTGCTAGGAAAATTAGACCACAGGAAAAAAAAAGCATGAGAAAGAAAAAAAGCAAACAAGCAACGAAAAAGTGAAAATACTCTGCTTCAATCCACATTCAATCCTCATAGTTCTCTCTGTCAATTCATGGCACTTTCTATCCCAAGGCTATTGAATTTGCCTGGAATCATCACATTGTTGAAAAATGCCATGTTGATCACAGTTGATCACAACATAATCTTTTTTTTTTGCCATGTATAGTGATCTCCTGGTTCTGCTCACTTCACTCAGCATCATTTCATGTAAGTCTCTCCAGGTCTTTCTGAAATCATTCTGCTGCTCTTTTCTTATAGAACAATAATATTTTGTTACTTTCATGTACCATAACTTATTCAGCTATTCCCCAACTGATGGGCAGCCACTCCATTTCCAATTCCTTGCCACTACAAAAACGTCTGCCACAAACATTTTTCCCACACGGGTGCTTTTTTTCTTTTTATGATACAGGCCCAGTAGAGAAACTACTGGATCAAAGGGTAGCCATGTTTTATAATCCTTTGAACACAGTTCCAAATTACTTTACAGAATTAGTGGATCATTCCACAACTTTATCAAAAATGCTTTAGTGTCCAATTTCCTTTCCAATATATATCATCTTTTCCTATCATTTTAGCCAACCTGGGAAGTGTGAAGTCAAACGTCAGATTTGTCTTAATTTGTACTTCTCTAATCAATATTGGTTTTAAGCTGTTTTTTTTAAATATGGCAAGAAATAGTTTTAATTTCTTCATCTGAAAACTGTCCATTCTTATCCTTTGACCGTTTATCAAAGCAGAATGACTTGTATCCTTATAAATTCGATCCAGTTCTCTATATATTTTAGAACTGAGACCTTTATCAGAAATGCTGGCTGTCAATAATTTTCCCAACTTGATACTTCCTTCCTAACCTTGGCTGCATTGGTTTTCTTTCTGCAAATTTTAAAAATTTAATGTACTCAAAATTATCCATTTTGTATGTCATAATGTTGTCTACTTCTTCTTTGGCCAAGAATTCCTCCCTTCTCCAGAGATCTGACAGGTAGATTATCCCTTGATCTCCTAACTTGCTTATAGCATCACCATTTATGTCTAAATCATGAGTTCATTTGTACCTTGTTTTGGCATAGGCTGTTAGTATTGGGCAATGCCTAGTTTCTTCCATACTACAGAAGCTAGAATCTTTGGGGAAAAATTAATTTTAAGCATCTTTGGAAGAATAGAACTGACCATGTCTTAAAGAAGGTGATTATTGAGGACTATACATCTTCTCTCATTGGCTCTGAGACAACCTGATGCAGAGACATGAGAAAATGTTTTCCTGCAAATATTTGCTGTTTTTCTGCTGTTGAGATCTTTTAATCTCTGAAATTCGGTTATGTGGCTCGTTTGAATGAATGTTTTCAGGTTGAAATGGATGCTGAGTTTCTAAGAGAGTTTCCTTCTTGGCCTTACAGCAATGCTTACTTCCTGGAGAGAGCTTCTTACTGAGCTGCTCATGTCCCAGTATCTTTTCTGCAGACACATTGTTTCTGTGACTCTTTGAACAATGTGTCTCAGAACAGAATTGGGCCTTGAGACTCACATCACCTTCTTCCCTGAAGTGTATGCTGGAACAAGAACGCCTGAGAGGGACATAGTTGTTGGAGCTCCAGATGGGTCCCAGTGAAAGCAGAGCAAGATGCATGTCCCCAAAGCACAGGACTGTGTGTTTTAGGGAACCAAAAATTCTCTCAGGTCCTAGATGTTGTAATCCTTTGACCTTTTTCAGCAAGCTTGTTCTAACTGAGCTCATCCTCAGAAAAGGTTTCCTAGTCTGGTAAACCATCTTCTGGGAATTCCTGAAATTTGCATCTCTTCAAGTTCAAGAACATGAGTATCCTTCAGCGGAGATCATGAAAGACGACTTGCATAGCACCTTTTGAAGGTCATTACAAGTCCTTTATATTTGGGTACAGCAAAGGGACATACATGAAGAATTTTTCTTTATAGTATTTCATTTTTCCAAACATATAATGACAGTGTGCAACATTCCTTTTAGTAAGATTTTGAGTTCCATTTTTTTCTCCTTCCATGTCTTTCCTCTTCCTTCCCCAAGACAGTAAGTAACCTGATAAATTATGAAAAAACAGTCATCTCAGACATATTTTCTCATTAGCCATGTTGTGAAAGACATATCAGAAGAAAAGAGAATAACCCCAAGAATATAAAAGAAAATCAAAAAGGTGAATATCCTCTGCTTCCTTCCATATTTGGTCTATATAGTGCTCTCCCTGGATGCACAGGGCAATTACTTTCCCAAGTGTATTGGAATTGGCTAAGATCTGTGACATGTATACAAGTGTCTTGTAGAATTGTATGGTAGATCTAGTTCCTGAGGCATTTCTAAGGAGAAATTGGTCTGAAATTGAAAACAATCCACTTTAATTTTCCTTCATGAAAACACAAATAGCTTTTTCCTTTAAATTTCTTTGGAAGAATAAAATTAACCAAGGCTGGAAGAAGGTGATTTATGAAGAGGAAGCATGTGGCTTTCCCTATGACCTCATGGTAGGAAAACATGAAGAAATGTTGTACTGCATGCGTTTCCTTTACCTTTTATTTTGGGATTCATTTACTCTCTCTGAAGTCTTATTCTATGATTCTTTTGAATTAATGGTTTTCAGGCAGAACTCGACAGTGAGATTCCTCCTGAGGTTTTTTCATCAGTCTTAAATCCACGTCCATTTCCAGTACCAGGCTGCATGTTGAGCTGCTGAAGTCCCACTAGATGCTCTGGAGCCACAACGTTTGTATTATTCGTTGAACAATGTGTCTTAGAGTGCAGTGGGCCTTTGGCCCCCACATCATCTTCCCTGAGGTGTATATTCTAGAAAGGGAGACTGAGAAGCATAGTTGTAATGCCCGCTGCATCCCACTAATGATGGGGTAAGATGACTATTCTGTATACAGACTGTTTTGCCAATATTGGGGAGATAAATCTTTAGCCTCTCACCTCCTCAATGTTTTTATTCTTTAATCTATCCTAGGGAGCCCGTAATAGCTGAGTTCATCTTGAGAACGGATTTCCTCATCTGATAAACAATATTCTGGGAAATCCTGAAGTTTGGATCTCTTCAGGTTCAACAACATGAGTACCATTCTGTGGTGATCACGAATGACTATTTGTATGGCATCTTATCAAGGCAGGTACAATTCCTTTATATATGGGTACGACAAAAGGACATACATGGATTTTTTCTATATTATTTCATTTTTTCCAATTGTATATAAAGATAATTTACAACATTCCTTTTAGTAAGATTTTGAGTTCCAATTTTTTTCTCCCTACATGTCTTTCCTCAGCGTTCTCCGAGACAGTAAGGATTCTAATATAGGCCATGCATGAACCATCATTTTGAACATATTTTCTTATTAGCCTTGTTGTGAATGAAATATCAGAGCAAAAGAGAAAAAACACAAGGAAGTAAAAGCGATCCAAAAAAGTGAGTATCCTCTATTTCCTTCTGTATTTGGTCCCTATATTTCTCTTGCTGTATGCACAGGGCAATTTCTATCCCAAGTGTATTGGAATTGTCTTAGATCAATGACATGTATACATGTATATTGTAGAATTGTATGGTGGACCTTGTCCTTGAGGCATTTCCAAGGAGAAATTGAAAACAATCTACTTTAATTTTGCTTTAGGAAATACCAAAACCTTTGGACTTTCTTTGGAAGGTTAAAATTTACCATGGCTGGAAGAAGGTGATTTTCATGGATTAAGCATGTTCTGCTTTGGCTTTTCTTATGATCTTATGTTTTGGAAACACAAATCAATGTTGTATTGTATGTATTTCCTTTGCCTTTTGCTTTTGAATTTATTTACTCTCTCTGAAGTCTAATAACTCTTTGGAACAAATTTTTATCGGACAGAACTCAACAGTGAGTTTCCTCCTGAGATTTTTTTCTTCAGTCTTAATTCACTGTTCATTTCCAGTACAAGGTTGTATTTTGAGCTGCTGAAGTACCACTAAACGCTCTGAAGCCTCATTGTTTGTATTATACTTGAACAATGTGTCTCAGAGTGTTATGGGCCTTTAGCACCCACCTCATCTTCCTGAAGTGCATTTTTGAAAAAGGGAGACTGAGCACTATAGTTGTGGAGCCTGTTGTATCCTATTAACGACGGAGTAAGATGTATATTCTATTATCAGACTTTTGCCAGTATTGGGAGCTAAATATTGAGCCTCTTATCTCCTTGATATTTTTATTCTTTTATCTATCCTGGGAGCCTTTAGTAGCTTTGTTCATCTTGAGAAAGGATTTCTTCATCTGATAAACAGTATCCTGGGAAATTCTGAAGCTTGGATCTCTTAAGTTCATGATGATGATTATCTTTCCGAGGTGAACATGAAATATCCCATTTTTGGAACATATTATCGAGGTGATTACTTTGCCCCAATCTCAGAAGTACTAAGGAGCATATTTTGAATTTTTATGGCTGGTCTAGCACCAAAGCAATACCAAAGGGAAGTGAGTACAAAATTCAACTTTTTTTTTTTGAAAAAAAAATTAAACTTTTTTTTCAGTAGTATTTAATTTTGAAATATGTTAATATATATCTTAAATCCATTATATGTATACTTATTTATACAGTTATCTTGCTGCACAAGAAAAATTAGGTCAAGAAGGGAAAAAAAAACTCAGAATGAAACAAAATACAAGCAAACAACACTAGAAAGAGTGAAAATGATATGTTGTTGTCCACAGTCAGTTCCCATGATCCTGATTGCTCTCTTTATCACTGAACAGTTGGAACTAGTTTGAATCATAGGAAATCTTTTTCATACAGACCCAGTAGAGACCCTCCTGGATCAGAGGGTATGTACAATTTTCCAAAGTACTTTTCAGAATTATTGGATCATTTTTACAACTTTACCAAAAATGCTTTAGTGTCCAAGATTTCCCATTTCTTCTCCATTTATCATCTTTTCCTGTCATTTTAGCCAACATGAGAGGTGTGAAGTCAAACTTCAGATTTGTATTAATTTATATTTCTCTAATCAATAGTGGTTTTAAGCATTTTTTTTAATTATGAAGAGAAATGGTTTTAATTTCTTTGTCTGAAAATTGTCTGTTCATATCCTTTGACAATTTATCAAAGAGGAATGACTTGTAGCCTTACGAATTTGACCCAGTTCTCTATACATTTTCAAATTGAGACGTTTATCAGAAACACTGGCTATGAAAATTTTTTTCCCAGCTCAGTGTATCCCTCCTAACCTTGATTGCATTGGTTTTCTTTGAGTAAATTTTTAAAATTTAACTTACTGTACTCAAAATTAGCCATTTTGTATTTCATAATGTTCTCTAGTTCTTGTTTGGCCAAAAATTCCTCCCTTCTGTGAAGGTCTGATAAGTAGATTATCCCTTGTTCTCCTAACTTGCTTATACCATCACACTTTATGTCTCAATCATGAATCCATTTCTACCTTATTTTGCCATAGGCTGTTAGTATTGGGCAATGCCTATTTTATGCCATACAGAAGCTGGCATCTTTGGAAAAACATATTAACTTTAAGGAACTTGGGAAGAATGGAAGTAACCATGGCTAAAAGGAGGTGATTATCCCTCATTGGTTCCTCAATAACCTGAGAACTTACAGACAGGAGAACATGTTTTCCTGCAAATTTTTGCTCTATTTCTGCTGTTGAGATCTTTTAATCTCTGAAATTTGCTTCTGTGGCTCGTTTAGAATGAAAGTTTTCAGGTTGAAATGGATGCTGAGTTTCCAGGAGAGTTTCCTTCTTGGCCTTACAGCAATGCTTACTTCCTGGAGAGGGTTTCTTACTGAGCTGCTCATGTCCCAGTATCTTTTCTGCAGACACATTGTTTCTGTCACTCTTTGAACAATGTGTCTCAGAACAGAATTGGGCCTTGAGACTCACATCACCTTCTTCCCTGAAGTGTATGCTGGAACAAGAACGCCTGTGAGGGACACAGTTGTTGGAGCTCCGGATGGGTCTCAGTGAAAGCAGAGCAAGATGCACGTCTCCAAAGCACAAGACTGTGTATGTTTTAGGGAACCAAAAGTTCTCTCTCAGCTCCTAGATGTTGTAATTTTTTGACATTTTACAACAAGTCTGTTCTGCCTGAGCTCATCCTTAGAAAAGATTTCCTTCTCTAATAAACCATCTTCTGGGAATTCCTGAAGCTTGGATCTCTTCAGGTTCAAGAACATGAGTATCCTTCTCTGGTGATCATGAAAGACTATTTGCATGGCACCTTTTGAAGGTAATTACAACTCCTTTCTATATGGGTACAGTAAAAGGTCATATGTGCATATTTTTTCTCTGTAGTATTTCATTTTTCCAAAAAACATATAAAGACAGTGTGCAACCTTCCTTTTAGTTTGATTTTGAGTTCCAATTTTTTTCTCCCTGATGTCTCTCCTCTCCCTTCCCCAAGACTGTAAGGAATCTGATATAGGTTATGCATGAACCATCATTTTGAAAATATTTTCTCATTAGCCTTGTTGTGAATGAAATATCAGAACAAAAGACAACACAAGAAAGTAAAAAAAAAAACAAAAACAAAAACAAAAAAACAAAAAGTTCGATATCCTATGCTTGCTTCCATATCTAATCTCTAAAGTGCCCTCACTGGATGTGAAGGGCAATTTCTGTCCCAAGTGTATTGGAATGGTCTTGGATCACTGACATGTATACATGTGAATTATAGAAATGTACAATGAATCTTGTCCCTGAGGCATTTCCAATGAGAAATGGGTTTGAAATTAAAAACAATGTACCGTAATTATTTTTATGAAAAAACAAAACTTTTGTACTGTAAATTGCTTTGGAAGAATCAAATTAAATATGGTTTTAATTAGTTGATTTTCAAGGAGTGACCTTCCCTGTTCTGTTATAGTATGGAAGAATGAATAAATGTTGTACTGCATGTATTTTCTTTGCCTTTTATTTTTTAATTTATTTACTCTCTCCAAAGTCTGATTCCATGAATCTTTTGACTGACTTTTTCAGGTAGAATTCGACAGTGAGATTCCTCCTGAGGTTTTCTTTTCTTAATTCGATGTTCATTTCCAATACCAAGCTGCATTTTGAGCTGCTGAAGTCCCACTAAACACTCTGAAGCCACAATGTTTGTATTATTCATTGAACAATGTGTCTCAGAGTGTAGTGGGCCCTTAGCCCTCACATCATCTTCCCTGAGGTATATAATCGAAAAACAGAGCCTGAGGAGCATAGTTGGGGTGCCTGCTGCATCCTGCTGAAGATGGGGTAAGATGAATATTCTATAATCAGACTATTTTGCCAATATTGGCGAACTAAATATTGAGCCTCTCACCTCCTCCATGCTTTTATTCTTTGATCTATCTCAGGGAGCCTGTAGTATGTGAGATCATCTTGAGAAAGCATTTCCTAATCTGATAAACAATATCCTGGGAAATCTTCAAGCTTGGATCACTTCAAGGTCAAGAACATGCATATCCTTCCAGGGTGAACATGAAAGACCATTTGTGGGACATATGATAGAGGTGATTACTTTGCCTTTATACATGGGCCCCAATCTCAGAAGTACTAACGACCGTGTTTTGAATTTTTATGGCAGGTCTGCGACCAACATAATATCAAAGGGAAGTAAGTACAAAATTCAACTTATATTACAAAAAAATCTTTTAAACTTTTTTCAATAGCGTTTAATATTTGTAAGTACATATAAAGATAGTTTTCATCATATATTTTGTAAGACTTTATATTCCAATTTTTTCTTCCTCACTCTCTTACTTTCCCCCTCCCCAAGATAGCAAGTAATCTCATAAATGGTAAATATGTACAATTCTTTTAAACATGTTTCCATATTTGTCATGTTGTGCTAGGAAAATTACACCACACAGAAAAAAAGCATGAGAAAGAAAAAAGCAAACAAGCAAAGAAAGTGAAAATACTCTGCTTCAATCCACATTCAATCCTCATAGTTCTCTCTGTCAATTCACATGGCACTTTTCATCCCAAGGCTAATGAATTTTTTCACTTTTTTAAAAAATTAATTTTATAATTATAACTTTTTTTCACAGTACATATGCATGAGTAATTTTTTTTACAACATTATCCCTTGTATTCATTTTTCTAAATTTTCCCCTCTCTCCCTCTACTCCCTCCCCTAGATGACAGGCAATCCCATACATATTAAATGTGTTACAGTATAACCTAGATACAATATATGTGTGTAAATCCAATTTTCTTGTTGCATGGTAAGAATTGGATTCCAAAGGTATAAGTAACCTGAGTAGAAAGACAGTAGTACAAACAGTTTACATTCAATTCCCAATGTTCCTTCTCTGGGTGTAGTTCTTTCTGTCCATCATTGATCAACTGGAAGTGAGTTGGCTCTTCTTTATGTTGAAGATATCCACTTCCATCAGAATCCATCCTCATACAGTGTTGTTGTTGAAGTGTACAGTGATCTTCTGGTTCTGCTCATTTCACTCAGCATCAGTTCATGTAAGTCTCTCCAAGCCTCTCTGTATTCCTCCTGCTGGTCATTTCTTACAGAACAATAATACTCCATAACCTTCATATACCATAATTTACCCAACCATTCTCCAATTGATGGACATCCATTCATCTTCTAGTTTCTAGCCACTACGAAAAGAGCTGCCACAAACATTTTGGTACATACAGGTCCCTTTCCCCTCTTTAATATTTCTTTGGGATATAAGCCCAATAGCAGCAATGCTGGATCAAAGGGTATGCACAGTTTGATAACTTTTTGGGCATAGTTCCAAATTGCTCTCCAGAATGGCTGGATTCTTTCACAACTCCACCAACAATGTATCAGTGTCCCAGTTTTCCCACAGCCCCTCCAACATGCATCATTATTTGTTCCTGTCATCTTAGCCAATCTGACAGGTGTGTAGTGGTATCTCAGAGTTGTCTTAATTTGCATTTCTCTGATCAGTAGTGATTTGGAACACTCTTTCATATGACTGGATATAGTTTCAATTTCATCATCTGAGAATTGTCTGTTCATATCCTTTGACCATTTATCAATTGGAGAATGGTTTGATTTCTTATAAATTAGAGTCAGTTCTCTTTATATTTTGGAAATGAGGCCTTTATCAGAACCTTTAACTGTAAAAATGTTTTCCCAATTTGTTACTTCCCTTCTAATCTTGTTTGCATTAGTATTGTTTGTACAGAAACTTTTTAGTTTGATGTAATCAAAATCTTCTATTTTTGTGATCAATAATGATCTCTAGTTCTCCTCTGGTCACAAATTCCTTCCTCCTCCACACGTCTGAGAGGTAGACTATCCTATGTTCCTTTAATTTATTTATGATCTCCTTCTTTATGCCTAAATCATGGACCCATTTTGATCTTATCTTGGTATATGGTGTTAAGTGTGGGTCCATATCTAATTTCTGCTATACTAATTTCCAGTTTTCTCAACAGTTTTTTTCAAATAATGAATTTTTATCCCTAATGTTGGTATCTTTGGGTTTGTCAAAGATTAGATTGCTATAGATGTACCCTTTTATGTCCTTTGTACCTAATCTGTTCCACTGATCGACTGGTCTATTTCTTAGCCAATTCGCATGTATCTTCTCCGCCATCTTTGCTCCCCCAAGGCTAATGAATTTGTCTGGAATCACCACATTGTTGAAAAATGCCATGTCCATCACAGTTGATCACAACATAATCTTTTTTTTTTTGCCATGTATAATGATCTTCTTGTTCTGCTCACTTCACTCAGCATCATTTCATGTAAGTCTCTCCAGGTCTTTCTGAAATCATTCTGCTGATCTTTTCTTATAGAACAATAATATTTTGTTACTTTCATGTACCATAACTTATTCAGCTATTTCCCAACTGATGGGCAGCCGCTCCATTTCCAATTCCTTGCCACTACAAAAACGTCTGCCACATTTTTCCCACACAGGTACTTTTTTTCTTTTTATGATACAGGCCCGGTAGAGAAACTACTGGATCAAAGGGTAGCCATGTTTTATAACCCTTTGAACACAGTTCCAAATTACTTTACAGAATTAGTGGATCATTCCACAACTTTATCAAAAATGCATTAGGGTCCAAGGTTTCCCATTTCCTCTCCAGTATTTATCACCTTTTCGTGTCATCTTAGCCAACCTGAGAGGTGTGAAGGCATACTTCAGATTTGTCTTAATTTGTATTTCTCTATTCAATATTGCTTTTAAGAGGTTTTTTTTTAAATATGGCAAAAATGGTTTTAATTTCTTCATCTTAAAATTGTCCATTTGTATCCTTTGGCCATTTATCAAAGGGGAATGACTTGTATCCTTATAAACTTGACCCAGTTCTCTATATAGTTTAAGAACTGAGACCTTTATCAGAAATGCTGGCTGTCAATTTTTTTCCCAACTCAATGCTTCTTCCTAATATTGGCTGCATTTGTTGTCTTTTTGTAAAGTTTTAAAATTTAGTTGAATTTAATGTATTCAAAATTATCCATTTTGTATTTTATAATGTTCGCTAGTTCTTCTTTAGCCAAAAATTCCTCCCTTCTTCAAGGATCTGACAGGTAGATTATCCCTTGCTCTCCTAACTTGCTTATAGCACCATCATTTATGTCTAAATCATGAATCCATTTCTACCTTATTTTAGCATGTGCTGTTAGTATTTGTCAATATCTACTTTCTGCCATATTACAGAAACTGGAATTTTTTTGGGAAAAAAAAACATTTGAACTTTAAAGATCTTTGGAAGAATAGAACTGACCATGGCTAAAAGGAGGTGATTTTTGAGGATTATGCATCTTCTCTCATTGGCTCCTTGACAACCTGATGCAGAGACATAGTTTAGAGACATGAGAAAATGTTGACCTGCAAATAGTTGCTGTTTTTCTGCTGTTGAGATCTTTTAATCTCTGAAATTCGGTTGTGTTGCTCTTTTGAATGAATGTTTTCAGGTTGAAATGGATGCTGAGTTTCCAAGAGAGTTTCCTTTTTGGTCTTACAGCAATGCTTACTTCCTGGAGAGAGCTTCTTACTGAGCTGCTCACGTCCCACTATCTTTTCTGCAGACACATTGTTCTGTGACTTTTTGAACAATGTGTCTCAGAATAGAATTGGGCCTTGAGATTCACATCACCTTCTTCCCTTGGAACAAGAACACCTGTGAGGGCACAGTTCTTGGGGGCACTGGATGTGTCCTAGTGAAAGCAGAGCAAGATACATGTCTTCAAAGCACAGGACTGTGTATGTTTTAGGGAACTAAAAGTTCTCTCTCAGCTCCTAGATGTTGTAATCCTTTGACCTTTTACAAGAAGCCTGTTTTAACCTTTTACAGCAAGCCTGTTCTGCCTGAGAGCATCCTCAGAAAAGTTTTTCTAGTCTGGTAAACCATCTTCTGGGAATTCCTGAAATTTGGATCTCTTCAGGTTGAAGAACATGAATATCCTTCTGTGGCGATCATGAAATACTAATTGGATGCCATCTTTTGAAGGCAATTCCAATTCCTTTATATATAGGGACAACAAAAAGACATACGTGCATAGTTTTTCTCTATAGTATTTCATGTTTCCAAACACATATAAAGACAGTTTTCAACATTTCTTTTAGTTCGATTTTGAGTTCCATTTTTTTTCTTCCTTGTCTTTCCTCTTTTTTCGCCCAAGACAATAAGTAATCTGATATAAGTTATGCATGAACCATAATTTTAAATATGTTTTTCCATTAGCCATGTTGTGAAATATCAGAACAAAAGAGAAAACCACAAGAAAGTAAAAATAAATCAAAAAGGTTAATATCCTATATTTCTTCCATATTTGTTCTCTATAGTTCTCTTGCTGGATGTGCAGCGCAATTTCTATCCCAAGTGTATTTGGATTTTCTTGCATCACTGGCATTTCTATATACATATTGTACATTGTCCCTGTGGCATTTCCAAGGAGAAATGGTTTGAAATTGGAAACAATCCTTTTTAATTTTTTAATGAAAAAACAAAAACCTTTTATTTAAATTTCTTTGGAAGAATAACATTAACCATGGCTGGAAGAAGGTGATTTTCAAGGATTAATCATGTTCTATTTTGGCCTTCCCTTTGAACTTATGTCATGGAAATATGAATAAGTATTGTATTGAATGTATTTCCTTTGTCTTTTGCTTTTGAAATCATTTATTCTCTCTGAAGTCTGATGACTCTTTTGACTGAATGTTTTTAGACAGAACTCAATAGTGAGATTCCTCCTGAGGTTTTTCTTCAGTCTTAATTTGACGTTCGTTTACAATAGCAGACTGCATTTTGAACAATGTGTCTCAGAGTGACGTGGCCCTTAGCATCTACTTCATCTTCCCTGAGGTGTATATTTAAAAAAGGAAGACTGTGGAGTATAATTGTGGAGCTTGCTGCATCCTACTGAAGATGAGGTAAGAGGACTATTCTATATTCAGGCTACTTTGCCAATATTGGGGAGCTAAATATTGAGCCTCTCAACTCCTCAATGTTTTTATTCTGTGATCTATCCCAGGAAACCTGTAATAGCTGAATTCATCTTGAGAATGGATTTCATAATCTCATAAACCATATTCTGGGAATTCCTGAAGCTTGTAGATCTTCAGGTTCAAGAACATGAGTATCATTTTGGGACAATCATGAAAGACTGCTTGGGTGGCATATTTGGAAGGTAATTACAATTTCTTCATATATGGGGATAGCAAAAGGACATACATGCTTATTTTTATCTATATTATTCCATTTTTCCAAACAAACATAAAGATAATTTACAACATTCTTTTAAATTTGATTTTGAGTTCCATTTTTTCTCCCTCCATGTCTTTCCTCTCCCTTCTCCAAGACAGTAAAAAATTTCATATAGGTTAAAAGTAAATATTGTCTGCTTCCTTTCACTATTTGGGCTCTATAGTGCTTTTGCTGGATGCTATTCCAAGTGTAGTGGAATTATTTTGGCTCAGTGGCATGTATACATACATATTGTAGAATTGTATGGTGGATCTTGTTCCCGGGGCACTTCCAACGAGTAATGCATCTGACATTGAAAACAATCTACTTTAATTTTTCTTTAGGAAAAAACAAAATCTTTGGATTTTTCATTTCTTTGGAAGAATGAAATTGACTTTGGCTGGAAGAAGATGATTTTTGAGGAGTAAGCATGATCTACTGTGGCCTTCTCTATGACCTTATGGTAAGGAAACATGAATAAATGTTGTATTGCAGATATCCCCTTTGCCTTTTGCTTTTGAATTCATTTACTCTTTCTGAAGCCTGATGACTCTCTTGAATGAATTTTTTTTTCAGACAGACTGCAACACTGGGGTTCATCCTGAGGTTTTTTCATCAGTCTTAAATTAACGTTCATTTCCAGTACCAGGCTGCATTTTTGAGCTGCTGACATCCCACTAAGCACTCTGAAGCCACATGGTTTGTATTATTCATTGAACAATGTGTTTCAGAGTGTAGTGGGCCCTTAGTTCCCACATCATCTTCCCTGATGTGTATATTCAAAAAAGGAAGACTGAGACCTATCATTGTTGTGGAGCCTGCTGGATCCTACTGAAGATGCGGTAAGATGAATATTCTGTAATCAGACTATTTTGCCAATATTGCGGAGCCTCTATCATCCTTGATGTTTTTATTCTTTGTTCTGTATTAGGGGGCCTGTAATAGCTGAGTTCATCTTTAGAATGGATTTCCTAATATGATAAACAATGTCCTGGGAATTCCTGAAGCTTGGATCTCTTCAAGCTCAAGAAAATGAGTATGCTTCCAGGGTGATCATGAAAGACCATTTGTGGGACATAATACTGAGGTGATTACTTTGCCTTCATTGATAAGTCCCTATCTCAGAAGTATTACGAAGTATGTTTTGAGATTGTATTGTGGTTGTTATACTGTGGTAACACCAGAGCTACCTGGATACAAAATTTTAAACTGTCTAAGCTTGTTTTTATGAAAAACCACCTTTGAATTTTAAAGATCTTTTGAAAACTATGATTGGCAAAGGCTGAATGAAATTGATTCTCAAGGACTAGTTTTGTTTTCCCATGTGCTTCCAAATAAGCTCATGTACAAATGTGGTTTTAAGACATTAGGAAATATTGTTCTGCATTTCTCCCAGTAAGATCATTTAATCTCTCTGAAATTGGGTTCTATGATATTTTTGTATTAATGTTTTCACATTGAAATGGATGCTGTTATGCTATGTCAGGTTCTTTCTTTGGGCTCACCGTGATGCTTATTTCCTGCAAACGGCTGCATATTTGAGCTGCTCAAATCCCACTTTCTTTGTTTCAGATGGGAGTGGGCTCTTTTTCATCCCTGAGGTTTGTGTTGGCACCCTTGAGACTGAGGGACAAAGTTATTCCATCTGATGGGTCCTACTGACTGCCATTTAAGATGTATATTCCCAAATTGGCCATTTTATATGTATTTGGGAACAAAATATCCCGCTCAGTTCTTTGCTGTTTTTATTCTTTGACCTATCAACTGGGATGGTAGTAGGTGATTGTAAGAAAAGATTTCCCCATGTGGTCAACTGTAAAGGGCTGAACCTCTGAGTAGGTGTACTGGAATCAGACAACCGAGCACTTAAGGCCAATTATCCACTGGACAACATTTTATTAACATATGCTTGGAAAATGGCCCTTCTCGCTATTCTGTGCTGGTTCGAGAATTATAGGAGGGATTAGGGGGTGGAGTAAGACAAGCCAGAGTTACTTTGGTGGTGGATGAGGAGAAGGGAGGTCAAGGAGATCCTGTGCCTATTCCCTTCTCTTCTCCCCCTAAAGAACAAGAATAAAGACCAAGGCTTTTGCTTATCCTGAATCTGGCTGATTCTAAGGTATCCAGGGTGCTAACTTGGTCTTCACAGTCAACAGTATGTTGGGAATTTCTGAAACTTGGATCTTTGCACTATCAAAAAGATGAATATCCTCTTGTGCAGATTATGAAACACCATAAAGGAGATTACAGTTTCTTTATAGATTGGCCTCTACTTCAGAAAGACATACATCCATATTGCGAAATTATATGATGAGTCTTGTCTCTGAAGCAGAGAATGAGTACAAAATATCAAAATTTTCTATTTTATGCATCTTTTATTAAACAAACTTTAAACCTTAAAGTTCTTTGGAGGAAGAGAATTGACTATGGCAGAAAGCCGACTTTCCAGAAGTAGGTAGGAATGTTCTCCCATGGGCTCCCCACTGGCTTGGTTGAGAAAACTGTTTTAGAGATATGATTTGCTCTTCTTTTTGCTTCTAACATTGTTTCTCTAGCTGAGATTGTGTTCCATGATACTTTGGAATGAGTGTTTTCAGATTTAAATGGACTCTGAGATTCCACATGAGATTTTTTTCCTTCTTTTTTTTAGCTGCTACTTTTTTGGTGAGGCAATTGGGGTTGAGTGACTTGCCCAGTATTTCACCGATAATACATGTTAAATTATGAGGGCAGATTTGAATTCACGTCCTCCTACTTCAGGGTCATTGCTTAATCCATTGTACCACCTAACTGCTTTCTCTTTCTGTTTTAATGCAATGATTATTTCCCATAGATGAAACAGTTTTATGCTGCTGGGGTCCCTCATCTGGTCTTAAGACACATTGTTTCTATGACTCTTTCAACAATGTGTCTCAGATCAGTTGCGGGTCTTTAGGATGCACATCATCATCTTCATTTAGGTTTATATTGAAATACAAGAGCCTGTGAAAAGCAGTTGTGAAGCCTGATTTGAAAAGAGCACACAATGAACATTCCCAAAGCAGAGCATTTTGCAAGTTTTCAGGAGCCAAATGTTGTCCCTCACAATACCTAGGGGTTTTTATTCTTTGTTCTATTCCAGTGGAATTGTGTGGAGCAAGTTGGTCCTGAATAAAGATTTCCTTCTTCTGGTAAACATTATCATGGGAATTCCTAAAGCTTGGACCTCATAAGAGTCAAAAGGGTGAGTATCCTTCTGGGGCCATCTTGAAAGATATTTGTGGGATGTAATATCAAAGTAATTATGATTCCTTTTTAGATGTGTACCTTGAGAAGGCAGAGCCAAGATGGTAAAATAAAGGCAGGGATTAGCTCCAGTTCTCCCCCAAACTTTCCCTGCAAATACCGCTAATGATTCTAAATATCATATTATTCTTAATATAATATCTAAAAAATTCTAAATAAATTCTAAAGTAGCAGAACCCTCACAAAAGACAGAGTAAAAGTTTTCTAGTCCAAGATAGTTTGAAGTGTCGGCAAGTTGTCTCTTCCCCAAGTTTGATAGCGGAGCGTAGTCTGGCACAGGCTGTACTATCATAACCCTGATCCTAGGAAACCAGGAACAGGCCTTGGGCCCATGAATCAGTGGCTGAAGACAAAAGCTCTGGTTTCCAGACCTCTCAGCTCACAAACATCAACAACCATTTAGAAGGTTGACAGTTAAATTCTGTCGAGTCTGGGTGTGTGGAGCACAGACAACTCCAGCACAGTCCCACTCACACCAGACCAGGAGCAGGCCTTGAAAAACCTCTGAATCAGCAAGGCAATAGGGACTTTCTGAAGCCCTTGCCTCACAGATGGTAAGGAGGCCTCTAACAGATGGTCAAAAAGGGATCATAGGAGTGTCTTTGCCAGCAGCAGGGAAAGAGTCTGTTGATTTGCCCACACTGGCTTTTTGGGTCTAAGGTCTGGGTGGCTTCCAGTCCCAGTCGAGGGGAGACCCTCATCACAGCTCCCAGTAAGAAAAGTGTGCTTGTACTAACAGACCAGAACACAGATCAGGGGTAGTGAACACACCACACTGCTACATCACACCACCTTGAAAGAACTGAAAGCTCACTCTGAAAACAGCTGAACAAAAAGCTTGAAGTTTGAGACAATGGACCCTCCACCCTGAGAGTAGAGCCCCACATAACAGAGTTAAAAGTCAAGTATCAATGGGCCCCTAACTCAGAAGGGTGCAGATAGGCATGTTTTGCTATGATGTTTGTCTTCTCGCTGAGGTATTTCCAAGGAAAAGTGGAATCACTCTGAAGAAAGGTTCATTCTTCAGGATTACAACCATGATATTTTTGAGCTGCTGAAGTGCCACTAGCTATTCTGAAATCACATTGTTTGTATGATTCTCTGAACAATGTGTTTCAGAATGGTGTGGGCCTTTAGTACATACAACATCATCTTCTTCTTCTACCCTGAAATGTATATTCAGAATTCAAAACTGTCAAACATAAATTTCTGAAAAAAACAAACAAACAAACCTTGAATCCTTTCAGGTCATTCCAGGAATAAAATTAAATATGGCTGGAAGAAGGTGATTTTCACCTAGTAGGAACAATGAACAATGGAGACTCACCCATAACCTATAGCCATGGATCAAAGACCTGAATATTTAGCCTTGCATATATGTCCTTTTAAAAAAATTTAAATCATTTATTCGCCAAAATTGGGTTCCATGACAGTTTTGAATGACTATTTTTAGAAAGTGGACACTAACATGCCATGTGAGATTCTTAGTTCAGACGTACAGCCATGCTTATTGCTGCTGAAGATCCACTAGACATCCTGAAGCCGCATTGTTGTATGATCCTTTGAACATGTGTCTCAGAATGTTGCGGGCCTTTAGCATCTACGTTTTCTTCTTCCCTGAAATGTCTTTTCAGTATTCACAATTGTCAAATTTAAGATACTTTCTCAGGAAAAACTCCTTTAAACTAATTTTAGTGTCTTTACAGAAATAAAAGGAAACATCGCTGGAAGAAGCATAATGAACCATGAACTCCCCGATCACCTGGTGCCCTGGATCAGAGACATAAAGGAATTTAGCCCTGCATGTATGTACTCTTTTTCAATTGAAGTCATTTATTCTCCAGAATTGGGTTCCATCACAGTTTCAAATGACTATTTTTAGAAAATGAACATTAACATGCCATGTGAGGTTCTGGCTTCAAGATTAGAGCCATGCTTATTTCCTTTAGATGCATATATTTTTGAGCTGCTGAACTTCCACTAGACATCCTGAAAGCCCATTGTTTGTATGACTCTTTGAATAATGTGTCTCAGAATGTTGTGGGCCTTTAGTACCTACAGCACCAACTTCTTCATTTTGGCTGAGATGTATATTCAGAACTGAAAACTGTCTAATGTAAGATCATTTTCTGAAAAAAAAAAACAAAAAACCCCTTTTATACTTTAATGTTTTGCAAGAATCAAATTTGGAAGAAGGGGCTTATAAAGTAGTAGGTATAATGAACAATGGAGTCCCCAATAAGCAAAGGCCATGGATCAGACATGAAAGAATTTTGCCCTGCATGTATGTGCTCTTTTTGGCACTTGAAGTAATTTACTTTCTAGAATTGGATTCCATGACAGTTTTTAGAAAATGGACACTAACATGTTATATGAGCTTCTTTCTTTAGAATTACAGGCATATTTATTTACTCTCGACTGCTATATTTTTCAGCTGCTGAAGTCCCACTAGCCATTCTGAAATCACATTGTTTGTATGACTCCTTAAACAATGTGTCTCAGAATGTTGTGGGCCTTCAGTACCCACAGCATCTTCTTCTTCTTCTTCTTCTCACAATTTTATATTCAGAATTCAAAACTATCTATTTTAAGATAATTTACTGGAAAAAAAGTTTTAAACTTTTATAAAGTCTTTGCAAGAATCACAGTAATCACTTCTGGAAGGAGGGGATTTTCAAGTAGAAGGCATAATGGACCATGCACTCCCCAGTAACTTGGGGCCATGGGTCAGAGATATGAATGAATTTATCTCTGCATGTATGTGTTCTCTTTTGCAATTGAAGTCATTTAATTTCTCTAAAATTGGGTTCCATGAGAGTTTTGAATGACTGGGTTTTTGTTTTTTTTTTTTTAGAAAATGGATAGTAATATGCCATTTGTGCTTCTTTCTTTAGGATTACAGCAATACTTAGTTCTTGTCGACGGCTATATTTTTGAGCTGCTGAAGTGCCACTAGCTATTCTGAAATCACATTGTTTATATGATTCTCTGAACAATGTGTCTCAGAATGCTGTGGGCCTTTAGTACACACAACATGATCTTCTTCTTCTATCCTGAGATGTATATTTATTATTCAAAACTGTCTAATTTAAGATAATTTTCTGAAAAAAAAAACTTGAATCCTTTCAGGTCATTCCAGGAATAAAATTAAATATGGTTGGAAGAAGGTGATTTTCAAGTAGTAGGTATAATGCAAAATGGAGAATCACCAATAACCTGGAGCCATGGATCAGAAACCTGAAAATATTTAGCCCTGCATGTATGTGCTTTTTAAAAATTTAAATCATTTATTCGCCAAAATTGGGTTCCATGACAGTTTTGAATGACTATTTTTAGAAAATGGACACTAACGTGCCATGTGAGATTCTTAGTTCAGACGTACAGCCATGCTTATTGCTGCTGAAGGTCCACTAGACATCCTGAAGCCGCATTGTTGTATGATCCTTTGAACATGTGTCTCAGAATGTTGTGGGCCTTTAGCTTCTACAACGTTTTCTTCTACCCTGAAATGTCTTTTAAGTATTCAAAATTGTCAAATTTAAGATAATTTCTCAGTAAAAACTCCTTTAAACTAATTTTATTGTCTTTACAGGAATAAAATGAAACATCGCTGGAAGAAGGGTCTATTCAAGTAGAAGGCAAAATGAACCATGAACTCCCCGATCACCTGGTGCCCTGGATTGGAGACTTGAAGGGATTTAGCCCTGCATGTATGTACTCTTTTTCAATTGAAGTCATTTATTCTCCAGAATTGGGTTCCATGAAAGGTTCAAATGACTATTTTTAGAAAATGGACACTAACATGCCATGTGAGGTTCTGGATTCAGGATTATAGTCATGAATATTTCCTGAGATGACTATAATTTTGAGCTGCTGAACTTCCATTAGACATCCCAAAAGCCCATTGTTTGTATGACTCTTTGAACAATGAGTCTCAGAATGTTGGGGGCTTTTAGTACCTACAGCACCAACTTCTTCATGTTGGCTGAGATGTATATTCAGAATTGAAAACTGTCTAATGTAAGATCATTTTCTGGAAAAAAAACAAACAAAAACCTTTAATCCTTTAAAGTTTTGCAAGAATCAAATTTGGAAGAAGGGGCTTATAAAGTAGTAGGTATAATGAACAATGGAGTCCCCAATAAGCAAAGGCCATGGATCAGACATGAAAGAATTTTGCTCTGTGTGTATGTGCTCTTTTTTGCACTTGAAGGCATTTACTTTCTAGAAGAATGTTGTGGGCCTTCAGTACCCACAGAATCTTCCTCTTCTTCTTCTCACAATTTTATATTCAGAATTCAAAACTATCTAATCTAATTTAAGATAATTTACTGAAAAAAAAGTTTAAAACTTTTATAAAGTCTTTGCAAGAATCACAGTAAACACTTCTGGAAGGAAGGGATTTTCAAGTAGAAGGCATAATGGACCATGCACTCCCCAGTAACTTGGGGCCATGGGTCAGAGATATGAATGAATTTATTTCTGCATGTATGTGTTCTCTTTTGCAATTGAAGTCATTTAATTTCTCTAAAATTGGGTTCCATGACAGTTTTGAATGACTGTTTTTTTTGCTTTGTTTTGTTTTGTTTTGTTTTAGAAAATGGATAGTAATATGCTATTTGTGCTTCTTTCTTTAGGATTACAGCAATACTTAGTTCTTGTCGACGGCTATATTTTTGAGCTGCTGAAGTGCCACTAGCTATTCTGAAATCACATTGTTTATATGATTCTCTGAACAATGTGTCTCAGAATGCTGTGGGCCTTTAGTACACACAACATGATCTTCTTCTTCTATCCTGAGATGTATATTTATTATTCAAAACTGTCTAATTAAAGATAATTTTCTGAAAAAAAAAACAACCTTGAATCCTTTCAGGTGATTCCAGGAATAAAATTAAATATGGCTGGAAGAAGGTGATTTTCAAATAGTAGGCGTAATGCAAAATGGAGAATCACCAATAACCTGGAGCCTTGGATCAGAAACCTGAAAATATTTAGTCCTGCATGTATGTGCTTTTTAAAAATTTAAATCATTTACTCGCCAAAATTAGGTTCCATGACAGTTTTGAATGACTATTTTTAGAAAATGGACACTAACGTGCCATGTGAGATTCTTAGTTCAGACGTACAGCCATGCTTATTGCTGCTGAAGGTCCACTAGACATCCTGAAGCCGCATTGTTGTATGATCCTTTGAACATGTGTCTCAGAATGTTGTGGGCCTTTAGCATCTACAACGTTTTCTTCTTCCCTGAAATGTCTTTTAAGTATTCAAAATTGTCAAATTTAAGATAATTTCTCAGTAAAAACTCCTTTAAACTAATTTTATTGTCTTTACAGGAATAAAATGAAACATCGCTGGAAGAAGGGTCTATTCAAGTAGAAGGCAAAATGAACCATGAACTCCCCGATCACCTGGTGCCCTGGATTGGAGACTTGAAGGGATTTAGCCCTGCATGTATGTACTCTTTTTCAATTGAAGTCATTTATTCTCCAGAATTGGGTTCCATGAAAGGTTCAAATGACTATTTTTAGAAAATGGACACTAACATGCCATGTGAGGTTCTGGATTCAGGATTATAGTCATGAATATTTCCTGAGATGACTATAATTTTGAGCTGCTGAACTTCCATTAGACATCCCAAAAGCCCATTGTTTGTATGACTCTTTGAACAATGAGTCTCAGAATGTTGGGGGCTTTTAGTACCTACAGCACCAACTTCTTCATGTTGGCTGAGATGTATATTCAGAATTGAAAACTGTCTAATGTAAGATCATTTTCTGGAAAAAAAAACAAACAAAAACCTTTAATCCTTTAAAGTTTTGCAAGAATCAAATTTGGAAGAAGGGGCTTATAAAGTAGTAGGTATAATGAACGATGGAGTCCCCAATAAGCAACGGCCATGGATCAGACATGAAAGATTTTTGCCCTGCATGTATGTGCTCTTTTTTTGCACTTGAAAGCATTTACTTTCTAGAATTGGATTCCATGACAGTTTTGAATGACTGCTTTTAGAAAATGGACACTAACATGTCATGTGAGCTTCCTTCTTTAGAATTACAGCCATATTTATTTCCTCTCGACTACTATCTTTTTCAGCTGCTGAAGTCCCACTAGCCATTCTGAAATCACATTGTTTGTATGACTCCTTAAATAATGTGTCTCAGAATGCTGTGGGCCTTCAGTACCCACAGCATCATCATCATCATCTTCTTCTTCTTCTTCTCACAGTTTTATATTCAGAATTCAAAACTATCTAATTTAAGATAATTTACTGGAAAAAAAGTTTTAAACTTTTATAAAGTCTTTGCAAGAATCACAGTAAAAATTTCTGGAAGGAAGGGATTTTCAAGTAGAAGGCAAAATGGACCATGCACTCCCCAGTAACGTGGGGCCATGGGTCAGAGATATGAATGAATTTATCTCTGCATGTATGTGTTCTCTTTTGCAATTGAAGTCATTTAATGTCTCTAAAATTGGGTTCCATGACAGTTTTGAATGACTAGTTTTTTTGTTTTGTTTTGTTTTGTTTTGTTTTGTTTAGAAAATGGATAGTAATATGCCATTTGTGCTTCTTTCTTTAGGATTACAGCAATACTTAGTTCTTGTCGACAGCTATATTTTTGAGCTGCTGAAGTGCCACTAGCTATTCTGAAATCACACTGTTTATATGATTCTCTGAACAATGTGTCTCAGAATGCTGTGGGCCTTTAGTACACACAACATGATCTTCTTCTTCTATCCTGAGATGTATATTTATTATTCAAAACTGTCTAATTTAAGATAATTTTCTGAAAAAAAAACAACCTTGAATCCTTTCAGGTCATGCCAGGAATAAAATTAAATATGGTTGGAAGAAGGTGATTTTCAAGTAGTAGGCGTAATGCAAAATGGAGAATCACCAACAACCTGGAGCCATGGATCAGAAACCTGAAAATATTTAGTCCTGCATGTATGTGCTTTTTAAAAACTTAAATCATTTACTCGCCAAAATTGGGTTCCATGACAGTTTTGAATGACTATTTTTAGAAAGTGGACACTAACGTGCCATGTGAGATTCTTAGTTCAGACGTACAGCCATGCTTATTGCTGCTGAAGGTCCACTAGACATCCTGAAGCCGCATTGTTTGTATGATCCTTTGAACATGTGTCTCAGAATGTTGTGGGCCTTTAGCATCTACAACGTTTTCTTCTTCCGTGAAATGTCTTTTCAGTATTCACAATTGTCAAATTTAAGATAATTTCTCAGGAAAAACTCCTTTAAACTAATTTTAATGTCTTTACAGGAATAAAATGAAACATCGCTGGAAGAAGGTATAATGAACCATGAACTCCCTGATCACCTGGTGCCCTGGATCAGAGACCTTCAAGGTCCACTAGACATCCTGAAGCCGCATTGTTTGTATGATCCTTTGAACATGTGTCTCAGAATGTTGCGGGCCTTTAGCATCTACAACGTTTGCTTCTTCCCTGAAATGTCTTTTCATTATTCATAATTGTCAAATTTAAGATACTTTCTCAAGAAAAAACTCCTTTAAACTAATTTTATTGTCTTTACAGGAATAAAATGAAACATCACTGGAAGAAGGGACTATTCAAGTAGAAGGCAAAATGAACCATGAACTCCCCAATCACCTGGTGCCCTGGATCAGAGACATGAAGGAATTTAGCCCTGCATGTATGTACTCTTTTTCAACTGAAGTCATTTATTCTCCAGAATTGGGTTCCATCACAGTTTCAAATGACTATTTTTAGAAAATGAACATTAACATGCCATGTGAGGTTCTGGCTTCAAGATTAGAGCCATGCTTATTTCCTTTAGATGCATATATTTTTGAGCTGCTGAACTTCCACTAAACATCCTGAAAGCCCATCGTTTGTATGACTCTTGAATAATGTGTCTCAGAATGTTGTGGGCTTTTAGCACCTACAGCACCAACTTCTTCATGTTGGCTGAGATGTATATTCAAGATTCAAAACTGTCTAATGTAAGATGATTTTCTGAAAAAAAAACAAAAAAACAAAAAAAACCCTTTAATCCTTTAAAGTTTTGCAAGAATCAAATTTGGAAGAAGGGGCTTATAAAGTAGTAGGTATAATGAACAATGGAGTCCCCAATAAGCAAAGGCCATGGATCAGACATGAAAGATTTTTGCCCTTCATGTATGTGCTCTTTTTTGCACTTGAAGTCATTTACTTTCTAGAATTGGATTCCATGACAGTTTGAATGACTGTTTTTAGAAAATGGACACTAACATGTCATGTGAGCTTCTTTCTTTAGAATTACAGCCATATTTATTTCCTCTCGACTACTATGTTTTTCAGCTGCTGAAGTCCCACTAGCCATTCTGAAATCATATTGTTTGTATGACTCCTTAAACAATGTGTCTCAGAATGTTGTGGGCCTTCAGTACCCACAGCATCTTCCTCTTCTTCTTCTTCTCACAATTTTATATTCAGATTTCAAAACTATCTAATTTAGGATAATTTACTGGAAAAAAAGTTTTAAACTTTTATAAAGTCTTTGCAAGAATCACAGTAATCACTTCTGGAAGGAGGGGATTTTCAAGTAGAAGGCATAATGGACCATGCACTCCCCAGTAACGTGGGGCCATGGGTCAGAGATATGAATGAATTTATCTCTGCATCTATGTGTTCTCTTTTGCAATTGAAGTCATTTAATTTCTCTAAAATTGGGTTCCATGACAGTTTTGAATGACTGGTTTTTTCTGTTTTTGTTTTTTTTTTTTTTTTTAGAAAATGGATAGTAATATGCCATTTGTGCTTCTTTCTTTAGGATTACAGCAATACTTAGTTCTTGTCGACGGCTATATTTTTGAGCTGCTGAAGTGCCACTAGCTATTCTGAAATCACATTGTTTATATGATTCTCTGAACAATGTGTCTCAGAATGCTGTGGGCCTTTAGTACACACAACATGATCTTCTTCTTCTATCCTGAGATGTATATTTATTATTCAAAACTGTCTAATTTAAGATAATTTTCTGAAAAAAAAACTTGAATCCTTTCAGGTCATTCCAGGAATAAAATTAAATATGGTTGGAAGAAGGTGATTTTCAAGTAGTAGGTATAATGCAAAATGGAGAATCACCAACAACCTGGAGCCATGGATCAGAAATCTAAAAATATTTAGCCCTGCATGTATGTGCTTTTTAAAAACTTAAATCATTTACTCGCCAAAATTGGGTTCCATGACAGTTTTGAATGACTATTTTTAGAAAGTGGACACTAACGTGCCATGTGAGATTCTTAGTTCAGACGTACAGCCATGCTTATTGCCTTTTGATGGATGTATTTTTGAGCTGCTGAAGATCCACTAGACATCCTGAAGCCGCATTGTTGTATGATCCTTTGGACATGCACCTCAGAATGTTGTGGGCCTTTAGCATCTACAACGCTTTCTTCTTCCCTGAAATGTCTTTTAAGTATTCAAAATTGTCAAACTTAAGATAATTTCTCAGGAAAAACTCCTTTAAACTAATTTTATTGTCTTTACAGAAATAAAATGAAACATCGCTGGAAGAAGGGACTATTCAAGTAGAAGGCAAAATGAACCATGAACTCCCCAATCACCTGGTGCCATGGATCGGAGACTTGAAGGGATTTAGCCCTGCATGTATGTACTCTTTTTCAACTGAAGTCATTTATTCTCCAGAATTGTGTTGCATGAAAGGTTCAAATGACTATTTTTAGAAAATGGACACTAACATGCCATGTGAGGTTCTGGATTCAGGATTATAGTCATGAATATTTCCTTAGATGACTATAATTTTGAGCTGCTGAACTTCCATTAGACATCCCAAAAGCCCATTGTTTGTATGACTGTTTGAACAATGAGTCTCAGAATGTTGGGGGCTTTTAGTACCTACAGCACCAACTTCTTCATTTTGGCTGAGATGTATATTCAGAATTCAAAACTGTCTTATGTAAGATCATTTTCTGGAAAAAAAACAAAAAACAAAAACCTTTAATCCTTTAAAGTTTTGCAAGAATCAAATTTGGAAGAAGGGGCTTATAAAGTAGTAGGTATAATGAACGATGGAGTCCCCAATAAGCAACGGCCATGGATGAGACATGAAAGAATTTTGCTCTGTGTGTATGTGCTCTTTTTTGCACTTGAAGGCATTTACTCTCTAGAATTGGATTCCATGACAGTTTTGAATGACTGCTTTTAGAAAATGGACACTAACATGTCATGTGAGCTTCCTTCTTTAGAATTACAGCCATATTTATTTCCTCTTGACTACTATCTTTTTCAGCTGCTGAAGTCCCACTAGCCATTCTGAAATCACATTGTTTGTATGACTCCTTAAACAATGTGTCTCAGAATGTTGTGGGCCTTCAGTACCCACAGCATCATCATCTTCTTCTTCTTCTTCTTCTTCTTCTTCTTCTTCTTCTTCTTCTTCTTCTTCTTCTTCTTCTTCTTCTTCTTCTTCTTCTTCTTCTTCTTCTTCTTCTTCTTCTTCTTCTTCTTCTTCTTCTTCTTCTTCTTCTTCTTCTTCTTCTTCTTCTTCTTCTTCTTCTTCTTCTCATAGTTTTATATTCAGAATTCAAAACTATCTAATTTAAGATAATTTACTGGAAACAAAAAGTTTTTAACTTTTATAAAGTCTTTGCAAGAATCACAGTAATCACTTCTGGAAGGAGGGGATTTTCAAGTAGAAGGCATAATGGACCATGCACTCCCCAGTAACGTGGGGCCATGGGTCAGAGATATGAATGAATTTATCTCTGCATGTATGTGTTCTCTTTTGCAATTGAAGCCATTTAATATCTCTAAAATTGGGTTCCATGACAGTTTTGAATGACTGGTTTTTTTTGGTTTTGTTTTGTTTTGTTTTACAAAATGGATAGTAATATGCCATTTGTGCTTCTTTCTTTAGGATTACAGCTATTCTTAGTTCTTGTCGACAGCTATATTTTTGAGCTGCTGAAGTGCCACTAGATATTCTGAAATCACATTGTTTATATGATTCTCTGAACAATGTGTCTCAGAATGCTGTGGGCCTTTAATACACACAACATGATCTTCTTCTTCTATCCTGAGATGTATATTCAGAATTCAAAACTGTCTAATTTAAGATAATTTTCTGAAAAAAAACAAAACTTGAATCCTTTCAGGTCATTCCAGGAATAAAATTAAATATGGTTGGAAGAAGGTGATTTTCAAGTAGTAGGCGTAATGCAAAATGGAGAATCACCAATAACCTGGAGCCATGGATCAGAAACCTGAAAATATTTAGCCCTGCATGTATGTGCTTTTTAAAAACTTAAATCATTTACTCGCCAAAATTCGGTTCCATGACAGTTTTGAATGACTATTTTTAGAAAGTGGACACTAACGTGCCATGTGAGATTCTTAGTTCAGACGTACAGCCATGCTTATTGCCTTTTGATGGCTGTATTTTTGAGCTGCTGAAGGTCCACTAGACATCCTGAAGCCGCATTGTTGTATGATCCTTTGAACATGTGTCTCAGAATGTTGTGGGCCTTTAGCTTCTACAACGTTTTCTTCTTCCCTGAAATGTCTTTTAAGTATTCAAAATTGTCAAACTTAAGATAATTTCTCAGGAAAAACTCCTTTAAACTAATTTTATTGTCTTTACAGAAATAAAATGAAACATCGCTGGAAGAAGGGACTATTCAAGTAGAAGGCAAAATGAACCATGAACTCCCCAATCACCTGGTGCCATGGATCGGAGACTTGAAGGGATTTAGCCCTGCATGTATGTACTCTTTTTCAACTGAAGTCATTTATTCTCCAGAATTGGGTTCCATGAAAGGTTCAAATGACTATTTTTAGAAAATGGACACTAACATGCCATGTGAGGTTCTGCATTCAGGATGATAGTCATGAATATTTCCTTAGATGACTATAATTTTGAGCTTCTGAACTTCCATTAGACATCCCAAAAGCCTATTGTTTGTATGACTCTTTGAGCAATGAGTCTCAGAATGTTGGGGGCTTTTAGTACCTACAGCACCAACTTCATTTTGGCTGAAAGGTATATTCAGGATTCAAAACTGTCTAATGTAAGATGATTTTCTGAAAACAACAACAACAACAAAAAAAAAAAAACAAAACAAAAATCTTTCATCCTTTAAGGTTTTGCAAGAATCAAAATAAACATTGCTGGAAGAAGAGGCTTATCAAGTAGAAGGCATTATGAACAATGGAGTCCCCAATAAGCAAAGGCCATGGATCAGACATGAAAGATTTTTGCCCTGCATGTATGTGCTCTTTTTTGCACTTGAAGGCATTTACTCTCTAGAATTGGATTCCATCACAGTTTTCAATGACTGTTTTTAGAAAAAGGACACTAACATGTCATGTGAGCTTCTTTCTTTAGAATTACAGCCATATCTATTTCCTCTTGACTACTATCTTTTTTCAGCTGCTGAAGTCCCACTAGCCATTCTGAAATCACATTGTTTGTATGACTCCTTAAACAATGTGTCTCAGAATGTTGTGGGCCTTCAGTACCCACAGCATCATCATCTTCTTCTTCTTCTTCTTCTTCTTCTTCTTCTTCTTCTTCTTCTTCTTCTTCTTCTTCTTCTTCTTCTTCTTCTTCTTCTTCTTCTTCTTCTTCTTCTTCTTCTTCTTCTTTTCTTCTTCTTTTCTTCTTCTTTTCTTCTTCTCTTCTTCTTCTTTTCTTCTTCTTTTCTTCTTCTTCTCTTCTTCTTCTTCTTCTTCTTCTTTTCTTCTTTTCTTCTTCTTCTCTTCTTCTTCTCTTCTTCTTCTTCTTCTTCTTCTTTTCTTCTTCTTCTCTTCTTCTTCTTCTTCTCTTTCTTCTTCTTCTTCTTCTTCTTCTTCTTCTTCTTCTTCTTCTTCTTCTTCTTCTTCTTCTTCTTCTTCTTCTTCTTCTTCTTCTTCTTCTTCTTCTTCTTCTTCTTCTTCTTCTTCTTCTTCTTCCTACAGTTGTATATTGAGAATTCAAAACTATCTAATTTAAGATCATTTTCTGGAAATAAAAAGCTTTAAACCTTTAAAGACTTTGCAAGAATTAAAGTAAACATTTCTGGAATGAGGGGATTTTCAAGTAGAAGGCATAATGAACCATGCTCTCCCCAGTAATGTGGGGCTATGGATCAGAGATATGAACAAATTTTGCTCTGCATATATGTGCTCTTTTTTGCAATTGAAGTCATTTACTTTCTCTAAAATTGGGTTCCATGACAGATTTGAACGAGTGTTTTTTTTTGAAAATGGATATTAATATTCCATATTTACTTCTTTCTTTAGGATTACATCCATGCTTAGTTGTTGTTGATGGCTGTATTTTTGAGCTGCTGAAGGTCCACTAGACATTCTGATACCCCATTGTTTGTATGACTCTTTGAACAATGTGTCTCAGAATGTTGTGGGCCTTTAGTACCCCCAGCATCATCTTTTTTTTCTACCCTGAGATGTATATTCAGAATTTAAAATTGTCTAATTTAAGATAATTTTCTGAACAAAACTTTTAATACTTTCAGGCATAAATTAAATTTGGCTGAAAGAAGGTGATTTTCAAGTAGGAGGCGTAATGCACAATGGAGACTCCCCAGTAACCTGGAGCCATGGATCAGAGACCTGCAAATATTTAGCCCTGTATGTATGTGCACTTTTTAAAAAAGTATAAATCAATTACTCTTCAAAATTGGGTTCCATGACAGTTTTGAATAACTATTTTTAGAAAATGCATAGAAACATGCCATGTGTGGTTCTTTCTTTAGGATTATAGCCATGTGTATTTCCTGTTGATGGGTGTATTTTTGAGCTGCTGAAGGCCCACTAGACATACTGAAACCTCATTGTTTGTATGCTCCTTTGAACAATGTCTCTCAGAATGTTGTGGGCCTTTAACACCTACAATATTTTCTTCTTCCCTAAAATGTCTTTTCAATATTAAAAATTGTCAAATTTAAGAAAATTTATTAGGAAAACAAAACTTCTTTAAACAAATTTTAATTTCTTTGCAGGAATAACATTAGAAGGGAATTTTCAAGCAGAAGGCATAATGAACCACGAACTCCCCCATCACCTGGTGCCATAGATCAGAGACATGAAGGAATTTAGCCCTGCATGTATGTACTCTTTATTTTATTTATAATTTTTTTCACAGTATATGTGCATGAGTAATTTTTTAAAATAATATTATCCCTTGTATTTATTTTTCCAAATTATCCCCTCCCTCCCTCTACTCCCTCCCCTTGATGACAGGCAATCCCATACATTTTTATGTACTCTTTTTTAATTGAAGTCATTTACTGTCCAAAATTACATCCCATGACAATTTCAAATGACTGTTTTTAGGAAGTGGACACTAACATGTCATGTGAGTTTCTTTCTTCAGGATTATAGCCATGCTTAAGTTTTTTAGATGGCTGTATTTTTGAGCTGCTGAAGTTCCACTGGTCATTCTGAAACCCCATTGTTTGGATGACTCTTGAACAATGTGTCTCAGAATGTTGTGGGCCTTTAGTAGCCACAGCATCATCTTTTTCTTCTTCCCAAAGTTGTACTAATTTAAGATAATTTTCTGGAAAAAAAACTTTAAACATTTAAGGTCTTTGCAAGAATCAAAGTAAACATTTCTGGAAGGAGGGGATTTTCAAGTAGAAGGCATTATTAACCACACTCTTCAGTAACTTGGGACCCTGGATCAGAGACATGAAAGAATATTGTATTACATGTATGTGCTCTTTTTTGCACTTGAAGTCATTTACTCTTTAGAATTGGATTCCATGACAATTTTGAATGACTGTTTTTAGAAAATGGACACTAACATGTCATGAGCTTCTTTCTTTAGAATTACAGCCATATTTACTTCCTCTCGACTGCTATCTTTTTCAGCTATTGAAGTGCCACTAGCCATTCTGAAGGCACATTGTTTGGATGACTCTTTGAACAATGTGTCTCAGACTGTTGTGGGCCCTTAGTACCCACAACATCATTTTCTTCTTCTTCCCAGAGTTGAATATACAGAATACAAAACTATTTTATTTATTTAAGATCATTTTCTGAAAAAAACAAAAAAATACAATTAAACCTTTAAGGTCTTTGCAAGAATCAAAGTAAACATTTCTAAAAGGAGGGGATTTTCAAGTAGAAGGCATAATGAACCATACTCTCCCCAGTAACTTGGGGTCATGGATCTGAGATATGAACGAATTTACCTCTACATATATGTGCTCTTTTTGGAAACTGAAGTCATTTACTCTCTCTAAAATTGGGTTTCGTGACAGTATTGAATGACTTTTTTTTTTAGAAAATGGACACTAATATACCATTTGTGCTTCTTTCTTTAGGATTACATCCATGCTTAGTTGTTGTTGATGGCTGTATTTTTGAGCTGCTGAAGGTCCACTAGACATTCTGATACCCCATTGTTCGTATGACTCTTTGAACAATGTGTCTCAGAATGCTGTGGGCCTTTAGTACCCACAACATCATCTTTTTCTTCTACCCTGAGATGTATATTCAGAATTCAAAATTGTTTAATTTGAGACAATTTTCTGAACAAAATCTTTTAATGCTTTCAGGTCTTTCAGGAATAGAATTAAATATGGCTGGAAGAAGGTGATTTTCAAGTAGGAGGCGTAATGCACAATGGAGACTCTCCAATAACCTGGAGCCATGGAGACCTGAAAATATTTATCCCTGTATGTATCTGCTTTTTAAAAATTTAAATCATTTATTCTCCAAAATTGGGTTCCATGATAGTTTTTTATGACTATTTTTAGAAATTGCATAATAACATGCCATGTGTGATTCTTTCTTTAGGATTACAGCCATGCTTATTTCCTGTCAATGAATGTAATTTTAAGCTGCTGAAGGCCCACTAGACATCCTGAAGCCTCATTGTTTGTATGACTCTTTGAACAATGAGTTTCAGAATGTTGTGGGCCTTTAGTACCCACAGTATCAACGTCTTCATTTGGCTGAGATGTATATTCAGAATTTTTTTTTCCAATTGAAGTCATTTACTCTCCAGAATTGGGTTCCATGACACTTTTCAATGACTGTTTTTAGAAAGTGGACCCTAACATGCCATGTTTGGTTTTTCCTTTAGGACTACAGCCATGCATATTTCTGGTCGATGGCTGTATTTTTGAGCTGCTGAAGGTCCACTAGTCATTCTGAAATCACATTGTATGACTCTTTGAACAATGTGTCTCAGAATGTTGTGGGCCTTTACAATATCAACTTCTTCATTTTGGCTGAGATGTATATTCAGAATTCAAAACTGTCTAATTTAAGACAATATTCTGGGAAAAAAAAACCCTTTAATCCTTTAAGTGTTTATAGGAATCAAATTAAATGTGGCTGGAACTAGGGGCTTTTCAAGTAATTAGCATAATGAACCAATCACCTGGGACCATGGTTCAGAGACATGAAAGAATTTAGCCGTGCATGTAGGAGCTCTTTTTGGAATTGAAATAATTAACTCTCCACAATTGATTTCCATGAGAGTTTTGAATGACTGTTTTTTTTAAAAGGACACTAACATGTCATTTAATGTTCTTTCTTTATGATTGTAGCAATGCCTATTTCTTGTCAACAACTCTATTTTAGAGCTGCTGAAGGTCCACTAGACATTTTCATACCCCATTGTTTGTTTGAGTTTTTTGAACAATGTGTCTCATAATGTTTTGGGTCTTTACCACTTCCAACATTATCTTCTTCTTCCCTGAGATATATAATCAGAATGTGGAACAGTCAAATTGAAGATAATTTTTCTTAAAAAAATAAAACCCATTACAAAAAAAACCTTTAAGGTCTCTGCAGGAATAAAATTAGACCCTGCGGGAAGAAGGGGATTTTCAAGTACTGGTCATAATAGACCATGAACTCCCCAGTAACTTGGTACCATGGATCAGAGGCAGGAATGAATTTTGCCCTGCATGTATGTGCTCTTTTGTGCAATTGAAGTCATGCTCTTTCTCTAAAATTGGGTTCTATGACATTTTTGAATGACTATTTTTACAAAAGGGACACTAACATGAAATTTGTGCTTCTTTCTTCAGGATTACAGCCATACTTATTTCTTGGCATTGGCAGTATTTTTTAGCAGCTGAAGGTGCACTAGACATCCTGAAACCCCATCTTTTTGTACGACTCATTGAATAGTGTGTCACAGAATGTTGTCTTTAGCACTTACATCATTATTTTCTTATTCCCTGAGATATGTTTTTTGCATTCAAATTGTTGATATTATGATAATTTCTCTGAAAAAAAAACCTTTGAACAAACCTTTAATATCTTTGCAGGGATAAAATTAAACATTGCTGGAAAAAGGGAGTTTTCAAGCAGAAGATATAATGAACTCCCTAATCACCTGGTGCCATGGATCAGAGACATGAAAGCATTTAGCCCTGCATGTATGTACTCTTTTTTTGAAATTGGAGTCATTTACTCTCCAAGATTGGTTTCCTTATTTTTTGAAAGTGGACACTAACGTGCCATGTGTGCTTCTTTCTTCATGTTTACAGCCATGCTTACTTTCTGTTAATGGCTTTCTTTTTCAGCTGCTGAAGTGCCATTAGCCATTCTGGAATCATATTGTTTGTATGACTATTTGAACAATGTTTCAAAATGCTGTAGGCCTTTAGTACCCACAATATCATCTTTTTCTTTTTTTCTGATGCATATTTTTGAAGAAAAATCCTTTAAACAAACCTTTAATATTTTTTGCAGGAATAAAATTAAACATTGCTGGAAGAAGGGGCTTTTCAAAAAATAGGCGTAATGGACCATGGAGTCCCAAAACACCTGATGCCATTGAGACACACATGAAAAACTTTAGCCCTGCATTTATGTACTCTTTTTTTGGAATGGAAGTCATTTACTCTCCAAAATTGGGTTCAATGACACTTTCAATTGTCTATTTTTAGAAAATGGACAATAATGTGCCATTGGTGCTTCTTTCTTCTAGACTACAGCCATGCTTATTTCCTGTCGACGGATGTATTTTTGAGAGGCTGAAGGTCCCCTAGAATTGCATAATTTACTCTCCAAAATTGGGTTTCATAAAACTTTTGAATGACTGCTTTAGAAAATGTCCACTAACGTGCCATTTGTGCTTCTTTTTTTTTTCAGGATTACTTCCATGCTTATTGCCTGTCAACAGATGCATTTTTGAGCTGCTGAAGTACTACCAGCCTTTCTGAAATCACATTGTTTGTATGACTTGCTGAACAATGTGTTTCAGAATGGTGTGGTACTTCAGCATTTACAACATCAACTACTTCTTCTTGACAGATCTATGTTCAAAATTTAAAACTATCTAATTTAAGATAATTTTCTGAAAAAATCTTTTAAAGCCTTAAGGTCTTAGCAAGAATCAAAGTACAGATTTCTGGAAGGAGGGGATTTTCAACTAGAAGGCATGATGAACCACACCCTTCAGTAACATGGGGACATGGACAAGAGACAGGAAAGTATTTTACCTGGCATGTGTGTGCTCTTTTTTGCCCTTCAAGTCATTTCCTCTCCAGAATTGGCTTTCATGACAATTTTGAATGACTTTTTTTTTTTTACAAAATGGACACTAACATGTCATTTGTGTTTCTGACTTTAGGATCACGATTATGCTTACTTCTTGTCGAAATCTGTATTTTTGAGCTGCTGAAGGTCCACTAGACATTCTGATATCGCATTGTTTGTATGACTATTTGAACAATGTCTCAAAATGCTGTAGGCCTTTAGTACCCACAATATCATCTTTTTCTTTTTTTTTCTGATACGCATTTTTGAAGAAAAATCCTTTAAACAATCCTTTAATATTTTGCAGGAATAAAATTAAGCATTGCAGGAAGAAGGGGCATTTCAAAAAATAGGCGTAATGGACCATGGAGTTCCCAAACACCTGATGCCATTGAGACGCACATGAAAAACTTTAGCCCTGCATTTATGTACTCTTTTTTTGGAATGGGAGACATTTACTCTCCAAACTTGGGTTCAATGACACTTTCAATTGTCTATTTTTAGAAAATGGACACTAATGCGCCATTGGTGCTTCTTTCTTCTAGACTACAGCCATGCTTATTTCCTGTCGACGGATGTATTTTTGAGAGGCTGAAGGTCCACTAGAATTGCATAATTTACTCTCCAAAATTGGGTTTCATGACACTTTTGAATGACCGTTTTAGTAAATGTCCACTAACGTGCCATTTGTGCTTCTTTTTTTTTTTTCAGGATTACTTCCATGCTTATTGCGTGTCAACAAATGCATTTTTGAGCTGCTGAAGTACTACCAGCCTTTCTGAAATCACATTGTTTGTATGACTTGCTGAACAATGTATTTCAGAATGGTGTGGTACTTCAGCATTTACAACATCAACTACTTCTTCTTGACAGATCTATGTTCAAAATTAAAAACTATCTAATTTAAGATAATTTTCTGAAAAAATCTTTTAAAGCCTTAAGGTCTTAGCAAGAATCAAAGTACAGATTTCTGGAAGGAGGGGATTTTCAAGTAGAAGGCATAATGAACCACACCCTTCAGAAACATGGGGACATGGACAAGAGACAGGAAAGTATTTTACCTGGCATGTGTGTGCTCTTTTGTGCCCTTCAAGTCATTTCCTCTCCAGAATTGGGTTTCATGACAATTTTGAATGACTTTTTTTACAACATGGACACTAACATGTCATTTGTGTTTCTCACTTTAGGATTACAATTATGCTTACTTCTTGTCGAATCCTGTATTTTTGAGCTGTTGAAGGTCCACTAGACATTCTGATATCGCATTGTCTGTATGACTATTTGAACAATGTCTCAAAATGCTGTAGGCCTTTAGTACCCACAATATCATCTTCTTGGTTTTTTTTTCTGATGCGTATTTTTGAAGAAAAATCCTTTAAACAAACCTTTAATATTTTCGCAGGAATAAAATTAAACATTGCTGGAAGAAGGGGCTTTTCAAAAAATAGGCGTAATGCACCATGGAGTCCCAAAACACCTGATGCCATTGAGACACACATGAAAAACTTTAGCCCTGCATTTATGTACTCTTTTTTGGGAATGGGAGACATTTACTCTCCAAACTTGGGTTCAATGACACTTTCAATGGTGTATTTTTAGAAAATGGACACTAATGTGCCATTGGTGCTTCTTTCTTCTAGACTACAGCCATGCTTATTTCCTGTCAGAGGATGTATTTTTGAGAGAGTGAAGGTCCACTAGAATTGCATAATTTCCTCTACAAAATTGGGTTTCATGACACTTTTGAATGACCATTTTAGTAAATGTCCACTAACGTGCCATTTGTGCTTTTTTTTTTTTTTTCAGGATTACTTCCATGCTTATTGCCTGTCAATAGATGCATTTTTGAGCTGCTGAAGTACTACCAGCCTTTCTGAAATCACATTGTTTGTATGACTTGCTGAACAATGTGTTTCAGAATGGTGTGGTACTTCAGCATTTACAACATCAACTACTTCTTCTTTACAGATCTATGTTCAAAATTAAAAACTATCTAATTTAAGATAATTTTCTGAAAAAGTCTTTTAAAGCCTTAAGGTCTTAGCAAGAATCAAAGTACAGATTTCTGGAAGGAGGGGATTTTCAACTAGAAGGCATAATGAACCACACCCTTCAGAAACATGGGGACATGGACAAGAGACAGGAAAGTATTTTACCTGGCATGTGTGTGCTCTTTTGTGCCCTTCAAGTCATTTCCTCTCCAGAATTGGGTTTCATGACAATTTTGAATGACTTTTTTTACAAAATGGACACTAACATGTCATTTGTGTTTCTGACTTTAGGATTACAATTATGCTTACTTCTTGTCGAATCCTGTATTTTTGAGCTGTTGAAGGTGCACTAGACATTCTGATATCGCATTGTTTGTATGACTATTTGAACAATGTCTCAAAATGCTGTAGGCCTTTAGTACCCACAATATCATCTTTTCCTTTTTTTCTGATGCATATTTTTGAAATATTTTTGCAGGAATAAAATTAGCCATTGCTGGAAGAAGGGGCTTTTCAAAAAATAGGCGTAATGGACCATGGAGTCCCAAAACACCTGATGCCATTGAGACACACATGAAAATATTTAGCCCTGCATTTATGTACTCTTTTTTTGGAATGGGAGACATTTATTCTCCAAAATTGGGTTCAATGACACTTTCAATTGTCTATTTTTAGAAAATGGACACTAATGTGCCATTGGTGCTTGTTTCTTCTAGACTACAGCCATGCTTATATCCTGTCGGGATGTATTTTTGAGAGGCTGAAGGACCTCTAGAATTGCATAATTTCCTCTCCAAAATTGGGTTTCTTGAAACTTTAAATGACCGTTTTAGTAAATGTCCACTAACGTGCGATTTGTGCTTCTTTTTTTTTTTTTTCAGGATTACTTCCATGCTTATTGCCTGTCAACAGATGCATTTTTGAGCTGCTGAAGTACTACCAGCCTTTCTGAAATCACATTGTTTGTATGACTTGCTGAACAATGTATTTCAGAATGGTGTGGTACTTCAGCATTTACAACATCAACTACTTCTTCTTGACAGATCTATGTTCAAAATTAAAAACTATCTAATTTAAGATAATTTTCTGAAAAAATCTTTTAAAGCCTTAAGGTCTTAGCAAGAATCAAAGTACAGATTTCTGGAAGGAGGGGATTTTCAAGTAGAAGGCATGATGAACCACACCCTTCAGTAACATGGGGACATGGACAAGAGACAGGAAATTATTTTACCTGGCGTGTGTGTGCTCTTTTGTGCCCTTCAAGTCATTTCCTCTCCAGAATTGGGTTTCATGACAATTTTGAATGACTTTTTTTACAAAATGGACACTAACATGTCATTTGTGTTTCTCACTTTAGGATCACGATTATGCTTACTTCTTGTCGAATCCTGTATTTTTGAGCTGTTGAACGTCCACTAGACATTCTGATATCGCATTGTCTGTATGACTATTTGAACAATGTCTCAAAATGCTGTAGGCCTTTAGTACCCACAATATCATCTTTTTCTTTTTTTTTTTGATGCGTATTTTTGAAGAAAAATCCTTTAAACAAACCTTTAATATTTTCGCAGGAATAAAATTAAACATTGCTGGAAGAAGGGGCTTTTCAAAAAATAGGCGTAATGGACCATGGAGTCCCAAAACACCTGATGCCATTGAGACACACATGAAAAACTTTAGCCCTGCATTTATGTACTCTTTTTTTGGAATGGGAGACATTTACTCTCCAAACTTGGGTTCAATGACACTTTCAATTGTCTATTTTTAGAAAATGGACACTAATGTGCCATTGGTGCTTCTTTCTTCTAGACTACAGCCATGCTTATTTCTTGTCGGCGGATGTATTTTTGAGAAGCTGAAAGTACATTAGAATTGCATAATTTACTCTCCAAAATTGGGTTTCATGAAACTTTTGAATGACCGCTTTAGAAAATGTCCACTAACGTGCCATTTGTGCTTCTTTTTTTTCAGGATTATTTCCATGCTTATTGCCTGTCAACAGATGCATTTTTGAGCTGCTGAAGTACTACCAGCCTTTCTGAAATCACATTGTTTGTATGACTTGCTGAACAATGTGTTTCAGAATGGTGTGGTACTTCAGCATTTACAACATCAACTACTTCTTCTTGACAGATCTATGTTCAAAATTAAAAACTATCTAATTTAAGATAATTTTCTGAAAAAATCTTTTAAAGCCTTAAGGTCTTAGCAAGAATCAAAGTACAGATTTCTGGAAGGAGGGGATTTTCAAGTAGAAGGCATGATGAACCACACCCTTCAGTAACATGGGGACATGGACAAGAGACAGGAAATTATTTTACCTGGCGTGTGTGTGCTCTTTTGTGCCCTTCAAGTCATTTCCTCTCCAGAATTGGGTTTCATGACAATTTTGAATGACTTTTTTTACAAAATGGACACTAACATGTCATTTGTGTTTCTCACTTTAGGATCACGATTATGCTTACTTCTTGTCGAATCCTGTATTTTTGAGCTGTTGAACGTCCACTAGACATTCTGATATCGCATTGTCTGTATGACTATTTGAACAATGTCTCAAAATGCTGTAGGCCTTTAGTACCCACAATATCATCTTTTTCTTTTTTTTTTTGATGCGTATTTTTGAAGAAAAATCCTTTAAACAAACCTTTAATATTTTCGCAGGAATAAAATTAAACATTGCTGGAAGAAGGGGCTTTTCAAAAAATAGGCGTAATGGACCATGGAGTCCCAAAACACCTGATGCCATTGAGACACACATGAAAAACTTTAGCCCTGCATTTATGTACTCTTTTTTTGGAATGGGAGACATTTACTCTCCAAACTTGGGTTCAATGACACTTTCAATTGTCTATTTTTAGAAAATGGACACTAATGTGCCATTGGTGCTTCTTTCTTCTAGACTACAGCCATGCTTATTTCTTGTCGGCGGATGTATTTTTGAGAAGCTGAAAGTACATTAGAATTGCATAATTTACTCTCCAAAATTGGGTTTCATGAAACTTTTGAATGACCGCTTTAGAAAATGTCCACTAACGTGCCATTTGTGCTTCTTTTTTTTCAGGATTATTTCCATGCTTATTGCCTGTCAACAGATGCATTTTTGAGCTGCTGAAGTACTACCAGCCTTTCTGAAATCACATTGTTTGTATGACTTGCTGAACAATGTGTTTCAGAATGGTGTGGTACTTCAGCATTTACAACATCAACTACTTCTTCTTGACAGATCTATGTTCAAAATTAAAAACTATCTAATTTAAGATAATTTTCTGAAAAAGTCTTTTAAAGCCTTAAGGTCTTAGCAAGAATCAAAGTACAGATTTCTGGAAGGAGGGGATTTTCAACTAGAAGGCATAATGAAAAACACCCTTCAGAAACATGGGGACATGGACAAGAGACAGGAAAGTATTTTACCTGGCATGTGTGTGCTCTTTTGTTCCCTTCAAGTCATTTCCTCTCCAGAATTGGGTTTCATGACAATTTTGAATGACTTTTTTTACAAAATAGACACTAACATGTCATTTGTGTTTCTGACTTTAGGATTACAATTATGCTTACTTCTTGTCGAATTCTGTATTTTTGAGCTGTTGAAGGTCCACTAGCATTCTGATATCCCATTGTTTGTATGACTATTTGAACAATGTCTCAAAATGCTGTAGGCCTTTAGTACCCACAATATCATCTTTTTCTTTTTTTTTGATGCATATTTTTGAAAAAAAATCCTTTAAACAATCCTTTAATATTTTCGCAGGAATAAAATTAGCCATTGCTGGAAGAAGGGGCTTTTCAAAAAATAGGCGTAATGGACCATGGAGTCCCAAAACACCTGATGCCATTGAGACACACATGAAAATATTTAGCCCTGCATTTATGTACTCTTTTTTTGGAATGGGAGACATTTATTCTCCAAAATTGGGTTCAATGACACTTTCAATTGTCTATTTTTAGAAAATGGACACTAATGTGCCATTGGTGCTTCTTTCTTCTAGACTACAGCCATGCTTATTTCCTGTCGACGGATGTATTTTTGAGAAGCTGAAAGTACATTAGAATTGCATAATTTACTCTCCAAAATTGGGTTTCTTGAAACTTTGAATGACCGTTTTAGTAAATGTCCACTAACGTGCCATTTGTGCTTCTTTTTTTTTTTTCAGGATTACTTCCATGCTTATTGCCTGTCAACAGATGCATTTTTGAGCTGCTGAAGTACTACCAGCCTTTCTGAAATCACATTGTTTGTATGACTTGCTGAACAATGTGTTTCAGAATGGTGTGGTACTTCAGCATTTACAACATCAACTACTTCTTCTTGACAGATCTATGTTCAAAATTAAAAATTATCTAATTTAAGATAATTTTCTGAAAAAAATCTTTTAAACCCTTAAGGTCTTAGCAAGAATCAAAGTACAGATTTCTGGAAGGAGGGGATTTTCAACTAGAAGGCATAATGAACCACAAGCTTCAGTAACATGGGGACATGGACAAGAGACAGGAAAGTATTTTACCTGGCATGTGTGTGCTCTTTTGTGCCCTTCAAGTCATTTCCTCTCCAGAACTGGGTTTCATGACAATTTTGAATGACTTTTTTTTACAAAATTGACACTAACATGTCATTTGTGTTTCTGACTTTAGGATCACGATTATGCTTACTTCTTGTCGAATCCTGTATTTTTGAGCTGTTGAAGGTCCACTAGACATTCTGATATCCCATTGTCTGTATCACTATTTGAACAATGTCTCAAAATGCTATAGGCCTTTAGTACCCACAATATCATCTTTTTCTTTTTTTCTGATGCATATTTTTGAAGAAAAATCCTTTAAACAAACCTTTAATATTTTCGCAGGAATAAAATTAAACATTCCTGGAAGAAGGGGCTTTTCAAAAAATAGGCGTAATGGACCATGGAGTCCCCAAACACCTGATGCCATTGAGACACACATGAAAATATTTAGCCCTGCCTTTATGTACTCTTTTTTTGAAATGGGAGTCCTTTACTCTCCAAAATTGGGTTCAATGACACTTTCAATGGTGTATTTTTAGAAAATGGACAATAATGTGCCATTGGTGCTTCTTTCTTCTAGACTACAGCCATGCATATTTCCTGTCGACGGATGTATTTTTGAGAGGCTGAAGGTTCCCTAGAATTGCATAATTTACTCTCCAAAATTGGGTTTCATGAAACTTTTCAATGACCGCTTTAGAAAATGTCCACTAACGTGCCATTTGTGCTTCTTTTTTTTTTTTTTTCAGGATTACTTCCATGCTTCTTGCGTGTCAACAAATGCATTTTCGAGCTGCTGAAGTACTACCAACCTTTCTGAGATCACATTGTTTGTATGACTTGCTGAACAATGTGTTTCAGAATGGTGTGGTACTTCAGCATTTACAACATCAACTACTTCTTCTTGACAGATCTATGTTCAAAATTAAAAACTATCTAATTTAAGATAATTTTCTGAAAAAAATCTTTTAAACCCTTAAGGTATTAGCAAGAATCAAAGTACAGATTTCTGGAAGGAGGGGATTTTCAACTAGAAGGCATAATGAACCACACCCTTCAGTAACATGGGGACATGGACAAGAGACAGGAAAGTATTTTACCTGGCATGCGTGTGCTCTTTTGTGCCCTTCAAGTCATTTCCTCTCCAGAATTGGGTTTCATGACAATTTTGAATGACTTTTTTTACAAAATGGACACTATCATGTCATTTGTGTTTCTGACTTTAGGATCACGATTATGCTTACTTCTTGTCGAATCCTGTATTTTTGAGCGGTTGAAGGTCCACTAGATATTCTGATATCGCATTGTTTGTATGACTATTTGAACAATGTCTCAAAATGCTGTAGGCCTTTAGTACCCACAATATCATCTTTTTCTTTTTTTTCTGATGCGTATTTTTGAAAAAAAAATCCTTTAAACAAACCTTTAATATTTTCGCAGGAATAAAATTAAACATTGCTGGAAGAAGGGGCTTTTCAAAAAATAGGCGTAATGCACCATGGAGTCCCAAAACACCTGATGCCATTGAGACACACATGAAAAACTTTAGCCCTGCATTTATGTACTCCTTTTTGGAATGGGAGACATTTACTCTCCAAACTTGGGTTCAATGACACTTTCAATAGTGTATTTTTAGAAAATGGACAATAATGTGCCATTGGTGCTTCTTTCTTCTAGACTACAGCCATGCTTATTTCCTGTTGGAGGATGTATTTTTGAGAGACTGAAGGTCCACTTGACTTGCATAATTTCCTCTCCAAAATTGGGTTTCTTGAAACTTTTGAATGACCGTTTTAGTAAATGTCCACTAACGTGCCATTTGTGCTTCTTTTTTTTTTTTCAGGATTACTTCCATGCTTATTGCCTGTCAGCAGATGCATTTTTGAGCTGCTGAAGTACTACCAGCCTTTCTGAAATCACATTGTTTGTATGACTTGCTGAACAATGTATTTCAGAATGGTGTGGTACTTCAGCATTTACAACATCAACTACTTCTTCTTGACAGATCTATGTTCAAAATTAAAAACTATCTAATTTAAGATAATTTTCTGAAAAAATCTTTTAAAGCCTTAAGGTCTTAGCAAGAATCAAAGTACAGATTTCTGGAAGGAGGAGATTTTCAAGTAGAAGGCATAATGAACCACAAGCTTCAGTAACATGGGGACATGGACAAGAGACAGGAAAGTATTTTACCTGGCATGTGTGTGCTCTTTTGTGCCCTTCAAGTCATTTCCTCTCCAGAACTGGGTTTCATGACAATTTTGAATGACTTTTTTTTACAAAATTGACACTAACATGTCATTTGTGTTTCTGACTTTAGGATCACGATTATGCTTACTTCTTGTCGAATCCTGTATTTTTGAGCTGTTGAAGGTCCACTAGACATTCTGATATCCCATTGTCTGTATCACTATTTGAACAATGTCTCAAAATGCTATAGGCCTTTAGTACCCACAATATCATCTTTTTCTTTTTTTCTGATGCATATTTTTGAAGAAAAATCCTTTAAACAAACCTTTAATATTTTCGCAGGAATAAAATTAAACATTCCTGGAAGAAGGGGCTTTTCAAAAAATAGGCGTAATGGACCATGGAGTCCCCAAACACCTGATGCCATTGAGACACACATGAAAATATTTAGCCCTGCCTTTATGTACTCTTTTTTTGAAATGGGAGTCCTTTACTCTCCAAAATTGGGTTCAATGACACTTTCAATGGTGTATTTTTAGAAAATGGACAATAATGTGCCATTGGTGCTTCTTTCTTCTAGACTACAGCCATGCATATTTCCTGTCGACGGATGTATTTTTGAGAGGCTGAAGGTTCCCTAGAATTGCATAATTTACTCTCCAAAATTGGGTTTCATGAAACTTTTCAATGACCGCTTTAGAAAATGTCCACTAACGTGCCATTTGTGCTTCTTTTTTTTTTTTTTTCAGGATTACTTCCATGCTTCTTGCGTGTCAACAAATGCATTTTCGAGCTGCTGAAGTACTACCAACCTTTCTGAGATCACATTGTTTGTATGACTTGCTGAACAATGTGTTTCAGAATGGTGTGGTACTTCAGCATTTACAACATCAACTACTTCTTCTTGACAGATCTATGTTCAAAATTAAAAACTATCTAATTTAAGATAATTTTCTGAAAAAAATCTTTTAAACCCTTAAGGTATTAGCAAGAATCAAAGTACAGATTTCTGGAAGGAGGGGATTTTCAACTAGAAGGCATAATGAACCACACCCTTCAGTAACATGGGGACATGGACAAGAGACAGGAAAGTATTTTACCTGGCATGCGTGTGCTCTTTTGTGCCCTTCAAGTCATTTCCTCTCCAGAATTGGGTTTCATGACAATTTTGAATGACTTTTTTTACAAAATGGACACTATCATGTCATTTGTGTTTCTGACTTTAGGATCACGATTATGCTTACTTCTTGTCGAATCCTGTATTTTTGAGCGGTTGAAGGTCCACTAGATATTCTGATATCGCATTGTTTGTATGACTATTTGAACAATGTCTCAAAATGCTGTAGGCCTTTAGTACCCACAATATCATCTTTTTCTTTTTTTTCTGATGCGTATTTTTGAAAAAAAAATCCTTTAAACAAACCTTTAATATTTTCGCAGGAATAAAATTAAACATTGCTGGAAGAAGGGGCTTTTCAAAAAATAGGCGTAATGCACCATGGAGTCCCAAAACACCTGATGCCATTGAGACACACATGAAAAACTTTAGCCCTGCATTTATGTACTCCTTTTTGGAATGGGAGACATTTACTCTCCAAACTTGGGTTCAATGACACTTTCAATAGTGTATTTTTAGAAAATGGACAATAATGTGCCATTGGTGCTTCTTTCTTCTAGACTACAGCCATGCTTATTTCCTGTTGGAGGATGTATTTTTGAGAGACTGAAGGTCCACTTGACTTGCATAATTTCCTCTCCAAAATTGGGTTTCTTGAAACTTTTGAATGACCGTTTTAGTAAATGTCCACTAACGTGCCATTTGTGCTTCTTTTTTTTTTTTCAGGATTACTTCCATGCTTATTGCCTGTCAGCAGATGCATTTTTGAGCTGCTGAAGTACTACCAGCCTTTCTGAAATCACATTGTTTGTATGACTTGCTGAACAATGTATTTCAGAATGGTGTGGTACTTCAGCATTTACAACATCAACTACTTCTTCTTGACAGATCTATGTTCAAAATTAAAAACTATCTAATTTAAGATAATTTTCTGAAAAAATCTTTTAAAGCCTTAAGGTCTTAGCAAGAATCAAAGTACAGATTTCTGGAAGGAGGAGATTTTCAAGTAGAAGGCATAATGAACCACACCCTTCAGTAACATGGGGACATGGACAAGAGACAGGAAAGTATTTTACCTGGCATTTGTGTGCTCTTTTTTGCCCTTCAAGTCATTTCCTCCCCAGAATTGGGTTTCATGACAATTTTGAATGACTTTTTTTACAAAATGGACACTAACATGTCATTTGTGTTTCTGACTTTTGGATCACGATTATGATTACTTCTTGTCGAATCCTTTTTTTTGAGCTGTTGAAGGTCCACTAGACATTCTGATATCCCATTGTCTGTATCACTATTTGAACAATGTCTCAAAATGCTGTAGGCCTTTAGTACCCACAATATCATCTTTTTCTTTTTTTCTGATGCATATTTTTGAAGAAAAATCATTTAAACAAACCTTTAATATTTTCGCAGGAATAAAATTAAACATTGCTGGAAGAAGGGGCTTTTCAAAAAATAGGCGTAATGGACCATGGAGTCCCCAAACACCTGATGCCTTTGAGACACACATGAAAATATTTAGCCCTGCCTTTATGTACTCTTTTTTTGAAATGGGAGTCCTTTACTCTCCAAAATTGGGTTCAATGACACTTTCAATTGTCTATTTTTAGAAAATGGACACTAATGTGCCATTGGTGCTTCTTTCTTCTAGACTACAGCCATGCTTATTTCCTGTCGACGGATGTATTTTTGAGAGGCTGAAGGTTCCCTAGAATTGCATAATTTACTCTCCAAAATTGGGTTTCATGAAACTTTTGAATGACCGCTTTAGAAAATGTCCACTAACGTGCCATTTGTGCTTCTTTTTTTTTTCAGGATTACTTCCATGCTTATTGCCTGTCAACGGATGCATTTTTGAGCTGCTGAAGTACTACCAGCCTTTCTGAAATCACATTGTTTGTATGACTTGCTGAACAATGTGTTTCAGAATGGTGTGGTACTTCAGCATTTACAACATCAACTACTTCTTCTTGACAGACCTATGTTCAAAATTAAAAACTATCTAATTTAAGATAATTTTCTGAAAAAAAATCTTTTAAACCCTTAAGGTCTTAGCAAGAATCAAAGTACAGATTTCTGGAAGGAGGGGATTTTCAAGTAGAAGGCATGATGAACCACACCTTTCAGTAACATGGGGACATGGACAAGAGACAGGAAATTATTTTACCTGGCGTGTGTGTGCTCTTTTGTGCCCTTCAAGTCATTTCCTCTCCAGAATTGGGTTTCATGACAATTTTGAATGACTTTTTTTACAAAATGGACACTAACATGTCATTTGTGTTTCTCACTTTAGGATAACAATTATGCTTACTTCTTGTCGAATCCTGTATTTTTGAGCTGTTGAAGGTCCACTAGACATTCTGATATCGCATTGTCTGTATGACCATTTTAACAATGTCTCAAAATGCTGTAGGCCTTTAGTACCCACAATATCATCTTTTTCTTTTTTTTCTGATGCGTATTTTTGAAGAAAAATCCTTTAAACAAACCTTTAATATTTTCACAGGAATAAAATTAAACATTGCTGGAAGAAGGGGCTTTTCAAAAAATAGGCGTAATGCACCATGGAGTCCCAAAACACCTGATGCCATTGAGACACACATGAAAAACTTTAGCCCTGCATTTATGTACTCTTTTTTTGGAATGGGAGTACTTTACTCTCCAAACTTGGGTTCAATGACACTTTCAATTGTCTATTTTTAGAAAATGGACACTAATGTGCCATTGGTGCTTCTTTCTTCTAGACTATAGCCATGCTTATTTCCTGTCGACTGATGTATTGTTGAGAGACTGAAGGTCCACTAGAATTGCATGATTTACTCTCCAAAATTGGGTTTCATGAAACTTTTGAATGACCGTTTTAATAAATGTCCACTAACGTGCCATTTGTGCTTCTTTTTTTTTCAGGATTAATTCCATACTTATTGCCTGTCAACAGATGCATTTTTGAGCTGCTGAAGTACTACCAGCCTTTCTGAAATCACATTGTTTGTATGACTTGCTGAACAATGTGTTTCAGAATGGTGTGGTACTTCAGCATTTACAACATCAACTACTTCTTGACAGACCTATGTTCAAAATTAAAAACTATCTAATTTAAGATAATTTTCTGAAAAAAAATCTTTTAAACCCTTAAGGTCTTAGCAAGAATCAAAGTACAGATTTCTGGAAGGAGGGGATTTTCAAGTAGAAGGCATGATGAACCACACCCTTCAGTAACATGGGGACATGGACAAGAGACAGGAAAGTATTTTACCTGGCATGTGTGTGCTCTGTTGTGCCCTTCAAGTCATTTCCTCTCCAGAATTGGGTTTCATGACAATTATGAATGACTTTTTTTTACAAAATGGACACTAACTTGTCATTTGTGTTTCTGACTTTAGGATCACGATCATGCTTACTTCTTGTCGAATCCTGTATTTTTGAGCTATTGAAGGTCCACTAGCATTCTGATATCGCATTGTTTGTATGACTATTTGAACAATTTCTCAAAATGCTATAGGCCTTTAGTACCCACAGTATCATCTTTTTCTTTTTTTTCTGCTGTGTATTTTTGAAGAAAAATCCTTTAAACAAACCTTTAATATTTTTGCAGGAATAAAATTAAACATTGCTGGAAGAAGGGGCTTTTCAAAAAATAGGCGTAATGGACCATAGAGTCCCCAAACACCTGATGCCATTGAGACATACATGAAAAACTTTAGCCCTGCATTTATGTACTCTTTTTTTGGAATGGGAGACATTTACTCTCCAAACTTGGGTTCAATGACACTTTCAATTGTCTATTTTTAGAAAATGGACACTAATGTGCCATTGGTGCTTCTTTCTTCTAGACTACAGCCATGCTTATTTCCTGTCGACGGATGTATTTTTGAGAGGCTGAAGGTCCACTAGAATTGCATAATTTCCTCTCCAAAATTGGGTTTCTTGAAACTTTGAATGACCGTTTTAGTAAATGTCCACTAACGTGCCATTTGTGCTTCTTTTTTTTTTCAGGATTATTTCCATGCTTATTGCCTGTCAACAGATGCATTTTTGAGCTGCTGAAGTACTACCAGCCTTTCTGAAATCACATTGTTTGTATGACTTGCTGAACAATGTGTTTCAGAATGGTGTGGTACTTCAGCATTTACAACATCAACTACTTCTTCTTGACAGATCTATGTTCAAAATTAAAAACTATCTAATTTAAGATAATTTTCTGAAAAAATCTTTTAAACCCTTAAGGTCTTAGCAAGAATCAAAGTACAGATTTCTGGAAGGAGGGGATTTTCAACTAGAAGGCATAATGAACCACACCCTTCAGTAACATGGGGACATGGACAAGAGACAGGGAAGTATTTTACCTGGCATGTGTGTGCTCTTTTTTGCCCTTCAAGTCATTTCCTCTCCAGAATTGGGTTTCATGACAATTTTGAATGACTTTTTTTACAAAATGGACACTAACTTGTCATTTGTGTTTCTGACTTTAGGATCACGATCATGCTTACTTCTTGTCGAATCCTGTATTTTTGAGATTTTGAAGGTCCACTAGACATTCTGATATCCCATTGTTTGTATCACTATTTGAACAATGTCTCAAAATGCTGTAGGCCTTTAGTACCCACAATATCATCTTTTTCTTTTTTTTTTGATGCGTATTTTTGAAGAAAAATTATTTAAACAAACCTTTGATATTTTTGCAGGAATAAAATTAAATATTGCTGGAAGAAGGGGCTTTTCAAAAAATAGGCGTAATGGACCATGGAGTCCCAAAACACCTGATGCCATTGAGACACATATGAAAAACTTTAGCCCTGCATTTATGTACTCTTTTTTTGGAATGGGAGTACTTTACTCTCCAAACTTGGGTTCAATGACACTTTCAATTGTCTATTTTTAGAAAATGGACACTAATGTGCCATTGGTGCTTCTTTCTTCTAGACTATAGCCATGCTTATTTCCTGTCGACTGATGTATTGTTGAGAGACTGAAGGTCCACTAGAATTGCATGATTTACTCTCCAAAATTGGGTTTCATGAAACTTTTGAATGACCGTTTTAATAAATGTCCACTAACGTGCCATTTGTGCTTCTTTTTTTTTTCAGGATTAATTCCATACTTATTGCCTGTCAACAGATGCATTTTTGAGCTGCTGAAGTACTACCAGCCTTTCTGAAATCACATTGTTTGTATGACTTGCTGAACAATGTGTTTCAGAATGGTGTGGTACTTCAGCATTTACAACATCAACTACTTCTTCTTGACAGACCTATGTTCAAAATTAAAAACTATCTAATTTAAGATAATTTTCTGAAAAAAAATCTTTTAAACCCTTAAGGTCTTAGCAAGAATCAAAGTACAGATTTCTGGAAGGAGGACATTTTCAAGTAGAAGGCATAATGAACCACACCCTTCAGTAACAAGGGGACATGGACAAGAGACAGGGAAGTATTTTCCCTGGTGTGTGTGTGCTCTTTTTTGCCCTTCAAGTCATTTCCTCTCCAGAATTGGCTTTCATGACAATTTTGAATGACTTTTTTTACAAAATGGACACTAACATGTCATTTGTGTTTCTGACTTTAGGATCACGATTATCCTTACTTCTTGTCGAATCCTGTATTTTTGAGCTGTTGAAGGTCCACTAGACATTCTGATATCCCATTGTCTGTATGACCATTTTAACAATGTTTCAAAATGCTGTAGGCCTTTAGTACCCACAATATCATCTTTTTCTTTTTTTTTCTGATACGCATTTTTGAAGAAAAATCCTTTAAACAATCCTTTAATATTTTTGCAGGAATAAAATTAAACATTGCAGGAAGAAGGGGCTTTTCAACAAATAGGCGTAATGGACCATGGAGTTTCCAAACACCTGATGCCATTGAGACACACATGAAAAACTTTAGCCCTGCATTTATGTACTCTTTTTTTTTTGGAATGGGAGACATTTACTCTCCAAACTTGGGTTCAATGACATTTTCAATTGTCTATTTTTAGAAAATGGACACTAATGTGCCATTGGTGCTTCTTTCTTCTAGACTACAGCCATGCTTATTTCCTGTCGACGGATGTATTTTTGAGAGGCTGAAGGTCCACTAGAATTGCATAATTTACTCTCCAAAATTGGGTTTCATGACACTTTTGAATGACCGTTTAATAAATGTCCACTAACGTGCCATTTGTGCTTCTTTTTTTTTTTCAGGATTACTTCCATGCTTATTGCCTGTCAACAGATGCATTTTTGAGCTGCTGAAGTACTACCAGCCTTTCTGAAATCACATTGTTTGTATGACTTGCTGAACAATGTATTTCAGAATGGTGTGGTACTTCAGCATTTACAACATCAACTACTTCTTCTTGACAGATCTATGTTCAAAATTTAAAAATATAATTTAAGATAATTTTCTGAAAAAATCTTTTAAACCCTTAAGGTCTTAGCAAGAATCAAAGTACAGATTTCTGGAAGGAGGGGACTTTCAAGTAGGAGGCATAATGAACCACACCCTTCAGTAACATGGGGACATGGACAAGAGACAGGAAAGTATTTTACCTGGCATGTGTGTGCTCTTTTGTGCCCTTCAAGTTATTTCCTCTCCAGAATTGGGTTTCATGGCAATTTTGAATGACTTTTTTTTTACAAAATGGACACTAACATGTCATTTGTGTTTCTGACTTTAGGATCACGATTATGCTTACTTCTTGTCAAATCCTGTATTTTTGAGCTTCTGAAGGTCCACTAGACATTCTGATATCCATTGTTTGTATGACTCTTTGAACAATGTGTCTCAGAATGTTTTGGTCCTTTAGCACCCACAGCATCAACTCTTTCTTCTTTGCTGAGATGTATATTCAGAATTCAAACTGTCTAATTTAAGTTAATTTTCTGAAGAAAAAAAACAAAAAACCAAACAACAACAACAACAAAAGTCCTTTAAGGGCTTTGCAAGAATCAAATTAAATAAAGATGGAAAAAGGAGATTTTCAAGTAGTAGGTATAATAAACCATGCAATCCCCAGTAATCTGGGACCATGGATCAGAGATATGAAAGTATTTTGCCCTAAATGTACGTGCTCTTTTTTGCACTTAAAGTTTTTTACTTTTCAAAATTGGGTTCCATGACACTTTTGAATGAAGATTTTTAAAAAATGGATATTAACATGCCTTTTGTGCTTCTTTCTTCAGGATGCTTATTTCCTGTCAATGGCTGAATTTTGAGCTGCTGAAGATCCACTAGTCATTCTGAAAGCCCATTGTTTGTATTACTCTTTGAACAATGAGTCTCAGAATGTTGTGGGCCTTTAGTACCCACAACTTCATCATCTTCTTCTTCTTTTCTGAGATGTATATTCTGAATTTAAATCTGTCTAATTTAAGATAATTTTATGGAAAAAAAAAACATTTAATCCTTTTAGGTCTTTGGAAGAATCAAATTAAATATTGCTGGAAGATGGAATTTTTCAAGTAATTGGCATAATGAACGATGGATCCTAATCACCTAGGACCATAGGTCAGAGACATGAAAGAAATTAGACGTGTATGTATGAGTTTTTTTTGGGGGGTTTTTTTTTTTTTGGAATTGAATTCGTTTACTCTCCAGAATTGATTTCCATGAGAGTTTTGAATGACTTTTTATAAAATTGACACTAACATGTCATTTGAGGTTCGTTCTTTAGGATTGTAGCCATCTGGTTGACAGATGTAGTTTTGAGCTGCTGAAGGTCCACTAGACATTCTGATACCCCATTTTTTGTATGACTCTTTGAACAATGTGTCTCAGAATGTTTTGGGCCTTTAGTACCCACAGCATCTTCTTCTTCTTCTTGCCTGAGATATATAATCAAAATTCAGAAGTGCTGAATTTAAGATAATTTCTTCTGAAAAAAACGACATTAAACAAATTTCAAGGTCTTTGCAGGAATAAAACTATACAGTGCTGGAAGAAGTGGATTTTCAAGTAGTAGGTATAATGAACCATGCACCCTTCGGTCACTTGGGGCCATGGGTCAGAGACATGAAATAATTTAGCCCTCCATGTGTGTGCTCTTTTTTGCAATTAAATTCATTTATTTTCCAGAACTGGCTTCCATGACAGATTTGAATGACTGTTTTTTATGAAATTGACACTAATATATCATTTGAGGTTATTTCTTCAGGATTATAGCCATGCTTATTTCTTCTTATTGGCTGAAGTTCCATTAGATATGCTCAAACCACGTTGTTTTTGTGAGTCTGAAGGTTGTGTCTCAGAACGTTGTTTGCCATTAGCACCTTGAGCATTAACTTCTTATTCTTCCCTAAGATGTATATTCAAAATTCAGAACTGTCTAATTTAAGATAATTTTCTGGGAAAAAAAACTTAAATCATTTAAGGTCTTTCTTTGCAAGAATCAAATTAAACATTGCTGGAAGAAGGGGCTTTTCAACTTATTGGCCTAATGAACCATGAAGTCCCAGTCACCTGGGGGCCATGAATCAGAGACATGAAAAATTTTAACCCTGCATGTATGTACTCTTTTTTGGGGAATTGAACTCATTTACTCTCCAGAGTTGGTTTCCATTAAAGTTTTGAATGACTGTTTTTATAAAATGGATCCTAACTTGTCATTTGAGGTTTTTTTTTTTTTTTGGATTATACCAAAGACTATTTTTTGTCATTGGGTGTATTTTTGAGCTGGGGAAGGTCCACTAGACATTGTGATACCCCATTGTTTGTATGGTTCTTTGATCAATGTGTCTCAGAATGTTGTGAGACTTTAGTTCCCACACCATCAAATTTTTCATTTTTGCTGAGACGTATATTCACAATTCAAAACTGTCCAATTTATGATAATTTTCAGAAAAAACAAAACCTTTAATCCTCCAATGTCTTTGAAAGAATGAAATTAAATATGGCTGTAAGAAATGGATTTTCAAGTAGTAGGTGTAATGAACAATGAAGACTTCCAAATACATGCAGCCATGGATCAGTGATATGAATCAATTTAGCCCTCCATGTATGTGCTCTTTTTTGCAGTTAAAGTCATGCACTTTCTCTAGAAATGGTTTCCATGACAGATTCGAATGACTGTTTTTACAAAATGGACACTAATATGCCATTTGAGGTTATTTTGTGGGGATTCTAACCATTCTTATTTCTTGTTGATAACTGTATTTTAGAGCTGCTGAAGTTTCACTAGACATCCTCAAACAACATTGTTTTTATGACTCTGAAAGCTGTGTCCCAGAATATTGTTTGCCATTATCACCTAAAACATGGACTTCTTCTTCTGTATGATGTGTATTCAGAATTCAAAACTCTCTTATTTAATATAATTTTTTGGACCAAAAAAAAAAAACCTTTAGAGTCAGAATGGACCATGGACTCCCCAGCAACCTGGTGCCGTGGATCAGAGACATGAAGAATTTAGTCCTTCATGTATGTTCTCTTTTTTGCAATTGAAGTAATTTACTTTCTCTAAAATTGGGTTTGATGAGACTTTCTACTGACTATTTTTGGAAAGTGGACACTAACATGCCATTTGTGCTTTTTTCAGGAACACAGCTATGCATATTTCCTGTTGACATCTATCTTCTTGAGCTGCTGAAGGCCCACTAGACATTCTGAAAGCCCATTGTTTGTATGACTCTTTGAACAATGTGTCTCAGAATGTTGTGGGCCTTTAGTACCCACCGCATCATCTTTTTCTTCTTTGCTGAGATGTATATTCAGAATTTAAAACGCTCTAATTTAAGATAGTTTTCTGGGGGAAAAACCCATTTAATCCTTTAAGATATTTGCAAGAAATAAAGTAAATATGACTTGAAGAAGGGGCTTTTCAAGTAACTGGCATAATGAACCATTGAGTCCCCAATCACCTTGGGCCCTGAATCAGAGGAAGGAAGGAATTTTGCCGAGCATGTATATGCTCTTTTTTGCATTTTAAAGTCATACACTTTCTCTAGATTTGGGTTCCATGACACTTTTGAATGACTATTTTTAGAGTCGGGAGTCGGGACACTATGGACAGTAATATGCATTTTGTGCTTCTTTCTTTAGGATTACAACCTTGCTTACTCCCTCTCGATGTCTGTATTTTTGAGCAGCTGAAATTCCGCTAGACATCCTGAAACCCCATTGTTTGTATGACTCTTTGAAAACTGTAGCTAAGATTTTTATGGTTCTTTAGCATTTACATCATTATTTTCTTCATCCCCGAGATGTGTTTTCAGTATTCACAACTGTCGAATTTCAGATAATTTCTCTGAAAAAAAAACAACCCTTTAAAGAAACCTTTAATATCTTTGCAGGAATAAAATGAAACATTGCTGGAAGAAGGGGCTTTTCAAGGCATAATGAACCATGAACTCCCCAATCACCTGGTGCCATGGATCAGAGACATGAAAGACTTAGCCCTCCATGTATGTACTCTTTTTTTCGAATTGGAGTCATTTAGTCTCCAAAATTGGGTTCAGTGATTATTTTTTTGAAAATAGGCACTAAAATGGCATGTGTGGTTCTTTCTTTAGATTTACAACCATGCTTACTTTCGGTCAACAGCTTTCTTTTTCCCCTACTAAAGTCCCACTAGCCAGTCTGAAATCATATTCTTTGTATGACTATTTGAACAATGTGTCTCAGAATGTTTTGGGCCTTTAGTACCTGCAACATCATCTTTTTCTTATTTTCTTATGTGTACATTCAGACTTCAAGCTTTCTAATTGAAGACATTTTTTTGAAAAAAATCTTTTAAACAAACCTTTAATATCTTTGCAGGAATAAAATTAAGCATTGCTGGAAGAAGGGGGATTTTAAGTAATAGGCGTAATGGTCTGTGGAGTCCCAATCATCTGGTGCCATTGAGACAGACATGAAATAATTTAGCCCTGCATTTATGTACTCTTTTTTTGGAATGGGAGTCATTTACTCTTTAAAATTGGGCTTAATGACATTTTTGATATTCTGTTTTTAGAAAATAGCACTCACCTGCCATTGATGTTCTTTTTTTCCAGACTACTGCCATGCTTATTTCCTGTTGACAGATGTAGTTTTGAACTGCTACAGGTCCACTAGACATTCTGAAAGCCCATAGTCTGTATGACTCTTTGAACAACGTATCTCAGAATGTTGTGGGCCTTTAGCACCCACAGCACCATCTTTTTCTTCTTTGCTGAGATGTATATTCAGAATTTAAAATTATCTAATCTCAGATAATTTTCTGAAAAATAAAAACATTCAATCCTTTAAGGCCTTTGCAAGAATCAAATTAAATATGGCTGGAAGAAGGGGATTTTCAAGTAGTAGACATGATGAACCATTGGTTCCCCAATAACCTGTGACCATGGATCAGGGACATGAATGAATTTTGCCATTCATGTATGTGCTCTTTTTTGCATTTGACGTCATTTACTCTCCATAATTGGGTTCTATGATACTTTTGAATGACTATTTAAGAAAATGTCAAATAATGTGCCATTTGTGTTTTTTTTTCAGGATTACAGCCATGTTTATTGCCTGTAAAAAAGGTTTATTTTTGAGCTGCTGAAGTGCCTCTAGCCTTTCTGACATCACATTGTTTGTATGACTCGCTGAACAATGTGTTTCAGAATGGTGTGGGCCTTTAGCATCTACAACATCAACTTCTTTTTCTTGACTGAGATCTATATTCAAAATTAAAAATTGTCTAATTTAAGATAATTTTCTGAAAAAATCCTTTAAACCCTTAAAGTCTTTGCAAGAATCAAAGTAAACATTTCTGGAAGAGGGGACTTTCAAGTAGAAGGCATAATGAATCACACCTTTCAGTAACTTAGGGACATGGATCAAAGACAGGAAAGTATTTTACCTGGCATGTGTGTGCTCTTTTTTGCCCTTCAAGTCATTTCCTCTCCAGAATTGGGTTTCATGACAATTTTGAATGACTGTTTTTACATAATGAAGACTAACATGTCATTTGTGTTTCTTTCTTTAGGATCACAACCAAGCTTACTTCTTGTATTTTTGAGCTGCTGAAGGTCCACTAGACATTCTGATATCCATTGTTTGTATGACTCTTTGAACAATGTGTCTCAGAATGTTTTGGTCCTTTAGCACCCACAGCATCATCTTCTTCTTCTTTTTCCCTGCTATGTATATTCAGAATTCCAACTGTCTAATTGAAGATAATTTTCTGAAAAAAAACCCCTTTAATCCTGTAAGGTCTTTGCAAGAATCAAATTAAGTAAAGCTGGAAGAAGGACATTTTCAAATATAGGCACAATGAACGATGCAATCCCCAGTAATCTGGGGCCATGGATCAGAGATATGAAAGAATTTTGCCCTACATGTATGTGCTCTTGTTTGCACTTGAAGTTTTTTACTTTCTAAAATTGGGTTCCATGACACATTTGAATAAAGATTTTTAGAAAATGGATACTAACGTGCCTTTTGTGCTTTTTTCTTCAGGATTGCAGCCATGCTTATTTCCTGTCAATGGCTGAATTCTGAGCTGCTGAAGATCCACTAGTCATTCTGAAAGCCCATTGTTTGTATTACTCTTTGAACAATGTGTCTCAGAATGTTGTGGGCCTTTAGTACCCACAACTTCATCATCTTCTTCTTCCCTAAGATGTACATTCAGAATTCTGAACTGTCTAATTTAAGATAATTTTATGGAAAAAAACCCTTTAACCCTTTAAGTTCTTTGTAAGAATCAAATTAAATATGACTAGAAGAAGGGCCTTTTCAAGTAACTGGCATAATGAACCATGGAGTCCCCAATCACCTTGGGCCCTGGATCAGAGGCAGGAATGAATTTTGCCATGCATGTATTTGCTCTTTTTTACAATTTGATGTCATGCACTTTCTCTAGATTTGGGTTCCATGACACTTTTGAATGACTATTTTTAGAAAATGGACACTAACATGCATTTTGTGCTTCTTTCTTTAGGATTACAGCCTTGCTTATTCCCTCTTTACGTCTGTATTTTTAAGCTGCTGAAATTCCACTAGACATCCTGAAACCCCATTGTTTGTGACTCTTTGAAAAATGTGTTCAAGAGTTTTGTGGATCTTTAGTACTTACATCATTATTTTCTTCATCCCCAAAAATGTGTTTTCAGTATTCACAATTATCAAATTTGAGATAATTTTTCTGAAAAAAAAAACCTTTAAAGAAACCTTTAATATCTTTGCAGGAATAAAATGAAACATTGCTGGAAGAAGGGACTTTTAAAGGCATAATGAACCATGAACTCCCCAATCACCTGATGCCATGGATCAGAGACAAGAAAGAATTTAGCCCTGCATGTATGTACTCTTTTTTTGGAATTGGAGTCATTTATTCTCCAAAATTGGGTTCCCTGACTATTTTTTGAAAATAGACACTAACATGGCATGTGTGGTTCTTTCTTCAGGTTTACAGCCATAATTATTTTCTATCAACGGCTTTCTTTTTCAGCTATTGAAGTGCCGCTAGCCATTCTGGAATCATATTTGTATAAGTATTTGAACAATGTGTCTCAGAATGTTGTAGGCCTTTAGTACCCACAACATCATCTTTTTCTTGTTTTCTGCTGTCTATATTCAAACTTCAAACTTTCTAATTGAAGACATTTTTTAAAAAATCTTTAAACAGACATTTAATATCTTAGCAGGAATATTATTAAGCATTGCTGGAAGAAGGGGCTTTTCAGGTAATAGGCATAATGGTCCATGAAGTCCCCAGTCACCTGATGCCATTGAGACAGACATGAAATTTTTTAGCCCTGCATTTATGTACTCTTTTTTTGGAATGAGAGTCATTTACTCTCCAAAATTGGGTTTAATGACATTTTTGATATTCTATTTTTAGAAAATGGACACTCACCTGCCATTGATGTTCTTTTTTTCCAGACTACTGCCATGCTTATTTCCTGTTGACAGATGTAGTTTTGAACTGCTACAGGTCCACTAGACATTCTGAAAGTCCATTGTTTGTATGACTCTTTGAACAACGTGTCTCAGAATGTTGTGGGCCTTTAGTACCCCCAGGATCATCTTTTTCTTCTTTGCTGAGATGTATATTCCGAATTTAATATTGTCTAATTTGAGATAATTTTCTGAAAAAAAAAAACCTTCAATCTTTTAAGGTCTTTGCAAGAATCCAATTAAATATGGCTGGAAGAAGGGCATTTTCAAGTAGTAGGCATAAAGAACCATTGGTTCCCCAATTACCTGCCGCCATGGATCAGAGACATGAATGAATTTTGCCATGCATGTATGTGCTCTTTTTTTTGCATTTGAAGTCGTTTACTCTCTAAAATTGGGTTCCATGACACTTTTGAATGATCGTTTTAGAAAATGTCCACTAACATGCCATTTGTGCTTCTTTTTTCAGGAGGCCAGCCATGCTTATTGCCTCTCACCGGGTGTATTTTTGACCTGCTGAAGTGCCACTTGCCTTTCTGACATCACAGTGTTTATATGACTCGCTGAACAATGTGTCTTAGAATCGTGTGGGCCTTTATCATGTACAACATCAACTTCTTTTTCTAGACTGAGATCTATATTCAAAACTAAAAACTCTAATGTAAGATAATTTTCTGAAAAATCCTTTAAACCCTTAAGGTCTTTGCAAGAATCAAAGTAAACATTTCTGGAAGGAGGAGATTTTTAAGTTGAAGGCATAATGAACTTGGGCCCATAAATCAGAGACAGGGAAGTATTTTCCCTGGTGTGTGTGTGCTCTTTTCTGCCCTTCAAGTCATTTCCTCTCCAGAACTGGGTTTCATGACAATTTTGAATGACTGTTTTTACAAAATGGACACTAACATGCCATTTGTGTTTCTTTCTTTAGGATCACAATCATGCTTACTTCTTGACACCTGTATTTTTGAGCTGCTGAAGGCCCACTAGACATTCTGATATCCCATTGTTTGTATGACTCTTTGAACAATGTGTCTCAGAATGTTTTGGGCTTTTAGCACCCATGGCATCATCTTCTTCTTCTTCCCTTAAATGTATATTCAGAATTCAAACTGTCTAATTGAAGATAATTTTCTGGAAAAAAAAACAAATGTTTAATCCTTTAAGGGCTTTGTAAGAATCAAATTAAATAAAGCTGGAAGAAGGAGATTTTCAAATAGTAGGCACAATGAACGGTTCAATCCCCAGTAATCTGGGGCCATGGATCAGAGATATGAAAGAATTTTGCCCTAAATGTATGTGCTCTTTTTTGCACTTTAAGTCATTTACTTTCCATAATTGGGTTCCATGACACATTTGAATGTTTTTAAAAAATGGATATTAACATGCCTTTTGTGCTTCTTTCTTCAGGATTGCAGCCACACTGATTTCCTGTCAATGGCTGAATTTTGAGCTGCTGAAGGTCCACTAGTCATTCTGAAAGTCCATTGTTTGTATTACTCTTTGAACAATGTGTCTCAGAATGTTGTGGGCCTTTAGTACCCACAACTTCATCATCTTCTTATTCTTTTCTGAGATGTATATTCTGAATGCAAAACTGTCTAATTTAAGATAATTTTCTGTAAAAAAAACTTTAATCTTTTAAGTTCTTTGCAAGAATCAAATTAAATATGGCTGGAAGAAGGGGCTTTTCAAGTAATTGTCCTAATGAACCATAGAGTCCCCAATCACGTGGCTCCATGGATCAGAGACATGAAAGAATTTAACCCTGCATGTATGTGTTCTTTTTTTTTTTTTTTTTTTTTTGGAATTGACATCATTTACTCTCCAGAGCTGTTTTCCATTAGAGTTTTGAATAACTGTTTTTATAAAATGGACCCTAACTTGACATTTGAGGTTCTTTTGTTGGATTATAACGATGCCTATTTCTTGTCAACGGGTGTATTTTTGAGCTGGAGAAGATCCGCTAGACATTGTATTATCCCATTGTTTGTGTGATTCTTTGAACAATGTGTCTCAGAATGTTGTTGGCCTTCAGTTCCCACAACATCAAATTATTCATTTTTGCAGAGATGTATATTCCCAATTCAAAACTGTCCAATTTAAGATAATTTTCAGGAAAAACAAAACCTTTAATCCTCTAGAGTCTTTGGAAGAATCAAATTAAATATGGCTGGAAGAAGGGGATTTTAACGTAGCAATCGTAATGAACAATGAAGACTTCCCAATAACCTGCAGCCATGGATTAGTAATATGAATCAATTTAACCCTGCATGAATGTGCTCTTTTTTGTAATAGAATTCATTTACTTTCCAGAACTGGGTTCCATGACAGATTTGAATGACTGTTTTTATGAAATGGACACTAACTAATATATCATTTGAGGTTATTTTGTGAGGATTCTAACCATTCTTATTTCGTGATGATGGCTGTATTTTAGAACTGCTGAAGTTTCATTAGGCATCCTCACACAACATTGTTTTTATGATTCTGAAATATATGTCCCAGAATATTGTTTGCCATTATCACCTAAAACATGAACTTTGTCTGTATGATGTGTATTCAGAATTCAAAACTCTCTTATTTAATATAATTTTCTGGGGAAAAAAAAAAGACCCTTTACAATCAGAATGGACTCAGCAACCTAGTTCCGTGGATCAGAGACATGAAGAATTTAGTCCTTCGTGTACATGCTCTTTTTTTTTTTTTTTTTTTTTTTTTTTTTTTTTTTTTTTTTACAATTGAAGTCATTTACTTTCTCTAAAATTGGGTTTGATAAGACTTTCTAATGATCATTTTTGGAAAGTGGACACTAACATGCCATTTGTGCTTTTTTCAGGAACACAGCTATGCGTATTTCCTGTTGACAGGTATCTTTTTGAGCTGCTGAAGGTCCACTAGATATTCTGAAAGCCCATTGTTTGTATGACTTCTTGAACAATGAGTCTCAGAATGTTGTGGGCCTTTAGTACCCACAACCTCATCTTCTTCTCTCAGATGTACATTCAAAATTCAAAATTGTCTCATTTAAGAAAATTTGCTGGAAAGAGAACACTTTAATACTTTAAGTTCTTTGTAAGAATCAAATTAAATATGACTAGAAGAAGGGGCTTTTCAAGTAACTGGCATAATGAACCATTGAGTCCCCAATCACCTTGGGCCCTGGATCAGAGGAATGAATGAATTTTGCCAAGCATGTATATGCTCTTTTTTGCATTTTAAAATCATACACTTTCTCTAGATTTGGGTTCCATGACACTTTTGAATGACTGTTTTTAGAAAATGGACACTAACATGCCTTTTGTGCTTCTTTCTTTAGGATTACAGCCTTGCGTACTCCCTCTCGATGTCTGTATTTTTGAGGTGCTGAACTTCTGCTAGTCATCCTGAAACCCCATTTTTGTATAACTTTTTGAAAAATGTGTCTAAGATTTCTGTATCTTTAGCACTTACATCATTATTTTCTTCATCCCCAAAATGTGTTTTCAGTATTCAAAATTGTCGACCTTAAGTTCATTTTTCTGAAAAAAAAAAAAGAAACCTTTAATATCTTTGTAGGAATAAAATCAAGCATTGCTGGAAAAAGGGACTTTTCAAGGCATAATGAACCATGAACTCTCCAATCACCTGGTGCCATGGCTCAAGGACACGAAAGAATTTAGCCTTGCATGTATGTATTCTTTTTTTCTTTTTTGGAATTGGATTCATTTACTCTCCAAAATTGGGTTTCCTGCCTATTTTTTTGAAAATAGACACTAACATGGCATGTATGGTTCTTTCTTCAAGTTTCCAGCCATGCTTATTTTCTGTCAAAGGCTTTCTTTTTCCACTACTGAAGTGCCACTAGCCATTCTGGAATTATATTCTTTGTGTGAGTATTTGAACAATGTGTCTCAGTATGTTGTGGGTCTTTAGTATCCACAGCATCATCTTTTTCTTGTTTTCTGATGTATATATTCATAATTCAAACTTTCTAATTGAAGACAGTTTTTTGAAAAAAAGGGTTTTAAACAAACCTTTAATATCTTTGCAGGAATAAAATTAAGCATTGCTGGAAGAAGGGTTTTTTCAAGTAATAGAAGTGTTAGGATTCTTACAAGTTCCTAAGTCACTGGAATGGATATAATTATGTAATTTAGCATGGTATTTAACAGTTCTCTAGTTCAGTAATGTATCCACACCTTTAAGAGCATACATTTAAGGAGCTCCCACAAGCCCAGAGAGTATAGGATTGGGGGTTTCCCAGAAATCAATCCAAATTGTGAATCTTCCAAAGGCCTCTCCTCCAAAATCCTCTGAAGTTCTTCCGGGAAGTCCTCTCCTTGACTCAATTCTGACTCTGAATCCTGGCTTTTTATATCCTCTTAGAGAATGGGCTTGTGGGTACTGCCTGGGCTTGTTGGAGTTCCGTAAAAGTATTCTCTCTTTAAAAGTGTGAATATCATGTGTGGACCAATGAGCAAACTCCTTTAAAGGTTTGAACTCCTTTAAAAGTGTGAACTAAGTGCATAAGTATCTTGTAAGAATCCTAACAGGCGTAATGGTCCATAGAGTCCCCAATCACCTGGTGCCATTGAGACAGACATGAAATAATTAAGCCCTGCATTTATGTACTCTTTTTTTTTTTTGGAATGGGAGTCATTTACTCTTTAAAATTGGGTTTAATGACATTTTTGATATTCTGTTTTTAGAAAATAGACATTCACCTGCCATTGATATTCTTTTTTTTCCAGACTCCAGCCAGGTTTATGTCCTGTTGACAGATGTATTTTTGAACTGCTGAAGGTCCACTAGACATTCTAAAAGCCCATTGTTTGTATGACTCTTTGAACAACGTGTCTCAGAATGTTGTGGGCCTTTAGTACCCACAGCATCTTCTTTTTCTTCTTTGCTAAGATATAAATTCAGAATTTAAAATTGTCTAATCTCAGATAATTTCTGAAAAAAAACCCTTCAATCTTTAAGGCCTTTGCAAGAATCAAATTAAATATGGCTGGAAGAAGGTGATTTTCCAAGTAGTAGGGCATAAAGAACCATTGGTTCCCCAATTACCTGCCGCCATGGATCAGAGACATGAATGAATTTTGCCATGCATGTATGTGTTCTTTTTTGCATTTGAAGTCATTTACTCTCTAAAATTGGTTCCATGACACTTTTGAAATGACTGTTTTAGACAATGTCCACTAACCGTGCCATTTGTGCTTCTTTTTTCAGGAGGCCACAGCCATGCTTATTGCCTGCTGAAGTGCCACTTGCCTTTCTGACATCACATTGTATGACTCGCTGAACAAAGTGTCTCAGAATGGTGTCGGGCCTTTATCATGTACAACATCAACTTCTTTTTCTAGTCAGAGATCTATATTCAAAACTAAAAACTGTCTAATTTAAGATAATTTTCTGAAAAAAATCTTTTAAACCCTTAAAGTCTTTACAAGAATCAAAATAAACATTTCTGGAAGGAGATTTTTAAGTTGAAGGCATAATGAACCACACCCTTCAGTAACTTGGGGCCATGAATCAGAGACTGGGAAGTATTTTGCCTTGCATGTGGGTGGTCTTTTTTGCACTTCAAGTCATTTCCTCTCCAGAATTGGGTTTCATGACAATTTGGAATGACTGTTTTTACAAAATGGACACTAACATGCCATTTGTGCTTCTTTCTTCAGGATTGCAACCACACTTATTTCTTGTTAATGGCTGAATTTTGAGCTGCTGAAGGTCCACTGGCCATTCTGAAATCACATTGTTTGTGATTTCTTTGAACAATGTGTCTCAGAATGTTGTGGGTCTTTAGTACCCACAACATCATCCTTTTCTTCTTTGCTGAGATGTATATTCAGTATTTAAAGCTGTCTAATTTAATTTTCTGGGAAAAAAGCCTTTAATCCTTTTATGTCTTTGTAAGACTCAAATTAAATATCACTGGAAAATGGGGCTTTTCATGTAATTGGTATAATGAACTATAGAGTCCCCAATCACCTGGGACCATGGTTCAGAGTCATGAAAGAATTTAACCATGCATATATGAGTTCTTTTTTTTGGAATTGAAGTCATTTAGTCTCCTGAATTGATTTCTATGAGAGTTTTGAATCACTTGTTATAAAATGGATCTTAACTTGTCATTTGAGGTTCTTTTTTTAGGATTGTAGACATCCTTATTTGTGGTCAACAGATTCTTTTGAGCTGCTGAAGGTCCACTAGACATTCTGATACCCCATTGTTTGTGTGATACTTTAAACAATGTGTCTCAGAATATTTTGGGCCTTTAGCCCTTACATCACCACCTTCTTCTTCTCTGAGATATATAATCAGAATTTAGAACTGTTAAATTTAAGATAATTTTTTCTGAAAAAAATGCCATTAAAATTTCAAGGTCTTTGCAGGAATAAAATTACACATTGATGGAAGAAGGGGATTTTCAAGTCGTAGTTATAATGAACCATGCACCCTTCAGTAACTTGGGGCCATGGATTAGAGAAATGAAATAATTTATCCCTCCATGTATGTGCTCTTTTTTGTAATTGAAGTCATTTACTTTCCAGACCTGGCTTCCATGACAGATTTGAATGACCGTTTTTACAAAATAGACACTAATAGATCATTTGAAGTTATTTCTTCAGGATTGTAGCCATGCTTATTGATTGTTGATGGCTGTATTTTGGAGCTACTGAAGTTCCACTAGATATCCTCAAACTACGTTGTTTTGGTTTTTTTTTATGACTGTGAAGGATGTGTCTCAGAATATTGTTTGCCATTAGCATCTAGAACATCAACTTCTTCTTCCCTAAGATGTATATTCCAAATTCAAAACTATCTAATTTAAGATAATTTTCTGGAAAAAAAAAACTTTAATCCTTTAAGGTCTTTGCAAGAATCAAATCAAATATGATTAGAAGAAGGTGCTTTTCAAGTAACTGGCTTAACAAACCATGGAATCCCCAATCACTCGGGGCCATGGGTCAGAGAGAGGAATGAATTTTGCCTTCACGAATGTGCTCATTTTTGTAATTGACATATTGCACTTTCTCTAGAATTGGGTTCCATGACACTTTTGAATGACTATTTTTCGAAAACGGACACTAACATGTCATTTCTGCTTCTTTATTTAGGATTACACCCATGTTTATTCCCTCTCGACAGCTGTATTTTTGAGCTGCTAAAGTTCTGCTAGACTTCCTGAAACCCCATTGTTTGTATGACTCTTAGAAAAATGTGTCTCAGAATTTTCTAGGTCTTTTGCACTTAGATCCTTATTTTCTTTATTCCTGAGATGTATTTTCACTTTTCAAAATTGTCAAATTTAAGATAATTTCTCTGAAAAAAAAACCCTTTAAAAAACCTTTAATATCTTTGCAGGAATAAAATGAAACATTGCTGGAAGAAGGGACTTTTCAAGGCATAATGAACCATGAACTCCCCAATCACCTGGTGCCATGGATCAGAGACATGAAAGAATGTAGCCATGTATTTATGTGCTCTTTTTTTGGAATTGGAGCCATTTACTCTCCAAAATTGGGTTCTCTGACTGTTTTTTTGAAAATAGACACTAACGTGGCATGTGTGGTTGTTTCTTCAGTTTTCCAGCTATGCTTATTTTCTGTCAACGGCTTTCTTTTTCAGCTACTGAAGTCCCACTAGCTATTCTGGAATCATATTGTTTGTACGACTATTTGAACAATGTGTCTCAGAATGTTGTGGGCCTTTAGTACTCACAGCATCATCTTTTCTTGTTTCCTGATGTGTATATTGAAATGGTGTAATCGAAGACAATTTTTTGAAAAAAAAAATCTTAAAACAAACCTTTTATATCTTAGCAGGAATAAAATGAAGCCTTGCTGGAAGAAGGAGCTTTTCAAGTAATAAGCGTAATGGCCCATGGAGTCCCCAGTCACCTGGTGCCATAGATCATAGACACAAAAGAATTTAGCCCTGCATGTATATACTCGTTTCTTTTTTAAATGGTAGTCATTTACTCTTTAAAATTGAGTTCAATGTCACTTTTGATTGTCTATTTTTAGAATATGGACACTAACATGCCATTAGTGCTTCTTTTTTTCCGGAATACAGCCAATCTTATTTCCTGTCGACAGATATAGTTTTGAGCTGCTGAAGGTCCACTAGACATTCTAAAAGCCCATTGTTTGTATGACTCTTTGAACAATGTGTCTCGGAATGCTGTGGGCCTTTAATACCCACAGCATCATCTTTTTCTAATTTGTTGAGATGTATATTCAGAATTTAATATTGTCTAATTTGAGACACTTTTCTAAAAAAAAACAAACAAACAAACAAAAACAAAAACCTTTCAATCCTTTAAAGTCTTTACAAGAATCAAATTAAATATGGCTGGAAGAACAGGATTTTCAAGTAGTAGGCATAATGAACCATATGGTCCCCCATAATACATGGCTGTGGATCACAGACATGCAGACATGAATGAATTTTGCCATGCATGTATGTGCTCTTTTTTTGCAGATGAAGTCATTTTCTCTCCAAAATTGGGTTCCATGACACTTTTGAATGACTGTTTTAAAAAAAATGTGCACTAACATGCCATTTGTGCTCCTTTTTTCAGGATTACAGCCATGCTTATTGCCTGTGGACAGATGTATTTTTGAACTGCTGAAGTGCTTCTAACCTTTCTGACATCATATTGTTTGTATGACTCGCTGAACAATGTGTCTCAGAATGGTATGGGCCTTTAGCATCTACTCCATCAACTTCTCTTTCTTGACTGAGATCTATATTCAAAATTCAAAACTGTCTAATTTAAGATAATGGAAGGAGGAGATTTTCAAGTATCCGGCATAATGAACAATACACTCTTTAGTAACTTGGGGTCATGGATCAGACAGGAAAGAATTTTGCCTTGTGTGTATGTGCTCTTTTTTGCACTTGAAGTCATTTCCTCTCCAGAATTGGATTCCATGACAATTTGAATGATGGTTTTTAGAAAATGGAAACGAACATGTCATTTGTGCTTCTTTCTTTAGGATCATCACCATGCTTATTTCTTGGAGACACCTGCATTTTTATGCTGCTGAAGGTCCACTAGACATTCTGATACCCCATTGTTTGTATAACGCTTTAAACAATGTGTCTCAGAATGTCTTGGGCCTTTAGCCCTTACAACATAATCTTCTCCTTTTTCCCTGAGATATATAATCAGAATTCAGAAGTCCTGAATTTAAGATAATTTCTTCTGAAAAAAAGTGACATTAAACAAAGTTTAAGGTCTTTGCAGGAATAAAATTATACAGTGCTAGAAGAAGGGGATTTTCAAGTAGTAGGTATAATGAACCATGCACCCTTCGGTAACTTGGGGCCATGGGTCAGAGACATGAAATAATTTAGCCCTCCATGTGTGTGCTCTTTTTTGCAGTTGAATTCATTTACTTTCCAGAACTGGCTTCCATGATAGATTTGAATGACTCTTTTTACGAAATTGACACTAATATGCCATTTTGTGAGGATTCTAACCATTCGTATTTCTTGTTGATAACTGTATTTTAGAGCTGCTGAAGTTTCACTAGACATCCTCAAACAACATTGTTTTTATGACTCTGAAAGCTGTGTCCCAGAATAGTTTGCCATTATCACCTAAAACATGGACTTCTTCTTCTTCTGTATGATGTGTATTCAGAATTCAAAACTCTCTTATTTAATATAATTTTTTGGACCCAAAAAAATCCTTTAGAGTCAGAATGGACCATGGACTCCCCAGCAACCTGGTGCCGTGGATCAGAGAGAGACATGAAGAATTTAGTCTTTCATGTATGTGCTCTTTTTTGCAATTGAAGAAATTTACTTTCTCTAAAATTTGGTTTGATGAGACTTTCTACTGACCATTTTTAGAAAGTGGACACTAACATGCCATTTGTGCTTTTTTCAGAAATACAGCTATGGGTATTTCCGGTTGACAGCTATCTTCTTGAGCTGCTGAAGGTCCACTAGACATTCTGAAAGCCCATTGTTTGTATGACTCCTTGAACAATGAGTCTCAGAATGTTGTGGGCCTTTAGTACCCACAACCTCATCTTCTTCTTCTCTCAGATGTACATTCAGAATTCTGAACTGTCTCATTTACGAAAATTTGCTGTAAAGAAAACACTTTAATCCTAATCTTTGTAAGAATCAAATTAAATATGACTAGAAGAAGGGGTTTTTCAAGTAACTGGCATAATGAATCACGAAGTCCTCAATCTCCTTGGGCCCTGGATCAGAGGAAGGAATGAATTTTGCTGTGCATGTATGTGCTCTTTTTTGCAATTTGAAGTCATGTATTTTCTCTAGATTTGGGTTCCATGACACTTATGTATGACTGTTTTTAGAAAATGGACACTAACATGCCTTTTGTGCTTCTTTCTTTAGGATTACAGCCATGCTTATTCCCTCTCGATGTCTATATTTTTGAGATGTTGAACTTTGGCTAGCCATCCCAAAACCCCATTTTTTGTGATTCTTTGAAAACTGTATCTAAGATTTTTGTGGTTCTTTAGCATTAACATCATTATTTTCTTCATCCCCGAGATGTGTTTTCAGTATTCACAATTGTCAAATTTCAGATAATGTCTATGAAAAAAAACCAACAAACAAAACCCTTTAAACCATCCTTTAATATCCTTGCAGGAATAAAATGAAACATTGCTGGAAGAAGGGGCTTTTCAAGCAGAAGTCATAATGATCCATGAACTCCCCAATTGCCTGGTGCCATGGATCAGAGACAGGAAAGAATTTAGCCCTCCATGTATGTACTTTTTTTTTTAAATTGGATTCATTTATTCTCTAAAATTGGGTTCCCTAACTATTTTTTAAAATAGACATTAATATACCATGTGTGATTCTCTCTCTCTCTCCCTCTCTCTCTCTCTCTCTCTCTCTCTCTCTCTCTCTCTCTCTCTCTCTCTCTCTCTCTCTCTCTCTCTCTTTCTCTGTCTGTCTGTCTCTCTCTCTTTCTCTGTATCTCTGTTTCTGTCTCTCTCTCTCTCTCTCTTTTGATTTTAAGGTTAATTTATTGTTTTCTTTTCTTTTTTAATATAGTTTTTTTTATTTACCAGGTATATGCATGCTAGAAATAGTTTTAGTTTCTTCATCTGAGAATTGTCTGTTAATACCCTTTGACCATTTATCAGTTGGAGAATGGCTTGCTTTCTTATAAATTAGAGTCAATTTTCTATATATTTTGGAAATGAAGCCTTTATCAGAACCTTTAACTAAAAATGTTTTCCCAGTTTATTGTTTCCCTTCTAGTCTTATCTGCATTAGTTTTGTTTGTACAAAAACTTTTCAATTTGATATAATCAAAATTTTCTATTTTATGATCAATAATGACCTCTAGTTCTTCTTTGGACATGAATTCCTTCCTCTTCCACAGGTCTGAGAGGTAAACTATCCTATATTCCTCTAATTTATTTATAATCTCATTCTTTATGCCTAGGTCATGAACCTATTTTGACTTTATCTTTGGTGTATGTTGTTAAGTGTGGGTCAATGCCTAGTTTCTGACATACTCATTTCCAATATTCACAGCAATATTTTGTCAAACAGTGAGTTCTTATCCCAAAAGCTGGGGTCTTTGGGTTTGTCAAACAGTAGAGTATTAAAGATGTTGATTATTTTGTCCTTTGAAACTAACCTATTCCACTGATCAGCTAGTGTATTTCTTAGGCAATACAAAATGGTTTTGGTACACACTGCTTTATAATATAGTTTTAGATCAGGTACAGCTAGGCCACCTTCATTTGATTTTTTTTCATTAATTCCCTTGAAATTCTTGACATTTTGTTTTTCCATATGAACTTTGTTGTTATTTTTTCTAGGTCATTAAAAGAGTTTTCTGGGAGTCTGATTGGTATAGCACTAAATAAATAGATTAGTTTAGGTAGTATTGTCATCTTTATTATATTTGCTCGCCCTATCAAAGTACATTTAAATATTTTTCCAATTGGTTATATCAGACTTAATTTGTGTGGAAAGTGTTTTGTAGTTTTGCTCATATAGTTTCTGATTTTCCCTTGGCAGATAGATTCCTAAATATTTTATACTATTGGTAGTTACTTTAAATGGAATTTCTCTTTGTAACTCTGAGAGATTTTGTTAATGATATATAAGAATGTTGATGATTTATGTGGGTTTATTTTGTATCCTTATTTTGTGCCCAACCCTCTTTCCCAGTATTAAACTTATGGGCCCCACATGTGTTACACCACTCACCCTCTTTAGGATCCGTCTTTCCCCCCTTTGAATCCCTTCCCTTTTCTTGTACCCTTCCCTTATTACTCTTTTCCTTTTCCCTTTCCTCTCCCCCTTTTTAATAAGGTGAGAGAAAATTCTCTATAAAACAAATATGTCAATTATTTTCTCTTTGAGCCAACTCTGATGAGAGTAAGATTCACACAATGCTCCTCCCCCTCTCTAAATTCCCTCAGATATGATAGGTTTCCTTTGCCTCTTCATGAGATGTAGGTCCCTCTTTTTATCCACCCTTTCCTCTTTCTCTGACTATCTCCTTTCCATTTCTACTTCCCTTTTTATGTTATATCAGTAAAATTAAATTATATATGTGGTCATTATGTATATCCACAACAGAAATACAGTTCTTAAGGGTTCCTTTTAATTTTTCTGCTTCTCTTGAGTCCTACGTTTGAAGATCAATTTTTTTTTCCTTAGAAACAGTTGGAATTCATCTGTTTCATTAAATGTCCATCTTCTTCCATGGAAGAAAATACTCAGCTTAGCTGGGTAGTTTATTCTTAGCTACATTCCAAGTTATTTTGCTTTTTGGAATATCAGATTCCAGACCCTTTGATCCTTTAATGTGGAGGCAACCAGATCTTGAATGATCCTTATTGTAGCACCTCAGTATTTGAATTGTTTTTTTTTTTGTTTTTTGTTTTTTGTTTTTTGTTTTTTGTTTTTTGTTTGTTTTTTCTTTTTTTCTGGCTGCTTGCAATATTTTTCCTTAGTCTGATAGTTCTGAAATTTGGCCACAATATTTCTTGGAGTTTTTATTTTAGGATCTTTTTCAGAAGGTGTGCTCTGGGAAGAGCTCCACACAGGAAGTGAGCAGGCCTGGGTATCACAGGTCCGGCTACATAGGTGTCCTGTGAGGATCCCCCTCTGTGAGGATTAGTGACTGCCTTGGAGCTAGAGTTTAAGCAGGGAAAGTATCACTGCCCACCACAAAAGCCTGCTTTGAGTAATAGCAGTTGCCCTATCTCTCACAGCACCAGAAGTGTCTCTACCTGGGGAACTTAGTCAAGCTGGGGAAATTCTACTGCCCCAGGCCAAGCCCCCCACTGTGCAGATGAGAGGCTGCCCTGGGTTGTGCCCCCTGCCATGCAGGTTTGTGACTGCCCCCCAACAAGAGCCCCTAGCTGCAGAATGCCACTGAAGAGCTGCGTTATGGTCTGTGCTGAGTCACTTCCGGTCCTAGATGGGCACAGCCAGATCCTGTTAGGCTCTGTTGTCCATCAGAGTACGCTCTACCCTAGACTCTAATTTCTCTGCTGGTCCACTACTCTGCGACCAAAGCAAAGCAGTCAGGCTATGGCGGAAAGTTCTATGTAAACCTTCCAACCCCAGAGGCCATCCCCGCTCCCGATTCTTTCGCTGCCTGCACTGGTCTGTTCCCGCCACTCAGGACAAACCTTTTCTGGTGATATTCCAGATTATCTTCGGCTGGTGAGTTGTTGTACTACCAATCTTCGTGAACCTTACCCGTCTAGCGCTATTTTTGAGGCTGATTTTAAAAATCGGTAATAAGGGTATGAGAGGAGCTTAGAAAGTCACATGTGCTTTCTCTGACACCTTGGTTTTACCCACCCACCTCCACCCTCCCTCCCATACTGATTCTCTCTACAGGTTAACAGCTATGCTTATTTTCTGTCAACAGCTTTCTTTTTCAGCTACTGAAGTGCCACTAGTCATTCTGGAATTATATTGTTTATATGACTATTTGAACAATGTGTCTCAGAATGTTGTGGGCCTTTAGTACCCACAGCATCATCTTTTCTTGTTTTCTGCTGTGTATATTCAGACTTCAAACTTTCTAATTAAAGAGAATTTTTTGAAAAAAATCTTTAAAATAAACCTTTAATATCTTTGCAAGAATAAAAATAAGCATTGCTGGAAGAAGAGGCTTTTCAAGTAATAGGTGTAATGGCCCATGGAGTCCCCAGTCACCTGATGCCATTGAGACAGCCCTGCATTTATGTAATCTTTTTTTGGAATGGGAGTTTACTCTTTAAAATTGGGTTCAATGACATTTTGGATTGACTGTTTTTTTGAAAATGGAGACTAACATGCCATTGGTGCTTCTTTTTTTCTGGACTACAGCCATGCTTATTTGTTGTCGAACAGATGTATTTTTGAGCTGCTGAAGGCCCACTAGACATTATGAAAGCCCATTGTTTGTATGACTCTTTGAACAATGTGTCTCAGAATGTTGTGGGTCTTTAGTAACCACAGCATCATCTTTTTCTTCTTTACTGAGATGTATATTCCGAATTTTAAACTGTCTAATTTGAGATAATTTTCTGGGAAAAAAAAAAAAAACCTTTAAACTCTTAAGGTTTTTGCAAGAATCAAAGTAAACATTTCTCAAAGGAGGGAATTTTTAAGTAGAAGGCATAATGAACCACACCTTTCAGTAACTTAGGGACATGGATGAGAGACAGGAAAGAATTTTGCCTTGCATGTGTGTGGTCTTTTTTGCACTTCAAGTTATTTCCTATCCAGAATTGGGTTCCATGACAATTTTGAATGACAGTTTTTAGAAAATGGACACTAACATGTTATTTGTCCTTCTTTTTTTAGGATCACAACCATGCTCATTTCTTGGCCACACCTGTATTTTTGAGCTGCTGAATGTCCATTCTGATATCATATTGTTTGTATGACTCTTTGAACAATGTGTCTCAGAAAGGTGTGGTGCTTTAGCACCTAAATCACCATTTTCTTCTTTTTTCCTGCTATGTATATTAAGAATTCAAACGATCTAATTTAAGAAAATTTTCAGAAAAATACCCTTTAATTCTTTAAAGTCTTTGCAAGAATCAAATTAAAAATGGAAGAGATTTTATTTTTTCTTTTTTTTCACTTTTTTTAAAAATTAATTTTATAATTATAATTTTTTGACCATACATATGAATGAGTAATTTTTTTACAACATTATCCCTTGTATTCATTTTTTCCAAATTTCCCCTCCCTCCCTCTACTCCCTCCCCTAGATGACAGGCAATCCAAACATATTAAATGTGTTACAGTATAATCTAGATATAATATATGTGTGTAAAACCAAATTTTTTGTTGCACGGTAAGAATTGAATTCCGAAGGTATAAGTAACCTGGGTAGAAAGACAATAGTGCAAACAATTTACACTCAATTCCCAGTGTTCCTTCTCTAGGTGTAGCTGTTTCTGTCCATCATTGATCAACTGAAACTGAATTAGATCTTCTTTATGTTGAATATATCCACTTCAATCAGAAAATATCTTCATACTGTATCGTTGTTGAAGTGTCTAGTGGTCTCCTGGTTCTGCTCATTTCACTCAGCATCAGTTAATGTAAGTCTCTCCAAGCCTCTCTATATTCATCCTGCTGGTCATTTCTTATAGAGCAATAATATTCTATTACATTCATATACCATAATTTACCCAATCATTCTCCAATTGATGAGCATCCATTCATTTTCCAGTTTCTAGCCAATACAAAAAGAGCTGCCACAAACATTTTAGCACATACAGGCCCCTTTCCCTTCTTTAGTATTTCTTTGGGATATAAGCCCAGTGGTAGCACTGCTAGATCAAAGGGATGCACAGTTTGATAACTTTTTTGGCATAGTTCCAAATTGCTCTCCAGAATGGCTGGATTCTTTCACAACTCCACCGACAATGGATCAGTGTCCCATTTTCCCACATCCCCTCCAACATTCATCATCTTTTCCTGTCATCTTAGCCAATCTGACAGGAGTGTAGTGGTATCTCAGAGTTGTCTTAATTTGCATTTCTCTGATCAGTAGTGATTTGGAATATTCTTTCATAAGAGTAGAAATAGTTTTAATTTCATCATCTGAAAATTGTCTGTTCATATCCTTTGACCATTTATCAATTGGAGAATGGTTTGATTTCTTATAAATTAGAGTCAGTTCTCTATATATTTTGGAAATGAGGCCTTTATCAGAACATTTAACTGTAAAAATATTTCCCCAATTTGTTACTTCCCTTCTAATCTTGTTTGCATTAGTTTTGTTTGTGCAAAAGCTTTTTAATTTGATGTAATCAAAATCTTCTATTTTGTGATCAATAATGATCTCTAGTTCTCCTTTGGTCACAAATTCCTTCCTCCTCCACAAGTCTGAGAGGCAAACTATCCTCTGTTCCTCTAATCTATTTATGGTTTCATTCTTTATGCCTACATCCTGGACCCATTTTGATCTTATCTTAGTATATGGTGTTAAGTGTGGGTCCATATCTAATATCTGCCATACTAATTTACAGTTTTCCCAGCAGTTTTTGTCAAATAATGAATTCTTATCCCAAAAGTTGGGATCTTTGGGTTTGTCAAACATTTGATTGCTATAATTGTACACTATTTTGTCCTGTGAACCTAACCCGTTCCACTAATCAACTATTCTATTTCTTATCAAATACCAAATGGTTTTGGTATCTGCTGCTTTATAATATAGCTTTAGATCAGTTACAGCTAGACCCCCTTCACCTGATTTTTTTTCCATTAATTCCTTTGAAATTCTCGACCTTTTATTCTTCCATATGAATTTCGTTGTTATTTTTTCTAGGTCATTAAAATAGTTACTTGGGAGTCTGATTGGTATAGCACTAAATAAATAGATTAGTTTAGGGAATATTGTCATCTTTATTATATTCATTCAGCCTATCCAAGAGCACTTAATGTCTTTCCTATTATTTAAATATGACTTTATTTTTGTGGCAAGTTTTTTTGTAATTTTGCTCATATAATTCCTGACTTTTCTTTGGTAGATGGATTCCTAAATATTTTATACTCTCGACAGTTGTTTTGAATGGAATTTCTCTTTGTATCTCTTGCTTTTGCATTTTGTTGTGATGTATAAAAATGCTGAGGATTTATGTGAATGTATTTTTTATCCAGCAACTTTGCTAAAGTTGTGAATTATTTCTAATAACTTTGTATTAGAATCTCTGGGGTTCTCTAAGTATACCATCATATCATCTGCAAAGAATAATAGTTTGATTTCCTCATTACCTCCTCTTATTCCTTTAATCTCTTTCTCGACTCTTATTGCCAAGGCTAGCATTTCTAAAACAATATTGAATAGTAATGGTGATAGTGGGCAACCTTGTTTCACTCCTGATCTTACTGGGAAAGGTTCCAATTTATCCCCATTACATATGATGCTTACTAACGGTTTTAAATATATGTTCCTGACTATTTTAAGGAATAGTCCATTTATTCCTATACTCTCAAGCATTTTTAGTAGGAATGGATGTTGTATTTTATCAAATGCTTTTTCTGCATCTACTGATATGATCATATGGTTTTTGTTTATTTGATTATTAATATGGTCAATTATAATAATAGTTTTCCTAATATTGAACCAGCCCTGCATTCCTGGTGTAAATCCTACTTGATCATAGTATATTATCCTGGGGATGATTTTTCTGAAGTCTTTTTGCTAATATCTTATTTAAGATTTTAGCATCAATATTCATTAAGGAGATTGGTCTATAGTTTTCTTTCTCTGTTTTCAACCTACCTGGTTTAGGTATCAGTACCATGTCTGTGTCATAAAAGGAGTTTGATAGGACAGAAGAAGGAGATTTTCAAGTAGTAGATATAATGAACGATGAAATCCCCAGTAATCTGGGGCCATGGATCAGAGATATGAAAGAATTTTGCCCTACATGTATGTGCTCTTGTTTGCACTTGGAGTTGTTTACTTTCCCAAATTGGGTTCCATGACACTTTTGAATGATGATTTTTAGAAAATGGATACTGACATTCCGTTTGTGCTTCTTTCTTCAGGATTGTAGTCACGCTTATTTCCTGTCAACGGCTGTCTTTTTGAGCTGCTGAAGGTCCACTAGTCATTCTGAAAGCACATTGTTTGTATACTTCTTTGAACAATGTGTCTCAGAATGTTGTGGGCCTTTAGTACCCACAGCATCATCTTTTTATTCTTTGCTGAGACGTATATTCAGAATGTAAAACTGTCTAATTTGAGATTATTTTCTGAAAAAAAAAACCCTTTAAACCATTAAGGTCTTTGCAAGAATTAAAGTAAACATTTCTCCAAGGAAGAAATTTTCAAGTAGAAGGCATACTGAACCATACATCCTTCAATAGCTTGGGGCCATGGATCAGAGACATGAAAGAATTTTGCCTGGCATGTGTGTGGTCTTTTTTGCACTTCAAGTCATTTCCTATCCAGAATTGGGTTTCAGGAAAATTAATTTTTTTTAATTTCTATAATTTTTTAATTTTAAAAAATTTTTAAAATTAATTTTAAAATTATAAATTTTTGACAGTATATTTACATGGGTAATTTTTTTACAACATTATCCCTTACACTCACTTCTGTTCTGAATTTTCCCCTCTTTCCCTCTCCCCTCTCCCCTAGATGATAGGCAGTCCCATACATCTAAATGTGATATAGTATATCCTAGATACAATGTATGTGTGCAGAAGCGAATTTCTTGTTGCACAGGAAGAATTGGATTCAGAAGGTAAAAATAACCTGGGAAGAAAGACAAAAGTGCAAACAGTTTACACTCATTTCCCAGTGTTAATTCTTTGGGTGTAGCTGATTCTATCCATCATCGATCAACTGGAACTGAATTAGAACTTCTCTATGTTGAAGATATCCACTTCCACCAGAATACATCTTCATACAGTATTGTTGTTGAAGTGTATAATGATCTCCTGGTTCTGCTCATTTCACTCTGTATTCATCCTGCTGGTCATTTCTTATAGAGCAATAATATTCTATTACATTCATATACCATAATTTACCCAACCATTCTCCAATGGATGGGCATCCATTCATTTTCCAGTTTCTAGCCACTACAAAAAGGGCTGCCACAAACATTTTGGCACATACAGGTCCCTTTCCCTTCTTTAGTATTTCTTTGGGATATAAGCCCAATAGTAGCACTGCTGGATCAAATGGTATGTACAGTTTGATCACTTCTTGGGCATAATTACAGATTGCTCTCCAGAATGGTTGGATTCTTTCAGAACTCCATCAACAATGCATCAGTGTCCCAGTTTTCCCACATCCCCTCCAACATTCATCATTATGTTTTCCTGTCATCTTAGCCAATCTGATAGTTGTGTATTGATATCTCAGAGTTGTCTTAATTTGCATTTCTCTGATCAATAGTAATTTGGAATACTCTTTCATATGAGTGGAAATAGTTTCAATTTAATCATCTGAAAATTGTTTATATCCTTTGACCATTTATCACTTGGAGAATGGTTTGATTTCTTATAAATTAGAGTCAGTTCTCTATATATTTTGGAAATGAGGCATTTATCGGAACCTTTAACTGTAAAAATATTTTCCCAATGTGTTATTTCCCTTCTAATCTTGTTTGCATTAATTTTGTTTGTGCAAAAGCTTTTTAATTTGATGTAATCAAAATTTTCTGTTTTGTGATCAATAATGATCTCTAGTTCTCCTTTGGTCACAAATTTCTTCCTCCTCCACAAGTCTAAGAGGTAAACTATCCTATGTTCTTCTAATCTATTTATGATCTCATTCTTTATGTCTAAATCATGGACCCATTTTGATCTTATCTTAGTATGTCATTACATAACAGTATAATTCCTGACTTTTCTTAGGTAGATAGATTATCAAATATTTTATACTCTTGACAGTTGTTTTGCATGGAATTTCTCTTTGTATCTCTTGCTGTTGGATTTTGTTGGTGATGTATAAAAATGCTGAGAATTTATATGCATTTATTTTATATCTAGCAACTTTGCTAAAGTTGTGAATTATTTCCAATAATGTTTTATTAGAATCTCTGGGGTTCTCTAAGTATACCATCATATCATCTGCAAAGATCCATGACAATTTTGAATGACAGTTTTTAGAAAATGGACACTAACATGTCATTTGTCCTTCTTTCTTTAGGATCATAACCATGCTCATTTCTTGGTGACACCGGTATTTTTGAATTGCTGAAGGTCCACTAGACATTCTGATATCCCATTGTTTGTATGACTTCTTTGAACAATGTGTCTCAGAAAGTTGTGGTGCTTCAGCACCTAAAGCAATATCTTCTTCTTTTTTGCTGCTATGTATATTCAGAATTCAAACTGTCTAATTTAAGAAAATTTTCAGAAGAAAAAAAACTTAAATCCTTTAAAGTTTTTGCAAGAATCAAATTAAAGCTGGAAGAAGGAGATTTCCAAGTAGTAGATATAATGAACCATGAAATCCCCAGTAATCTGGGGCCATGGATCAGAGATATGAAAGAATTTTTCCCTACATATATGTGCTCTTTTTTGCACTTAAAGTCATTTGCTTTGCAAAATTGGGTTCCGTGACACTTTTGAATGATGATTTTTAGAAAATGGATACTCACATGCCATTTATGCTTCTTTCTTCAGGATTGCAGCCACATTTATTTCTTGTCAACAGCTGTATTTTTGAGCTGCTGAAGGTCCACTAGTCATTCTGAAAGCACATTGTTTTTATGACTCCTTGAACAATGTGTCTCAGAATGTTGTGGGCCTTTAGTAGCCATAGCATTAACTTTTTCTTCTTTGCTGAGATGTATATTCAGAATTTAAATTTAAGATAGTTTTCTGGGGAAAAATCCTTTCAGGTATTTGCAAAAAATAAATTAAATATGGCTAGAACATGGGGCTTTTCATGTAATTGGCCTAATGAACTATGGAGTCCCCAATCACTTGGGACTATGGTTCAGAGTCATAAAAGGATTTAGCCGGGCATGTATGAGCTCTTTTTTTGGAATTGAAGTCATATACTCTCCTGACTTGATTTCTGTGAGAGTTCTGAATGACTTTTTATAAAATGGATGATAACATGTCATTTGAGGTTATTTCTTCAGGATTATAGCCATGCTTATTTTTTGTTTATGGCTGTATTTTGGAGCTGCTCCTCAAACCATGTCGTTTTTATGACGCTGAAGGATGTGTCTCAGAATATTGTTTGTCATTACCACCTAGAACATCAACTTCTTCTTCCCTAAGATGTATATTCAAAATTCAAAACTGTCTAATTTAATATAATTTTCTGGAAAAAATACCATCTTTAATCCTTTAAGGTCTTTGCAATAATCACATTAAATAAAGCTGAAAAAAAAGATATTTTGAAGTAGTAGGTGTAACAAACCATTGAATGCCCAGTCATCTGGAGCCATAGATCAGAGATTTGAAAGAATTTTGCCCTACATGTATGTACTCTTGTTTGCACTTGAAGTTGTTTACTTTCCAAAATTGGGTTCCATGACACTTTTGAATGATGACTTCTAGAAAATGGATACTAACAAGCCCTTTGTACTTCTTTCTTAAGGATTGCAGCCACGCTTATTTCCTGTCAATAGCTGAATTTTGAGCTGCTGAAGGTCCACTAGTCATTCTGAAAGCCCATTGTTTGTATTACTCTTTGAACAATGAGTCTCAGAATGTTGTGGGCCTTTAGTACCCACAGCATCATCTTTTTGCTAAGATATATATTCAGAATTTAAAACTATCTAATTTAAGATAGTTTTCTGGGAAAAACAACCTTTAATTCTTTAAAGTATTTGCAAGAAAAAAATTAAATATGGCTGGAACAAGGGGCTTTTCACATAATAGGCCTAATGAACTGTGGAGTCCCCCATCACCTGGGACCATCGTTCAGAGTCATGAAAGAATTTAGCCATGTATATATGAGCTCTTTTTGGGGGGGAATTGAAGTCATTTACTCTCCTGAATTGATTTCTATGACAGTTTTGAATATCTTTTTATAAAATAGACCCTAACTTGTCATTTGAGGACCTTTCTTTAGGATTATAGACATTCAGGGTCAGCTAGGTGGCGCAGTGGATAGAGCACTGGCCTTGAACTCAGGAGGACCCGATTTCAAATCTGGTCTCAGACATTTAACACTTCCTAGCTGTGTGACCCTGGACAAGTCACTTAACCCCAGCCTCAAAAAAAAAATGGATTGTAGACATTCTAATTTCCATTCGACAGTTGTAGTTTTTAGCTGTTTAAGGTGCTGAAGGTCCACTAGACATTCTGATACCCATTTGTTTGTATGACACTCTGAACAATGTGTCTCAGAATGTTTTGGGTCTTTAGCCCTTACATCATCACCTTCTTCTTCCTTGAGATATATAAAATCAGAATTTAGAACTTTTGAATTTAAGATAATTTTTTTCTGAAAAAAAAAATGCCATTAAACAAGTTTTTAAGGTCTTTGCAGGAATAAAATTAGACATTGATGGAAGAAGGGGATTTTCAAGTAGTTGTTATAATGAACCATGCACCCTTCAGTAACTTGGGCCCATGGGTCAGAGACATGAAATAATTTAGCCCTCCATGTGTGTGCTCTTTTTTGCAATTGAATTCATTTACTTTTCAGAACTGGGTCCCATGACAGATTTGAATGACTGTTTTTTACCAAATAGACATATATGATTTGAGCTTATTTCTTCAGGATTGTATCTATGCCTATTTCTTGTTGATGGCTGTATTTTGGAGCTGCTGAAGTTCCACTAGATATCCTCAAACTACATTTTTTTTATTACTGTGAAGGACATGTCTCAGAATGTTGTTTGCCATTAGCACTTAGAACATCAACTTCTTCTTCCCTAAGATGTATATTCAAAATTCAAAACTATCTAATTTAAGATAATTTTCTCAGAAAAAAATAAAACTTTAATCCTTTAAGGTCTTTGCAAGAATCAAATTAAATATGGCTAGAAGAAGGCGCTTTTCAAGTAATTGGCATAGTGAACATGGAGTCCCCAATCCCCTTGGTCCCATGGATCAGAGATATGAAAGATTTTAGTCCTGCATGTAAGTGCTTTTTTTTGGAATTGAAACCACTTACTCTCCAGATTTGGTTTCCATTAGAGTTTTTAGTGACTGTTTTTATAAAATGTACCCTAACTTGTCATATGAGACTCTTTTTTTTTTTTTTTTTGGATTATAGCACTGACTACAGACATTGTGATACCCCGTTGTTTTTATGATTCTTTGATCAATGTTTCTCAGAATATTGTGGGCCTTTAGTTCCCATACCATCATATGATTCATTTTTGCTGAGATCTATATTCACAATTCAAAACTGTCCAATTTAAGATAATTTTCTGGAAAAACAAAACCTTTAATCCTGTAAGATCTTTGGAAGAATCAAATTAAATATGTCTGGAAGGAGGGGATTTTCAAGTAGTAGGGATAATGAACAATGGAGGCTTCCCAATAACATGCAGCCATGAATCAATGATATGAATCAATTTAGCCCTGCATGAATGTGCTCTTTTTTTGCAATTGAAGTCATGCACTTTCTCTAGAATTGGGTTCTATGACCCTTTTGAATGACTATTTTAGAAAATGGACACTAATATGCCATTTATGCTTCTTTCTTTAGGAATACATCCATGCTTGTTCCCTCTCGACAGCTGTATTTTTGAGCTGGTGAAGTTACAGTAGAAATCCTGAAACCCCATTGTTTTTATGAGTCTTTGAACAATGCGTCTCAGAATTTTGTGGCGTCTTTATTTTCTTGTTCCCTGAGATGTGTTTTCATTATTCAAAATTTTCAAATTTAAGAAACTGAAAAAAACAACCCTTTAAAGAAACCTTTAATATCTTTGCAGAAATAAAATGAAACATTGCTGGAAAAAGGGACTTTACTTTTTTATTTAAATCTGACTTTATTTGCATAAAATGTCTTTTATAAGTTTGTTATATAGTTACATAATTTCTGGTTTTGTTTTGGCAATTGCACTTTATTTTATACTGTGTATAAGTATTTTAAATCAGATTTTTTTTTTACTATTACTTTTTGTAGACTTTTGTTTGTAACATATAAGAATGCTAATAATTTTGCATTCTTCTATTTTGCTAAAATTACTGTTTCAACTCACTTTTTATTTGAATCAGGAAGATTAAGAATGAACTTTTCAAGCAGAAGGAATAATGAACCATTAACTTCCCAATCACCTGGGGGCAGGGGGCAGAGACATGAAAGAATTTAGCCTTGCATGTATGTACTCTTTTTTTAGAATTGGAATCGTTTATTCTCCAAAATTGTGTTCCCTGAGTATTTTTTTGAAAATAGACACTAACATGCCATGTGAGGTTTTTCTTCAGCTTTACAGCCATGCTTATTTTATGTCAACGGCTTTCTTTTTCAGCTAGTGCCACTAGCCATTCTGGAATCATCTTGTTTGTATGACTGTTTGAACAATGTGTCTCAGAATGTTATGGGCCTTTAGTACGCACAGCATCAACTTTTTCTTGTTTACTGATGTGTATGTTCAGAATTCAAATTTTCTAATTGAAGACAATTTTTTGAAAAACAAATCTTTTAAATAAACCTTTAATATCTTTGCAGGAATAAAATTAAACATTGCTGGAAGAAGGGGCTTTTCAAGTAATAGGCGTAATGGTCCGTGGAGTCCCCAATCACTTGGTGCTATGAATCAGAGATACAAAGGAATTTAACCCTGCTTGTATGTACTCTTCTTTTTGGAATGGGAGTTATTTACTCTTTAAAATTGGGTTCAATGACACTTTCGATTGTCAATTTTTCAAAATGGACACTAACATGCTATTGGTAGTTCTTTTTTCCATACTACAGCCATGCTTATTTCCTGTCCACAGATGTATTTTTGAGCTGCTGAAGTGCCTTTTGCCTTTCTGAAATCACATTGTTTGTATGACTCGCTGAACAATGTGTCTCAGAATGGTGTGGGCTTTTAGCATCTACAACATCAATTTCTTTTTCTTGACTGAGATCTATATACAAAATTAAAAACTGTCTAATTTAAGATAATTTTTCTGAAAAAAAAAATTAAACCCTTAAGGTCTTTTCAAGAAACAAAGTAAACATTTCTGGAAGGAGGGGATTTTCAAATAAAAGGCATAATGAACCACACCCTTCACAACTTGGGAACATGGATCAGAGACATGAAAGAATTTTGCCTTGCATGTGTGTGGTCTTTTTTGCACTTCAACTCCTTTCCTCTCCAGAATTGTGTTCCAGGATAATTTTAAATGACTGTTTTTACAAAATGGACACTAACATGTCATTTGTGCTTTCTTTAAGATCACAACCATGCTTATTTCTTGTTGACACCTATATTTTTGAGCTGCTGAAGGTCCACTAGACATTCTGATATCCCATTGTTTGTATGACTCTTTGAACAATGTGTCTCAGAATGTTTTGGGCCTTTAGCACCCACAGCATCATCTTCTCCTCTTTTCCTGCTATGTATATTCAGAATTCAAACTGTCTAATTGAAGATAATTTTCTGAAGAAAAAAAAAACAGACCTTTAATCCTTTAAATTCTTTGCAAGAATCAAATTAAATAAAACTGGAAGAAGGAGATTTTTGAAGTAATTGCATAATGAACCATGCAATCCTCAGTAATCTGGGACCATGATATGAAAGAGATATGAAAGAATTTTGCCCTACATGTATGTGCTCTTTTTTGCACTTGAAGTCATTTGCTTATCAAAATTAGGTTCCGTGACAATTTTGAATGATGATTTTTAGAAAATGGACATTAACATACCATTTGTGCTTCTTTCTTCAGGATTGCAGCCATGCTTATTCCCTGTCAACTGCTGTATTTTTTTATTATAGTTTTTTATTTGCAAGATATATGCATAGATATGTTTTCATCATTGGCAATTGCAAAACCTCTTGTTCCAACTTTTCCCCTCATGCTCCTGACCCCTTCCCCCAGATGGCAGGTTTACCAATACATGTTAAATATGTGAAAGTATAAGTTAAATACAATGTATATGTATATACATGTCCAAACTGTTATTTTGCTGTACAAAAAATAGGACTTTGAAATAGTGTGCAATTAGCTTTTGAAGGAAATAAAAAATGCAGACGGACAAAAATGGAGGCATTGGGAATTCTATGTAGTGGTTCATAGTCATCTCCCAAAGTTCTTTCCCTGGGTGTAACTGGTTGAGTTCATTACTATCCTATTGGAACTGATTTGGTTCATCTCATTGTTGAAGAGGGCCACGTCCATCAGAATTGATCATCATATAGTATTGTTGAAGTATATAATGATCTTCTGGTCCTGCTCATTTCACTCAGCATCAGTTCATGTAAGTCTCTCTGGGCTTTTCTGAAATCACCTTGCTGGTCATTTCTTACAAAACAATAATATTCAATAATATTCATATACCACAATTTATTCAGCCATTCTGCAATTTATGGGCATCCATTAAATTTCCAGTTTTTGGCAACTACAAAAAGAGCTGCCACAAACATTTTGGCACATACAGGTCCCTTTCCCCTCTTCAGTATTTCTTTGGTATATAAGCCCAATAGTAGCACTGCTATATTAAAGGGTATGCACAGTTTGATAACTTTTTGAGGATAGTTCCAAATCACTTTCCAGAATGGCTGGATGTATTCACAATTCCACCAGCAATGTATCAGTGTCCCAGTTTTCCCATATCCCATCCAACATTCTGCATTATCTTTCCCTGTTATTCTAGCCAATCTGACAGGTGTGTAGTGGTATCTCAGAGTTGTCTTAATTTGCATTTCTCAGATTACCAATGACTTGGAGCATCTTTTCATATGGCTAGAAATAATTTCAATTTCTTCATTTGAGAATTGTCTGTTCGTACCTTTTGACCATTTATCAATTGGAGAATGGCTTGATTTCTTAGAAATTAGAGTCAATTCTCTATATATTTTGGAAATTAGGCCTTTATCAGAACTTTTGACTGTAAAAATTTTTCCCAGTTTATTGCTTCCCTTCTAATCTTGTCTGCATTAATTTTATTTGTACAAAAATTTTTTAATTCAATATAATCAAATTTTTCTATTTTGTGATCAATAATCTCTAGATCTTCTTTGGTCATAAATTCCTTCCTCTTCTCCAGGTCTGAGAGGTAAACTATCCTATGTCCTTCTAATTTATTTATAATCACATTCTTTATGCATATGTTATTTCCGGTCAACAGTTGTAATTTTGAGCTGCTGAAGGTCCGCTAGACATTCTGATACCCCATTGCTTGTATGACTCTTTGAACAATGTGTCTCAGAATGTTGTAGGCCTTTAGTTCCCACACCATCAAATTATTCATTTTTGCTGAAATGTATATTCACAATTCAAAAATGTCCAATTTAAGATAATTTTCTGGAAAAACTAAACCTTTAATCCTCCAAAGTCTTTGGAAGAATGAAATTAAATATGGCTATAAGAAGTGGATTTTCAAGTAGTAGGTGCAATGAACAATGAAGACTTCCCAATAACCTGCAGCCATGGATCAGTGATATGAATCGCTTCAGCCCTGCATGAATGTGCTCTTTTTTGCAATTGAAGTCATGCACTTTCTCTAGATTTGGGTTCCATGACACTTTTGAATAACTCTTTTTAGAAAATGGACATTAACATGCCATTTGTGCTTTTTTTCAGGAATACAGCTATGCTTATGTCCTGGTGACAGCTGTCATTTTGAGCTGCTGAAGGTCCACTAGACATTCTGAAAGCCCATTGTTTGTATAACTCTTTGAACAATGTGTCTCAGAATGTTGTGGGCCTTTAGTACCCACAGCATCATCTTTTTCTTGTTTTCTGATGTGTATATTCAGAATTCAAATTTTCTAATTGAAGATCATGTTTTGAAAAAAATCTTTTAAACAAACTAATATCTTTACAGAAATATTAAACATTGCTGGAAGATGGGGCTTTTTAAATAATAGGCGTTTTGGTCCATGGAGTCCTCAATCACCTGGTGCCATGGATCAGAGACATGAAAGAATTTAGCCCTGCATTTATGTACTCTTTTTTTTGGAATGGGAGTCATTTACTCTTTCAAAATGGGTTCATTGACATTTTCGATTGTCTATTTTCAGAAAATGGACATTAACATGACATTGATGCTTCTTTTTTCCGGACTCCAGCCATGCTTATTTCCTGCCGACAGTTGTATTTTTGAGCTGCTGAAGGTCCACTAGACATTCTGATACCCCATTGTTTATATGACACTTTGAATAATATGTCTCAGAATGTTTTGGTCCTTTATCACCCACAACATCATATTCTTCTTTTTCCCTGCTATGTATATTCAGAATTCAAATGTGTAATTGAAGATAATTTTCTGGAAAAAACACCTTTAATCCTTTAAGGTCTTTTAAACAATCAAATTAAATAAAGCTAGAAGAAGTAGATTTTCAAATAGTAGGTATAATGAACCATGCAATCCCTAGTAATCTGGGACCATGGATCAGAGATATGAAAGGATTTTGCCCTACATGTATGTGCTCTTTTTTGCACTTTAAGTCATTTACTTTCCAAAATTGGGTTCCATGACAATTTTGTATGATGACTTTTAGAAAATGGACACTAACATGCCATTTGTGCTTCTTTCTTCAGGATTGCAGCCACACTAATTTCCTGTTGAGAACTGTATCATTGAGCTGCTGAAGGTCCACTAGTCATTCTGAAAGCCCATTGTTTGTATTACTCTTTGAACAATGTGTCTCAGAATGTTGTGGGCCTTTAGTATCCACAGCATCATCTTTTTCATCTTTGCTGAGCTGTATATTCCAAATTTAAAACTGTCCAATTTAAGATAATTTTCTGGAAAAACAAAACTTTTAATCCTCTAAGGTCTTTGGAAGAATCAAATTAAATATGGCTGGAAGATGGGGCTTTTCACATATTTGGAATAATGAACCATGGAGTCCCCAGTCACCTGGGACCATGGTTCAGAGACATGCAAGAATTTATGTGTGCATGAGCTCTTTTTTTGGAATTGAAGTCATTTACTCTCCACAATTGATTTCCATGAGAGTTTTGAATCATTTTTTATAAAATGGATGCTAACATGTCATTTGAGGTTCTTTCTTTAGGATTGTAGCCATCCTTATTTCTGGTCGACGGTTGTAGTTTTGAGCTGCTAAAGGTCCATTAGACATTCTGATACCACAATTTTTTATGACACTTTGAACAATGTGTCTCAGAATGTTTTGGGCCTTTAGCCCTTACATCATTATCATCTTCTTCTTCCATGAGATATATAATCAGAATTTAGAACTGTTGAATTTAAGATAATTTTTTGTGAAAAAAAAACCCATTAAACAAATTTTAAGGTCTTTGCAGGAATAAAATTAGACATTGGTGGAAGACGGGGATTTTCAAGTAGTAGGTATAATGAACCATGCACCCTTCAGTAATTTAGGGCCATGGGTTAGAGAAATGAAATAATTTAGCCCTCCGTGTGTGTGCTCTTTTTTGCAATTGAATTCATTTACTTTCCAGAACTGAGTTCCATGGCAGATTTGAATGACTGTTTATATGAAATAGACACTAATATATCATTTGAATTTATTCAGATTATAGACATACTTATTTCGTGTTGATGGCTATATTTTGGAGCTGCTGATGTTCCACTAGATATCCTCAAACTACATTGATTTTATGACTGTGAAGGATGTGTCTCAGAATATTGTTTGCCATTAGCACCTAGAACATCAACTTCTTCCTTAAGATGTATATTCAAAATTCAAAATTGTCTAATTTAAGAAAATTTTCTAGAAAAAAAAAAGCTTTAATCCTTTAAGGTCTTTTCAAGAATCAAATTAAATATGGCTGGAAGAAGGGACTTTTCAAGTAATAGACATAATGAGCCATGGAGTCCTCAATCACGTGGGACCATGGATCAGAGACATGAAAGATTTTAGTCCTGCATGTATGTGCTCCTTTTTTTGAAACTGAAATCATTTACTCTCCAGAGCTGGTTTAAAATAAGGTTTTGAATGACTGTTTTTATAAAATGGACTCTAACTTGTCATTTGAGGTTCTTTTTTTTTATAGCAAGGCCAATTTCTTTTTAATGGGTGTATTTTTTAAGCTGCTGAAGGTCCACTAGACATTGTGATACCCCATTGTTTGTATGTCACTTTGAACAATGTGTCTCAGAAGATTGTATTCCTTTAGTTCCATCACCATCAAATTATTCATTTTTGCTGAGATGTATATTCACAATTCAAAGATATCCAATTTAAGATAAGTTTCTGGGGGAAAAAAACCTTTAATCCTCTAAGGTCTTTGGAAGAATCAAATTAAATATGGCTGAAATAAGGGGATTTTCAAGTAGTAGGTGTAATGAACAATAAGAGACTTCCCAATAACCTGCAGCCATGGAGCAGTGATATGAATCAATTTAGCCCTGCTTGAATGTGCTCTTTTTTGCATTTTAAAGTCATGCACTTTCTCTAGAATTGGGTTCCATGACACTTTTGAATGATTATTTTAGAAAATAGACACTAACATGCCATTTGTGCTTCTTTCTTTAGGATTAAAGTCATGCTTATTCCCTCTTGATGGCTGTATTTTTGAGCTGCTGAAAATCCGATAGACATCCTGAAACCCCATTGTTTATATGACACTTTGAACAATGTGTCTCAAAATTTTGTGGGTATTTACATTATTATTTTCTTCTTCCCTGAAATGTGTTTTCAGTATTCAAAATTGTTGAATTTAAGACAATTTCTCTGAAAAAAAACCCTTCAAACCAACCCTTAATATCTTTGCAGGAATAAAATGAAGCATTGCTGGAAGAAGGGACTTTTCAAGCAGAAGGCATAATGAACCATGAACTCCCCAATCACCTGGGACCATGGATCAGAGACATGAAAGAATTTAGGCTTGCATGTATGTACTCTTTTCTTGGAATTGGAGTCATTTATTCTCCAAAATTGGGTTCCCTGACTATTTTTTGGAAAATAGACACTAACATGGCATGTGTGGTTCTTTCTTAAGGTTTACAGCCATAATTATTTTCTATCAACGGCTTTCTTTTTCAGCTACTGAAGTGCCACTAGCCATTCTGGAATCATATTCTTTGTATGAGTATTTGAACAATGTGTCTCAGAATGTTGTGGGCATTTATTACCCACAACATCATCTTTTTCTTATTTTCTTTTTTCTTTTTAATTTATTTTTTAAATTAATTTTATAATTATAACATTTTTTACAACATTATCCCTTGTACTCCCTTCTGTTCCGAATTTTCCCCTACTTCCCTCCACCCCCTCCCCTAGATGGCAGGCATTCCCATACATATTAAATGTTACAGTATATCCTAGGTACAATATATATGTGCAGAACCGAATTTTGTTGTTATTGTTGTTGCAAAGGAAGAATTGGATTTGGAAGGTAAAAATAACCTAGGGAGAAAAACAAAAAATGCTAACAGTTTACACTCATTTCCCAGTGTTCCTTTTGATTCCATCAGTGTCCTATCATTGATCAATTGGACTTGGATTAGCTCTTCTCTATGTTGAAGATATCCACTTTCATCAGAATACATCCTCATACAGTATCATTGTTGAAGTGTATAATGATCTCCTAGTTCTGCTCGTTTTACTCAGCATCAGTTGATGTAAGTCTCTCCAAGCCTCTCTGTATTCATCCTCTTGGTCATTTCTTACAGAAAAATAATATTCCATAACATTCATATACCATAATTTATCCAACCATTCTCCAATTGATGGGCACCCGTTCATTTTCCAGTTTCTAGCCACTACAAACATTTTGGCACATACAGGTCCCTTTCACTTCTTTAATATTTCCTTGGGATATAAGTCCAGTAGTAGCACTGCTGGATCAAAGGGTATACATAGTTTGATAACTTTTTGGGCATAATTCCAGATTGCTCTCCAGAATGGTTGGATCCTTTGACAACTCCACCAACAATGCATCAGTGTCCCAGTTTTCCCACAGCCCTTCCAACATTCATCATTATTTGTTCCTCATCTTAGCCAATCTGACAGGTGTGTGTGTAGTGGTATCTCAGAGTTGTCTTAATTTGCATTTCTTTGATCAATAGTGATTTGGAACACTCTTTCATATGAGTGGAAATAGTTTCAATTTCATCATCTGAAAATTGTCTGTTCATATCCTTTGAGCATTTATCAATTGGAGAATGGCTTGATTTCTTATAAATTAAAGTCAATTCTCTGTATATTTTGGAGATGAGGCCTTTATCAGAACCTTTGACTGTAAAAATATTTTCCCAATTTGTTACTTCCCTTCTAATTTTGTGTGCATTAATTTTGTTCGTGCAAAAGCTTTTTAATTTGATGTAATCAAAATTGTCTTTTTTATGATCAATAATGATCTCTAGTTCTCCTTTAGTCACAAATTCCTTCCTCTTCCACAAGAGTGCTAGGTAAACTATCCTGTGTTCCTCTAATTTATTTATGATCTCGTTCTTTATGCCTAAATCATGGACCCATTTTGATCTTATCTTGGTATGTGGTGTTAAGTGTGGGTCCATGCCTAGTTTCTTCCATATTAATTTCCAATTTTCCCAGCAGTTTTTGTCAAATAATGAATTCTTATCCCAAAAGTTGGGATCTTTGGGTTTGTCAAACACCAGATTGCTATTTTTATTCGCTATCTTGCCCTGTGAACCTAATCTATTCCACTGATCAACTAGTCTATTTCTTAGCCAATATCAAATGGTTTTGGTGACTGGTGCTTTATAATATAGTTCTAGGTCAGGTACAGCTAGACCACCTTCATTTAATTTTTTTTCATTACTTCCCTTGAAATTCTCAACCTTTTGTCCTTCCATATGAATTTGTTGTTATTTTTTCTAGGTCATTAAAATAGTTTCTTGGGATTCTGATTGGTATAGCACTAAATAAATAGATTAGTTTAGGGAGTATTGTTATCTTAATTATATTCACTCGGCCTATCCAAGAGCACTGAATGTCTTTCCAATTATTTAAATCTGACTTTATTTTTGTGGCAAGTATTATGTAATTTTGTTCATATAATTCCTGACTTTGCTTTGGTAGATATATTCCCAAATATTTTATACTATCGACCATTATTTTGAATGGAATTTCTCTTTGTATCTCTTGCTGTTGGATTGTGTTGGTAATGTATGCTGAGGATTTATGTGGATTTATTTTGTATCCTGCAACTTTGCTAAAGTTCTGGATTATTTCTAATAGCTTTTTAGCAGAGTCTTTGGGGTTCTCTAAGTATACCATCATGTCATCTGCAAAGAGCGATTGTTTGATTTCCTCATTACCTACTCTAATTCCTTGAATCTCTTTCTCGGCTCTTATTGACGAGGATAGCGTTTCTAATACAATATTGAATAGTAATGGTGATAGTGGGAAACCTTGTTTCACTCCTGATCTTACTAGGAAAGGTTCCAGTTTATTGCCATTACATATGATGTTTACTGATGGTTTTAAATATATGCTCATTATTTTAAGGAATAGTCCACTTATTCCTATACTCTCAAGTGTTTTTAGTAGGAATGGATGTTGGACTTTATCAATTGCTTTTTCTGCATCTATTGAGATGATCATATGGTTTTTTGCTAATTTGGTTATTGATATAGTCAATTATGCTAATGGTTTTCCTAATATTGAACCAGCCCTGCATTCCTGGTATAAATCCCACTTGGTCATAGTGTATTATCCTGGGGATGATTTTCTGTAGTCTTTTTGCTAATATTTTATTTAAGATTTTAGCATCAATATTCATCAGAGAGATTGGTCTATAATTTTCTTTCTCAGTTTTCAGCCTACCTGGTTTCGGTATCAGTACCATGTTTGTGTCATAAAAGGAATTTGGTAGGACTCCTTCAATCCCTATTTTTTCAAAAAGTATATAGCATTGGAGTTAGTTGTTCTTTAAATGTTTGGTAGAATTCATATATAAATCTCTCTGGTCCTGGGGATTTTTTCTTAGGGAGTTGTTCTATTTCTTTTTCTGAAATGGGACTATTTAGACTACTTACTTCTTCCTCTGTTAATCTGGGCAAGCTATATTTTTGAAGGTAGTCTTCCATTTCATTTAAGTTATAAAGTTGAACAAAGTAGCTCCTAATTATTGTTCTAATTTCCTCTTCATTAGTGGTGAGTTCTCCCTTTTCATTTTCAAGACTAACAATTTGCTTTTCCTCTTTCCTTTTTTTAATCAGATTTACTAAGGGTTTATCTGTTTTGTTGGTTTTTTCATAAAACCAACTCTTAGTTTTATTAATTAATTCAATAGTTTTTTATTTTCAATTTTATTAATCTCACCTTTTATTTTTTGAATTTCAAGTTTTGTGTTTGTCTGGGGGTTTTTAATTTGTTCCTTTTCTAGCAATTTTAGTTGTAAGCCCAATTCGTTGACCCTCTTTCTTTATTTTATGCAAGTAGGCTTCTAGAGATATAAAACTTCCCCTTATTACTGCTTTGGCTGTATCCCACACATTTTGGTATGATGTCTCATTATTGTCATTTTCTTGGGTGAAGTTATTAATTATGTCTATGATTTGCTGTTTTACCCAATCATTTTTTAGTATAAGATTATTTAGTTTCCAATTATTTTTTGGTCTATTTTCCCCTGGCTTTTTATTAAATGTAATTTTAATTGCATTGTGGTCTGAAAAGGATGCATTTACTATTTCTGCCTTACTGCATTTGATTTTGAGGTTTTTATGTCCTAGTATATGATCGATTTTTGTATAGGTTCCATGAACTGCTGAGAAGAAAGTGTACTCCTTTCTATCTCCATTTAGCTTTCACCAAAGATCTATCATATCAAACTTTTCTAGTATTCTATTTACCTTTTTGACTTCTTTCTTATTTATTTTGGGTTTGATTTATCTAATTCTGAGAGTGCAAGGTTGAGATCTCTCACTATTATAGTTTTGCTGTCTATTTCTTTTTGCAGCTCTCTTAATTTCTCTTTTAAGAATTTAGATGCTGTACCACTTGGTGTGTATATGTTTAATATTGATACTGCTTCATTATCTATGCTACCCTTTAGCAGGATATAATGCCCTTCCTTATCTCTTTTAATTAGATCAATTTTTGTTTTTGCTTGATCTGAGATGAGGATGGCTACCCCTGCTTTTTTGGCTTCACCTGAAGTGTAGTAGATTCTGCTCCACCCTTTTACTTTTATTTTGAATGTATCACCCTGTTTCAGGTGTAATGAACCATGCAACCTTCAGTAACCTGGGGCCATGGATTAGAGAAATGAAATAATTTAGCCCTCCATGTGTGTGCTCTTTTTTTGCAATTGAATTCATTTGCTTTCCAGAACTGAGTTCCATGACAGATTTGAATGACTGTTATTCTAAATACATACTAATATATCATTTGAGGTTCTTTCTTTAGGATTATAGCCATGCTTATTTCATGTGGATGACTGTATTTTGGAGCTGCTGAAGTTCCACTAGATATCCTCAAATAATGTTTTTTTATGACTGTGCAGGATGTGTCTCAGAATATTGTTTGCCATTAGCACGTAGAACATCAACTTCTTCTTCCCTAAGATGTATATTCAAAATTCAAAACTGTCCAATTTAAGATAATTTTTGGAAAAACCAAACCCTTAATCACCTAAAGTCTTTACAACAATCAAATTAACTATGACTGAAAGAAGGTGATTTTCAAGTAGTAGGTGTAATGAATAAGGGAGACTTCCCAATAACCTGCAGTTGTGGATCAGTGAAAATGATGGGGGCGATATCCCCTTTGAGATTCCTTGTCTGATCTCCAACTTCCTTTGGGACTGACCTTTTCAAACCATCAATATGAATCAATTTATCCTTGAATGAATGTGCTCTTTTTTGAAATTGAAGTTATGCACTTTCTCTAGAATTGGGTTCCATGACACTTTTGAATGACTATTTTTAGAAAATAGACAATAACATGCCATTTGTGCTTAAATTGTCAAATTTAAGATACTTTCTCTGAAAAATATACCCTTTAAACAAACCTTTAATATCTTTGCAGGAATAAAATGAAATATTGCTGGAAGAAGAGACTTTTCAAGCAGAAGGCATAATGGACCATGAACTCCCCAATCACCTGGTGCCATGGATCAGATACATGAAGGAATTTAGCCTCCATGTATGTACTCTTTTTTGCAGTTGTAGTCATTTGCTCTCCAACACTGGGTTCCCTGACTATTTTTTTGAAAATGGAAACTAACGTGGCATTCATGCTTTTTTGTTTTCTTTTTTTTCCCCCCCCAGGAATACAGTCATGCTTATTTCCTGTCAACAGGTGTAATTTTGAGCTGCTGAAGTGCCACTAGCCATTCTGGAATCACATTATTTGTATGACTCTCTGAACAATGTGTGTCAGAATATTGTGGGCCTTTAGCATCATCTTCTTGTTCTTCCTTGAGATGTATATTCAAAATTAAAATCTATCTAATTTCAGATAATTTTTTGCAAAAAAGGTTTAAACCTTTAAGGTATCTGCACGAATAAAATAAAATATGGTTGGAAGAAGGGGCTTTTCATCTAGTTAAGCATAATGAACAATGGAGACTCCCCAGTAACCTGGAGCCATATTTCAGAGACTGGAAAATATTAAGCCCTGCATGTATGTGCTCTTTAAGTTATTTACTTTCTCTAAAATTGTTTTCCATGACACTTCTGAATGACTGTTTTTAGAAAATGGACACTAACATGTCATGTGAATTGCTTTCATTAAGAATACAAACATGCTTATTTCTTGTCAATGGTTGTACTTTTGAGCTGCTGAAGGTCCCCTAGGTATCCTGAAAACCAATTGATTGTATGATTTTTTAAACAATGCGTCTCAGAATGTAGTGGATTTTTAGTATTTGCAACATCTTCCTCCCTGAAATGTCATGTTAATATTAAAATTTTTTGAATTTTAGATAATTTTCGGGAAACAAAACATTTTTAAACAAACTTTTAATGTCTTTGCAGGAATAAAATTATACATTGTTGGAAGAAGGGAATCTTCCTTCAAATACAAGGCAAAATGAAGTGTTAAGTTCCTAATCACCTGGAGCCATGGATCAGACACATGAACGAATTTAGCTCTGCATGTATGGTTTTTGTTGTTGTTGTTCTTTTTGTTTTTGCAATTGAAGTCATTTACGTTCTCTAAAATTGGGCTCCAAGACACTTTCGAATGACTATTTTTTTGAAAATGAACACTAACATGCCATGTGAACTTCTTTCTTTAGGAATACAAACATCCCTATTTCTTGTCGATGGCTATATTGTTCAACTGCTGAATGTCCCCTGTGCATCCTGAAAACTCATTGTTTGTATGATTTTTTAAAGAATTTGTCTCAGAATGTATTGGGCCTTTAGTACTTGCAACATTTTCTTCCCACAGATGTTATGTTAGGATTCCAAATTTTTGAATTTTAAATAAATTTTCTGGAAAACAAAACCCAATAAACAAACTTTTAATATCATTGCAAGAACAAAATTAAACATTGCGGAACAAGGAACTTTTCAAGTAGAAGGCATAATGAACCACGAACTTTCCAATAACCTGAAGCAATCAGAGACAGGAACAAATTTAGCTCTGTTTGTATGTTCTCTTTTTTGCAATTGAAGTTATTTATTTTCTCTAAAATTGTTTCCCCTTACACTTTTGAATGATTGTTTTTAGAAAAGGGACACTAACATGCCATGTGTACTTCTTTCTTTAGGAATACAAACATGCTTATTTCTTGTCGATGGTTGTACTTTTGAGCTGCTGAATGTCCCCTATGCATCCTGAAAATCCATTGTTTGTATGATTTTTTTAACAATGGGTCTCAGAATGTAGTGGGCCTTTAGTACTTGCAATATCTTCTTCCCTGAGATATTGTTTCACTATTCAAAATTGTTGAATTTTAGGTAATTTTTATTTTTCTGGAAAACAAAACCCATTAAACAAAATTTTAATACCTTTGCAAGAATAAAATTAAACATTGCTGGAAGAAGGAAATTTTCAAGCAGAAAGCATAATGAACCATTAACTCCCCAATCTCCAAAGCCATGGATCAGAACATGAACGTATTTAGTTCTGCATATATATGCTCCTTTTTGCAATTGAAGTTTTTGCTTTCTCTAAAATTTGGTTCCATGATATTTTAGAATGAATATTTTTAGAAAACAGACACCAACATGCCATGTGAGATTCTTTGTTCAGCTTTACAGCCATGCTTATTTCCTGTTGAAGCCTGTATTTTTGAGCTGCTGAAGGTAAATGAGAAAGCCCATTGTTTGTATAACTCTTTGAACAATGTGTCTCAAAATGTTGTGGGCCTTTAGTACCCACAGCATCAACTTCTTTACTTTTCTTGAGATATAAATTCAGAATTCAAAACTGTCCAATTTAAGTCATTTAAAAAAAAAAACAACTTTTAATCCTTTAAAGTCTTTGCAAGAATCAAATTCAATATGGCTGGATGAAGGGTCTTTTCAGGTAGTGTTTGTAATGAACAATGGAGACTCGCCATTAACCTGGAGCCATGGGTCAGAGACATGAAAATGTTTAGCCCTGCACGTAGAACTCTTTCTGTCATTTACTTTCTCTAAAATTGTTTTCCGTAACACTTTTGAATGACTGTTTTTACAAAAGGGAGGCTAACAGGCGTTGTGATCTTCTTTCTTTAGGAATACAGAGATGCTTATTTCTTGCTGATGGCTGGATTTTTGAGCTGCTGAAGGTCCCCTAGGCATCCTGAAAACCCATTGTTGTATGATTTTTTAAACAATGTGTTTCAGAATGTAGTGGGCCTTTAGTACTTGCAACATCTTCTTCCCTGAGGTGTCGTGTCGATATTCATAATTTTTGAATTTAAGAGAATTTTTCTGGAAATAAAACCTTTTTAAACAAACTTTTAATATCTTTGCAGGGATAATATTATACATTGCTGGAAGAAGGGACTCTTCAAGTAGAAAACAAAATGAACCCTTAACTCCCCAATCACCTGGTGCCATGGATGAGAAACATGAACGAATGTAGTTAGCTCTGCATGTTTATGCTCTTTTTTGCAATTGAAGTCATTTACTCTCTCTAAAATTGGATTCCATGAGACTTTCAAATGACTCTTTTTTTGAAAATGGACACTAACATGCCATGTGAGCTTCTTTCTTTAGGAATAAAAACATGCTTTTTTCTTGTGGATGGCTGTATATTTGAGCTGCTGAAGGTCCTCTATGCATCCTGAAAAGCCATTTTTGTATGATTTTTTTTAAACAATGTGTCTCAGAATATAGTGAGCCTTTAGTAGTTGCAACATCTTCTTTGTGTCTCAGAAGGTAGTCGGCCTTTAGTAGGTCCAACATCTTCTTCCCTGAGATGTCGTGTCAATATTCAAAATTGTTGAATTTTAGATAATTTTTCTGGAAACAATATTGTTTTGAACAAGCTTTTAATGTCTTTGCAGGGATAAATTTATACGTTGCTGGAGGAAGGGACTCTTCAAGTAGAAAGCAAAATGAAGCATCACTTCCCCAATCACCTGGTGCCATGGGTCAGAGACATGAAGGAATTTAGCTCTGCATGTATGTGTTCTTTTTTTCATTTGACGTCATTTATTCTCTAAAACTGGGTTCCGTGACACATTTGAATGACTATTTTTTTTTTTTAAATGAACAATAACATGCCAAGTGAACTTCTTTCTTTAGGAATACAAACATGCTTATTTCTTGCTGATGGCTGGATTTTGGAGCTGCTGAAGGTCCCCTAGGCATCCTGAAAACCCATTGTTGTATGATTTTTAAAACAATGTGTTTCAGAATGTAGTGGGCCTTTAGTACTTGCAACATCTTCTTCCCTGCGATATCGTGTCAATATTCAAAATTGTGGAATTTACGATAATTTTTCTGGAAACAAAACCCATTAAACAAACTTTTAATATCTTTGTAAGAAAAAAATTAAACATTGCTGCAAGAAGAAACTTTTCAAGTAGAAGGCATAATGAACCATTAACTCCCCAATCAGCTGAAGCCATGGATCAGAGACATGAACGAATTTTGCTCTGCATGTATGTTCTCTTTTTTGCAATTGAAGTCATTTACTTTACCTAAAATTTTGTTCCATGACACTTTCCATTGACTATTTTTAGAAAACAGACACCAATGTGCCATGTGAGATTCTTTGTTTAGTTTTACAGCCATGCTTATTTCCTGTAGAAACCTGTATTTTTAAGCTGCTGAAGGTCCACTAGACATTCTAAAAGCCCATTGTTTGTATGACCCTTTGAACAATGTGTCTCAGAATGCTGTGGGCCTTTAGTAGCCACAGCATCTATTTCTTCATTTTTGTATATATATATATATATATATATATATATATATATATTCAGAATTCAAAACTGTCCAATTTAAGATAATTTTCTGAAAAAAAAACCGTTTAATCCTTTAAAGTCTTTGCACGAATAAAATTCAATATGGCTGGAAAAAGAGGCTTTTGTGGTAGTATGTATAATAAGCAATGGATCATTCCCATTAACCTGTAGGCATGGGTTGGATAATACCTTAAAATATTTATCCCTTTACGTATGTGCCCTTTAAGTCATTTATTTTCTCTAAGATAGTTTTCCACAACACTTTTGAATGATTGTTTTTAGAAAAGGAACACTAACATGCCATGTGATCTTCTTTCTTTAGGAATACAAACATGCTTATTTCTTCTTGATGGCTGAATTTCTGAGCTGTTGAAGGTCCCCTAGGCATCCTGAAAACCCATTGTTTGTATGATTTTTTAAACAATGTGTTTCAGAATGTAGTTGTTGCGGGGGTAGCCCCTTTAAGATTCCTTGTCTGATCTACCTTTGGGACAAGATATTCCTAAAGGAAAAGATCTGTATCTGATCCAGTTTGGGCTGTACCCAGCCCCCAATTGGTTTGGGTTTTCAGCCCCCTTTGATACAAGATCTGGTCAGAACTAATTTGGGCTGTACCCAGCCCCCCCCCACCGGATCTGAGCTGGCTTGGATAAAGCCCGCCAAAAATCTGGCCTTCAAGGAATTAACCTGAGCTCCGCCCATGACTTCTTCAAGCAGATAAAAGGAGCAAAGCTAGAATCATCTTGGGTTCAGAGATTTGAAAGATGGCAGCTAAGATGCTTGCATCAGAGATTCTCTGTCCCCGCCGCTTTCGGTGTATATCTTCCTCTATCTAATGCCTTTTACTAACCAGACCTTAACCTTGCTTCCAAACCTGGCAATAAACATTTTACCCATCTACGTTTTCGGCTTGTAAATTCATTTACAGGGGACTCTCGCCGCCACTAGACCTGATTTAACTTTGTATCCTTGTGCTGAATCCTAAGGGGGTTGCAGGGGAGCTTCATGTGACTCCCTGTACCCTGAATCCTTCCACTAGACCTCAATTAATTGGGTTCATGTTATCTCATCTCTTTGAGGTTCCCTATTACCTCATCATAGTGGGCCTTTAGTACTTCCAGCATCTTCTTCCCTGAGATTTCATTTCAAAATTCAAAATTGTTGAATTTTTCTGGAAAACAAAACACATTACACAAACTTTTAATATCTTTGCAAGAATAAAATTAAACATTGCTGCAAGAAGAAACTTTTCAAGTAGGAGGCATAATGAACCATTTACTCCCCAATCAGTTGAAGCCATGGATCAGAGACATGAACGAATTTAGCTCCGCATGTGTGTGCTCTTTTTTGCAATTGAAGTCATTTACTTTCTCTAAAATTGCGTTCCATGACACTTTTGAATGACTATTTTTTTTTAATGAACACTAACATGCCATGTGCACTTCTTTCTTTAGGGATACACACATGTTTATTTCTTGTGGATGGCTGTATTTGTGAACTGCTGAAGGTCCCCTAGGCATCCTGAAAACTCACTGTTTGTATGATTTTTTTTAACAATGCATCTCAGAATGTAGTGGGCCTTTAGTACTCGCAACATCTTCTTCCCAGAGATGTCGTATCAGTATTCAAAATTGTTGAATTTAAGTTAATTTTTCTTGAAACAACACTTTTTTAAACAAACTTTTAATGTCTTTGTAGGGATAAAATTATACATTGCTGGAAGAAGGGACTTTTCAAGTAGAAGGCATCATGAAGCATTTACTCCCCAGTCACCTGGAGCCATGGATCAGAGACATGAAGGAATCTGGCTCCGCATGTATGTGCTCTTCTTTGCAATTGAATCATTTACCTCCTCTTTAATTGAGTTCCATGACATTTTAGAATGACTATTTTTAGAAAACCGACACTAAGATGCCATGTGAGATTCTTTGTTCAGCCTTACATCCATGCTTATTTCTTGTCGAATCCTGTATTTTTGAGCTGCTGAAGGTCCACTAGACATTCTGAAAGCCCATTATTTGTATGACTCTTTGAGCAATGGGTCTTTAGTACCCACAGCATCAACTTCTTCATTTTTGTTTAGATATATATTCAGAATTCAAAACTGTCTAATTTATGTTAATTTTCTGAAAAAAATAATTTAATCCTTTAAAGTCTTTGCAAGAATCAAATTAAATATGGTTGGATGAAGGGGCTTTTCAGGTAGTATTTGTAATGAACAATGGAGACTCGCCATTAACCTGGAGCCATGGACCAGAGACAGAAAAATATTTAACCATGCAAGTATGTGCTCTTTTTTGCAATTAATATTATTTACTCTCCAGAATTGGGTTCCATGACACTTTCGCATGACTGTGTTTGGAAAATGGACACTAACATGCCTTGTGAGGTTCTTTCTTTTGGTTTACAGCCATGCTTATTACCTGTAGACTGGATGCTGATGGTCCCCTAGTCATTCTGAAACCATATATTTCATATGCCTCTTTGAACAAAGTGTCTTAGAATGTTTTGAGCCTTTAGTACCCACAGCATTATCTTCTTTACCTTCCCTGAGATGTATATTCAGAATTCAAAACTTTCTAATTTAAGATGATTTTTTGATTAAAAAAAAATCTTTAATCCTTTAAGGTTTTGTAAGAATCAAATTAAACATTGCTTAGAAGAAGGGGCTTATCAATTAATAGGCATAATGACTAATGAAGTCCCCAATAACCAGGGGCCATCATGGATCAGAGACATGAAAAGAATTTTCCCCTCCATATATGTGCTCATTTTTCTCCAGAATTGGTTTCCATGACAGTTTTGAATGACTATTTTTAGAATATGGACACTAGCATGTCATGCAGAGTTCTTTAGGATTACAGCCATGCTTATTTCCTGTTGATGGCTGTATTTTTGAGCCGCTGAAGTTCCACGAGACATCCTGAAAGCCCATTGTTTGTATGACTCTTTGAACACTGTATCTCAGAATGTTTTGAACCTTAAGTACCCACAGCATCATCTTCTTCTTCCTTGAGATGTTTATTCAAAAAAGGGAGACTCTGAAGGATGTAGTTATGGAACCTGTTGTAGCCTACTGAATATCAGGTAAGATGAACATTCAAGAATCAGCATTTTGGCAGTATTTTGAAGCTAAATATTATCCCCCTCATCTCCTTGATATTTTTATTCTTTGACTTATCCCAGTGGACCTGCCACAGCTGAGTTCTTTCCTGGAAATGACTTTGTCATGTGTTTCCTAATCTCCTGGGATTTCCCAAAGCTTAGATGTGTTGAAGGTGAGTATCCTTCGAAGTTGAACAAGTGTGTAGAGCATATCATCAATGTGATCCCTGTTTCTATTTAATGGGGCTGCGGAAGGCAAATGACATATGTTAGGTTCTTACTAGGTGGTACGTTTGTACTTGGCAATTCTTACCACCTAGTAAGAACCTAACAGACATACATGTATATTATGAAATTTTGTGGTTGTCCTTGTCCCTAAGGCAATTCAAAGCAGTATACACAAGGTTGAAACAAAAATCTAAATCATGTTTCTTTATTTATGTGATCCCATTGAAGTCACCTTAGAATTACACCCTCTACAAACATCCCTTCTAACAGCCCCTACAATTGTCAAGAGTTATACATATCTTCTTCTCATATAGGGATGTAAACATTTTAATCATTAATAAGCATTTTTTTCCTTCATTTGCGTTTTTATGCTTCTCTTGAGTCTTCTATTTGGAGATCACATTTTCTGTTCAGCTCTTGTCTTATCATCAGAAATGATTGAAAATCCCATATTTCTTTTTCCCCTTAAAGATAATCTTTAATTTTTCTGGGTAGTTGATTTTTGACTACAGTCCCAACTCTTTTGCCTTCCAGATTATCATATTCTAGGCCCTTTGATCCTTTAAAGTAGAAGCTACTAGGTCTTGAATAATCCTGATTGTGGTTCCTTGATATTTGAATTGTTTCTTTCTGGGGACTTGCAGTATTTTTTCTTAATCTTAAGATTCTGGTTCTCTTAGAAAATGAGGGACCACTACCACCAATAATAATAATCCATACTCCATTTTACTTTCCCACAATGTCAAGAGGTTTAAAAATTTTTATAAGTATGACTGGAGTTCTCTTAATTTTACTGGTCTTTAATTTGCTAGAGGGTAAGAAAAAACATAGAATTTTATAATGCTAATGCATAAGCTTCTGTTATAGGTTTCATTCCTTCCTTAAAAAATAATCCCTTCTATAAGATGATTTATAAATGTTTTTAAAAGAGCCATTTAAAATGATACCCTTGATCTGATCCAAGCTTTCTGTAATATTGGCTACTAGATGGTGTAATACTTTCAAAGGATTCATTCAGCTGTGGGAGGCCATATTCAATGAGACACAGAATGATAGCATCTAAGAACTGGCAGGAACGTCAGTGACCATCAAATAGATGCATAAGTAACACCAGCAGTAGGACTTGTGCTAAGAATTCTTAAGCCCTGAAAATGCACCTCATGCCCCACTCAATGCCCCCACTTACACCTGATGGAAGAAGATGGTATGTGCTCAGAGGGCTCATTGAGTGCTAGGAAACTGAATTCAAAAGGTCATAGAATTCATGGCTTTCAGAACTGATAGGAACTTTAGCAGCTAAAATGACAGAACCCTATACTTGAAATAAAAGCCCATAGCCATATTAATCTTCCTGGAGTCCTGGAACGAACTTATCCATTTAGGTAGGAACACTTGTTTCCTAAGCAGCCAATTCAGCATGTGCATAGTTCCATCGGGTTTAAAGCTTTTTATTTGAGAAGCACTTATGGATTTCTCTCAGTGGTCTACTCATTATTCCTTTATATTGACAAAGAGGTAAGCACAATCATTGAATTTTAACATTAGAAAGTATAGGTAGTTATGGGTAGAGTCCAGTTTATTATCAAAGGAAGTTGTCTTTATAAACTGGTTCCACTAAAATGCATCCGATGGCTTAAGACCTGATCTGAAACCAGTCATTTCATGTCTACTGAGAATAAGATGATGTCTTCTTAATTTAAGGCACATTTGATACTAGGTAGACTGTCTGCAATAGGTCAAAGAATAAGAGCATCTCAAAACTGAGAATAACATCAATTGCTCCTAATGCAAAAATAACTGCCTTTGAAGTCCTCTTCTATATCTAATTATTTACTGGAGGAATGAGGCTCCAGACTTCAAGACTAAAATTAAAAGCTAAGCCAACCTTATTCTCACTTATTTACATACCTACCTATTGTAAAAAATAAGATTTGTCTACAAGGACCATTCAAATCTGAGAGATCATGCTCAAAGAGTCAAAGAATGTCAGAGAAGGTAGGGACTTCAGTACATAAAGAGATAAAACAATGCACTATATACTTCTTTTTCTTAAGAATAATATAAACAATACATTGTTTTGAAGTCCTTCAGTCAAGGTGTCCATTGAAGGGCAAAATTCTGCCTTCTCAGGGATCCAATTGCATTCTTGCATAGCTCTATGTGGTTCAAATATTGTTCTTAAGAAAGAAGTTTAAATGAAATTGTCTTAGCTTTAATACATTTGCACTTTCAATTGCCTATGGGATAAGAAAAATTATATATATATACACATATATGTATATGTATATATATATATACATACATATATGTATATGTATACATATATACATATGTATGTATATATGTATGTATATATATGTGTGTGTATATATAAATATATATATAAATTTGCGAGATGGAATCACAACCCACAATTTAAGAAGCTTGGATCTCAATAAGAATTGAGCAAGGAGGCTGTGAAGAAGCAGTGAGAAAGGCAGGAAAAGAACCAGGAGAGTGTAGTGTCCAAAATATCAAGAAGGAGGGAGGTAGGATACCATAGCATTAAAGGCTGCAGAAAGGTTGAAAAGGAATGAGGGCAGTGAAAAGACTATTGGATTTGGCAGCGGAGATCATTGGTGACTTTGGACAGAAGGATGATAAAGTTGGGAAGTGGATTGTAAGTGGTTAAGCAGAGTGAGAGGAGAGAAAGCACAGGCACCTACTGTCGATTGCCTTTTCTAGCAGTTTAGCTACAAAGGACAGAAGAGGTATAGGACAATTGTGGGTAGGGATGGAAGGATCAAGTGAGGGTTCTTTTTCAGAATGGGAGAGACATGGCCATGTTTGTAAACAGTAGTGAATGAGCCAGTAGCCCGGGAGAGATTGAAAAAGAATGAGAGTGGGCATGACACAGGGGATGTTTTATTGGAGGAGCCAGGATGGAATGGAATCCCTTTAACATGTAACTCACTGGTCAGTAGTAAAGCCATTTTTCCATGTGAGACATGAAGAAAAGAAGAGATATTGACTGAAAGCCTCTGAATGATAAGAGATGAATGAAAGGGAAGGAGAGGGAGCTCATAGCATATGGTGTCAATTTTTTCCAGTAAAATATGACACAAGGGGTTCAGCTGAGAGAGTTGGAGGAAAGAAAACTGTAGTAGGTTTGAGGAGGGATGAAAAGGTTCAATTTAATAAATAAGGCTAAGAAAGATCAACAACAATAACAAATCCCACCATAATGAGCTATTATGGTGACAGTGATGCCCAAGACGCAAATCCAAATGAGAATGACTCCAAAACTTTTATAAGCAAAGCTTTAAAGTACAAGACAGTTTTACCACAAGATTTCCTGGACGAATTGAAGTGAATTTTAAATAATTTTCTAAACGAGTAAGAGAATTGGAAAAGAAATTAGAGTTACAGAGGAAAGCTTTGGAAAGAGAATTGACGGCTCAGCACAAGAGAGATGAAACTTTACCCAGGTAATAGACTCCTTGAAAATTAGAATAGATCAAACAGAAGTTAATGATCTCATGAGAAAGCAAGAAATATTGAAAGAAGTGAATTTATCCTGTATTAAAAAACTGGCATGGAAACATAATCAAGGAGAGGAAATTTAATACTAATTCCTCCTTGAAAGATAGGACAAGCAAGAGTCTTGAATATTATCTCTTTTATTTTCCTTTTTAAAAAAGTTTTAAATTATTATTAAAGCTTTTTATTTTCAAAACATATGCATAATTTTCAACATTCACCCTTGCAAAACCTTGTGTTCCAAATGTTCCCCTCCCTTCCCCCTACCCCCTCTCCTAGACTGCAGGTAATTCAATATATATAAAACACGTGCAATTTTTCTATATATTTTTCTACAATTATCACACTGCACAAGAAAAATCAGATTGAAAAGGAAAAAATGGAGAAAAAACAAAATGCCAGCAAGCAACAACAAAAAGGGTGAGAATGCTATGTTGTGATCCATACTCAGTCCCCACAGCCCTCTCTCCGGCTGCAGATGGCTCTCTCCATCACAAGACCATTGGAACTGGCCTGAATCTCATCATTCTTGACCATTGTCTAAGTCTTGCCATTGCCGTGTACAATGGTCTCCTGGTTTTGCTCATTTCACTCAGCATCAGTTCATTTAAATCTCCCCAGGCCTCTCTGTATTCATCCTGCTGGTCATTTCTTATAGATCAATAGTATTCCATAACCTTCATATACCATAACTTATTCAGCCATTCCCCAGCTGATGGGCATCCACTCAGTTTCCAGTTTCTTGCCACTATGAAAAGGACTGCTACAAACATTTTGCACACATAGTCCCTTCATGATTTCTTTGGGATATAAGCCCAGTAGAGACACTGCTGGATCAAAGGGTATTCATGATAGCCCTTTGAGCATAGTTCTAAATTGTTCCCCAGAATGGTTGGATCCATTCACAACTCCACCAACAAAGTATCAGCATCCCAATTTTCCCACATCCCCTCCAACATTTGTCATTATCTTTTCCTGTCATCTTAGCCTATCTGAGAGGTGTGAGGTGGTACCTCAGATTTGTCTTAATTTGCATTTCTCTGATCAGTAGTGATTTAGAGCACCTTTTCATATGATTAGAAATGGTTTCAAGTTCTTCATCTGAAAATTGTCTATTGAACGTTATATTTTAAGAAATCATCAAAGAACACTACCCAGACATGTTAGAAAAAGAGGGAAATGTAACAGTGGAAAGAAACCTTGTAAAAGAAACCTCCAAATAAAAACTCCTGTAGCCCAAATCCAGAGCTTCTAAATTAGTTTAAAAAATCAGCAAACAGCCAGAAAGTAAGTTCACATTCTGAGCAACCAAAGTCAGCTACCACTCCATAGCAAATAAGTGCTTGAAACATGATGTGCCAGATGGTAAAGGGATAGATCAATAAAATTAAAGAGATAAAATTAGAAAAATAATAAAAAGTAAAAAGACTATAAAATGATAAAAAACAGATTTTTTTTTTAAATAAAATATAATAAACTACGGGGATTCCAATCTGATCTCAAATACTTACTAGCTATATAGTCCTGAACAAGTCACTTAATCTGATTGCCTAGAAAAAAATATATATATATATATATGTGTGTACATATATATATATATATATATATATATATATATATATATATACATATATATAAAAATACATATACACTAAATTAATAGCTAATCTGTTTAAAGAAGATACAGGAAAACCAAACTCAAAAATGAAAAAGAACTTATATCAATTAAAGAGGAAATGATGAGCAATTATTTTGCTCAGTTTTATGCCAGCAAAACTGGTAACAACGGAAATGGATGAATATTTACAAACATAAATTAACCAAATTAACAAAAAAAATCAACAAAGAATGTTTAAAAAAATCATAGAATTCCAAAGAATACACTACAGGATTAGATAGATTTACAGTTAAATTCTATCATGCCTTGAAAAAATAATTCCAGTATTACATAAATTGTTTGCATTAATAAGAAAAAGAAGCATCTTTCCAATATTTTCTGTGATACAAATATTGTCTTAATATTTATAACAAAAAGTTTCAAAAGTATAGATCACTATGTCTACTGACTATTGACTCAGAACTTCTAAATAAAATATTACAACAGTATATTAAAGATCCAATTAGATTTACACAGGAAACTTAAGGTTGATTTAAGATAAAGAAAACTATAAATATAAGGAATCATATTGATAGAAATAATAAAAACTATATTATTATATCAAGGGATGTTGAAAAGCTTTTAAGCAAATATAGAATCCATTGTTATTGAAATTTTTAAAAAGCATAAGAATAAATGTAACTTTCCTTAATAGAATAAATAATGTCTATCTAAATCCTAGAACAAGCATTAAATATGATGGAGAAAAGTTTGAAGCCTTTCCAATGAAATCAGCAATAAAACAAAAATGCCATTATCAATACTATTTAATGAGAAGTGCCAGTTATATTAACAAGTTGAGAAAGGAGAGGAACAATAAGCTTATGAGAAACAAAATAAAAGGGCTGTGTAAATACTATGATTTTCTTGAAAAATTCCACAGATTCAAATTTTAAAAATCGAATGAAACAATAAATTTAGCAAAGTTACAGGATATTTAAAAAATCCACTCAAATCATCAACAGTCCTCTATCATACCAAAGCAAAACAAAACCAGCAGAAACTTCCACAAAGAAAAAGTCTGTCCAAAATCCCTATGGAATTTATAAAATAGTTGGCATTGTAATTACTAAGATGTATCCAGGAATTATCTGAATGTAGTTATAAAGCACTCTTTGCAAAAATAAAGACAGGCCTAAATAACTGTAGGAAACATTAATTATTCATCAGCAGGCCAAGTCAGTATAATGAAAATTATACTATATTAGTTTTATTATACCTATGTTTTATTATACCTTTGTTTGGTGCTTTACCAAGCTCACAATGCAGTATTTTATAGTTAGAAAAAATAATAAAATTCATCTGGAGGAACAAAAGGTTAAGAATCTCAAAGGTAAGAAAGAAAAAAAAAGAGAAAAAGAATGCTTATGAGAACTAAAACTTGAACAAGTACAAAATAGCAATCATTAAAATGATTTGATGCCAGTTTAAAAATAGAGGGGTCAATCAGTGGAACAGATTAGTATGCAACATTCAGAAGCAAAGAAACACAGTAATATAGTGTTTGATAAATCTTAAGATTCTAAATATTGGGGGGAAAAGCCACTATGACAAAAATTGTCAGGAAAACGTTATAGCAGTTTAGGAGAAATGAGATTTACATGTGCCTAGATATAAAAGGTCACATCATAAACACATATTATAGAAGCAAGAAATTAGTTTTCAAATCTGTGGATAGGGGAAGAGATAATGAGTTAGTAATAGGATAAAACAAGATTAAAACGGCCATTTTTATCATAAAATTGAAATTTTTAATGTGAAAATTAGAAGAGAAACATCATTCCTCTGATATAGATTTCATTTCCAAAACATAAACATAACTGATTCAAATTTATTAGACTAAAAACCATCCCCTCATAGTTAAATGGCCAAGGGCCTGATAGAAAGCTGACTTGCAAAGGAAGAAATACAAAATATCACCAACCATATATATAAAAAAAAATCTTCCACATCAGTAATAATTAAAGAAAGATAAATTAAGATAACTTTAAAGTTCTACTTAACATCCACCGGAGTGGCAGAGATGACAAATGAGGAAAATAATCAATGTTGGTAAGGCTACAAGAAAACTGCTTCAATTCTGGAGAGCAATTTGGAACTATGCTCAACAAGTTATCACACTGTGTATCCCCTTTGACCCAGCAGTGTTTCTACTGGGCCTGTATCCCAAAGAGATCAAAGAAAGAGGGAAAGGATCCAAATGTACCAAAATATTTCTAGCGATTCCTTTTTGTGGGGCAAAATATTGGAATGTGAGGGGCTGGTCATCAACTGGGAAATGATTGAATAAATAGATATATGGATGTGATGTAAGAAATGATAAAGGGGAGGCTCGTATGAACTGATGCAAAGTCCAATGAATATCATCGGGAGAGTGGTTTGTGCAATTAAAAAATATTCAAAGGATTTTTGAAAAATTTAGCACTCTTATCAATATGTTGAACATCTACGATTCCTAGAACTCATGATTAAACATATTATTTACCTGCAGATACAGAACTAATGGACTCAGAGTCAAATTAAATTAAAGCATATGATTTTCTCTTTATAGTCTTTGGACATGGCTAATGCAGAAATTTATTTTGCATAGCTCTTACATGTTTATAGTGGGTTTTGTTTTTTCTTGCCTTCTCAATAAATGGGGAAGGGGAAAAGAAGCAGGAAGTTAATTCAAAATGGAAAATAAAATTGAATTTTTAAAAAGTTTCCTCCAATATCTTCAACATAAAGAAGATCCAATTCACTTCCAGTTGATCAATGATGGACAGAAACAACTACACCCAGAGAAGGAACACTGGGAAGTGAATGTAAATTGTTAGCACTACTGTCTATCTACCCAGGTTACGTATACCTTCAGAATCTAATAATTAATGTGCAACAAGAAAATGGTATTTACACACATATATTGTATCTGGGTTATATTGTAACATCTGTAAAATGTATGGGATTGCCTGTCATCGGGGGGAGGGTGTAGAGGGAGGGGGGATAATTTGGAAAAATGAATACAAGGGATAATATTATTAAAAAATTACTCATGCATATATACTGTGGGGAAAAAAATTCTAAAAAAAAAAAAAGAAAGAAAAGAAAAGAAAAGTTTCCTCCAAGCCAAGACGAGGCATCCAAAAAGAATGTTGATGAAGTTGTCAAATGTATTACGTATAAACTACTTTGGTAACCTTGTAAGAAAGATGAATTTGGAAAATCAGCATTTTGGTAGGCTACTATCAATGGCTCTGATGAGTCTTAAGTCAGTCGAGATCATCAGCATAAATAAGTTACATTAGAGCCCTGTGTCTTGGTCATGGAGACCCCGGGAACGTCGAAGAGAGAACTATTGCCTAAGTTTTTACCAAATGGCATGGAGCCCACCATCTGAGAAGCAGCTGCAACAGTAAGAGGTTTCAAGTCTTTCTGTCCTTTACATTCCTGCTTGAAAAATAGAAAGCCTGCCAATTCTTCTTCCTTCTTTCTCCGTCATTTAGCTGATAGCCAGGATACATTAAAATTCAGAGCCCCTAAACTGAGGCACAGAAATTTCTTTTTGTCCAGAAAGATTAAGGCCATTTGGGGAAGGGAGAAAGGTATTCTGTCTATGAGCACTGAAGCTTTTTGCAGAAAGTACTTAATTTGTTATGTAGCTAACATGTTCCTGGGCTGCATGGAAGGGCATAGCTTCCACAAGTAAGGAAGTAATCTCCCATCTGCCTTGTTTAGAAAACATCTGGAGTATTGTATTCAGTTCTGGGGACCACAATCAAGGAAGAACATTCATAAGCTGAAGCTGGAGAGAGGCCAGAGGAAGATAACCAGGTTGGTAAAGGACATTAAATCTATATGAGTACAAGTTGAAAAAAACTGAAAATGGCTATCCTGGAGAGAATAGAACCTCAAGGCTGCCATGACAGTTAACAGCAAGTATTTAAAGAGCTATTGAATGAAAGAGAGATTAGAGTTTTTCTTCTTGGTCTCAGAGGGAAGAAGTGGTGCGAGGGGGAAAGTTGCAAAAAGTGTAAAAAAAAATCTTGATGGCAGAAAAAATTTCCTAAAAATGAGGGGTATTCAAAAATGAAATTGGAAGAGAACATATTTCCTTCAGTGGAAGTGTTCAGCCAGAGGTTGGGTGACTCCTTTTCAATCTCTTTATGGTAGAGATAGTAAAAAAGGATTCTTTTTCAGGTGTGAGGTTGGGCTAGTTGGCCACTGAGATCCTTTGAAATCTAAAATTCGATGTTATTTTATAATTTTCACTATAACGTGTAAAGTAGACTGTACAAATATCTTTCCTATCTTACAGATGAGAAAGCTACAACTTGAAGAGGAAAGGCGACTTACTCATGGTCACACAGTAAATGGCAGAGCTGAGACTTGAACCAAGGTCTGCTGATCTCAAATGTAGTACTTCCCTTTGACATATATAGCAAATAGAAAAAGTAGATAACGTAAAAAAATGGTGGTGGTTACAACTCATATTCAAATGAAAAAGTTTCAGGAACAAAGATGTCAAAAAAAAAAAGATGGGCAGATGATGATAGTCAAAGCAGAATGAGATCATTTTGTTTATCTCAGGCTTAAGGCTAGGATTTGCATATGACTCTCCTTGGTGATGGAGAAAGTGATTCCTTGAGGCTCCAGGCCAGGGTAAGGAATGGAATAATTTGGGAAATAAGAAATTCTGGTCCTCTGGTTCTAGCTTTGAGAGAGAACACAAAAGTTATAGGTTCCCTTTGTGAAGAGGCCCTTGGAGGGAAAGAATCTGTGAAGAAGCCAGCATACAGAGGAAGTGGCACCTCAAGGATGTCCCTATTCTCAAATTGCCTTCCTACAGACCTTGAAGGACTTCCTCTTGGGTGAGGTCTGGGGCTTCCTTTGGATCTCATTCCCAGCGGGAGAACTCATTTACTCTTCTGTACCATCTGATAATATGCTAACCTGTATCATTTCCCGGATTTCTATTTGCAGCTTATAGAAATGGGTTTATTTGGCATTCATTGAATGATGGTCTTTGTGTAATTGGTATTTAGTAGGAAAGGAGTTGAGGTTTCAGATATAGCTTAGAACACTCCTCTGTTAATGGATAGCTAGCAAGAGTGCAGAAAAAAAATATTTTCCCTAGATTTCCCTAGGTTTCCAATATAACTCTAGTTCAGTGCTCTTATTTTCATAGATGAGCCCTAGTCAGCTTGTCCTCCTGGTAGGAGTAAAAGACTCCATTGGAGGACAAATGAGGCCCTAGAAATATCTGTTCATACGTTTCTGTGAGAAATATCTAGATAAATCCGTGTGTGTGTGTGTGTGTGTGTGTATATATATATATATATATATATATATATAATAATTAATAAATAATATTATATATAAGTAATAATATTATATATTATATATATAAATAATATATATAAGTATTATATATATTTATATATATAATTACATATATATTTTATATATACATATATCCTACATGATCAACCCACACCGTACAAAAAAAGGATTGTCTAGCAGTACCCTTAATTTGGAATGGATTAAAGTAAACTGATGTACTGAATGAATGACTTTGCTGGATAGCAACAGAAATGTGGCTGTTTCTCTGCCTGTGTTGTTGGTCAGTAAAAATCAGCCTGATAGTGCTATAGAAGCTGACTTTTGTCAGGAAGGAAGGAACGAAGGAAGGAAGGAAGGGAGGAAGGGAGGAAGGGAGGAAGGGAGGGAGGGAGGGAGGGAGGAAGGGAGGAAGGAAGGGAGGAAGGGAGGAAGGAAGGAAGGAAGGGAGGAAGGGAGGAAGGGAGGAAGGGAGGAAGGAAGGAAGGAAGGAAGGAAGGAAGGAAGGAAGGAAGGAAGGAAGGAAGGAAGGAAGGGAGGGAGGGAGGGAGGGAGGGAGGGAGGGAGGGAGGGAGGAAGGAAGGAAGGAAGGAAGGAAGGAAGGAAGGAAGGAAGGAAGGGAGGGAGGGAGGGAGAAAGCAGAGAGTCATTGATAAAAAGTCTGTTCATGTTTTGGACAAATGCTGGTAGAGAGTGGATGAGAGGATTCTGTTGGGGGAGAGACTGGTTTTAATGAATTACAGATCAAATTTCAAAATAGACTTGAGGAATGAGTGAAGGATTAATTGTGCAAAATGGTTAAGATCAACTCATGCTTCTCAGTTCAATATACTCTTGCTGTTAGGATTATTTGCTAGATAACTGGTCAAGGTAAATTATACTAGTCACCTTGAGCGTTAAATGGAAAAAGACATGCCTTTAGTATGAGTTAAGTGCTTCTAAATTCTAGGATCCTAGTCTTTGAGTTGTGGTTCCAGATCACTGAACTGGAAAAGTTAGGCGGCCTGGCTTCTATTCCTGGCTCCATTGCTAATTTCACTATATCACAAGTCATTTTTCTCTCTGAGCTTCTTTCCTCCTTTGTAAAATGAGTGATAGAGGAAAACTAGAGGATCTTAAACATCCTTTTACTTTATATAATGATAATAATAATAATAATAGCTCACACTGATGTATTAGCTTACTCTGTACCAGATACCTGTGTAGACACTAAGTACTTTATAAATATTATCTCATTTTATCCTCACAACAACTCTAAAAGATGGGTGCTATTACTATTCTCATTTTAGAGAGGAGAAAACTGAGAAAAACAGTGGTTAAATGACTTGCTCAAGTTCATATAGCCAGTAAGTTTCTAAGGTCAAATTTGAGCACAGATGTTCTTGACTTGAAATTTATTAACACCACCTAACTGTCCATGCGTCTAAAACTGAGACTGATACAGTAGAGTGCTTGAAAGAATCCTGGATTTGGAGTGAGAAGTCCTGGGTATAAATCTCAGCTCTTCTGCTTATCTGTGTATCATGAGCCAAGTCACTTAATTTCCTTGGACCTCAGTTTTTACCCCTGTAAAATGTGGGATCTGGACTGCATCATGTCCTTTGCAGCTCTAAATTCACGATTTAATGATCCTATTTGTCCCACATATCCTCCAGTGAGAGAAGATTTTTGTAACTGGAAACTGTTACAACCAAGCAGTCTAGCACTCTGAGCAGAGGGTCAGGGTGGGGCACTAAAATATAGGAAGTGAAAGGAAAGCACATTTTATCAGAGCTGTGTGTCACAATCAATTTTCCTTTCCATATGCCCTGCTCAGAGCCCGATTGGGATGGTTGGTAAAATGGTCAGCAAAGCTTAATTCTGCCTGTATCAAAGAATCGATTATTCGCTTTGACCTGAATGTGGAAGCGAGAATGCAGAAGGGCAGTCAGTCATAAATCAACTTTTATTAAGTACCTACTATGTTGCAGACACTATCCTAACTATTGGAAATACAAAATAACGTAAAAGACAGCCTCTGTTTTCAGAGTTGACAGTCTAATGGGGGAGACCACATTCAAAGAGTTACATACAACAAGTTCTATGTGGGATACATTGAGAAAAATAATCAACAAAGGGAGGTGGCTAAAATTCCGAGAGATCAAGAATGAATTCTAAGAGGTAGGATTTTAGCTGGGATTTGAAGGAAACCAGGTACGATAGGAAGTAGAGATGGAAGAGACAATGGAGTCCAGGCATGTGACCAGCCAGTGAAAAGGTCTGGAATTGAGAGATGGAGAGTGAATTGATCTAATAACTGGTTCAAAGAGTCCACGATGAGGTACAAGGTATAAGAAAGATTGGAAAAGGAAAGAGAAGTGAGTTAGGAAGGGATTCCAATGAGAGAGGGTTTATGGTATTTGGGATAATTAAACCTTCATTTTAGGAAGATTATTTTAACAGCAGAATGGAGGATTATTGGAGTGGGAGAGACTTGAGCCATGCTGACTCACCAGGAGCCATTCCAATAATCCAGATGTGAGGTGACAACAGTCTACAACAGGGTAGGGACAATGACAGAGGAAAGAAGGGGCACGTGCAAGAGCTTTTACAAAGGTAAAATTGGCAGGCCTTAGCAACAGATTAAATATGAGGTTGGAAGAGAAAGTGAAGGTTCTAAGCCTGTGAGACTGGGAGAATGGTGGTACCTCAACAGTGATAGGGAACTTTAGAAGGATGGGAGGCTTGAAGCGGGGAGGATGAGAATGAGTTCAGCTTGGTTTACATTGACTTCAACATGTCCATGGAACATCTCGTTAGAGATGTCCAGTAGGCAGTTCTGGAGATAGAAGCAAAAAGGTAAGATGGCTGAATAAGAAGATGTAAGAATCATTAGCACAAAGCTGATGAACAAATCCATAGAAACAAATGAGATCGCTAAGTAAAATAGTATAGAAGAGGAAGAGGAGAACATTTGGGCCGGAGCCCAGTGGGACACACCTGATTTGTGGGATGGATGATGACCCAGAAAGAACACTGTGAAGAATCATCAAATAGGGAGGAGAACAAGGAGATAGTGTTATCATGAAAACCTAGAAAAAAGGGAATATTAAGAAGGGGGTGACAGTGTCAGAAGCTGCAAAGTTAAAAAGGTGTGAGGATTAAGCAAAGGCCAACGGATTTAACAATCAGATCATTGGAGAGAACAGTTTTGGTGAAATAATGAGATTGGAAGCTGGATTGCGAGAGATTAAAAGAATGATGGGAGAGAAAGTGAAATCACCTATTGTCCATGGCCTTTTCAGAGAATTTAACCATGAAGGAGAGAAGGGATATAGTACAATATCGAGCAGGAAAGGATAGATCAAGTGAAAGTTTTTGAGGATGGAAGGGAAATGGACTTCTTTGAACATGAGAGTGGGACAGAGAGAGGAAGTTGTCTGCTGGAGGAGATAGGCTAAAATGGGATCACTTGTATGTGGCGAGAGGGATTGGCCTTGGCAAGAAGAAAGGCCTGCTCTTCATGGGAGATAAGCAAGTTGGAGGAGATAGTGGCTTCTGGCTACTGAGAGATAGAGGGAAGAGGGAACTCTTAGCAAATGGCCGCAGCAAAATGTGCGATAAGTTTCTCAGCCAAACTCTTCAACAATGAGATGATTCAAACTACTTCTACTTGGTCAGGGATGAAGAGAGCCATCTGCACCCAGAGAGATTGTGTCATCTTAGAATGTGAGCAAGTCAAGGAAGGGAGCCCTGAGCCTAGTTGGACATGGCTGTAGACTTTAAGAAAGTAAATTTCAAAAGTCTGGGGGAAAGGAACTTAGGATCTCATAACTAAAGACTCTTTTCTCTCTTACTTTTTGACGTAAGAAAATCTCCTAAGTTTGCATCCTGTCTTCTAGTGCAAAGCTTCTATCTGGGGTCTTGTAACAGAATGTGGGACTCGCACAAATTTTGATAACAGTAAAAGATTTCTGAATACAATGACCAAAAACTCATTCAAAATCAAATATGTGATGAATCCGAGTTGTTTCTGGCTGCAGTCGCCCATGTTGTGTGGCGCGACTTCGCCGCAACCTTGGTTTTGAACATGTGAGCAGCTCAAGCACTTTGCCCTGCGTGCGCACAAACATTGCCAGAAACACCTCTGCTCAGATTCAAGATGGGGTCAAGTAAAAAGGGGTCACGAATGGAAAAAAGTTTATGAAGACTTATTCTAGCCGATGCTTCTCAAAGAGAAGGTGATAATTTCAAGAGCTATCCACTGGTGAATCCCTCATGAACTGTGGAACTGGGAACACCAGATATTTATTTAGTGCATTTTGAAAATGTGCTTGGAAGTATTTAGGGTTTGAGAAAAAACACAAAATATCTTGAAATTTTTCAGAAATGGATCTTTTTGACTCTTAGTCCTTTATTTACCCTTGAGGAACAGGATTTCTTCATTTTTCCACCCTAGAGAGAAATTGAAAAAAGAACAACGAGATTCTATTTGATTTCAATCTTTGAATTAGTTAGTGAAAGCCAGCCAGACACTTGGAGGAATCCAATCTCCACAGTTTTTTTCCAGCAATTTTCTTCTGTCACTATAACTTCAGAGCCACTGGCTTTTAATTTCTTTATTTAAATGCAGAATAATTTATTTGGTAATAAGAAAACAGAGGAGGGTGTAGCCCTTCTTAGTGCAAAAGCTGATCTCTGAACAACTGATGGCTTTGGCCCCAATCAGCATTGAAATGAATCACCACCATATTTTAACCCAGATATGGATTCCTGACATTACTAAGCTCTGCAGAAAATCTGCTGAATCTATTTAGGAAATAGGCACAAAATTTCCTTTTTAAGGCCAAGGAATGACAGTGATCCACAAGAGTTTTCCCAACCAGGCCTGGCTTCAATTTACAAAGTTCAATGTTGGAAGCAATCTTAGAGGCCATTTAGTCCAGTCTACATCTGGATCTAGAATTCCTTCTCTAAGTGGACTTCCGACCTCCATGTAAAGCCATCTACTAACATGAAATCCATTCATTTTTGAGGTAGCCCCCGTTCTCCTCTTAAATTGACTTGCCCTGTTATATAGCCAATTATATCCTCCCTTTGATTCATTTTTATCTAATTTTGGAGATTACAATCCACATTTTACAATTTTCCCTTTTATGTCACATGAAGGACACATGTTTATTAAGAAAATAATAGAGATTCAAATCTGGTTCAGACACTTAATACTTTCTAGCTTTGTGATTCTGGACAAGTTACTTAACCCCAATTGCCTCAGAAAAAAAAAAAAAAGAAAGTAATAGAGAAGGAAAGGGAACAGTTGTCAGAGTGCAAACTTTTGGAGTGTGGGAGGACCACAAGAGTTGTTCCCCAATTATGAAGAGTCAATACAATTTAACAATTGTCAGATTACTCCTCTGACTCATTTTTCTGGCCTTTGTTGTGTTTCCTCTGTGGAATGGGGATTGGCCCAGTATTATCAACTGAAATCTCCTTCAAGTGTTTATTAGCAGAGTAAATGTGGCAAGCCAAACTCTTTGTGGAAGATGTAGCTTTGTCAGACTGTCTCACACATCCATGTTCCATATTGGCTCCTTGTTTCCAGGAATAGTCCATGTCTTTGGATGTAAAGGATCCTAACATCCTCATGGGAATTTCATCCCTATCTGAATTGCAGTAATTATGTCGAATAGTTAGTATTTCTATAATGCTTTGCGGTTTGCAAAGTATCTTACAAATAATAGTTCAGTTGATCCTCAAAACGATTCTAGGAAGCAAGAGCTTTTATTTTCCCTATTTTACAGAAGAGAAATGTGTTCAGGTTCACAAAGCTAGTAATTGTTTAAGGCAGGATTTGAACTCAGATTTTTCTGTCTCTACTTCTAGTACTTATTTCCTACAACACCTGGGGACCTCATATCTGAGTTATTCTGTCTAATATCCTTTATATTTAGAAATAGACAAGAAGATGGCCTAGATCTAGGAGCTCCAACCTACAGATATCTCCTTTACCAAAAGAATATAAGATTCTTGATGGCAAGAATTGTTTTATTTTTGTCTTTGTATTCCTGGTACCTAATTTATAAATGCTTGCTGAAAGGCTTTGAAAGTCACTTTGGCAAAATAAAATAAGAAAAGAAAGTCCCTTCAGAAAAAAAAGAAGTGAAATGTAAATCATAATAACAATGATGATATTTTTCTTCACGTCCCACAAATAAACAAAGACTCAAGGATGACAAAAGACACAAATAATCAGTGTTGGAGAAGTGGGGAAGACAGGCATACTGGTAACTTGTTGATGGAGCTGTGGATTAGTATAGCTATTTTGGAAAGGACTTTATGGAATTGTGCAAATTAAGTGACTAATATGTCTATACTTTTGGCCCAGACATTCCATCATTCAGTATCAATAAGAAGAAAATTCCAATATACACTACTTTATAGCGGTACTTTTTGTGATAGCAAAAACTGGAAACAGTAGATACCCACTGATTGAGGAAGAGCTAAACAAATTGTGGAACATAAATGTCATGGAATATTACCGTGATGTAAGATAAATATAACGAACACAGAGAAGCCTGAGAAGATTTATGTGAACTGATACAAAGCGAAGTAAGCAGAGCCAAGAAAATAATATACATGGTGACTACAATCATGTAGACAGAAAGAACAACCACAAAATCATTGGAAATGAATGCTACAGATTATTTTTCAAATGGCTACAAAGAGCTTTGGGAAGACAGCCCCATATCAACCCTTTACAGAGGTAGGAGTGCTATAGTATATTTTCAAACTTTTTTTTAAAATGTGTTGACCAGTTTTGTTGATTTTTCTCTTATTTGTTATATAGGATAGCTCTCCGGGAAAGGAGAGTTACAGGGAAGTTTGGTGATATAAAAAAAGATATTGATAATTTTTAAAAGTGTTTTAAAGGTTTGGTTTTATAAGGGTATCAAGGAAATTGTCAGTTTGACTAAAGCAGCTATTTTCTTCAAATAATCAAGTCATAATCATTTGCGTATTTGTTCTGTACCAGGTATTGGTGATTTAATAGAAAAAAAAATGTCTTCCTTTCTCTGCCTTTCCTTTTAGACAAATAAAACCGATTTAAAATGAAAAAGAGCTGCATATCTGACGTCCTATACTCATAGTAATTATTCTTTCTTTGGTTAGAGAGGTGAATGACTATGAGTGTAGAATGTCAGAGCAGAGATGGAGAAATATAACTTTGATATAAAAATGAAATATGTCAGTATTACCAGATTGTTGCTCCCCACACTGTACTCAAGGTGTGTGACTTGTTGAGAGTAATTTAAAGAGCTATGAAGAGAAAAGAAATATGCATGCTGTTTTAAGCCCCTTGATAAAAGGTTCATTTTCTTGGTATAAGATGCTCTTTCCATTGGCATGAGTTAACTTTTCACCCTTATCAGTGTCACAAGCACTTAGACCCAAATTTGGTTCTCCACCAGTCAACAAGTGTTTGTTGAGCATTTTCTTTGATTCAGTCATAGGGATAAAAAGAAGAGGAAACTCACATTCTTAACCCTCAAGAAACTCACATTTTCACAAGAAAAATCAATGAAAGAATCCAAGCTATTCCAGTAATTATAGTGCCATTAAAAAATAGAAGTTAGAATTGTGTTTGTGTGGACACTGATGACAACCCTTCCACTTTTTAGTTGGTGGTAATCAAAAGTATAAATCAAGTCATCATCGTGTCATTAAAGCGGTCGGCAGACAGGCATATTCTCTGCGATCCGAGTATCTCTTGAAGCCATGCACCTGCCATTGAATATGCTTCATCCTTACTGCCATAGCCAGTGACAGGGCCCAAGGTCACTTTAATATCACAATATTATTTTCCATCCCCAGCAGCTCGCTTACTAGATGTTTGTGTATTACCTGAATCCCTTGTGGCTCCTGAGAAAAGACTAAAACCTAGAGTAGTTGCCACTCACCCCCTGATTTCCTGCATGATGCACCAGTCTCCTGCCATTCTCCTGCCAATCTGGACTAGCATGCATCTTCCTGGCCTTTGTAACTACACCTTTCCGGAGATGCCCAGTGAGCAGTGAAGCTCAATACGCCTCTCCCATATGCTAGGCTTGTCAGAAACCACTTTGCCAATCTGTCCAAATCACTACACTGTGCCCCCCAAGAAAATAGGAAGTTAAAAAGGCAAGAGGACAAAGCATAAGCACAAGTTACACGCATCGAATTACAAGAAATCAAATTCAAAACATTTAGAAATAATAGATCTTTATTCGGGATGAACATGATAGATTTGTAATGAATTTTTATCATCATCGTTACTTTTTATTGCTTACATTTCCCTATGTATTTGTGCCTCTCCCTACCCATCCTCCAAACTGCCCCTAATAACAGAATAATGGAGGACAAAAAAACTTTAACAAAAGTACCACAAAAAACCAAGTCTGATCTCATATTTCATGGGGCACATCCATAGTCACCTTCTTCTGCATTGCCTTCTCGCTGTTCTTTGTGAAGGCACTCCATGTCCTGGCTCCAGGTGTTCTCCCTGGTTGTCTCCCATGCCTAGGAGGCTGTCTCTGCATGTCTACCTCCTGGACCTCCGGGCTTCCTTGCTTTCCTTCAAGTTCCTGCTTAAATTTCACCTTCTACAGAAAGTCTTTGCTAATCTTTTAATTCTGGTATCTCACCTCTGTTGATTCTTACCTATTTATCCTATTTACAGGTTATTTGTATGTGTGTGTGTGTGTGTGTGTATGTATATAGATATGTGTGTGTGTGTGTGTGTGTGTGTATCCTTAAAACAAAAGGAAATCACTTCATGTCTCCCCCATTAGATTGAGTCCTTTGAGGGAAAGGGCTGACTTTTCCCTCTTTTTGTATCCCCAACATTTAATACAGTGCCTGGCTCATAGAAGGACCTTAATAAGTTTATTGATTGACTGTCAGACTTGTTCATTATAATTTCACCAGCATTCAAGTTTGGTTATTTTGTTCTTGGTGTCCTTTTCAATTTATATTGTTTTAATAAATATGAGCATTTTTTTCTTGGTTTATGCAAATCTTTCTATTGTTCTTTTTGCCATTTCTTATAGCTCAATAATATTCTTAATAGAATTCATGTACTATAGTTTTAGGGGTTTTGGTTTTGTGGAGCTCTGGCAATTCCCCAATTGATGGGCATCTACTTTGTTCCCGATTCTTTACTACTGCAAGAAGTAGTGCTACAAATATTTTGAGATCTATGGAGGCCTTTCTTTTGATCATTAACTTTCTTAGGGTAGCAGCAAGATATCTGAATCAAAGAGCACTTCTTTTTGTGCCGATAGATATTTTCTGTCCTTCCTGATCGAAGAAGACCATGATAATCAGAGAGGTGATGTCATGACCAGAAAGTCATTTGCCTAACTTGCTCCTCCAGATCCATCTTTTTCCAGTGGCTAGATATAGATAAATAATTGGATGTGACCCTGGATGCAGTGGGAGACCTTGGCCTTATTAAGCAAAGATCTTTAATAGGTCTCAGTTTAACTAGGCCATTTAGTGATTTAGATAGCAACTGAAGTAAAGAATGGTCTGTTTCACCTAGTCCAAACTAACTAACTAAATCTAGGCGGAGGAGACCCTAAGGATCTCTGGCCTAACAAATGATTGCTATTTACTCTGAGTCAATCAGGAACCAAACAGTGACCAATTGGGGCTTGGTATAGGACCTATTTTTGGCCAATCAGTGAGAGTCAGAGTGCTGTGGATTTAAAGCATAGTCCTTAAGAAAGAAATCTAACCAGTAAACCCCAACATATCTTAGGAAAGTTCAGTGATCAAAAAAGGTTTTTTTTTTTTTAATGTTTTAAGAGATTTTCAGGTAAGGGTATGATACTCTTTTGGACAGAGGAAGGCAGAAAGGCAGGCAGGAAGGCAGGCAGGAAGGAAGGAAGGAAGGAAGGAAGGAAGGAAGGAAGGAAGGAAGGAAGGAAGGAAGGAAGGAAGGAAGGAAGAAAGGAAGGAAGGAAGGAAAGTATGTTTTCATATGTTTATAGATAGCTTTGATTTCTACTTCTGAAAACTGCCTGTTGTTATCCTTTAACCATTTCTCATTTAGGGAATGACTTGTATTCTTAGAAGTCTACTACCTCCCCTGGTCTGCCCTCTCTTCTGTCACTCTCCCCTTCCCTTCCTTACTTCATCTCCTCACTTTGCTGTCAGGTGAGATAGATTTCTATATTCAACTGATTGTGTATATTATTCCTTCTTTGAACCAATAATGATGAAAGTAAGTTTCAAGCCCACCCTCCTATTTTTCCTCCAATCTCATAGATTTTTTTGTGCCTCTTCATGTAAAATAATTTACCACATTATATCTCTCCCTTCCTCTTACACCAAAAGTACTCCTCTTTTTCATTCCTTAATTATTTCTCGTCATTCCCTCAAATTTACTTTATACCTGTATTCTCTATGTATATCGCTAGTAGCTGTATTAAATAGTATAATATTTAAGAATGACAAGTATTATCTTCCCATGTAGATATGTAAACAGTTCAGCTCCACTGAATCTCTTGTTTTCTTTTCCCCTTTTACCTGTTTATGTTTCTCTTGGGTCTTCATATTGGAGATCAAATGTTTTGTTCATTTCCAGTCTTTTTCTTTTGCAAGTTTGAAATCCTTGAAAATTTCAAGCTTGCATAAGCTTGAAATCCTTTTATTTCATTGAATGATCATTTTCCTCTTGAGGCATTAAGCTGAATTTTGCCAGGTCCATGATTCTTGGTTGTAGTTCTAACTCCTTTGCCTTCTGGAATACCATGTTCCATGACCTCCAGCCCTTTATTATTGCTGCTACTGTGTCCTGTATAATCCTGAGATGGCTCCCTGATATTTGAATTGTTTCTTTCTGGTCACTTGTAGTATTTTTCCCTTTGACCTGATAGTTCTGTAATTTGGTTATAATGCTCCCTGGAGTTCTTATTTTAGGATCTTTTTTCTTAGGTGATGGGTGAATTCTTTCAATGCCTATTTTGCCCTCTGCTTCCAGGATACCAGAGCAGTTTTCCTTTATAATTTCTTGGAAGTTGCCGTCCAGATCCTCCTTTTGATTATGGCTTTCAGGTAATCCAGTGCTTCTCACGTAGTCTTTCCAGAATCAGTTTTCCAGGTCAGTTGTTTTTCCCGAGAGATATTTTAATTTTCTTCTATTTTTTCATTCTTTTGAATTTGTTTGATTGATTCTCATCGAGTCATTAGCTTCCACTTGTCCAATTCTAACTTTCAAGGAGTTGTCTTCCTGAGTTAGCTTTTGTACTCTCTTTTCTATTTGACCAATTCTATTCTTTAAGGAGTTGTTTTCCTCAATGGATTTTGTATCTCCCTTTCCATTTGGCTGTTTCCACTTTTTAAGTCTTTGTTTTCTTTTTTTCCAGGCTATTGATGCTTTTTCCATAATCCTCTTGCATTCCTTTCATTTCTTTTCCCAAGTTTTCTTCTCCCTCTCTGTGAGCAGCCTATCGAATTAATATTTCCACATAGGGACAAAAATGTAGAGAAAGACCATGTCAGCTGACCTAGTGAGTTGTACAAAACAAGATACTGAGCCACTGAACCGATAAAGTGATAAAAATCAACCAAATCCAAGAAGCAGGTGAAAGGTAATTGCAAGCACTGAGTGTGCATGCTTAATCAGTTAGTTAATATTAACTTCTCCCCAAAGGAGGAGTTTTCTGCCATTTTTGAAAATGGATTGTATGATGAGGGAGGGGGAACATATCAAGAAGGAACATGCAATAGGTGAACCAGGAAGTCTGTTGACTTAATCATTTCCAGCTAACAGGACAATGAAGGAAGGACCTTGCCCACTTCAGGATACTAAACAAAAGGCTCATTCTTACATCTACAAGTGTACCCAAGCGCTCCCCTTGAGTGGATTGTCTACTTCTTGCAAGAACTGTAAGTAAACAGACTTACTTGATATACTTCTGAGCCCTTATTTATCCTTGTAATACATTTCTAACACTCTTATATGATTTTTAGCTTCATTTTTGAGTTCTTCCATGAGTTTTTTCTGGACTTGAGAGCACTTCCTGTTTTTGTTTGGGGTTTTACCCATAGGTGTTTTAACATTGTTGTCCTCTTCTGAGTCTGTGTGTTAGGCTTCCCTGTTGCCATAATAACTTTCTATGGTCAGATTTTTCTGTGTTGTTATTTTGCTCTTCTCTTTTGACCTTTTTTCTCTTCTTTTAATTTATTTTTATTTTATTTTATTTTATTTTATTTTATTTTTTTTTGCTGAGAGAAATGGGGTTAAGTGACTTGCCCAGGGTCACACAGCAAGGCTAGGAAGTGTTAAGTGTCTGAAGTCAGATTTGAACTCAGGTCCTTCTGACTTCAGGGCTGGTGCTCTATCCACTGTGCCACTTCACTGCCCCTTTTCTTTTAATTTTTAAGTCTGCTCTAAGAAAGGAGTACTTTATCAGGCTTCTTGTGCCAATGGCTTCAGGCCCTGGCTGTTTACCTGGTGGTGCACTGATATTGCCCTGAGGTCCACAGGGGACCCTCTGTCTGGTGTTGTCCTGAGGGAGCAGGATGGGGTGAGACTGACATTCCTGGAAGCTGTAGGAGTCTAGCTTATCGGGTGCTGAGCCTGGTGTATGCTGAAGCCAGTGGCTGTTTCTGCATTTTCCCAGGGCTATGTTGAAGCACGGGCAAGTCTGGCCACTGTTTGCTCAAGGCTGTGCTGAAGTGAAGCACTTGATGATTCTTGCCTGTCTGTGTCTATATTTGTTTCTGTCTCTCACTCTCTCTCACTTTCTCTCTTGCTCTAGCTCTCTGTCTTTCTGTCTCTGTCTCTTTCACTCTTTGTCTCTATCATCTGTCTCACACACACAGTCTGTGTTTCTCTGTTTCTCTGTCTCTGTCATCTCTATCTCTGTCTTGTTCATCTCTTTTTCTGTCTTTATGTCTGTCTTCCTGTCTCTCTCTCTTTGTTCTTCCTTCCTTCTCTGTCTCTTTGTGTTTCTCTTTCTCTGTATCTTGCTCTGTCTGTCTCTATCTCTGTCTCACTCTTACTCTCTTGCTCTAGTTCTTACTGTCTTTCTGCCTCTGTCTCTCTCTTTGTCTCTATTATCTCTCTCTTTCTCTATTACCTCTATCTCTGTCTTGGCCATCTCTTTTTCTGTCTCTATCTCTGTATCTGTAGGTCTGTCTGTCTCTCCTTCCTTCCTTCTCTGTCTCTGTCTATATGTTTCTTTGGGTTATTCTGTCTCTGTCTCTGTCTGCATGTTTGTGTCTGTGTCTGTCTCTCACTCTCTCTCACTTTCTCTCTTGCTCTAGCTCTCTCTGTGTGTCTTTCTGTCTCTGTCTCTCTCACACACACTCTGTGTTTCTCTCTGTCTCTCTCTTTGTCTTTGTCATCTCTTTCTATCTCTGTCATCTATCTCTCTCTTGGTCATCTCTTTTTCTGTCTCTGTCTCACTGCTCTCTATTGTGTGTCTGTCTCTGTCTCTGTCTTTCTGTCTCTCACTCTCTCTTGCTCTTTCTTTCTGTCTCTGTCTCTCTCTTTGTCTCTATTATCTCTGTCTCTCTGTGTGTGTGTCTCTCACACACACTCTGTGTTTCTCTTTGTCTCTCTGTCATCTCTTTATCTCTGTCTTGGTCATCTCTTTTTCTGTCTCTATCATCTCTCTCTGTCTCTTTGTCTCACTCTCGCTCTCTCTAGCTCTAGCTCTCACTGTCTCTCTATCTCTTTGTCTCTGTCTCTTTCTGTCTCTCATAAACACATTCTCTGTGTTTTTCTGTCTCTCTGTCTCTCTTTCTGTCTCATCTTTGTCTCTCTCTCTCTGCCCATCTGTCTCTGTGTCTCTGTCTCTCTGCCTCTATCATTTCTCTGTGTCTTCATCATCTCTTTTCTGTCTCTATCTCTTTGTCTCTGTCTCTTTCTGTCTCTCATAAACACACTCTGTGTTTCTCTGTCTCTCTCTGTCTCTGTCTCTTTTTCTGTCTCGTCTTTGTGTCTCTCTGCCCATCTGTCTCTGTGTCTCTGTCTTTCTGCCTCTATCATTTCTCTATCTGTGTCTTCATCATCTCTTTTCTGTCTCTGTCTCTCTGTCTTTGTCTCTCTCACACGCACACTTTCACCTTCCCATCCCCATGGTAGGTAGGGTTAGGTATGATTAAGGTGATTGCTTGAATACAGCCAAAGTAGGTACTCCAGGTGAGTCTAAGTCAGGATCAAGGCTTCGCTTTATTTTATTCCCATAATTAATTTTCTATTTTTAGTCCCCGCTTCAGGATCAGAAAGTTCATTTTGTTTGCAACTCTTTCCCCCTCGGCCTAATCCTCCCTCTTAACCTCTCTTTTTCCCGTACCCCCATTTGTTTCCCCATTGAGTTTGATATATTTCCACTCTGAACTATCGTGTGTGTGTGTGTGTGTGTGTGTGTGTGTGTGTGTGTGTGTGTGTGTGTGTGTGTGTTTGGAACCCTTTTTTGTCCTTTTCAACTAAGGATGTAATCCATCTGTTACCTCCTCCCCTAGCCATTCCTCTTGATTTATATATTCTTTTTTCAACCACTTCAGTTTTGAGAAATAGCACATCCCAACCTCTTCTCTCTCCATCCTATATTGATGTAGTCAGTAACAAAGGATGAACAACAAGATTCCTTTTACACTTTCCTCTTTCCCTTATTAAAACTCTCAGAAGTGAAATAATAAACCTCACAGCTCCCCTTTTGTATTATTTAACTCCTTCAATACACTTTAAAGACCTGAGGGTTCTGAAGGATACTTTTTCTTGTGTTCCTATTGGAATGGGGTCACATCCCCAAACAATCCCTTCCGAGCTGTCAAATAAATTTACCCTTCTAGATTTCTCTTGTTTCTTGTATTTCAAAGTTCTAACTTACCTCTATACTTATCAGGAATCCATTTCTCTTAGAAATCCATTTTTTTTTGGTAAGGTTGTACTTAGCTTTGTAGGGCAAATTAATTTGGGATCTGAGTTAACATCTTTTGCTCTTTAGAATATTATCTTCCAAATTCTCCTCTTGTCTATAATAGAAGCTGGCAAGTCTTTTGTGATGCCGCCTGTGGTTCCTTGATACTTGAATTCCTTCTTTCTGGATGTTTGCAGTCTTTCTTTCTGGATGCTTGCAGTCTTTCTTTCTGGATGTGAATTTTGGTAATGGGATTTTTCCTTTGGAGACTTTTTTTCAGGAAGTGATCAATGAATTCTATCTTCATTTTGCTATGTGGTTCTAAAAGATGTAGATAGTTATCATTTATGATATCTTGAAACATATAATCCAGGCTTAGTATAGTGATTCTGAAATTATCTTTCCTTGACAATTTTCCAGAGATTTTATTTCTTTTTTTATCCCTCATTTTCTTTTAGGCATTCATTTAGACCTCAAAGAAGACCCATTGTGATTGTTATAAAATTATTCTCTCTTTTTTGGAGGTATTTATAGCTCTACAATAGAATTTTATACTGCTCAGAGTCTTCTTTTATTCACTCATCTCTTCAGCTTTAGTTCCTAAATTTTTGGGGGAGAAAGAGGGCAGGTCCAGGTTTCACCCCTTGCTACACTTTGAATGAGTTAACCTGCTTTGTTAATTCCTTCTTTCTGGATGCTTACAGTCTTTCTTTCTGGATGTGAATTTTGGTAATGGGATTTTTCCTTTGGAGCCTTTTTTTCAGGAAGTGATCAATGAATTCTATCTTCATTTTGCTATGTGGTTCTAAAAGATGTAGATAGTTATCATTTATGATATCTTGAAATATATAATCCAGGCTTAGTATAGTGATTCTGAAATTATCTTTCCTTGACAATTTTCCAGAGATTTTATTTCTTTTTTTATCCCTCATTTCTTTTAGGCATTCATTTAGACCTCAAAGAAGACCCATTGTGATTGTTATAAAATTATTCTCTCTTTTTTTGGAGGTATTTATAGCTCTACAATAGAATTTTATACTGCTCAGAGTCTTCTTTTATTCACTCATCTCTTCAGCTTTAGTTCCTAAATTTTTGGGGAGAAAGAGGGCAGGTCCAGGTTTCACCCCTTGCTACACTTTGAATGAGTTAACCTGCTTTGTTAATTCCTTCTTTCTGGATGCTTACAGTCTTTCTTTCTGGATGTGAATTTTGGTAATGGGATTTTTCCTTTGGAGCCTTTTTTTCAGGAAGTGATCAATGAATTCTATCTTCATTTTGCTATGTGGTTCTAAAAGATGTAGGTAGTTATCATTTATGATATCTTGAAATATATAATCCAGGCTTAGTATAGTGATTCTGAAATTATCTTTCCTTGACAATTTTCCAGAGATTTTATTTCTTTTTTTATCCCTCATTTCTTTTAGGCATTCATTTAGACCTCAAAGAAGACCCATTGTGATTGTTATAAAATTATTCTCTCTTTCTTTGGAAGTATTTCTAGATCTACAATAGAATTTTATACTGCTCAGAGTCTTCTTTTATTTACTCATCTCTTCAGCTTTAATTCCTAAACTTTTGGGGGAGAAAGAGGGCAGGTCCAGGTTTCACCTCTTGCTACACTTTGAATGAGTTAACCTGCTTTGTTCTCACCCTGAGTCCCTTAGTCTGCTGCCTTCCATAGTTAGGCCCTGCTTTATATTTAAGATTCAACATCCTAGATCATTGGGGCCCTCTTGGATACCTCCAGATAGATTTCTAGGGATCTTGGAATATTTCACAATTTGAATTGTTCTGGTCTGAGGAGTCCCATCTGCATTGATTGCTTCTGTCTCTACTGGATTCCATGGTTCCTATTAGGGATTTCTGAGTACTCTGACACATTCTACACCTGGATCTTTCCCAAGGGAGCTTCCTTCTTCCTTCTGGACCCAGAACTTTGTGGGCTACCTTTGTCTCTGAACAAACTCTATAACTTTGCTGTAGGCCCCTTTTCCTCTTGCTTGGGGGCTTCTGGGTTGTTTTTTTCAGTTATAGGGTAGGAAAAGTTAGTGGACTTGTTAGATTTTTTGATCATTATTCAGTATAGTATGAATTTCATGTTTTTGAGTCGGATATGTGGAAACTAGGCAAAGTGCCTCAAGACCACCATCTTGGCCAAAAGCTACACTTTAAATAATTCTTTCCAAGACTTGGTGGTGGTGATGTAAAGATCCAGAGAGTTAGTAGAAAACAGCCCATAAGAAAAGAATCTCTTTATAGGGTCAAGTTTCCTTGGTTTACATCTGTGGGTCCCAAGCTAGGTGTCCACCGGAGGGAGAGGACACATTCCCTACTTTGGTTACTAATGTGTTCTGGCAAAGAAACGCAAAGCAAAAAGGCCAGCCAGGTCCCTGAGTCCCTCACTCAGGCTCATCTGGATGAGAGAGTAGTCATCATTTAATAATAATAAGCTAATACTTATATAGTGAGTAATACGTGCCAGATTGTTTTTCAAGTATTCTCATTTGATTTCCAAAACAACTGTGGCAGGTAGGTGCTATTATTATCCCTGTTTCACAGATGGGGAAACTGAGGCAAACAGAGGTCAAGTGACTTGTTTAGGGTCACACAACTAGGAATATCTGAGGCAGGATTTAATTCAGATCTCCTTATTTCAGGTATTACCTCTCTTTGGAAGTCTCAGGGAGAATTCTATGCTACAGATTCCAGGGGAACTTTCAGCACAGTCAGAAGACATAAGGCCCACAGAAAGAGGCGGAAGGTTGAGGTTGGACAGTCTCGCCTCTTTGCCCTCTTTGTAGAAGTGTAGTAGCAGAATACCATAAGCTTCCTGGGTGCAGGAGATCTCTCACTTTTGAATTTGCATCCCCAGAACCTGACACATGATAAGTGCTTTACTAGATCCTTATTAATGGATGGACTATGGGATAGAGTACTTTCTAGAATGGTGCTGACAGAAAAATTGTTAATATAATGACAGAAAACTGATCCTGCTGGCTTTAGATAGGAATCAAAGAGTCTCCTTTCTATCACAAATGAGGGGACGGATCACTATTTTTGCTGATAAGTTCCCAATCATTTCAGAGGGAAAGGCACTGGTGGATATAAGGATCAGGAGGAACCTCCTATCAAAGATAAGATTTGAGAGTTTTAAAACGTTTTTTCAATCAACAAAAATCTAGTTTTCCCTTCCACTCTAACCTACCCCCAATGGAGAATAAAAGGAAAATAAAAAATTAAAACCCTGTTACAAACAAGTATAATCAAACAAAAGAAATGGCTTCATTGCCCATATTTTAAAGGAAAAAATAAAATACATATATGTGTGCATATATATGTGTGTGTGTGTGTGTGTGTGTGTGTGTGTGTGTGTGTGTGTACATCTATCCGCACACATGTATCATTCTAGACTCTCAAGTCTTCTCTCCATCAGGAGGTGGGTATCATGTTGCTATTTGGAATCCTGACGAGCCATTACTCTGATTAGAGTTCCAAAGTCTTTCAAAGTCATTTTGTCTTTACAATGTTGCTGTCATTGTATAAATTGTTTTTTTGCTTCTGTTCACTCTGTGTCAGTTCATAGAAGTCTCCCCGCGTTTGTTTGGCTGATATCATTCCCTTCATCATTTCTTATAGCACATCCATATGCCATAACTTGTTCAGTCCTTCCTCAAATGACAGACACTCTCTCAGATACAATTCTTTGCCCCCTCGAATTATAATTTTGCTCATGGTTAGTTAGAGGTTTTATTTTTTTCACTTAGGACTCATTATCCCTACACATACACATACACACGCTTAAGCTACCCTCACTCTACTTCCCCTTCTCCCCTTTCACTCCGATTTCTTTGTCTGATGAAATCTCTTTCTCCATTCAAGCTTTCTACTCCTTTGTAATGGTGACCCGTGAATCATGTGTATTCGAAGTGTGGCTTCTCAGTATTTGAATTCATTCTTTCTGACTGCTTGCAGTATTTTTTCTTTGACCTGGAAGCTCCGGATTTTGGCTAAGATGTTCCTGGGGCTTTCATTTCGGGGTTTCTTTCAGGAGATAACTGGTGAGCTCTTTATATTTCTGCTTTTCCCTTTGGTTCAAAAAAAATCTAGACAGTTTCCTCTGAAGATTCCCTATGGTTTGATGTCTAGGCTCTTTTGTAAATTTTTATTTATTTTAATACATATCGCTTTATATGAAAGAGAATAATCAGAACAAAAGGAATAAACCATGGGAGGGAAAAAAGCAGAAAAAAGTAAATACTTCATGTGTTGGTTCACATTCAATTTCCATAGTTCTTTTTTTCTGGATGCAGATGGCATTTTCTGTCCAAATTCTATTGGGATGGCCTTGGATTGCTGACCTGCTGAGAAGAACTGAGTCTTTCATAGTTGATCATCGCTCAATCTTGCTGTTACTGGGGATAATGTATTTCTGCTTCTGTTGTTTCACTCAGCATCAATTCATGTAAATCTTTCCAGGTAAGCTTTTTTTTTTAGTCATGGTTTTCAGGTTTTTAAAAATTTTTATCATTTAATTAATTATATAAATTAATAGAATTATTATACTATACAATAGAATTAATATAACATAAATTAAAAATAATTTAATTAATAATGAATAAAATAATTATTATAACAATTTATCTATTTAAATTTAAATTGAAAATGATTTAAAATTTTTTCTCTTGAACTATTTTCTAGATCAGTTATTTTTTTAATTATGCAACTACTTTACATATTCTTCCACGGTTTGTGTCTTTTGCCTTGGTTTTATTATTTCTTGTCCTTTGTTTCTATCTGATCCATTTCAATTTCCATCTTCTTGAGTTCAGATCCAGCCTCCAACATTTACAAGCTTTTGTGACTCTGGGCAAATTCCTCCTATTTGGCTCATTTTCCTCATCTGTAAAATGAGCTGAAGAAGAAAATGGCAAACCACTCCAGTATCTTTGCCAAGAAAACCCTAAATGGAGTCACAGAGAGTTGGAAATGATTGAAATGACTGAACAACAAACATTTTCAAGGAGTTTGTTGCTTGGGCAAAGTATTCTACTTTTTGTGTCAAACGATTATATTCTGTTCCAATTCTTTCTTCCATAACTCTCATTTCTTTTCCATTTTTTCCTCTAGCATTCTCATTTCATTTGTAAAGATATTTTTATTCATTTGAAAGTGCTTGCTTTTTCCCTCCCAGATATTCTAGTTAAATTTATGAGCAAGCTATATTTTACTTAGAGACTTGGCATGTAAATTTACGGAGTATTCTCTTCTGGGTTTTTTTTTCTTTGAGTCTTCCTGTCATCTTCATAGCTTTTTTATGGTGGGATTCTCTTTTGTTTTTTCATTCTTTTGGACTTATTTATCGAATTGGACTTATGCACTGCTGGTGTGAAAGGCCGGGCTAGGCCTATTACTACTTTCTTGAGTTATTGAATATTGTGCTGTTTCAGGTTCTCAGAGACAGCTCAAGGTGGGGATATGCAAGTTGTCAGTGCTCCCCAAATCATCTGATCCAGGGCAAATTTTGATCACTTCTTCCTTGGTCTGAGCTTTTCAAGTTCCTGAACTGGCTTTGAGTCGGAGCAAAAGGATGCTGCTGCTAGACTCAGCCCCTATCTTTCAGTTGGAAAGCAATAGTCATTCAGAGTGACATAATGTAGGGTTCCCTTTGATCTGAAATTTCTGTCCTAGTTATTCCTCTGCCGGCTTTGTTTGTGCTGGAAATAGTAGCTGACCCCACATTCTGCTCCTGGAGTCCAAATCATACAGCTATTCACCTGCTTCTAAATTTTTTCCTTGCTCAGGACACAGCTGAAGATTTGTGACCCCTCCAGACCCTGGAATGCTACCCCTAAGTACAGGTAGGTCGCTTCCTTATCTGTGACCCCGAATTATGGAGTGAGCAATCAGATTGCCTATGGGTAACTTCATGAGTTTGTGGTGCCCTATAAAAATTGGGGACCTTATTTTACCCTTGAGCAAAATGCCCGCATACTAAAATTATCTCTTGGTACCCCATCCTCAGTGTCTACAGATTTTTCTGTTTTCTCGTGCCATTGTAAGCTGGAATAGTGACTCACCATGTGTGATACAAGAAACAGCGAGTGTCATTGGATTCTAGAGCTCTCAGAGGGAGGGGAGTAAGGCATAAAAAACTGCAAAGGTTGGGTGGGGCTAAGTATTGTTTGATGGATACAAATGGAGCCTACAGACATTCAGGTGATTTTCTCGAAAACCAGGTGCTCCAGTAAGCCGGCACCATGCCATCCATACGTGGAACCATCATGACAGCAAATGGTGAAGTTTTGCATACTGTGGATAATTTCTCTTATTTTGGAGTATACTTTCCAGGGATGTCTACATTGGTCGTGATGTTGACACATGCATTGCCAGAACTAGCTCAGTGTTTGGGAGGCTGCGAAGGAAAGTGTGGGACAGGCCAGATAGGAGGCTGCCTACCAAACTGAAGGTCTCCAGGCCCATTGTGCTGAGCTCAGTGTTGCCTGCCTCTGAAATCTGGACAGTCTGCCAGCGCCATGCTGGGAAACTAAATGGCTTCTGTTGGAATTGTGTTTGGAAGATTCTGAAGAGCTCCTGGAAGGAGAAGGTATCGGACTGTGAGGGTCCTTTCTCAGACTAAACTACCCAGCATTCCAACTCTACTGCAGAGGAGGCAACTCCACTGGGCTGGCCACACTGTACGCTTGCCAAAAAAAAATTATTTTTGGAGAATTCACCCAGGGCAAGTGCTCACTAGGTGATATGAAGACACTCTCAAGGTATCTTTTAAGAACTTTAGAATCAATTGTATGACATGGGAGACACTGGCATGGGACCCATCCAGCATGGCGTGCTCTCCTCAAAGAAGGTGCTATGTTCTGTGTTATGGACTAAATTAGTCCAGAAGAAACCTGAGATGGGCAGAAATTAGAGAAGCCACCCTAAATGTTCACACGGACAATAGTCCATGTACCCAACCTGTGGCAGAGCACCCTGAGCTCGTATCGGTCTGATCAACTACATTTGGACACATCGCAACTCGACTCCAATGTAGTGATGTCATTTTGGTCCTCTCCTAGAACAAAGGGCAATAAGCAACTGCTTTTCTACAGCAGACCACACCTTCATAGTCATACGACTGGCTCGGCAATGGAGAAAGTAATATCTGTTCATTACGACAAACAAAAACATTGAACTTTACAGAACAAAAAGCAGCCTTTAAAGGGTCTCTTTTCTCCAATGAATTTTCTTCCATGGATATGTTAATATTATATAAAGTCTCTTTGTAGATGCAACCACAAGCTAGTTTTGTTTAATGATTATCAGTTTACAAATAATAATTTATAAAGTACAAACCAAATGGTTCTCATCCAGATGATGGCACATAATCAAACGGCCAGTCCGTGGAGATAATCCATCAGTGTAGATTTGAGATATGAATCACAAATGAGCAGTGAAGCAGGCCCAGAATTGAAAAGGGGGAAAATGCACTAGATCATATTTGGAAAAAATTTTCAACTCTCTCCACCTGCTTCCTGCCACCAAAGATCATCTTTTTTTGAATTTATGGACAGTGGGATACTACTTATTATATATGGAACAGACTAGTTAGACGTGGCTTAGATTATTCCAGGTTTTTTTTTCCAACATCCACAAGCTTCAAAGTCTATGTGAAGACAGACGTAATTCTTCTCTCCATCCTGCTAATTTAGTGTGTTGATCTTGGATACATCAATATCACATACCTTCTTTATAGACTGCTTGATTGGATGCTTATTGGTCTTGACCCCCAGGATGAATCCCAGGATGGTGCTGTTCTCAGTCTTCCTCATAATTGACTCAGTGATTAAGGGGAACTTAATAACAGAGTCAACAAGGTGGCTCTTATTCAAGACATTTTTATTAGGACATGTGGGCTGCCTATGAAATCTAAACATCTTGGATAGCCTGAGGGTGAGGGGGTGTTCACATATTCATTTGGTGGCTTCAACACTACCTTCTTTAGTCTACAGATTTTTTAGCCTTTAATTTGGAATCTTCCTTCTTTGTCTTTCATAACATCTTACGTGAAAAGGCCTCCTATATCAGCTCATTTGGGCTTACGGCTACAACTCTGACTCAAACCGGTAAGGCTTTGCTGCCGAAGGGTGGACTACTCCCACTCATGACCCCCTTTCACCTGAGAAAATTTTCTGTGATCCTGAGTATTTAGGTATGGAAAATAGGTATCCAAATCAAAACTTTATTGAGAATCAATCTTAATTTTGAGATCCCTACATTCAATTATGAAACATCACATGGGGTTATAACCGCCAGTTTGAGAAACTGAGGGCTGTAGGATGGTGGTAAAGCTGAAGAGTGATTATAGTAGTGGATGAAATCTCAAAACTCCACCTTTTTTATTACTTAGGCAATTGGGGTTAAGTGACAGCTTAGGCAGCGTTAAGTGTCTGAGACCAGATTTTAACTCAGGCCATCTTGACTTTGGGGCTGGGGCTCTAACCACTGCACCATCTAGCTGCCCCTAAAACTCCATCTTTTTAACTCTCATTTTTTTCTAATGGCACTATATAACTATCCATCATGGCGTAGTATAATCTTTAAAGATTCAGAATTGAACATAAACCATAGAACAGTGATAGGTAGAAGTCTTCAGAACATTACCATTCATGATTTGTCTTCTAGAAGTGACATAAAATGTATCATCAAGGGAATATACAATCGTAGAAAGTGATTGGCCAATCAGATTAAGGAAGAACAGATAACCCCAAAGGGCTGATATTGGTGAAATATTCAAACATCCAGGGGAAGGCCGATGGTGTCTCAGGCTCTCTAGAGAAGATTTGTTGCAAGATCGCAATAAGGCTTGCACAGCTTGTAAAGGCATAAATATGTTGTGAGCTGCACTGGGAGCAGGATTCACCCTGATTCAATTGTAGATATATTAGAATGTTAAAGAAGTGTTCCTTAGAGAACTAGAGAGAGCTCCCTGGGAATCACTGTACATTTTGATTGTTGTTCTACTTTTTCTAGTCTAACCCTTTAGTGACTCAGATGCTGGCAGTTTCAGACCAAGGAGGATGGAAGTGATAACTCTTCTGGTACCCCTACAATAACTCCATGTAGATGGCCACTGATTCTCCCCATACCGAAGCTCAGCCCTCTCACATTTTGTGGGCAGAAGAGTTTGATGACCCATTGTCAGTCCTGAAGCCCTCCCAGAGCATTGTCATGTTTGAAGATAAAGAAATCATTCTCCCCTCTCCTCTCACTTTCAAGAGCACAAGAATAATGTTGACCCATGGTTTGGAAACTCAATTCAATTCAACAAACGTGGTAAATGTCAATAATCATGGGCTAGGTCAATGGAGAAAGCAAAAACCCAATGGGAGATTCTGCTGAGAAGCTGACGTTCTTCTAAAAGGCTATGACACCCCCCCGAATGAGAAAATGCAAAGTAATTGGGGGATATGGAAGGAACACAAACCACAACGGGGTAAGGAGGACTTTAAGAAAGAGTTTGTGAGGAAGACGGTTATCTGAGCTACACTTTGAAGGAGACTGTGGCGCCCTCTGAGAACCAGATGGGGCAGGACAGCATTCCGAGCATGGGAGACAGCCCTGGGTAGGTGCCCAGAGATGAGATGTGGAATGTTACACGTGGGTTATGACGGGGAGGCCGTTTTGGCCAGAACCCAAAATAAGTTTGGAGCCAAATTCTGTGGAACTCTAAGTGACAGAGATAGAAGATTGATCCCAGGGACAATAGAAAGCCTCTGAAGGGATACTGAGCAAAAATAATGGATTCTAGAAAGGTTGTCCTAACTACTGTGTGGACAGGCCACTGGAGAGAAAGTAGAAGCAAGGGTGTCGCTCCAACGTTTCCACATCTAGCCTCAGATCATTATCAGGAACCTTCGGTGAAGTGGGGATGGGGAATGAGGGAAAAGGTTATGTCTGTTCTTCCTGAGCAACCTCTCACTGAATAGCTGAGCAGTCAACTAGTATCTATCTGATCAGGAATGAATAACTGAATAGCATTTTTAGTGGTTACAGTGTACCAAGAATACATGGGTAGCTGGTAAACACAAGTGTTTGATCATCACATAGTCCATCCTAGGTGTTCAGATGTATTTACTTTTCTATGTTTCTCTAAGCTCCTGTGTGTGGATTTCATAGTCTCCAACCAGCCTTTTATCAGGAATATTTAAAAGTCCTCTATTCTATAATGATTTCTTCCCACCCCTGTATATTCAGACTTTTAAGCTGTTATTCTTCATTATAAGCCCTTTGAAATACTGCATTCCCTGATTTCTGTATCTTTCTAATAGTTAAAGCATAGTTTTGTGTGATCCTGACTGTGGTCCTTGGTACACAAAGTCTTTTCTGGGCTTTTTGAATTATTTTTCTTTGACCTAAGAAGCTAGAGATTTTGACTTTAGCATTCTTAAATGTTTCCAGTTTGGTTTTTTTTTGTTTGTTTTTTGTTTTTTGTTTTTTGTTTTTTTTTTTTCAGGAAGTGATTGGTGGGATTATTTTTACTTTCACTCAGCCCTCTGCTTCTTATAGATCTGGGCTGTTTTCATTTATGATTCTTTAAAATAGAATGTCCAGACTCTTTGCTTGGCCATAATTTTCAGAATGGATGGTGACTTAAAATTTCTGTCCTGAACCTCTTTTTTAGATTAAGATTTTTTACATGTTCTTATCATTCTCAGCTTTTTACTTTGTTCTAATATTTCTTGATGTCTCGAGGAATGAATGAAATTTTTTTTCTTCACTGAATTTTTCAGGAACCCCACGACTTGATTAAAGTTTTCTACCTTCTCTTCTAGGAACCTCTTTTCCTTCCATTTTTTCTTCAAGAGCCCTAATTTCATTTTTAACTTTTACTTCAGTTTTTCCATCCTCTATTTCGAGTTTGTGGCCAAGTCATTCTTTTTTCCCTCTGAGTCTCTATTTAAACTTATTATGGAGTTACTCTTTTTTTCTTGGATTTACTTCTTGGACTTCTCTTAATCCCTCAAGGTTTCTTCTCTTTACGTATGCCTTCAGCCTCAGTTCCTGGATTGATACCTTATGCCAGGTCTAGGTTCTGCCTTTTTTTCCATCAGTCTTAGGTGGGATAGTTTTGTCCTGTTTTTTGTCCCTTCTGCAATTTGGATGTCATGGCTGTTGTCCTCCTGAAGTTCTAGTTGGTTCTAGCTGATTAAAAGTATCTCTACCCTTTCCTGTAACACATTCTGAGATTGAGCCTAGGCCTTTTCCTTGATCCATGAATTCTGCCTTTGTCTCCTGTGTGGGCGCTGGTCTTGGCCTTGGCAATATCTTCTTCTCCTGACATATTCTCTCACTGTCAGTTTTCTTGGCTCTCTATTGTGACTTTGATAGGCCTTGACCAAATATCACATATTATACTGGCTTCTCGCCAACTGGAGGGCTCTCTATATAAGTTTGTATGTAAGTTCATGATAGATAATAATAATAATAATAAGTACTTTACAATTATGATCTCATTTGAACTTTACAACACTGAGTAGCGGGTGCTATTATTTTCCTCATTTTGCAGGTGAGGAAATTGAGACAAACAAATGTCAAGTGGCCCAGGATCACACAACCAGTAAGTTATCTGATGCCAGATTTCAATTCAGACCTTTCTGGCTCCAAAGCTAAGACTAAAGACGGTGTCACCTGAGGATCAAGTGTTATTTGGTTGCCTTTGCCCTATCTTTTTCCTACATCCCCTTAGGAGGATACTTCATATTAGTGATCATGTTAGCATCAGTCTTCCTTTATGATCACAGATCATTTATTCCATCTTGTGTCTTTTTTTTCCTTTCCTGGGGAGTTTCTTAAGGGAGGTGATATGGACGCAGTATCTTCTTACAATCTTTTGAACCTAATACTGATGATACTGACCTGGAAAAATTTCCAACTTTAAATTGTGAATGGCATTTCACTTTGTTTTACTTTGATGCTTTGGTCTCGTTATTATAGATATTTCTTGTGACCAAGCCACACTGTGGTACTATATAATTCATGTGTCTGTCCTGTGACTTCTCCACCAGGGCTCCCGCCACACGATCGTGGCCTTCTTCTAGTTCTCCTGACTTTGCCTGCATGCTAATGACACTATCCTTGGAGAAATCCTGGCTCTCACCTAAAGAGTGTACCTTCATTTCCAGTTATACAGTTCTGTGATGACAACCTTTATGAACTATGTCTCTCGTGCAATTCATAGTCTAGTCAGTGATTATGGCCTCCTCGGGCCCATCTTGTGCTTTTCCAATGCCCCATTCATTTTCCAAAGCTTGATAATGTCATCGATTGCTTTGCCACCCAAAAACCATGCCCTGAGGACTTGATCCTTTCATTTCTAAAATGCCTACCCTGAGGCCCCATTGGTATGGTTGGTTCATGCTCCCAGGAGTCCATTATTTCGAATTAGTGCCAGCCATGCTTCATTTTTTTTCCCAGGTCACCTCATTAGCTGCCTTGCCACCATAATACCACGCCTCTTCCCCCCCCCACAACAGTTCTATAACAATACTCAAATTAGTACTGTCATTATTTCTGATAAGTATCTCTGTTTACTCCTTATGGCTCCACTTACCAGCTCAGGAGCTTTTTAAACCAAAATATTCCTACCTATCCTCTATTTCCATATATCTGTTTTTTTCCCCTATTAGAACAGAAGCTCTTTGAGGGAAGGGACTACCTTACTTTTGTATTTGTATCCTTAGTACATGCATAGTGCTTCGTACATAGTAAATGCTTACTTCATGCTTTTTTCATTTGTTTCATGACTCAAAAGCATACAGCATCACCAAAAATTAGTGTTGTTATATAGATTCGCAGAGAAGCTAAGAGTCAAAAGAAGGGCTGCATAGGTTCCCAAATATCTGTATGTTGTTAACAGGAAAATTCTGTGGTCACCATTTTCCAGACCAAATCACTGCCACAGAAGAGCTACTAAATGAGAAACCAAAGATCACAGTAAAAGTAAACCACAAACAGAAATCATATCAAACCCTGAACTGTGGGTTCATATCTACAACGGCAACTCCACCATAACTGCAGTAACGGGCAAGAAGACGCTTGTGTCAGTTTCCTTGTGAGGAGCTTCCCCTTGTTGACAATCAAGCCTAGATACTCTGAAGATATTTGACTGTCTTAATAACATCCCTAAAATGTTTGCTCTCATTATAATACCCAGAGCGGTCATTCCTTTTGTCAACATTTCTCACTGGTGTGAATATCTGGGCTATGCACATGGCACACATCAGCTGGTGATTTAAAAAAAAAAAAAAAAAGTTTTATTTAGAAAACTCTCGCCAAAGTGGATGCAACCACAATCTCTTGTTCTGCCTATTAGGCCCCGCTCCCTCCCTTTTTGACGCCATCATGTCATGAGTAGTTAGCAGCCTAGCAATCCTTCCAGATCTGCTTCATTCTCCAGCAGGGCAGGTATATTTATATAACATCTTTCTGGCAGTGGGACAGATTTTTCTCCACTACAAATGTTGGATTCAATGATTGCTTTTCCTGAATGTTGGCCTGTGACCAATATTTAAGGAATCCTCCCTCGACCTCCAAGTGCTGCAGGTTGGGGTTAGCTCTATCTTTTCAGGCTCTGGAGTTACATTATCCCTTGCTATGATTGTCGGAAATATTGTCCTTTCTTCCTCCGTTCTTGCTTGGCAAGTTTCAAACTGGCTGAGCGATACAAAAACTATAGAACGCTACTTAATATTTTTCTTTTATCAACTAAAATCCTTCGAAAAGGCAATGTGGTAGAATTGGACCTTTTTTACTGGTGCCCCAAGAGGTCGCAAATAACTTCCCCAGCTTGTAAGTAAACTTCGAGATGAGCTGCTGAGCTGCTGATCTTCAGTTTCCAGCCTCGTGCTGCTTCCCAAGTAATTGAGTTTCTAATTAGCTCCATGCCCACTCACTGACTCACCCAGATGCCATGCTAATCAAAGTGTTCATAGAGCACGGACAGTACCCATTTGAGCAAGCTAGCCTCGGGAAGTCAGACTTGACTGACAATTACAGTGAGGAATGAGTATTCCTTTCTCTCTCCTTTTTTCTTTCATCGATAAAAATAAAATGTGATTGCTCCAGATGTCCTGGAGAAGATCTCCACCTCACCTAAATGCAAAAACCTGAATTGATGAGCATAACATTGCCTGCCGTATCATCTGGAATACTGGCCGGAGGGTGGCTGGAAAGGTCCTCTTCTGAGGGCCAGAGGAGCCAGTGTAAATGCCAATCCAGCAGATCCCGTGAAATGAGGAGCACATAAGGCCGCTTCCTACTGGGGAGGGTAAGCTAAATAGGCCCAAAGCAAAGTCAATCACCATCCATCAGCGTCCCTCTACACACGGTAGCAACGTCGAGGTGCATGGAATACGATGCTATGGCTCCTACTTCTATCAATCTGTGTTCCACAGCACACACATTTTTCTCCAGCTGGAGAGCATGCCCTTCTTGCTATCTGTCAGACCTGGCTCAACTCTGCCGCTCTCAGAATTCTCCCGAGAGAGGCAACCTTGTGAGGGTACACAAGCACCTGCTTTGGGATCAGAAGACCTGACTGTCATGAGCAAGTCACTTCCCCTCTCGTCAATCAAATGAAGTTAAGAACACCTGCCCTACTTGCCACTCAGCAATGTTCAAAGGAAGGTGCTGGAGCAACCTTCAGGCACTCTAGAGACAGGAATGATTCCTCCTGCCCCTTGCCCCCAAAGCAAAATGCAGTTCTCTTTTCTTTGATCCTCTCCCACAGTGAACTGTCTGTCTTTGGCACGAGAATTAGGCTATTTCCCAACTTTTCTCCCTGCCTTGACTGAGCTCCCTGTGGAAAAGCACCCTCGCCCATTTGGGATCATCGCTCCCCAGCATCCATCGCAGACCTTTGTACAAAGGAAGCATGGAGTGCGTGTTTGTTGAATGAGATTTGGGGAAGACAGATATTTATTAGTCATGAAGTCACCTTAGTGACACAAGATGAAAAGAAAGAAAGATGGGATGGGGGGCAGGGAGAGAAAACAAACATCCCATGAAAAAGCAGCTATTCCGAAACGCTGTGAATCAAGTAGCCTTGGTTAATGGTCCCATGAAAAGTTCTGCTGATGGTTTTCATCATCTCACAATCATTGCACAGAATATCTCCCCACACACAGCCTCCATCCAACCATTAACTCTTCCCCTTGTGATGAAGGAGAATATTATAATTCTATATTCTATGTATTATAATAGCAAAGCAGCCCAATCTGTCTCCTATGCCACATTCTGCATCCGTAGTTCCCTGAAGTCAGTTTCCTTTTTTTTTTTTTTTTTTTTTTTTTTGCTTTGGAACCAAGAAGGGTCATTCTAATTTGAATCTGGCTGACTTTTCATTAAGTGCCTGGTTCTTTCTGGATTTTCGAGAAAGCCTAAGATGTCCCCAAGGTTCCTTCCCTTTCCTCAATAGATACAGGGCCTGAGCAGATACAAGTCAGAAAAAAGTGTGTGACAGAGAATGGCTTCCCAGCTGTAGCCCAGGGGCGCTAACCCATAGTCTTGTAGTCCTGCCTGTTCCCCCAGTGGCCGGTCCGGGACCAAACTGGGTCAGAGAAATGCTGATGTAGGAGGACAGCATGTACTAGGAGAGCGTGCCCTCAGTGACACTGTGTCCCTGCCTGTTTCACTCTACCTACATCCAGGGCAAAGGATGCTGGGTCCTCCTCCAGGAAGCCACCTCCCGAATACCATAAGCATAAGTGAGCGATGGACACAAAAGCAAGCCATTGTTAGCGACTGGCCTGACCTGGCCGTGGGCCGGTATCGGTCCTGCCAGTTGTTAGGTGGAGATCGTAAAGTCCGCCCAAGGAGGAAGGGAAATAGGAGGGAGAGTTTACTCCAAATCTGATTTGAGGGAAGATAACACTAATGATAGCTGGCTTTTATTGTTATTGTTCAACTGTTTGGGCCTGTGAGGGGGTTCTCTTGGCAGAGGTACAGGAGGACTTTGCCATTTCCTTCTCCAGCTCATTTTACAGATGAGAAAACTGAGGCAAACAGGGGGAAGTGACTTGCCTGGAGTCACACAACTGCTAAGTGTCTGAGGCTAGATTTGAACTCAGGAAGAAGATTCATCCTGACTGCAGCCCAGCACTCTATGCAGTGTGGTGCCCCCCCAGCTGTCCAGCTGGCATTTACATTATCACCCGGGAGACTCCTGACAACGGGGTAAAGGAAGTACTCCAAGTATGATTCCCATTTTAGAGACAAGGCCATGGAGACCCTGAGAGGCCTTTTCTGCTGGATTGTCAGCACTCTCTCCATCACATCACACTGCCTCTTCCTTGCTAGCCTGAGCGTTTTTTCTAGTTCTGTAAACAGCAGGCAGATATTCTGGTTGGTGGCTGTGGAGCCCATCTACTGCCCTCCCACCAGTGATGGGACTTCCCACATCTCCAGCCACCAGCAGCACCTCTGGAAATAAAGGAGGAGTTCGGTGTCCCTAATAAAAGTTCTGGGGACTTCAGTTGGAGTCAAGAAACAATGAGTGAGCACCGACTGTGTACAGGACATTCATTTGGGCCAGGCTGGGGACCTCTAAGGTCATGGATTTATTCATTCGAGGAGTATTTTGATGTTGCTTAGAGGCCAGGCACAGATCTAGGCACCGGGAAACCCCGGAACAGGAAAATCCAAACGGCTCCAGCCCTGTGGGAGCACTTGCTCTGCCAGGGAGAGGGAGGCCGCAATATGTGCTCGCCACTGACACAGAGTACTTGAAGGGGGCAGGGTGGGCTCACAAGGAGGGGGGGGTCAGACAAGGTCTCACACGGGAAGAAAACCCACCACTACTTGATTTGTAGTATGGAGGAACGGCGGCTTTTCTGGGAAGGACTGGCTTTCTGTGTGACACATCCAAGGCCGCCACTGCTGGAAGGACCAGGGCCAAGACGGCCTGAACTCCTCATTTTGCAGAAGCAAATCTGCTCTTAACACTGGCTAAGCTGCAGAAAGAGGAGAGGCTGGCATCAGTGGGGAGGCTGGCATCAAAGTGGAGGCTGGCATTAGTGTGGAAGTTGGCATCAGTGGGGAAGTTGGCATTGGTATAGAGGCTGGCATCAATGGGGAGGCTGGCATCAATGAGAATGATGGCATTGATGGGGAGGCTGGCATTAGTGGGGAGAGTAGCATTGATGGTGAGAGGAAGAGGAAGGCTTGCTGTCCTTCCCATAGCTGTTCCCATACCAATAAGTCTTAGCTAATCCAATGGGACTCCCAGCACAGCAGGCCAGGTACTGAGCGAGCCTGCCCTCAGCTTCCTTTGCATCCTCATATTTGGGGTCTTGATGGAGCCTTCCGTGTCCTGCTGGATCCGTGAGCTCATGACTAGGAGTGTACTCTTCACTTGCAGGGATCCTAACTCATCCATGTCATTGAAATCTGAGGAACTCTCATCTGTGCCCATCCATAATCCTCTGGGAGGATCGTCTCAACACGCTCCAGGCCTCCCTGTGGGTATGGAGCATCACCACATGGGTGTTCCTGCCAGGGATCCAGGCCATGATCACACCATAACAAAAGGGGATGAGCAGCTGGTAAAAACAGAAAAAGTCACTGAGTCACCATGCTATTTGCCGTGATCTCACAGAGCCAGGGCCAAAGGGAGCCAAAGACTTTCGAGAGCTACAAACAACTAAAATGGAATCCTCCTTTGAAATAAAGAACACGAGTTAAGCAGAAATGTTCAATACAGTGACTGCATCTGTCCCTGCGGGCACCATTGCTTCCCCTACCTCTCTGACAGGGAGGGCAGGAGATCTCCAAAGACCTATTTCATGATCTTGAAGTAAATCATTTTCAGGGGATGGCAAGAAGAAAAGTAGCTTAACCCTCCCTGCAATTCTGGCTTTTGGGGGATTTAAAGGATCCTGGGCCCTTAACGGTCCAGCCACCTCACCTTCCTGCCAGCATAGATTGAAGAGGCTTCTTCATTTGGAGTGAGAAGCCTTAGATACAAATTTGGGTGCCAGGACCCAGGCAAGTCACTTCAACCTCTTGAAGACTCAGTTTTCTCATCTGTGAAATGGAGATAGACTTCATAATCTAATGACTTTAACTTGAAGGCATTGCATTGTTTTTAGCCTGACTCCTCACCTCACACACACACACATACATACCACCTCCATATTTGGGGGGGCAATACAAAGTGCAAAAAGGCAAGGGTCCTATATTTGAATCCGGGTTCTTTTATTTATTGCCTGGATGACAATGGGCAAGTCAGTTGATCCCCGAGTTTAAATTTTCTTATTTCTGTAATGAGAGATTAGACTAGATGGTCTCCAGGATCCCTTCTAAACCAACATCCTTTGCTTGCTCAAAGGGATGCTGTGAGCAAGGTTTGCCAGCGCTCTATAAATGAGTTCTTATGCTTATGGTGGTTACAAATGAAAAAACTGAGACCCATAGTGACAGTCAAGATTCCAACCTGGTTGCTCATGGGATTGTAGATTGAGAGTTCCAATGGATCTGATCCATTGGATTCGTCTGATCTAACCCCTTGAGGTTTACAGGTGAGGAAAATTAGTCAAGTGATTTCCTTGCAGTCACACAGGGAGATTCACATTCAGAGCTTTGGACTCTAGGTCTAGCTTCCCTTGACCTGGCCTGCTTTGTCCAGATCATCCCATTAGAGAAGCAGAGAGAGGGCACATCTCCGCCCCCCTCCCAGGATCTCATTTATTGTAGCTGTTGGTAACCAATTCAGCCTCCCTTACTGGAAGATGGAGAAGGTGAGTACCTCAGAACCCTCTGGGCCCAACATAAGCACCAAGCCAAAGTGGTTTGTTTTCTTACTTGAAAGGGAAGGGTTGACGTCCATGTACCTAATCCCTGTGGGGAGAACCGCTGAGAGGGCCACACTTCCTTTCTGAGAGTAAAAGCTTGATTTTCTTTCTCTTTTACTTTTATGTATTAACCTTAGATTGATGAAGTTTTTTTGCAAAAGCGCTAGGAGACAATTGATAACCTGTGAGAACTTTGTAAAATGATGCCTCACCCCAGCTCTGGAAATGAGTCAGATCCCTAGACCCACCAACTAGGTAGGGTAAACCTGTGGCTCTGTGGAAGCATATTCATTTCTGGATCTTTGTGGAAGAGTGTAATATTTTTTCCTTTTTTTTTTTTTTTTTTTTTTTGCTGAGGCAATTGGGGTTAAGTGATTTGCCCAGGGCCACACAGCCAGGAAGTGTGAAGTGTCTGAGTCCATGTCTGAGTCCACATTTGAACTCAGTTCCTCCTGACTTCAGGGAAAGTATAATCTTTTCTTCTTCTTCTTTTTTTTTTTTTTTTTTTTTTTTCTGAGGCTGGTGTTAAGTGACTTGCCCAGGGTCACACAGCTAGGACTTGTTAAGTATCCGAGATCAGATTTGAACTCCAGTCCTCCTGAATTCAAGGCTAGTGCTCTATCCACTGCGCCACCTAGCTGCCCCGAAAATATAATCTTTTTATATGTTACTTTAGCACATATTTTAGCTAATATTTTTGCATGCGTATTCACTAATGAGACTAGTCTATCGTTTTCTCTCTCTGCTTTGTCTCATTCTGCTTAGAGGACTGTATATGTCTCACACAAGAAGTTTGGTTGGATGTATTTTTCCTCTATTTTTTTTTAATCAATCTGTACAATATTGTAATTAATTGATCTTTCACTTGTAAATCTATCTGAACCTAGTATTCTTTTTTCCCTTTGGGAGTTCTTTTGTAGTTTCTTCAATAGCTTTTTTCTGAGATTGCATTGCTAAAATTTTCCGTAAATCATTCTGTTCATCTAGGCATTTTATATTATTTTAAATTTTCATCTATATCTTTTAAGATGTCAGGTTTTTGATGTACAATTGGGCGATGTTTCTAATTACTTCTTTGATTTCACTTTTATCTCATGAATTCTTGGTTTTCATTTTTGAATATAATTTAGCTTTTATCTTTTTTTGAGAAAGTACATAACAATTTAATTATTTTATTCCTGTTTTCTAAAACCTATCCCTAGTTTCATTAATCAGTTCAGTATTTTCATTTTTAATTGTTTATCTGTTCTTTGATTTTCAGACTTTTCAAATTTTTCTTTTATTTTTCTAACTTTTTAGTCACATTCATAGTTCACTGAATTTGCTGATCAAAGTATTTAGGGATATAAGTTTTCCCCTAATAAAGATTTGGACTACATCTTAAAAATTTTCATGTATTCTCATCATTTTTGTTTGATGAAATTTTTTTCTAATTTCTTCTATGATTCACAATCTTGCCCTGTCATTTTCAAGGGAAGCATCACAAATACAAGTAGAGGTTATCAGGGGCCCATGTACTAATCCATCAAACTGAGAAGAAATACAGGAGAGCAGAAATCTTAAACAAACCTTTTATTGACCACGATACAATAGTGATTACCAATAAAAGGCATTTGGAGAAAAGATTTAAACTTAAACATGGACTAAATTCATATAATAAAAAATGTTAACCTAGATTGGATAGAAAAAAAATGTCATTAATTGCTCTTTTAAATCCGAATTTTGTTCTTCGGATTCGTTTTGCTTACGCTACCTTGCTACTTCCCTCATCATCTCCTCCCCATTCTGATTGTTGCTCCATCTGAGCCCAAGTTCTGTGAATTCATGTAACTTGGCATTTTTTCTTTTATTTACTTGTTTGTTTCTCCTCCTTTCTTTTGTTCTTTCTTCTCTTTATCCAGCCAGTTAAGCAAGTAGTTCAAAATTACCCCCACCGAGTCTTCTCCCACTTCTTAGTTTGATACACTTTTTTTTTCCCAATGAATTTTCCTTTGCTCTGTCCTCATTCTTCTTCTTTTGAGTCAATTCTGAACTTTATTCTCTGATTCACGAACTATACCTTTACTTAATAATTCATTACTCTGTCAGGAAGGCAAGGCTTCCAAAACACTGAATGTGACCTCCCTTTTGTGTCCACATTCTATGTTCTTGCCTTTCTGGAACTTCCTCTGTATTTTCCTCTTTTGTTCTTTTTTCTCTCATCTCTCTCCATGAAGAAAATTAGATCAGGTAGAAATAGCATTTCCTGGTAGGGGTGGGGATGAGGTCTGGCCTGCCCCCATCTTCACTATGATCATTCTTCATCCCCAGGGCTATCCCATCCTACTACCGGATGGCTATCCCAACATCCCCGCCACAGCACCACTCTGGGGCCTAATGGCACCTGGGGCCTCCCACCTCCTTGCTCCTTGACTACCGAAAAATTCTAACATATACTTCCTCTGATATAGAAATACTCTTCTCTGGGGTAGGCCACTGCTTCCCCTTCCACTACTTCCATCCTCGTCCCTCCCCTTGATTCTTCACTTGCACTACCTCCCTCTTGCCAAAGCAATAAAGGAATCATCATCCTTTGACTCCTCCTTGGGCTTGGCAGAAGTATATCTTATACTCCTCTGTTCCCTGCTTCCCCTCTCACCATTTATGCAACCTCCCATTTTTTCCCACAAAATAATACTGATAGAGGGACCTAAAAGACATTTCAGTTCTTCTACCTTTACTTCTCCTACCCTTCTAGAGCCTACTTCTCTAACTTGGTACTCACAGTTTCCCCAGCAGGTGACTTCTTTCACAAGATCCAGGACGTATCCTGTGAGTCTAGCCTCCTAAATTTGAACTCATGAGCCCCCACTGGTGATCTTCCTACCAAGTCAGCCAGGAGACACAATTAACCAGGTAGGTAACACAGTAGAGAGAATACTGTACCTGGAGTCAGGAAGACATGAATTCAATCTTGTGTCAGATACTTACCACTGGCATCCTGGGAAAATCATTTAACCTTTGTCTGCTTCAGTTTCCTCAGAAGGGGATTATAATAGCATCTGGCTCCCAGGGTTGTTATGAGGATCAAATATTATCTTGGGTAATACTTGGAAATTGCATCATAAGTATTTGTTCCCTTCCCCTTTCCCTCAAATGAATAGCATTTACTAATATACATATTCTTATTGTTTAATTCTTATTGTTCAATTGTTTTTCGTCACAGCTGACTCTTTGTGGCTTCATTTGGGGTTTTCTTAGCACAGATACTGGAATGGTTTGCCACTTCCTTCTCCAGCTCATTTTACAGATGAGGAAACAGAGGGCGTTTTCCTAATTGCAGGCTTGGCACTTTCTTCTGTGCCACCTAGCTGCCCATAGATTTGGACTTTTTATATTAGCCTTAAAACCCAGCTCTCCCCCAAATGCACAGAGAGGCCTTGGGAAGAGTGAGACCATATCTGGGAATCCAACAGTTGTGAGGCACATGTGTAGAGAACATGTGTGCAAAAGTAACTCCCGTTTCTGGTATCACAGGGCCTTGACGTCCCTTCTCTCCTTGGGAAATCTTTATGTAGCTCCTTCATGGAAGTGATCTCTTCAGAGTTCATCTCTTATTTTTTCACCTTTTTGGATATTCTTTCTTGCTTGTAGGGGAATCTTCCTCTTTCTTTTGCCTCTCCCTGTGCTTTCAAGCCCTCTTGATGTCCTCAGTGACATCCTAAAGGGACTATAGGCATGATCTGGGTCCAGGTCTGTGGCCTTCATCTTTGCCAGTTGAAAACTATTCCTAAAAGGTGCTTTAAATCACTATTGAGGGGAGAAATGCAAATTAAGACAACTCTGAGATACCACTACACACCTGTCAGATTGGCTAAGATGACAGGAACAAATAATGATGAATGTTGGAGGGGATGTGGGAAGGCTGGGACACTGATACATTGTTGGTGGAGTTGTGAAGGAATAGAGCAATCTGGAACTATGCCCCAAAAGTTATCAAACTGTGCATACCCTTTGACCCAGCAGTGCTACTATTGGGCTTGTATCCCAAAGAAATACTAAAGAAGGGAAAGGGACCTGTGTGTGCCAAAACGTTTGTGGCAGCCCTTTTTGTAGTGGCAAGGAACTGGAATCTCAGTTCTAACCCATCAGTTGGAGAATGGCTGAATAAGTTATGGGATATAAATGTGATGGAATGTTATTGTTCTATACTAAATGATGAGCAGGAGGATTTTGGAGAGACTTACAGGAACTGACTCTGAGTTAAATGAGCAGAACCAGGAGATCATTGTACAGAGCAACAAGATTATACAGCAATCAGTTCTGATGGATGTGGCTCTTTCCAACAATGAGCTGATTCAGGCCAGTTCCAATGGTCTTGTGATGGAGAGAGCCATCTGCACTCAGAGAGAGGCCTGTGGGAACTGAGTGTGGATCACAACATGACATTCTCACTCTTTTTGTTGCTGTTTGCTTGCATTTTGTTTTCTTTCTCATTTACTTACTTTTTTTGATCCAATTTTTTTGTGCAGCAAGAGAATTGTATAAATATGTTTACACATATTGGATTTCACCTGTATTCTAACATTTTTAACATATATTGAGCTAGAGGAGGGGCTGGGGAAAGGAGAGGGAAATTTAGAACACAAGGTTTTACAAGGGTCAGTGTTGAAAAATTATCCTTCCATAAGTTTTAAAAAGAAAAACCTTTAATAAAAAATAAAGAGATTACAAATAATAAAAATGAGACTATTCCCAGGTGAGTTTCTTCTCCCTAGTCATCTTTCCTTCTGGCCTCATACTGTGTTCTCTTCTAAGCTGTGACTTCCCCAACTCTTCTGCTCATCTCCCCTGTTCCTTTCCTTCCCACAGCCAGGCAGAATCAGTTTCCGAAGCCCTCAAGTCTGTGAGAAGCAGCAGACAGGGCCAAGGGGAACGGTGGTCCCTCCAGCGGGACCCTGCCGCCCATTGTCCGTTCATCTTCCCAGATGTGAGAAATCCGTGAGGCACCCGGAGCCCGAATTCTAGTGTTCAAATTCTCTACAAGCTCACACATGGGCTTGGTCTTGAGGAACTGTCTTTTATGTGGCACATAACAGCTTCCTTTTGAAGTCATCCCTCCTCCTCTCAATGGGCTCTCCCTTGACATTTTTAGGAGTTTGCAGAAATCTGGATTCAGTTCCACTGGAAGGTGGTTCTGTCCTGGTCAGGGATTCTGGCTGTGGCATGTGTTCACTGGGGAATGACAGAGTGGGAAGGCCTAGGTACGCCAGAGCTTCGGTCTCCATTTTGCACAGATCTGGGAACCTATGTTTTGGCGTTTCTTCAGGATGATAGGTGGTACCTTTCCAATGCTTTGAAATCTACAGAGGAGTTCCCTCCCTCTTGCCCTGGGAGGTAGGCAGTACAAGGATTATGTGGCCCATCATACAAATGAGGAAACTAAAGGAGGACCAGTGGTTTGCACAGAGACCCCCCAGCTGGGAAATGGGAACTAAACTCTGCTCTCTTAACCCTTGGTCCAGAACTCTCCCCAATCTCTTGCTTTGTTTCTCTTTATGTGGCCGTTAGACCTTCTCCAGGAATTTGCAAAGTATTCGGCTGGAACTCAATAGCATCCTGGGAAGGATTTGAGCAAGCCATAAATTGATACTATTCTTGGCGGTCCCCATATTCAATGGCCAGCTTGTCTGAATTTATGTCCAGTTGTAGGGAAAATCTGAAATTCAGTCTGCACTTTTAATAAAAAATAAATAAATAAACACGTGGAAAGTACTTCTGCCCAATGGAAGCTGGCTGACGTTGGCACAGCCCTTTGAATCACTGTTTAGCTGCCATCTTGTGGCAAGCCGTAGACATGGCAAGAACCTCAGCGACTCCTAGCCAGAGATGGAACCCCAGAGGGGAGAGCTTAGCCAACCCAAGCTTTTCATTTTACAGAGGGAGAGACCGAGGCCCAGAGACATGAAACTAAAGACCCCACTAGACAGTTCACATTTCATTCCCCAAATCAGAGGGTTGTTTTTTATTTCTTTTTTAATTTTTGTGCTTTTCAGTAGTTCCGTCCAGGTTTAAAGTGAGGGGGTTAGACTGAAAGACGGCCTTTCCTGTCAGGGATGAAACACTTCCTGCACTTTTCTCTCTTTTTCCAGAGCTGGGTGAAAGGTATATTGATTTAGACATTGATGCGGAACTAGGATGGGGAGGGGGGCAACTTGAGCTTTGTCTCAGGGTGCCAAATCTGGAGGAAGCTTGATTTAGAGTGCATCCCTGGAAGTTTCAGGCTTTGGGCTCCATCAAAATAGTAGACATTAGCACCATATACATAAGCTTTGGCTACCCCAGTCTCCTGACCTCCAGTGCCCTTCTCTCCATGGTGGCCATAATACAAATGATTCCTTCCTCTCAGCTAGATTAAGGCAAGTTCCTACCCCACTCCACTCCCAAGGGATGGCATTATGTGTCCAGAACCTTCCAGTGGGACAGTGACTACCCTACTCCACGTCAGGGTCCTTAATGCTAAGAGAATGCACACCATTGTCAGAAATCCTTCCAAGATTCCCCTCCAAGATGGATGCACAATGTGGTGTAGTCGAATGAGTGCCGGATTTGGACTTAGAAGAGACCTGGGTTCAAATCCTACCTCAGACTTTCCTTAGCCTTGTGATCCTTCCCAGATCACTTTACTTTCATGATGTTCAGTTTCCTCATCTGTGAAGTGAGGATAAAAGTATCTGTCATAGCCACCTCCCAGGGCTGTGGTTGTGAAGCTCCAGGAGCATCTTGTGTTTGTGAGGCGGGTGCAGGGAACGGGCAAGAGACCTAAAAGTGGTGGACAAAGGTCAATTATTATGCTCTGTGTGTGTGTGTGTTCCAGTTTACGATACACACACAGTAAACTGAAGTCTTGAATCTTACACTCTTCTAATAAACTCCCTTCCTCCACTGCCCTATCCCAGAACCCCTCCTTGCTTGTTGACCTTTACTTGTGGCCTCTGACCTGTCTCCCTTTTGCTTTAGAAGTACAGGCCGTCCGAGTTGCAGCAAGCTTTGGCTTAGCACCCAGTCTGCCTGACTTCCGGTGCCTTTCTCTCCAAGATGGCCAGTCTTTCTGGGCCTGGGTCTAACACTGACCAGGCCGCCCCTCCCCACTCAGGAGCGCCACTCCCCCAATCTCTTGTCTCCATCCTTTGTAGAAGCCAGCCCCCTCTACGTGCCAACACATGCCTGTACATGCTTGTGTGTGTCCATCCATACCCTTCCACATGCCCATCCATGATTCTGTGTGCCTATCCATGCCCGTGCATGGCAACATATGCCCATACACACCCCATACATGCCCGTGCATGTTCCTGGACATGCCTGTACAATGCCCATAGATACTCTAGTACATGCCCATATATGTCCATCTGTCCCCCCATCCATGCCCCGACATGCCAATACATGCCTTACTTGCCCATACAGCCCTCTGCTGCTGCCCCTCCTTACCTCTGTTTCCTGCAACCTCCAGCTGGCTTCAGGGCTCAGCTCAGTGGCCATGTGTACCCCAGGGCCTTTCCTCATCTCTCCCGTCCCCCTTATTGGGACCATTCCCATGCCCTGTCCCCATCCCTTAACGATCCCACATTCTTCTCATCTATACTTCTCATTGGACATCTGTCCACATTTCCCCCAGTAAAACATGAGGTCCTTGAAGACAGGGATCATCTCCTGGGTATTTGGGCTTCCCGGGCCTCGGCAAGGTGCCTGGGCCAGGGGAGGCACTTCATACATGCATGCTGAGTTGCACTGAATTGCCATCTGCGTTCTAGTGCTCACTCTGCCAATTTATACCCCCACCCCCACTCCTGTGGCTGGGCTTCTCAGGACTTGGCCTGGTTCTTTCAGTCCCAGGCCTTCAGCCCTATATCAATCACTTGGTTTCTGCAGCTACCAACCCCCTCCATGGGGCATCATGGTCTCTGGGGACCTCAGCCCTCTGATTTCAGGTTACCCTTTTGCCACCTATGTGCATGCCCTGAAACCCAGGGCTTTGTACCTGGAGCTCCTATCCAGCTTGTCTCCTGTCTGTCTCTCTCAGGCAGAATCCAAGCCCCAGATGTTATATAGGAGCTATTTACCTCTGTGTCCTCATTTCTTTCTTCCTGTGATCACAGAGAAACTGAAATTGGATTTAAATCCCAGCTTGGACACCTACTAACCCTGTGACCTTGGTCCAGTCCTTTATCCCTCCATAGACTTCCAATTCCTAAGACCCACTCTTACTTAAAGCGAGGCTCAAATCTCGTGAGATCACAGATGTCAAAGTGCTCTCTGAACTGTCCCGTATGAAGAGAGACTATAACAAAGGGACTACAATCTCTACTGGGGATCCGAAGAGCAGCTCAGAGTCCCTGCTCTGGCGGTTGCTAAGGTTGTGGCTTGCCATTCAGGGTCTGTTTCCTCTGTTGTACAATTAAGGGATTCAACTAGATGACCTCTCAGGTACTTTCTTGCTTGAAATCTGAGAAACTTTGATTTTTAAAATAATTAAGCCAAAAGTCCCTCGTGAGTCCGTCAGCAACTATTGACGTGGTTACCACGTGCAAAAGGCACTCTGCTGATTGTGGGGATCCGGGGCAGAAACCAAACGTCCCCATGTGTTGGATAACCTCAAAGGACAGAAGAACCATCAGAAACTAACTCCTTATAGTTGGAGTATTCTCATTAAGAAGGCCCTGAAGTGTGAGGTCCATTTCTAGATGAAAATAATTTGTATGAAAGTTTAAATGGCTAAGAGTCACTTGGTGGGACTACTGGTTAAATGAGGTACAAATGGGTACTCTTGTGAAGCCTTCCAGAGATATTACCTTCTTATTTAAAGCAGGCTGCTTTTATGCAAGTCCTTTTGGAGTTCTTCGGTCTGCTTTTTATAGGCTTTCCCAAAGTCTCCCTTCCTATTAGGCTGTTATTTGCCACTTCTTCCTATTTCTAGTATTGACTGCTTCTAGCAATTCCCCATGATCCCCTTTTCTCCTCCCTCTAAATTCCTGCTTTCTAACATGCAGCGGTCTGCAGACAAGAGAAATGACTTAGTAAAATTGCATGTTGAATACGAGTAAATGGTCTCTGACTGAAGGCCTAAATGTACTTTCTGTAAAATACATAGGTGTGGGGCTGTACATGTTACCATAGCAATTTCCACTCCTCTGAGGCCTTTTAACCTTCCCAGGGTCTTAGCTAAGTTCTAGACGGCTACGGTCATTTAAAGAAAATCTAAGAGGCAGCTTGGTGGCACAGTGGCTAGAGCACCAGCCCTGAGTTCAAATGTACCCTCAGACACTTAGTACTTCCTAGATGTGTGACCCTGGGCAAGTCACTTAACCCCCATTGAGAAAGAAAGAAAGAAGGAAGGAAGGAAAGAAGGATGGCAGCAAGGCAGGCAGGCAGGCAGGAAGGCAGGCAGGCAGAAAAGAAGGAAGGAAGGAAGGAAGGAAGGAAGAAGGAAGGAAGGAGGGAAGGAAGGAAGGAGGGAAGGAGAGAGAAAGAAAAAGAAAGACAATCTAAACCCTGGTGAGTGGAGCATTATTCCAACATCATTTATTTCAGCAAAAGCTGTGATCAGAAGTGCTGGGCCATCTTTCTCTCCTTGAAGTCACAGGTGTGTACAGTAGAGAAAGCTATCCCAATCTAAGTCTTGGGTGAGAGCCCTCAGGCAAAGCTGGAGCCAGAGACAGACCCCGGGAGAAACCATCTAACCTGAAACTGCCCTCCAACATCTTCTGCAACCCCAGCACCCAGGTAGGAACAAACTAAGTCACTGGCTTTCTCCCATGGCTGTAGTCTGTTTGAGAAGGTCCCAGTAAAGCTTTGCATCTCTGGTACCCTCCATCAAGAAGATTGGAATTCTAGGTGGGCATCGCCGACCTCCCCCCGCCCTGGAGCAATGGCAGGTTCACAATCGCTCTCCTAGGTTTGCTCCATGGTCTCTGAACACAGAAAGCCTTGTGGGACCAAAACCACTTGACTTTATGGAGCATTGGGGTTTTCCATCTCATGGGATGCTGGTCAGCTGTAATGTCCCTCAGATACCCCATTAAAACTATAGCAGAACCCAAGTTTTGCTGGCCTCTGACTGTACCTGCTCACAGTCTGAAGAAGTTAAAGTATTCTTAGATACCTTTTGGAAAAGAACCAAGTGGGCCACAATTAATCAGGGGCTCCTCTTCTTGGAGAGTAGGGCAGACGCTCACAAAATCAAGAGACCGGTGTTTTGTAGAACCCAAAAAGGGAGTTTATTTGATTTATTGATTTCAAATAATCATAAGAAAATGGGATATTATAAAAATCCCAGTTGCTATGGAATATCTTTAAAGAAATATTTCATGAGTCCCTTGTATAATAGGCACTCGAATCTTTTTTATCGATTACATTTTACATTTGACTTTCTACTACTATTGTGAATAATAATAATCATAATTCCCCACCCCCAATAGAAGAGCCTTTCTAGAGTAACAGTACTTAATAAATGGCACAATTTCAAGAGGAACACAAAATGGAGATTTGCGTCCTGAATGTCTTTATCATGACATAGGCAAAGTTGGTTTCACATAAGCTTTGGTGTGATGGAAAATTGATGTTTTATGCACATAGATGTGTCTCTTCCCCTTCTTTCGGGCCATATGGAAAGAGCTGAGTTGCTGAGAGGTAATATGCTACTTAAGAGTCTGGGAAAGGAGATCACATCATGGCTTTCTCTCTACTTCAAGAATGGAAGTTGACCAAATCACCGATAATGAGAGAGAGACTCATGTGCAAAAGCTCAGGTCTCACTTCACCCCCAGCAAATTGTCGCCGGCGGCCAAAAATAAGGTGCCAGCCACCTTCTGAAGATTTGCGGGGAGATCGGCATCAAGGTGCTTTTCATGGAGTCATGAAAACACCAGAGCATTCTGGAAAGCAATTTCAAATTAAGATAAAACCAAAAAGAAAGGTGGCTAAGTCCAGGCCCTTTCAACCAGAGATGCTCCTGAGAGCCATTGGCCCCCAAGGTCAAATACACAGCCCTTTCATTTAAGCCCAAATATTCATCACAGCCCTTTTTGGTGGTGGTAGAAAAAAACTGGCCACAAAAGGTGCTCATTGATTGAGGGATGATTGAGGAATCGTGGTACATGAATATAAATGAATATGTTGTACTTTACTATAAGAACCACTAACTATGAAAAATTCAAAAAAGCCTGCAAATACTGATGCAGAGTAAAGTCAACAGAGTCAGGAAAATAATATTCATGACTCCAATAATAAAAAAAAAGAACAACCAAAGTATAATGCTGTGTGATGAGGACCAAGTGTGGCCTCAAGAGATGAGAAAATGTAGCACCCTCCCTTCTTTGAGGAGAAGGGGGATTGTGGGTGCAGACCACGTCGGACGTGGCTGATCTATTGGCTCATTGTACCGAACTGTTTCTTTCTTTCTCTCTGGGTAAGGAGAAAGAAATATATTTGGAAATGAAGGTGATGTGACAAGAAAAGATTGTTTTTAAATGTTTAAAATAAAAATAATAAAGAATATACTATCAAAAAAGTTTCTACAGATATAAGAAGCTTATAGAAATATCAATCTATATATCTCATCCATACCGATACAAGAGGATGAGCTGATACAGAATAATATTGGCGTATGTTAGCGATGGCCCCACTGCTGATCTGGGGAGGCCCTGGAAATTGACAGTGTGGTGGATGGCCACGATTCTGTACTTTGGCAGCTTGTGTTTCCGTCGAGGCGGCAGGCTCATCCGTCTCTCCTCATCGTTTGGGATCCTAGGGCCCGTCCTGCTCTGAATCCGCTAAAGAACAGAGATGTCAGTAGAGTGGGGTAACTGGAGTTTTGTCCTTTGGGTGCCAAATCACAGGGCACTACAGTACTCGGATTCTTTCAGCAAAGAAACAAGAGAGATTAACACTGAGTGAGTGAGAATTATTAGTGAAAATAACAAGTTTTGAGATGACAGGTTATGGTAAGCTCTTCCCTGATCCTGACCCTCTCCCCCCACCTCCTGCAATGCCTTCTGGGACTTTTGCTACCTAGTGGGGACCAGCAGAGCATCTCCTCTGCCCCTTGTTCTTACCACATGACTGGCCCACTTCCTTTTGTAATCTGTTTCATACACATATGCCTCCTGGATATGGGCTTTATATGTCCCCTGTTTTCCAAGTGATTGGTTTCCTAGCAATTAATGAATGCCTCACCCTAAAACTTCACCAAGCAGAAGACAGCTGGGGGGTTGGTATCCATTTGAAAAGGAGCCCGCTTTAAATGGAGAAATAGAAAATGTAAGGCCTGTGATGTCTATGTGGGTGGCGCCTCCCCTACCACATCCCAACCTACCCCCACACAGACTTAATCAGAAGACCTTCGTGAATTGCCCTAATAAGAAAAATTATATCAGCAAGTGGGCAAACCCCTGCTGAGAGTATATCTTTAAAGAAGTATTTATTGAGTACCTTGTATCCAGTAGGTACTCAATAAATACTTGTCAATTGATTACAAGTTGCCCTTGGAAAAAAGGCACACAGCCCCTAGCCAAGACTGCTTAAACACTTTCTGGTTGAATAGGGCCTGCCAGTGATCCCCACTGGCAGGATCTTCAAGAACTCGGGATGGGTCTTCCCCACATGATGAGGAAGACTCCGGTCTATGGGGTGAAATATCATGCTGCTTCCTGCAGAACAAGGAAAGAGGAAGAACTGGTCTTCAAGTAGACTGCTCCACTCTGCCTGTCTGCTTTTGGAGAAAAACGTCCAGATAGCTTCGAGGTCATGGGTCACTCTCACCAGGGAAGGTCTTAGCCCAGGAGAAGTGGGAGGGACAAGGGGGATTTCCATTATTTTCAATGTCTCTAAGAGTCAGAAAGTCAATTTGGATTGGAGAGATTCTTCTAGGGGAAGCTAGGTGGCGCAGTGGCTAGAGTACCAGCCCAGAGTCAGGAGGACCTGAGTTCAAATATGATCTCAGATGCTGACAGGGGACTAGCTGTGTGACCCTGGGCAAGTCGCTTAACCCCTATTTAAAAAAAAAAAAAAAAATCTTCTTTTCCTAAAGCCATCAATTCTCATCCGGGGAAGCCGAAGTTGTCTGAACCGGGTCCGTCTTCATTCCATCAGGGTCTCCACTTCCTTCAGAGAATTCCCTTTTCTGGAAGATGTGCTGTCTCTGTTCTTGCGAAGCTGAGAGACCCTGAGTTTAAACAGGCGCCGGCATCTCTCCTGGAACTGGTTGCCCACGAAACAGTAGAGGAAGGGATTGATGCAGCTGTTGGCGAAACCCATGCAGATGCCAAAGGGCATGGCGGTGTCGATGGCGGAGATCACCTCGCAGTTGGTGATGACGTGCAGCCAGGCCAGCGTGTCCAGGAAAGTTAAAACGTGGAAGGGGAGCCAGCAGATGACAAAAGCCAGAACCACCGCGGCTGCCATCTTCAGCACCCGGTCTCTCATGAGCTGGTTCTTCCCAAATCCGCTGGCCTTCATCAAGTGCTTCCGGATGCCGGCGTAGCATGTGGCTATGAACACCAGTGGGATCACGAAACCCAGCGCATTCTTCATGAAGGCCATCCCCGCTGACCACTGGGAATACTTCTCAGGAGGGAAAGCCATGATGCAGGCGTTCACTCCCAAGTGGTCGATGGGCTTGGTGTCTCGGAAATAAAATGTCGGCAGGGAGGACACGCAGGCCAGGCCCCACACCAGGGGCACGATGAATGACATCTGCCATGGGGTTCTTCTCTGGGACTGGAAGGGGTAGACCACGGCTTGGTACCTGTCTATACTCATGCAGGTGATAAAGAAAACACTGGCGTACATGTTCAGACACAGGAGGGCACTGGAGATCTTGCACATCACTGAGCCAAAGAACCAGTTGTAGCCATAAGAGTAATAGGTGGCCCAGAGTGGCAGAGTGGCTAGAAACAGCAGGTCTGCCATGGCGAGGTTAAAGATGTAAATACTGGCCACTTTTTTGGGCCCCCGGTGGCAGCAGAACAGGGAGACCACCACGCTATTGCCAATTAAACCGAGGACGAAGATAATATAGTAGAGGGCGGGAATGAAGGCCAAGTGGTACCCTGAGAGCTTCAGCAAGCACTTGGCTGTTGAAGCGTTATTGTTGGATGTGTTTATGGGTCCAATGTATGGATCATTCACCATCTTTTCGCTTTCGAGGGAAGACAGATAGTTGCTCTTTATATCAAATGAGGTCAGTGAACTGTCAGCCTGAAATCTTTGTGAACTCAAGTCACTGGTCATACTCCTCTGCCTGAAAATGACAAAAAAACAAACAAACAAACAAACAAACAAACAAAAAAACAAAAAACAAAAAAAAATCATTTAGAAATCTTCGGATCTTAGAACAAACTGAATGTCCTGTTTTACCAAAAATCTTTAATGTCTGCTAAAAGGGGAAGAAGTGAAATCTAATAAGGCTGAATTCTGCCTTGGAGGAAAAAAAGGGATTAATTCTTCTGATGAATAATTCTGAATTATAAAAGAAAAAGGAGTAAATTGTTCATGCCCTTTGATCTAGCAATCCCAATACCTGGAAAATAATTATAGCCCCTAAGAGGTGATGACCAAAAAAAGGTCCATATTTCCCCACCTATCTCTAGCGAAGCTTAATTGTAGTGGCAGAAAACTTGGGCGGGGTGTGTGTGGGGGGGAGTGGGTTCAAGCCCTGGCTTTGGAGTCAGACTCCATTAGGTCTTAGATTTCAACTTTGCCATATAGCAACTGCACAATCCCAAAAATCTCTTTCCCTCTCTGGGAATCAGATTCCTCATGTGTCACATGAGGGAGGGGCAAACCTCCCGGGGCCCATTCCATCTCTTAACCCACACTATTAGCTTATGAGATTGTCCGACAATCAGAAAATGTCAATCATACCATATGCAAAAGGCATCAATAAATCAGGCAGCAAGGTGGTACAAGGTGGGCAAAAGTGCCGGGCCTGGGATCAGGAAGTCTCTTCCTCCTGAATCCAAATCTGGCCTCAGACACTTCCTGATTATATTTAATCTAGGGGAGGTCACTTAAGCCTATTGCCTCAGTTTCCTCATCTGTAAAATAAGTCAAGAAGGAAATGGCAAACCACTCCAAGAGCTTCACTAAGATGGGGTCTCAAAGAGTCGGACGCGACTGAGCAACAGCAACCTCCATAACACTTTGTGTAAAAAGGAAAAGAATGGGTGCAAATCTCAGCTCTGCCTTGTAACTTTGGACAAGTCGCTCACTTTCCTCATGCAAGGTTCCTTCCAGCCCTGTTCCTAATTCTGTTTCTCAAGGGAGAAAAGGCAATATTTTCTCAGGCACGGCAAGAGAAAAAAATTGAGATTCACAAATCTAAAAGATCTAAAAGAAAATATCAAGGAAAAAAGTGGTTTCTTCTCTATCCTTTCTGTCTCCTTCCTCTGCCCTATTCACCATCACCCCCATTCCTACCCCCACCCACTCCCCCACCGCCCTTCATATTTTCCACAGGCTTAAAGAAAAGGAGCTATTTAAGAAGATTAGCTGTGGAGGAAAGTGTACAAAACAGAAGCAAAGCCCTGTCTCAGAGAGCCTGGTCCACACTTCTTCCTCTCCATACCGTCTCTGGCTACCACAGAGCCGCCTGCTCTAACACGAGAAAAAGCTCCCCTTATGCGTTCCCATAGGCAAATATTTTCCAAACCTTGAGAGAGGGCTGAGTGGGGGGCAAAACAAAATAAACCGAGCAAGGCTGTCGTGTTGGGATCAGGTAGCCAGTGGGAAAATGCCATTTGGACCATTTCAGGTTCATTTAGCCATCTCTGAAAAGTCCTGAGACCCGAGCCACACATTTTCACGCCACAAATCTATCAGTGTCTCTTTACTGTGCTGCTGTTATTATAGAATCGAGAAAAAATTAAAGGTAAATGAGTCCTCAATATTCCTACAAGAATCATAAAAAGCACCCAGAATACAGTTTGCAAGCTCAAAATACAGTCAGCTCTCAGCCAAGAAACAAAGACAGTCCTTTGAGTACCCCGACCTAACTAAAGCATCTGAAAACAACTAAAAAAAAAAAGTATCACTTGAAGGTCGACCAAGTTGAAAATGTAGTTAAATTAGCCTCCATCAGCTTCCCTAATTTCCTCCTCTCTTACAGTTTCAGAACACCGAGGCAATCTTTCTGATATTTGTGGAATACTGGAATAATCTGGATTTTTTAAAAAGCCAATGCTTATCCCGAAATATTATCATATAGTTCGTTTTATATTTCCCAGAGTTAATTATATCTAAGTAGCTCAGACTTACCTTAAAAATGTAGGCTGGAAAAATATTCCCCGACTCGGCTGAGCTCTTCCTCTGGACTTCAGAACATAAGAGCTGCAGATCTCTGGTTTCCTTCTTAATATGTTCGGTTTGTCCACTGGGAGTCTTGAACCGACATAATTTGCTGGCTGACTTCTGAACACGTGCCAGCTTTCCAGAAATTTTTTTTTTTTTTGGCAGTAAAACATCCATCTGAAATTCTGCCTTCCCTGAATCATGAGAGCTCATCCAAATCAATCCCCCACCCCCCACCCCCAAACGAAGCACACTTTCCACAAGTCCACAAATAATCTTGAAGCCCATAGCTCACTTTAAGGAAGGAATAGTCCATTTGCTTCCATAATTGCCTCATCCCTTCCCTCCTCCCCCCACTCCATGTTTACAGAGCTGGGCAGGGGAGGGGGAATCATACAAATACCCCATGGTTCTGGATTCCCAAGGCCCTTGGCAGTTGGCATCCTTGAAACCCTCACTCATATCTGCTATTATGGGATGTTAGGATCAAATCTGAGACATAGTCAAAAGATACTGTCTCAAATACAACCTGTGAGGGTTCGGTTAAGTAAACACGCATCCCGCTAGGCAGTGGAGATGCAAAACCCAAACCCGGGGTATGGCATGTTACATCGGAAAGGGGGCTGGGAGGGCAGGGACCTGCTTTCAAAGCCCACTGTAGCCTCTTCTTGTCTCCATAGCCTTGGCCATTTTACCGTACCCTCCTAGGCAAAACGAGGCAGTCTGAACTCCATCACCTATCATTCACTGAAGTGATTTGCCCAGAGTTTTGCCCAAAGGAATCGGTGGCAAATTGATTTTCATTTCCAGGTTGTGCTATTTCCCCTCTAGCTCATCGAGTCCTTCTTTCTTGAGTTAAAAAGAAGTTTCTTTAGGAAGACTCGAGGTAGACCAGGTGGAGAAATCAGGGACCAGGTGGAGAAATCAGGGACCTGGAGGAGGGGGAGATGATAAAAAGAGAGAGAGAGAAAGAGAGAAACAGAGAGAGAGAGAGAGAGAGAGAGAGAGAGAGAGAGAGAGAGAGAGAGAGAGAGAGAGAGAGAGAGAGAGAGAGTGTGTGTGTGTGTGTGTGTGTGTGTGTGTGTGTGTGTGTGTGTTAGGGGAGGGGGCAAATCATTGCAAAGCCAGGGTGATATCAGAACATATTTATTTGAGAAAGGGAGAGCGAGAAAGAGCCCAAGTTTTGTGCTGCTGCCTTTGGAGGGCACTAGTTTTGAATCCTGACAGAGGAGAGGCCTTTGGAAGATGCAGCTGCTGGAGGCAGGAATTGCAAAAAGGGTCAGCATTAACTAGCTCTCCCCTCCCTTTCCCCCAGCCAATAGTGAACATCTGGCTCCTCTGTCTTTAACTCTATGTGGGATGGGAAGGACGGAGCTCGGGGATTCGGAAAAGCTTCTCTATTTACAGGGGATCTGGTCCTGATGAGGAGTAAAAATAAAAGGGGAAGGGACTTGGGTCTATGTGTGCTGAAGGTTTGGGGAGGGGAAGAAGACTTTTACTTAGGAAGAACATTTTTCTTAGCTTCTCTCAAATGTGTGGAAGGCAGATCTAGGATTATATAACAGAAAAGAGGGCATCAGCTCAAAAAAGAGAGCTTTAGGAGCTAACAGGCCTTATTTTGAGAGCACTTTAAGGAAGGAAGTTTCTGGCCTCCTCTTTTGCCTTGATGGAACCCTTTGATAGATGATGTTGTGATTCTGATTTTATAGATAAGGAAACTGAGGCATGGCTACCAAAGGCCCCTTTTGAAAGCAGCTCTTCCTGTCCTTGTTCCAAGTCCCCCAGACACGAGCCTCCCTATTGGCCTCGGGTCACCTCTCAGGTTCCCTGCCCCATTTATTATCCTCTCTGAAATTTATTAGCCGCTCTGGAGCCCCTTCTAGGGAAACACCGAGGAGCCCCGGGAAGAAATGCCGGTTGCCTCAGGGAGACGTGGCTTTGACCAGCCCCCAGGAGCAAAGGGACTCCGTGTACAGTTTTTCAGTCTTCCAGAATGGTGAGTGCTGACGTAAATGGAGTTTAAAGAACTCTCCACTTCCCAGAAGATGAAAAGAACATTGACTGTCTTTCTTCATTATTTTCAGAAGGAAAATTTCACAAGTCTGAAAAACATTTTGCAAGGAGAGGGAGTTACCAAGCAAAACATATATGTGTGTGTGTTTATAAATATGTATGTGCCGTGTGTGTACATAGGTGTCCGTAAAAGACACTCACGCGTGTGTGTATGTGTGTGTGTGCATATATAAATATCTAAGATATATTACGGCCAGACGGACGGACGGGGCCTGCCGAAGCCAAAAATCCAGTCTTTGCCTATTTGGGCAAAGCCGTTGACAGTTAAGTCAACAACATAAATAGAACGGGATGGCAAGCAAATGCCTCTCCCACCGGTGGAAAAATATATGCTTTTTGTAAGGACGAGACAGACTTTGCAAAGTCTGAGCCATTGGATTTAGCACTCCTGGTGCACAGCACCTTCCAGAAAAAGCACAGCTGGCTTATGAGAATTCATCAGGAAAGAGTCACCCAGCCTTTTCTCCAGGTGACAAATTTAGAAGGTGAGGAAAGCATTTCAAGTCCAGCAGCAGAACAACAGACCTTACTATCTTACTTCAGAGTGGGAAGTTCCAATATGGCAACATGGCTGCGGTTCATACATCTCCCGCCGCCCCGCCCCCCCCAGCCTCCCTGCCGTGCTCGCCTTCCACCCTCCCCCACGGCCTCCCTGGCGACCCTTGCTCTCCCACTGGTATCTCTGGGACCATGTCTCTGTAGGGCAGGGGCCCAGCCCACCCGACTCGGTGGCAGGTCAGGGCCCACTCTATGCCGCTTGCTCTGGCGAGGAAGGTTTTGTAGTGCTTGGCACAAGTGCAAGATTCCCTAGTTACGCTCCACAGTTAAGTCACATAGACGGCTTGGCGTTCACATGGATTTTCCAGCAAAAGGGCTGTTTGACCAGGGCCTCCCTGATGAAGTTGGAGGCCCCAGGACATTCTCTGGGGGAGGAAGAGGAAAGGTAGAGGTCCAAGGAAAGGTCTAGAGCCCGGCTTCTTAAATTGTGCCTTGTGGGGGTCACGAAATCCCAATTTATTGTCAGTAAATGATTTGTATACCTAGTGTAGATGCTCATATACCAGGGGCTGCATAAAAATTTCTCAGGCAAAAAGGGTTAGAAAAGGTTGAAGAAGCCCCGGTCTGGAGTGGGTCCTGCATTGGTGAAGACCACTCCCTCATAAACTGGTGTCTGGGGGAAAACAAGGTTAAAGTCAGGATCCAGGATAGACTAGGAGAACGAATGAGGCAGAACGGAATCCGGGGGAGGCGATGGAGTGCTCGTTTCAGAGGAGCTCTGCCTAGAGCAAGGCTCTAGGGGTTTCAATGCATGTGCATTTAATACACATTTATTTTATTTTATTTTATTATACCTTTTTATATACAAAGCATATGCATGGGTAATTTTTCAACATTGACCCTTGCAAACACTTCTGTTCCAACTTTTCCCCTCCTTCCCTCCGCCCCCTCCCCTAAATGGCAGGTAGTCCCATACATGTTAAATATGTTAAAGTTTAATACGCATTTATGAAGTGCCTACTGTATGCCGACACTGCAGACATGAAGAGAGAAACAGAACACTCTTTGCCCTCGAGAAGTTTATATTCTACTGAGGGAGTCAAATATACACAGATAAGTATTTTTTTTTTTTCTTTTAGCTGAGGCAATTGGAGTTAAGTGACTCGTCCAGGGTCACACAGCCAGGAAGGGTTAAGTATCTGAGGTCAAATTTGAACTCAGGTCCTCCTGACTTCAGGGCTGGTGCTCTACCCACTGCACCACTTAGCTGCCCCCATAGATAAGGAATTTTAAAAATATCTACAAAATAAAAAGTTAAAAAAAACTGACAGAGTAAATGATGCAGAACCAGGAGACCTATGTCTCCCATGATTGAAATGAAAGATGACCAATTATGATGGACGCGGCTCTCTTTATTGAGCTGATTCAGGTCAGTTCTGATGATCTGATGGAGAGAACCATCCGCACCCAGTGAGAGGACTGTGGGGACCAAGTGATTCACAACATAGCATTTTCACTCTTTTTTGGTGTTTGCATTTTGTTTTCTTTCTCATTTTTCCCCCTTTTTGATCTGATTTTTCTTGTGCAGCGTGATATTTGTGGAAATACGTATAGAAGAATTGCATGTGTTTATTAGATTACTGGCTTCTAGGGGAGGGAGTGGGAGGAAGGGAGGGAGAAATTTAGAATACCAGCTTTTGCAAGGGTGAAGGTTGAAAATTATCCATGCATATATTTTGAAAACAAAACAAAAAAAAAAACTTTAATGAAAAAGAAAAATCTTTGAAACTGAAAAAAATGAAAGATCACTCAAGGGGAGCTCAGCTTAGAATAACTGACAACCCAATAACGGTCTTGGAAAACAAAAGTAAGAAATAAGCACAGAGGGGGCAGCTAGGTGGTGAAGTGGATAAAGCACCAGCCTTGAACTCAGGAGGACCCGAGTTCAAATCTGACCTCAAACACTTAACACTTCCTAGCTGTGTGACCCTGAGCAAGTCACTTAACCCCAGCTTCCAAAAAAAAAAAAAAAAAAAAAGAAATAAGCACAGAGGTGGGGACTAGAAGGGCAGAATGGTATCTCCTTTATCAGATTCCTGCACACGATCAAAAGGTTTTGTTCAACTATTTTTGTTTGTTTCAAGAAAGGGTTTTATTATAAAGAAATAAAAATTTTCTGGCTCTCAGCTTCTCAGCTAGAAAAAGAAAAAAAGAAAGAAATGAATAAATGAGTAAATACATAACTAAACAAATAAATTTGTATCAATTGACTGGCTTAATCTTATTATTATTTTCATGGGGTCAGGGCTAAGTGACGCAAACAATAGATTGCTAGATGTGGACTTAGAGAGACTTTAGTAGTTATGTGATGCTGGGCAAGCCACTCAATTTTTGCCAGCCTCAGTTTCCCCTTTTGCAGAATGATAATAATGATATCAATTCCTTCAATTTGTGATCTAAACTTGGAACTAGGGATGTTAAGCCTAAAGAAAAGAAGGCATGGTGGGGAGGGGGGGCAAATCCCTAGATCCCTAAAATTTAATAATTTTTTCATTATGATGACCATTGGGACCTACCTCAGGATACAGTGCACTACCCATGTCAAAATTTCTTTCTGTAGAAGTGAGCCTAAGAAATGGATTGGGCTACAATTCTTATCGAAGGCATCATTATCTCCTTCTTTGCATTATTTTTTTTTGATGAGGTTCAGATAGAAAAGGGACAAGTCACTAGCTTTTTAAGTTTCATGTTCAACGGACACACAACAACATTTAATGTGATGTTCAACAACACAAGCAGATAGAGTGGTTTCCTTTCGTCTTTAAGATAACTTTGTTGGTAGACCGGACACGAGGGACAGTATAGACCATGCGTGGGGCCCACATGGTTTAAATTTCTATTGCAAACTCTAGTTTGAAAGCTTTTAATTCCCTTCGGCGACATATCTGTCTGCAGCCTTCTTCATCTACATATTGTTGGTTTGTTCATATGGATATTGGGTGGGAGAGTGTCCCTCGACTCTTCTCTTGAACTTCAGCTGTTTCCTGGACTGACAAATCCAGTGGCACATCAGCCGTTCCCATGACTTTGTGGAAGGAGTTTTGTTTGTTCCCAAAGTCTCTCTACATTTTCTACCTATTTACCATATACTCAGAAAGTCTCTCTCAATCCCCTCGTCTGAATTTCAGACTTCCCTGCAGGTTTCCTTATGTTGCCTGGGCTGTTATTTGAACCCCTTGGAGAACAATCACCCCTCCATTTGATCGTACCACAAGTACGTGTAAAGATCGATGTCGTAGCAGCATTTATTACTATAAATGCGTTCTTGACATTACTGACTTCAGGATCACGGGCTCTGTCTTCATATTAGCTTTGGCTTTCTTCTTGACAGACTTATGCTTGACCTATCTTGCCTAGAGAAGACCAAAGTATTTGTACATATTGACTTCTCCTCTTGATGTTTGGCTCTGGGCTTGACCTCAGGACCTTCCATCTCTGTTTTTCCTTTGAAACTATGAAGAATTTTCATATTCATATTTTTATTTATTTTTTAAATAAATATTATTTTAGTTAAATATATATATATATACATATATATGTGTATATATATATATATATATATATATATATATGGCCCAGATTGTATACTGTTTTTGAATGGCTTGTTCAATAAGCATTGAACGGATAAGAGTTTCTCTACAGATCTGGGACATCAGCACATGCTTTTTGCTCCTCAATTAATATATTTTGGCCCTTCGGGAGTGGGAGGGTTGGGGCTGAATCTTGAAGGAGGCCGGAGGCAGAATACTGCAAGTCCCTGCTGTATATAACCCCAGCTGGAATTATAATTATTGTCATCATCATGATTTTACTGGACCTAGAATTCGATTAGCATCAGGAGCTCCCTCTACCAGGGCAGCCTGACCTTTGATCTTCCTTCTATAACTTGCAGAACTGCCTGGGGCAATGAGAGCTTTAGTGTGTGTGTAGATTGATTGACTGAAAGAAAGACATTACAGAAACATATAAGTTGGTGACATTTGGAGTGATCATTGGTGTCCCCACAGGGAATTTGATAATAAACAGATGATGTCTTCCCCTGAAAGATGGACCCAGACTCCTCAGCGCAGCCGCTTCTAAGCTCCTGCTCCTATCTCTTCTCCCAACCCCAGGAGAATAAAGAAAGCAGCAAGGAGATCTAAGGTGAAATGGCTGCAGGAGTGAGCACCAGCATCGACTAAGAGACAAGAAGCATCCCAAATTCTGCTGCCAATGAGTCTGGGGTTCAATCCTAGAATCTGCTGAAACCTATAACCTGATTGCCAAGGACTGCCCACTAATCCCAGCCAAACCTATCAGACGATTTAGAAGCAAATAAGAAAGGCTTTTCACCTGGAAAACAGAGGAGGATCAGGTCATTATCATCAACCTCTGGCTGCCTGCCCATTTATTCCTACTTGAAACAACCACCTTCTGTCCCTGGGACCCAACTTCAAATATCAGCCGCCCGTACTCCAGATAAGTCAAGTAACTTTACCCTGTTGGAGTGGGGGGGGGGGCTGGAAAGAAAGAGAAAAACCTTGGTCCCCCGCTCTTAAGGAGCTCACGGTCCAATGAGGAGACAATGTATAAACAACTATGAATAATCAAGATATAGATGGGATAGATGGAAGAGAATCTCAGAGGGAGAGCACTAGTAGTGAGGAAGGAAGTGGGGAGAAAGATCAGCAGGCCCTTCGGGAGTGGGACGGTTGGGGCTGAACCTTGAAGGAGGCCGGAGGAGGCAGGAGGCAGAGTACCAGAAGGCCCTGCTGTACATAATTCCAGCTGGAATTATTAGCATCATCATGATTTTACTGGACCTGGAATTCTATTAGCATCAGGAGCTCCCTCTACCAGGGCAGCCTGACCTTTGATCTTCCTTCTATACCTTGCAGAGCCTCCTGGGGCAACGAGAGCTCAGCTTGCCGGGTCATCCAGCTAGTGACTCTGAGAAGGACTTGAATCCAAGTCTTCTTTATGTCCAAGCCAGCCCTCTGCTCACTGCGCCAGATGACCTCTCGCCAGCACGGCCAGCACCGCCACCACCTGTACCTGTAAGTACACTTCACACTGGGGGAGGGGAGACTATTTTCCAAAGAAAGACGAATCCAGGCGTTCAGTAGACTTTATGGGCACCCCATTTGCTTGCCTGTTCCAAGGATGTAGCCTGAGTGTTCCTATGCTAAAAAGTTCAATAGGGCCGCTTGTTTTTTTTCTTGGAACTTCTGTCTATTGATTTTCCTTTTTTATTGAGGTTTCCTTTCCACCCCCAAGATAACTGTGCATTCAAGGCTATGCTCGGGGATATTTATGACCATCCCCGATGAGCCGATTGCCCATCCTGAGATGAGTGCCACCTCCCGATGTCACGGCCTGTATATCATCTTGAGGTTAATTATGAGAACCAGCATATCCCAGGGTCACCCATCTCCTCTCACTCCTCATCACCCCCCAACCCCATCCCCAAACAGGCACTGACATCTAGGGCCCCTGGAAGTCTTGAATATGCGCCAAGGCTAAGTTGCCCCAAGTACAATTGTGAGTGTGGGATAGACCCTCTGTGGGCCTAGGAGCCTGTCCCCTGGCCAATTAGCACTCAGGAAAAACTACCCCTGAGCTCAGGACCACACAGCCTGGCCAATTAGTGTCTTCCAACTCGGAGGTTCTGGGTAAGATCTCTGCCGTCAGTTCGATGAAAACAAATCCCAGCGAACCTGGTCATTTGGCCTTGCGTGGACTTCCAGGGGGAGAACAGCTGAACTAAATTAGCCACTTTTGAAACAGTTGTTATCACCCCAGAGACACACAGCAAGAGATCCATGCTATGGATGGAGAAGGAGGGGAAGGGAGAATAAACAAGCGGGAGGGGGATAGTGACCTCTCTGAGACCTCTTGAGCATCACAACGAGGCAGTTCCTGCATTCCCTTGCTTAGCTAGTAAAGGTGCATGTTCTTTAGGTTCTTGGTCTTTGGGATACTGGAAATTCACTCCAGAAGTTTTGATTGTGATGTGAAAAGCCATCCAGTTTTGATTTTAAATAGGTTGTGTTCTTTTTTTTTTTTTTTTTTTTTTTTTTTTGATGGGAGTAGGTGTAATAAATTTTTATTTTTTTAATTTATTTTTTATTTTTTTATTTTTTTATTCATTTTTCCAAATTATCCCCTCCCTCCCTCCACTCCCTCCCCCCGATGGCAGGTAATCCCATACATTTTACATGTGTTACAATATAATAGGTTGTGTTCTTAAAGCAAGCAGCCAAACCTTGGGCTAGTTTTCCCTTGTGAGGAGTTTTGTGGTGCTCTGTCCCCCAGTCCCGCTTGTTCAGTCTCCCAGCCTTAGAGAGGAGCCACCTTCCCATACTGCTTTTGGGGTCTCTCTGTCCAGCTGGCCCCACCGCCCCCATCATGTCAGCATGTCCCAAAGGGAGCTCCTTAGCTCTGCCTCTGAAGCAGCTTCTCCATCTGTGCTGCCTCCCATGTCTGGAAGCTAGATGTGATCGTGTTCTTGTCCCTTCCCCAGCCCTCTGGCTAATCACTTAGTCTGATTGATTCAAATCCCCCCACTTCTCTCAAACCAATCCCTTCTCTCTCCTTCCACTGGCAACACCCTAGCGGGGGCCCCCATCACCACCTGCCAAACCGGCAGAATAGTCTCCTAGGAAGCATTACTGGCTCCGTGCTTTTCCCCCAGTCAGTCTGGCCTTCATACCCCATGTCCAGACCTAGTCAGCCCACGGCGTCCCTTAAAGGTCTTCAGAGTCAAATTCAGACTCCTGTGATTGGCATTCAAAGCCCTCCAGCCCATGGAATCATGCTCCATGTCCGTCCTTATCTAATATTATAGTTTTTTTTTCCTTTTTTGTGTGTTTACTGCTGTTATTTTTTATAATAGCGTTGTATTTTTCACAAGTCAAGCAAAGAGAGTTGTCAACATTCCCCCTTACAAAACCTTGTGTTCCATATTTTCCCTCCCTCCCCCTCCTCTAGACAGCAAGTAAACCCTTCTAGGTTAAACACGTGCAATCCTTCTAAACAGATTTCTACGTTGATCATGCTGCACAGGAAAAATCAGATCAAAAAGCAACGTAATGCCAGAGAAACTGAGGCAACATAGAGATTAGAGAGTTTTTAATAATTTCTTTGGATTTCTAGGAGGGAGAGATTGTGTTTTGTGTCCAAAATATCCAGCAAACAATGTGAGTTCTCAATGATACACACACACACACACACACACACACACACACACACACAAACACACATATATACACACACACAAACACACATATATACACACACACACACAAATACACACACATATACACACACATACACACCCACATACACACACACATACACACACATACACACACAAATACACACACAAATACACACACACATACACACATATACACACATACACACATATACACACACATATACACACACACACAAATACACACACACACACACACACACACACACACACACACACACGGCTGAGCTACAAGGATAGACCAAGGCAGGGGCAGAGTCAGAGCATTGAGAGAGGATAGGGACTATCAACCTGGTTCTGACAAGGTGGGGGAGGCACTGGGCATTCTGGTAAATTGGGATGAAGAAGAACAATGACAGGATAGGGGGTAGGATCATAAATTCTTGATGACAGAAAGAGTTAGGAGCCAGAAAGTCTGAACTCCCCCTTATCTTGACTCTCACATTGGCAATTTATAACTTTAGAGCAAATAGCCCTGAGTTATATCAGTCTTAATGAATGTGGGAGGGGATGTTTGGAATGAAGGGGATTGAGGCAGAACAATTAAGGAAACTGAGGTAGAACCAATTTAAGGAAACTGAGTCAGACCCATAAAAGGGATCTGTGGCACAACAGCAAGAGAAAAAAAGACAACAAAAAAGGTAAAAATACTATGTATGAAGTGATCCACAGTCAGAACCCCCAGCCCTTTCTTTGGCTGCAGATGGCTCTCTCTATTACAAGACCATTGGAACTGGCTCGAATCACCTCAGAGTTGAAAAGACCCACATCCATCAGAATTATGATAACATAATCTTGTGGCTGTCTAATGATCGCTCGATTCTGCCCATTTCCCTCAGCCTCTGTTTCTATAAGTCTGTCTGAAATCCTCCTGCTGGTCTTTTCTTACAGAACAATAATATTCCTTAACATCCATGGACCATCACTCCTATAGCCAATCCCCAACTGCTGGGCGTCCGCTCAGGTTCAGGATATTAGGCTTTTGCCCCATACATTGTGCTCCATGCAACATGGGAAATCCTATGGCTCCAAGCAGGTCCTGGGCCCTCTCACAGTCTGTACAGTTCCTCAGCCTGCTCCAGGAGGCCAGGATGTAGCCCCTGACCCTCTTCACCTGTTAATTTCCCCTAATCCTTTAATGCCCAACTTGAAGGGCATCTTTTCCAGGAAACCTTGCCTAATCCTCCACTTCATCGCCTGCCAAGCTAGCAGTGACCTTGCCTCTCAAACCTCACTCCGTGCTCTGTTTTGTAATTCTCTGGTATGCTTATTATGTAATTTCAGATCCTAGGAGCGTATTTAGATCTAGTCACAGAGGCGACTATGCTAAAACCAGAACAATTCAGTGACTTGGCCAAGGTACACGGGTAGTCCGTGTAGCAGACCATGGTGACCAAAACAAGGTCTCTTCCCATAAATCAGGGTGGTATCCTCTATCCTTTCAGGAGTGTAAGTTCATTGAAGATGTGAATGATTTCTTTTCTGAGCCGTGTACATCCCCTGGTACTGGAGCCAGTGTTCCGCACACCGTGCTTAATCAATGTTTGTTCCTGCTGTTCACTCTCACGGCGCTTTCATCTTAACCATCCAAATGAGATCTTCCTTTTGGTTGAAACGGAGAAATAAAATCGATTTTATGTGTAGAGGAATTGCCCAGGTTTAACCTGTATTGGATCATTTGCTGTCCAGGGGAGGCATGGGAGAAGGAAGGGAGAAAAGTTTGGAACACAAGGTTTTGCAAGGGTCAGTGTTAAAAACTATCTTGAAATGTATTTTGAAAATAAAAAGCTATTATTTTAAAAAAAAGAAGTCAATAAATACAAAAATGAGTGACTGTATTTTCCAGAAACAAAATAAACTCAAATAAAGTTGATTCTTCTTCTTATGATTGAAACGAATAATGTCAGAGAACCGGATCACTCAATAAATGAGTGGATTAAATTTCAGAGCAGCTTTGAGGTATCTGCAAGGCCTCTCAGAGACTTCACTAAACTAACAACCCCCATCTTGTCAACCCTGAGATTATTCTGACAGGCCCTATGTTTCCATAGAGGTAATCACCGTACATATCCAGCAAAAAGTTTTCTTTGGCATCGGAGCAAAAATACATGTTCCCAAATATATGTTCTCTTCCGGGGCTTTCCACACTTTTGTAAACAGGAATTACTTTTTGATTTCTATCAGTTCCCTGGCTGGAGGAGGGGGATGGGGCTGTGCTCCTATTAAAGTTCCTAAATAGGATAGACAGGGAACTACACCTTCCTTCTCAATGGGGAATCTAGGCAAAGATCTGGGGAGAGGAGAAAGGGGTGAATCCACGAAGGCAGAGCTCTAACTAGGGCAAGGCAACACAAGCTTTGTCCTCAGGTACCTAAACTAGAGGGCACTGGCCGCATTCGCAATGCAGCAGAGAAATGTATCGTGAGAGTAACAATAACTAGTTAGACGACAAATTGACTAGATGGCAGCTTTGGTGAGTCCTTCCTCTTCCCTGACTTCATTCTTAGTACCCGGACCCCTGGTCTCGGCCTCCTCCTATCCACAGCTGAGGGCATGATTTATTCTTGAGCTTCAAAAACACCTCCCTTATGGCTGCGGTTGGCAGTTTGCTAAATGGGAACCTTAGTCTATATCACAGTCCCTTGGGAGCAAAATCCCAATTCTATCTACTCTATATCCCAATGATAGAGCAAAACTATAATTAATTACTGATTCTCAAGCTGTGAGAAAGGTGTGCCTGGGAAAACCATCAATAAAGAAAAACCACATCCTCTCCCCATGGCCTCCTCTTCTGCCTCCCAATGACATGGGAAGAGCCCGGAATATTCCGAGGCTCCAGCAGTAGATTGCACCCAAATGGCAACGCTAGGCAAATGGACCAAGTGACAATTTCTCTTTCTCTTCTTCAGTGACCAGTGTGGTTAAGTTGAGGGAGGTTCTTCACTAGATCAGTTGAAAAGGGAGCAGCAGCAGCAGCAGCATGGGACCCTGGAAGGCAAGCTAGCTTTGGAGCCAGATTGCTGAAACTTCCTAGCTGTGTGACTCAAGGCAAGTCACAGCAACTCTACGAAGCTCATTTTCTAGAAGTAAAATGTTGGACTACGTGACTCCTAAGAGCCTTTCCAGCTTCAAATCCCAATCTAATCTGAGGCTCTGATAGTAAGACCATCTCCAAAGGCTCACAAGGGCTATACACTACATCAATGGAAAGAACTGGGTCTCCTTAGATCAGGAAACCTTGGAGGAGAGCTAGGATCAACAGGACAAAAGAGAAACTACATTTTGGACATGTTGAGGTTGAAGTAGCTGGGAGACATCCAGGTTCATCAGACAGATGCAGGTGGAGGATTGGAGATTGGGGGAAATTGCCAGGTTAGCTATATAGAGAAGAGAGGTACATTAGACAAAGCTTAAAATAAAAAGGGACGGGCACAAAAGACTAGTTTCAACCATCTCAGACTTATTTTGGTCTTTTTTTTTTCTTCCAATAAATACAAATAGCAGATCAAAAAGAATAAAGTAAAAAAAAAAAACAAAAAACTGACAGTTGAAGGACTGCCAGGTGGCGCAGTGGATAGAGCACCAGCCCTGAAGTCAGGAGGACCTGAGTTCAAATCTTCCCTCAGACACTTAACACTTCCTAGCTGTGTGACCCTGGGCAAGTCCCTTAACCCTGATTGTTTCAGGAAAAAAAAAATGACTAACAGTTAAAACCCAGAATAAGTGAAGGGTATTCAATAAGTTTGTGATTCGGCTCAGACAAATGAGATATTAAGTTATGGAAAATAAGAGAGGTCTGATTGCTGTGCAAAAATGGTTATCTTCAAGTTGGGATCCAGTGCTAGGCAGAAGATAAGCAGCATCCGCTTGGCAAATGAGAGCAACTTGTCAATGTGAAATGTTTACTCAATTTCAATGTTAATGACCATTTGCTAAGCACCTCTATGAGACACAAAGGTTGTCTTCAAGTTTTTGTAGGGGCTCTCCCATGGAAGGAGGATTAGGCAAAACTAGGAACAGTAGGAGAGATCTCAATTGAGACAGATTTATACTTGATTTCAGGACAAATATGCTGTTAATTGTTGTTATTTAGTCATTTTCAGTCAGGTCCAACTCTTCATGAGTTTTCTTAACAATGGTACTAGAGTGATTTACCATTTCCTCCTCCAGCTCATTTTAAAAAGAAAAAAAAAATATTTTTTTCTGAGGCAATTGGGGTTAAGTGACTTGCCCAGGGTCACACAGCTTGGAAGTATTGAGTGTCTGAGTCAGATTTGAACTCAAGTCCTCCTGATTTCAGGGCTGGTGCTCTAGCCTCTGTACCATCCATCTAGCTGCCCTTCCTCTGGCTCATTTTACAGGTGAGGAAACTTCACCATGTGACTTGGGGAAGTGACTTGCTCTGGGTCATACATCTAGTAAGTGTCTGAGGCTGGGTTTCAAATCGGGTCTTGCTGATTCCAAACCCGGTGCCACTGCACCACCTGGTTGCTCATCCTGGCAGTTTGACCTATGAAAAGTAGAATGGGCTGTCTCAGTAAAGCAACAAGCATTTATTAAGTGCCTACTATGAGCCAGACACTGTGTTACGAAAGGCAAAAACAATTTCTACTCTCAAGGTACTGATAGTATAATGGGGGATTCAACAAGAAAACAACTCTGTACAAACAAATTAGAGATGGGAGAAGCTTAGGATAATTTCAGAGGGAAGGCACTAAAATTAGGAGGACCAATAGGCCTTCTAGCAAAAGATTGGATTTTAGCTGAGGCCCGAAGGAAGTCGGGAAATCCTGGGAAGCCAGGAGGCTTGAGAGGAGGAAAGAGAAAGTTCCAGGCATGGAGGATAGCCAGTCCAAATCCCCTGAGTCCAGACGTGCAGAGTGTCTTGTTGAGGAATAGCCAAGTGCCTCGGATCACTGGATTGCAGAGAGTGGAGAGGGAAGTAAAATGTTGGACAACTGGCAAGGTAGGAGGGAGTCCAGTCATAGAGGGCTCTAAAAACCAACAGAGGTTTTCACAGTGGATACTAAGGGTGTTCAGGAGTCACCAGAGTGTAGTGATTAGGGGGTGACGTGGTCAGACCCGGGATTTAGGAAGAGCAATATGCCGGCTGAATGGAGACTGACTTAAAGTAAGGAGAGATTTGAGGGAGGGAGACCACCCGCTAAGCAGTAGTTGAGCAGCAATAGTAGAAGAGTGAAGTCCTGAGGGTCTATAGCAGAGTGACAAGGAGAAGAGGAGGTGTGTGTATACATGTACAAACATGGATGTATATTCTCCCATTTGTAGATGATTTTATATGGTGTTATAAAGGTAAAAATGACAGGCCTGGACGACAGATTGGACATGGCGAGGATGACCCTGAGATTGTGTATGTGGATGACTGGGAAGGTGGGGTTGCTCTCAACAGTGACAGGAAAGTTAGGAAAAGTGGAGAAAGTGGAATCGAATTTTATGAGTTCGGTTCAGGGCAATGATGTCTACAGTTCCCCCAGTTCAAAATATCCAGTAATCAGAGATGTGAGTCTGGAGATCGGACTAATAAGTAAAATTAGGAGATGATAATTGAATCCACTGGAGCTGATTGGATCATGAAACAAAATATTATAGAGGGAGAAGAGCCCTTGAAGGACACTTACTCTTAATGGGTATGGTTCAGATAAAGATCCAATCAAGAAGGAGCAGAAAGACAGGTAGAAGGGGACCTAGAAGAAAGCACTGTTACACAGAACTAGAGAGAAGAGAGAATCCCAGAGAAGAGTGTGATTGACAGGGTCAGAGGTTACAGGAAGCCCAAGAAGGATGAGGATTGAGAATACATCACTCGAGATGGCAATTAAGAGCTCATGGGTAACTTTGGAGAGAGCAGTGTACATGAAGTGATGCGCTTGGAAGCCTGGATGCAAAGAGTAAAGGAGAGGGGGAGAGAAAAGCAAGTAAAAAGAGCCTCTTGTCTCAGGAGGCCGTGGGACCTCCCTCCTTAGAAGTTAGACACTTGACCTAGTTCAGTAGGAATCAGGGGTCAGATGTGGGGTGGATCGGATCACCTCTGCAGTTCCTTCTAACTCGGAAGGGCAAGGAAATGGGACCCAAAGGAATGCCGAGGAATATCTTCCTGAGTACCAGAAAGACTTAGCCAATGGAGCCCATGTAATCAATGAATGAGCAATATTGAAACTTTGCTTTGAGCTGGTAAAAAGGCATCATAGAGGTATCCAAAAGGGAAAATAAAGTAGCAGAAAACCCAATTTCCATTTTTAAAATGTTGATAATCCCCTCCTCCCCAAGGAGGATTGCAGCACTCCTCCCAGTATAAGGCACAGACCTTATCTATGCTGTCTACTAATGAGTCAGTTGAAAGTGTTGGGGCTTAACTAGGGGCAAAGCTTGGCCAATGTTGATGGGATGCAGGCCCTGAAGTCATGGTTTAATCTAAATATAAAGGGGAAGGGGAGAACAGAGCTTATTTCTGGACTACCCAAAGCTCCCCGGAAAGAAGATGCCAAGCTCAGAGATAAGATAATGGAGCAGGGTGTGATCAAGAAAGCTGAATTCCAAAATTAGAGTATCAATCTGGATCTCCTGGAGGTCAGTCAGCTTGTTACCCTGCCATCCCTCCATACAAGTTCTCAACTCATCTTTGTAGCCTGAGTTTGCTTTGAAATATATTTAAATGTAAAATATATTATATGTGGGCAGCTAGGTGGCGCAGTGGATAGAGCACCAGCCTTGAATTTGGGAGGACCCAAGTTCAAATCCGGTCTCAGACACTTAACACTTCCTAGCTGGGTGACCCTGGGCAAGTCACTTAACTCCAGCCTCAAAAAAAAAAAAAAAAAATATATATATATATATATATATATATATATATATATATATATGTATATATATATATATATACATATATATATAATATGTGAAATATATTTAAATATATATTATATGTAAAATATTTAAATATAAAGATATGTTTAAAAATCTATATGCTATTGAGATAGTTTGGGTTTTTTCTATCATCTGGTTTTTCCACTTTGTTTCTCCCTCACCTTTCCTGGAGAGCCATCTTTTTTAATAAAGCATGAAGGAAGGAAGAAAGTGAATAAGCTAAACTGTGTCCAGAAAAAGCTGACATAGGCAGTATTCCACATTTCCTCTGGTTTCTTATTTTTGCAAAAGAATAGGAGAAAGTATTGCTTCAAATCTCTTCCTGGGGCTTAAGCTTAATCATTAGTTTGTAGAGTTTCGGTTTAATTGTTTTTCGTTCTTTCCATTTCCATTATTGTAATCGCTTTTCCGGGGACATTCTTTTTCTGGTTCACTTTATTCTCAGTTCATAAAATGATTTCCTTTCCGACCACAGAAAAAATACACCTATAAATATTTTGGCGTGTATGTATTCTTTATTTTTGTCATTGTCTTTAAATATATGGCTAGGAAAAATATCTTTGAGTCAGAGGGTCTGGACATTTTAGTCATTTTATTTGCCTAGATCCAATGTGCTTTCCAAAATGGATAGACTAATTCAAAGCTTGATCAATGATGCATTAGTGTGCCTATTTTTTCACAACCCCTGCAATGCTAGTTATTTTCATCTTTTTCAATTTGCTGGGTGTGAGGTGAATCCTCAGGGTTCTTTTGATTTACAATTCTCTTATTTTTAGTGTTTTGGAGCTTGTGTCTCTTAATTGTTTTTGATTCTTCTTTTGAAAACTGTATCTTTTGACAATTTGCCTTTTGGGGAATGGCTTTCAGCCTCCTACACTTCTTCAACTTGTCTATCTATATCTATATGTATCTATATCTATAGATAGATCTATATAGCTATATATAAATCTATCTATATATACTAGATCCATATCAAAGATATTTGACATAAAGATTTTTTTTATACAACTGTTCATATAATCAAACTGTTCTATTTCATCTTTTGTAGCTGCATAACTTGTTTGGTTAAAAAAAAAATCGCATCTTACCCACAGCTTTGAATATGACCTATTTACCTGCAGATTTTTACGGTATCAACTTTAATATTCAGCTCCTAGATCCATTTAAAATTTATCGTGGAATATATGTTAGTCTAAATCTTATTTCTGCCAGACATATTGTTTAAAAGTTTTTGAATAGTAGTTTTTATCAGATAGGGAATTTTTTCCTAAATAATTAATGTTTGGGGGTTTACTGAATCCTGCTTTACTGAATTCAATTGTATCATATTCTTGTTTAACTACTCTATCCTATTGATTAACCTCTACAAAGTAGTTTCTATGACTACTGCTTTATGACGTAGTTTGCCGTTTTCGAAGTGCTGTTCTCCTTTCCTTCCTATCCCCTTTTCATTATTTCCTTTAATATTATAGCTCCAAAAGAATTTAATTATATTTTTGTCCAGCTTTGTCTTTAAAGTATCTCTCTAGCAGTCTGCTGGACATAGTGCTTAATCTGTAATTAATCTTCATACTATTGTCATTTTTATATTAGCATAATCCTACCAATGAGTAACCCTCCAAGTGTTTACATTGTTCTCTCTTGAAGAATCATCCTGAAATCGCATCCATACATATATTGAGTGTGTTTGGTGGACTGACTACAAGATATCTTGGACCTTTTGTAGGGTTATTCTGAATGGCACTTCAATTTCTATCATTACTTGCTGGATTTTGTTATTATTATAATATAGAAATATAATTGATTATACATGTTAATTGTGTTGCCTGCAATTTTACTAACACCATTAGTTGCCTCAATTAGTCACTTTATTGATTCCTTATGATTTTCTAAGTAAGTCATCAGCAAATAGAGATAATTTCCATCTTCTTCCTATTTCTCGATGCCTTTAATGTCTTTCTCTGCTCTTATTGCTATTGTTAACAGTTCTAGAACTGTGTAAAATAATAGTGGTAAATGAAACCATCCTTTCTTGACTCTGATATTTCTGGAGAAAGTTTTTAATGTTTCTCCATTACAAATAATGCTAGATTTTAATTTTAGATAGATAATTTAGGCACATTATTAAATGATTGTTCTTTCCTTATATGCTGATACTCTATAGGATTTTGGCTTTTAGTTTTTAACCAAAAAATGAATATTATACTTTCTCAAATTCAAAATCTGTTTTGAGAATCAAGTAGTTTGGGATGTTGCCATTTTCAATTATGCTAATTATTTTCCTAATGTTAAACTTGGCCTACCTAATAAAAATAACTTGATAATAATGAATGAATTTTAAGGTAAATTGCTGAAGTCATTTTTCCAGTCTTTTCTTTAAAGTTTTTGAACCAATATTCACTAATGATGTTGGTCTTCAGATTCCTTTCTTTGCCTGATCTCCCCTAGGTTACGGGATCTGGGCCATATTTGTCTCATCAAAGGAGTTAAGTAGAGCATGTCCTTTCTCAGTTTTGAGAAAATGTGTGTCCTATAGGTACTATCTTTCTTTAGAAGTTTAATAGCATTCTCCTGTACACCAAAATTTTTCTTTAGTAGTTCCATTACAACTCTTTGAATTTTTTTCCTGAGGTTGAATTATTTACTATCTCTATTTGATATTTTGTTAATTTGAGCATTTTATATTTTATATATTATACACTTTGTATATATTATACCCTTTGTATATATTATACACTTTGTACATATTATACACTTATAAGCCAAAAATAAGTACACATAGGTGTACCTATTTTTGGCTTATAAGTGTATAAAATTTTCTGATAATTTTTCATTCTTCTGGGTTTGTGAGGACGTCACCTTTTTACATTTTTATTTTGTCAATTGGATTTTCTATCTTCTTATTTATTCAAGTTGCAAAAGGTTAATCACTCAGTCTTTTCAAAGAACCAGCTTTTGATTTTCTTTTTCAGTTCTGCCCTTTATTGGCATTTTTCTCCTTTAAATTTCAAGATCTCTCTTTTGTGCTTATTTTGGAGTTTGTTGGATGTTTTAATTTTTAAATGTAGTTCAAATCTTTTCTGTTGTATTACATTATGTTTTTAGAGAGATGATTTTTCTCTAGCTACATCTCAGGACTTTTAATATTTTTCTCTTCATCCATTTGTGTTTCTAGTATTGCCTTAAACAGCAACAACACCAATGTATTTCCCCTTGTCTTTTAAGTCAATACTTTGTCCTTATAATAGCTTTGTTTGAACTACTTTGATTTTTAACCCGATTCCCATGATCTTTCTTCTGTTCCCTTACCTTCTTTTCCTATATGTCAATCCTTTCCCTAATTTTGGATTTAAATTTCTTCAGCTTATGTTCTGGATTTTCTCTTCCTAATCTTACTTTCCCTAGCAAATTGGGTCCCCAGAGTAAGGCTGGCTCTTTTCCCCTCCAGGTTCAAAGGACAACCTTTGAAGGGTTTGGGGTGATTTTCCCAACACTGTAACTCCAGCAGTGTTGTCCAAGTCTGGTTTTGATTGTTTGTAGGAATACCTCCAATGGCTCTTTTCTTACTGCAGGTCAATTATTTTCTCAATAATTAGCCTCAGGTTCGCAGGGTATGACATTTAGAGCTGCATCCTGAGCTCCTTTGCTCTTTGGAATATATTCACTCCATAGAATCCCCCTCACTTTCTGAGTCCTCTCCCTTTGATGTGAATACACCCCTGAATCAGACCTCAGAATCCTCTCAGATTCTTCCCATGTTGGGAGGAAGGTATTAATTTCATTAGCCTCCATCTTGCCCTAAGTAGCCGCTGGAGATAACAGACTTTTCCTCCATGTGTTTCAGTCTCCTTCAGCCTCTCACATGGGCCCCTTCCCCAGTTCCTTCTCATCTCTCCTTTCTAAACTGGGATCAGTCATCGTTGGATGTTTTTTTTTTTTTCAAAGCTGGGACACAATGTTCTCATCCGAATCCCTGTAACCTTGGGGCCCCCGAGCTAGAGTGCGGCCCAAGGAGAAGGCAAAACGCTCCTCCCCCTGGTATCCATCTGCCTTGACAGGTGGGCCGTGAACAAGGGGTTGAGTGTGCCAGCGGTTTATGCAACAGGAAGGAGATTCCTGTTTGAATACCTGACCCATGTCCATGGCTCTGTTTGTGTGTCCCTGACAGAAACAGAGAGATTGATGTTGTCCAGTGGTAACTCAAGAGGCTTTTGCCCATAAAAATCTGTCTTGTTCCATAGGTTTGCTCAATAATTATTTCACATCGGCACGTAATTTCTCGTCAGAGGTTTTTGAGAAGTCCAGTGATTGCTTTCTTTCTCCAATTTTATAGATACAGAAAGTAGGTCTAACAATTTTGTTGCCTAAAAATGCAGCATAAAATCCTCCCTCAAACCAATTTTTAAAGATATTGGTGGGGGGGGAGATGGAGAGCTGGACACTCTGAGACCCCCAAGGCCCCTTAGGAGGAAATACACTGAAAGTTTCCCCTTTGAAGTCATTCATTCTTACTCCCTAGGCACTAAACTCCCTGTTCCTAGAGAGGAGTGGACATGTTACTAGTGCCCTTTAAATGCCATTGCTGGGAACGGTTCCAGTTTCTTTGGCTTCCTTACCGCCCTAGGGTGATAGCTAGAGAAATGCCATGAGGGAGCAGAGGTTCTTCACCTTCTGTGTCTTGGGCCCCCTCCGCCTCCACACTCCCTTAGGTCCAGGCAGTCAGTCTGATTCTCCTGCTCCACTTCTTGGAGGCAGAGATTGCCTATAGTGGAAGAGTAGTTCTCATTCTTTTTGCTTTTCTTAAATAGCATCTGATGTCATTGGTGCCCCAGCCATCCTATTCAGTGCCCCAGCCATCCTTTTCAGTTCCTCAGCCATCCTTTTCAGTTTCTCAGCCATCCTTTTTGGTGCCCCAGCCATCCTTTTTGATGCCCTAGCCATTCTTTTTCATCTCTCACCAGCTTTAATATTTCATCACTTTGAAATCACATTTAAATCTCTACTCATGACCTGTGTTCTCTCCTTCGTTTAAATGAATAGATGAATAAGTTTTGGAGATGGCCTTATTTTGGCTATAGAAAGTGCTTACAGAATATAGATTATGGTAAGAATAATAGTCAACCTTGAAGAGGTTAGCTATGTAACAAGTGCAGAAAAGAAACAAGAAATACCCTGTCTCCTTAGCCTGGCCCTAGTGGCCAAAACCTGTCCTTACTTCTTTCATTAAGTCGAATCATTTTGTTATTATTATTATTATTATTATTATTATTATTATTATTATTATTAATTATCCTTCTATCAGACTTAAATCTGCTAGGGAAGTTTGCTTTTAGTAGTCAAGAAATAGCAATGCAGTCTCTTAAGACTCCTCTTTCCTCCTCCATACTAGCCCCCAATTTGGTGGGTTTTTTGTTCCCCCCAAAAGAGACCCCGGGCCAGGAACACTTGAGCATAACTTGTAGGCCACCTGTCCTGGGAACAGAAGCCCTTAAGTCCTTAGTTATAGCTTTTTTGGCCATCCATGATCCTCAACAGCAGTAAACAGTGAGTCAAAGTTCAAAGGTCTGGGGAACTCTGGCATGGAGGACAAGTGAGTTTTAATAGCCTCAGGTCTTTGTTACTGAGACATGGGAGGAAATGAAGGTGGGAGATCTGGCAAAATGATGAGCCACTTTATTTGTTGATTCCAAAGAGCTTCTTAAGCTTTCTGGTGACAAGTCCAACCTATGGAAATGGCTGTTTTAATCTGAGGGGAAATTTGCCGGCATCTATTCTCAGGTTATTCTGCTAGCAACTGGCCTTTTGAGAACATGGGCCAAAACCATTGTAGGTGTGCTACAATGAAGAGAGCACTGAACACAGAGTTAGAGAAGGAGGCTTAGAGCTAAGATTCTGCCATATATTGAATGACCTGAGGCAAAGCGTTCACCTTTGTAGACCTCATTTTCCTCTATAAAATGAGGTGATAGGATCAAATAATTTTTAACATCCGTCCTAGTTCTAAATTCTGTGGACAAGAATTATACAGGATGGAAATGTATGAAGGGTGTTTTCTTTTTAAAATAATTCAACAAGTATTAAGCACCTACTATGTGCCAGGTACTATGTGAGATGATAGTTAACGAAAATGAAACAGTTGCGGGGACACTAATGCATTGTTGGTGGAGTTGTAAACTGATCCAACCTTTCTGGAGAGCAATATGGAACTATGCCCAAAGAGCTCTCAAACTGTGCATCCCCTTTGGCCCAGCCGTGTTTCTACTGGTCTTATATCCCAAAGAGATCATAAAGGAGGGAAAGGGACCCATGTGTGCAAAAATGTCTGGTGCAACCCTTTTCATAGTGGCAAGAAACCAGGAACTGAGTGGATGCCCGTCAGTTGGAGAATGGCTGAATGAGTTATGGGATATGAAGGTTATGGATTATTATTGTTCTATTAGAAACGATCAGCAGGATGATTTTAGGGAGGCCTGGAAAGACTTACAGGAACTGAGGGAAATAAGCAGAACCAGGAGATCATTGTACATGGCAACAAGATTGTATGATGATCAGTTCTGATGAAAGTGGCTCTCATCAGCAGTGAGGTGATTGAGGCCAGTTCCAAGGGTCTTGTGATGGAGAGAACCATCTGCACTCAGAGAGAGGCCTGTGGGAACTGAATAGGGATCACAACATAGCATTCTCACCCTTTTTGCTGTTGTTTGCTTGTTTTTCTTCCTCATTTTTTTTCCTTTTTTTGATCTGATTTTTCTTGTGCAGCATGATAATTGCAGAAATATGTCTAGAAAAATTGCACAGCTCAACATATATTGGATTACTTGCCATCTAGGGGAAAGGGTAGGGGCAAGGGAGGGAGAAATTTGGAACATGAGGTTTTACAGGAGTGAATATTGCAAATTATCTTTACATGTGTTTTGAAAAAAAAACTTTAACAAATGGAACCATTCCTTCTCACTTATATACTTATGCATTCTAAAATAAATAAATAAATATATATATATATATATATATATATATATATGTTATATTCGTATATTCTTTTGGGAAGCTAAAATATCTCCACAGAGAAGTAAATATAGTGTAGGTAATTTCAGTAAGAAAGAGTGCTCACGTTGCACAGGTGAAGGTGAGGCAGAGAACAAGAAAGGCTTCATGTAGGAGGTGGTACCTTCAAGCAGCTGAAACTTGAAGAAGGGTGAGAATCTAAGAGGCAGCAGTGAGGAGAGATGGCATTCGAGGCAAGTGTGACAACCAATGCAAAGGTGTGGAGGTGGGAGATGGGATGCAAGTTCCAGGAAACAGCAAGTAAGCTCATAGAATGTCGGAGAAGGGGTATGTAATAAAAAAATAAGTCATCAAGGAAGATTTTAAATGCCAAATGGAAGTTTGCTTTTTATTCTAGAGACATTAAGAACCCACTAAAGCTTCTTGAGCTGGGGGAGGGAATGATCAAATCTGTGCTTTCAGAATGAAATTTGCAGAGGTTGGAGTGGAGAGGGAAGAAACTGGACTTGGGGCGACCAGGGAGGCGGCTAGGGGGATAGTCCAGATGAGAGGTGTTGGCTGTGTGAGTGGAGAGGGAGATGGATGGGAGCATCCAAAGCTCTGAGGCTTGGCTGGGGATTCGATGTGGGGGAAAGGGGGACAAAGAAAAAGCAAAGCTGATTCTGAAGTTGTGGACCTGGCCGGTAGTGAGGGAGGAAGAGGGGAGGAGGAGGAGGGGTTGTTTGGGGAGAAAGCTGATGATCTGTGTTTTGGACACGTTGAATTTGAAATCGCCCATGGGACGTCCAGGTGGTGTTGGCCAGTGGACGATTCGGGCTGAGAGCCAGAGAGAGATGAGCTTTAGATATGAGTAGGTGGAGGGAGTGACTCCACTCAGGAAGGAAATGAGGGGTCATTCAAAGTAACATTGGATTTATAAGGTTTTGGCTGCTTCTCGAAAACAGGCCTCTTTAATAAGGATGCTCTAGTTTTCCTGGACCACCTCACGCTTCTTCAAATTCTAGTCCAACGGCCATGGACTCTGGAAGCTCCCTGCTATACAGCTGTGGGGACTTCTGGGGAAACTGTCTTCGCCGCTTCTTGGTTTGAGACGGCTCGGACAGCTGCGGCTGGGGCCATTTTAACTTGGCATTCCAAGGCAATTCTCTTGTGAGATAAACTAACGTGATGGTTGATGGTGGAGTTCTGTATTTCTTTCTTTTGAAAAATCAGAAGTGAGAAATTAAGTGGTATGGAAGGGGACAATCAAAAGTCAGTCTAGGGGACTGGAGAGCTGTTCATTCCGTAGAAGAGGTGACCCTCCCAGAGAAGGGAGAAGGGAAGGTTCCCCCCACCTTGAAGTCATGAGCCTCAGATTTGAATTTGGGCTGTGCCATTTAACCAGCTATGGACCTAGAACGAGTTAGGGTCATAAACATCACATTGTAGGCATTTAGTCTACCAAGAGAGAAACTGAGATAAGGAAAATAAGAAGTGGAAGAGTCAGAATTAGAACCTAAGCTCATTGACTCCAGTATTTCTTTTGTGGTACCATATTACCTCCTCCTCCTCTCTCTCTCTCTCTCTCTCTCTCTCTCTCTCTCTCTCTCTCTCTCTCTCTCTCTCTCTCTCACACACACACACACACACACACACACACACACACACACACACACACACACATTTCCTCTCTATCCCTCTCTGTCTGTCTCTTTCTTTCTTACTCTCTCTCCACTCTCTCCTCTCCCTGTCTGCCCCCCTTTGTCTCTGCCTGCCTCTATCTCTTTCCCCCACTTCTCTTTTTCATCTCATTTCATCCTTCTATCTCTCTTTCTCTCATCCTGACAAATATGCTTCAGTGTTTTTGCTGTAGAAGTATTCAGATTCCTCAAGGGTAAGGATCATGTCATTTTCATCTCTGGTCCCACTTTGTTTACTAGGGATTTACTCATAATCAGCCTGTACCAACTACACAGTGCCTTTCTTGCTTAACTATGTTTTTATAAGGTGCTTTTTCCTTACTCCTTTTTATTTGGGGGGTGCAAGACTGAGAAGAGGAGAGCAGGGAGAATAATGGTGAGACCAAAACTAAATGTTACTATTGTAACATTTTAAAAATGTAAAATAGAGAACCAAGGAGAGTTCAGAAGGAAGCACAGCCAAGCAGGATAGTTTTGAAAGTAATGTATAGAATGTAGGTATTATATATGTTTTTCAAAAGCAAGTGGTATGAAATGGAGCCTCAGAGCTTAATGTGTAATCTTCTTTTTGTGTTCTAGTGTATATTTGGAAATTCTCTCTTGGTGGGGGAGGTGACTTAAGTTCAGGAAAAACAAAAATTCAAAAGAAAAAAGGAAATGCATTTGAAACAAAGGTAAATCAATCACTGCCCCAGTGTGAATGGGGTTCACACTGGGGCAGTGGCTGAGCCCTTGTTTTTGATGCTTGGACTTTGGAGCGATTCTGAGCAAGACTCCAAATAACCTTGAATAGTTCACACTTGCCCAAGTGTGGACCATTCCAAAGTTTTCAGCATTTCAACATGACTTGGCAGGCTATAGCACAGCACTTCGGCCTGCCAAGTCCCACATCCAAGTGTGGGACCCAGCTGCAGGAGGTATTTGAGAGAAGAGTTTGTTTTCTCCCCCATGAGCTAATGAGTGACCTTAGTAAGTATTCTAGGCATCTCTGCCCTGCAATAGAGGTGAGGGAGCAGAGGGACGGTGACCCTTTGGGTCATCTCCATTGTAGACAAGCTTTTATCTTGAAATCGCCATTGATCGGGAACCTTTACATTAGTGTTCTTGGCAAAAATAATGATAATAATAATGATGATAATAATAATAATAATAAAAAGTTTGGGGATTTTCTTAAATCCTATGCTCCAGTATGTGATAATGATTTCCTGAAGCCAGGAACCAGAGACGACCCTGGGAAAAACCACATGGGACAAACCTTTCACTAACTTTTCAATATGTATGAGGCCCTTCCTGGGTCTCAGTTTGCTCACTTGTAAAAGACTTGGGCTCTAACATTAGGAAATTAAGGGCTCACTTTTACTTTCAGTTATTCTGCTCTGGGAGTCACTGCAACACCTCTTTCCTTAGGTAAAATGATATTTGATTGCCAGTGGCGAGATGGGGTGACCTGAGCTTCTTTGGAGCTCTGTGATTCGATTACAAGCCTTGTAGGAAGTCAATTGCTGCTATCATGAGAACCGTTCTTTGCTTTCCCCCTCACTTTCCTAGTCAGTGGTGCTGTCAGGGACATATGAGACCCTTGCCTGCATATCTTCTGGTAACAGCATGGGGCATTTTGAATAACTCTGTACAATTGCTCCAAAGAGACTTCTTGGGCCTTGAGAGGTACTTGGAGTGTTTTGGCAATCTCCTGGTCTATAAAGATAGTTCCCAAGGCTTTACAACCTTAACATTGAAGAGTTATTGCTGGGCCTGATGGGTCCGGGATACTGAAACTATTCCTTTTCCCATGAAGCACCTTTCTGGTTTAGACCCAATGTGCCACATTCAGCCCTGGGGGAGCCTGGTCTCTAATGAATTTGGGCTCCCCTTGCTCGCACTCTGTACCGCATGAAACTCATCACTATGCTGACTTAGGGACAAATTATTAAAGGTTAGGTTTGAAGCTCACATCTCTAGGGTTTCTGGGAAAGGAAGGCTCTGTATGTTACAGTATGAATCAGATATGGGACAGCTACTAATTTCTTGCATACACAAAAAAGGAAAGCCAAAGACAGAAGACTCTCAAGTGGGCATCTGACAAAGACAAACAAAGCAGTTTGGTTTTTAGAACTCTCTGTAACCTGGTCACTTCCTACTTTCCCATTCTTCTTATTCCCTACTCCCATGCAAGTGGTTTGTGGGACTACCACTTGGGCATTTGACATTTCAACTCGACTTTGCCCTTTCCAAACAAATCCCAGTCTGTGTCTGCTCATCCAGAGGGCCAAATCTGGTCCTTGATGATTATCCTGTCTAATTAGTGTGTCCCCTGCTGCCAGCCAGATCTGCCCAGTGGAGCCCAAACCTCCAGACTTCTTGAACTCATAAGGCTGCCTCCAATCCTGAACTCATCTACCTGAAGGCTCATCAGTAAAGTTCAATCACCTATTCGGAAAAGGAAGTAAAGCAGAAAAAGGCAGCCAGGGGCCTGGGTACAAGCTTACCTTATCGCGTATGTGTTCCTCATGGCAGTAGAAACAATATGAGTGGAAATAAGCTATCACATTACCCTTTATGGAAAGTGTAGAGACAGTGCGTACTGCTTGTCACACCACAAAGAGAGTCTAAGCTACAAGATGCCCCTTTTTATTTAAAAAAAAAAGTCCCTCCATCACTCATTGGCCCCTCTGCCACAGCAGGCGATGAGGGGATCAGTTCACCATCTCCAGGAGCAAGCTCCTCAGCAATAAGGCACATATCTAGAAGTCCCCAAAGGTCCCAAATTTGTCAGCTGGAACTGGGAAGGATAACTCTGAGCATGCTCCATGGGATGGCCTTCATTATACATACATATCATTGGATCCATGTAACAAGCCATTGTACAGATGAGAAAATTGAGTCATGGTCATACAGCTAGTAAGTATATGCAGCAGGGTTTGAACTCCATTATTCAACTCTTTATCCGCTCTATCACGCTGCCTTTGATAAAACCAGAACGGCTAGGGTCAAAGACAGGCCACTCAGTATCTTAGGGGGAGCAAGAGTAAGGATTTGGGATCATCCTAGATGAGCCTAGTGTTAGTGATTAAGACCGGCTTGGCGACCAGGAGGAACGGGTTTCCCCTGAATGGCGGGAAAATGTTTTTGAGGTCCAAGGTCGGCAAAAAAGAGTGACATAAGTACTCAGTTTGCTCACTACGAGTGCGAAAACTGTCTCTTGCCAAGGCAAGTCAACCTTGAGATAGCTTCTCCTGCGGTGGTGCCCATGATAGAGAAGAGCTTTCTCTCAGGAAGGGGCTAGTGTCCCCCCCCCGACAAAATGAAATATTTGGGGGGGAACTTTGGGAGCGTTCAAGAGCAATTACAACAGCAAGCTTTGTTCATTTCTGGGAACTAGAAAAGGGGTTTCAGTGAGAAGTAATGCCAGAAAGGAGCTGCCGTGGGTAGTATTGCCATCACCACCTCCTGAAAGCCATACATGATGGCATGAAAAAGCAGCCTTGGGATCCCTGCCTCCGTTGTGACTGTGATAGCGACTTGCTGCTGTTCTTGGGGACTTGCCCATTGGAGGGCATCATTATTTTTCAGGAGTTTGTTTGGAAGTTCTCCATTTTCTTTGACTTGCCCATAAGCCTTTACTTCTATGGACATTGTAAACAGTGTGCTCACGAGGGGAGCTGATGATTACATAGAGGGTAGGGTCAGGTTGATGGTTTCTCGGGGGGTTTTGGTGGAGACAGTGAGAGGGGTAAGAAATTTCTTGTATTAGGGCCTTTGGCTCATGGGAGAGCATCAACTTCTTCACATTTAGCTGCTATGAAGAGATGAGTCCTTTGAGTCCCACGGCAGAACTTGTTTGGTACCTTACTGGGCCCCTTTAAAAATGAGAAAGAGTGCAACCCAAAGCTCTAGGCTGAACCTGCAAAACTAGACATGACCTGTGCGCCTGACCCAGAGCTCCCTGATAACCACTTGGTTTCCTTGCTTTCTTCCTGTTCAGCGGCTGATTCGAATAAAGCCCTTGCATGGCCACAAAAGGAGCTCTTTCTGTGTGTCTGGGTCAATGGAGCTCACTCATGAGTCCCTGACAGATCAGGAATCAGCCACTGCTATTCCCGCTGAAGATGGCGTGAGGTCTGCCCTAAGGCTGGACCAGGCCAGGTATGGAAATAAAACTAACATCTGGAGGCATTACCTTGGCTGTCCAAAGTCTGTATCACAAAGACAAGGTTCCACTCTTGTAGTTATCTAGTCTACATCAAGAAAATATTCCTATGGTCACCAAAAAAAAAAAAAAAAAAAAAAAAAAAAAAAAAAAAAAAAAAAGGCCGCGCTCTTCTAGCAAGATGGTTAAGACCAGCTGTGTCCATTCTACCTCATAAACTTTTTTGTTCCCACATCTTAAATTTGTGGGGCCTCTTAATTTTTCTGAGCTCTGTCTCAGACTGGAAATCAACTGGAAGCATTTGTTAAGGAAGTGTTTGTTTTTTCCCCCAGTCCTGATTGCTACCCCTGAGATTTGCTCATCTGGCGCTGAGGCCTTTCGGCATTCGAAACTGTTTTAGTCCAGAAACAATAAGCTACAAAACAACCCTTTTGGTCTCTGAGCCATAACGCAGCCGGGATATGGCCTTCCATCTCTTTCACGAGGAAATTTGATTTTGAATTTCAATTTCTAAATAATCTAGCGACCTAAGCATCCGGCATCAGCTGGATCATTTCTAAAACCCAAGAGCCCAATCTGCTCTTCACGTAACTTTGGACAGGAAAAACATAAGTGGGATGGGCAGCACCTCCAGTGGGGGCTCAGACATCCTCCACGGTTTTTCCACTCCAATTTACGATGGTTCCCTTAGACTTGTGAGCACCCCACACATCACATCTGTTTCTTTTCCTTCTTGAAATCAACAGGGTTGCCTGGGGAGAACCTTGGGTGCAAAGGAAAGGTCCTCCAACTCAGCTGTAAAGAATATAACAATCACACAGGACCAGACCCGAGACCCGGCAAGAACTGCACGTTTCTGACTCCATAGTTGCAGACCCAACTGGCAATGTTTGGGGCTTTGTGTCTCCCTCCTATAGCAGAACTGGGAAGAAAATATGGAATTCTTTCCTTTGGGAATCGATTGGCGGCACACCATGCCAATCCCACATGTTTGGGGGACATGATGGAGAACAGAAGGGGGATTCAGGAAGCAGCTGAGGCAGACTCCATACATCCTTGAGCAGGGAACATACAAAATCCTGTAAGACAAACAAAAGCTAGCTTTGAGACTCAGAAACAGAGTCGCCTTTTACCATCTGGGAACTGAGTTAGCCCATAAGTCCAATGTCCTTTCAGGTGCCAGTCTATTCTCACTAACCCTTTGGCCCATAAGTTGTATTTACAGAGACAGCACACGTATTGAAAGTCCCCCTTTAGATATGGGATATAGGGGCAAAGAGTGGCTCTTGTGGGTTTTCTTCCTGGTGAAAAATAAAGATGACAGGCTGACGGCCTTTGTGCCATTTTAATGGAAGGTGGCTTGTGGCTAGGATGGCAGGGAGAGCTATCACCTAAGAAGTCAGCAAAGTGGTCCATGTTGAGAGCAATCAGCTTTCTTTGGCATATTGTGGGAAAGTTACAGAATTTACCTGGGAAAACTCGAGAGTGAAGGACAGGAGCAAAAACTAAAGGACATAAGGAAAGCAGCAATTTTATCACTTCCGGCCTGGGGCAGTGACTGGACGCCTCAAAACCAGGGCAGATCCGCCATCCCCAGCCTAAAGCGGTGAATGGCACCTTCAAGATGGAGTGGAGGTGATCATGGCAGGCATATGGCCAAGCTCTCCCCGCACCTCCTGGCTGGGATGCATGAGATCTCTGGGACTATCATTGATTGTGGAATGGGGCATCTTGGGGATGCAGAAGAAGGCTAGGCACTTTATGGGGAGGGATGGCATCTCCGGTAGATCTTTAGTGAGCTCTTAATTGACTTCCCATCCCTGATGTCATAAGCAAGTAGTGTCTAGAAAGCTAGGTTTCCACTAAAAATGTTTCTAGAGTTATATTGTAACACATGTAAAATGTATGGGATTACCTGTCATCGGGGGGAGGGAGTGGAGGGAGGGAGGGGATAATTTGGAAAAATGAATAAAAAAAATGTTTCTAGAAAAAAAGAGGGGGATAAGGGAGATGATCTGAAACTCAAGTTTTCAAAACAGATATAAAAAAAAAACCTTGTTTTAAATGTACCTGGTGAAATATTAAATTGATCGATTAATTAAAAAGGGGAGAGAGGGACCAAGACAAGAAGAAATACATCAATACATGTGAGAAAAGCTAGACAGAAATCTCATTTGAAAGCTGAGAGCAGCCTTGGAGAATATCTAGCTCAATCTTCTCATTTTCCTGAGGAGGAAACTGAGGGTCAGGCCAGTGACGTGGCTTGCCCAAAGTTAGACACCTCATAAGCGAGCACCCTAGAATAACATTGCAGGGGATAATCTAGGATCTCTTCACAGGAGACAATCTAGAAGATCATCCCAGGAGCTCTGACTTTAAACCAGGGTTTTTCAGGCAAAGGAGATGGTGTGAACAAAGGAGCAAAAGCACAGAATTTTCTCATTCATTTGAGAAATACCTGGAGTTTAAAGACCCCCCCCCCATTTTTCTAAACAAAGAGTCGAATTTGGCTGGGGTATAGCTTACGGTGGGGCAGCAGGGGGCCTCAGATCCCAGGAAGAGGAGCTGCTGTTTTGATTTGCTGGCCAATGCAGAGCCTAAGAACATGGTGAAATCTAAGCCCGAAGGGATCCTATGGGTCACCTTGTCGGCACTATCATTTTATAGAGGAAGCAATTGAATTCCCGGGAGCGAAGTGACAAGCTCTTGAGTGGAAAAGCCAGGTCTTAACCCCAGGCCCGCTGATTCTAAACGGAGGGCTCTGTCTGCTCCTATCTTTTAAGGGAATTACCGTCTTTATTTCTAGGTCTTGGCAGCTCTGTTTTCCAATGCTAGTTTGTTTTGAAAATCCATATGAAACCTATTAAGTTATTAATCCTATTAGTTATTAATGAGTCAAAACTCTGGCCACAAGGAATTGGGGCGGCCTGTGTTGCCGGGATCTATTTAGATCGATAAGATCAGAACAGCACATTCCACGTTTCGCAGGGAGTGCATGACTTCCACCTTCAGGTGGAGCAGGAGGAAGGCTGTGGCGAGGCGTTCCTACTTCGTGCTCCTAGGGAGCCAGTGGATTAGCAATCTGAGATGGGCGTTCTAGGGGTATGGTGCTCTTTGAAGCCTCCAGGATTTGCCCTGGTCACTCCAAAGGAGAGGATGATGGTTAGTTTATTGGCCAGCTTAATTCCCTCCCACCAAACTCTTGTTATGCAGAGGACAATCGCAGATAGCAAAGGGACATATTTATTCAAGCAAGCAATGAAACAGAAATAGGAAGCTATAAAGATTAGGGGAGATGACAGAAGACACAAAAGTGAATGGATTCTTTGACTTGGGGACCAGATAAAATCTTAGCTCCACCAAGGGGGGAGTTATCTCAATGGGGAAGTCTGTTCTCAGCAATCTCTAGAAATCAAAGGACACTTTGGAGAGCCGGCCTCTCCCTTATGACCGCAGCTTCGGGACTTCCCCGTTGGACACAGCTGATTTTGAATCCTCGGCCTCTCTCACACTCCTTCCTTTCTCTCTCCTCCTTCACATATACCATATGTGTTGGCAAAGGTCTTCGTTCAATCCGAGTCATGTTTTCCTACACGTACACAATGTCATAGGGCTTTACTTCGGGGAACCATCAAACCCGGCGGGGCCACGGTGTCATGCTAAGGAGACGGATTCTTCATTTGGTCCTCAGAAAAGAGAAGTGGGGAGTCACCTGGAAACGTGCCCTGCTTCATGCCTAGCATCAGCAACACAAGGAGTGTTTGAGTAACATGGTGGGCAAATGCGAAAATTCAGGCCCTCACAGGGCAGTGAGGAGGATGGGGAGGAGAAGATGGCAGAGGGGAGGGGAGGCAGAGCAGTTTTTCAGGCCTAGGGAGTAATGTGAGCAAAAACATCAAGGCAGTAAAATACAGGAAATGTATGGGGAGCTCCAAGCGCACACGGGCCGGAGGAATAGAATCCAGGCTGTATTATAGGAAGGATGGCTCCCACATACTCTTGGTGGAGGCAAGGAAATGAGTTGGCAGGATGGGCACCAAGAAACATTATTTCAGGGGCTGTTTGATTATTGTGTCTTAGTGATTTCATTGAGAGAGGGGGCTTTCACATGAGGATTTTCTCTCCCCTGTAGCAGGCGGGCATCTTCTTCTGTCTTAGAGAGCAGCCTAAAATATTGAGAGATTATGGCACTTCATCAGGGTCACACAGCCAGGATGTGTCAGAGGCACAACTTGAAAGTAACTAATGGTTTTGACGCCGGTGCCCCGTCCCCTTGCCACGGGAGCTCTCCTACCCAATGAGGATATTGGTCAAATGGACCTTGTGAAAAGACTTGCAGTCTCCTACACTTTATTAATCACTTGCTGTGTGTGACGTTGTCTGTTAATCACTGGGGAGTCAAGGAAAGGGAGAAAACAGCCCTTGCCCTCAAAGAGCATAATTCTAATGGAGACGATCTGTATAAATGACTAGGTACATACAGCTTTCCACAGGACTGCTGAAGGCAATCTGAAGGAATAAAGCTTTATCCCAGAAGCCTCTTGCAAGAGAAGGAAGCCAAGGTGGTTTGTGATGGGGGCTGGGGTGGGGATAAGGGAGAGAAATAGAGGGTCAAGGAGCCCAGTAAGCAAGAGAATGGCATGGTCAAAGCTACCTTTTATGAAAATGTGTGTTCTGTTTTACAACAATGAGAAGCACACTGCCTCCAAAGAGCTAAAACTGTGTCTCCCACAGAGATACATAGAGACAGACTAATTGTACACTGTTTCAAAGTCCGATTCTTTTTGTACAACAAAACAACTGTTTGAACATGTATACATATATTGTATTTAATTTATTCTTTAACATATGTAACATGTATAGGTCAACCTGCCATCTGGGGGGGGAAGGAGGGGAAAAATTAGAACCAAAGGTTTGGCAACTGTCAACGCTGTAAAATTACCCAAGCATATATCTGGAAAATAAAAAGCCATTAAAAGAGAGAGAGAGAGAGAGAGAGAGAGAGAGAGAGAGAGAGAGAGAGAGAGAGAGAGAGAGAGAGAGAGAGAGAGAGAGAGAGAGAGAGAGAGACATAGTGACTTTGCTAGGCCATGATAAATAACCAATGAGGCCCTCCAAAAAAGAACTGGAATGAATGGCGTTATTAAGATGTATACAACAGGAAGAAAGGATGGGCTGGTACTTAGGTAGCTCAATTAGCTAGAGTCAGGAAGCCCTGAGTTCAAATCCAGCCTCAGACCCCGACTAGCTGTGTGACTTGAGCAAGTCACCTTCTGTCTACAAGGCAGGTGGGTGGCTAAGAACCTAGAACGCAGGGCCTGGAGTCAGGAAGGTTGAAGTTCAAATCCAGTTTCAGACACTAGATGTGTGATTCTAGGCAAGTCGCTTACCACTTGATCCACTGGAGAAGGAAATGGCGACCCCCCCTCCCCCCAGTATCTTTGCCAAAATCCTATGACCTACAGTCACAAAGTATCAGACACGACTGTGAAAGACTTAACAACAACCAAAAGAAGTTGTGAAGGAATTATATGATAGAAAGAAAGGGTGGGCTGGTCCTATGGCAAGAGGAAGAGGTGGCAAGTAGAGAGCCAGAGGGCTTTATTGGTATACTCCAGATGTCAAGGGCAAGATAGGAAGGCTTGCAGACCATTGCATGGACCCCCCTGTGGCGAACTTTGGGGGAGCCATGGGCAAGAGCAGACCAGGATGGGCAAGCATGGATGGGGCAGGATCTACTGTGGTTGGTCTCTGGAGCTGAAGAGACCCCGGGGCCATTTGAGTATTGAGTACATAAAAGAAAATTAGATGTACAGGATTTTTTTATTATATCTTTTATCAAAGCTTTTTATTTACAAGATATATGCATGGATAATTTTTTCCACATTGACCCTTACAGAACCTTCTGTAACAAATTTTCCCCTTCTTCCCCCCACCCCCACCCCCTCCCCTAGAGGACAGGTAGTCCAATGCATGTTAAATATGTTAAATTATATGTTAAATCCAACATGACATACGGGATTGGTGAACAAATCACTCCTTACCCCTGAGCCGCCGGTTCTTCTTCCGGTTCCAGAGGATCCTAGACTAAATGGCCTGAAAGACCTCTTGGACTTGGAATCAGAAAACTAGCATGGCTTTAAGTGGTCCTCTGCTACTTCCAAGCTGTACGACTTTGGTCAGCTCAGTTAGCTTCTTTGGCCATCCTCCATGAGAGAAGCAATTGGATGAGAATGGCAGGATTTTAAAGGCTTTACCAAGTACCTAGGCGTACCAAGCACCGTGGCCAGCATCGGATATACGGACACAAACAGCTGGGTCCTGCCCTCAAAGTGCCCCCAGGAGATGGCCACCCGGGAGAGGAATAGCTAGTTGTGCTGAGTGGGGCCAGAGGGAGTGGACTAGCATGCCCCTCCCAGAAATGGCAGGGGAGAGGATTTGAGCTCGATTCATGAAGAAGATGGCCAAGGACTAGGGTGGGAAACATTAAATAGTCACCAGTCGGGACATGAAAGGGCCCAGTCTTTGGTCCAGGGTCAAGACCAGGCATGGAGAAGGTGACTGAGAGCAGGGAGCTTACCATGTGGGTCCCCTCAAGCTCTAAAGCCAGGTCTCCAATCCTGCAGTTCTAAATCCTGGGACAAAAGAGAATTAAAAGGGACGGAAAAGGAATGCTACATCATTTACGTTGAGGTTCCCTTCTTCACACGTAAATAACGATAAAGTATATTTAATAGTTACATTGCTATCCACAGGCGCATTTATAATAAAGTATAACAACGACCCAATTCCATCTTCCTAGCTGCCTCTGTGGAATGGGAGGTTGGACAAGAAGGAGAAAGCTCGAGTGGGGGGGGGAGCCCCGCATTCATGGGCCCCAGCCCGCAGCAAGCTGTGTAACCTTCATTTGCCCCCCCCGGGACATCAATGCTTATTTTAACTGATGGTGAAATGACTTGGTTCCAAGTGAAAGGAAGTGAGGATCAATTGCAAGGTTAGCTAACTAGTCAAAGTGCTGTCTGGAGAGTCTCAAATCACCCACGGAAAGGGAAACATCCCCAGAAAGTCATTGCAAGCAATATCTTTCCTCTTATGTGTTTCTAAGCACTGTGTACTGCCAGTGATTTCCTAGTGGGATTCGAGATGCTGAGAAAATCGAAATATTTGGCTAGGGATGACGATTCTTTAGGCTTCCTCCAACCACAGGACATATTGTTGCTCCCCTGAATATCAGCTCCTCTGTAAGAGTCAGCATCTCAGGACCCCGTTTGATCCTCAGAATCTTGCCCTGACCATGCCCTGGGAACTGACCATTCTCACTCAAGTTCTTAGCATGATTTTTGGCTCCTCATCGGGAAAAGTCAGCCAACCTGCCCTCTTTCCTTCCTTGTCTTAATCAATTCAAGAATACTCCACGATCCTGTATCCTTGAATCCCTTGCCCCCTTATCCTGTTTCTCTTCAACCTTTCCCCAAAGCCCCAATGTGGGCTCCCTTCCCCATCTGCTCCCACTCTGCTGGATGCTGCTGGAGGAAGTCCCACGGCCTTGCTGGCTGGGCCCACCACAAATGGAAGAGCTCTGTTTTCAGCCAGGCCCTCCTTTCTGCATGGGGATCCTTAGTTCTTCTCTAATTGTCCCTCTGTCTCCCTCCCCATACAGGCTCTTCCTGACCTCTGCTTTCCTTAAGGCCCATATACCCCTCCCTTTAGCTTCATTCCCCACAAAGAACCTCATCTCCTTTCCTGAGGAAGTCCAGGTCATCTGGTGGAGGCTCACAATTCTTTCTAGACTTCACATTTCTCTTTCATCCCCAGTTTGCTTGGTTTCTTAACAATAGGTGGCTCACTTACAAATCAAGGTCAAGCCCTCTACCCGGACCCTTTGTCTTCTCCCCTCCTGTATACATTAGGAGCCCCCATTATTCCTGGGTTTTCTTTCTCTCTTTTCTTCTCCTGGTTGCCTACTCTCCCACCATCCCCTACCCAAAGCCACCCTCCTAGATTTCTCTCTCCTTTCCCGTCCAAAGTCCTCTGATCACTTCCACACATTACCTCCATCTCCTCCCCTTCTACTCACTTCTCCACAGTTTCATTGAAATGGTAGCCTTAGATGCCAGATACAATCTATGTGTGCAGAACCGAATTTCTTGTTGCACAGGGAGAATTGGATTCAGAAGATAAAAATAACCTGGGAAGAAAGACCAAAGTACAAACAGTTCACACTCATTTCTCAGTGTTCCTTCTCTGGGTGTGGCTGATTCTGTCCATCATTGATCCCTTGGAACTGAATTAGATTTTCTCTATGTTGAAGATATCCACTTCCATCAGAATACATCCTCATACAATATCATTGTTGAAGTGTATAAGGATCTCCTAGTTCTGCTCGTTTCCCTCAGCATCAGTTGATATAAGTCTCTCCAAGCCTCTCTGTATTCATCCTGCTGGTCATTTCTTACAGACCAATAATATTCCATAACATTCACATACCATAATTTACCCAACCATTCTCCAATGGATGGACATCCATTCATCTTCCAGTTTCTAGACACCACAAAAAGGGCTGCCACAAACATTTTGGCACATCCAGGTCCCTTTCCCTTCTTTAGTATTTCCTTGGGATATAAGCCCAGTAGTAGCACTGCTGGATCAAAGGGTATGCACAGTTTGATAACTTTTTGGGCATAATTGCGGATTGCTCTCCAGAATGGCCGGATTCTTTTTTTTTTTTTTTTTTTTTTTTATTATAGATATATATATATATTATAATATTATCCCTTGTATTCATTTTTCCAAATTACCCCCCCTCCCTCTATTCCCTCCCCCCGACGACAGGCAATACCATACATTTTACATGTGTTACAATATAGTCTAGGTACAATACATGTGTGCGAATATCATTTTCTTGTTGCACAATAAACATTAGAATCCGAAGGTACATGCAACCTGGGCAGACAAATATTAGTGCTAACAATTTTCATTCCCCTCCCAGTGTTTCTTCTCTGGGTGCAGCTACCTCTGTCCATCATTGATCAACTGGAAGTGAGTTGGTTTTTCTTTATGTTGAAGATTTCCACTTCCATCAGAATACATCCTCATACAGTATCGTTGTTGAAGTGTACAGTGATCTTCTGGTTCTGCTCATTTCACTCAGCATCAGTTGATTTAAGTCTCTCCAGGCCTCTCTATATTCCTCCTGCTGGTCATTTCTTACCGAGCAATAATATTCCATAACCTTCATATACCACAATTTACCCAACCATTCTCCAACTGATGGACATCCATTCATCTTCCAGTTTCTAGCTACAACAAAAAGAGCTGCCACAAACATTTTGGCACATATATGTCTCTTTCCGCTCTTTAGTATTTCTTTGGGATATAATCCCAGTAGTAGCGCTGCTGGGTCAAAGGGTATGCACAGTTTGATAACTTTTTGGGCATAATTCCAGATTGCTCTCCAGAATGGCTGGATTCTTTCACAACTCCACCAGCAATGTATTAGTGTCCCAATTTCCCCACATCCCCTCCAACATTTGTCATTATTTGTTCCTGTCATCTTAGCCAATCTGACAGGTGTGTAGTGGTATCTCAGAGTGGTCTTAATTTGCATTTCTCTGATCAGTAGTGATTTGGAACACTCTTTCATGTGAGTGGATATAGTTTCAATTTCTTCCTCTGAGAATTGTCTGTTCATATCCTTTGACCATTTATCAATTGGAGAATGGTTCGGTTTCTTATAAATTATGGTCAGTTCTCTATATATTTTGGAAATGAGACCTTTGTCAGAACCTTTGTTTTTAAAATATTTTCCCAATTTGTTACTTCCCTTCTAATCTTGTTTGCATTAGTATTATTTGTACAGAAACTTTTTAGTTTGATGTAATCAAAATCTTCTATTTTGTGATCAATAATGATCTCTAGTTCTCCTCTGGTCATAAATTCCTTCCTCCTCCACAAGTCTGAGAGGTAGATTATCCTCTGTTCCTCTAATCTATTTATTATCTCCCTCTTTATGCCTAAATCATGGACCCATTTTGATCTTATCTTGGTATATGGTGTTAAGTGTGGATCCATATCTAATTTCTGCCCAGAATGGCCGGATTCTTTCACAACTCCACCAACAATGCATCAGTGTCCCAGTTTTCCCACATCCCCTCCAACATTCATCATTATTTGTTCCTGTCATCTTAGCCAATCTGACAGGTGTGTAGTGGTATCTCAGAGTTGTCTTAATTTGCATTTCTCTGATCAGTAGTGATTTGGAACACTCTTTCATATGAGTGGAAATAGTTTCAATTTCATCATCTGAGAATTGTCTGTTCATATCCTTTGACCATTTATCAATTGGAGAATGGCTTGATTTCTTACAAATTAAAGTCAGTTCTCTATATGTTTTGGAAATGAGGCCTTTATCAGAACCTTTAACTGTAAAAATGTTTTCCCAATTTGTTACTTCCCTTCTAATCTTGTTTGCATTAGTTTTGTTTGTACAAAAGCTTTTTAATTTGATGTAATCAAACTTTTCTATTTTGTGATCAATAATGATCTCTGGTTCTCTTCTGGTCACAAATTCCTTCCTCCTCCACAAGTCTGAGAGGTAAACTATCCTATGTTCCTCGAATTTATTTATGATCTTGTTCTTTATGCCTAAATCATGGACCCATTTTGATCTTATCTTGGTATGTGGTGTTAAGTGTGTATCCATGTGAGATCAGTGTTTACTACTTAATAAATAATCTGTCTTCTGTGTCCATCTATCTGTCTACTTACCTGTCTGCAGCCCTTCTTGATCACCCCTCCCCTTGGTAGCTGTCTCCCTTCCAATCATCTTTACTTTTCTCCCCAGAAAATGAAAGGTCTTTAAAGGGAACTGCTTTCTTTGAGATTTCTCCTTTGCATCTGAACACCCCAAACAGTTCCTTGCATACAGCAAGCACTTGATAATTCCATGTTGACTTGAATTAAACTGAAATCGAAGGGACTGGTCTATTCATTAGGGGGGAAAATTGCACAACCACGTAGACTTCTTTGGATAGAAGTTTTGCAAACATATTCACTGTTGATATACCATATGAAAACCTGAGATAACTAAGTCAATCTGACCCACTTCAATGAGCATTTCTTTGGTAGGTATGGATGACCCAGCCCTTGCCTTGAAGGAGCCTAGATTCTTCTTAGAAGGAGAAACACCACATGGAGACCACAGACGTCCCTAAATGGTCAGAAATGAGCATTTCCAAGGCTTCAAACATGATACCATGCTCTGCTTTTCCCACTCACCCCTCCTGAAAACATTAGCATAACTGGCACAGTCACTTCTGACCGGCACTTAACATTTCTAATCCCTGGTCAGGACTCAAAGAAAATGGAAGAATAGTCGAGGAAGTCTACATGACCTTCCCATGCCTAATATTGGGGCCCCGGTCCAATCACTAAGAATTCCACAGAGTGCTCCACTTCTCCCATCAAAATCCTTCCTTTGGAAGTCCTTTGGCTTTTTATAGCTCCTTTATGGCCTTGTAGATGTGATCATCGCAACTTTCATCTGCATCCTTACACTCTGGGCCACATGTATTACAAAGTCCAACACACCATGTTCCGCTACAGGTAATTTTCTATAATTGCAGATATTCTTAGAACAAAATGGAGAAGCAATGGACTAGAGGTGCAGAAAGAGACGGGTACTTTTGGATATGACAATGGAGGGGATTATTATTTTTTTTTACCAGACTATACTTAAAGATAGTAAAATAATAGTTTTATGCTTACAAATTGGACAGACTCAATCAAATGCCATAAACTCTAGATATTTTGCTTAGCTCCCTACTACTAAGATACAAGCAAGTTATGTCTGGTATTAACAAACAGAATGTTTATCCTAGAAGTTCTTCACATGGACAGAATCAGAGATCATTCATGAATGGGTGAGTAGCTGTATTTTGCTTAGCCCCCTACTACTAAGTTACAAGTAAGTTATATTAACGAACAGAATTTTTATCCTAGGAGTTCTACACATTGACAGAATCAGAGACCCTTCATGAATGGGTGAGCAGATGTATTTTGCTTACCTCCCTACTGCTAAGATACAAGCAAGTTATGACTGGTATTAACAAATGAAATTTTTATCCTAGTTCTCTATATTGACAGAATTGGAGATCCTTCATGAATGGGTAAGTAGATGCATTTTCATAAGAATGAGTACCACATGACTGAAGGCAGTCCCAATGGTCTTTTGATGGAGAAAGCTCTCTGAACCCAGGAGAAGGCTGTGGATCATAACATCATATTTTCACTTTTGTTGTCGTTGTTTGCTTCATTTTATTTTCTTTCTCATTTGTTTCCTTTTTTGGATCTGATTTTTCTTGTGCAGCATGATAATTGTGGAAATATGTATGGAAGAATTGTGCATTTAACATATATTGGATCACTTGCCATTTAGGGGAGGGGGTGGGGGGAAAGGGAGGGAGAAAAAAATTGAAACACCAGGTTTTGCAAGGGTGAATTTTGAAAACTATGCATGGGTTTTGAAAAAAAAAAACCTCAAAAAAAAAAAACCTAAGTACCAAAGAGATTACAGAAGATAGTAGAATAATGTAGAAATGAAAAAAAATAATAACTTTTAAAATATGTATGTCTATGTAATGGGAGATCCTATCCCCTATACGGTACTGTGTCTCTTTCGATTAACCTGCTTCTGAGATATTAAAAGTCAATATTTAAAACTGGAGACATGGTTTTTACCATGGTTCTTTGGAATAAAATTATTAGATCCTTTATGAAAATAAATCAGTATTTTGAATGTAGTATTAGCCATGAAGTGGGAGTGATGGGAAGGGAGACTCCCTTTTACAGGAAGCCTGAAATCTCAGAAAGTCCAAATTTCTTAAGATAATCCAGACACACTAACCAGATGCAAAATGAGTGAGAAGGTAGGTGTCAAGCAGAATATTTCACATTACAGCCCAACTGTGTGAAATCAGGAGGAAAACCACATGGTCATTGGTTGATAAAGAGAAGAAATGTAAGCATGATTGGGGAAAGGCAGTGGTGGGACTGGTTATTTCAGTAACAATGTGTTCGGGTAAGGGTAGTATGTTGGGCAGAAGACCATGGTACCAGTTGGCGGGCACCAATGAGAAAATCATTATTGTTCCTCAAAGGCCCATCATCTTGTCCACAGAGCCCACAATTAAGGAGAGGGCTAGAATCTCAAATCTGATTGGTTTTGCTTGAACACACCCCCATCCCACTCCAGTTAAGACACTTCCAGAGCCAAGATCCGGCTTAAACATGGAGCACACTGTGGCTCTGTTCCCTGGCGGCAGGGATCACCGTGGAAAAGTTACACGCTCTGATTGGGGCAGGGCCAGATGGAAATGAAGGATTCATTGAGCTTGTGATTCTTTTGGCTTCAGTGAAGAGATGAGTCTCATAATAACCCAGTAGACTCAGCCCCTTATTTTTTTTTCATTTAATATTTTCATTAAATTTTCATTTAATAATTGTTTATATATTTTATATTATTATATATTACATAAAATTAATTATGTTTATATATTTTTATATTTATATATGTGTTATATATTATATATTTTATGTAATGATTTAATATATTAAATATATTTATATGTTGCTATATGATAATAATATTTAATATAAATAAATATTTAATTATTAAAAATCATTTATTAGGGGCAGCTAGGTGGCACGGTGGATAGAACACCAGCCCTGTAGTCAGGAGGGCCTGAGTTCAAATCTGGCCTCAGACATTTTAACACCTCCTAGCTGTGTGACCCTGGGCAAGTCACTTAACCCCAATTGTCTCAGCAAAATAATAATAATAATAATAATAATAATAATAATAATAATAATAATTTACTTAAAATGTTTATTGAACATCAGTACTACTAATGATATTTCTTTAAGTTAAAGCTTTTTATATACAAAACATATGCATAGATAATTTTTCAATATTGACCCTTTAAAAACCATCTGTTCTAAATTTTCCCCTCCTTCCTCCCATCCCTTCCCCTAGCTGGCAAGTAGTCTAATACATGTTACATATGTTAAAATATATGTTAAATCCAACATATGTATACAAAGTTATACAGTTGATATTTACTTTGTAACTATGGACAGGAGAGCTAGGTGGCACTTGAGTGGCTTAAGATTGCTGGGCCTGGAGCAAGAAAAAAAATCTTCCCGAGTTCAAATGTAGCCTCAGACACTTACTGTGTGATCCTGGACAATTCACTTCACCCTGCTTGCCTCAGTTTCCTCATTTTTAAATGAGCTGGATCAGGAAAATGCAAATCACTCCAGGATCTTTGCCATGAGAATGGGGACATAGACTCAAACACAACTGAAAAATGACTCAACAGCTCCACTATTTGCATTTAAATTAATTTCATCCTGAAAATATCCTACATTTTCAGTCCCTACAACAGGATATTCTGTCGACCACTCAGCAAGCATTAACTGCTACTCATTGCCTGGCACAGTGATAGGAAACAGACTGGTGTAGGAAAGAGGAATCAAAAGTAGGAGTGTTGGGGTCAAAGCCATAGTGGATGGAGATGAATAATGAGGAATGAGCCTGGACCAGTAGGTCAAAGTCAGGTCAGCAAGGGTTTAGTGACTGTTCTTCAGGCAGTAGGGAGCCAATGAAGCTTCCATAGCAGGGAAGTGACTTGATCAGGTCTGTGTTTTAGGAATATCAATTGGGTATGTGTGTGTGCATGAAAGGTCCATTAGAACAAAGAGAAATTCCATTCAAAATAACTGGCGATAGTATAAAATATTTGGGAATATATCTACCAAAGGAAAGTCAGGAATTATATGAGCAAAATTACAAAACACTTGCCACAAAAATAAAGTCAGATTTAAATAATTGGAAAGACATTAAGTGCTCTTAGGCTGAGCGAATATAATCAAGATGACAATACTCCCTAAATTAATCTATTTATTTAGTGTTATACCAATCAGACTCCCCAGAAACTATTTTAATGACCTAGAAAAAATAACAGCAAAATTCATATGGAAGGTCGAGAATTTCAAGGGAAGTAATGAAAAAAAAAATCAAATGAAGGTGGCCTAGCTGTACCTGATCTAGAACTATATTATAAAGCAGCAGTCACCAAAACCATTTGGTATTGGCTAAGAAATAGACTAGTTGATCAGTGGCATAGGTTAGGTTCACAGGTCAAGATAGTGAATAAAAATAGCAATCCAGTGTTTGACAAACCCAAAGATCCCAACTTTTGGGATAAGAATTCATTATTTGACAAAAACTGCTGGGAAAACTGGAAATTAATATGGAAGAAACTAGGCATGGACCCACACTTAACACCACATATCAAGATAAGATCAAAATGGGTCCATGATTTAGGCATAAAGAACGAGATCATAAATACATTAGAGGAACACAGGATAGTCTACCTCTCAGACTTGTGGAGGAGGAAGGAATTTGTGACCAAAGGAGAACTAGAGATCATTATTGATCACAAAATAGAAAATTTTGATTACATCAAATTAAAAAGCTTTTGTACAAACAAAACTAATGCAAACAAGATTAGAAGGGAAGTAACAAATTGGGAAAACATTTTTACACTTAAAGGTTCTGATAAAGGCCTCATCTCCAAAATATACAGAGAACTGATTCTGATTTATAAGAAATCAAGCCATTCTCCAGTGGATAAATGGTCAAAGGATATGAACAGACAATTTTCAGATGAAGAAATTGAAACTATTTCCACTCATATGAAAGAGTGTTCCAAATCACTACTGATCAGAGAAATGCAAATTAAGACAACTCTGAGATATCATTACACACCTGTCAGATTGGCTAAGATGACAGGAACAAATAATGATGAATGTTGGAGGGGATGTGGGAAAACTGGGACACTGATACATTGTTGGTGGAGTTGTGAAAGAATCCCACCATTCTGGAGAGCAATCTGGAATTATGCCCAAAAAGTTATCAAACTGTGCATACCCTTTGACCCAGCATTGCTGTTATTGGGCTTATATCCCAAAGAAATACTAAAGAGCAGAAAGGGACCTGTATGTGCCAAAATGTTTGTGGCAGCTCTTTTCGTAGTGGCCAGAAACTGGAAGATGAATGGATGTCCATCCATTGGAGAATGGTTGGGTAAATTATGGTATATGAAGGTTATGGAATATTATTGTTCTGTAAGAAATGACCAGCAGGAGGAATACAGAGAGGCTTGGAGAGACTTCCATCAACTGATGCTGAGTGAAATGTGCAGGACCAGGAGATCGCTGTACACTTCAATGTTGTATGAAGATGTATTCTGATGGAAGTAGATATCTTCAACATAGAGAAGATCCAACTCACTTCCAGTTGATCAATGATGGACAGAATCAGCTATACCCAGAGAAGGAACGCTAGGAAATGAGTGTGAACTGTGAGCTTTTTTTGTTTTTCTCCCCAGGTTATTTTTACCTTCTGAATTCAATTCTTCCTTTGCAACAACAACAACAACAACAACAACATTTGTTTCTGCACATATATATTGTATCTAGGATAATACTATAACATATTTAATATGTATGGGAAATCCTGCCATCTAGGGGAGGGGGTGGAGGGAAGGAGGGGAAAATTCAGAACAGAAGGGAGTACAAGGAATAATGTCGTAAAAAAATTACCTATGCATATGTACTGTCAAAAAAGGTTATAATTATAAAATTAATAAAAAAATTTTTTTTAAAAAAAGGTCCATTAGAGATGGGAGTGACCTGAGGGAAGGAGGCTAATTAGGGTAAGACCATAGGCCTGATGAGAGGTAATGAGGGTACAGTAGGGTGGGAAGAGGGGAGAAGTGGGCAGGTGGGAGGGGCTCCAGTAGAGGGAGAGGGTCAGGGGTCCCGAAGGCTGTGCAGCTGGATTAGGAAGCCTGATGTAGTGCAGAGTCTTCTTCTATCTCTGGAGTGGTGTCCTCTTTTATCCTCCCAGAGAATGGGTGTGGGATAATGCAAGGGCTTCTGGGAAGAAGTACTCCAACCAATGAGCTTGCTCCTCTTATCAAGTCAACCTGAGTTCTCACCTTGTAATTGTCCAGACAACCTGAATTCTCACCTTGTCATTGTCCAGACAACCTGAATTCTCACCTTGTCATTGTCCAGACAACCTGAGTTCTCACCTTGTAATCCTAACACCCTCAACCAAAGTGGCCAATTAGGAAGAGAGGGTATGAATTTTGGAGAAAGAGAATAAATCAAGAGGCAGGGGGGCAAGTAGGAATAGGGCCACCTTCCAACAGGATCAAGTTAATTAGTGAAGAAACATCATGTTGCGTCTCCAGCCGAAAAGGAGGAAAAAGCAGAACTTGAAAGAGAACAAATTGTTTTGGACAGGCTGCCTTGCAGAAGTCTCATTAAAAATGTTGATGTTTTATTAAACAGTTAACACTGAACAACAGTGCTGTCGACTCTGCTTGCTTAGGAACGACAGCTCATTTAATTAACTTCAACCTATGAGATCTTAGTTTTTCCCTCCCTCTATTTCCCCATGGGGAATTCTTTGTCTACTTTCTTGGCCTCATGGGTGAGCCCGGCCAATGGTGACTCCTTCTGGGTCTTCCTTTTTCCCTTCCCATGATTTCATCCTTTTTCTTTTCTCTCCTTCTTTCTTGAGCAGTTTGTTCTTGAGCAGTGTCTATACTGGACCTACTGCAAAACTCTCTCTCTGCTCTCTCTCTCTCTCTCTCTCTCTCTCTCTCTCTCTCTCTCTCTCTCTCTCTCTCTCTCTCTCTCTCTCTCTCTACCTCTCTCTGTCTCTGTATGTCTCTCTCCTCCCTCCCTCCTTCTCTCCCTCTCTCTCCCTCTCTTCTTTATAGAAGAAACTATAACTTGTGTTTCAGGTGCTTGTATTTTAAATTTATGTTTTATTATTACTTAATAAGTTCACTAAGTATAGTTATAATTATTATTTAATTATATTAGTATGATAATTAATATCATGATGGTATAATGAATTATTAATTAATGGTATATAATTAGCAAAATAGTATTATTGTGCTAGTGTAATTAGTTATGATTAATTATTAATTAGTGGATTAATTAATGGAATATAATTAATAATAAGATAGTATTATTGTGCTAGTATTATTAATTATAGTTAACTATTAATTAGTGGATTAATTGATGAAACATAATTAATAATAAAACAGTATTAATGTGCTAGTGTGGTTAATTATAATTAGTTATTAAGTAGTGTTTAATTGATGAAATATAACTAATAATAAAATAGTATTGTTATGATAGTATGTTTAATTATCATTAACAATTAGTAGTTTAATTAATGAAATATAATTAATAATAAAATAGTAGTATTCATTCTGTTTTTAAAATATTTTTCATGTTTATTCACTTAAGTTTTTTTCATCCCAAAGTTTTTGGGTTTTTTTTCCAAAAACAATTCCCTTTTTTATTTTGATTTTGTTTTGAATTTTGATATTTTGAATCTTTTCTTTTTTGGTCTTGTTTCGTGTTTCAAACAAGCCTCTCCCATAGGTGGGCCCTTGTCTCAGGTTCAATTTTCGGCATTCATAAAATGATTATCAATACCAGGCATCTATTTCAGCACCGCTAATTATTGAATTCAACATGTATTGACGAGATAATATATGAGTGCCATCAATTTTGCTGCATTGGGTGTTGTTGCCTAGTTATGGACTGGTCCCTGGTAGAGTTATATGGTGTCATTGCCTTCCTCTGAATCTCTGCAGGGTAACTAGTGGCTCACTAATCGGCCCACTTGCTTTACTGTTATTTTGCTCAGCGTGGATTGTCTGAATCCTGCTGCAGGCCTACTAGTAGTATTTTTACACTCCTGGTTTTTTTGAATACTTCAATCACAGTCATCGGGTCTTGACCAAATGAGGTCTGACTCCGTTGAAATGTGATGCTTGTTGTGGGTTGGAGATGCATGGGGACCCCCTGATCCTTGGGGTAGAGCCAGAGGGGAAAAATAAAGATATTCTAAGAACTTTGAAAAGAAATCTGGAAGCGCCGGGGGATTGCCAAGTAAGTAATAAGATCAGATCTGGGGAAGGGGTGGGGGGAGGAACCATTCAGGATGACCCAATATATTTGCTAATTGAAAGTTACTGACCAAAGAGAGGCTTTAAAAAAAAATCAGTGAGAGGAGCTTCACCTGGGGTCAAAGTAGACGCTAGCTCTTGCTGGCAGAAGGAGAAACTTCAGCTGAAGGAAGGGTGGGTCTCCTTGTGGACAGTACTCGGAGCCCCAACTTGGACATTTTCTCAGAGCAAGCCCCTCGTGGATCTGGGAAGAATCACTAGTAAGTGGACTGATTGTTCATCAATGCCGTTAAAGGTGTGGAGAGTCCCTGAGTTACATGTTACTCCAGGGAAGGGTCCAAGCCCCTGCTTTGGAATATATGTAGTCTCCGAGGGCAGAAAAGTCCAAAGCGCTCAAAGGGAAGCCATCCTCCCCATGTGGAGTGTGGGTGGACAACCTTTTCCTGAGACTGCTGGGGGAAAGAATGGGGTGCAACTTGAGAAAGATGAGGAGCCAGGCAGCAAAGGGACTCCAAGAAAGGCCTGATGGAAAGGCTCCAAAGACCAGCAAATGGCTTCTGATAAGTTTCTTAAAAAACCATCCCAATCCTCCAACTCTTTCAGAAATGGATGCACCCTCCAGTATGGGTCAAGTCCCCTGACCAGAGGTGAAGGCAGAAACTCTATTAAGAGATGGGATTGCCAAAGAGAATGGAAGCTCTAGGGCCTGATCCAGCAGGACCCAGCCAAGGGAGGAGAAACTGGGATCAACTGGACGCACCCCCCGGTGTCTGCAGGACTGGGACCTTTGGGGAAGATACTCCAACTGACGAGGTGAGACCCACTTGCCACCACGTTCGTGGTCCTCCTACTTCTAGGTCTCAATTACAATTTCCTAGTCTTCCCGTTCCCATAATTGATTTAACCTTCCCCCTGTGGGCCAGCATTAACATTTCTTGTAGACTTTTGCAATTACAAATAATGTTGCTGTGAAACTAAGAATAGATCGCTGTCCTCTGGTTTGTGAGAAGCCTTTGCAGGTATATTCTCCTCTGTGCCGTTATTTGGTCAAAGGTGATGTGATTAGATTTGTAGTTGGTACCACCCAGGGTCAAACTGCTCTCCAAAAATAGCCCCTCCAGGTCACTGGCACCAAGTCCATATACAAAGCTGCCAGCCCCAGACTTGTTTTGCTTTTAATAATTTTTTGTCACTCTGACTAGACTGTGGAGCGCCTCGAAATTGTTTTCATTTGGATCTCTTTGATTATTGGAAAAATTGAGCCTTTTTTCGACTCCTATTTTCTTTCTTGAAAACTCTGTTCCATTCCTTTGATTATCTGTGTTATGGACTTGGGGGGGGGGGAGGCTGTCACTGAGATCATAATAGTTACATGCATATTTTTGGAGTTAAGAGTTTTGCTCTAATGTTTTCACAAGCAACGGTGCAGAGGAAATCATAAAAAATAGCTTCGGCAAAGTAGTTGGCTATAACCTAAATCAACTTTATTGCATGGGAACTAAACCTAAAGTGAAACGCTAAGCATTTCCATTTCAAAGAACTACAGATGCAGAAGATATAGTGAAATAAACCTGCCTGTATACATTCAGTATCTGCATAGTATTGATCAGAAATGCAGGAAAACTTAGTTTCTTTTTTCATGGTTGGGCCATACCAAAAACAAAAGAAAAGCAAGGTGGGAAAACCTTAAACTAATAATTAAAGGTGAGTTATAAGTAAGGACTTGAGGAATAGGACCCTAAGGGGTTCCCAGTCTGTAGAGGGGCACCTTCCAGTCCAGCCGAGGGAAATCTCTCAAATTACAACTGGCTTTGGGGCAGCTAGGTGGCGCAGTGGATAGAGTGCCAGTCAGGAGGACCTGAGTTCAAATGTGTCCTGAGACACTTAACACTTCCTAGCTGTGTGACCCTGGGTAAGTCACTTAGCTCCAATTGCCTCAGGAAAAAAAATAATAATAAAATAAAAAATACGATTGGCTGGTCAGATTGGAAGGTTCAGGGAGTCCAGTAATCAGGACCTGGTGAAGTCGGACAGCATGAGGTTGGGGGGTGTTTAAGTCAAAGAAGAGAGAAGAGTTGAGTGTGCTTTTAGACCGCTTGCAGCTTCATTTCCTCACCTCAGGCCATGTCCCACTACTATGTGTATGTTGTGGACATGCTAGCTGTCTTTAAGGGCTGTCTCCTGGTGATTGGCTGGGCTCTCCTCTCCCAGAGGGCAGAACCGGGAGCAAGGGGAGTGGGGTCAGGGGAGAGAGAGGACTGCGGTCTGAGATCATGAAAAACTTCTCACAATTAGAACTGTCCCCAGATGGCTGAGTGGTGAGGTCCCCATCCTTGGAGCTCTTCCAGACCACACTGGGCGATCATCTGGAGGGTGTGTGAGAAAGGAGCGATAGGTGGACTACAGGAAAGTTGAGATGTCTCAGTTGCCTCACCTGTAAATGGGGATAATATCAACCATCTCACAGGATGGTTGGGAGCATGAAATGAGCAATTTGCAGAGCATTTCACAAACCTTAAAGCACCATATCATCGCTAGTTATTATTTTTACATGATTATTTCTTCTAACTCAATTCTGTGGCCTGAGAGCCAGAAGACCTGGCCACCCTCTCTGTTCTTCCACTAACCAGCTGTGTGACCTTAGGCAAGTCACTCTCCCTCTGAGCCTCTTTTCTGTCCCCGTAACAAGGATCTGATGATTCTGGTACATAGTAGGCAGTACAGAACTAATTGTATTATTATCACCCCTAGACGTCTACCTTCTGTGGTTAATGTGATGAAAGCACTTCCTGATACCTATGGGAGCATTATGATGAATATGGGGTTGGACTCAAATACTCAGTGTCTAATGGATGTTTATGGAATGAAAAAACAATCTCTCAAGCCAGCTCAGACATTTTACAACTTTCCATTTGATCTTCGATCACAATCAGACTTAACAAATAGAACTATTCCAAAGCAAATGGGCATTTTTGGAGGGTTTTGTTTGTTTTTTGTTTTTAATTTTATTTGTTTGTTTGTTTTTGCAAATGGGCATTTTGGGTTTTTTGTTTTTAATTTTATTTGTTTTTGCAAATGGGCATTTTGGGGGGGGTTTGTTTGTTTTTTGTTTTAAATTTTATTTATTTGTTTTTGCAAATGGGCATTTTGGTTTTTTTGTAAATTTTTATTTGTTTTTGCAAATGGGCATTTGGGGGAGCTGTTTTTTGTTTTTAATTTTATTTGTTTGTTTTTGCAAATGGGCATTTGGGGGAGCTGTTTTTTGTTTTTAATTTTATTTCTTTGTTTTTGCAAATGGGCATTTTGGGGGGGTTTTGTTTGCTTTTTAAATTTTATTTATTTGTTTTTGCAAATGGGAATTTGGGTTCTTGTTGTTAATTTTTTGTTTTGTTTTGTTTTTGCAAATGGACATTCTGAAGGCTATCCAAGCCTTTGATGGTGGATTGGGTAATTTCGTTTTTACACATCCACCTGTCTCAGCTAATAGAGGGGGAAGTCAAGAGCATTCATAAGTGATAGGCTGCCCAGAATCAAGCAAAGTGAAAAAAAAATGTTCATGTGATTTTTGTGTTGGGGCAAAAGTCAGTAATGGCCTCTGCTGCCACGGCTGCTGGTCTCCAAAGAGACTCCCTGGGCTTTTCTTCCTTGGATCTTTGACCTTAGAAAAGGCACGTGACACAGTTATACCTAAAGGGAAAGGAGGAATCCGGCAATGCTCTTGCTTTTCTAAGTGATGTAAAACATTTCCACGACAGCCGTATTGCCAAAAACATGAAGAAAGTGAAAGAAAATAGGCACTCAGGTTCATCGGTTGTCTCTGGGGTGGGTAGCCCGTTTGGGCATTGTTCCTTTGGGAATGGCTCCGATCGCTCAGAGTAGGGAAGTCTTCCCTGGTTGATTGTGGTTTCTGTATATAACGTTCTCCTGGTTCTGCTCATTTCACTTTGTGTCGGTTGATAATACATCTTCCCAGGTTTTTCTGATACCTTCCTGTGGGTCATTTCTTATAGAATAATAGCATTCTATAGTGTAGGGGCAGCTAGGGGGCGCAGTGGGTAGAGCACCAGCCCTGAAGTCAGGAGGACCCCAGTTCAAATCAGACTTCAGACACTTAACACTTCCTAGCTGTGTGACCCTGGGCAAGTCACTTAACCCCAGCCTCAGGGGAAAAAAAAAGAATAATGGTATTCCTTTACAACTATCTGGCACAGCTTGTTCAGCCATTGTCCAGTTGATGGGTGTCCCTTCAGTTTCCAATCTTTTGCTATTATAGAAAAAGCTGCCAGAAATTTTTTTGTTTTATGGATGCTTTTCCTTTTTCTTCGATCCTGTGTCATGGCTCCTTGGGCAGAGTTCCGGATTGTTCTCTACAATGGCAGTGCTGTTGCATCAGGGAATTGTAGCAGTAACCCCCCTCCCCCTCCCAGAGCCTTGTGTGAATTTGGAAATGTTTTCTTCCCGATGCTTCTGTGAGCCTGGCTGAGCCGAACCCCATTTTACAGATGAGGAAAGTAAAGCTCTAACAGAAAACGAAATGAGAGGAGTCTATTGCAGACATCTTTATGATTGGTTGGCCCCTAGAAGCCCCTTAAGGCCTTCGAGCCTCTAGCATGAGAACCGTGGAAGTATCTTTGGAACTGTCTTTCACGTCTATCAGACTTAGCATCTAGGGGAGGGAGGGAGGAAGATGTGGAACCCAAGGCTTTGCAAGGGTGAAGGCGGCAAACTTCTGGGGGGCTGTTTTGAACGCTGAAAGACCCCGGAGACTGCACTGAGCCCTGGTGGCCCATGGGAGCTGGAAGGTACAGAGGGCGAACTTCCTGGGAAGAATGCCCAGCTGGGTGAGCGCGACTCTGCCGCCTCTTCCAGGCTCGCCTTTTCCCGTCCTCCCCCTTATTTCCTTACTGACTTGTGACCCAAGACTCGGCCGGACGGCTTTTTAAAAAATCCTTTTGTGTCACGGACTTCAACTTCAACAAACACGTAGGAAGAAGTGTAGGGGAAAAGGCCCCGTGTGAAAGGTTCTGAACCAATGTCGTCATTTACGCGTACGCTCAAGTGCAGAACCCCAGCCAGATTCCCCGCTTACCTCCGTCCGCTTGAGAACTCGCTGTGTGTTTGGTCCATGTGTCGTTGCCGTCCTTTTCTTCTTTTTGTCCCCATCGCAGTCGCTCAGCATTCCCTCACCCAACAGGAGCTTGTCACAAATACCTGTGGTCAGGCCCACCAGCTCGGCCCATCACGGGCCCGAGCCCCAGTACCCTGTGGCCTCCTGTGGGCTGAAAGAGCCTCCCGGAGGGGAGCCGTCCCCGCCAGTGTGAACATTCCCTGCCCTGCTCCGTGATGCAATCCTCCCTGGGGGACGCCCCATTGCACCCACGCTCTAGGTTGGGATTTCCTCGGTTTACCATCTGTGGTCGCCAGTGAAGCCTTGGCTGGCCCGAGGGTTGCTCCTGTCCTCTCTTACCTGTCTTTCCGCCCTGACATTTCTTAGGTCACTGAGGACGTACATGTTATTTTTGTCAAAACGCTGCAGCTTCCTTCTGGCTGTCTAATGTCAGTCCATCAGGTAGTCAGTCAACAAGCATTTGTTTCAGTTCCAACCATCTACTATGTCTCAGTCACCGCGCTGAGCCCTGGAGATAGAGACAAGGGGGAGAGAGACCTTGTCTTCAAAGCACTCATGAGGGGGAGGGAGGGCATTCCGGGGTGTGTGTGCGTGTGTGTGTGCGTGTGTGTGTGCGCATGTGTGTGCACGTGTGCACGTGTGTGTGGTGTGTGTGGTGTGTGTGTGCGTGTGCGTGTGTGTGCGCGTGCGTGTGTTGTGTGTGTAGTGTATGTGGTGTGTGTGCGTGTGTGCACGTGTGTGTGGTGTGTGAGTGTGTTGTGTGTGGTGTGTGTGCGTGTGTGTGCGTGTGTGTGCACGTGTGTGTGTGTGGTGTGTGAGTGTGTTGTGTGTTGTGTGTGTGTGCGTGTGTGTGTGTGTGTGTGTGTGTGTGTGTGTGTGTGTGTTGTGTGTGTGATAGTGAAGCCTGGCTGGAAGGAAGAGCTGGGGGGGGGGTAGGGAATGGCTAGAGGCTGGAAGGAAAAGCCGGAGGCTGAAGAGAGTTAAGTGCTAAGCAGAGTTGGATCCACAAGGATCAAATAGGGAGCCCTGAGATCTGAGGAGGAACATCACTTTGGCAGCCCTGATTGGTGAAAGGGGAAAGGGGGGGGGGGAGCAGTGAGCCTTAGCTGTGGTCCCGCACCCCCTCCCAGGGGGGTTTTCTGGCAGAGGTGCTGGAGCCGTTGGCCATTTCCTCCTCGAGCCCATTTTACAGGTGAGGAAATTGAGGCAAGCAGGGTGACGTGACTTGGCCAGGGTCACACCGCCGGGAAGTGTTTAGAGGTGGATCTGAACTCAGGAAGCGGGGTCTTCCTTGTGCTCGCGGGGCCGTTCTCTCTGCACTCTGCCGCCTGGTGCCCGGATGTGTTTATTATCCTGTTAAACATGCCCTAAAACAAAAGTTCCTGAGAAACTGGTGGAGTCAAATGCAGCCCTCTTTCTTCTCCAGGCTAATAGCGAAGCCCTCCCACTGAGAGAGCTCTCAGGGTCGCAGGCTTGGGCTCGGATTCTCACAAGAACGTCGGACCTGCCGTCGCGGCCATCCCGTTCTCCAGATGAGCACACTGAGGCCCGCGGTCCTGGCCAGGGTCACACGGCTGGGACGTGTCTGACCTTAGAGCCGGCACTGACCCCTGGCACCTCCCTTCCACAGGGGAGCGCGGCCCTGGCATTGAGGGAGCAACGGTCACCCACTGGCTCTGGCCGCGTGACTGCGGGGGGTCCTTGTGGGGCTCTGCCCAGAGGATGGGCGGTTTGCCCTCTCCCCCTACTGAACCCCACCATCTTAACATCCGGCCGAGAGCCAGCGTGGGGGAGGGCCAAGGAGCCGCCCCGGGAGCCCACAAGGTCAGGGTTCCGGGCCCTGTGATTCTCGGCAAGCCCCCTGACCCCCAATACTCCGAGCGCCCGAACCCGAGGGCCACGGCGCCATGTGAGCGCTCTGTGGGAAGGGAGGCGGGGAACCGGGGTTATTACCCGGAAATGTTGGGTGGTGTACCCATTGTCTGTACCTCGGACTCAGGCTCATGTAAACATTTGGGGGGCTAAAAGGGGTCACACTCTCACACACACACAAACAGACACACACACATTCAAACATACACACAGTCACACACATACACTCACACACAGACACACACTTACACATACACACACGTACACACACACACACACACAGTCACACACAGAGATACACGCACACAGACACACACACACACACTCACACACACACTCACACACACACACACACACACACACACACACACACACTCACACTCACACACAGGGTTTTAGGGGTGCTTTTGTTCTGTTGGTGAAGCTTCCTCCCCGGGCCCGGACGGAGGCAGGGACGCTCAGGAGGGCAGCAGGCCCGGAACAGGCTCCCCGGAGCAGGGACGGCGGGGAGGACACTCAGGAGGGAGCAGGAGGGAGCGGGCTCCCGGAGATGGAGCGCGGGTGCCCCCTGCTGGCCACGGCGGGGGACGGCGGGCGCTCCAAGAGCAGGGCAGATGCAGAGCAAGAAAGGGGCGGGAGGAAGGAGCCCGGGCCCCTGCCCTTGCCCCTCCCCCAGGCCCAAGCACTTGTGGGGTGGGCGGCGCCCCGGGAGCTTCCACACAGCTTGGGGGGCCCGAGACTGCCACCCCCCTGGGAGTGTGCGCACAGAGACACACAGAGATACAGAGACAGAGAGACATCCACAGAGAGACACAGAGAGACACACAGAGAGACAGAGAGAGACACCCACACAGAGACACACAGAAAGACAAAGACAGAGAGACATGCAGAGAGAGAGACACCCACACAGAGACACCCACACAGAGACAGAGAGAGACACACACAGAGAGAGATACCCACACAGAGACAGAGACACCCACACAGAGACACATAGAAAGTCAGAGACAGAGAGAGACACACGCAGAGAGAGACACCCACACAGAGAAACACAGAGAGACACCCACACAGAGACACACAGAGAGACATACGCAGAGAGAGACACCCACACAGAGACACACAGAAAGTCAGAGACAGAGAGACACATGCAGAGAGAGACAGCCACATAGAGACACACAGAAAGTCAGAGACAGAGAGAGACACACCCAGATAGAGACACCCACACAGAGACACATAGAAAGACAGAGACAGAGAGAGACACCCACACAGAGATACACGCTGAGAGAGACACCCACACAGAGACACATAGAAAGAGAGACACACACAGAGACACCCACACAGAGACACATAGAAAGAAAGAGACAGAGAGAGACACCCACACAGAGACACATAGAAAGACAGAGACAGAGAGAGACACCCACACAGAGATACACGCTGAGAGAGACACCCACACAGAGACACATAGAAAGAGAGACACACACAGAGACACCCACACAGAGACACATAGAAAGAAAGAGACAGAGAGAGACACCCACACAGAGACACATAGAAAGACAGAGACAGAGAGAGACACCCACACAGAGATACACGCTGAGAGAGACACCCACACAGAGACACATAGAAAGAGAGACACACACAGAGACACATAGAAAGAAAGAGACAGAGAGAGACACCCACACAGAGACACATAGAAAGACAGAGACAGAGAGAGACACCCACACAGAGATACATGCTGAGAGAGACACCCACACAGAGACACATAGAAAGAGAGACACACACAGAGACACCCACACAGAAACACATAGAAAGAAAGAGACAGAGAGAGACACCCACACAGAGACACACCGAGAGACACACGCAGAGAGAGAGACACCCACACAGAGACAGAGAGAGACAGCCACACAGAGACACATAGAAAGACAGAGACAGAGAGACACACCCACACAGAGACACACAGAAAGTCAGAGACAGAGAGACACACACCAAAATACAGACTCGGAGAGTAACAGAGACACACACAGAAATAGACTTTCTACACACATGCTGCCCATATAGATCACACATGCAGACACACATACCGCACACATAGATAGTCATAGACGCACATGGATCCACAGATACTCATGTACTGATATCTATAGCTCCACATAGACAAGTATACACATACAGACACACACAGATACACTTATTTGCACCGAGTACACTTATTTTTATTTTGTTCAGGCTTAAAACTAAAACATTTTATTGGCAAAAAAATATTTTTTTCTCCTTCCCACAAATAATTTAAAAACATAACAAAAAAATCAAATAAACACAGTCAAGACCAACAAGTTCCCACATTAGCCATATAAAAAACAAACACCGTCTGAGTCCAGGGGGCGGTGGGAGTGCTGTTCAATCAGTCCTCCGCATCGGTGCTTGCTTGTTGTGCAGATCCCAGTTCTTATGAATTTCAACTTCTGGTTCTATAAATTGCTCTCCTGGTTTTGTTTAGGAAACGGCATCATTTCTTTTTCATTTTTGTTTTTATTTATATGCTTTTATTATATATATATATGTATATAATTTTCTTAGTTCGAAAATAAGTTCTTTTTCATTATAAATCTTTGTTGACAGAACAAATTAATGGGTAATTTTTTACAACATTATCCCTTGTACTCCTTCTGTTCCGAATTTTCCCCTGCTTCCCTCCACTCCCTCCCCTAGATGGCAGCCATTCCCATACATATTAAATATCTTATAGTATATTCTAGATACAATGTATGTGTGCAGAACCAAATTCCTTGTTGCACAGGAAGAATTGATTCAGAAAGTAAAAATAACCTGGGGAGAAAAACAAAAAAGCTCACAGTTTACCTTCACTTCCCAGTGTTTCTTCTCTGGGTATAGTTATTTCTGTCCATCATTGATCAACTGGAAGTGAGTTGGATCTTCTCTATGTTGAAGATATCCACTTCCATCAGAATACATCCTCATACAGCATTGTTGTTGAAGTGTACAGCGATCTCCTGGTTCTGCTGGTTTCACTCAGCCTCAGTTCATTCTCTCCAGGCTTCTCTGCTTGGTCTCTTGCTCCTGCTGGTCATTTCTTACAGAACAATAATATTCCATAACATTCATATACCATAATTTACCCAACCATTCTCCAATTGATGGACATCCATTCATCTTCCAGTTTCTAGCCACTATGAAAAGGGCTGCCACAAACATTTTGGCACATACAGGTCCCTTTCCCTTCTTTAGTATTTCCTTGGGATATAAGCCCAGTAATAGCACTGCTAGATCAAAGGGTACGCACAGTTTGATAACTTTTTGGGCATAATTCCAGATTGCTCTCCAGAATGGCTGGATTCTTTCACAACTCCACCAACAATGCATCAGTGTCCCAGTTTTCCCACAGCCCCTCCAACATTCATCATTATTTGTTCCTGTCATCTTAGCCAATCTGACAGGTGTGTAGTGGTATCTCAGAGTGGTCTTAATTTGCATTTCTCTGATCAGTAGTGATTTGGAACACTCTTTCATGTGAGTGGAAATAGTTTCAATTTCATCATCTGAGAATTGTCTGTTCATATCCTTTGACCATTTATCCATTGGAGAATGGTTTGATTTCTTATAAAGTAGAGTCAATTCTCTGTATATTTTGGAGATGAGGCTTTTATATTCCCTGAGTCCCTAAGGTCAGCCAAGGACCCTTTCCCTAACCAGACACTAACAGTTTGTGAGATCCCATTTATGACTGATTTTCTCTCTGTGGCTTCTAACACCCCTGGGGAGGGGGCTGAATGGTTGTTTTTCAATAAATCAGGCACCTTGTGCTAGGGCAGAAGTCTGACATGAAAGGGGAGAACTCACCAGCCCCCAACTCCAGAGCTAACCCCAAGCGCAGGTGATTCTGCGGCCGCCACAGAGACACCGCGGCCCGGGCCGGGGCTCCGCTGAGCCACCGAAGAGGAAGATCTGGGGCCCAATAAGCTTTAACGGGGCCGTTGGTCTTTTTTAGATAAAGCTTTTGTACCCCCCTGTTGTCAACGCACCGAAAAGCCTCCTCCAAGCTGGCATCTCGCCCACACTTAGAGCAAAGTTCTTCCGCAGGGAGTCTGTAAGTGGGGAGGCCCTGTGTGTTCACTAACCTCGGCTCAAACTGGACAGTTCTTCAGTTATCCACGTTTAGAGAAGGGCTCCAGAAACCCGACAGGTTCAGAACTTTGGAATTAAAGTTTCTCAGGGTGTTCCTATGGAGCCTCTCCTTTGCCTTTCTAAGTTACAGGTTGGGCAACTGAGGACCTGAGAGACGTGACGATCAGGCAGGTTTTAAGGGTGGAGGGAGATTTGAACAAAGGGACAGGCTGCCCCATGTCCTGCCCTGCAGGTTAACGCTAAGAGAGGTAAGGGGCAGGAGGCAGGAGCCCGGAGCGCCAGGGCACTCACTTGGCGTTGTTGTGGCGGGCCTCCTCAGTCAGGTTCCCACTCTTCACCAGGTCGTAGTTAACACATCCCGGCTGGATGGCGTCGATCAAGTCCACAACAGCCAAGCTGGAGCTGATGGATTTGTCCTGGTACAAACAGAAGCACAAAGCGTGTCCAAGCGGGCGTCCTGGGGCCCAGGGGAGAGTTGGGGCCCGGGTGGGGGCCAGAAGGAAAAGGAGGGGCTTGGCCTTACTTTAAAGCTCTGGATGCAGGTGGATTTCCCAGCTTCCCCTAGTGTTCTGTTCACCCAGTTCACGATGATGTCATCGTTAGCTTTCTGTCCATCACCAAGATCTTCCAGGACATTCAAGGTGTACCTGGAGCAAAGGTAAGTGCAGGTAAGTGGGGGAGGGCCACATCTCTCCCCATACGTTTTCTTGGGACATGTTGACCCGGCAGGAAGCCTGGCAATGACTCAGAGACACACAAAGGAAAGAGACAGAGGTGGGCTGGTGAGAGACACAGGAGAGACACGAGATCGGAGCTCGTAAACAGAGACACAGGGACGCAGAAATATACGCAGGGGGGGGACAGAAAGAGAGGACCAGAGAGGAGAGACACAAAGGAATGGTTACCAAGAGAAATGGAAAATGGGAGAGAGACAGAGAGAGACACACGGGGAGGGAGAGAAGGGGACAAAGAAAGAAAAGAGACACAGAGAGGGAGTGAAGGGTCAGAGGGAGCCCCAGGGACAGAGGGACTGTTAAAGAGATAGTGGGACCCAGAGACATCTCCCTGTCTCTGCTTTCTCACGTCTCTCGATGGGTCCAAACAGCGATCTTTCAGGAGAAAGAGGGAGATACTTCAACACAGGGAGGGAGAAAAAGAGAGAAAGAGAAAAGAGACAGGAAAAAGGTACACAGAAAGGGAAGAGAGACACACGGACACACGGGATGTTAAATAGATGGAGGGAGACAGAGACATCTCCGAACCTCTATCTCTCGCCTGTTTCTCCCATCCCTCTCTCAGGAGAAAGAGGGAGACAGGTGGATGCAGAGAGAGAAAGAGAGAAACAGGGAGGGAGAGAAGGAGAGAGAGAGTCAGAAAAGAGAGAGAGAAAAAAGAGGGACACAGAAAGGGGAGAGAAGCAGGGAGGAAGAGAAAGTGAGAAAAGCAGGGTCAGATGGGTAGTTAAACAGTTGGTGGGACACAGAGAAACATCCCTCGCTCGATTCTCTCTCCCCCTGTTTCTCACATCTCTGTCTCTGTCCAACAGTCTCTCTCTCAAGAGAAAGAAGGAGATAGTCGGACACAGAGAGAGAAAGAGAGAAACAGAGAGGGAGAGAAGGAGAGAGAGAGAGAGAAAAGAGATAGAGAAAAAAGAGGGACACAGAAAGGGGAGAGAAGCAGGGTCAGATGGGTAGTTAAAGAGTTTTTGGGACACAGAGACAGAAAGAGATAAACAGAGAGGGAGGGAAGGAGAGAGAGAAAGAAAAGAGATAGGGAAAAACAGGTACACAGAAAGGGGAGAGACACATAGAGGGGAAAAAAGTGAGAGAAACAGGGTCAGATGGGTAAAGAGTTGGTGGGACACAGAGACACCTCCCTCACTCTATTCCCTCTCCCCCTGTTTCTCACATCTCTGTGTCCAACAGAGTGTCTCTCTCTCTCTCTCTCTCTCTCTCTCTCTCTCTCTCTCTCTCTCTCTCTCTCTCTCTCCCTCTCTCCCTCTCTCCCTCTCTCCCTCTCTCCCTCTCTCCCTCTCTCCCTCTCTCCCTCTCTCCCTCTCTCCCTCTCTCCCTCTCTCCCTCTCTCCCTCTCTCCCTCTCTCCCTCTCTCCCTCTCCCTCTCTCTGTTTCTTTCTCTCTCTGTTTCTCTCTCTCTTTTTCTCTCAGAAGAAAGAGGGAGATAGTTGGACATAGAGAAAGAGAGAAACAGGGAGGGAGAGAAAAGAGGTACACAAAAAGGCAAGAGACACAGGGAAAGAGAAAGAGAGAGAAAAAGAAATAGAAGAGAGGCACACAGAAAGATGATAGACACAGGAACAGAAGGGTTGTTAAAGAGATAGTGGGACCCAGAGACATCTCTCTCCTATTCTCTCTTCTTCCAACTCTCTCTGTCTCTTATGAGGAAAATGGTGATAAAGAAATAAGTGCAGAGAGGGAAAAGACAGGTAGACAGATGTGTTGCTAAAGAGATAGTGGGGCACAGAGCCATCTCCCTCTCCCGGGGAATCTCTGTGTCCAACTATTTCTCAAGAGAAAAAGGGAGATAGTTGGACACACAGAGATGTGAAATGGGAGAGAGACGCAAGGAAGGGAGACAGAGAGAGGTACACAGAGCCACCTGCCTCCCCCCTGTATCTCTCGGTCTCTTTCCATTTTACTCACATCTCTGTATCCAACTTATCTGTCTCTCAGGAAAAAGGAGCCAACTGGACACAGAGAGATGTGAAATGGGAGAGACTCACAGAGATACACAGGGAGAGAGACAATGGGACAGATGGGTTGTTAAAGAGATAGTTGCAAACAGAGGTAAGGGGGAGAAGGAGAGAGATAGAGATGCAGAGGGTTTGTTAAAAGAAAGTGGGACACAGAGACATCTCCCTCCCCTGGGTATCTCTGTGAGTCTCTCTCCTCTCTCATATCTCTATGTCCAACTATCTCTCTCTCAGGACAAAGAGGGGGATACATAGTTGGATACAGAAAGATGTGAAACGGGAGAGAAAAAGAGACTCACAGAGATACGCAGAGAGGGAGAGAAAGGGAGAAAGACAGAAAGAAGGGAGACAAAGAGAGGGAAAAGAGATGGTGGGACCCAGAGACATCTCCCTCTTTCTATTCTCTCCCTCCTCAGTATCTCTCTCAGTCTCTTTCCCCTATATCTCTGTGTGCATCCCACTATCTCTCCCCCAGGAGAAAGAGGGAGATGAAGAGACTGAGAGTGGGAAAAGATGTTGTAGGACACAGACGTTTCCATCTCTATTCCCGTTTGTACCCCCTTATCTCCGCCTCTCTCCCTTCTGTCTTTTTCTGTGTCCAGTGGTCTTCCCGAGGAAAGAGAGGGAGGCTAAGGCCAGTGCTTAAACACGGAGAGGGGGCAGAGCGCCCTACAGAAAGGGAAGGCCACGAGACAGATGAGAGGCCGTTCCGTGCAGCCACGGCGGGGGAGAGCCGCTGAGGCGACACAGGGATGTTTACACACAGTGATGGGGAGAAAAAGAGAGAGAAAACAGGGAGAGAGACACCGACCTGTACAGAGACAGAAACAAAGCGAGAGAGGTAAGAGGTGGTAGAAGAGATAGAGGGACACAAAAGAGAGGAATACGTAGAGGTGGGGGTGTTCCAGAGGATAAGAGGGTAAGAGAGAGAGGAGAGAAAACAGATGATTATACAGATTCAGAGATGGGCCAAGAGGACCGGCCTCAGATGCCGACCGGAAGGTAAGAGACAGAGCAGCAGGAAGCCCAGCGGGCCGCTACTCACCGTCTCATCAGCTGCCAGACCAGAGCTAAGGTAAGGGTCGGGTTGCCATCGTTCAGGTCCTGCCCACCGATGCCCACCAGGGAGAATTTGGCAGGGTGCTTCCCCAAATCCACGGCATAGTTGCAGTTTTCCAGCTGTGTACAGACACACGCATACGTTATGAGCAATTCCCGAAGGAACAAGAACCACAACAGCGGTTTTCAGGGGCTCCCTGGCCCGGCCCGCTACCTTTTTCATGTTGGCGCCAAGCTTGGGATATGGCGGCTTGTTGACCTTATTCCAGTCAACGGGGACTTTGATCCTTTCGTACAACTGTAAGATGACCAGAGCATCCTGCAGGTCTCTACAGAGAAGGGAAGAAAGGGGGTCAGTGCCTTCACGCAGTCTTGGCCCCTGGCTGCAGGAGCCCGTGCTAGGCAGAACGTGGCACTGCCATTCGGGCTACGCTACAGCCCCAAAGGGAAGTCCCAGAAGTCACTCTGGCCCTGCTTACTAGAGACAATCCTCATTTTAAAAAGGAAACCAAGAAAATGATGAACAGGCTGATGTGAGGAAGGCCTGAAAGGTTTGCAGGAACCGATGCTGCTTTCTAAAATTTCTAGCTCCCTCAGACCTGTCACAATTCTCTACACACAGTAGGTGCTTAGAGTGAATGAAGACTAGCACAGGTCCAATTTATTGGCCCCATGGATTCTGTGTGGGATCCACTTGATTCCCTGTGGGTGCCAGGGAGATCTGAGTGGGCCGGGACAGACCAAAATGTTGCAGACTCTTGATTACATTCCTGTGGTACCTGAGTTGGCTTCCAGATGGTTGAATGATGATGGTGATGGGATAAACCATCATGCACTTTTTATTCGAATGCTAATTAGCTCACAAATCACTGTCTGGTACCAGGCTTTAAATGCTGGCGTTGCGTGCCTTGTTCAAGCTGATTTTAAGACCGACAATAGTCAATCTGCTCATTTGGCCGTCCTCAGATCAGTGTTGGGTGGGAAATGGTAGCAATTTATAGTGTGTTCCTTCACCAGAAGGTTCTCTCTGAAAGCCTAGCTAGTCTACTTCAATTCAACAAACAGATAGACAGACAGACAGACAGATAGATAGATAGACAGACAGATGGGTAGATAGAGAGATAGAAAAATAGATAGAATGGAAATAGATATAATAATGGAAATAACTATAAATATCTGTCAATCAAATTTAGTATCTCCTTTATGTAAGAGAGAAACACAATAGTATAAATAGGAGTGAGTCTTGGAATCAGGAAGGCATGAATGCAAATCCCACCTTTCCTTTTACTAGTTATTATTTATTATTATTATTATTATTATTAAATCTTTTTATTTACAAAACATATGCATTGATAATTTTTCAATACTGACCCTTGCAAAACTTTCTGTTCCAAATGTTCCTCTCCTTCCTCCATTCCCTTCCCCTAGAGGGCCGGTAGTCCAATACATGTCAAATATGTTAAATACATATGTTAAATCCAATAAATGTGTACATATTTATAGTTTTCTTGCTGCACAAGAAAAATCAGATCAACAAGGAAATAAACCTGAGAAAGAAAATAAAATGTAAGCAAACATCAACAAAAAGAGTGAGAATGCTATGTTGTGCTCCACACTCAGTTCCCATAATCCTCTCTGGGTGCAGTTGGCTCTCTTCATCACTAAACAATTGGACTGGTTTGAATCATCTCATTGTTAAGAGAGCCACGCCCATCAGAATTGAACATTATATAGTCTTATTGTTGCTGTGTACAACAATCTTCTGCTTCTGCTCATTTCACTTAGCATAACTTCATGTACATTATTCCAGGCCTCCTTTCCTTTGGTCGTTTCTTACAGAAAAACAATATTCCATAGCATTCATATACCATAATTTGTTCAGCCATTCTCCAATTGATGGACATCCATCCAGTTTCTATTTTCTTGCCACTACAAAAAGGGCTGCCACAAACATTTTGCACATATGGGGCCCTTTTCCTCCTGTATCCTCTGGGATACAAGCCCAGTAAAACATTGCTGGGTCAAAGGGTATGCACAGTTTGATAACTTTTTGAGCATAGTTCCAAACTGCTCTCCAGAATGGCTGGATCCATAGACAGTTCCACCGACAAAACAGTGTCCCAGTTTTCCCACATCCCTTTCAGTCATTATCTTTTCCTGTTATCTTATTCAATCTGACAGGTGTGTAGTGGTATCTCAAAGTTGTCTTAATTTGCATTTCTCTGATCAATAGTGATTTGAGCACCTTTTCATATGACTGGAAGTAGTTTCAATTTCATCATCTGAAAATTGCTCGTATCCTTCCATCATTTATGAATTGGAGAATGGCTTGCATTTTTTTGTTCATTGCATTCTTTTTCCATTTCACAAATTTTGCTTTTCAGTGAAATGGTCTTTTTGTCTTTTTCATATCTCTTTTGTAGGACATTATATGATTTTTCCATTTCTTCTTGCAATGATCTCACTCCATTTCCCCATTTTTCTTCTCTCTTTTAAGATCCTTTATGCAATCTTCAAAGAAAGTCTTGTGAAATGGGGACCAGCTCATGTCTCCCTTTGAGGCTTCATCTGGAGTTGCTTTGCTTTTAGGAATCTCAGAATTTGGGTTCTCTTCTTCTCTCTCTCCATAAAAACTGTCTATGGTGGGAGTTTTTTGTTTTTAATTCTTTTTTTTTTTTAAGGCTTGAGATCTGTTCAATGCAAAAGAGCAATAGCTGCTTTAATTTGCCCTGGGGCAGTTCTGCTGATTGATTTCCGGTGCTGTGTAAAGGAGGCTAAGAGGCTTCTGGGGCTCAGTGGTTTACAATTTGTCTTTTGTAGCAAATCTGCCAAACCACCTGCTTGCAATTAGAACACAGTAGCCTAAGGAGGTTCACAGAAGTGACTTCCCACTCTACTCCAGTCTCTCTGTGCTGAGTTCTGGGCTCAAAAGACTGTCCTCCTGCCTGTTTGAAACAGACCTGTTCTGAAGTTCTTTGAAGGTATCTTTTTCTGGGAATGTGTTGTACTCCAAATATTTGTGAGTTGTTTCACTTCACAACCAGTTGAAAGGCTTAACCTGCTGTTGGTCTGAGAGAAGGTCAGATGTGGTCTCCACCTCTTGGCTTTGCCCTAAAATCTCTTATACTAGTACTTTGATGCTGGCACATTACTAAACTTTTAAGTTTTTTCAGTTTCCCTTTTTAATTGTCTTCAGTTTTTCTTTGCTCCAAGGATCTAGAGAACATGATCTCCAAGGGTTTTTTCTGCTCTGTTGAGTTTTAGATTAGGTTTATTTCTACATACTGCCTTTTTTTCTGAATACATCATGGAGTATAAATTATAGGATTTATAGAATCTAAAGACTGTGTTCTAATAGTTCTTATTTCACAGATAAGGACAGGGAGACCTCAGCTAAAGTCAAACAACAGTAAATATCAGGAGGAGATTCAAGCACAGATTTTCTGAGTAGGCATTGAATGTTTTTTGTTCTTGTTTTGTCTTTCTAAAATGCTATTTTCAAGCAAAAAAGGACAGAAAACTACCAAAGAGGAAGCCATATCACAACAGGGTCATATTGATGGTTGTATATTGTAGGAGTGAGTTGGGAAGGGAAACCATTTCCTTCACAATTTTCAATCTCAACTCCATACTTTGTGCCATAGGGCTGCCGTGAATATTAATTCCCATGATTCTTTGATGGAAACAACATGGGATGGGGGTTGGGTTGGGGTTCTACTTCCTTGCCTTTAACCAACTGTCTCCAAAAATCACTGCCCTACTCCCTTTTCCTGGGTCTCACAGTTAATGATTCCTCCCAGTGCATCGAGGTCCAGGGAGGGAGTAGAGTGCACTTACCAGGTATCTGGAAAACATTAGCTGGTATAAGCAAATTCCTCCATATAGCAAACTCGGAGGAAGTACCGGTTACCAGTGCCGTAAGATTATGGGGTGGGTTTGCTCTGTAAACTCCATGGAGTTAGTAGAAGGAGCCTGAAATCAGGCAAATTTGGAATGAATGTTGGCTCTTACTCAAGCCCAGGGGCACTAGGCCACTGGCTTCTCTCACAGACTCCTCATCACTAAGATGGGTATAATGAAAATTTGACAAGCCAATGAGAGAGAAAAAAGACCTTTTCAAATCTGAAATCTTTCTCTTGGGGCTTGGGAATTAGCAGTAAAATCCGCATTCCATCTACTGCCCTTCACCTTCCAGCCATAGATCAATACTCATCAGTGAGAGGGGAGGTGATGAAGCGCTGACTTAGTTCCATTTGTATAGAATTCAGAAAAGCACCGGGAAGCCCGTTGGTTTTTGTTTTTGTTTTTTTTTAATTGGTCGTCTGCCCTCCAAAAATGTTTGGAATGAGAAAGCAATAGTAGAATGAGGAGTTTATTAAAAGATGTTGATCAGTAACACAGAGGGGAAAGTATAGGAAAGTACCAATGTAAAGATATTGTTTTAATGTTGCAGCTATGGAAAAAGTAGCATTGTGTAGTTGGAAGGATGCTTTATTGGCATTTAAAGAACCCAGGTTCATACTCAGACATGGTTAAAATCCCAAGCCTGCTTCTTGGTAGCTGTGGAAGTTGGGCTCAGTCATTTCCTCTCTCTTTGCGCAAAATGACGAGGTTTTATTTGACAGCTTCATGAGACTCTTCTAGTTTTAAATCTTAGGAGGGATAGAATCCTTTGCAAGGAGGAACCTGGCCTAGGAGAGAGCGAGCCAGTCTTGGAGGCAAAAAGATGGTGGGGGGAGGATAGGGAAATGAAATTGGTACAATACGTACTATATGCCGGGTTCTCTGCTAAATGATTTACACGTTATCTTATTTGATTCTCCTAACAACCCGCAAAGGCAGATCCTGTCGTTATTCCCATTTTACAGCTGAAGCAACTTGCAATCCAGGCGCTTCCCTTAGCTCTAAAATGAGGTCAAGGTGGTGCTCGCTCACCCTGAATGGGGTGAAGTTTGGGGTGGAGGAGTTCTAATAATGACATGACTTTCCTGAGGAAAATGTATTGTTAAATGAGGGACAGCATTGCTAGCCAGGGAGGCTCATGGCAAGGAATGCTTTGGGGAAGTCCTTTTAGCTTGGTGAGATCTAAACTCCTTTCTCTGCCGAAAAAGGGACTTTTACATTGGCTTGGGATGAAACCTAGATGGAACATCCTGCAGTTCTCACTCTGTGTCTGTGGATTTCTTTGGATCTATTTCTATAACAATCAATACTAAAACAATTTCTAGGATGGTAAATCCTGATTGAGAAAGCTACGTAAACAAAAGGTCTTGGGGTGGATCAAGAGTGTAAAGGAATTCCAAGATCAAAAACTTTGTGAAAGCTTAGCCCGGCAGTAGGCCTTCCTTCGCCAGGCAGTAGGCCTTCCTTCGCCAGGCAGTAGGCCTTCCTTCGCCAGGCAGTAGGCCTTCCTTCGCCAGGCAGTAGGCCTTCCTTCGCCAGGCAGTAGGCCTTCCTTCGCCAGGCAGTAGGCCTTCCTTCGCCAGGCAGTAGGCCTTCCTTCGCCAGGCAGTAGGCCTTCCTTCGCCAGGCAGTAGGCCTTCCTTCGCCAGGCAGTAGGCCTTCCTTCGCCAGGCAGTAGGCCTTCCTTCATCGTAGGCTGTGTAAGCAGAAAAGGTGACAGTTGGTGGTAAATGCCTTGTAATACTTCTTTATAGACTTAAAAAATTTGCTGCACACTATTTTATACTCATCCAGCCCCAGCCTAAGTATCCATGACTCCTCATGACTTACTCAGTGCTTCACATAAAGCATCCTGTATCTGACATTTAAGTTCCCATCTCCATGCTTTGGTAGAGATTGGGATGCTCTCCTTCCTCCCCTAATTTCTCCTTAAAATTCCGGCTTCCTTCTAGGTGGAGCTCAATAGCTATGTCCTTGAAGACTCTTTCCTGATTTCCCCAATTTTGTGTGTGATCAATGAATTTCCCCAATAGAATATCAACTCTTTATGGGTAGTTAGTGGTTTATTTTTGTCTTTGTAACCCAAGAACACAGTAGAGTACTTAGTATACAATAAGTGATTAATAAATGCTGGATTGATGTGCAGCTCTCAGGAGTTGAGTTCACGAGACTTCCTTTTTATTCCTGCCCTCAGCTCAGATATCTAGGAAGGGAACAAAGAACCATGAGTTCCCTGCCCATGCTCACTCCCGAAGGGCTCAGTGCTAATCCTTTAGGGGCTAGAAATGGCCATTCCTGACAGCCATGAGACAGCTTCTCCTGTGCACTGGCCTCTCTGCAGAAGCCTGGCCCTCTGCAAGCTAGGTGAGATGAAAGGTAAATTGGAAGGGTGTCCCACTGAGACACAGGCAAGTCTGAATCCCAGGAGGCTCAGAGGTTGCTGGAGCTAAGAGCACCGTAGCTGGCTCTTAAGTGGCGCCTGGATCATAGACAGGGCTCTGCCCTGGGTCCTTTGATTTCTTGGCCACGTGGCAAATACTGAGAGAACCGGGCTGTTGAAACTCCCAACGGATGCTGCCACTTGGCGGAGTGAGCTTCTCTGCAGCACAAGTCGCCTTCCCGTTCAGAAATGGAGATTGTGCCCAGGGTGTGAGGATCTCCTTCAGAGGCCCTCGCACAAAGGCCATTCAGCATGCATTTACTTGTAGTGATTTCGAAAGCCAAATTCCAGCCTGTACTCTGGGGCTCCTGAGTCTTCTTAAGACAGAAAAGGAGCTGGAGAGGGAACGAGCAGGCTCAGAAAGGCTAATACATTCTCCAGAGGTCACACAGCAGATGAGAAGCAGAACGTCCCAAGTGGGTCTCTTTGGCTATTTCCGAAGCTATAGAGAGAACATAGTAGGAAATGTGAATACAGAAAGGCATTAGAAGAGAAGATCAAAGCTGGGGGTGGGGGGAACAGCAGGTGGATAAAGATGATCAGGGATGGACTTAGGACAGGGAATGTCAGAGCAGGGAGGGGGCTTAGAACAGGGGGTATCAGGGCTGGGAAAGGGGCTTAGAACAGGGGGTGTCAGAGCTGGGAGGGAGCTTAGAACAGGAGATGTCAGAGAGGGGAGGGACCTTAGAACAGGGGGTGTCAGAAGTGGGGAAGGAGTCTGAGAACAGGGTCTTAGAAAACAAAATATGAAATGTCACAGCTTGCAAGGGTCTTTTCATGACCTTTGCTCCCCTCTGGAGAACTTGATCCCTCAGAGGAATAATGTGATTTAGCCCAGATTGCTCAGCGAGTTCCAGACAAAGCAGAATCCACTGCCGTTCTTCTGTTCCCTAGTGGAAGTGTGTCTCTCTCTAGATACTATCCTGCCTGTGTAACAGGAATTGGGAACATCATAAATTAGACGAGAGCACCCCCCGCAGGATGCTAGTATTTTCCATACTTTGGATTCTAGACTTGGAAGGGCAAAGGTCTATCACGTGCCACAAACTTCTGCCAATCACCAGCAGTGTCTTTGGCTAATGGGATGGATTCATCTTGCTTGACTTGGCTTATTGGTTACAAACCTGTTTCTCCCCTCTTGCAGTTTTTTCAAGAGTAAAAACTAGGTTATAGAAAGTGTATGGGGGAAGAGTATTTATGGAAACACAAATAGGAGGACTGTTGGTATGGGTATTGCCAAGCTTCCTCTGCAGACGGCAGGTGGCGGCAGTGAGGCGCTGGCGGGACAGCGGGGCCTTCTGAGACGCTCTGGGTGGGTGAGGCCTGGTCCCGAGACGCCCTGGCTTTTGGGGTTGCAGTCTTGACCTCCTGTGTTGACAGCTTCTCTGCTGATCCGCTGGCTCGCTGCCAGGGCAAAGTGGCCACGTGGAGATCACACCCCACCTCCCTCAAGTCTGCTCAGTGTGAGCTGCCCGCTGGGCTCTCCGGCCTGCCTTCAGTCGGCCTGATCTAACCATCCCGGCCCACAAACAAAAGCAGACTTTGGGGGGCGAATTTTGAGGACATCTTCTGTTGGTAATTATTTGTGGGGGTTTTCAGTCAAGCCCTAATTCCGAGGCCTTGCCATGAAATAAAGTATTCTGAGAGGAAAGACGGAGCTTAGAGAGATGTGCTGCTCCTCTCTCCGCCATCTTGGCCGGCAGTCCTCTCTTAAATCTTAAATACCCTGCAAAGTAGAGACATAAGGATACATGTTCTTAATATGAAAAAATCTGGCTAAGCTTAAAAGTTGTTGTTATGTATTATGGGACACTAGAACCTTTCTCAATATACACAGGGGGTAAAACAAGGATCTCTTGTCCCCATTGCTATCTGACCGAATTCTAGATATGATGGCGTGAGCAATGAGACGATAAAGCAAAATGAAATCCACGATGACGGACATATAACAGACAAAATGATCCCTTTTCCTGATATTATTATGACTTAATAATAGTTAATAATATAACATTTAAACAGCATTTACTGTGCTTCGGGGACTATGCTGAGTGCTTCCTAATTGTCTCATTTGGTCCTCAAAACAATTTTGCATGGCATTGATTTTTCTGTTCTACAGATGAAGAAATTGAGGCTCTCAGATGTTAAATGACTTGTCCAGAGTCAGAATTTAGTGAGGTTGGATTTAAATTCAGGTCTTCCTCTAGTCCTTTGAACATCATCTTCCTTGGCTGTCCCAGCTGCTTACTTAGGTAATACCTGGGAACCAGCAAATAACTGATTGAGACGATAAATTTAGTAAATCTGATCACAACAAAATAAGGTCACAAAAATCTATAGTATCTTTGTTGTCATAGGTGGGCCATGTCAATATAATGAAAATGATTATAAATGAAAAATACTTTAATTCTACAAATTCCCAATCAAACATTAAACTGGAAATCCTGAAAATCAAAGGAGAAGTAACTAATGGAAAGTAAAAGAAAAGGACTATTGAAAATAATAACTGAAATTAAAAGCAGGTTTTATTAAAAATAAACCCAATAAAATAAACTATTAACCTGATTTTAAAAAGGAAAGAACATATATAGGAAAGAAAGCCTTACTTGATACTTTATAAAAAAGTGAAAAAGATGTGACAAAATTAAATTAAGATTTCCATCTTAAAACTTATATAATAGGGGCAGCTAGTTGGTGCAGTGGATAAAGCACCAGCCCTGAGGATTTAGTTCAAATCTGGCCTCAGACACTTAACACTTCCTAGCTACAGTGACCCTGGGCAAGTTACTTAACCCCAATTGCCTCAAGGGGAAAAAAAAACTTATATAATAATGTCAAAAAATGTATGACCTGATCATTAAAGATGATATAAAAATTAGAAAAGAAGTGGCAGATCATTAATCTTTCAGAGCCATGACTCTGGGGGTGATGAATTGACCAAACAAGAAATAGTGCTGATTGAAGTTTAAAATATAAACTTTGATTACATGACATTGATTAACTCTTTAATGAATAGTATTACTGTATCTAGAGGGGAAAAGGAAGCAGCCAATAAGGGAAAAATACAGCCTATGTACAAAATGTCTCTTACAATCCTGTAATGTGTTATTTGCAAAAAAAAAAAAAAAAACAAAAAAAACACATATGAAATAGACACACACAAAGGAAAGGTAAGAGACCACAGCAGAATTTATTATTCTTCAGCAGAAATTTAAAAGGAAAGAGTAGCAAATATGATCTCAGACAAAGCAAAAGTAAAAATAGCTATGATTTAAAGAGATAAAGAAGGAAATAATTTCTTAATGAAAAGCACTATGGATATGAAATAATATCAATACTAAACACACATAAGTAATATCAATACTAGACGCGCAGAGACCAAATGGTAGAACATCTAAATTTTTAAACAAGTTAAATGAGTCACAGGAGAAAATAGATAACAAAAGTATAAATCAAAATTACATAAATCAATGAAACTATAAATAAGAAAGAAGTTAAGGAGATGATTAGAAAATTTATATATGGTAGATCTCTAGAGAGAACTGGGAATAGAAAGAAACACATTTAAACAAAAACTGATCACAAAGGGTATAAAAAGGTCATAACTAATGAAGAAAAGAAAAAAAATTTAAATACATTTTAATATTATAATACAATAACAGTAAATTCAATAAATGACAATGGAAAATAGATTGAAAAATAATTTGAAATTAAATAATCCTTCCCCCCTAATTTCCCACTATTGGAATAGGTTTTTTGTGCCTCTTTATGTAAAAGAATCTATCCCATTTTACCTCCCTTTTCTTTTTCTTCCAGAACAATTCTTTTTTTCCACCCATTAATGTCTTTTCCTTTCATATCATCACATCAGAGCCAATTCATATCCATACCTTCTGTCTATGTCTCCTTTAGTTGTCCCAATAAAAGACACAGTTCTCAAGAATTAAGTTTATTTTCCCATCTAGAAATGTAAAGTTTAACTTTTAAAGAATGTTTTTCTTGTTTGTTTTTCTTGTTTACCTTTCTACAATTCTCTTGAGTGCTGTTAGAAGATGAAATTTTCTGTATAGTTTTGGTTTTTTGTTTGTTTTTAGAAATAACTGAAAGTCACTTACTTCACTGAAGATACTTCTCTTCCCTTGAAAGATGATATTCAGTCTCTCTCTAATACCAGGTCCTTTACCTTCCCAAATATGGTATTCCAGGCCCTATAATATTTTATTTTAGAAGCAGCCAAGTCCTGGATAATCTTGATTGTTGATCCTTGATACTTGAATTGAATTGAATTTTTCCCCCTCCCTTGAAAGCTTGCAATATTTTCTCCTTGAGAGTATAGTTCTGGAGTTTTGCAGCAATGTTTCTTGGGATTTATCTTTGAGATTTCTTTCTGGAGATGACTGATGGATTTTTTTTTCAGTGGTTAATTTGCCCCCTGGTTCTATTATATCTGGACAGTTTTCCTTGATCTCTTGAAGAATGCTATACTGGCTCTTTTTTATTTTTTTGGTCATAACCTTCAGGGAGAGCAATAATTTTTTAAATCACCTCTCCTGGACCTATTTCCAAAATTTGCTATTTTTCCAATTAACTATTTTCCATTTTCCATTATTTTTACATTGATTGATTGTTGATGTTTCATAGAGTTATTAGCTTTCATTTTCCTGGTTCTAGTTTTTTAATTTATGATTTTCTTCAGTTAGCTCTTGTATATCTTTTTCCATTTGATTGTTGTTTCCCTTCCTTCTTGTCTTTACTTTGTGATTTGCTTGATGAATCACTTCATCATGTGAAGAAAAGGATATTTCCTGCTGTGAACAAAGTATCTTTGACATGAAGGACAAAAGAATCAAAAAGAGTCCAGTTTTAGAACTGAGGACTAAAGACTCCCTATGAGTCAGCAAAGTGACATGACAGCCACAGATTCTAATGTGGTCTTGAGCTGCATTAAGGGGGAAAAGAATAGCCAGGATAAGTGAAGTGATAATCCTGCTCCTCCTTGGCAAGGAGCATTGTTCGCATGTCTGGGTGCCACCATTTTGAAAGGGCATTGATGATGCAGAGAGCATTTAGAGAAAGGCAATGAAGAAATGCACTTATGGATGTCACTGTTTCAGTAGGAGAATAAGAAACTTGGAATTATTCATATGAGGGCAAACAGAATGGTGAGGAGATAAAAGATGGATAAACTTGAAAGATTTGAGGATGTTTAGTGAGGAGAACAGAAATCTCGAGCAGGAAATGGCAACTAATACCTAATGCTTGGGGGATTGTTACATGGAAGAGGGATTAGTCTTATCCTACCCTATACCAGGGAAAAGGACCAGGAGCACTGGAGAGAGGATGTCTAAATAGAGGGGTGTAGGAAGAATTACAGAGACAAGATAAAATTAAATTAAGGACCAATTCCCAAATTGGTAGAATCATACAAAAATTAAGAGGTGTGACTTTGGAGATAACATTAAAGGAAGTTTAGATTCTTTTTAAAAAATTTTATTAAAGCTTTTTATTTACAAAAATAAAAGGGATAATTTTTCAACACTGGCCCTTGCAAAACTTTTTGTTCCTCCCATCCCTCCCCTAGATGGCAGATAGTCCAATACATGTTAAATATGTTAAACTATATGTTAAATCCAATATATGTATACATATTTAGACAGATTGCTGCACAAGAAAAATTGGATCAAGAAGGAAAAAAAAATCAGAGAAAAAACAAAATGAAAACAAACATCAATAGAAAGAGTGAAAATGCTATGTTGTGGTCCACATTCAATCCCCGTGGGCCTCTCTCTGGGGCTACATGGCTCTCTTCATCACTGAACAATTGGAACTAGTCTGAATCTTGTCATTGTTGGAGAGAGCCGCGTCCATCACGATTGATCATTGTATAACCTTGTTGTTGCTGTGTATGATGGTTCTTCTCATTTACCTTAGTGTCAGTTGATGTAAGTCTCTCCAGGCCTTTCTGAAATCATCCTGCTGGTCGTTTCTTACAGAACAATAATACTCCATAATATTCATATACCACAATTTATTCAGCCATTCTCCAATTGAGGGGCATCCACCACTTACTTTCCAGTTTCTGGCCACTACAAAGAGGGCTGCCACAAACATTTTTGCACAAGTGGGTCCCTTTCCCTTCTTTGAGATCTCTTTGGGATTTAAGCCCAGTAGACACACTGCTGGATCCAAGGATATGCACAGTTTGAGAGGAAGTTTAGATCTTGTGTGTCAGAGGTATCATAGAGAGAGGAGACTGTGGCCAAGACATAGCCAAATCCAGGAAATTATTTGGTTTTTACTATGCATTTTTTGAAATAACAGGGATTTTATTTCTCACTAGGGAAAGGAAGATAAAGAAACTGATTATGATTTTTAAAGATATAACTAAAATAAGAAAAAAAAAGTTTCCTAAAGTTTCCAAAACATACTTATGAAGCCTGAGCATTTTCCAAGGAAAGAAAGGGAAAAGGAAAAGAAAATAGGACTATTTGAAAGTCAGTGCAGCAAAGACAGAGCCTCTCGATAAAATCCTGGTGTGATAAATGGTCTCCCAGTGATGCATGGTAATTATCTTAATGAGAAGGTTTGAAACCATAAAACAAGGATTCTGGCAAGAATGCAAGTAGTATGTAAAATGACAAACTAAATAAAAAGTATATTAGAGTGAAACACCATTTGCTGTAGGGTTTAACTGAACAGTGTCTAAGGCTACTGCATTATCTTCTCTCCGGCTATATTTGTAGCCTCATGGCTCCAGGTCTGTGGTGGCCATGGCAGCTTTATCTGGCTGGACGTGGAGGACCACGTTTTATGTTTTGAATGTCGCTGAGGCCCATTTAAGAGGCCAAACAGGGGATAGGTAATTTCTCTTCAGTTTGTGAAGAGTAAAGCAGAATCCTTCCATCTAGACTTTAGGTGATATTGTTCTGGGTATACAGTACTCCTTTCCATCCATGGAAACACACAGAACAGGAGGACTTGACCCAAGTCTCCAGGTACCCTAAAGATGAGAAATGCTTCCTTTGAATCAGTGCCCAACATGCTGAGAAAACATACAGACTGAATCCTGAGGAAGGGAAGGGCTGGGCTGACCTCTATTGGGAGGACATTGATTTCTTTCCTGAATATTATGGTACATGAAACTTAGACTTAGGCCTAAGGTCCGCCCATGAGCCTTAATGCATTTTTCTCTTAATCTGATTCTTTGACATCTGATCTCTTTCCTCTGCCTACCCAAATAAAGGCACCATCTCCTACTTGCTTTGTTTATTGAGCCTTTGCTCCGATAGCTACCTCGAGTTTATACTGAATGTGAGTAAGGGTAGTAGCTTTGTGGTAGGACCAGGTGAGCTTTTTCTAGCCAGGGTAATCTTGACTTTGTCCACCTTGCTATGCTTCCTCTCTAATTTTCTTCTTTTCTATTTACTAGTAAACAAGTCCCCATGTTCCCGACGTGAAGGACTCCTGTCAGGAAGAGATTTATATTTTGTTTATTTCCACAAATTGCTCATTTGAGTTGAGCTTTTTGGTTGGGTTGTTTGGAAGTTTCTATTAACATTGAGTCTAAAGCTGCCTCTCTAACTGTCCTTCTCTCCCCCCATTTCTAGTTCTTCTTGGGAAGGCATAATGGGGAAAATTGTCTGCTCTTTCTAGTAGTTATGTGAAGTCAGTTATTACTCCCACAGAAATATATGGCCCTTCATGAGACTTTCCATCCCTATTAGAAAACTATAAGGTGCTAGAGGTAGAAAAAGGAAAATTGAGCTACATGAAAAGATTTTCAGCCACTACAGTTTATTTATTGTGTGCAACCCGTTAGAATTGTCCACTATCTTTTCCAGGGGAATTTAAAGTCCCTTTAGGACAAGCCTATAGGGAAAACCAGCTGGAGGCAGAGCAATAGATTAATGATATTTTCAAATTGACTGATGTTCCTAAGTACCCATGAGTCTACAAAGCACTGGTCACCATTTTTCTGTCAGACTTATCACTGCATTAAAAGTAGTTTTAGATGGAACAAAATAAATTATTGTGGGATGTTGGTGATTACAACTTTTCCAGCTTTAATCTGTTTTATGGAAGTCAAAATGGGTAGATGAAGCATTCTTCTGTACTGACATCTACCATTTATTTAATGCTTTATAGCAAAAGAGAAAGACAGACAGAAAGCAGACAGACAGACAGACAGGTAGATTGATAGATTGATAAATGGTTTATATACATTTCTTCATGAGTTGAGACGATCCCATCTGTTTCACAAGGCTCAAGGTTAGATGTGAATAACTGAGATGTGAATAATTAATTGTCCATGGAGAATCCATCAGAAAGGGACTTCTGTCAGTAGGTCAAAAGATCAATTTCAACTTGTTCATTTTCATGTCTAAGGATGCTCCCAATGACCCAGATGCCAACCGTTTCATGCCTTAGCTAATCATGGTTATGAATTCCTGTAGCTGCAAAACTTCACCACCTCATGGTTATGTGATTTTCAGATAACAGACCCATGAGCCATTCTATCACCAAGCCACATGTGAAGCCCATGCGCTTTGGCAAAAAAAAAAAAAAAAAACACAAAAAAAACCCAAAAAAAACCACGTACTAAACTATATTAGCCTTAGAGAGCGCAGGGGACTTCTATTGCACCAAAAAGCAAGAAAAAAATGTCAAGAGTCTATTCATTTATTCAGTGTGTATGAAGGGCCTGCTATTTACGAGGCATTCCACTAGGGGCAAAGCCTTTAACATCCTAGAGTATTAGAAAATGTTTTCCTGGCAAACATTATTCTGTCCAGGGAGCATGGGGGGAGGGAAGATTATCTTGTTCTCTTCTCTTCTCTGACCAGGGAAGTGAGGTTTCCCACAGGGATGGGCTTGATCTCCCCACAGCGGCCAACAGTGCTACCGACCCACGATAAGCCAAAGGCCCAGGCTTTATTTTAAATAATACAATTAAAACTTCCACCTCAGGACCCCAGTCACTGTAATCGTGCTCATCTCTGAGGGTAATTCTATTACACTCCAATTTTTCTACAAATATGCATTCTAATTCAATTTTGTTTCTTTTTCTTCTTAACTAAATGTATTATCATTCTCACAGTTAAATTATGCTTATTTCATCTTTGATGAGAACCTTCGTTAGCAATCAGTTGTTTTAAATTAATCCTCCTAAGCTTTGGAGAGGACTTGCCTCACCCCCAGCACCTCCTGGGAGCCAGAGAGGAAGAATTAAAGAATATTTCGTATTGGGGGTGTGAGATCTGAAGAGGTCATGGCTGTTCTCCACTCCCCTTATTCTAGGTTTAGTTCCCAGAGAACTATGGGTGTGACGGGTGGTCCCAGGAGTGTCTTTTGGATCAGTGAAAACAAATTTGCCTCCCTAGGCCCTGCCTCCCTAGCATGCAGAATTCAAGCCATCCTTTCTAGTCAAGCAAGTCCCTCATAGGCAAGCTTTCTGTTCCAATGAGACAGCTTTGTCTTTTCTAAGGCTAATCTGAAAGCTCATTTCCTGCAGGAAGACTTGAGATTGAGCTATAATATGGTGGTCTTCCACACCCCTGAATCAGTATTACTTGCCCACATAGTCCTACACCTTGAGCAACATGACTGGTTACATAAATGAGGTGTGAGGAACATTATGATTGGATGGAAGTTTGGTAATGTGGGGGATAGCAACAATCCCTTATTTCCCTCCTAATTCTCTTATAAAAAGAAAGGATTCATTTTAATCTTCACAGTATGCATAAGTAACTTTCTTCACAGAATAATTGCATTTCAGAGTTAGGAGGGATCTAGAGGTCAATCAGTCCATGTAATGCTCTGTTGTCTCCAGAAACTGCCGATCGCTCTCTGGGAGGAGATCTGCCATCCCAACTCAATCCCAGAGTCGATTCTTCTTCCTCCAGAGAGTTGTCCCAACTCTGTCCTCGAGTAGACTCACTCCTTGCTCAATGTTGTCTTCTTTTATCCTCCCAGAGAATGGGCGTGTGAGAACTCAAGGGCTTGTGGGAAAATTACTTCAACCAATGAACTTGCTCCTTTTAAAGGCTGTGTAAACTCCTTTTCATATGTAAACTCCTCCTCAGAAGTTCCAAGGGGTAAACTCCCCTTAAAGGCCGGGAGCTCACACAGCCTTTGCTTGAAGGGGTCCTATGAGAACCTCTCCTCTTCAAGCAGCCAGTTCTGATTAGGGACACTCTCAAGGATAAGGGGGTACTTTTGACATCAAGCCTAAAGTATCTCTGAAAATCCTATCCCTTTCTTCTACTTGTCTTCTTTTTGGGGGGGCAAATACAACAAAGCTAATCTCTCTTCCATGTCACAACCCCTTTAAATAATAAAACACAATAATTATTTTCTCCTTAAGTCTTTTCCATTTTTTTCTATTTTCTGTATCTGTACTTCTATCAGCTGACTTCCACATAATCTGGGCTGAAGTTTTTCTTTATCTTGGCCATTCTCTCCTGGACTTTTCCCAATTTATAAATTTCCTCATTCCTACAATGTGATATTCATGTCACGTGTCATGCTCACTCAACATGTGGCTGGCCCAGGGCAGGGGCAGTCAGACTATTGCCTCACCATTCCTCTTAACTTTTCCTTTCAGCTCACAATTATAATGGAATGCTGGATCTCATATCGTACCATTGACTTTTGTAAAGTTGACAGGCGACTAACATTTCCAGATCCTTTTCAGAACTGCTGTCGAGCCATCTCTCCCACCATGTGTCATCTTATACTCGCGTGTAAGACCTTCATATTTATCTGTATTAAAGTTCATCTTATTAAACGAATCCCAGTTTCATAGTCTGCCAAAAACCAGGTGCTTGTGAGGAAAGTAGCTGTTTAAAGTCAGTGATACAATTTCTCTCCAGTGGCTATTTAGTCTAACTCCTCCATTCCCCCATGTCCAACTGTCCTTGTCCGACTGTTCTCTAGTGATACAAGTCACTTGACTCGGAATCTGAGGGCGTAGTTTCAAATCCCAGCTTTATTACTTTGTGAAACTTTGGCTAGGCCCCTTTTCTTTGAGCTTCATTTTCCTAATCTCAGAAATAAAGCAGTTTAATTAAATGATCTCCTGGTCCTTCCAGCAAAATCATTTGTTTTTAAGTCTATCTTTTTACGTCTGCAAAGAAAACAAATGATAAATTCTTCATGAGAAAAATAGAATCGGAAAGGGCTAATCTTTCTGTGGAATGTGAATCTTTGCAAAGAATTTCCCCCTAAAATGCTGTAAAGAAAATCAAGACGAGAAGTATTGCTCCTCTGTCATTTTACAGATGTGGAAACTAAGGCTCTGAATGAGGTAGCTTGCCTAAAGGAACATAATTAGTAATTATAAGGACCAGAATTGGATTCCAAAAATATAGACCAGAATTAATTCCAAGAATATTGATTCCAAACTTCAACTTGCTCTACTCTTGTAGGCTCCCTCTAGGGCTGTGATCTTGGAGATTATCTAGTTTAGGCGATAACTAATGCAGGAATCCTCCTTGGGTGTCCTTTCTTTTCTTTAGACACCATACTGCCAAGGAGCTGGTGCCTCACCTTCTAAAGAAGCAAAAATACATATCCCAGTGTAAGATGGCTCTGAGTTTTAGGAAGCTTTTCTTTGTTCAGAGCTGGAATCATTCTCATTTTATTTCTGGGGAGGGAAGGAAGGAAGAAAGGAGAGAGGAAAGAAGGTAAAGAAAGAAGAGGGAAGAAAGGAAGGAGAAAGGAAGGAAAGGGGAGGAAAAGATGGAATGAGGGAAGGAGGAGGAAGGAAGGAGGGAAGATGAAGGAAAGGATGGAAGGAGGAGGGGAGGGAGGGAGGTAGAGAAGAAGGGAGGAAAGAAGAAAGGGAGGGAGGGACAGAGGAAGGAAGGAAAGGAAAGAAGAAAAGAAGAGAGGAAGGAATTTAAGAAGGAAGAAAAGAGAGAATAAAATAGACAAAAAGAAAAAAAGGAGGATGGTTGCAAATCAGACTTTCTTTCTGCTTCAGGGTACTGCTGATTACTTAGGCTCTGAGCTGTTCCTAAGCCAGTATTGGCATGTACCATTAAGGTTAATGAAGGGCTATGTAAATCACCAAAGACCCTTCCTTAATGAAGCCTAGCAGAGTTTATGCTCAGTTTAAGGGCTGATGTCTGGAGGTGAATTTGTACATACATTATTTACTGACAATTTAAAGTCTTCTGGGATCTTCATTTTTTATTTGATTGAAAAAAATCAAATCACATAGCAACACGTTTGATAAAATGTCTCATTATATTTCTGGGTCTGAGACGGAGAGAGATACTCCCGGATGGCACAATGAGGGCAGAACTGGTTGGATGCGTTGACTCACAGAGCAGCCTTCATCCTTCAAGGTCAAGGAGAAAGAAGGTCTCCACGAGAGTGCCGTGGGGATCTGCACTTACATAACATTTTCCTCTGGGACTTGGATAAAGGCATAGACGTTCTCCTTCTCCCCATTTACCGAGAACACAAAGCAAGGGATGACAGTATGATAAATCCCTGGGCCAGGATTCACAGAGGTTTTGGCAGGATAGATCACTGGACTGAATCTAAGAAGAGAAAATTAGTAGGGAATAAATGTCATATCTTAGACTGGTGGTCAAGAAATTGCCCCCAAGTGCAAAATGGGTGAGTCACAGTTAGAAGATTGTCCAAAAATATTAGGAGTTAAGTTTTAGCCTCATTAATAGTCAACAGGCTTTTCTGGAAGGCCAGAGTAATGATATGGGCATGGACTGAATTAAGAGAGGCATTTCTTCTAGGAATAAGGAGGCCGGAGTCCTGTTGTCAGAGAGACAAGAGAGCACTTGTCTGCAGGATTGCAGGCACCCAGTCTAGGACAGATATTGATAATATCAAGGGGGCAGCTAGGTTGGTGCAGTGGATAGAGCACCAGCCTTGAATTCAGGAGGATCCGAGTTCAAATCTGGTCTCAGACACTTAACACTTCCTAGCTGGGTGACCCTGGGCAAGTCACTTAACCCCAGCCTCCAAAAAAAAAAAAAAAAAAAAAAAAAAAAAAGATATCAAGGCGATCCAGAGGAGGAAGACCGGAGTGATTCAACACTTTGAATCTAGACCCTGTTAGGATTTACCAGGCAAAGGAAACTTGGCAAATGCAGTCCAGAAAAGAAGGGCCTGGGAAATTCTATGAGAGAGAGAAACCTGATAGTTTTCCTTAAATATCTGTTACCTGGAAACGGGGTTAGACATATTTTTCTTGCCCCCAAAGAAAAAAACTAGAATCAAGGTCCACAGACTACAAAGCAAGAAATCTAGGTTTGATGTAAGGGATGGGTGGTGTGTGAATGGGGGAACATTAACAAAGAACAGCAAAAATTTATAACAAGTCACCTCAAAGTGGACTTGAACTTTGGAAGTAGTAGGTTCTCTCCCACTGGTGACCTTTGAACAAAGGCTGGATGACCAGTTCCGGGGTTTGGGGTGTCCACTTGTTATTTGGAATAATCTACTCAAGATGTCCCTTCCAACCATGGCATTCTGGGATCCTTGCTATTTGCACACGTGATTTATCCTACATTCAGCTTCAATATTTGATGATTCTATCGATTCCATCCCTGTCATTAACTCTCAGCATGATTTAGAGCGGTCACTTCCCATGTGTTGTTCTGAGTCTCTGTGAAATGATAGCATCTGTTCTCCAGCTCAAGGATTCTGGGATTCTTTGACACATAAGTACACCAGCTGGAGTCATGGCGCTTACTTTTAAGCTCAGGAAGGGTGTGCCATAAAAAGAAAAGGCGTGAGAGGAGTACGTGCCAGAGAATGGTGATGGCAATCACAAAGAGGCCAGGAGAGCTCCCCCTCTTTGACTTTATACTGAACATAATTCTTGGGTACCCGTCTATGAAATAGACTTCTTTTGCAGGAGACGAGTTTCCCATCAATCATCTTGTATTGAGAAACCTTGAAAAGGGGAGAATGGTTTCAGACAGTTATAGCAATGAATTTTTCTCTGGCCTGGATCTAGGTAGATCCATGAGGAGTAAAGAAGAGAATCCCGGACTTTAGGGTCAGTCCCATGGGCCTGACTTTTTAATTTACCCTTTAGTGAAGGGTACTAGTAAGCTATGTACTAAGGTGAATAGATATATAAGTTTATTATACTTAGCAAGGCTTACGAGGGAGAGTGCCATATCCTTGGCTAGAGGTCACAGAAATGAAACCCTTTACCAGGATGACCAGATTGAATGTCACATCATTCAGGGTTAGGTTCAAAATTTTTCACAAGCTGAATTCACCTCACCTGTTAGAACAATGAGAACATGGTAGTTGCTTTTTTTTTTTTTGTTTTTTTTTTGTTTTTTTTTTTATTAAAGACAATTAAAAAACCTATAAACCAAAGATGTTTCTATCCTGTCATACAAAGGAGACCGTGTGAACAGTGAAAATCAATTGGCTCAGTGGTTCTTAGAAACCAGAAGAACTTGGGGCAATGTCCAGTCATCTGTGTTTGCATCTGTAAAAGGCTATCACGTGGAAGATATTGTGGTTTTGTTACATGGAGCTCTAGCGTATAATACGGGGACGTTTCAGGGAGGCGGGAAAGTTAGTCTTCAGACCAGAGAAAATTTCAGATCGGTGGGAGTGCCCAAGTGGACGTGGCCGTTTTTCCATGGTGGAGTTAGTAGGCTTCCTCTTATTGAAGGTGTTCAGCCAATGAATGCATGACTATTGCTCGTGGAGGATCTTGGATCAGGGTCTCCTTTTAAGGCACATAGAGGACTTGTATCTCTAAGGTCTCATGTCTATCTGGGATTCCAAGACTCTCTGGGCCTGTCCATATTACCTAAGGTGTGAAACTTTTGCAAGTCACGGGGGAATATATGTTCTAATAAAAATGCCTGCCCATGCACATGTGTACATATGCTTAATAAAGTGTCTATACTAGTTTGCAGTGCACATATGTGTATGCATGTTATACATTAAAAGCTGGGTCAAGGAGGATAGCAGAAAAGAAATCAAATGATTAAGCCATTCTGGGTAAATCTGATAAAACATCATTGCTCAGCTCAATTCAGGGTTGGAGTGTCTTTATGACTGATGGGGCTTGGGCCATCAGAGCAAGGGAGCAATATTAGCAAGAGCCCATTCATTAGATTTCTTTCTCCAACCACCAAGAAAGGCAAAGTAAGGTTTGCATGCTCCTCTGTGCTTGCCAGACCTTGGAGACGCTCATTCAGAAGTGCCAGTGGAGGGCACCATTGGGCCCTGCTCTCCAGCACTTCATTAGCAAGTCGTCCATCGGCTATCTAGTCCACAAACAAGAGCTGGCAGGTGAGGACCTGAGCCATCAGGGCAGGACCAATTTCCTTTCTTAAAGTCCAAAAAACAGTTCTTTCCCCAGTGGTGGAAATAAAAATTAGGACCTGGCTGGGATGTAATTAATCTGTAGGAAAATATTAGAATCCAAGAGATGCGTCAGCAAAGAAATTTGTCTTTTTTGAAGCCCAGATGTGAGCCGTACCTTGAAATTTTTGGCTAAATGGTTCAATGGCAAGGGGCCTGGATGGCGAGGTCAAAGGCCTGGAATATTGTCTACACCTTGGAATTAACGCTGGGATAAACCTGGGAGGGGGGTAAATAATACACCCTCTGTTTTGGGAAATGCATCTTTTCCTTAGTTTCTCCATCTCCATAATGAGTGGGTTGGCTTATATAATTTCTAATTTCTTCCCTACTCTTATATTGAAATTTCCCTGTCCTGACATCTTCTGTTCTAAGGCCCTTCTCCCTTTTCTGTCATTTTATATCTAAGCCCCTTCCTCATTTTTATATTTTCTATTTCAAGACCCTTCCCCACTCTGCTATTCTCTATTTAATTTCCCATCTCCTTCTGACACTCCATGTTCTAAAGTCCTTTCCTTCTCTGATATTCAGTGGTTCTAAATTCTCAGACTATTTTAACAGTAGGTAGAAACATTTTAGTTAAATTTTAATATTAATGATATTACAAAGTTATACATGGGCATTATTTTTAATTGCAAAATGCATTAAATGGCATGCGATTTTTCCCCGAATAATTAAAAGTGCGTTGTAAAATGTGACATTCTAATACTGCGCAGCTAAAACTGATTATTTAAATATGGAGTCTAATTGGACTGTAATTCACATTCAATAGAAGGCTAGACATTTTTCAAATGAATGAAAATGTGCCATAAAAATCAATTCATTATGGAAGAGTTACAGATTACTAAGTTGCTATTAAAATGTAATCATTTATATGTGCGAAACAGCAAGCTCACAGTAATAACACCATTAACACACCCTGATTGCGCATTTTAAAAATCCACAAACCTTCCACTGGGATGCAGGGAGAATTCAGGAGTTTGTTTTTTTTTCATTTCATTTAAAAGATGAAGATATATGATGACTAAAAGTGTTTTATTTCCTCATGAGAAGCTCAGAATTTGAAAGAAGACAGAAAATATGGGGATCCAATTTTGTTATAAATGGTAAATTATTATTGTTATAAATGCCACACACTTCCTTCCACGTTCTGGAACCCATACGCAGAATATAGAACATTCTGTTGGCACATAGAAGGAAATAGATTTGGTTTATGGTTGGTTTCATCATTAATGGACAAGGCAAAAAAGGAGGAAGAATGAGAAGGAAGAGGAGATTAACAAGGAGAGGGAGTTGGAGGAAGAGGAGGAGGAGGAGGAGAAAGATTAGTGATAGTTAATTAGAATATATCTAGTGATTTAAGGTTTGCAAATCCCTGACATTTATCTCCTTTAGTTACTCACACTAATCCTCTGGGTAGATTCTATAACCTTCTATATTTTACAGCTAAAAAAGCTGAAGATCACTGAACCCAGGTGAATTGCCAAGAATCAAACAGCTTTTAAGTGTATGAGACGGAATTCAACCTCGGGCCTTCCTAACTCTTAAATCCAGCATTTTCTCTATGGCACCGTCCATTCCTAGCACTGACTCCCTTCTCTGAATGTCTACAGTGTATACCAGTTTATCTAAGACATACGGCACTTAGACATATTTCCATATCATGTTTTGATTTAGGAAACTAAATGTTTAGTTTTAATTGTCCAGATCACATTCCAAGATTGGAGATCATAAGGATGATTATTATTAATAGTTCACATTTATCTAACACTTTAATCTCATTTGATCCCACAACAAACTTGTGGGGTGCCCTCTGTCATTACTTTCCTTTTGCAGATGAGGAAACTGAGGCAAAGTGCAGTTAACTGACTTGCTCAGACTATAGATAATTAGTGTCTGAAATAGGAGCAAAATGGAGATACTAATCAAAATTTAAAAATCAGAAGAGGAGGTTTTGAGCCAGAGATAAGGAATTTGGCTTTAGACATGTTGACTTTGAGAGGCTCTCTGCATTTGAACATTTTGCTGAATTTGAAGGATTTTCAGGTTGCTGAGATGGAGTTGAGTTCCCTTAGTTTCCATGAAGTCCCAGTACAAATCTCACCTTCTGCAAGAAGCTTTTCCCTATCCAGTGTACTATCAGTGTGTTCACTCCGTAGATTATATCTCCAATTTATCATGTCTACAACATATTTATTTATTTATTTGTTTGTTTGTTTGTTTGTTTGTTTATTTATTTATTTATCTTTCTATCTATCTAATCTATCTATCTATCTATCTATTTGTTTGTTTGTTTATTTATTTATTTTTATTTTTGCTAAGGCAGTTGGGGTTAAGTGACTTGCCCAGGGTCACACAGCTAGGAAGTCTTAAGTGTCTGAAGCCAGATTTGAACTCAGGTCCTCCTGACTTCAAGGCTGGTGCTCTAGCCACTGTACCACCCAGCCGCCCCTACAACATATTTACACTTAGCCATTTCCACAGTATCCGGCATGAGACTGAACTCTTTGAGAGCAGGAATTCTTTTGCCTTTCATTGGAAGCACTGTGCTAATGCACTAGATTAAAAACATACCAGTCCACTGACTAGAGTTAGTGCTATATCCAAGGAGAGTTGCCCAGCTGATGTAGGTAGAGATGGGAGACTAGAATTCAGGGTAGAGGCCAGTGTTGGACATAGTAGTTAGGGGGTTATCTCTGTGGAAATCACCATGGAAACCATAGAAATAGAGATGATCACAGTTAACTGATAGATAAACTCATCAACACCATTTTAGCAGCTTCTCAGTCCATAGTTAATCAAATATTGGTTGATCGACCATCAAATGGTCATCTGCTTCTGGAACGTCCCAATCTATACTAATTGATTTGGACTACAGCCTGTCAGAACAGTTTCTGATGGTCAAACTCTGAGCATGATCTCAATTTCCTGAGTATAATCTGGACATCATGCCCCATGAGGACTTTTAAATGATACCCCTTCGCTCCATTTTCTCTTCTTGGATGTTTGATTAGTCTTAAATTTTTTTTAAAGAGTAATAGCCCAACCACCATGCCTGAGAGCAACCTTCCATCCCTTGTTCATTTAGTGTCGTGATTCCGACTTGGGCTGGTTTCAAAGGGAAAAAAATCTTATATATGTCATGAGCCACAGAGGTCACTACTTTTCAATGACCATTCTTCATCACCCTTTCCTCTTTTTATAATTAAAGCTGGTCCTGCTTTGAAAAAAAGAACCCACATGCTTTTATGTAATGCTTTTCGTCCACTTACTTTCCAGGGATCTTAGGAGAATTAATAGACACATTTCAAGTTGGGAGAGCGTCAGAGTGAGGCTTTTAATAGACCAAGAGATGAATATCTGTGCTAAGAAGAGATCTGACAGTTCAGTGAACAAACATGGAGCGCCAAAGAAGTCAAGGTTCTATCTCCTCTGGGCCTCTTAGTACTGGGGAAGTCAATGCCCTAAAACATGAATTGGGTTAATTTCCTGAAATGTTCAGGTAGAGCTGGAAAATAACAAGGGAATCCCAAAGATCAGGATCCTTCCCTCACCAGCAGGAGGTAACACTGGTGGACCTGTGGTCATAGAGTGGGGTTTGGGGGGATTTTCTCATTGGATACAGGGCACAAGTTGGCCACTTGCAGAGTGGTGCCTGTTTTAACAAAGTCTGGTTCATATCTGTCTTTCTTTTGGATCTCTTAATAACAGGCAGAATTAATACGATGATACAAGGGTTGCAAAGCACTTTATATGGGCTATTTCACTTGATTCTCTGGACAGTTCTATGCAGTGTCTTTTTTCTTTTAAAATTGTTTTATTTTTTCTGGTTTTATAGGTATTTTAACTTTTTAAATACACATTTCTTTATGAATGACATCGGGAGAGAAAAATCAGGATAAAAAGGAAAAACCATGAAAGAGAAAAAAGAATAGAAAAAAAGAAGTGAATTTACCATGTATTGATTTGCATTCAATCTCCATAGTTCTGTTTCTGGATGCAGATGGTGTTTTCTATCCAAAGTTTAGTGGGATTTTCTTGATCACTGAATCATTGAAGAACCATAAAGAACCAAGTCTTTTGAAGTGGCTTTTAATGATTGTTCAGTTAGGAAACTGAGGCTTAGGGAATTGAAGGGAAAGTGAAATCTAAGGCCACCCAAGTAGAACCAGAAGAAGAATTCAAATTGGAGTCTTGCTGACCCCAAATTCTGCTCTCAAGGCACTCCACTCTTGTTCTTTTAACTAGGGGTTATTCTGTCTTAGTTTTGACATGTGCAACAATAATGTCTGTTTTCCTGTGAGTCAGTCAAAGTCTGACAACTTTTTTTTTTTTTTTTTTTTTTTTGAGGCTGGGGTTAAGTGACTTGCCCAGGGTCACACAGCTAGGAAGTGTTAAGGGTCTGAGACCAGGTTTGAACTCGGGTCCTCCTGAATTCAGGGTTGGTGCTCTATCCACTGCGCCACCTAGCTGCGCCCTAGAAACAACTTTTGATCTCTAGGTAGAAAACAGATTAGAGGAGGAATATATGTGTGGCAACCACTTTCTCTTCTGTTTATATGTTCTCTCATCTAGTGTATTCCCTTTCTCTCTTCTTACTTGTTCCAGTCCTTAGTTTGGTTCCTCCGTTACATCATTCCTATACTAGTGCTTATCCCCCAACTGGGTTCCCTGACTCCAGATGCTCCTTCTGCATCCAGCCTCCATGCAGATGCCAAAATGATTTCCCTTAAGTACAATTCTCTGCATAGCTATTGTATTCTCATTCCCTACAACTACCATAATGCGTAGACTCCAGTGAGTCCCTATTACCTCTAGGATACGCACAGACTTGTTCTGCTCAGCATTTAGAGTTCTTCACCTTCCCATTGGTTATTTCTCATATAGAAAACTCAGTCTCCCATCTCTTTGCACTGACTGTCCCTCATGCCTAATATATTCTCCTTTCTTAGAATCTCTACCTTCCATCGAGACTTGGTTGTGACCTTCTGCAGGATGTTTGTCCCCTAAGTCACATCTGTAATAGCGTAAGGTTACCTTCTGTTTCCTCTGCATGGATTTGAATATACTTGCACGTGTATAATATACATCTATATGTATTTATATGTGTGTATGCAGTTCCATATAAGCTTATAATTTGCAACCAAGGTTGTTAGAGGTAGGAAGATCAGCTCCCTGTATGGCACAATACTAAAAATCGCCTCAGATCAATTAATGATCAAGAAATCCAAAGGGAAGCAAGGCATGGCATCTTTCCCTGAACGAATGCACAAGTGGACAACCAGAGACCCAGAACTAGAGAACAGAGGGCTGCCTGCCCAAGCAGCAATAGCATGGCGCTAGCACTGACAAAGAAGCCTTCTAGTACCACCAGAGACCTGCTAGAAAGACAAATAGCCCAAGGCATGCTGCAGCCTTGAAAAAGCCCCAGGGTGTGGTGGAAGCCACTAGGAAAGGCAAGATGAGAACAGACACAGCAGAGCTCAACCGGAGACACCTCAGGGCTCTGATGTCCCTAGAACTCTGCCTGAAATTCCATGCAGCTCCTGAAGATCTATTACTCTAACTCTTAAAGATAGGCAGGAGAACAAGGTTAAAACCAGAAAATCTAGATCAGCGTAGGAACTAATGTGAGATGCAGAGCAAGACTAAGAAAAGTCCACTACTTCATCCAAAAGTGCAGCAAGAGGAAGAAACCTGGCCTTGGGGATAGCAAAAAAAATTAATGTTGAAACTTTAAGGTGAGAGATAATATCCAATTACAGAAATTCACTGGACAAAAAAGAATTACTGTAGAAACAGATTGCTAAAAATCCAAACTTGAAAAAAATAACACCATAATCAGGAAAATCAGAAACTAAAGAAAAAATGTATTTTTTCCACAGAAATAATTTATCTACTTAGAAAATAGGAAACAAGAGAAAAATATTGAAATAAAAATTCTGGATGGAAAAAATGAAAGGAAAATAGACAAACTTATAACAGAAATTAGTCAACTTTATCCAAATAAAGGATTCCCTAAAAAATGAGAATATACTCAACAGAAAGCAATGACTCCCCGAGATAAGACAAACCATTAGAATAAAATCAAGAGTTTAAAAAATGTTCCTAATTGGGAATCAAGATGGCAGATTAAAGGCAATTACCTAGCTGAACTTTCTTAATATTCCCTTCCAAACAACTTTAAAATAGTACTTCAAATCATTCTAGAGGAACAAAGCCAACAAAAAAGCAGGGCAAGATTTTTTTTCTCAGCCTTAGAAACTAAAGAGGTTGGTAGAAGAAGTCTTTAACTTACCAAGGTGAGCTCTGACTAGAACCTACATATGTGGCAGTGGCACCAGCAGCACCTTTGAAAGTTTTCAGCCCATAGAGGATAAGGAGCTTAGGAAGATGTGTCAGACAAATGTTCAAGGGACTCTTTGCTGGATCTGGCTACAGCTGGTGCTTACTGGCAACTCTATTGTCCATACACAGTTGTGTGTCCCAGTTCCTTGGTAAAAAAGAGCATTAGTTAGAGCAGTAATGAACCGAACCAGCTACACCCAGCAAAAGAACTCTGGGAGTTTCCTGTGAAGCACTACATAGAATTCCCAATCCCTCTAATTTTGTCCGCCTGCATTTTTGAGTTCCTTCACAGGCTAATTGTAACTATTTCAAAGTCTGATTCTTTTTGTACAGCAAAATAACTGCTTGGACATGTATACATATATTGTATTTAACTTATACTTGAACATATTTAACATGTATTGGTCAATCTGCCATCTGGGGGGGGGGGAAGGAGGAGAAAAGTTGAAATAAAAGGTTTCGTAATTGTCAATGCTGGAAAATTACCTATGCATAAAAAATTTTGTAAAAAGTAATTAATAAAATTTTTTAAAGCATTGGTAAAGCCACAACGGAGCAAGAGCCCTGGTCACAGTAACAAAGCAGAAAAAAGTGCTAGAACATGCAGCTATAGGGGACCAGGAAGCAGGGACTTTTCATTGGTAAAATAAATGCAGAAAGCAGTGACCGTATCTCTCCTAGAATCATCATTTTGGAAGTGCAAAAAAAAAAAATGTAGACTCCAAACGCAGTTCTGAAAACAATAGGAAGAAAAAGTCTGAAGCTTTTCAGACTTTTCATCCCTAGGTAAATAAGTGTCCAATTTTAATATAAAATTCTAAGTCAAGAAATAGGCTGGGAAAAATGAGAAAATAAGCAAAAGCAAAAAGAAATTGGCCCTAAAAACTTACTATACTAGCTGGAAAGCCCATGATATAAACTCAGAGAAGGGTCACTATGTAAAAATAATTACCAAAAAAGTCTCAAAGAAAAATGGCAATTGTAGCCCAGTCCAACAAGAATTCCTGGAAAATTTGAAGAAAGAAATAACAATAGTAGAGGAAAATAATGATAATAAAGATATGATAAATGTAAGACAATTATGAAAATGGAATTAATAACGTGATAAAAATAATAAAAATATTGAAGAAAATCACACCTTAAAAATAGAATTGGCCTAATGGCAAAAGAGGCACAGAAATTCACTGAATAAGAGAATTTCTAAAAAAAAAAAACTTTCTGATCTTGAAGTAGGAATTAAAAGGATAGAGGCTTACATGAAGCAAAGATTTAGAATCTAAGAAAATTCCAATCATTTGGGAAATGGCTGAACAAATGATAACATTATTATAAGATAGCCATAATGGAATGTTATTTAGACAAAAGAAATGCTGAAAAATACCATTTCAGAGATTCCTGGGAAGGTCGAACTGATTCAGAATGCAGTCTGAGAGCCTAGAGAACAATTTATATGACAACATTTTAAAGAAAATCCTGAAAGACCTGAGAACTATAATCAAAGCGATAACTAACTGCATCTCCAGAAGACCTACAATAAAACATAATACCCACCTTTTGATAGAGAATTGATGTTTTCATAACCGGAATAGGAAAACCCATTACAGTCTTCTTCACTTAACCACAGGCTATGAAAAGATTCGTAGTCCTCAGATGAGAAAAATGGAGATGGTGGAGAAATACCCTTCCCCCAATAAGTTTTCTACCAAGCTGAGACATCAAATGTTTTATTAGTGTTTTCCATCATCCTTAAGAGTTAGACCAGCCATGGAAAAATGGGAGAAAATGTAGTCATTTAGAGGAGATACAGTCCAGTTCTCTTTGGATAACTGTATTAGAAATTCCCAAAGTGAGCTGCAACACCCCTCCCGACACAGCCATCCCTGATACAAATAATGAAATATTTAGTTAATGTCATTGAGTTCTGGTGGATGTGTTATACAGAGTCACAGAACCTATCTCCAAACAGCTGCAGGAGCTGCTAAAGCGATTCTTCCCTGCTTCCCATTTTCCAACTGAAAAACAGGATTTTGAACTGCTTTAGCATGGGATAAGTACTGAAGTTGTGTGGAGGTAAAATAAGCAGGTCCTGACTAAACTCGGACACTATCTAGCTGTATTTTCATGGATAGCTCACTTCCCATTTTGGGAGTACCCTGGTATTATAGGGAAAAACATAGGGAGAGAGGGGGGGAAAGAGGGAAAAAGAGAGGGACAGACACAGACAGAGAAAGAGACAGACACAAGGACACAGAGAAACAGAGGCAGAAAGAGATAGTCAAAAGACTGAGAGACAGAGACAGACCATAGTGTGGACTCTCTTAGAACACAAATGAGTAGGGCTGGAAATGTTGCGGCTTGCCTACCATTGCCGCTGAAAAAAGATTTCAATCGCATAAAAAGAGTGGAGGAAGTTGTATCTCAGTGGAAAGCTCTTTTGGCTTTGAGTTAGAACTTTGTACTTCCTCAAATTTCTTGTTTTTCTTGTGGAGAAAATGCTTTTTTATGTTGCTCTCCATCTTCCTACTTGTAAAGAGCTTATTAATGAGTATTATTGTATTTAATAATTATAATCATGGGTTGTAAGCAGAATATTGTGCATGGTCTCTGCTATCATGTGACATCTAATGAAGAGGTTCTAACCTTCATCAGTTCAGTGATTACAGTGTCCAAGTCAAGCTTCCAAGACAAGTTGCAGACAGCATGCTGACTTGGAGTGGCAAGGCCCTTTAGAAGCTCCCTCCAGATCATAGATAGTAAATCACTGTAATGCAAAGTAGAAAAAAAGCATCCTGCAATGCAAAGCATGCTGGGATTGGAGTCTTGAGGACCAAGGTTCAAGTCCTATCTCTGTATCTTATTAGGTATGACTATGGGCATATATGGGCACTTCACTCAGTTTCCTCATTTGTGAAATACAGAGGGCTGCACTAGATGGCCCATCAGATATTTTCCAGTTGTATTTCTATGACCTTTTTAATTGAAATGAATACAACCACTCTCACCTCTAACCTCCTGAAATTTTTCAGAATGGTAAGTGAGGGATCTTTCTAAGAGCCATTTCACTATCACCAGAGGAAAGAGAACAGGAATCCTGGGGGGGGGGAGATGCTGAAGGTTGGTGGGGAATGGGGGACAATAGAATGGGGAAGGAATGGGGGGTACAACTTTACCAGGAACCTGAAATCCGCCACTGCTTCTAGGACTATGTGTTCTGACTTGATTTGACTATCAAGGAGAAAATCACATTAGGCCAGCCATGGCAAGGCTGGACTATTCCCTTGAATCTTTCCTCTTGCCCAATCCTGCTGATTGCCAAAGGCTCCTAACTGTTTTCTTGCTGTTAATTTGTCTTTCAGTTGAAAGAGACAAACCAGAAACCTCATTTTCATCGATCTTACGGAAAAGCTATATTGTTACTTGGCTTAGCAGCCTTCAGAAAAGTCTCTTCACATCTCATCTGTTGACACAGGCAGTCTCTAGGGCAAGAGAGTCCGGTGTCGGGCAGCTACGAATCCAGAAAGCATCTTTACATTTGTGTAGTTGTTGGTGGGATTTACTGAGACCTTAGGGGTGGATTCTGAGACTCCCAGGTCTTCAGAGCAGGAAGAGATGGCCTATGTCTCCAAGTCGTCCCTTATCTGAACAGGGATCTCCGATTGGGCCCCCGGGTTTTTGTGAGGGAGAAGGTCTGGGCTAAATGGGAGCCTTTCTTTATCTCTTTGACTCTCTCTCTCCCTGACAAAGTGTTCCAGTCAGATCAGACCCGTCCACGTCACCTGAACAGTCTAGACTCATTCCTGTCTCTAGCATTTTGCAACCTGTTCTACCTGGATTTTAATTGTACTCCTTCTCCACTCCATTCCCTAAGTAGATATTTTTAACCTACCCATGAAATTCTGTTGGCTTTGCCTCCCACAATCCCCAAAATCAAAGGGCTTGGGTAAAAATCTCCTCTATAAGCATGCCTGAGGAATGGCCATGTTACCTTTCCCCTAAAGACCTTCACTGAGAGGAAGCTCCTACAACAGCCCAGTGTCATCCCTGGGATATTTTCCAGCTGCTCTTATAGACATCTCTCTATAGATGGGACTATTAAATCCGTGTCCGTGCTCTATATTCCATTATCATCATCATCACCACCACCATCATCTCTCTCCTCCTTCCCCTCCTCCCCCTCCTTCTTCTTTTCATGTTTCAGCCTTCAGATATATTTTACTTCCTAGTTCCCTGAAAAATCCTGTTATAAGGAGTATCATTCACTAAAGTGTTGAAAGGGACAGAGAAGGGGCGTCCAAAGCAAAAATGAAGCTAATATTTAGCAGTTCATCACTATAGATAATAACACTAATGATTTCATGGATTTTTTTTCCATTTAAATCATCCGTATACTTAATAAATAACTTACTGGATAACTATTGCTTGGTTTACCGTAGCCAAATAAGTGGCTGTTAAATTCTACCCCTTGTTTATTTTTGCACATGAAAACAAAGGTTTGGTCACTGTGTGACTGATACTGAATTCTCACATTTCTGTCCAAAAAAGTTTCAGTGGCTCCCTATTGTCTCTAGGAGAAAATAAGAACTCTTAAGCCTGATACTCCGTCCTATTCCATAGTACTTCTGTGTGCAGTATAACATGTTTGTATAACAAGAAAAAAGAGGCGATCCTGGCGCTCGGGAGCGTGCCAGGGGAAGAGAAACAGAAAGAGAGAAACAAATACACGATAATAGGAGGTGGCAGAGGGCAAGATCTAGAGCGGGGAAGCTGGGGTCAGATGTAAAGTTCCTCACCTGTAAAATGAGCTGAAGAAGGAAACAGCAAAGCACTCCAGTACCTTTGTCAACAAAAACCCAAAGAGTGTCACGAAGATTCCAATATGAGTAAAATGACTAAAAGTAATGTAGCAGAGGCACAAGGGCATCCTAAGTTTCCCTTCAATGGGCTCTGTACTATATGTTCATATTAGAAAAATGCTAAATGAAACGGTACTTAATTTTGAGAAGTCACCTTTTGAGAATTGATGGGAAGAAAAAAGCAGGATGTTGATTGTAGTACTTCTGAAAAGGGGAAGGAGAAATCCTATGACCTAAGTGTTAATCCAAACTTGGCAATCCAGGAGACTAAAAGGACAAAGCACACAATTCTCAGACTGGCATTCAAAGACCTCCTGATGCTAGCTTCTCTTTCCACACTTTGTTGTTATGCTTTGTTAAGGTTTTCCTTTTTTTGTTTGTTTTTGAGTATCACTGTCCCTTCCTAGTCCCAAACTCACCCTTCTAATAAGTAATCATAATTAGAGAAAATCGGAAAATACATTAGCCAAAATGGACATTTTATAATATTCTGCCCCCCTCATTCTACCTTTCAGCCAGACTGAGCAAGGGTTCTTCCATGATATTCCATCCCCTGGCTTCCTCACCTCTGTCTCCTGAAATCTTGATTTTCATTCAGACCTCTCCTGATCAACAAAATTGTGTTTTGTTGTTGTTGTTGAGGAGGTGATTGGGGTTAAGTGACTTGCCCAGGGTCACACAGCTAGAAAGTGTTAAGTGTCTGAGACTAGATTTGAACTCAGTTCCTCCTGACTTCAGCCACCTAGCTGCCTTGATCAGCAAAATTGTTTGAAAACTATTGGCAAACAAATAAAAATGAATGAGATAAAACAAACAAAAACAAATATTTGGTTTTTTATGTAGTTTGTATTTATTCAGATATGTACTTTTCACTTCCCCCCAAATTCACAAGCTCCTTAACGATAAAGCTTGTTTTTGTCTTTTTCTTTCCTTAGTCCTGTGTCTGGGTGAATACTTGCTGAACTGAAATGGAGCCCACCAATGGGGATGTACATAGCGTTCCAACAAGTGGCAACTTCTCCTGTCCAGCCCGAGAGACGAGCCCTTCTGAGTGCACCCAGGGGCCCCACAAGAACGTGCTCAGCATATCTCCAAAGGCCCCTGCTGGGTTGAGTGAGTTCACAGACATAAGTTTCCTTAAAGTATCGTTGAGTGAGGGAAAATTGGTTTCTGCTCCGATTGATTATCTAATGTCATAGAAAAACACACAGTCTGCCAACAAATTCAGATTTCTGAGAAAATGAAACCGCCTTTGCTTGTTGGCCAGTGAGGCATTTAGGATCTTCTCTAGATAATGATATCTGCGGATGACTGCACAGATGAAGCTGCCCATCAACTCCCCGCCCCGCTCTCCCCTCCCCTCTGCAAGTTCTGAGGGCAGCAAGTACAGAAAGAACTCGTCCTTGGAAAGCTTCGCGACAGATTTGGGGAAACTGATTTCAACAGGGTTTTTCTCCCATTAAAATGGAACTTTACTTTGGATTTGAAGAAAAAAGCATCCAAGCTTTGTCTCTAGGGGAAGGAACAGGAATCAAAGAAAAACAGGTCCCTCCCCCCCCACCCAATCTAATAATATGACCTTTAATAGTGATAAAATTTAAGTCTAACTACTAACAACAACATCAACAAAGTTGTTTAGACTGCAAAGTGCCTATATAAATCCCCCTGAATTCTTGTTTTCCTTTCTATGGCACTTTCACTTACTCCTAGCCCTTTGACCTCGTCAATTTCTTACATCCTATGGTACCACTATCATGAGCACCACATACCCATCATCAGCATCCCCTCCTCATCACCCTGTTAGATAAAATTTGGAAAGATCATAGTTTCCCATCGATTACTTGGTTTACTAGTACAATAATACTGTACTCTGTGCGAGAGTTACCAATAAGCAGGGACCTTCAACTTGGGCAAAACCATAATGGTCATCGTGCTCAAAGGCCCCTGATAGGAATGGGAAAGGTTAGGAAAAGGGACTCATTCAAGGACATATAGATTGCAAATAGTAGAAACAGACTCGGTCCTCTTTCGACTTATCTTAATTGTTCCAATATAACTATAGTAAGTGCCATTTTTGGTGACTCAGTAAAGAAAGTGTCGAACTCTGAGTCAATTCATCTGATCCAATCTCAGACACTTACTAGAAAAACACTTAACCCCCTCTGGCCTCAGTCACCCCATTTCTAAAATAGGATTATAATTAGATTTCTAGAGTTGGGAGGATCAGTTAATAAACATTTATTAAGTACCTACTGTATCCTAATAATATATAGGCATTGAAGTAACTGCAAAAGATACAAAGAAAGGCAAAAAAATATTTATTCTCTCATAGAGCTTTCAGTCTCATTGGAGAGATAATAAACAAATAAATATATACAAACTATAAAAAAGATAAATTGAAAAGAACAGATGGTAGGCACTAAAAATGAGGAGGATATGGAAAGGTACAGAAGGTGAGATTTGAGCTATAATTTGAAGGAAGCTAGGAATTGCATTATTGGGCAAAGATAGTTTAAAAAAACGGGGGGGTGGTAAGAGGATGATATTTGTAAAGCATTTTGTAAACATTTAAATAATTTTTAATTTTTTTATCATTTCAGATGTCTGGTTATGACCTCTTTTGGGAGTTTTTTAGTGGAAATAATAGTGTTTGCCATTTCTTCCTTCAGATTTTACAGATGAGGAAATTTAGGCATATAGAATTAAATGACTTACCCAAGGTCACACAGCTAATGCTTGAAATGGGTTTAAACTCAGGTTTTTTGATTATAGGCCCAACGTTCTATCCACTGAGCCGCCTATTTACTCAACTATGTAAATGTCTTGTTAGTCTTATTCTTATCTTTAGCAATTACTAAACTCCTTCTTTACACCAACCCTACGGAGTGGGATTTTCAAGGATTATTAATCCAATTTTACAATATAGTAAACCAAAGGAAAATCACTGGCCCAGAGTTACCCACGTAATGTCAGATCCTATGCTAAGAGCTGTGGTTATGACTATGAAAGGGAAGCTATGCTTCCCAACAGTCAACATCCCTTCATCAAGAACTAATCTCACTTCTTTGGGCAGGATGGCTAAGCTGATGGAGGAGAACTATTCCCTTAATTTATTCCAATAAATGAGAGAAGCCCATGCTATTGCTGAGGAAAAGCTGGCAATATATAGTTAGTTAATTGGATAGCTGAATGAACTGGAAAGTCATTGACTGGCCAAGCCCACAGAATAATCCTGAAGGGATCCTGATCAGGGGAACCCAGGGATGTGCAAGGGATTCTCTTAATGTGTGTAGCCCCTTTGTAGAAAGAAACAAAGTACAGGTGGGAAGCTTACTAGATTTGGAGATGAGCTAATACAAAAGGGGATAGCTAGCATGCTCTTAAGATCCAAAAGATTAAGGCGAGGTGAAAAGCTGGAGCAAATCTAATAATATAACATTTAATAGTGATAAAATTTAAGTCTAACTACTAACAACTAACAAGTTTAGACTACAAACGTATAAAGGTTATCTCATTTAATCCTCACAACCACCTCAGGAGAGAGGTGCTATCATGATCCCCATTTTATAGATGAGGATACTGAGGCAGTATCTCACAGTTACAAAGCTGTTAGACTACAAACTTATAAAATTTATCTCATTTAATCCTCATAACCACCTCAGGAGAGAGGTGCTATCATGATCCCCATTTTATAGATGAGGATACTGAGGCAGTATCTCACAGTTAGATAGCTGAAAACTGTCTGAGAGTAGATTTGAATTCAGGTCTCCCAGACTCCAGCGATTCCCAGCACTGACCACTGTATCACCTGGCAGCCTCAGGACATGAGACCCAATGCAGTGTGATAAGAGCTGTCAAGAGCTTGGGCAGTTGGAGGTTACCACAAGAGCAGTCTAGTGTCACATTAAGGAGCCGTGATTTTTTCTCTCTGTCCTGTATCTTGGATGCAGCTTGGACTCGGCAGAACATCGATAAGCATCCAAGGGAGGACGGTCAGAATGACCAAGAGCTCCAAGCCATGGTATAGGTGAATAAATGGGCAAACTTGACCTGAAAATGATGAGATTCTAGGGTGAGGAAAATATGAGAGCTCTTTTTAGTACATTTGTGACTTTCGTACAATTAGATGTATCGTATTTGGAACCGGAGGGCAGAGCTGGAAGCAACGGCTGACGAGGGTGGGGAGATTGCAAGGAGGCGTAGTTTAACATATTATATAAAAAAGTTGTAATGAATAAAGCCAAGCTTCTCAAAATTTGGGCTACTGAAAAAACAGGGCCTCCCTGTAGTCTTCACACAAAGCTTTGGCAGCCATGTCAGGTATATTGATTATGATGGAGACATGGGGGCGCTCACTACTGTGTCCCCAACTTTGGAATTCTATATTTTCTGATTGAATTCAATCCAATGAAAACCAAAAACAGGAATGTGAAAATTGAGAAAGGCCTACGGACTTTAAGTGGCTTAAGGGAAAAGTCTTACAGTGGGCTTCAAAGAGTTTCCATTCAATTCCATCGATGCGAATTGCTCTTCTCGAAAATTTATTAAGGATAGAGAACAATCCTCTAGATGCCCCTCACATCTCCAAATATCCTTTGCATCTTCTGTGGAGACGGCCTCCTGAGGGCTATAGTCAAGCAAAAGGACATCAATTATATATAGGTATAGACGTATAGACCCATTTACAGATAGAAACAGACAGAACTCCACTCTGGTGAACAATCTTCTGGGGAGGATCGTTTCCAAAGCTAGTCCTCTCAGCCTGCATGATCCTTGGGTAAGGATGTCCAGTTCATATCTACCTTTGTACTCGGAGCCTGGTAGGGCTTGCCAGAGGCTATTCTCTATTAGTATGGATTTTGACTGCCATTTCTTTAGGAAGATAAGTCACTAAGGGAAGCTTTTACTGCAGAAAAATAGTTAATAATAATTAACAGAAATTCTTGGAAGTTCAAGTTCAGTAATTGTGAAGATCTGAACATAATAGGTACTTAACAATGTAGGAAGCACAGTTGACAGAGTGACAAGTCTAGAGTCAGGGAGAGTCATCTTCTTGAAACCAAATCCAGCTTCAGAAACTTATTGATTGAGTGTTATTCCAGACAAGCCACTTAAACCTATTTGTCTCAGTTTCCTCATCTATAAAATGAGCTGGAGAAGGAAATTGCAAACCACTTCAGTATCTTTGCCAAGAAAACCCTAAAGGGCATCAAAAAAGTTGGACAAGATAAAAAAAATGCCTTAACAATAAGAATCTATGGTAGAAGAAAGGGAGGGAGGGAAGGAAGAAATGAGAGCTGACTATTTGTACACAGTTTTAAGGGTTGCTAACTACTCTACGTGCGTGACCCAACTCAGTTTTCACATTGGTCTTATGGTGATATGTCAACTGATATTATTCTTATCTTACAGGTGAAAAAGCTGTGGCCACATGGTCCATAAGTAACTGACACACTCCTGATGGCGAAGGCAGTACTTTTTTACTCCTAATACAATATGTTACTTCTCCAAGTAATAAAAGGATGGGGGGAGGCAGAGTAAAAAAAGGAAAAAAGGGGAAAGAGGAGGAGACAGAAAGAGTGAGAGAAGAAAGAACAAAGGGATAATTAGAGAGAGGGAGGGAAGAATCCTTTCTCCTTTAAGTCTCTTTTCTAGGTCAAGAGAAAATGTGAGTTTTATTTGTCATATCAATGGTGATTCCTAGTACGGAGTCTTGAATACCCCAGCATGCACTTAATAAAGAAGCTGAGGCAAGATAGAGATGAGAGTTTTTAATATTTTATTAATTGGAGAGTATAATTGACTGGACAAGACTCTCGTGTCAAAGTATCCAGGGAATGTGAGAATCCCAAGTCTTCTTATATCTTTTTTGAACAAAGAAAGAAAAGAGCGGGGAAGTTTTTTGGTTTAGGTTTTGGTTTTTTTAATACAGAACCATTTGGTTCTGTCAGGATGGGGGGAGGTTATAAATCCTTACTAAAAGCCAGAGTCAGGATGTTTGAATAAACAGAAGGAAGGATATCAATGAGGTATCCGGGATAGTCTTACCTTTTGGAATATTTCAGAAGGGGCAGTGTCATAAATTCTTGAGGCAGAAGGAGCCAGGAAGTCTGATCTCCCCTCATCTTGAGTCTCACGTTGACAATTTCTAACCTTAGAGCAGAACCAGAGGGGGTTTTACAGCTTAAGGGGGACTGAGGCAGAACAGTTAAGGAAACTGAGATAGAACAATTCAGGGAAACTCAGTCAGGCCAATGGGGGAAACTAGTGCGGGGAAACTGAGCTAGAACAGTTTAAAGAGACTGTGGCAGAACATGATGTGCTGGAAACAATTGTGTTGAATCAGATGGCCAGAAAAAGTCCCCAACGTTTACATGCCCAGAGAACACAAAGGGTTTTTATGTGGCCTCCATTGCTCTTTTGCTCTTGGGAAGAGCCTCTATTTTGATCTGTGTAATACTTTGTTTTCTTGGTTTCAGGCAAAGAAGCAGCCCAGGAAATAGAAAGATGCTGTCAGCACCTCTGGGAGGCCCACCAGTGCCCCGGAGAGAGAAGGGATGCTGAGTTCAGCAGTCCGCAGTCTCCCTGTCCCCCTGAGCCTCTCTTCCATTCACTGAGTCTCCGTTTGGAGCCCTTCCCCCATTTAGTGTCTAATGGGCCCTGGGTCTGGGGATGCTTCAGGCATCTTTTGTCAGAAGCAGGCCACATTATGTCATTTATAACACAAGTTTCGAAGGCTTTGACTGTTTTAAGACTCTTAGTTAGAGAGGCACGTGGGAAGAAAGTCCTCAGCTCCCTTGTTCTTTCAGCAAATTCTACAATATACAAGTGATCACTAATTCTTTTGGGGGGTTAGATGAGACTTCACCAAAACGCTGTCCTTATCAGAGCAAGATGTAGGTGCTGCTGGGGGCTCCAAGGATCAGCTGTATCTTCCCTGTATTTGCTTAGCCCAGGGTTTTGAACACATCACAGATTTCGAGTCGCATGGAACCTGAGAGTTCATCCAGTTTGGCCTCCTCATTTTATAGGATGCTTAATTCATTTTGAATGAATTGTCTCAATTTTTCAGGTGAAAAAACTGAGATCTATAGAAGGGGAAACTTCACCAAAATTGCATAGCTTGGACATGGCAGGCCCTGGTATCCTACCTAGGAGAAAAGAAATTACCTACAGGATGGAGAGACAGTGGGGATTGAAAATGGATGATTTCCCCAACTCTTTGATCTCATAATGCCAAATTATGAATGATGTCAATAATTTGAGTCAATAATATCAATTATCTCCCTTAAGACAATACAGCACAAGAAAAGACCCCAGTTATTAGCTAGAATCCCATGTCTATCTGTGTTTCCAACAAAAATAGATATCAAAATATCAGCAAATTGAAGGAGTTCTCAAAGGAGTCCTCATATCTAGTCAACACTTAGGTAGTTTTAGTTTCTTTTTTTTTATTTTTTATTGTAGCTTTTTATTTACAAGAGATATGCATGGGTAATTTTTTAGCATTAACCCTTACAAAACCTTCTGTTCCAACTTTTCCCCTCCTTCCCTCCAGCCTTCCCCCTAGATGGTACATACATGTTAAATATGTTAAAGTATATGCTAAATCCAATATATGTATACATATATTGTATACATATTTATACAGTTATCTTGTTGCACAAGAAAATCCAGCTTTAGAAATAAGGTAAAAATAACCTGAAAAGGAAAACAAAAATGCAAGTGGACAATAACAGAAGGAGTGGAAAATCTATTTCCCCTGAAAAGTGTTCTTTCGGTGGGTGTAGCTGGTTCTCTTCATTACTGAACAATGGAACTGATTTGGTTCATCTCATTGTTGAAGAGAACCGTGATCATCAGAATTGATCATCATATAGTATTGTTGTTGCCGTGCATAATGATCTCCTGGTTCTGCTCATTTCACTCAGCATCAGTTCCTGTAAGTCTCTCCAGGCCTCTCTGAAATCATCCTGCTGACCATTTCTTACAGAACAATAATATTCCATAATGTTCATATACCACAATTTATTCAGCTATTCTCCAATTGATGGGCATCCATTCAATTTCCAATTTCGAGATATTACACAAAGGGCTGCCACAAACATTTTTGCATATATGGGTCTCTTTCCCTCCTTTAAGATCTCTTTGGTTTACCTGCCCAGTAGTGACACTGCTGGATCAAAGGGTATGCACAGTTTGATAACTTTTTGAGCATAATTCCAAATTGCTCTCCAGAATGGTTAGATCCATTTACAGTTCCACCAACAATGTATCAGTGTCCCAGTTTTTCTACATCTCCTCCAACATTCATCATCATCTTTTCCTGTCATTCTAGCTAATCTGAGAGGTGTGTAGTGGTATCTCAGAGTTGTCTTAATTTGTATTTCTCTGATCAATAATGATTTGGAGCATCTTCTCATATGGCTACAAATAGTTTCAATTTCCTCATCTGAAAATTGTCTGTTCATATCTTTTGACCATTTATCAATTGGAGAATGGCTTGATTTCTTATAAATTAGAGTCAATTTTCTAAATATTTTGGAAATGAGGCCTTTATCAGAACCTTTGACTGTAAAAATCTTTTCCCAGTTTTTTGCTTCTCTTCTAATCTTGTCTGCATTAGTTTTGTTTGTACAAAAACTTTTTAGCTAGTTCTAGTTTCAACATCATTATCTCATTCTTTTTTATTATTGTTTTTATTTGTTAAATATTATATATTTATTATTTTTTATTTACAAAACATATGCATGGGTAATTTTTCAACATTAACCCTTGTAAGTTGTTCCAACTTTCCCCCTCCTTCTCTCCACCCCCTCCCCTAGATGGCAGGTAGTCCCATACATGTTACATGTGTTAAAGTATATGTTAAATATTTGTATTTTATTTAATTGTATTTAACATATACAATACATGTGTACATATTTATACAGCTGTCTTGATACAAAAGAAAAATCAGATTTAGTAATAAGGCAAAAGTAACCTGGGAAGAAAAACAAAAATGCAAGCAAACAATAACAGAGTGTAAATGCTATATTGTGGTCCACACTCATTTCTCAGTGTTCTTTAACTAGGTATAGCTGGTTATGTTCCTCACTGATCAATTGGAACTGATTTGGTACATCTCGTTGTTGAAGAAGGCCACGTCCATCAGAATTGATCCTCATATAGTATCATTGTTGCAGTGTACAATGATCTCATGGTTCTGCTCATTTCACTCAGCATCAGTTCATGTAAGTCTCTCCAGGCCTCTCTGAAATCATCCTGCTGGTCATTTCTTACAGAACAGTAATATTCCATAGCATTTCTATATCACAATTCATTCAGCCATTCTCTAATTGAGGGGCATCCACTCAATTTCCAGTTTCTAGCCACTAGGAAAAGGGCTGCCACAAACATTTTGGCACATATGGGTCCTTTCCCTTCTTTAAAATCTCTTTGGGATACAAGCCCAGTAGAAACACTATTGGATCAAAGGGTATGCACAGTTTGACAACTTTTTGAGTATAGTTTCAAACTGCTCTCCAGAATGGTTGGATCCCTTCATGACTCCAGAAACAATGCATCAGTGTCCCAGTTTCCCCAGTATACTTGGAGAAGTATACTTGAAACAAGGTGTTAACTCAGTGGAATTGATGAGATAATGGTTCTTTAGTTCATACGTACTTAGTAGTTAGTATGGTGATGTGATGGTTTTCTAGTTCATATGTTTTCAGTAGGCTGTAATGATGTAATAATACTAAGGTATATAAGGGCCGAGGAAGACTGGAAATGAGACATTTCATTTTTGACCATCCTCCTGGTGGCTCTTCTGCCTCCTTTACTCCTACACTAAGACCAAGGACTAGGGCTGATCCCGAGGTCCTCCAGAGAGCTAGTCCGGACTTTACAGTAAATAGATAGAGCCAAAATGATTTCCTGGATTCCAAGACAATATTTCTTAAATTTAGCATGTTTTGTTTATTTTTTTTTAATTTTGATATAGTGTCTCGTCCCCAATTAAACGACATAATTGGACTATGAAAGGGTATTGAAGTTGGAGTCACTAAGGTCTAGATTTAAGTCCTGCCTCAAACCCTTTCCAAGTAGGCCTGTGTTTCCTAACTGTCAAAGAAGGGAGTTGTATTTAAAGCTCTGATAGATCCCTTCCCAATTAATATATGATCCAATGGCAGATGGCATACAAAAATGATCTGAACTTTCTCCTAAGCTGAGCACTATGAAGCAAAGGTCCTCTCCATATTTAAGTCTAAGATCCTAGGATCTTAAGTGTTATTGAGCTGGACCCCAGATCTGTTGGAGGTGTCCACAATGCAGAAGTGTGTGTGTGTGTGTGTGTGTGTGTGTGTGTGTATGTGTACATACTAGCACGTTCAAACTGTTCTAGGAAGTAAAGCACCTCTACGGGGACAATTAAATTAAATGTGTGTGAGAGAGACAAAAAATCCTAAAAAGACAGAGGGAAAAAAAGATAGAGGCAAAGAGACAAAGAAAAAGAAATAAACAGATTTTATAAGAACAGCCACATGCATGAACTACAGAGGAATTCTTAGTGCAATAATAAAAATACAAATGTAGGATAAGTCGAAACATACCAAGCATATGGACTATCTGGGGACATTCCCAGCTTAGGGAAGACATGCAGATCTATCTCAAATAATTCCTACATAATGAAAATAGAGTTCTTAGAAATAATCCTAAAAACATAAGGCACGTAATTATTTCTGAAAGGAGCATGCCATAGATTACCTCTCCTGGGTATTATTGTGGCTGCTCTATACAGGGCAATGAATCTGAGACAGGGCTTGCCTTGATGCAAAGTCATGCTGATTCTCAAATCCTAGCAAAGAGAGATAAAGAAAGAAGACTTTGACTATTAGGAGTAGGTTTTTATGTACTTCTGCCATCAGTATCGCATGAGTATCAGTAGCAGGTTTGTGTGTGTGTGTGCGCGAGAGAGAGACAGACAGAGACAGATGGACAGACAGAAGATTTAAGAGAGACATATAGATGGAAAAAAGATTTAGTAAGTTGGAGAGAGACAAACAAGCCAGCTGATGTAAAAACATCCCTTTTTCCACAGGGCTAAGTTTTGAACTGAGAATTCTTGACTAATGCACGGGAAGTCATCTCTCCAATTAAGGCCACTCAACTCAGGAAGGATTACCGTTTGGATATGTGTACTACCCAGTCTATAACAGAACTGATCCAATCTATTAGATCTGATATTGTGCAACCGAAGTTCCGTTCTAGTTCTAACCTACAGGCCCTGTATCATAAAGGCCCTCTCAGATATTCCAGAACTTGTTGAATGGGTGAATCAACAAATGAATAAATGTATGTCCCATGCAGGAACTGACTTAGGATAGAATTCTAAACTTGGAATTAGTATGACCTCAATCCAAATCATACATAAGATTTTATTATCTGTGTGATCTTGAACAAGACATTTAGCTTTTAGCCTGAATTTGTTTATTTGTAAAATGAGTATGATTATAGTACCTAACTCATAGGGGTTGTTGTGAGCATCAAATGAGATATGTAAAGTGCTTTGCAAATTTTAAAGTTCAATCAATGATAACCTAAACTTATTGCTAGTATTTTTCTTTTTTTCCTTCAGTGACTTCACTGAGTCCAGCTATTTTTCTTTTTTAAACAAAATAAGTTACTGATTTTCTGAGCTTTCATTTTCCAAACTATTCCCAATCATATTGTTTATCCTATTCTTTCTCTCTCCTTTCATCCTGTCCTTCCTCAAAAATCCCTACTCCAATCTGCTCTTCCTACTATCATTTCCCTTCCTCTCTTACTTTCCTAGAAGGTAAGATATATTTCCATATCCAATTGAATGTGTATCTTATTCTGTTTTTAAACCACTTCTCAGGGGAGTAAGTTTCACTCATTCCTCCTTACTTTCCCCCTCTTCCTCTACATTGTAAAAGCTTTTTTTTTGCCTCTTTTATGTATGTTAACTTACCCAATTTTCATGTTATTTCCCTCACCCCTTAATTTTATTTTTTAGATATCATTCCTTCATGTTTAACTCTTACCTGAGCACTGTATAGATAGATAAAAAGATAGATCTATATCCAGAAGATATACACACACTCCTGAAGGATTATACTCAATTGTGTTGGGTAGGTGAATGTTCACTGTAATCCTAACTCCTTTGCCTTTTGGAAAATCATATTCTAACATTCTAATCCTTCAATGTAGAAGCAGCTAAATCTTGAGTCAGCCTGATTGTAACTCTAAACTAATTGAATTGCTTTTTTTTTCTGGCTACTTGCAATATTTTCTCCTTGACTAAGGAACTCTGGAATTTGGCTACAATATTCCTGGAAATTTTTATTTTGGGATTTTTTTGAGAGGTGATTGGTAGATTCCTTCAATTTCGATTGAAATCCACTGGTTTTAGAGTATCAGGGCAATTTTCCTTTATAATTTCCTGAAAGATGATTTCTAAGCTTTTTTTTTGATCATGGCTTTCAAATGTCCAAAAATTTTGAAATTGTCTGTCTTGGATCTATTTTCCAGGTCAGTCTTTATTCCAGTGCTATATTTCACATTATCTTCTACTGTTTAATTATTTTTGTTTTGTTTTATTTTTTCTTGATTTCTCATAAAGTCATTATGTCTCCATTTGTTCAATACTAGTTTTTAAGGAATTATTTCCTTCAATGAGCTTTTGTCCCTCCTTTTCCATTTGTCCAATTTATTTTTAAGCTTTTATTTTTCAGTGGATTTTTGTGCCTTTCTTTCCATTTGAGCAATTCTGCTTTTTAAGGTATCCTTCTCCTTATTGTTTTGTATCTCTACTATCTGATTTAATCTGTTTTTAAAGTATTATTTTTTCAGTATTTTTTGTTTCTCTATTGGTTCATTTTTCATGATTTTCTTGTATCACTCATTTTCCTTCCCAATGTATTCTCTACCTCTTTTTTTGGAGACTGGATGTAGGAGCTTTGATTTTATCTTCTTCTGAATGTGTGTTTTGAGCTTTCTTGTCATCATAATAACTTTCTATGATCAGAATTTTTCTGTCCTTTACTCATATTTTTCAGCCTTTTGTTTGACTTTTAACTATTTGTTAAAGTAGGGCTCTGCTTCCATGGTGGAGGGTACATTGTCCCAAACTTCAAGGTTTTATGCAGCTAATTTCAGAGATCCTTCTAGGGACTGTAATTTTTTTAATTCTTCGAGGTGGTATGATCTAAGGAGGAGTCTTTGCTCTGGCCTTTGCACTGCCTTGGACCTGTGAAAAGGGTCCCTGCTCCACCAAAGCTGCAAGTTCTGGTGTGACAGTGCTCCTCCTTGCCCTGGACCTGCCATCCAGGATTGTGAGCTTGGTTTGAGCACGGGCAAAGCAACAGAATAGTGCCTCGGTGCTAAGGAACAGATCCCAATAATCTCCTTCTGGCCAGTTGTTTGACTGCCTTACTGTCTCTGAATTTAGAACTCCCTAAAGTAGCCACTGCTGCTGTTGATTCAGTAGCTTTGAAGGCCTGCTCCTGTTCTGTGCTGGGGCCTGGTGTGTGCCTCACTCTTTCCCTGGCCCAACAGACTTTTCCTGCCAACTTTTAACGTTGGGGGGGGGTGAAAAATTGTTTCACTCTGTCTTTTCCTGGGTTCTGCTTTTCTAAAAGCTTCCGAGAATCATTATTTAAAGCTATTTGTAAGGTTTTTGAGGAGAACTCAGGTGAGTCCCTGTCTTTATTCTTCCATCTTGGCTCTGCCTGTCCTCCCATACACGTGAGAATAGAATCCTTAATGGCCTTCATTGGCTGTATCTTTAATCTACAGGGGCCAAGATAAAAGGGTCCTGCTGTGGTAAATTTTTTTTTAAAAAATGACATGAAAGAGAAATGCAAATATCTTCCTATGTCTCTGATATAAAGCTGGTAGCAAATATGTATGAAAAAACTTCCAAAAAGCAAACTCTAGGTGGCTTGATCTAACTGCCTCCAAGAGTTGGCTGGTTGGGAATGTCCTTTTTTCCTTTAAAATCACAATAAAGTTTTAATTATTAATTCTGACCCATATAGTACAAATTAAACAGGGACGTCTGTTCCCTGTTCTATGTGAAAGACAAGCAAAGGCATGATACCTTGGGGCCCTTCTGGATTCCAGGTTGACACTGAAGATTAGAATTCTGCCCAACCCCTAGAGTCTTGTTTTAGTTGAGTGGCACCTTTATGCTTTGCACCCATCTGCATGCCATTTGAGAGACAGGAGGCCTGGGAGCTTTGAGACGTCTGACATTTGTCACAGCCGACAATCCCTCCACAAAGAGGACATTGTAAGAATTTTTTTTTTTAAATTACCCATTCTCCTAACTGCTTGTGGACCAGGCCACCAGGTAACTCAGTGCCACAGCTTTACCTGGTGGATTCTTTCCTCAACTGAATCAGTCAAGTTTCTGGCAGTTTGACCGTGTTCCTGTGGGCCATTCCCTTCCTTTTGCTTGTTAGGCTTTTTAAAAGGGATTTTTCACAGGCTGCCATACTCTGAGGAGCATCCCTCCTGTTCGATAGTTCCCATGCTACAGGACACTCACCTTCTTACTCTTAGTTCACACTTCTTACTCGAGACAAACACACAAGCAATATATCCTATACTCTGGTTTCTCTTCTGATTGCATAAATGGTTTGCCTTTTTCCAACTAATATCTACTTCTAGGGTTGAGATACTAGTCCTGGGGCCTCATGATACAGGATAACTGCAAGTGAAGGGTTGACCAAATTTCCCAATTTGGGAAATTCCCTGTGCCTTTCCCAACCTTTGCCCTGCCGGGTGGTAGCCTCCCCTGCAGAGTTTGTTTTCTTAGATCTCTACCACCCTTATCCGAGGTGCCAAAAGCCCATATGAAGTTTAATGTCCGGTTGAGATTGTGTAGTTCATTCTGCCCCGAGACTCGATACCTGGACATCCCCAAAGTCCAAGTGAGGAAGAGTAACAAATGTGCCTTTGTCAGAAGAGGAGGCTACTTACAGCTTGAAGACAAAGCACATTTCCTAGAGGTATCAGCTCCTGTGTAGTGGATAGGGTACCAGACAGGGAGACAGAAGACCTGGGTGTATTGTGCATCTTGGCCTAAATACCCACCATTCATGTGACGTGGCTAATGGAGCCTCAGTTTCCTTCTTTAAGGGCTTGGACAAGATGACCTCTTAGAAGCTTATAAGCTCTAAATAATCAATCACTTCAGAGACTTAATTTCCACTGTGATAAGACAGATTCCCATTTGTACCATGGCTCTCATGAGGTTTTGTGAAGGAAGCTTGCATACCCTTCCCTTAAAATTCTAGAGAAGTGGAGATTATATATTCATTTATGTTAGCATGGCTAGGTGGTACAGTGGATGGAGCACTGGTTCTGGAGTCAGAAGATACAAGTTCAAATGCAACCTCAGATGCTTACTAACTGTGTGACCCAGGCAAGTCTCTTAACCCTGATTGCCTCACAAATGCCCTGTCTCCTGTGCCAGGTCCTGTGGCAGATGTGGAAGGATGGAGCATAGGCATCTCTGACCAAGCATATCAAATCCATTAGCTCACATTAGATCATTTTTCTATATCGTGTTAAATGTTATGGAATATTAACCTAACACCGTGCATCCCCTTTGACCCGAAGTGTTACTACTGGGCTTATATCCCAAAGAGATATTAAAGAAGGGAAAGAGACCCACGTGGGCGAAAATGTGAGTGGCAGCCCTTTTCGTAGTGGCCAGAAACTGGAAAATGAATGAATAAATTGTGGTGTATGAATGTTATGGAATTTTATTGTTGTGTAAGAAATGACCAGCAGGAGGATTTCAGAAAGACCTGGAGAGACTTACAGGAACTGATGCTGAGGGAAACGAGCAGAACCAGGAGATCATTGTACACGGCCACAGCAATACTACATGATGATCAGTTCTGATGGACGTGGCCCTCTTCAACAACGAGAGCATCCTATTCAGTTGCAATTGATGAGTGATGAACAGAACCAGCTCCACCCAGAGAAAGAACACTGGGAAATGAGTGGGGTCCACAACATCGCATTTACACTCTTTCTGTTGTTGTTTGCTTGCATTTTTGTTCTTCTGCCCAGGTTATTTTTACCTTCTTTCTAAATCCTATTTTTCCTATATAGCAAAGAAACTATGTAAATACATATACATATTTAACAGACATGGGACTACCTTCCATCTAGGGGAGGGGGTGAGGGGAAAAGTTGGGACAGAAGTTTTTGCAAGGGACAGTGTCAAAAAATTACCCGTGCAGATGCTTTGTCAATAAAAGCTATAATAAAAAAAACTTTCATTAAAAAAAGGAATATCAACTTACAGGTAACACATCCTTGTTAAATTTCCCCCAGAAAAATGCTTAAAGAGGCAGGTCAGTGGTGAAGCACAAGGGCTCTTGTCTCCATTTTAAAGATCCTAAAGTCATAAGAGTTAGATGAAAACTCAAATATGCTAGTCCATCCTTGTCCTTTTATAAACAAGGATAATGAAGCTTAAAGAGAGGAAGGGATTTTTCCAAGATCACAAAACTCATAAATGTCAGAGCTGAGATTTGAACCTCAGACTCGACTCCAAGTCAGGTGCTCTTTCTCCAACACCCTTGGGCCCTCTTTACTTAGTAGGTCTCTATTTTCAAATGTCTCAGAAGGTTTTCCCTCTCCCTACAGGGACAGAGCATGGTTCCTTGCTTCTTTACGAGTCTATTTGGCAGGTTAGGGGGAGCCATAACTGATCAAATGTCTAATCCAAAAGCATTTACAAAGTACCTATTGTATAGCAAGAATTATCTGGGCTCCTTAGGATAAAGCCAAAGAAATGGACTAGTGTCTACCCTCAATGAGAAAGAGAGGGAGGATATAAAACACACACAAAATACAAGCATCATAGATGGCAAGAAGGAGCTCTAACGGGTTCTTTTTTTCTGTGTCATTTTTTGGACCGTCTGGTAAAAATTCTAGATCTCTTCTTAAAATGCCATTTTTCAAGAAACTAAAATTTGTAGAATTCCAAAGAAAAGCACTTGTACTGGGGAAAAGATCTTCATCGTTTCAGTTTATGGACTACCTAAAATCTAGCTGTGTTTGGGGGTTCCTCGACCCCAAGTTAAAAACACCTGTTCTAGGAACTAAGGAGTTAGTGAAGGCCTCCTATAGAAAGTGGCATGGCATGTTCTGTCAATAAAAGGCTCTAATAATAACAAAAAGAAATGGCCAGCAGGAGGATTTCAGAAAGGCCTGGAGAGAGTGACAGGAACTGATGCTGAGGGAGATGAGCGGGACCAGGACGTGGTTGTACACGGCAGCGACAAAGCTGCACCACAATCGTCTGAGGCACGGGGCTCTTCTCGGCACTGAGCTGATTCTGACCAGTTCCATTTGTTCCTAATGACTAGAACCAGCTCCACCCGGAGGGAGCTGGGGAAACTGAGTGGGGATCACAACACAGAGTACTCACCGTCTGGTGTTCATTTTGTTTTCTTTGCCAGTTCTTCTCTCGTTGATCCGCTTTTTCTTGTGCAGCACGATAATATGCACGCGCATACTGGATGTGACATGTGTTACACCATATTTAACATATATCAGACTTCCTGCCAGCTAGGGGGGGGGCGAGAGGGAGCGGAAAATCAGGGACAAAAGGCTATGCAAGTGTCAGCGTAGGAAAAATTAGCCATGCGTACGCTTTGTAGATAAAAAGGTTAATAAAAAATAAATAAATGGATAAATGATAGATAAAGAAAGTAGCTCTGGGATATTCTTGGAAGAAGCTAACTGGAAGGAAGGAGAACAATTGAAGTGAGTTAGAGGTGGGCAGCCAATCCAAAGGAAAAGAGAGATGGAGCATCTTCAATGAAGAAACATGGATGCACCGGTTCAGCGGCATTGCTGAGTGCTTGGGGGGAGGGCAAGTCAGAGAGAGAGTGGGACAGGGACAGGGACTTTACCAGAGTGATGAAGGCTTCAGGATGCGCTTCCAACACCAGTGGTGTTCTCTTTGTAGTGAGCAGGCTCCGTTATCCTGCCAGCCCTAAATAAAAAATAAATGGGGAGGGAAAAGGGGGCTGAGGGAGGGGAGAGGGGAGATGGGGTGTAGAGGGAAAGAATAGAGAGGAGTTGGGGTGTAGAGGGGAGTTGGAGTATAGAGGGAAAGGTAGAGGGGAGATGGGGTGGGAGAGGGAAAAGGGAGGAGAGAGGGGAGAGGGGAGATGGGGAGTAGAGGGAAAGAATAGAGAGGAGTTGGAGTCTAGAGGGGAGTATAGAGGGAAAGGTAGAGGGGAGATGGGGTGGGAGAGGGAAAAGGGAGGAGAGAGGGGAGATGGGGAGTAGAGGGAAAGAATAGAGAGGAGTTGGGGTGTAGAGGGGAGTATAGAGGGAAAGGTAGAGGGGAGATGGGGTGGGAGAGGGAAAAGGGAGGAGAGAGGGGAGATGGGGAGTAGAGGGAAAGAATAGAGAGGAGTTGGGGTGTAGAGGGGAGTATAGAGGGAAAGGTAGAGGGGAGATGGGGTGGGAGAGGGAAAAGGGGGCGAAGGGAGGAGAGAGGGGAGATGGGGTGTAGAGGGAAAGATAGAGTAGAGGGGAGAAGGGGAGGGAGAGGGAAAAGGGGGCTAAGGGAGGAGAGAGGGGTGTAGAGGGAGAGAGGGGTAAGGTGGGAGAGGGAAAAAAGGGGGGCTAAGGGAGGCAAGGCGTTTAGGGGGGAGGATAGAGGCTAGAGGGGGTGGAGGGGTGAAGGAGGGAGGGAGAGGGAGGGAGAGGGTGGAGGGAGAGGGAGGGGAGGGAGGGAGAGGGAGGGAGAGGGAGGGAGAGGGAGGGAG